>NC_134206.1:254215781-255465781 GCF_965140235.1 Caretta caretta | reverse complement strand
ATCTGGTCAATCCTAACTTGCATAAAACAAGCTCCCCTGCTTAGAAGCATCATTAAGATTGTTGTATGAAAGAGAGAGAATCTTATTCCTTGAAGGAAAATTCTAAATAGTGAAAAGGTTTTCTAAAGCTGCTTTGAAAGTTCCTTTTCAATACATATATTCTTATTTAGCACACATTTAAAAAGTATTCAGCAAGTAGTTACTTTTCCTTTAAAACTTACCTAATCTCAAGATGTTCTATATAACAAAAACAAACCGTCTAATTCCCTTCCCAGGACAATACTAAACCACAAATATTAATGTGACCCATGACTAGAATTAACATATTCTGCTAGAAATCAGAAATAAAATAGTAAAGTTTAATACACAGCAAAAAAGTGTGTGGGGGAGGGGAGGGGTTAATTAGGTATTTTCTTGCTAAACTTGTATTTAATACTTCATTCCAAATTAGAACACTTCAGAAAGCTAAAAAGTAGAATTTAATCAGTATCAGTTAACAAGAGCTATTTAAAGATATTAAAAAAACCTATAAAACTTGCTTGAATACCTGCAATTATGCCTTTTTATTAAAACAATTAAGTTATGTATTTTCTGAAAAATATTTAGTTGCAAGACTTTTAAGCATTTTTAAATTGAAGTGGCCACCAATCTAACAAGTTTAGAGATATAAGGTGGGTGAGGTAATATCTTTTATTGGACCAACTTCCGCTGGTGAGAGACAAAACGTAAGTACACAATTGCTCCACTAGATGCTCCCCTTCAAGCATACTTGCTAAGATTGTATAACATACTACCTAGAATTAGCAGGAGAGATTCACTCTCACCAGCACAGGGAGGTATAATTTATATATTTTTATACTACACAAATGTTCCTCTGTACGTTGGGTTATTTACTCCAAGGGTAGACCAAGTAATATCTGTAATATGTACAATCAAATGCACAAAGCTGTATGTTATAGGCATACAGATATATAATTTATATGTGTATAAATTGCATAAGACAAGCTGCCTTAGGATTTTTCGTGCAATTACTTGCATAACCAAGAGTTCTGTTTACATGTGAAACAGGAAAATGGAAGTGAGCACAACTCAACAGTTAAAAAAATAATTAAAAGAAATATTATAAGTGAGCTTACAACACAGCCAGCAAATGTATTAATCTTCAAGTTTCAAACACTAAAAACTTTGTTTATAACTGTAGTTAGTTAAAAAAAGTGACCATATTTAGAGATGCTTTTGTTTGTGTTTCAGATAATAAAACACAAGGACTGAACAAAGAATGGTGCAAATAATAGCAATGAGATGCACACAATTTTGTACTTTGAATGGCCATGTCTCCAGTTTTAGGAAGATTTGGTTAGTTAGTTAGTTGTACTAACTAATTGTGATCACTCACAAATCATGTTGTCCAACATGTATGGGTCTGATATGGCCAGATGCTGAGTGTCCTCAACACTTACTTTCCTGCCCCCACCTCAATTCCCATTTTGTTTTCTCTACTAACCTGAAAAGAAAAGGTTGGTGGTTTCTTTTTTGGAAGGGGGGGGGGGTGGAACGTATGTTTGGGAAAGAATTTCTATTAGCTGATGAATAAGCTGTATTTATTCTTCTCATAGAAATGTACGGCTGAAAGGGACCTCAAGAAGTCATCTACTCAATTCCCCCATATTCTATTTAAATTTTTAAAAAACCCATAGATTTAATAAATGCTGACCTCAATTTTCAAACTGGGTTACCTAAAGCTAAGCACCAAAGGCCATTTCTATACATCTACAAAAGGGCACGCTCTGCACCTGAAAGTTAGGCCTCAACACTCCTATCAGAACTACATGGTTTGAATGTTTTGACCACAATTTAAGCTTTAAAACCTACGTTGATGCATTTACCAATGGATATCTTTTGTATATAATTCTTATTATCTACATCAGAAATTCATTAATGAAAAATTGTACCTTCATTCCTTCTTCCCAACTAATCCACAGGTCACCTCGAGTCAAGAAGCATGCCACAGCATGTCTGGCTAAATGGTGAATCCAACCTTCCTGCCGGAGCTGTGTCATAATTGCATCAATCCAAGGAAATCCTGTCCTGCCTTCTGCCCACTTGGCCAAAGCCTCAGGATTCCTATCCCATGGAATCTGAACACAGATGGGATTTCCCTCCATTTTATCAAAGCGTGGATTATTAGTAGCTGCTGTGTAGAAAAACTCACGCCACAAGAGCTGGCCATATAGGGAGAGGGGAGGGGAGCTGTTCTTCTTTACCTGAAAGGCATCACAAAAAGAAAACATATTTTATTAGAGTTTTTTTCACTATATATAAACATGATTATCTGACCAAGTTGAGTTCATACCTTTTTGTATAGGTCCGTTAACTTGAAATAAAAAAGGCGACAGGACAGACAGCCAAACCGCAGATAGGGACTAAGCCCTGTGGGACTTGCAAGAAGGGAATTTGCATTCATTCGTGGTCTTTCAAAGTTTGCTACCCAAGCCTTAGAAAAAGAAAAACAAATTGGTAGACTATAGATTAGATGATTCACAGGCAGAGAAGAAGATTATAAAGTTGAATATACAACTGAAACGTAACTAATGATTAAGAAGTTATCTTTATAGTCACTTTTTGTGACTGACGGTATCTCCACTGGAAAAAGCATTCATATATTTTTCAAAATTACATGAGATGTTATCAAATTTTCTTTTAGTTCAATTTTTACACAAGTTGAAAGTCTAAATTTTCATCGACTTTTAAAAATCATTACAAAAAATAAAATAGCTATTCAATCTGTATCAGGATACTGGTCTTTGGCTGACGTTTCTTGGAAATTCTGCTCTCCCCCCCATACTTATTTGTAATAGTAATTAACCATGGTTTTCAAGATGCCAATTTTTGCTTACAGCAATGATTTGCAACATACCTTTCGTTCCAAGTGCCTTTCCAGTCGTGTGAGAGCTTCTGTTTCTCCACCTGGCCACACTGCTGAAGGCAAACCATCGGTATCAAAACCTGATGGGTGAATTAAAAGAAGAAAAACAACATTTTTTAATACTATAGCACAAAGAAACAGTAGTTATCCCTATTCTTGGAGAATAACCGTATCATGGTTTGAGAACATTACTGGATAGCAGAATACAGCTTTTAAAACAATGTTTTGTAGGACTTGTCAGTTTGGCAAACTACTTTAGAACACCATTTACCTGCAATCAATTTAAATATGATTTTGATGCTCTATTATAAAAGGCAAAGGTGGACAGATCTTACTTCAATTCTTTTTTACGTTTCCCTCGGCATGGACAATTTAAAAAAAAACAAACTATTTCCATTTTTGTTTACAGTTTCATTGTTGAGTTTTCAGCTCTGTAATGTTTGGGATGCAAGAACTACAGAGATTTTTATTTTTTAAAAAGAGACAACCTTTTCCATTAGAATTTGAAAAATGCATAACAAAAAAACAAAGGACAGCCAAAATGTTAACAGATGTTAACAAAATGTTAAATGAAAAATTTTAAATTTGGAACAAAAATTTAGAGAGACAAGTTTTATATTCTCCATGTCCACTGAAGGTAATCTTCCGCAACGGATATTTAGGTTAGCTGTTCAATATTAGGAAAAACGTTCCAACTATAAAGATAGTTAAGCACTGGAATAGGCTTCCCAGGGAGGTTGTGGAATCCTTGTCATTGGAGGTTTTTAAGAACAGATTTACTTGGTCCTGCCTCAGCACAGGGGGTTGGGCTAGATGGACTCTTGAAGGCCCTTCCAACCCTATATTTCTATGATTCTATTCTACTGAAAAACTGAGTGCCTAGGAGCAGATCAGAGAACCAGGAACTAAGTCAGTAACCAATGAGAAGGGTATGCTGCATAACACAGGGACTCAGCAATCAGTGCAGTAGTGTCACTGAAGTAGATACTTAAAAGTTTTGTTAGATTGGGTCTTAAAACTGCAATTTTTGAAAGGGACGAGGTCAACTTGAAAATTTGTCTGACAATTCCGTACCTGCTATAGTGACAACTCACAGTATTCTGGAGTGTAACAAGAAGCTAGTAATTTCCCCCCCCCAAGTTTGAAAAAAGACATTTGTTGGAGGAGCAGAAACATCCTTATAAAATATTTTTAAATTATTTGTAAGGATCCGGACATATTTAAAAGGTGTTCCAGGAGAAACTGATGGTGAATGTCAAAAAGTTCAATTTGTCAGTATCTCTTTGATTCACCATGCTAGGATTAGTCTGACATGTTTTCATATGTGCACTTGTGTTTGCGAGATTAAAACAACGATAACTACACAGATCATTACTGTAAACAGTATTATGTAAAAAGTGATTTGCAAAGTTGTTACTAAGTGTTGAATTATATGCTAAACTGATCAAATACATATTTTACTTTTTGTTCTATTAAACCAAGTTGTGTTATTTGAATTGAACTGGACTAGACAGAGCAGTGGAGGTCTGACAAGATTTTTCCAGACACCTGTGGTGACAGCCTGAAGGCAAAGTAATAGTCATATTTGCTTGTGTTTAATGGAAGTGACTGAAGACTAAATACACTAAAAACAGAATGAGGATAAAGGAGTCTTTTTATTATTTTACTTTCTTTACTTTATCATAATGTCTTTGTGGCTTTGCAGAAATAGGTTTTTAGCACTGGTTTGTATGAACACAGGGTGCTATCCTGGAGCACAAAGATACGGAAGGTGTTCAATGCAAAAGAGGAGCTGTAAGGATATAAGCAGGAGTGTTGTAAGAAAGACACGAGAAGTAATTCTTCTGCTCTACTCTGCGCTGATTAGGCCTCAACTGGAGTATTGTGTCCAGTTCTGGGCACCACATTTCAGAAAAGATGTGGACAAACTGCAGAAAGTCCAGAGAAGAGCAACAAAAATTATTAAAGGTCTAGAAAACATTATCTATGAGAGAAGATTGAAAAAATTGGGTTTGTTTAGTCTGGAAAAGAGAAGACTGAGAGGGGACATGATAACAGTTTTCAAGTACATAAAAGGTTGTTACGAGGAGGAGGGAGAAAAATTGTTCTTCTTAACCTCTGAGGATAGGACAAGAAACAATGGGCTTAAATTGCAGCATGGGAGATTTAGGTTGGACATTAGGAAAAACTTCCTAACTGTCAGGGTGGTTAAGCACTGGAATAAATTGCTTAGGGAGGTTGTGGAATCTCCATTATTGGGGGTTTTTAAGAGCAGGTTAGACAAACACCTGTCAGGAATGATCTAGATAATACTTAGTCCTGCCATGAGTGCAGGGGACTGGACTAGATGACCTCTCAAGGTCCCTTCCAGTCCTATGATTCTAAGCATATTAGCTAACTACAATGTTTTCAAACAAGTGTGCTCTGAAGTGTGGTCTGATATTATGGGTAGATGGTTATGCTGCAGGAAGCCAAAAAATATAGGGTTTGACCCTATCCATCTAGCCTCATACAAAAAAAAGTCTTGGAGTCACTTGTTTAGGCTTTCCACCTTTGCTGTAGGTTGATCTGATGGCAGCAGTTTTAGTTTAATTATGAAGCTTAAGCATAAAAGTCACCTGGCACCCGAACAAGATTGAAATAAGCATGTAGAACATTTTTTAAGTAATATTTAAAATGTGTCTAACATAGTGCAGTGCATGAATATAAGGCTTATAACGTACCTAGCTCTTCTAGTGACGGAACACCATATTTCTCATCATGGTCATCAGAAACTGGCGAAGTGCACTTTTCCATTACTTCTGCAGTGATGGTTTCCACTGGCATCTCCAGTGGTTCCATTCTACTGATTAAAGTCTGAAATCTTTTATAGGTAAGAGGTGGCTGTCCTCCATTTAATTCTATAATCCTGTGTTCAAAAAACAAATGCCTTCATTTCATACAAGTGCATATTACAAATTTATATACATATGCACACACAGGAAATCTGTTCTTACCTGCAGTTTGAAATCTGTTTTTATATTATATATATATATACATATATATATACACATATATATACATATACATATATATACATATATATATATATATATATATATATACACACACACACACACACACACACACAGACAGTTTAAACCTTAATTATACAACTCCAATCCCACTAGGGAGACAAAAGAACTTAATTACATAAACAAAGTGATTATTATTCTTGCTTTCTGGGTTGAAAACAAACTTCTCATCAGTAAACAAATAACGAATAAAAATGTTTAAGGTAAACAAATATATACACATGCTCAAACAGATTAGAAACAGCAGTAAAAATAAAGTTATTGCAAAGACGAAGACATACATACAAGCCACCAATTAAATGCTTTACAACTGCAATTTGGAAGAAAATATTACTGTGGTATTCCGATGGAATAATATGGTAACTTTACTCAGGCAAAAAATGAAGATCTAATGTTTTTTATGGCAGCCACTGTACATGCATTCACACCCCCCACCCCGCTTCTATACTCCACTTTTTCCTCAAGAATAATTTGCTTCAGATATACCTAAAACTCCAGAGAACATTGAAGCAGAATTTAAACAAACCCTAATATTGTAGCATAGAATGGTCAAACCACGTTGTGCAGAGGGAGCAGCATTTTTTGTTTGTTTTTTTTACTACTTCATTAGTTTGTTCCCCCTCCCCCAGCTACTGATGAAACAGTGGGTTCCAAACAGTGAAAGAAAAATACAAATGTGAGGAACTACTGGAGAGATTGAAATAAATGACTTCTAAATTAGCTATAACAGTATAAAACTGGAAACTAAAACATAGCTAATAAATTTATCAAAATCTCAGTGGGACCAATACTTTACATTTTGTGGATTATGTATGTATAATAGGGATCTAGTACTAATCCATTAAATACAGTGGTCTGTAGAAAAATATAAACAAGACATCGTGCCAGGCAAGATGGTGATTTCAAGCAATCCCCAATAACCTTCTAGATACATAAATGAAAGAAAGGGAGTGTTTGAAAAATATTCGATTCAGAACTAGCTCACTAGAAACAGTTAAGGACTTTAAACTTCTTGCCATATTTGCATACTGAAGACTATAATAATTGAAGCAAGGGTGCTGATCTTGACCTTTAGTATTCTGAGCAGGTTCTTTATCACCCCGATGGTATGGAATGATAGAAAACTGTTAAAAATCGGTATATATTGCACTATATACAAAAACTAAAATTTAAACACGATAAATCCTATTTAAAGTGAATTATAGGCATTTATGCACCATATCCTCACAAAAAGTAGGCGGCCATTTTTATAGACCGATTATGGCATATTTTATTAAAGGACTGATATTTTGGCTTCCTTGAAGCATTTTGGAGTTCAAAACTCTACTTAGTATTGAAATAAGATGTCATTATTTCACTGGGGGGTGGAGAGAAGGAAGAGGAATGAAACCTGACTAAGCATACAGAAAAGAAGACTGCAAACTGTGCATTGCAGTTTCTGTGCAAAACAATGACTGAATGCTGCATAAAAACCACACATTACTACTTTGTAAACTTAAGACAGTGGTAACTTACTTGTCTAAGTCATATAACGTATGTGAAATTCGTACAATGACCTCCACTCCGGCTTCGCTAGCCAGCTTCTTAATTGCTGCATCCCTCTCCTTCCCAAATGGCTCAGAATCATATTCAATAGAAAGCTTTGCAATGTTCCATTCCTGAAATTTAGGAAAAAAGAAGTGTTGGTTAGAAACAACAGGTGCCGGGGAATGGAGGGAAAGAGACACTTATTCCTTCACACCTAATTAGATAATAATCCAGTCTTGCACATCAGCAAAAGTCAAAAACCTTAAGAGTAGCAGTAGCAAAGATAAACTAAAAGCCAGGCCTCCCTCTCGCCATTATTCAACACTTTCTCCCCCCAGAGAATAAATGCTGCCCTTTAAGCATTCCTGTCAGTTAACTGCATGGGAAGATAAATTCCCAGACAGAATTAATTCAAAAAACAATCAAAGTGACTTTTAAAAAATTACCTCAAAAAAAGAGGAAACCAAGATGCAGTTTTATAGCCCCACAGCCTGAATCACCTGACATGGGCCAGCCACAGTTGTTTTATTGTGCAACAGACATACTTTTGGTGGACTCCCAGGGTATCCCACAGGCCTACTTTCTTTGTCCTCTGGACAGTCAAGTTTGGTGGACAGTTAAGTTTTCCCACACTGCACCACAAACATTTTGGGAGGATGCTAGGAAGTCTGGGATATGGGTGGTTGGACGCGAGCCCACATGATGCAATGTAGAGACTGGACCCAGGGTTCAACAATTCCTAACCTGGGGTTACAAATGACTGTAGAGGCTCAAGCCCTAGGTTAACAAACCCAGGGTTTGCTAACTCGAGTTCTATTAAGCCTGGGTTTACATTGCAGCGCAGACATACTCTTAAGAGTCTTTCTGGGAGGCCTCTACAGTTTTCCTCTAGAGAGTGCTTGTGCTGAGCTGGCAGGGGCACTTTAGTTGATTGGAGACCAGTGTATGGCGGGATGAAGGGTGGAAGGGAATGTTCTATCATGAGGAGTCTCCGTTTAATTTTCCAGTTCTTCCTAACTCTGAATTGAAGTGCTAAGCAGAAGCTTCATTTTTAAGAGATCTGTTTTCCCCCGAGGCAATGGATGACAGTGGGAATGCCCACGGCTCACCAGGAGGGCCTCCTGGCAAGTGGGGAAGCGTTTGAACCCCAGTTAACCAGAAATACTCTCCCGTTGAGGTAAAAACCTTCCCAGAGGGAGAATATAATAAAAAAGATAAAATGGACCTCATATAAACCAACTACTAGCTACCTTACGCTAACTAAACTAACTAGGATAAGAAACATCTATAAGGCAAGCTCAAAGTGGACACTGCTGAAACTCCATCTCAGGCCAAGGTGGGTGAAAAAACAGATAGAAAATCTCCTATTGAAGGCACATGTGCAGCTGAAGTGGAACATCCATAAGGACAATACTCAAAGGAGGAGAACAAGCTCTTGAGCTTCACAGAGCTCTTCCTCAGGTCTGGAGAAGTTAACCAGAGAGTATGTCTACACTGCAATTTAACATCCGCAGCTGGCCAGTGTCAGCTGACCGGTATCAGACCCTGGACTCCAGCCCGAGCCCAAACAGCTACACCACAATTAAACAGCATCATAGCTTAAGCCCAAGTCAGCTGATGTGGGCCAGCCATGGGTGTTTAATTGCAGCGTAGACATACCCAGATGTCCAAGCGACATACAAGGTAGGACATTTTGTTAAGCATAAGGGATTCACACACAATTCCTGGCAGGTTTGAATTGTTTAGTAATAAAAGCCTCCCCACACAAAAACTTTAAATGTCCTCAATACAAGTCCTTTTAGAGTCTAGGTATCTAACTTTATCAAAATAAGTCAAGCAGCATGTAGCAGAACTAGCTTGACAGCTAGCAATTATAGCTTGATTCTATACAATTAGAAAAGTTATGATCCCCCAATTTCCAAGTTTAAGTTTATAAATTTAAGAGGAACAGTTTGAAACATTGGATTCTTTTTCCCCCCTCAAAAAGATGAGACAGTGAGACACAATGGATAATACAGGGGGTAGAAGTAGCCCTCCCAGCCTACCCTGAACCCACCAAAAACCAACCAAAGGATTTAACCTCTACACAGGAATCTCATTAGATATTAGGAATGACTATAACATTTCTGTCCATGAACCTTGAACAATTTTCCCAGAATAAAAGCTTCCTCTCTACTTCAGGGGGAACTGTCAAACCAGGAGGAAAGTTAGCAACAGCATAAAATTTCTATATACGTTGCAGGCTATTATGAGCTATATTTTATTTTACACAAAAAAGAGCAAAGTCAAAATAATTTCAATCAATTAATGGGAACATCAGTCAACAATGAAGCTGCTAAGCAAAAAAACCACACATGTCTTTAAATCCTTCTTTCTCAGAATAGGCGCCCAACCAAAACTTTCTAACCTTAAAAAGTAGTGAGGGATTCAAAGGTATTTAGATAAGTACTGATTTAAGTTAAAGGGCAACAGGAAGTGAGTCTTCCCAGACAAAACTAGTTTGATGATTGAAAGCTAAAACTTCTGAGTGGAGGTGAAAAAGTGAATGAAAAGAAAAGTGAAGCATTTGAATTAAAACACACCTCTGCCTAGAGCTTACCTTAAAGAGCCTGGGAAACACATCTGCTGGCTGTCCACGAATCACAAACAAACGAGAATTTAATTTTCGTAGATTGGCATCAAGATCTTCAAGACACTGAAGCAGAAACCTGTAGAGAAGAAAGACCTTATTACAAAGCAACATTTACCTTCCTGAAATAATTCAAACAAACATTTTCAGTTAGGAAAGGGGGAATAGAAGTGGATAGTCAAATAGAAACTGCCAAGTTTCCAGGATTTTACAGAAGACCTGCGTTCATACATGCATATGCTTGTCGAGATTCAAATTATACATACTTATTTTGACTGCAGTTGTTTATATTCACATGTATTGTTCTATACTGAATTGAAAAAAAATGTATCATACATTTTAATTTCGGAATGTACCAAAATGAATGCTAGTTATAATTTGGAGTGCAGTTATTCAATAATGGAGGGGCAGCAGGGGAGTGAAGAACAGGAGTCAGTCAGTTGTTAGGAGAATAAAAACTTTGTGTAGTAAGGCCTCATACAATATAGTAACCTAAAATGTGACTGAGTACTAGGGTAGCTAAAGTCACACTAGATGATCATAACAGTCCCCTTTTAACTTAAAAAATCTATAAAAATAGGACTTCTATGTACTAATTAAGATTTGTGGCTAAATTTCATTGTCTTAGCTACCCATTCAGTAGGATTATTTAAACAGGGCAAATAAAATAGCCAAACCATGAACCCTATAAACCAACCAAAAATGGTCTCTAGTATGGCTAGTCTACAAGTTTTCCAAATGGAGAGATTATTTTAGCAAGTCTTTCCAAGTCCATAAAACTTAAATGTGAAATTCATCACAAGTACAATTAGTTACTATGAATTAACAGTATAATTTTTTTGCATACAGCAGTTAATCTATGCAAATTAGGATATAACTGTTTTTACATATTTAACAAGGAGTATGGAGGATTAGTTAATGTTTATAAACTACTTTGTGAAATGTTATGCAAGTCTGAAGTATTCAAATGTTGCAAGCAACACACACAAAAAACTTCCCATGGACAAGATGTAGCAAGAATAATGCATCATCATAGGTTGGGAAGAAAATACTTCGGTGTGTAAGATATACACTAACACAGTAAACTCCTTTTAGCTGCACTAAAAAGGAACTCATAGTCATCACCCCTCCTCCCCCCCAATTGTACAAAAAAGAAAATTTGAGGAAGATGTTTAAATTAACTGTCAGCTCAAGTTAATCAACAGAAATAGACCCTGATGTCTATGACATCATAAAACAATCACCACAATTTAGCTAAACACTTGCAGAATCATTGATAAATAGCTTTAAAGTAACAATATATAGTTTTTTGCCTGCTGCTAGCCTCCATACACACAGAAATTTTATTGCTAATTCTGGTATGTGATATGATTCAATAAACGCAGAGTGATGGGTATCCCTTCCCATCAAACAAGCACACTGGCAACAGATAATTTCTAATTCACATATTTCATCTCTGCCAGCATCTCTCTGCTCCTAGCATGAGGATTTTCAGTGCTGTAATTTGTTTTGGATTAGTGCCAACAGTAACTATTTTTAAGGGGAGGACGACTAATTTTTTGACCAAAGGACAAGTGTCAATAGCAATCAAGCCTGTTCACAGAAAAGAATTGATAATCAAGAAATTCTGTTTTCTGTGGTCCTCTTGCCATCAGTGTCAAGTGATAGGTTCCAAGTAGCTGTCCCAAGCAGAATGAATACAAAGAAGCAAAAACAAAGGTTTCAGCTTTACTGACCTATCTAGGTACAGCTTCCCAGTTTCTCCATGAAGACGTGGAAGAACTAGACCCCAGCTAAACACTAAAATAGATGCAACAGTGAGCCTGGAAAGGTACATGTAGGTGAAGATGGGAGGAGGATAATGTGTCACAGTTGGAGGACTTGCTGGCTGAACGCTATGCTTTTTTCAGTTAGCACTTACCGTGTTTAATTATTGTAACGGGATGGCCAATTCTCCTACCCACCAGGCCAAAATTACTGCTATGTGAAAAGCTGCTTTCCAGGACCAAGAGACAAAGAGGCTTCCATACACAGGTATGGATAAGGTGGATACGCAGGTAGATAAGTTTAGTTCCATAAGTCCTTTGACCCCAGGAAAGAATAAGGGGACCATCAAATAAGCCTAAAGGATTAGATACTGCAGCCTGACACAGCTTATGTAACAAGAATTAGACCCTATAGGAGACCTTTAAATACTACCCCAAAAGAAAATGAAGGCAGAGACTTGAACTACTGTACAAGGAACTAGGGAGCAGAGCCGTCCCCATGGGATGGCGAATCGGGGTGACTGCTCAACGGGAGCTGTGGGGGGCTGGTGCCTGCAGGCGAGGGCAGTGCATGGAGCCCTCTGCCCTCCCTCCCCCAGGGGCCGCAGGGATGTGCTGCTGGCCGCCTCAGGCACAGGATCTGGGCAGGCAGGGAGCCTGCCTTCACCCTGCTGTGCCACGGGGCTGGCAATCCCGTGGGATGGACTGAAAGCCCTGACGGGCCAGATCCAGTCCCTGGGCCATAGTTTGCCCTCCTCTGGGCTAGAGGTTCTAGAGCAAAATCAAACAGAAGAGAAATGGGGCAGCTCTGCCTCACACTTCTATATAATGGAAATGGAGCAAAAATAACACCACTGGTAACTACCCTGGAAATGGGGTTAGAATATAAAAGCCTAATCCAAGCAATACACTGTTTATCGACTCAAATTTTGCTAACATATGAAAGAGATAGTGCCAGCCCGTGCAGTCAAAGGCCTTTTCGGCATCTAAAGAAATGAGTTAAGATTCTTTAGAATTTCGTGAAGTGACAAAATATAAAATCAATTGATCTAAATTATCTGAGCCATATCTATTATGAAGGAAGCCCACCTGATTTACATGCATAACATGTGAAAGAACTTTGGTCAATTGCATAGCAAGAGCTTTAACTAAAATTTTAGCATCACAATTGATTAAAGTAATTATAGGCCAATTTCTATCTAGTCTAAGGTCTTTCCCAGGTTTAGGAATAACTGAAATTACAGCCCTTCTTTGAGTGGGTAGCAGAGTTTGCTCGTTCTTGGCCTCACTGGAACATATTCAATAATCTAGGTGTTAAAAGTTTCAGAGAACTTTTGTAAAATTCAATTGGAAACACATCTGCACCAGGAGTCCTTCCAAACACATTTCTTTTATAGTCTGAGTCAGTTCTGTGATTTCTACAGGGGCATCTAAAAGTTCCTTCTGAGAGTCAGATATTTGTGGCAGACACAATCAACTAAAGTTATGTATAGCATCTTTACTGATTCTCTCTTCTGCTAAATATAGTTTTGAATAAAACTGTTGAAACTGTTTATCAATATCTGACTGTGTTGTATATAATTTATTGCTACAGGTGCAAATAGCAGCAACCTCATTTGTTAGCCTTTTGTTTAAGTCTGTATGCCAACACCTTGACAGCTCTCTCGCCAGATTCCCAGGAGTTCTGCTTCAAACAGAACAAAACAAACTCAGCATTTTGGGACAGAAGTTTGTTGATTTCATATCTTAGATTGATGAGGGTTCTGAGTTTCTCTGTGGAGGGGGAAGACGCATAGTCTACATCCAAGGCCTTAATTTCCTTTGTAAGGCTATCAATTCTATGTTCTCTCCATTTCTTTTTAAAGGTAGCATAAGAAATGAAGGCTTTTAAAGCCTCTAATGAAGGCTTTAAAAGGCTTCCCAAAAAGTGGTGGGGGCATTTGTTTAAAACAAAAAAAAGTTCTAACTCCTGCTGGACAGAGTTAATAAATGATGTATCAAACAGCAGAGAGGCATTTAATCTCCACAGTTTAGTTAGGTGTGCATACCCTGGGGGCCTAAAACATATATCTGTAGGAGCATGGTCAGATATAACAACAGTACCAATGCCACAATCAGTGACAGAGTTGATCAAGTCTTGTAACTAAGAAATAGTTCAGTCTTCAATATCTTAAATGTAGTGCCCCAAAACAAAAACCTATAGTCTCTGGCTGTAGGTTTACAGAATATGTGGAGCCTGGGTAATCCTAAATCAGCCATGTGGGCATGAAGTACCTGATGAGTATTGTGTTTTTATATGGAGACAGAGAAGATTTATCAAAGACTGGATCTAGAGTTTTGTTAAGTCTCCAGCTGTAACAGGATGGTGGTTATGTCATTTACACTTTAAAAAAAAAATATGAAAACATTTGGGATGATCTTGGTTTGGCTCATAGAGAGTGGCAATGATAATTACAGAATTGTCAATTTCAGCCTGGAGGACAGGAAATCTACCCTCATTGTCAGAAATCTAACCTTGTGCTCAGAACATTAACATTCAACTTTTTACCCATTAATATAGTAACACCCCTTTCTTTAGAATTAAAGCAACTAGAAATTGAGAGGCCTACCCAATCTCTATTCAGTTTACAAGCTTCAAGTTCCACCAGATGTGCCTCCTGGAGCACGGCAATGTCAAAATTCTTTTTAAGTAATGAGGTTGTGTTGTTTTTTTTTTCTTTTAACAGGGTTACTAAAACCCTTTATATTCCAGAAGACATTTAATTATAAGAAGCTTCATTGTTAAAAATCTATTGAAAAATATATAGTCGCATTTTGAATAAATGAGAAATTGCAAATTTTCCTGAGCAGCATACAGTTCTTGCATAGCTAAGCAGTAAAAGTTATATAATTCACGGGCTGGGTGTTGCTTCCCTTTACATATTCTAAAAGAGTGAGAAAGAAATTCCCAGAATAGGAGGGCAACAAAAGAGGGTAAGTGAAAACAAAACAGAAAAGACAGTAGAGAGAAAAATACACATTGGTATCATAAAATCAAAAAGAAAAATCTGTTTACACAGCCCAAAATATACAAACTTGACACGCATAGGATGCGGACAAACCAGGTGAAACTCGGAGATCCTCGCACCCCTGGGACCCCAAACATTACAGATATAGTAATCACCTAATACCAATAGAACCTTGATACACTAGTTATAAGGAAGCAGCATCTAATAAAGTGAAGCTTTATATACAATTTACTTAGCAAATGATATATTTTACACTGATGCTCCTTTCCTGTGAGCTAGGGTAATAGGAATTAAATTGAGAATAACCCTTTAACCATGAGTGATGGGGAAAAAAGAAAAGGAATTAACATATCAAAATCAACTAGAGCCCATCAACTTGTTTAGAACAGCCACATCAAATAGCAGAGAGCAATACAAATTTCATATGGTCAGACCCTTCCAAAGATGTCTCCTTTTGTGAGGGAGGAGTTTGCAGATTTTTGGAGGTACTTTCTTGCTTCCTGAGGGGAACTGAATGATACTATCTTCTCATCATTCTTAATATGGAGCACTGCAGGTATTTAGTAAAATACTTCAAGTCCATTTTTTGGCCAACTGTTTTGCTTGGTTAAAAGCTTCCCTCACTGCAACCACATCATGGGCATAATCCTGAAAGAGGAGTATTTTAATCACTGGTTCTCCACAGAACAGCTCCTTCCCCCTGACCCTGGATTTCTTCAATATAAGCTCCTTAGTGGTAAACTTCAGGAACTTCACAATCAATGCTGTAGGCTGACCTCCTGGAGCTGGCTTGGGGGACAAGGGCCCAGTATACTCACTCTATATCAAAACAAAAAAAATCTACTGCCTAATCCAACAATTTAGATAGCAGTTTAGGGACAAATTTGGAGGGTTTACCTTTCTCTATTCCTTCAGGGACACCCTGATGTAACATCACTATGTGTGGCTTTCTAGATCAATAAGCTTGGTCTTAGTCTTGATATCATATCCTCCTCCGGGGGACTGAGTCATTTATCTGCCGCCCTGACCAGGAAAACAGAGAAGTCTGCTGCTTGCCAGGGGCTAAGATTCGCGATGTGACGGAGAGACTGCCGAGACTCATCAAGCCCTCGGATCGCTACCCCTTCCTGCTTCTCCATGAGGGCACAAATGATACTGCCAAGAATGACCTTGAGCGGATCACTGCGGACTACGTGGCTCTGGGAAGAAGGATAAAGGAGTTTGAGGTGCAAGTGGTGTTCTCGTCCATCCTCCCCGTGGAAGGAAAAGGCCTGGGTAGGGACCGTCGAATCGTGGAAGTCAACGAATGGCAACGCAGGTGGTGTCGGAGAGAAGGCTTTGGATTCTTTGACCATGGGATGGTGTTCCATGAAGGAGGAGTGCTGGGCAGAGACGGGCTCCACCTTACGAAGAGAGGGAAGAGCATCTTTGCGAGCAGGCTGGCTACCCTAGTGAGGAGGGCTTTAAACTAGGTTCATCAGAGGAAGGAGACCAAAGCCCTGAGGCAAGTGGGAAAGCGGGATACTGGGAAGAAGCACAGGCAGGAACGTCTGTGAGGGGAGGGCTCCTGCCTCATACTGAGAATGAGGGGCGATCAGCAGGTTATCTCAAGTGCTTATATACAAATGCACAAAGCCTTGGAAACAAGCAGGGAGAACTGGAGGTCCTGGTGATGTCAAGGAATTATGACGTGATTAGAATAACAGAGACTTGGTGGGATAACTCACATGACTGGAGTACTGTCATGGATGGTTATAAACTGTTCAGGAAGGACAGGCAGGGCAGAAAAGGTGGGGGAGTAGCACTGTATGTAAGGGAGCACTATGACTGCTCAGAGCACCGGTACGAAACTGCAGAAAAACCTGCGTGTCTCTGGATTAAGTTTAGAAGTGTGAGCAACAAGAGTGATGTAGTGGTGGGAGTCTGCTATAGACCACCGGATCAGGGGGATGAGGTGGATGAGGCTTTCTTCCGGCAACTCGCAGAAGCTACTAGATCGCACGCCCTGGTTCTCATGGGTGACTTTAATTTTCCTGATATCTGCTGGGAGAGCAATACAGCGGTGCATAGACAATGCAGGAAGTTTTTGGAAAACGTAGGGGACAATTTCCTGGTGCAAGTGCTAGAGGAGCCAACTAGGGGGGGAGCTTTTCTTGACCTGCTGCTCACAAACTGGGAAGAATTAGTGGGGGAAGCAAAAGTGGATGGGAATTTGGGAGGCAGTGACCATGAGTTGGTTGAATTCAGGATCCTGACACAAGGAAGAAAGGTAAGCAGCAGGATACGGACCCTGGACTTCAGGAAAGCAGACTGCGACTCCCTCAGAGAACGGATGGATAGGATCCCCTGGGGGACTAACATGAAGGGGAAAGGAGTCCAGGAGAGCTGGCTGTATTTCAAGGAATCCCTGTTGAGGTTACAGGGACAAACCATCCCGATGAGTCGAAAGAATAGTAAATATGGCAGGCGACCAGCTTGGCTTAACGGTGAAATCCTAGCGGATCTTAAACATAAAAAAGAAGCTTACAAGAAGTGGAAGGTTGGACATATGACCAGGGAAGAGTATAAAAATATTGCTCGGGCATGTAGGAATGAAATCAGGAGGGCCAAATCGCACCTGGAGCTGCAGCTAGCAAGAGATGTCAAGAGTAACAAGAAGGGTTTCTTCAGGTATGTTGGCAACAAGAAGAAAGCCAAGGAAAGTGTGGGCCCCTTAATGAATGAGGGAGGCAACCTAGTGACAGAGGATGTGGAAAAAGCTAATGTACTCAATGCTTTTTTTGCCTCTGTCTTCACGAACAAGGTCAGCTCCCAGACTGCTGCGCTGGGCATCACAGCATGTGGAGTAGATGGCCAGCCCTCTGTGGAGAAAGAGGTGGCTAGGGACTATTTAGAAAAGCTGGACGTGCACAAGTCCATGGGGCCGGACGCGTTGCATCCGAGAGTGCTAAAGGAATTGGCGGCTGTGATTGCAGAGCCATTGGCCATTATCTTTGAAAACTCGTGGCGAACCGGGGAAGTCCCAGATGACTGGAAAAAGGCTAATGTAGTGCCAATCTTTAAAAAAGGGAAGAAGGAGGATCCTAGGAACTACAGGCCAGTCAGCCTCACTTCAGTCCCCAGAAAAATCATGGAGCAGGTCCTCAAAGAATTAATCTTGAAGCGCTTACATGAGAGGAAAGTGATCAGGAACAGTCAGCATGGATTCACCAAGGGAAGGTCATGCCTGACTAATCTAATCGCCTTCTATGATGAGATTACTGGTTCTGTGGATGAAGGGAAAGCAGTGGATGTATTGTTTCTTGACTTTAGCAAAGCTTTTGACACGGTCTCCAACAGTATTCTTGTCAGCAAGTTAAAGAAGTATGGGCTGGATGAATGCACTATAAGGTGGGTGGAAAGTTGGCTAGATTGTCGGGCTCAACGGGTAGTGATCAATGGCTCCATGTCTAGTTGGCAGCCGGTGTCAAGTGGAGTGCCCCAGGGGTCGGTCCTGGGGCCGGTTTTGTTCAATATCTTCATAAATGATCTGGAGGATGGTGTGGATTGCACTCTCAGAAAATTTGCGGATGATACTAAACTAGGAGGAGTGGTAGATACGCTGGAGGGCAGGGACAGGATACAGAGGGACCTAGACAAATTGGAGGATTGGGCCAAAAGAAATCTGATGAGGTTCAATAAGGATAAGTGCAGGGTCCTGCACTTAGGACGGAAGAACCCAATGCACAGCTACAGACTAGGGACCGAATGGCTAGGCAGCAGTTCTGCGGAAAAGGACCTAGGGGTGACAGTGGACGAGAAGCTGGATATGAGTCAGCAGTGTGCCCTTGTTGCCAAGAAGGCCAATGGCATTTTGGGGTGTATAAGTAGGGGCATAGCGAGCAGATCGAGGGACGTGATCATCCCCCTCTATTCGACATTGGTGAGGCCTCATCTGGAGTACTGTGTCCAGTTTTGGGCCCCACACTTCAAGAAGGATGTGGATAAATTGGAGAGAGTCCAGCGAAGGGCAACAAAAATGATTAGGGGTCTGGAACACATGACTTATGAGAAGAGGCTGAGGGAACTGGGATTGTTTAGTCTGCAGAAGAGAAGAAAGAGGGGGGATTTGATAGCTGCTTTCAACTACCTGAGAGGTGGTTCTAGACTATTCTCAGTGGTAGAAGAGGAAAGGACAAGGAGTAATGGTCTCAAGTTGCAGCGGGGGAGGTTTAGGTTGGATATTAGGAATAACTTTTTCACTAGGAGGGTGGTGAAACACTGGAATGCGTTACCTAGGGAGGTGGTAGAATCTCCTTCCTTAGAAGTTTTTAAGGTCAGGCTTGACAAAGCCCTGGCTGAGATGATTTAATTGGGGATCGGTCCTACTTTGAGCAGGGGGTTGGACTAGATGACCTCCTGAGGTCACTTCCAACCCTGATATTCTACGATTCTATGATTACAGTTCTTCATAACCTGTAACTTGTTCTCTTTGAAAAAATTTTCCATTTCAGAAATGCTGTGTTCTTCTTCACCCATCCTGTCTGGATAGAGCTTGCGGTGCACTCTGAATCTCAATCATGGCGGTCTGTAGGGGGGAAACTGTAGATTTAAATTTCAACAGTATCTGCAACCACCTGCTGTATTACAGCCATCAGCTGCATTTCATCAGGTTCAGCCATCATTTTGTTTGTAGAAGTGGTGACGGAGGCAGATCTCCTCTGTTTTTTCAGTGCTTTCTGCTGGAGAAAGGAAGATGCACAGCCTGAGGGCATCTTGAGAGTTTGTCACATTCTGGGGTGCAATACAGACCAGTGAGGAGTTGTGTCACTGCCTGCTTCACAACCTTGGGTACCTCACGATGCTTTGCTGGTCAGCTCTAGTTTTATAGTTATTTCGCTGGCATCCATATTTATGCTTTACTATGGTTTTATTTCCCTTTCTTGAAATAAACAAACAGAAAATAATAAAGCTGTAGCCTTTCTTGTGACTGTTCCCAGCCACCACACTTCAGACCCACTTAAAACTGTTCTACCAGTGCTTAAAGTGTAAATCACAGTTAAAATACCAAGATGAGTATAAATCCTGCTTTGACTATGCCACTATCACATTCTGGGATGCAATCCAGGCCAGTAAGGAACTGTGTCATCACCTGCCCCACCTGCTCCACAATCTCACACTGCTTTGCTATTGCAACTCCCAACCCGGGCTGCTCACAAACAGCTTACCAGCATGCATGTCACACCCTGAGCGTCTGTGTATAGCTAAAAGATAAGAAGCTGATAAAGAACACTCAGCATGGATTTGTCAAGAGTAAATTGTGTCAAACCAACCTAATACCTTTCTTTCACAGGACAACAAGCCTTGTGAATGGAGGAAAGTGGTAGATATGGTATATCTTAACTTTAGCAAGGCTTTTGATACTGTCTCACATGACAGTCTCATGAACTAGGGAAATACAGCCTAGATACAGCTACAATACGATGGGTAAGGCTACGATTTGTCACGGTTATTTTTAGTAAAAGTCATGGACAGGTCACGGGCAATAAATAAAAATTCACAGAAGCCATGACCTGTCTGTGACTGTTGCTGCTGCAGCTCCATGGTTTCCCCTGCCATCTGGTGGCTGGGAGCTGCAGAGTTCTTCCTCCTCCTTCCCCATTGCAAGGCTGTCCCCGGTTGCTGGAAGGCTGAGGAGGGCCCCCTGAAGAGGCTGTGTTATCTGTCACTGGAAACCTGCAGGGGGACCCTGAGGAGGCTGTTGCCAAAACCCTGCCGGGGCCCCACTGGCTGCCAGGTACAGTCCCGCAGACCCAGGGGCTAAAGCAGAATATTTCACGGAGGTCTCTCTCTGGAAGTCACACCTTCTGTGACTTCCATGACATAAACACAGCATTAATGATGGGTGCATAACTGTTCCCAGAGAGTAAGTTATCAGTAGTTCACAGTCAAGCTGGAATGCCATATCGAGCAGGATCCTGCAGGAATTGGTCCTGGGTCCAGTTCTGTTCAATATCTTCATCAATTATTTAGATAAATGCATAGAGAGTACACTTATAAAGTTTGCAGACAATACCAAGCTGGGACAGGTTGCAAGTGCTTTGGAGAATAGGATTAAAATTCAAAATGATCTGGAGAAACTGGAGAAACGGTCTGAAGTAAACAGGATGAAGTTCAATAAGGACAAATGCAAAGTACTCCACTTAGGAAGGAACAATCAGTTGCACACATACAAAATGGGAAATGACTGTCTAGGAAGAAGTACTGTGGAAAGGGATCTGGGGGCCATAGTGGATCACAAGCTAAATGAGCCAACAATGTAATACTCTTGCAAAAAAAATATCATCATTCTGGGCTCTATTAGCAGGAGTGTTGTTAGTAAGACATGAACTACTCAGCACTAAGCCCTGGTCTACACTAGGACTTTAGATCGAATTTAGCAGCGTTAAATCGATTTAAACCTGCACCCGTCCACACAATGAAGCCCTTTATTTCGACTTAAAGGGCTCTTAAAATCGATTTCCTTACTCCACCCCTGACAAGTGGATTAGCGCTTAAATCGACGTTGCCGGCTCGAATTTGGGGTACTGTGGACACAATTCGATGGTATTGGCCTCCGGGAGCTATCCCAGAGTGCTCCATTCTGACCGCTCTGGACAGCGCTCTCAACTCAGATGCACTGGCCAGGTAGACAGGAAAAGAACCGCGAACTTTTGAATCTCATTTCCTGTTTGGCCAGCGTGGCAAGCTGCAGGTGACCATGCAGAGCTCATCAGCAGAGGTGACCATGATGGAGTCCCAGAATCGCAAAAGAGCTCCAGCATGGACTGAACGGGAGGTACGGGATCTGATCGCTGTTTGGGGAGAGGAATCCGTGCTATCAGAACTCCGTTCCAGTTTTCGAAATGCCAAAACCTTTCTGAAAATCTCCCAGGGCATGAAGGACAGAGGCCATAACAGGGACCCGAAGCAGTGCCGCGTGAAACTGAAGGAGCTGAGGCAAGCCTACCAGAAAACCAGAGAGGCGAACGGCCGCTCCGGGTCAGAGCCCCAAACATGCCGCTTCTATGATGAGCTGCATGCCATTTTAGGGGGTTCAGCCACCACTACCCCAGCCGTGTTGTTTGACTCCTTCAATGGAGATGGAGGCAATACAGAAGTAGGTTTTGGGGACGAAGAAGATGATGAGGAGGAGGTTGTAGATAGCTCACAGCAAGCAAGCGGAGAAACCGGTTTTCCCGACAGCCAGGAACTGTTTCTCACCCTGGACCTGGAGCCAGTACCCCCCGAACCCACCCAAGGCTGCCTCCTGGACTCAGCAGGCGGAGAAGGGACCTCTGGTGAGTGTACCTTTTAAAATGCTATACATGGTTTAAAAGCAAGCATGTGAAAGGATTACTTTGCCCTGGCATTTGCGGTTCTGCCTTTGCAAAAGGTTTCTGGGGAGGGCAGCCTTATTTCGTCCTTCATGGTAGGACACTTTACCACTCCAGGCCAGCAACACGTACTGGGGAATCACTGTAGAACAAAGCATTGCAGTGTATGTTTGCTGGCATTCAACCAAAATCCGTTCACGCGGTGGGAGGAGGCAAAATGCGACCTTGTAACGAAAGCACATGTGCTATGTATGTAATGTTAACTTTCAAGGTTTACCCTGAAAGAGTGTAGCCACTGTTTTATAAAATGTGTCTTTTTAAATACCGCTGTCCCTTTTTTTTTCTCCACCAGCTGCATGTGTTTCAATGATCACAGGATCTTCTCCTTCCCAGAGGCTAGTGAAGCTTAGAAAGAAAAAAAAACGCACTCGCGATGAAATGTTCTCCGAGCTCATGCTGTCCTCCCACACTGACAGAGCACAGACGAATGCGTGGAGGCAAATAATGTCAGAGTGCAGGAAAGCACAAAATGACCGGGAGGAGAGGTGGAGGGCTGAAGAGAGTAAGTGGCGGGCTGAAGAGAGTAAGTGGCGGGCTGAAGACAGGGCTGAAGCTCAAAGGTGGCGGCAGCGTGATGAGAGGAGGCAGGATTCAATGCTGAGGCTGCTGCAGGACCAAACCAGTATGCTCCAGTGTATGGTTGAGCTGCAGCAAAGGCAGCTGGAGCACAGACTGCCACTGCAGCCCCTCTGTAACCAACCGCCCTCCTCCCCAAGTTCCATAGCCTCCACACCCAGACGCCCAAGAACACGGTGGGGAGGCCTCCGGCCAACCAGCCACTCCCCCACAGAGGATTGCCCAAAAAAAAGAAGGCTGTCATTCAATAAATTTTAAAGTTGTAAACTTTTAAAGTGCTGTGCTTAAAGTGCTGTGTGGCATTTTCCTTCCCTCCTCCACCACCCCTCCTGGGATACCTTGGTAGTCATCCCCCTATTTGTGTGATGAATGAATAACGAATGCATGACTGTGAAGCAGCAATGACTTTATTGGCTCTGCAAGCAATGATTAAAGGGAGGAGGGGAGGGTGGTTAGCTTACAGGGAAGTAGAGTGAACCAAGGGGCGGGGGGGTTCATCAAGGAGAAACAAACAGAACTTTTACACCGTAGCCTGGCCAGTCATGAAACTGTTTTTCAAAGCTTCTCTGATGCGTACCGCGCCCTCCTGTGCTCTTCTAACCGCCCTGGTGTCTGGCTGCGCGTAACCAGCAGCCAGGCGATTTGCCTCAACCTCCCACCCCGCCATAAACGTCTCCCCCTTACTCTCACAGATATTGTGGAGCACACAGCAAGCAGTAATAACAGTGGGAATATTGGTTTCGCTGAGGTCTAAGCGAGTCAATAAACTGCGCCAGCGCGCCTTTAAACGTCCAAATGCACATTCTACCACCATTCTGCACTTGCTCAGCCTGTAGTTGAACAGCTCCTGACTACTGTCCAGGCTGCCTGTGTACGGCTTCATGAGCCATGGCATTAAGGGGTAGGCTGGGTCCCCAAGGATAACTATAGGCATTTCAACATCCCCAACAGTTATTTTCTGGTCTGGGAATAAAGTCCCTTCCTGCAGCTTTTGAAACAGACCAGAGTTCCTGAAGATGCGAGCATCATGCACCTTTCCCGGCCATCCCACGTTGATGTTGGTGAAACGTCCCTTGTGATCCACCAGAGCTTGCAGCACTATTGAAAAGTACCCCTTGCGGTTTATGTACTCGGCGGCTTGGTGCTCCGGTGCCAAGATAGGGATATGGGTTCCATCTATAGCCCCACCACAGTTAGGGAATCCCATTGCAGCAAAGCCATCCACTATGACCTGCACATTTCCCAGGGTCACTACCCTTGATATCAGCAGATCTTTGATTGCGTGGGCTACTTGCATCACAGCAGCCCCCACAGTAGATTTGCCCACTCCAAATTGATTCCCGACTGACCGGTAGCTGTCTGGCGTTGCAAGCTTCCACAGGGCTATCGCCACTCGCTTCTCAACTGTGAGGGCTGCTCTCATCTTGGTATTCATGCGCTTCAGGACAGGGGAAAGCAAGTCACGAAGTTCCATGAAAGTGCCCTTACGCATGCGAAAGTTTCGTAGCCACTGGGAATCGTCCCAGACCTGCAACACTATGCGGTCCCACCAGTCTGTGCTTGTTTCCCGAGCCCAGAATCGGCGTTCCACAGCATGAACCTGCCCCATTAGCACCATGATGCATGCATTGGCAGGGCCCATGCTTTCAGAGAAATCTGTGTCCATGTCCTGATCACTCACGGGACCGCGCTGACGTCGCCTCCTCGCCCGGTATCGCGTTGCCATGTTCTGGTGCTGCATATACTGCTGAATAATGCGTGTGGTGGTTAATGTGCTCCTAATTGCCAAAGTGAGCTGAGCGGGCTCCATGCTTGCCGTGGTATGGCGTCCGCACAGAAAAAAGGCGCGGAACGATTGTCTGCCGTTGCTCTGACGGAGGGAGGGGCGACTGACGACACGGCTTACAGGGTTGGCTTCAGGGAGCTAAAATCAACAAAGGGGGTGCCTGTACATCAAGGAGTATTTCAGGCAGGACTGCACGGAGGGTTCCAATAAGAAATGGTGCACCTAAGTTATCGTTGTTATTGGAACAAGGAGGTTAGCCTGGCCTCTGATTGATACATGGCTAGATTTACCTCGCTGCACCTTCTCTGTGAGTGACTGCAGTGTGACCTAGAGGAATGAGTCCCCTAGACAGGGGAGGAGGCAAATGAGTACAAAACAAATCTGGTCTATTTCTTGTTTTGACCCACTCCATCTATCTTTTACATCTTTGGCTGGCAGCAGACGGTGCAGAAGGACTGCATGCCATCCACATCTCATGGCTGCTTGGCAGAAGATGGTACAGTACGCCTGCTAGCCATCCCCATCTCTTGCCTGCCTGGCAGAAGATGGTGCAATACGACTGCTAGCAATCCTCATCTCTTGCCTGCCTGGCAGAAGATGGTACAGTACGACTGCTAGCAGTCCGTATCGCCTGCCTGCTCACCATAAGACGGTTCAATAGGACTGACTGCAGGACTAAAGAGAATGACCTGGTCAAGTCACTCCAAATTTAGTCCCTGCGCCCATGTCTGCCCAGGCGCTCCCAGCCGACGCGGCCAGGAGCACCTCGGACACGATGAGGACGACTACCAGTCGTATTGCACCGTCTGCTGCCAGAAGGCAAGGGGTTGCTGCTACTGTGCAGCAAAGCCGTACCGCGTCTGCCAGCACCCAGGAGACATAGGGTGACGGTTACCTGAGCGGGCTCCATGCTTGCTGTGGTATGGCGTCTGCACAGGTAACTCAGGAAAAAAGGCGCGAAATGATTGTCTGCCCTTGCTTTCACGGAGGGAGGGAGGGAACGGGGGCCTGACGACACGTACCCAGAACCACCCGCGACAATGTTTTAGCCCCATCAGAGCGCTCCATTGTGACTGCTCTGGACAGCACTCTCAGATGCCCGATTGTTTGCCATTGCTCTGACGCTGGGAGGGGCGCTTACAGGGTTGGCTTCAGGGAGCTAAAATCAACAAAGGGGGTGGCTTTACATCAAGGAGTATTTCAGGCAGGACTTCACAGAGGGTTCCAATAAGAAATGGTGCACCTAAGTTATTGTCCTTATTGGAGCAAGAAGGTTAGCCTGGCCTCTGATTGATACATGGCTAGATTTACCTCGCTGCACCTTGACTGCAGTGTGATCTAGAAGAATGAGTCCCCTAGACAGGGGAGGGGGGGGAAGCAAATGAGTACAAAACAAATCTGGTCTATTTCTTGTTTTGACCCACTCCATCTATCTTTTACATCTTTGGCTGGCAGCAGACGGACTGCATGCCATCCACATCTCATGACTGCTCGGCAGAAGATGGTACAGCACGACTGCTAGCAGTCCGTATCGCCTGCCCGCTCACCATAAGACGGTTCAATAGGACTGACTGCAGGACTAAAGAGAATGACCTGGTCAAGTCACTCCAAATTTAGTCCCTGTGCCCATGTCTGCCCAGGCGCTCCTGATCGACCTCACAGAGGCGACCAGGAGCACCTCAGACATGACGATGACGGCTACCAGTCGTACTGTACCGTCTGCTGCCACAAGGCAAGGGGTTGCTGCTACTATGTAGCAATGCCGTACCGCGTCTGCCAGCACCCAGGAGACATAGGGTGACGGTTACCTGAGCGGGCTCCATGCTTGCCATGGTATGGCGCCTGCACAGGTAACTCAGGAAAAAAGGCGCGAAATGGTTGTCTGCCCTTGCTTTCACGGGGGGAGGGAGGGAACGGGAGGCTGACGATATGTACCCAGAACCACCCGCGACAATGTTTTAGCCCCATCAGGCATTGGGATCTCAACCCAGAATTCCAATGGGCAGCGGAGACTGCGGGAACTGTGGGATAGCTACCCACAGTGCAACGCTCCGGAAGTCGACGCTTGCCTCGGTACTGTGGAAGCGCTCCGCCGAGTTAATGCACTTAATGCACTTAGAGCATTTACTGTGGGGACACACACACTCGAATTTATAAAACCGATTTCTAAAAAACCGACTTCTATAAATTCGACCTTATTCCGTAGTGTAGACATACCCTAAGGCCTCAATTGGAGTACTGTGTCCACTTCTGGGTGCCACATTTCAGGAAAGATGTGGACAAATCGGAGAAAGTCCAGAGGAGAGTAACAAAAATGATTAAAAGTCTAGAAAACATGACCTATGAGGAAAGATTGAAAAAAATGGGTTTGTTTAGTTTGGAGAAGAAAAGACCGAAGGGGGACATAACAGTTTTCAAGTACATAAAAAAGGTTGTTACAAGGAAGAGGGAGAAAAAATTTCTCATTAATCTCTCAGGATATGACAAGGAACCAATGGAATTAAATTGCAGCAAAGGTGATTTAGGTTGGACATTAGGAAAACCTTCCTGTCAGGGTAATTAAGCACTGGAATAAATTGCCTAGGGAGGTTTGTGGAATCTCCATCATTGGAGGTTTTTAAGAACAGGTTAGACAAACACCTGTCAGGAATGGTCTAGTTATTACTTAGTCCTGCCTCGAGTGAGGAAAAATTAGGTCACTTTTCAGCAAATGGTTTCCACAAGCAATAGGCTTAGATTTGTTAGTTATGTGTAGCGAAAGATCCTACTGGTCTCAGGAAAGATTTTTAGTAGGGTTTACACATTGCTGCATATTCATCTTACCTGTTCATAAAATCATCTGTGCACACCAGCCTTATTTTGATGTGTTCAGATTTTACATGCGAACTTTTGAAAGTGAGACAATGAATTCCATATACAATTTGACCATTTTAATCACAAAAACATGTTATTTCTGACAATCCCAAACATACTGCCTGTGATCTGAAATCTAAATTGCATTTTCTGGCTTTTACTTCCTAACAATCACCAGTAACTCTGACACACCTAATATGTACTATAGCTATAAAGTGAAATTGAGGTACACAGATGTCCACTCAAGATTAAGATTCTACAGTTTGAATTTTAGCTTATAATTCTGTTGACAGCAAGAAGGCCAGAATAAAATCCAGTATATCACAGCAGTACTGGCTTCACAGTATTAACAGGAGTAAAATCTTTGTCCATGGGAAAAAGTGAATATAAATAGGACTGGAAGGATAAGTTTATTGATAAACGTCCATAAAGGTTGATTTCACCACACACAAAATGAGGACAAAAATATTTCCATCAACATGAATTAATACTTACAGATAGGCAAAGAAAGAAAAATACTGCTTGACAACTTTGTATATTTTGACATGTGATATTGACTATTTGTGTTTTAATGGTTATAAAGCTTTTGAATCTCAATGTTTACTCTTGTTAATTATTCTGAAGCCCCCATAATTTCCCATAACTGTGAGAAATTAAAATTGATAAAAAAATTAAAAATGCTTAAAAATAAACATTGATATTATCTGTAAAAATTATAATAAAATAAATACAAAATTCTGCCAAGCCTAAATATAAGGCTGTCAAATAAGGTGATGACATTTTTATTTAGGCTGCAGTTTTCAAAAACTGTGTGACTACAGCGAGACTCTTAAGGCTCTTACTAAGTAAGTGGCCTGATTTTTAGGAGCAATGATCATCCAGCAAGTCCCACAGAATTTACGTAGATCCAGCTGTGGCAATCTCAAGTGTAGATAGATATTCACTGGGAACTGCTAGGTGCTCAGAACTTTTGAAAGTTAGGCCACTTATTTAGGAATCTAAATAGGGAAATAGGAGCTTAACTTTGGTCATTCATTTTTGAGTCACTTTCCTCAACATAATTTACAAATGTTAATTTCAAACATATTTCAAGTTTTATTCAGGATAAATTCTTTTGAATATCGAATTGCCAGGCAGAGCAAAACATTTTATATTAATTATCATTTCAACACACACACAGAACTTGTATTGTACCTTTTTAAAATCAGATCCTATACTATAAGTAGTCTTTTTTTTAAGGAGACCAGAAGAGTTTTGTTTAAGATTATTTTGTTCCTAGCTTTTAAGAAGAAACTTAAAATTACAAGGTAGTTTTATCCTAGGAGTAATCATCAGGCTTCTGTGGGAGGTGTCTGTATAATCATAAAAAAATTGTTGCAACTGGGAAGGCAAACAGGTATACCAATACGTTTTTGTACAGGCAACACGTACATAAGGAGAACAGATTAAATATTTTAGGATATTATTCATGATACCTCATGCATTTTGCCTCCAGGACATACTGCAAAGAACTGACACCACTGTTAAGTACTTTCTACTGCAGTAAAATTTGAATCTATAAAGTCATAAATTGAAGTTGCCTATATTAATAAGAAACTAAACAGACATGCTGAGATTAAATTAAAAAACTGATTGCCAGTCCATGCAAACGCCCTTTTATTTAGCTGGACAATTATCTGCACCTCATTTTTGACTATGCAACCTCACTCCCATTTTTATATTTGAACCTCCATACAAAAAATTATAAGGCTGTCAAGTGCAAGACTAGGTTAGGACACTAGCTCTCACGCACAGGCTCTCTCTCCTAAAACCCGATTAAGCAGCTTCTCATATTTCCTATGTCTATTTTATCTTCACCTTCCACATTTTCAGAGATACCATTGGTTAGACCCTTCTGCTTCATCCTTTCACAAAATTTAGTACTGTGCAAGACGTAACAGGGAGAAAGAAGGTTATATATTATTAAGCAAAGTCAGCTTTAAATTGTTAGATATGCATGAGGAATTTTAATTTATACTAAAGCTTTAAAACTGTTAAACATATTAATGCCTTTTCCTCCTCCCTTGTTAAAAAACAAACTCACTCCAGACTACTGCACTTGGTAATAAGGTCTGTTATTCTGTCATTTAACCAGTTAGATCATATATGAAACTTTTTTTTAATTCAACTACACATGTTCATTGCATTAACATCTATATGAGGCAGATGACGTATGACTGTTTTAGTTAGATAAAATCTGTCACTTAGACTGCTGAGATACAGTACAGCACTATCAGAGATTTCAGCAAATTGAATGCCCTGCCAGCATATTTTCTTATTACATTGGTTTGTAGCAATCAGTCACTACATAGTAGGGCCAGTATGTTCTTGTAAACAGATTAAGCTCAGACAGGATTTAAATATTATGTACACTCCGCAGCATCACTTGGCACTGGGATGGACTGCTACCTTCCTATCACCAAATCAAGGTCCTTCAGAAAGATGCCTGTTTTATTGATTCATTTAATTTCATATCAATTTTATACTTTTACAATACAATATGCAAGTTACTGTGACTTTCAAAGGCTGAAAAAGTATTCAATAAGGAAGTTCATATTTTGTATTGTTTTCCATGCTTTACACTAACAGACAACATGGTTTTCACGTGTTAGTACAAGTTAAACTTTATGCAAAAAAGAAAAGTGAATGAGGCAACAAGGGGATTTTTTTGGCTATTTTATCAGTAAACAATTCTTATTCTCTTCACTGCCACCATGTCAAAGCAGCGATGGAAGGAGGAAAATACTACTACAAGATGTAGCTTTGGATAATCCAGTGTAATTGCAGAGTTCCATTTCATCCGATGAAGTGAGCTGGTGCTCACGAAAGCTTATGCTCAAATAAATTGGTTAGTCTCTAAGATGCCACAAGTACTCGTTTTCTTTTTGTGAATACAGATTAACACGGCTGCTCCTCTGAAACTAAGCTGTGAGCCATCTAGCATAGGTCTTTAAACTAGACCCAGTGGGGTTACTTGTCATGCAGCAACAGGAGCTCTGTCCATTCAGGTCCTTGAAGGCTGCCTGAACTGTGAGGTTCCCCCTAACTAGCACGTTACAAGATCAGTTACAGTGGTAGATATTAACTAGAAGCAAATAAGTATCTGAATCGGTCCCAACTTGTTTGGTGAACTACAGAACGTTGCTTCCTTATGTTCTACTCCCTACTATGACCTTTTTCAACCACATTACTGTACTTTTAGCTTATTGTTCTCTGGCATGTGAAGTGTACAGTAGAAGATTTCTCTGTGCGCTACAAGATCATCAGTGCTTTTCAAAAGTAGTACCCTGTCCCTGTTTCCTACTTGGTGGGCAATATACACAATGGCAAATTTAAACTAGACCAAATAAAGCTATGCTATTGATATACTACCACCTGTAAAATTCTATAATCTAAATACTAAACATTAGTGTATCTCATGTCCAAAGGATGTATAAAATCTCCACCACCCCATTTCCACCCTTCCTGCAGCAGCTGAATTGTTGTACTTACTGCACACTGTACTGATTCTGTGAGGTGTGATCTTTATATTTAGTGTCTTCATAGTGGATGTGTGGTGTGTCTGTGCATGTTTTTTTCTTACTAGGAGCAGCTGGCTGGAAAATGAAAGCAAACTGAATTTTCCTTTTTCTTTGAAACTAAGTGACAAGCCCAACACATTTAAAAAAACAAAACAAAAAAACCCCCAACCACATTTCTCTCCCCTTTTAGAGATTTTTTTTCCTACATAAAAGTAATGATATGTCTGATCCAGTTACCAGTAGGTCAGTTGATATTTGGACCAGCATGAGATCTCCTCATTCTATGCTCAGGAAGGTCCCAGCATCTGCTGTCTTCCTGTTAGACAGGATGTTGATGTATCAGAGTTCACTTTGGCCACATGACAGTTATGTGGTCTTGTAAACTCTCACCTGCTATGATAGGCTGGAGCCTTCAAGAGAATCATATCAGCATTTTTTTTTTTTAAAGTCACCAACTGTTCTCCAAAGTATATCCGGGCTCCTGCTCCTCTCAATTCTCAGTACCTTTAATTAAGTTCAGGTGGTCTTTGGCACAGCTAAGGACACACTTCAGCTGCTCTTTGGTGCACCTGAGACACAGATTGTAAAGGACCAGGGCATAGGCAGTCTAGCCTCCTGGTCACAAGTCAAGGATGGTTACAAGGCAGTAGTCAACGAGCAGGGATTGGAGTAATCACTAGTGCCAGGATCAGTAGGCAAGAGTCAGGGTCAGAGTCAGGGACCAGAGATCAGAGTTACCATGCTGGAATCAGGAAGAAAGAGTCACTGTCAAAGGCTGGAAATCAGAAAGTGAGAAGTCACAGCAGGCCAGAAGTCTGTGTGGTTGCACAACTTCTTAGGGCACCTTTTTAGTGAGCAATGGCCAATCAGAAGGCCACAGAGTCCTGTCACTTTGGACCTTTTGGGCGGTAATTCCTGCAGTGCCTAATGGATGTGGTTCCACATAGGTTCCTGGTGGTGACATGGGAATGTCGACTGTCCCAGTTTCTGTAGACCTGGGTTCTAGTCCCTCAGATCCTTATATAGAAGAAGGACATTAAAATAACTCTTGGATGTGGATTGGTGTCATATGAATTTGAAATTTTTGGAATATGAATCATACCAGACAGTTTAGGATGTGCATCAGCAGTTTTATGCAACATTTTAGGCCTCTAAAACCGTGGTGTACAACCTCCACGCATACTTGGTGTGTGAGTTTTTGGGGGATTTTTAAAGTTCTTTATGATGATCTGCTGGAGGCCACATCAGCTTTGACAGAACTTAAGCTTTCATTTAAAAATAATTACTAGTGGCTATGGTTGCAAAATAACTATTTTACTGCTGCTCATTTTCACAGAAATATCTAGCTAGTGTATTTATCCCATCTAGCTGGATATCACAGAAATTAAAGATGGAAAGATCTATTATATCAGGAGCAAAATCTCAGGCCACTGGACTGCCCCACACTCAAATTCCTCTCTAGAGGAGCAGCATTCTGGTGAAAGCTGAATGGTGCAGAGAAAGAAACCAGTCAGAGCTCCTGTGTGTGTTAGATAGGTCAGAGCAAAAATCCAAGGGTTTGATCATCAACTGGTCATTGAAACTTGTGGAAGGCAACTACTACTGCAAAACTCACTCTAGGAGTCTAAAATCATTTACTGACTCACCACAGCAAAATATTCTCAGGTACTTAAAACTTCACAGGCGAGTGGGACTTTTGTTTTCTGCTAGTACGGAAGACTGGCCATTTACATTCAGCACCAAACTTTCACATAGACAACTTCAGCCAAATGACCTTTTCCCACTTTATGTCCAGCAAAATGTTCAAGAAACACGTGGCTACTGTGTGCTTGCTGAAAAGATCAAGCAGCTTCAAGATTCATTTGAGCAATGACTTAAAGATTTTCGAAGAGGAACAAAAAAAAATTCACCTAAACTCAAAAATAGTGTAAATTAGTCAGAATTAAATTACTCCAGACTACTTCAATTTAAATTTCACAATGGAAACAACTGATTTTTCTATACAGAAAATACATGCCAAGCAACAGCTATCCAAAGTTATGTCGCAGGGCTATTTGTGCAAAAACTCTTTGAAAGTACTTATTTGTGAACTGACCTTTCTATTATGAATTTAAACATCAGTTAAAGGAAGAAACAAACAATAAAGGCCAAACAGTGAGTAAGGCCTTTGTATGGGAGCAATAAAGTTTTCTTGTCCAACTGCTGGAAGGCAGGCTACATTCACACTGCCTGAGCTAGCAAAGAAGTACTAAAAAAGTGCTGACATTTCTACAGGAATCTGAAATAAAACAACAACACACACACCCCAAACCCCACTGTGCATTCCACAATATGTTCTGCCTCTTCAGAGAAAAAAAGCTTGTCATCAAGAAGTTTCCAAGAAGCAATACCAATCTTCCCAGGGACATTTGTTCTCCTGCAGCCTTGAAATCAGGTTTTGTATGCATTTTGTAAGCTCCTACGTACTCTGACACTACTCAACATCATGTTGAGTAAACATGTTTTTTCTTTAAGCTTTTTCAGTACAAATACACACTCTATGGACAGGTTTTCTCCCTACAACAAGGTCCAGAATCTTTTGGAAAACTCTGCTAGTTAGGGACCATGAGGATCTTCCTTCAAGTGATGGAAATTTCAAAGTGAGCTGTAGCTCACGAAAACTTATGCTCAAATAAATTGGTTAGTCTCTAAGGTGTCACAGGTGCTCCTTTTCTTTTTATAAGGAAATATGGCATCCATAAATGCTGTTCCTGACAAATGCCAGAAGAGTATGTCAAAATCACTCTGGTTACTTCAACTTGCTAGCTGAGCTATTTCTTTGTTTTTCTCCACAGTTATGGACAGTATAGGTTTTTGTTTTTATGTTTTGTCTCAACAACAACAACAAAAAAAACCTTTGGAGACCTTTCGTTCCTGGAATTGCCTTTAACACATGGATGGCAGACTCAGCAAAAAAACCCTGGGTTTAAGGAAGGCCTTTCTTGTGAACATGAATTTTCTGGTCTCAGACCCTTATACCTGATAACTTAAATAATAAGTATTCACCAATCAGTTCTCCAGCTGCCTTAAATATACTAGAAAGGTCTATAAGGATGAAAATTCTTTTCACTAGTCATACTTAGCTTAGCTTTTCGGACAGATTCAAACTGAGAACTGGCTCCATCCAGACCCTTCTCTTTAATTCTGATCACAGGATGCCTTTAAGTTTAGTTCCGAGACAGCCTCATTGCTAGGATAGACTTGATGGTCTGCTAAGTCATATGAGGCCTCAGACTTTGTTCCATTATCAATAGACTGAAGAAAGGAGAGACGACACCATCATTCCACAAAATCCTGTTCTTCCTTTGGGAGCTCTACAAGTAATAAATATACGGCCCTGGCAGCAAAATTCCCCTGTGCTGAAGTGTGAAGTTTATATTCCAGGGTACTGTTTACATTCCTTTGGTTCTGAGTTCCTCTCCCCTGATGCCAAGAGATGCCCTTCTGTTATTATTGCTCAGTTCCTGCAACAGATCAGGAGCCTGCTGCCCATCACCTCATCCACATTGGGGCAAAGTTCCCTGTAATCAAAGGATTTGAAGCTCGAAACCCTTGGGGTCTGCCTTGCCAACATCCAGGTTTGTCCTAAGGAGGTTCTTCAGTTTCCTTTTCTTCACAGTTGACTTAGTTGTTCTGAGGTACCTAGTATTAAAGACTGAGCTATGTCCCTTCTGAGGTTTCAGCAGCTGCCACCATTTTGCTTCTCTTCTGCAGGGGTAGAGGGAGACCCCTAGTTTTATCTTATCTTTCTTGGGTCAGCAGCCAGGAATCCATGCTCTTGCAGCATTCAGTACATTTAAAACTTAGATGTGACCCTTGGGCTAAGGACAAGTTGCAAATCTTCTAAAGACCACACAGACAACACTGCTCCAGCATAACTATTGTCTTAAGCACCAAGACTTTTGGGTCTCCTTATATGACAGCACTTTTTGGCATGCAATCGTATGTCTTAGGAGCATTATAACTCTTCCTTAGGCATCTCACATAGTTGATAGTAAGATATCTTTGAGGTGCCTTAAATTCTTCTCAAAAAGGCTATCCATTTCAATGCAGTATGTTATTATCAAGAACAGTTCACTATATTCATTTCAGATCTAGTTAGCTATCTTCAAAGAAGTGCAAGTACATCATACTGAAGTGTTTCATAAGAGAGCTGTGAACTGTTAAGATGCTAGGGAAAAATCAAATGAACTTGGTGTATTATGTGGAAGTGAGCACCCTTGATCTTGTTTGCTTTCAGCGTAAACAGATCATTTTTGATCCATACTGTGACCCTGTTATTTCTTACTGATATGTTTCCCCCCTCCATTTTCACAAAACCCATTCAATATACTTGCAAAGTTACATAGTGTATTACATTTTAGTTTAAAATTACAAGTCAAATTGACTACTGTTTGCTTAATTCAACATGTATGCAGTCTACATGTAAATTCAATAGACATCCATCTAGAAACATTTCTAATGTTTCTAGATTTGTTTAAGTTGACTTCAGACAAATGGCAACAACATTTACAACATTAAACAAAAAAAAAATTCAGAAAACCTGAGCCTTTTAAGTTAAAATGCAGAAGAGGTTGGGGTTTACAAAGGAATTTTATTTTACAGATTAAGGGCTTGTCTACACTGGCACTTTACAGCGCTGCAATTTTCTTGCTCAGGGGTGTGAAAAAACACACCCCTGAGCACAGCAAGTTTCAGCACTGTAAAGTGCCAGTGTAGACAGTACACCAGCGCTGGGCACTGGTAGCTACACCCCTCGTGGAGGTGGTTTTTTTAGAGCGCTGGGAGAGCTCTCTCCTAGTGCTCTGCCTCTACTAATGCTTTAACGTTGCCAGTGTAGACTAGCCCTAACTAAAATACTGACTGTACATGATTAAGATATATCATAATCAAGACCTTGAACATGCATTTCAAGTAAGAAAACAAGGGATTCTGTCAGTAATGTTGGTTTCTCCTGGTCAATATTTCATTTACATTTAAAAACACTAATTTTTAGAGAAGGGAAATATACTTGTTTTGTCTCACCCGTGGTCCAGTATTGTAAGTAAACAATGGCAGCAAGCCTTCAAACGACCAAAGGCACATTCAACCATCATTCTGTACCTGGTGCTGAAACAAAGATATGCATGCCATCTAGTGCTCCACTGCACTTCAGGAATTCCACTGCTGCAAAACCATCCACTATATCCTGCATATTGCCCACAGTCATAGTTCTGTGTAGCAGGAGGCAATGAATGGCCCTGCCCATTGGCATCACAACAGGTCATGCAGTAATTTTCCTGACTCCAAATTGATTCTCGATTGACCTGCAACAGCAGATTGCTACTGGTTTCCACAGTGCAATGGCCACTTCCTTCTCAACTGGAAGGCTGAGGCGAGTTTAGCACACAGATCCAGAAACGTGGCCTTGTGCATTCAAAAATCCTACAGCCACTGCTCATCACCCCAAACCTGCATGACAATGCAATCTCTCCAGTTTCTTGGGACCAGAACCAGCACTCCACCATCTGCAGCTGCTCCCTGAACGCCACCAACAATGCTTAACTGTTTCTTTCTATTTCTTGCAACAATCTAGCCTCTGAGGACTTGTCATCTTTTCCGTGGCTCAGCAAATACTGCTGGATTATCTGCCCTGTGCTTGCAACACTCATGACAATAGTGCAGAGAGGTGCAGGCTCTATGATGCTGTCAGAGATGGCGGACAGCAAGGAGAGATGCACAGGTTTGTGCAGTTTTGAAAAGGAGTGAAATATTATGAATGAAGATGAAATTATGGGCCTGAGAACACTACATCATAGAAAGCTGACCCCATGCTCCCAGTCACCCCTGCGTGACTTGTTTTGGCCCCATCAGGCATTACAAAAACTTCCCAAAACACCCTGTGCATTGGATGGTAGTGAGGATGCACACCGCCAACACAAGGAGCCAAGTGTGCACATGCACAAGTGATGTAATAACTATCACAGATGTATGCAGACATAACTTAGGTCAGCATAATGTTATAGTGTAGATATGGCCTAAGTATTTTTACCCCTACCCTCAGCCTCTCCCACAGTCACACTCATTCATACAGAGAGCACACCGATTTGCTACATACTATTGAAAATTCTTCTCACTTTTTAATCTTTCATACATAATCTTTAGTTTAGGGAAAACCTGCATTTCTTGTTCAGCTAAAATATAGGGAGGAGGCTGCAATCCAAGTGCTTGTACTTGTCTGAATGTTGTTTCAGTTCTTGGGGTACCCAGGACTGAGAGTTACCTTTTCACTTCCTGCCTCCAGCATTACGGAGTCCTGCCCATGCCTGACTGGATGTCAGCTCCTTAACATCATCAGCCTGTCAGCCATTCAGGACTTCTCTACACTTACAACATTACAGTGGCACAGCTGTAGCGCTATAGTTCTTCAGTGTAGATACTCACCACAAAGATGGAAGGGGATTCTCCTATCCACTTAGTTAAACCACGTCTCTGAGGTGGTAACTAGGTCAATGGAAGAATTCTTCCACTGACCTAGTGCTGTCTACACCAGGGGCTAGGTCAACTTAATTATGTCACTCAGGGGTGTGGATTTTGCACACTCCAAGCGACATAGCTTAGTCAACTTAACTTCTGAGTGTTGACCTGGCCTCAAGCACTCTCCTCTGGGCTGTGCCAGCACTGTCTTCGCCTTGCAGGTTAACAAATTTCTGCATCCAAGTCACTGACTCCCTTTGAAATCATTCTTCTGTGATATCTAGCCCCTCGCACTTGTTACTCACAGAAATCCCAGATGCTGTGCCCCCAAGAACCAGTATACCCCAGCTTACCTTAAACCAGTGAGCCTGTAAACCACACTGCACTTGTGAGCATTTATACCACAACAAAAGTAGGTTTATTTAAGAAGGGGTAAAGTTTTAACTAGACACCCTCATTACACACATGATTTCCTCAGTGAGCTGATCCAGAGGATTTGTCCCTACTATTTGTTATACTGAAACAGTCTTTTGGCCTGCTAAACCCAGGGTTGTGAGTTCAATCCTTGAGGGGGCCATTTAGGGATCTGGGGCAAAAATTGGGGATTGGCCCTGCTTTGAGCAGGGGGTTGGACTAGATGACCTCCTGAGGTCCCTTCCAACCCTGATATTCTATGTTGTTTCTATTTATAGGTAGGAGGAAACCCTGTCTTGTTGTAATGTTCCTTTTTTCCTTCAGGAAGTTTTGATTGTTTGCAGTTCTTTCTGATAATTTTTTAGCCTTGTACTATAGTAAGACATTCAGTGGAAAGCTAAGCCTTGCATTGCATCACTGGATAAATAGAGCAGGATGACAACTCCCTCCTGACTGAATGGGCCGCCAACACCACGACACATTATCCTCTGTGACTAATTTTTACTCCAAGTTCATAAAGCATAATATCAATGTAAATACATTATTCCGCAAATATTACCCAGGTGTACATCTCTCAATATTATTAATTGTTATTAATTATTGTTAATTATTATTTGGTGTTGTACCAATAAAAACAAAAACCAGCAGGATCTTATTAAAGGGAAAAAGGCAAAATACCACATTTATTGTGAATACAGAAAGAATCATAGTAAGCAGTTAGTTATAGCTATAACATTCCATTCAATCTCATATTTATTCACACATTCATTCATTCATTCATACACACACACAGGTTCTGCAAGGTTGTTATCATAGTTACCAGCCTTAGAGTTGCTCATGCCAAGCCACTGGCCAGGTGGCCTGGACATGAGGAGGGAGCAGGGCCTTGTCAGATGCTCATCTGATGCTCCTGGAAGTTGGTTTGCAGAATCAGACCCCAAAGTTCTCACTTTTTAGAGTCTATTTTTATAGGAATTTCTTCCTATGCCAGTCTATGGGAATTGCTTCATCATGCTGTTGCTGAATCAATCAGCAGATAGCACATTCCGGACGGCTCCAAGATGTTATCTTGTTCTTTGGTTCTCCCATTCTTGAGGCTGTTGGGTAGATTCCAGTCTGCCCTCCGGGGGTCCTCTGGTTATTTCCACTTGACGCCTTCTTCAGCCGATGGACACTGGATTCTTAGGCTGGCACCTCCCTGATCATTCAGTTATTATCCACACCAGCATCCATCCACATACATCCTCTATCTCTATTTTAATCACAATTGTTAATACAACAAAAGGGCAGGGAGTCTCTGGGTGCTGTTTCTGTTGTTAGAGTATTGCTTTGAGTCTCTCTCTCTCTGTGAATTGCTTTGAGAACAGACTCTGTCTTAGAATGTACTAACATAATTAGCAGCTTGCAAGTTTCACACAGAGGGAGAGAAAAAGTACCAAAAACCAAGAGACCTCTTAATTAGTAATACCCTGGAATTTAAACTATGGTGAATCAAACTCATTTGTGATTTTAATACAGAACTTCTTTAATATGATCCAACATTGGCAAGTTATGAGTTTTCTGTAGATACAGGAAATAGATCCATAAAGAGGAACATGTAAGGTGTAGTGAGTTTGTCAGGTTTAAGGTGAGTTGTTTGCAAAAAGACAGGAGACCCTTTGCTAAGCAGCCTCTGTCACAAATGTAAACCCTAAACTTTTCACTAAATCCACTCTGACACAGGACTCCTACTTTGGAAAGCTGCAGAGTAACACTGGGTCTAGGTTAGTATGTGTGACATGATTCTCTCTGCTAGCCAATTTGGGAGTAACATATCATGTGTTCTTAACCTGACACAAATGACCGTTAGAAAAAATTAGCCACAGTAAAGAATTACAACAGCTGTGACCATTATAGTTAGGTTCAAGAGTTTCCATTCCATCTTCAGGCATTTTCATGTACCCCATTTCTCTCATTTAGTGCACAAGTTGGAAGGTGTGCTGTAACTAAGTCATGAATTTAACAGCAAGGATAAAAAGATAGCTCAGTAACCTCATTTATTATGCACAATCCAATCTGTTCATGGAATCAGCAAGAGTATCGCAGAATAGTATGTGTTCATACACACAAGAGGGACAAACTTGAGTTGCAGGTGAAACCTTAACTCTGAAATATGCATCAGGAAATTACACTTTATAATGTTAAAATGTAACAAAATGGGGGTTCTGTCTGTACCATTTCTGAATTGTGGATAATTTTATGAAATCGTATCATGAAATTTCTGTGTCATGGAAAGCCTACATACATGCAAACACCCCAAGAGTTAGCAGGGTTGTGCCAAGTCTCCGCCAGACCAGAGCCAAGGGTGAGTGATCAGGACTCAATGATCACATATTCTAAGTAAAACACTTTGGGATGATGGGTTTGCTGTAGCAGGGAGAAGATACTTTCTCCTCCTGGCTGAAGGGGTAAGGGAGAGAATTGGAAGTAATGGAAAGTTACTGGGAGGAGAACAAAAGGAGCAGGTAGACCCAACAGGAGTCTATAAAGGGACTCATAGGGTGAACTGAGGAGCCATTTCGCACCAGATTAAGATGAAGGAGGTTGCTGCAGGGGCAGGGTAGGGAAGAGGGTGGGACACCCTGTTTGCTTGAACACAGATGATACCCAAGGACTCCCAAGGAAAGGGTGAGCTAACGCGAGGGACATTGAGTTTAGGGTACTTTATTGTTTTGTATGGGCTGTACTCTCATGGACATGTCATCACTGCCTGTTGGAATGTGCTGCAGGTATCTCACTCTAAGGACCTGTCTACACCTGCAGTTATTCAGGAACAGCAATTTCTAAACAACTCTATGTGTGGATGCTCTAATTCTAGAATAAGAACACCTCGTTCTAGTTTATATTAATCCACTTTCAAAGTGGATACAGTTAAACCAGAACAAGGCATTCTTATTCCGGAATAAGACCATCCACACAAAGTTATGCAGGAATAGCTACTGCACTACAGACAAGACCTAACCAACTCAGATTCAAATAAATGTACTACACTCATTAATGTGCAATTACATACTGCACTTCATATTCAAAGTTAATGTCCCTTTTTTCAAAAATACAAAATGCTATTCAAACTTCTAGATATAAGTATCAGTTGTTCAGAAAGACAAATTATTTAGAAACACAGCCAAACTTTATTTTTGGAATGGACGTGCCTTTCATATTTCCATCATTCTACCTGCCCACCCATTTTTTCTCATGAGCAGGCAGGTAACTGAAATTACTTTTTTAGAAGGATTCCTGTACGCTTCCAACCCCTACTATAGTTATAAGAATAAAGGCAAGCAGGCAAAGCTGAGAAACAGCATGTTGTATACATACACTTCATTATATTCAGGAAGATGCTCACACAGCTAGTGCTTCCAATTTGACAGTGCTGGTAATCCAGCACTGAGGAGGATATTTTAGTGTAGCAGATTTGTTTGTTTGATGGGGGGCAGGGAGAGAGGGCAGGGAGCTAATTATAAAGAAACATACTTTTGTTTTAAAGGGTTGGTTATATTTTTAAAGCCATTTTGTCATCAACTTCCATGAATTTTTATCCCTTTAGTAAAAACTGGCTTCTGGCCATCTTCCCAGTAAGAACCCCACAGAGACACTTTGGGTTGGTTGCTGGGCAGGCAGAAACTGTGAACACTCTTCTCCAGAGTTCAGCTTCTGAGGAAAAGGAACATCTCATATACAGTAGAACCCAAGGGGGTCTGAGCCTTCCCAAAACTGGGGGGGGAGTCTAGGGGCCCCTCCCCTCCATCCCAAGGACCCACCCCTTCTCTTGCCCCGGAGGCCCCGCCATGCCCCCGCCCAGCCAAGCTGGAAGCCGGAGCAGGGCAGGGGAACCTGCCCCTACACCCGCACCTGGGGTAGAGTAGAGCCAAAGGCAGGCTCCTGCCCTTGTCCCTGCCCCCCCAGGCCTCCCGCCAGAGCAGGTGGAGGGACCCAGGCCCGTGGGGCCTTGGACTCACAGCCTGGCCATGATAAGAGCTGTGCAGGCAGCTGCAGGGAGCTAGCATGGAGTTGCGGACCCTCCACCTGCCCTGGGCAGGGACCCAGACTGGGGGCTGCTCTCAGCCCCCCTGCACCGCAGTCAGGTGGAGGGTCCATGTGGCTTCCATAACTGCCCAGGCTCCCTGCTGGCCTAGCCGGGGCGTGGGGTCTGCCCTGGCAAAAAGTGGGAGGGCTATGGCCCCTCCTGGCTCCAGCGCCACTGGTAAACCCAAAGAGTAACAAAACACCAGAGTTAATAACTGAATGGTCAAACACACACCTAATTTGGAACCAGAAGTACGCAATCAGGTGGGGGGGGGGGGAGGAGCAAATACTATATAGTACTGTGTTAAATGTAAACTACTGGGGAGAAAAAGGAAAAGTTTAAAAAAAAGACTTGACAAGATAAGGAAACCATTTCTGTGCTTGTTTCATTTAAATTAAGATGGTTAAAAGCAGTATTTTTCTTCTGGATAGTAAAGTTTCAAAGCTGTATTAAGTTAATGTTCAGTTGTAAACTTTTGAAAGAACCACCATAACATTTCATTCACAGTTACGAACATTTTAGAGTTACAACCTATCTCCATTCCTGAGGGGTTTGTAACTCTGAGGTTTTACTGTAACAATTTCTATACCCAAAGAAAGGAAGGAAGGGGCATTTATGGTCTCTGGATTAAAATCTAAATCTACACCTCATTCCCCCAAAGCGTACAACTGTTGTGTGTGGCCTCTAGGGAGGAAGAAAAGTTTTCCACTGATGGAAGAGAGGAAATAAAACCTCTGAAGACTAAAAATGAGGCCTTGACTTAAACCCCATACCCCCAAAGAGCATGGGAAGGGAGGAGGTGGGGAAAGAGAGAAGACCCATTTTTAATAGAGAAAAAGGGTTTGTGACAAACCTGTGCAATTCACATCCATATACTGATACAAACCTGCCTATTTCCTTATATGATTTCTAAAAGATCATTTCAACATGAATCAACTGAATTAGCCTCTTAAAGTAGGTCGTTGCTCTAGCAACCAGCAGGCTGTTTGGACAACTCCCCGCAACAATGACCTACTTTTCAGCTCTTCCTAGGACAACCTCATATAACTAGAATTTCATGTTCACATCTGAAACATTCTAAAGAGAGAAGGCTAATCTGCAATTTATAAAGCCCATCTTTCCTGGAAACAAAAATAGACTTCCACAATGTTCAGAAACCGGATCAATGAGTTCCTCTACATTGACTAGAAACATATTCAATATAGAAACAAAACTATTCAGTACACATTCGGACTTCAAAAAGCATTTAAGAAAGTCAATTATTAAAACTCAAAAATGCTAACAAAATAGCATGAGAAGCTGCCAGAATGAACATGCCCAAAAGCAGTATTGATCTCTGACAGCAATCTTCATTGTAAACAGGCTGCTTCACTATATCACTGAGAGGAGCTGAGAGAGATTTTTCTCGATTACAGACTTGAATAATATTAAGGTTGTGACAAAACTCAGCAATGACAAAGTTAAAATTGATACTTTGCATTTTACCCTGTATGAAGATAAGATGGTGGTGGAGGGAATGTATAACACAAATCCAGGAAATAGCATTGACAGTTACTTGGTAACTTCTTGTCTATGGTTTGTCAGAAGCTTTGTGTTAACATTTCCAAAAGAAAGAAAGAAGTTTACCAGTACACCTTTACTCAGAAGTTTATGAAAACAAATCTGAATTTTACGAGAATTTTGGAGACAGCTACCTTTTAGATAAAACTGAAAAGTCAGCAATGTTTACCTGTAGAATACATGGCTACTCGACCATCCAATTTCCCAAGCATTTAGATTAAGGCCACATACTTAAAAAGGCATTGTGCAATAAAATTTTATAAGTGAAAAAAATCACATTCCAAGAACGAGAGAGATGTTACAGATGCACATCCATTATTACACAGTATACCTGGGGCTTCTGATTTTTGGTTTTAACCAATAAACATGAATAGAGCACTTCTAACACAAAAAAGAAAAACATACTTATCCAATAAACACCAGAAATGGTTATCTGTATCCAAGGGCTTGTCTACACAGAGCAGTAATGTGGACTAAGGGGATGTGATTTCTAAAGTGCGCTATGCTGCACATTAATTGGTTACTCCTGAGGCAATTCTGTGCCAAAAAATTAAAAATTCTGGAAAATCTGCTAGTTGAGGTTCCAGATGCAGGGGCAATGGGTCTCTGCTGGGGGGTCCAGGTGAAGGTGGTTGTGGCTCAGTGGTAGTGTGTGGGGAGGTTCTGGATGCTAGGGGAGTGGGGGTGCAGGGGACTCATCAGGGTAGTCCAGCTGCAGGGGGGGGAGGGACAGCTCATCGGGGTGGGGTCCAGGAGGGGCTGCGCATGGGGCTCTGGATACACGGGGGCTCTGGATGCAGGGGGTGAGACTTGGCAGAGTGGAGGTTCAGGTGCAGGGAGGGTCTGCATATGGGGGGTTGGGCGGGTGGGGGAGCAGCTCACTGTACAATGACTCCTTTCTCTGAGGCTGAGGAGCAAGGGAGGCAGGAAGTGAGGATGTGTGTGCGCAGAGCTTCCTGAAGTCAAGGGAGCTTTCTGGGGGTGGGTCTGACCCAGTCCTGGCCGCTTCTTGCAGGGGAAGAGGAAATCCCATCCTCCCCAGCCCAGCCAATCCTAGCAGCTGAGTCCGGTGCAGGATAGCCACTGGTCAGGGCATTCCCAGCTCGCCCTCACCCCAAGGTGATTAACGGCTCCACCAGCTGCTCTGGATGCCCGAAATGGCATGCCTGCGCTGCTGGGGAACGGTGTGTGATCACTTTTGCAGCTTCCCTTTGCTTCCCTGTCAAAAGTCATTTTTCTGCAGGGAAGCAAAGAAATCTGCAAATTTCATGTCTGCAGGGGACATGAAATCTGCACTTGTACAGTGGTGCAGAATTCCCCCAGGAGTAATCGGTGAGTGTAGACCCAGCTAGCATATACTAAAGGTTCCCTAATATGTTTTAAAATAGAACTCTTTGAAGCTGTACTACATTAAACTGCACTAGAGAACATTACAAAAAGATTACAGTCGTATATACTGTAATGAGTAGTGTATATTATATACATACTCATTACAGTACATACAAAGAGAAAGCCCCCCAAAACCCTGATTTTTGGACATCCTCATAAAACTCAAAAATTGCAAAAAACAAACTCTGAAAACTGAAATTAATAAACCCTGAAGAACAGAAGCCCCATGTGTGCTCTAATGAAGACAACATTAATAGAGAGGTTTGAATGGTTGCCTATGTATGGGGAAAGAAGTAACTTATTTGTATCTTAAGTCTTGACAAAAACTGTAAGTTAACAGGAAGACTATTTGAATCTATGACAAATGGTAACATAGATGTAAAACTTTGGATGATGTTCTAGCACCCAAGTCTTGGATAAATCCTATAAGCATGATGAACCTCTACTACTCCTGCAAATAGCACTTCCCCAAACATAGCAACACAACAAACTAAGACCATTGTAATTTTACTTTGCCACTGCTAATCAAGTGCAATATGTGGAATCCTGAAAAGGTGAAAAACAAAAGGGAGATTGAGAATACTGTAGGGAAACTCAAAGTAAGAGGAGTGCTGCATCTGTTCCCTGGCAGAGAATCTGAGTTCAAGAATGCCAAGAATCTGAGTTTTAGAAGGGGATAGGTCTATTGTGCAGTCACACTCCTCAAGACAGGCTGTGGAAGAAGAAATGACCAGCCTCCTGAAGCTAGGAAGGAGGATTTACAGGTGGAACCGTAGGATTTTCCAAAGACACGCCAACCTCTCCCCTGTCTCCAATACAAAAAAAGTGTTGCCAAAAAAAGGGGGGGGGGGAGAGTTGGGGGGCTTTGAAGAAAAATCTACACTAACCTCACTACAATTTTCATTCCAACAAATTCCTACATACGCGTAGCACTGCTGAAATATAAAGTACCTCTGAGCTGGACAGTGGTAGCCAACTGCTTTATTGGAAAGGAAAATTTTGGCCAGAGAGACAGCTGAAGAACATCACGTCCAGAGAAAGCAAGCAAGACCTGCATTTTAAGAGACCCATCTTAAAACTTTTTCTTTTTGAGATCTGAGGGAAGAAATAACATACTGATAGGGAGATAGCAAAATTCAGGGAATTCTTTTAAATTACCTCTTTTTTGCACACAATATCACCACTTGGGCAAGTAACTGGTGACTTGCCAGAAATTTTCAAGGAATAACTAAGTGAAAAAATCAGTTTCCTTAATTTGAAGATTTTTCTCTTCTCTCCAATGATAAAATTGTCTTGAGTCAAGAAATTTCATTTAACCTGGTGATAAAAACTGTTTTTCCTGTAATATCCTGTACTACTTTTCAAGAGTCACTGGTCACTTCATGAAATTAAGATAGTTCCATGACCTGAATGTTTTTACCCTATTACATGGAAGACAAAAATAGAAGGCAATCAGTAAAACAACAGTGTGTGGAGAATTGGTTAAAAAACAAAGATTCACCGATAATGACACTCCACTTGTGAGGTAACTCCCTTCTCTTCACGTGTCAGTATATTTATGTCTGCATCTATAACTTTAACTCTATGCATCTGAAGAAGTGAGGTATTTACCCATGAAAACTTATGCTCAAATAAATCTGTTAGTCTTTAAGGTGCCACCGGACTACTTATTGTTTTTGTGGATACGGACTAACACAGCTACCCCCGATACTTGACATATAAACTGTGTACCTGACTAAACGAAAACATTTTCTACATCTGGATTGCATGAAGGAAGCTGCCTCCACGTCCACTGAGTAATAAGTAGTCCCCAGCTGGGATTTCTTGGGTGTTATTTCCCAAGAGTCTTGATTTGACCATTCTATTCAGTTTTAGATTTTTCATCTTGGAAAGAGTCTTCCATTTTCTTGGCACCAACACAAATATCAAGAACAGACTAAGTCAGACTGCCATTATTTAATATAAAAAAAAAATACTGGGCAAGAGAAGGAAATTATGTCGGATTCTTGGTGGGGGATATGAGAAGAGAGAAGAGGTAAAATGCAGATAATTCTATGACATAACCATTAATAATTCCTTTCAGAATTCATTTCTCCTCTGTGATACTTAGTCCAGTCAGAGGTCCACAGTCAACTTTTCACTCATGATATGCCGGATATGCCTCTGTTAGAGTTGGAGGGCACGAAATGAAGAACAGATCTTGAAATCACTGATGAACTCTCCCCTAAAACCACAGACCATCCTAATCTGAGGAATGAAAAGGCAGTTTTACCCATTACCCACAGGATTGGTCTCTAAACAGTGTAAACCCAGACTAGAGTTATTTCTCTGTCCTGTACTAACTGAAACTTATAAAAATCAATTACTCAATTGCTTTTCTGAGAATTTCCTTAATGTATCTCCTTCAAATAGTGTTTGGATGATGATGAATGTGGATATGGAGATCTGCATTTGAAACCAAGTCTAATTTCAGGAGTATCTATTTATGTTATAGAATGAATAAAAAGAGCAGTTATTAAAATGTAGCATAAAAATGACTACTCTCATATAGTGCTTTTAACAGAAGTACATTCTTTTCATCCACAGATCTCACAGTGCTTTAAAAAGCTAGCATAATTATCCCCATTTTACATCTGGGGAAACAGACACAGAAAAATGACATGACTTGCCGATGGTCACCCAGAAGAGCAGGAAATACGCTGTTAGATGCCTACACCAGAAGAACAACACTTCTCAAAGTAAAAACTGAACCCAGGACAGTCATAAGAGATTTTGCTGCTGCAAAAAAATAGTTGGATTTTTTTTTTTAAAAAAAGAACTAAAAAAAGTGTTAACTTTTCACATCCCAAGAGAGCTCTCCCTTTCTATTTACTTGCCTCTCCAACCATCTCCCTTTTCCCTTTACTGTATATCTAAGGTCACTGTGCTGTTTACAATTGCTGTCCTCTCCTCCAACTCCATCCTAGACCCCTTACCATCCAGCTTCCGCCTTTACACTCAACTGAAATCACTCTCACCAACATTTCTAATGACCTCTTAACCAAATCTCAGAACCAGTACTCCATCATCATTTTCCTCAGCCTATCGGCCCTGACCATGCTCCTCTTCTTGAAACTCGTCCTCGCTTGGCTTTCATGACTGTCCTATCCTAGTTCTCTTCCTACTTTTCTAATCACTCTTTCAGCCTGTACTTTAAAGGATCCCTCTCCAGCTTTCTGCAGGGGTTCCACAGAGCTCTGCCCTCGGTCCCTATCTCTTCTCCCTTTTCACTTTATCTCTGGGTAATCTCATCGGCAAACACAAATTCAACAAGTAGGTCCCAGCACAGCAAAGTCCTTATGAAATAAAATTCACTGATATTATTTGCTTTCACAGTGAGAGACTTGCAGAATTGCTGGGGTAACCTAAGAGACACCTAAGATGAAAATTCAAGCACCAGAAGTATGAATATTTCACACTTAAGAATAATTCTTACAAGCCACAAAGGTGGGAGTTTATTTAAAAAATTAAAGAGGAATTAGTTTGGAAAAGTGGAGAGCACGAAAGAGCATAGGTGCTGGAACTGAGGGTGCTACAGCATCACCTGGCTTAAGGTGGTTCCATCATATACACATTTTACAGGTTGGGTCAATGGCTCTTAGCACCTGCACTATACAAATTGTTCCAGCACCCCGGGAAAGAGAAATAAATTCTTGTACCTCTACTTCTCTGATTGGGTAAAGCAATAAGACTGGCAGTGCCTCAAGCCAGGAAGTTATGAAGCACAGGTTATGGAGAAACTCCACATAACACCTCCTTCTCCCAAATCAAACTAGCTAGACCTTCTCTGCCATAAAAAATAGCACCTAATTTAATAATCTACTGAACATGCCAAAATATTCCCACAGCAAAAGAACAATTCAATTCAAAATAAAAAGACATTAACTGTATTCAGAGTTAATAATACTTTCTCATTTCAAAAAATGAAACAATACTAGTATTTTAAAGAAAACAGAGAGAGAGAGAGAAAGAAACCAAAATGCTACCACATGAAATTAAGAGGATCCCTAAGGTTTTCTAAAACTACTCCTTCATGCCAGCATCCTTCCCAACCAACAGGAATCAAGGAAAACAGAAGAAATTTAAATGATCAGCCAAACTGAATCCTTTACATAATCTCCACATATTTTTTATTAATCAAATGCCAAAACAAGAGTAAAAACATTTTCTTTCATCCTGAAGACAAGCGTGATATAAGCGTGATTTGTACTTTTTGCTCGTAACAACAGGCAAACATATTCAAAAACAGTCAATCTGAGACAAAGTCATGCTCAAACCCTTTATAACCTATCCTGAAAAAAAATTGAATTTTGAATTGAACTGTGAATTTTGAGGAGAAAAGCTCACAAGTCATTCAGTTTCTTCTTAAACTATGGTTCCACCATGAAATGAGATCTACATCATTTTTTGAGGGCAGAATTTAAATCATGTAAAGTAAAGTAAAAGTAACTGAACAGCCAGTTAGATTTCTTTATATATGTCGGGGTGGCCAAACTGTGGCTCAAGAGCCGCTCAAGAACTCTTTTACAGTTAATGTGCAGCTTGCGGAGCCCCCACTCCTCCCCATTCTCTACCTATCAGCCTAGGTGGATGGTGGGGGAGCTTGGGACCTCTGCCTTGCACCAGGGTGGTGGGGTAGGGGCTTCTGCCCAGTGGCGAAGGGGGTCTCAGGGCTTCAGCCCCATGGGGCGCACCTGCTGGGGCTTGGGTCTTCAGCAGGAGCAGGGGTGAAGCCCAGAGTCCTGGCAGCTGTGCCCCAGCTCTCAAACTTCTGAAGATCATCATGGAGGGTCAGTAAGTTTGGCCACGCTGATATATATCAATGCCAGAAATGAGACATCATAACTCTGATATCAAGGAGTTAAGGCCAAGTGGCAAGATAGATATGAAGACCATGCTATGGACAAAACTTCCATTTTGAGTCTTCCTGCCCCACGCCCCATCACTTTTTACATTTATTTAATCAATCTTCTGTTAGGACAGAATCTTCCATTTGAGAATGGAAATGGAAAATTCGTTATCTAGAACCAGTACCTCTGGAATGATCAATAGGGAGATATACTTAGGTGCCAATTCAACAACTTGAGAGGCAGAATAATAATCAAAAGCATGGTATTAAGTTTTAGAGGGCATAGGAAAGAAGCCAAGAGAAAAGAGGTCAGTGAGGCCACAATACTGGTTAGTAATTATACTTGCTCAATATGACAACCACACAAAAATACTAATTCACACAAGAGTTACCTGCATGGTTAAGAGGAGAATTTCCCATACAACATCAATATATTGAAGTATGGTCTCAATTTGCCAGGTTAAAAAACCCTGAAAACCAGAAACACTGCAAATGTCTTTATTTTTCACAACTTATAAAGTGAATGGAGGAATCATGATTGATGTAAAGACAGCTATCACAATGTAATGTTATTTCCAAAACCTAATCTCTTCTCATTTCTTTTCTAGTTTTATTACAGCACCTTTTTCTAATGCCCATTCTGTTAACTATGCTTTAACTTCAAAGACAAATGAAAAACTGACAATGGTAGTCACTCCAGGTGCACTGATTTTGAATAAAAAGGTGACAGGGTATGGAAGAGAATATGGGTCACTGGTGCAGCCCTTTGCAAGACAATGATTTTTGTCTACATAAATTTCTTCAGTTTAAAACCCTCCCTCAACCCAATGCTAAACTCATGCTGATTGAAAAAAAATGGCACTGTAAATTAGCAGCAGAAAAAGGAAACTGACAAGAAATTTTTTTAAAGATTTTCAATTGCTGAGTGACCATCTGCTCCTACTTACACAGAGTTGTTTTGCCAATGCAATGCCCTTTTCTATAAAAACATAAGCAAATAACCAATAGCTGGGAAGATAAGCTGCTTGACTGTCAATTTCACCTGCTGAATGATAGCTCCAAACTGAAAGGGCCATTTTACAGGTCTCGTGTGCACATACTGCAGCTGCTAAAAAAATGAAAACAAAGTTTTGAAAAAAATTTAAATTGTTTTCATTTAGTTCAAAACAAATTTAGTTGTTTTTTATAAACGTATTGAAATCATTTTGGTAAATAGTTTTTGAGACTGGTTTTGTTGTTACCTTAATGGTGGTTGTAAATTTTACTTGAAAAAGCTTTAATAAAACACATAATACAGAACTATGAAGCAGAAGGCAGTGTATCTGGTACACAAACTGTGTTTATAGCAAGAGCCATATAGGCACTGAAATCTGAAGCAATTCAAATGGTCTTGAGACTAGAGGATGCTGCAGTATCTGGAACTAGTTCTGGGAGATCTCTGATCTTGTTGGAGAGGTGGAAGATTAGTACAGAGCAGGCATTCTTCCTTGAAAAAAAAAAATTCTCCAATGTCCTATCTATGTTTTTCTTTTAGACTAAGTTCTTCAGAGCAGGGATTGACTTTGTCTTCTGTACAGCACTAAGAATATTTTTAGACTAAGCAAGCTAACACGTGTGCTAAATGTGAGTAATATATGTTATATACATATAATTGTATTCTGAATGGTTGCCAGAAACCCAGGGGCCATTAGTATTTATATTAATGAGGCTCTTCTTCTTTAGTAGGTCCCATGAAGTTCACACCTGCTCACAGATCACAAGCATCCATGCTGCGTGCTGATCTTTTACAGACTAGAGACTACAGGAGTAGGAAAGCATGTCTTGATTTGTTTTTCCATATTATTACATATTTCAGGATGTTTAACATTCTTAATTCATACTCCACTAATTAACAAATTTAGGAACCTGTGAAGTATTTTAAACATCAGACTTGCCTTATCCCTTTAGGCTGGCTCCATTCTCCAGCAGATAGAATGATCAGGAAATATAATTTCACAGCTTGTAGTGGCACGTACGTAGTTCCACCATAAAAGCAGAAATCTCTAAACTGTTTATAAAGCTACAAGATATTTTTCAGTAGAAAGCATCTGCTGAAAACAACTTGTAAAGACAATGGTCAATCCCATTCAGAACGAGTGTCCAGCAACAACTGTATTTAAACTGCATAATTCTAAGTTAATGGTTAATGCACGTTTATCAACAAAAATGAAATATTATAGGAAGGGTACTCTAATACTTCCACCTTCTCAAGACTATAATTAGGACTACCATGAGCAGAAGTTGGCAACTTCCAAACATTTAAAGAAGTTAGCTTGTCCATGAAGTACTCTGATGTCCTTAGAGAAAATTATATAAAATAAAAGGAAGGTCTTGTAGAGAAGACTCTAAACTGGTAGCCTACTAAATCCACATTCTCCTCTTAACTCTGCCATACATTCCTTGTATAACTTTGGATAAGTTCATCTTTCTGTACCTCAGTTTCATTATTTGTAAAGTGAAGTTAACACTTCTCAACGCTACGGTTCTGTGGAGGCTAAATTAGCATTCAGCAAAGCGCTTGTAATCTTTGGATGGATGATGCTACATGAATTCCAAGACACTATCAGTTTATTAGAAAAGAAAAACCTTTCAGACAAATACTTAAGTTTCACGTAAGCTCATCATTTTGTATATATAACCTATTCTCACTACCCTCTCCCTTACTTCTTTTCTTGCTAGGTCATCTCTTTATTATACAGGTATCTGTCATAGCTCCATAGTTAAAATAAAGTGAAAAACTCAAAGCAGGATTCAACCTCTTTGACTACAAGTTAGGTGTGTGATTCCCAGGTCAAATACCTATATTCATACTAGCTTTCATCTGAATGTGCTACACTACTATTTTTAGCATGCTAGCTCAGATGAGAGCTATGGCAAGTGTGAAGATGTAGCCATTGTTTGGTATGAAGTTGGTTAAATTTGCATCTTCCTGAAAATGACATCACTTATACTTTTCAGGATTGAATGAATTTTCTGAGAATTTACATATAAATCTGTTAAGCAGTGTCAAAAATATTAAAAAGCTCTTTCATGAATTCAATACCTGGTATCAGTGCATTTTTTGTCTCAAAATAATCTCAGCTCAGGATTTTACGGGAGGTAACTGGTCCACTCTACTCAGCACCAGTGAGGCCTTAGCTGAAGCTAAGACATCCAAGTCCGGGAGTCAAATGAACACATGGGGAAAAGCCCAGAACAAAAGTGACATTCGTTTTTCTAAACCTTTTCTTTTCCTCATAGCTATAAAAAACTGTTCATGTTTAGTGTGGAGGGGGAAAAAAAATAAAAAGACTGATGGGGTCCTGACAGTCCTCAAAAAGGTTAAGGGCTGTTATAAAATGGATGACAGGTTTCAGAGGAACAGCCGTGTTAGTCTGTATTCGCAAAAAGAAAAGGAGTACTTGTGGCACCTTAGAGACTAACCAATTTATTTGAGCATGAGCTTTCGTGAGCTACAGCTCACTTCATCAGATGTATACCGTGGAAACTGCAGCAGACTTTATATACACACAGAGAATGGATGGTGATCAACTGATCTCTGTGGCCACTGAAGGTAGCAATGATCAGCTCTCTCTTCAGCAAGGGAGATTTAGGTTACGTATTAAGAAAAACTTTCTAACTATAAGGATAGCTATGTTCTGAAATAGGCTTCCAAGGCAGGTTGTGAAATCCCCATCACTGGAGGTTTTTAAGAACAGGTTAGACAAACACCTGCTTCCAGAGATGGTCTCGGTTTACAGCACAGGCGGCTGGACTAGATGACCTCTTGAGGTCCCTGCCAGCTCTGCATTTCTATGATTTAGATGGTAAGCTCTTTGGACTTGCATACACTAGTTTCTTTCCCTAAAGTTTCCAGTCACTGCTACCAGCAATATCCCTCTACTGGAAGTCACCGTGGCTGCAGCCACGAGTATTTTACCCAAGTCATCTAGATCTAGATTTCCTTGAGTCATGATTACACAACACAGTGAATTAAAAGCCAGGGGCTAGCATGAGTGCTCCAGGGTTGCGGGGACTCAGTTATTTGGGGCAGGGGCAGATTTTGTTTTGAAGGGGGAAAGCTCCTGGCACTCTGGGCGGTGAACGTTACCGCTCCGGGACGCTCAGCCCGGGGTCTTGGCTGCGGGCCGCCCAGCAGCCGGGTGACAGCACAGCTGGGAGCAGTCAGGAGGCGGGGGGCGGGCGGCGTTGCTGGGGCTGGCACAGCAGGCCGGTAGCGCAGGCTGGGGATGGCTCACCGCTGTCTGAGCCGCGGGGAGGCAGGGCCAATTAGAGCGAGGGCGGGCGGCACCGTGACCGCGTATGTAACCCGAGGACTATGCCGGGCCGGGCCCGCTCACTCACCGCCACCGGTTGATGCCCACGTTGGAGGAGCCCGCGAACCAGGGGTCGAGGATGTAGACGCAGCGCACGCTGTCGGCGCCCTGGATGCACTCCCGCAGCGCCGGGTTGTCGTGGAGCCGCAGCCCCTTGCGGAACCAGTGCACGGCGTTCACCCCCATGGCCGGCGGGCGCGATCCCTCACGGAGCGGCGGGTTCAGGAAGAGCCGCCGCGGCTCATGCCGGCCTCGGCTTCTTCTCTCCCGCGCAGCCCTAAAGCGGTGCGAACCCCGGCCCCGCCGCGGCAGGGGGCGTGACACGGAGCGGTAACGCTGTTGCCGGGTCGCTCCCTCGGCTTGGCGATCGTCCGTTGGCGCTAGGACCCCGCGGAGGCGACAGCGGGACCGGCCGCCTAAGGGGGACACATCACCCCGAAGCCTTCGCGCCCACTCCGAGAGGCCGCGCGCTGCCACAGGTGACGGTTAGCGGCGCGCGGGACGTCACGCTCCAAGCGGCTGTCGCTTCCTCGCCGCTTGCCCTGTGACTGCACCGGACTCAGCCGCTGACGGAAATCGTTAGGCCCCGCCCCTGCCTTCCTATTGGCTGCTACCGCCCCACCTGACCAGCCGCCCTCACGTTCCTAAAGTGTGTTTACTACCCTGCGCGGATGGGAAAGGGGGGCGCGCGGGCCGAGGGGCTCGATGACAGAAGCGACAGGAACTGTCGAGCTAAAGGCACACAACCGAGCCCGTTCCCGTGAACAAATCCGCCCGTCTGCCCGGCTCGGTAACCGAACTGAGGAGGGTAGGGGGCGGCACCTTCAGGACTGCGAGCCCCCACCTTTTTCGTAGCGAGGGCGGAGAAGCCCGGATGAGCACGGGGCTGCGAGGAGGCTCCGGGCGCGACAAGCGCGTGCCTTCAGTTGGCGGCAGAAACGTCTCTTTGTGCGCGTGCTCCCCTGCTAGGGCTGGGGGACATTCTAGTGAGGGGCGGAAGGGCGCGCCGCGCGCGTGCACGCTGGGGAGTGGGGGCGGTAAATGGGCTGTCATGTAGAGAATCCTGTGTACGTCAGAGGCCCGGATCCCACCGCGCTGCCCACGTCGTTGCGGGGGGAGGGGGAGCGCGCCCGCAGGGACACGGGCTGGCGCTTACATAACTGAGCGGCACGAGGCACGCCGTGAACGCGACAGCGCCCAGCTTCCTGCGGGGCCCGCTGTTCCATGCCCCTACCCCTGCCAGCGTCGACGTCATCCGGACCGCGCGTGACCCCTTTCCTGCTTGCGCTGGTGGCCCGAGCGGTACAGGCAGGAGCCCAGCAGCCCTACACCCCGGCATTCAGGGTGGTGCTTATACCGAGCAGAGCTGTGCCCCGGACTGCTTCTTCCGGAGAGCCAGAGAGAGCGAGCAATCAGCGTCCTTCCTCTGCCCCTCCCGCCACCCCGTTACGAAAGCGGTGCTGGCACTAGGGGTACTGCCATTCTGCCCTGGCTTGAAGTAGTTGCCAGTACATACGGGGTTTATAGTTTGGCTAAATGGCTCTCAGCATCCCAACTATACACATTGTTCCAGCGCCCCTCCATTAACCCATTTTCTTTGGAAGCAGGGTGTGTGTGAATTATACTAAGTACTATTGTGTATGGTACTATTTAAAAGGATTTTATTTTTCCTTAATCCCAAAGACTCCCCCACCCTCAGGGTGCATATTTCCCAGTGCACTACACCCCACCTTGCCCATTGTCACTGGTCACTCAAATCCTGCTGGCTCCCCCTTGAGGCTATCATTAGAATTGTGTCTCCCCCCAGTGGAACCCTTTCCCCCTCATTCCCCCCAGCCCAGTTCGCCCCTGCACAGGGGGGCAAGGGGAGATGCCAGCCCACTGTTTCTCTGCACCACACAGCACTTTTTCAAAAAAGTTGGCAAGAGCAAATGGGATAAATGCTCACTTTTGCCAAAGAAGTCGGGATGGCTGGGACAGGCTTAAAAAAGGGACTGCCAGCCAAAGCAGAACATATGGTCACCCTATAAAACACCACCTTTTATTTGCACAGTTTCAAGTATCAGAGGGGTAGCTGTGTTAGTCTGGATCTGTAAAAGCGGTAAAGAGTTCTGTGGCACCTTATAGACTAACAGACATATTGGAGCATAAGCTTTCTTGGGTGAATACCCACTTCGTCATATTCACCCATGAAAGCTTATGCTCCAATATGTCTGTTAGTCTATAAGGTGCCACAGGACTCTTCGCTGCTTTTGCGCGGTTTGTAATCCACCCACTGCTACACTGGGCTAGCACATAACCCAGAAAGTGAAATAATTAGAAATAAAGGCAAAACTGTGGGCATGGCTGTGCTACAGCTGACTAGCTTCCCTCAGCCTAGCCAGATCTAGGTCAGCTTAACTACGGCACTCAGTGTGAATATTTCACACCTCTGAGCAACATAGCTATGTCGATCTAATTTATTAGCATAGACTAGACCTAATTCAGGTTCATTGCTCCTAGTGAATGATCTGCTGAAAGAAAAACCAAAAACCAAAAACAACCCAGTAAAGATACCAAGAAGTTAATTTTATAATCAACTTTAATAAAAAAACTTGTGTTCCTTTAAATACACCTTTAATTACCAAGGAAAGATTTCCCCTAACCCATCTGAGACACTTCTCAAATTTGCCTTTATATATTTTTTATTTGTACTTTTGTAATTACTTTCCATACTTTAGCTGTTTCTTGTTCAAAAGAGCTTTCATGTTTAAGAGCAGTATAAGCTCAGACATCATTGTTACGAAGAGAGCAGGAACACATAAAGGAGACCTTAAGCAGAATGACAGGTTTCAGAGTAGCAGCCGTGTTAGTCTGTATTCGCAAAAAGAAAAGGAGTACTTGTGGCACCTTAGAGACTAACAAATTTATTTGAGCATAAGCTTTCATGAGCTACAGCTCACTTCATCGGATGCATTCACCTTAAGCAGAATAAAATTCTAACCAAAGATGAAGAGAATTCATTAATTGAAATAGGTCATGTTTTAAAACGTATCCTCTACAAGCAGAGCTTTGTAAATTAGCATTTAAGGCAGTTGAATATAGTGTCATGGTATTGACCCACTTGTCTCACAATAGGAAGTCCTTTTTTAATGGAACAGGTTAAAATGTTTCTCTTTTGTTTAAACTAGAGAGATACATGTATAACTAGTACAAGCCCCAGGTAATCCTGAGTGACAGCTAAGCATGTTCTTCAAAAGAATGATGAATGTATTTTTGTCTTTTTTTTTAAGTGTAGTTAAGATATGCAGACTTTGCGCAGCTGTTGGGAACTGCATGTGATACAATCTGGCTCAAGATTTTCAAACACAACGAAGAAGGGACATGATAATATACAAAATAATGGTAAATAAAGGTATACCGGGAATTTTTTGTTCAGCATGTCTCATTGTACAAGAACAAGGGGACACTCAGTGAATCATAGAGATGTAGGGCTGAAAGGGACCTCGAGAGGTCATTCAGTCCAGTCATCCACACTGGGGCAGGACCAAGTATACCTAGACCATCCCTGGCTGTGTTTGTCTACCCTGTTCTTAAAAATCTCCAAGATGAGGATTCCACAGCCTCCCTTCACCTATTCCAGGGCTTAATTACCCTTAGAGTTTTCTTACTATTAACCTAAATCTCCCTTTCTGCAGTTTAATCAGATCATTTCTTGTCCTGTCTTCAGTTGACATGGAGAAAATTGCTCACAGTCTTTCTTGTAACAGCCATTAACATATTTGAAGACTTACCAGGTCCTGTCCTCAATCTTTTCCTCATGACTAAGCATGACTTTTTTTTTTTTTTTTTTTTTTTTTTTAAGAACTTTTGCTCCTAGGTCAGGTTTTCTAAACTTACTGTCAAGGTTCCTCCCCCACTCTGAACTCTAGGGTACAGATGTGGGGACCTGCATGAAAAACCTCCTAAGCTTATCTTTACCAGCTTAGGTCAAAACTTCCCCAAGGTACAAAATATTACACCCGTTATCCTTGGAATGGCCGCTACCACCACCAAACTAATACTGGTTACTGGGGAAGAGCTGTTTGGACGCATCTTTCCCCCCAAAATACTTCCCAAAACCTTGCACCCCACTTCCTGGACAAGGTTTGGTAAAAAGCCTCACCAATTTGCCTAGGTGACTACAGACCCAGACCCTTGGATCTTAAGAACAATGAACAATCCTCCCAACACTTGCACCCCCCCTTTCCTGGGAAATGTTGGATAAAAAGCCTCACCAATTTGCATAGGTGACCACAGACCCAAACCCTTGGATCTGAGAACAATGAAAAAGCATTCAGTTTTTACAAGAAGACTTTTAATAAAAAATAGAAGTAAATAGAAATAAAGAAATCCCCCCTGTAAAATCAGGATGGTAGATATCTTACAGGGTAATTAGATTCAAAAACATAGAGAACCCCTCTAGGCAAAACCTTAAGTTACAAAAAAGATGCACAGACAGAAATAGTTATTCTATTCAGCACAATGCTTTTCTCAGCCATTTAAAGGAATCATAATCTAACACATACCTAGCTAGATTACTTACTAAAAGTTCTAAGACTCCATTCCTGTTCTGTCTCTGGCAAGAGCAGCATACAGACAGACACAGACCCTTTGTTCCTCTCCCTCCTCCCAGCTTTTGAAAGTATCTTGTCTCCTCATTGGTCATTTTGGTCAGGTGCCAGCGAGGTTACCTTTAGCTTCTTAACCCTTTACAGGTGAGAGGAGCTTTCCCCTGGCCAGGAGGGATTTCAAAGGGGTTTACCCTTCCCTTTATATTTATGACACTTACCGTTTTTGTTTTTCTTCTCTAGACTGCGTATATTTTGTCTACATCTTTCTTGAAGTGTCTCACCAAAAACTGGACACAGTACTCCAGTAGAGACCTCATCAGTGAAGAGTAGAAAGGAACAATTAGCTCTCATGTCTTACATATGATGTTCCTGTTAATGCATCCCAGAAACTAGAAGATGGCAAATTGAAAACTGATAAAAGGAAGTATTTTCATACAATGCAGGTTAGTCTGTGGAACAGTCAGAGACCAGGACATAGGCATTCATGCCTAGTGGTTGGAACAGGAGTCAGTCAGCCAGGAATAGAAACCCAGGTCAGAGCCAAATTGAGAAATTGGAGCCAAGGCTCCTAGCTGGGTTACCTGGAGTAGAGAAGCAAAGGAAAGGCTGGGTACAAGCAAGAGCTATTGCAGCTGTGGGCAAATGCTTTGAGCAGGCACCAAACTGCTGGTGCTGGGCTAGAGAGCTATTCTGCCAACTCTAGCTACTCCACCTGATTAGTAGGGAATCAAGCAATCTGCTACAGCAGGGGTCGGCAACCTTTCAGAAGTGGTGGGCCGAGTCTTCATTTATTCACTCTAATTTAAGGTTTCACGTGCCAGTAATACATTTTAACATTTTTAGAAGGTCTCTTTGTATAAGTCCGTAATATATAACTAAACTATTGTTGTATGTAAAGTAAATAAGGTTTTTAAAACATTTAAGAAGCTTCATTTAAAATTAAAATGCAGAGCCCCCCGGACCGGTGGCCAGGACCCGGGCAGTGTGAGTGCCACTGAAAATCAGCTCGCATGCTGCCAGTGGCACTCTTTAGGTTGCCCAGTGACTGACTCTGCTGCAGGCCCTGATTCCAGATTGGAACTGAACAGATTTAATAATTTTATTTGAGATAATGTTGAAATAAGGAACGGTACAGAGTTCAAGCATAGGAGTTTCTGGTCGTCAGGGGATAAGGTACAGATTATCGAGGGGTGCAAAATGCGTTTTAGGAGCTGGTGGAGCAAGGATCACATAATAATCTGCAAACTCCCCGACTGGGGGAAAAGTTTAACCGGTCAGAGTACAGACATCGAGATATGGGGTAAGTTATCCACACAACAGCTACATTCGGTATGCTGGGTATAGTGAGTGAATACGGGGGTGGGGATGGGTCTACCCTCATTTGGTAGGGTTTAATGTACAGCGGGTTTACGGTTCCAGTTCATACGGTCCGATGGGGAAGGCCTCTCAGTCTCTTTCCCACAGTGTGTGCACAGTGTCGTACCGGCTCACTCCTCCTGGTACTGTCGGTGGCCGGTGATGTGCTCGATATAGATGTCCCTGGACCATCGGATGGTGTCCGAGACCATGAGGCGCCGCATGAGCCGTGCGTAGCGTCTACCGATCCCGCAGGTCCGCAGCACACGCTTGTTGCAGGGGTCCCAAGCGCCCAGGGCTCCGACAATCAGGGCGTCCAGCTGCACCTCGTAGCCCTTCGCTCTCAGGGTGTCGGCCAGAGGGGCGTATTTTTCCAGTTTCCGAGCTCGAGCTTCTCGGAAGGCCGGGGTCCTGTTCTCGAAAGGGACCGTAATGTCGACGAGGATGATCTTTTTCTGGGTTTCGTTGGTGACGACCACGTCGGGTCGTAGCGGGCTGTCGGTACCGGAGATGGCGCAGTTCACGGCGACCTCCCCCAGGCTAGGTGAGATGGCTTTCACCAGGCGGTTCTGGATGGCGTTGTGGCGCAGCTGCCAGGCTCTGGAGTGGGGCTTGCAGCTGCACAGGACGTGGGGCAGGGTCTCGTTGGAGTAGCCGCACTTCCTGCAACGCTTGTCTCGGTTCCCGTGGCGGACGGCTCCGTTGAGCGGGACGCAGTTGAGCCGGGCGCGGTGGATGAACCGCCAGTCGGCGAAGCGGGTGAAGCCGCCCCCGGCGAGGAAGTGGTTGCTGGCGTCCCACTTGCTGGTCAGTTCGAAGGCTTTTCCCTGGTCCGGCTTGCGCTTCAGGGCTTCTACGTACAGCGAGTGGGTGGCTGCCTTCAGGGTCTTTTCCAGCAGGCCCCTGGCGCTCGGGGTGACGATGGTGTTGCCCTCGGACCCGATCTGTGGCACCAGGACACCCAGCTCCTGGCGCTCCTCACACCACTCCCAGCGGCAGCCGATGCGTTTCCCCAGGCGGCGCGTGGCGTTGCGGGCGCGGGACCACAGCGAAGCGATGTCGCCCCCATCTCGGCCGAATTCGCCGTCCAGGGAACCGCTCAGGAAGCTGGCGGTGTCTTGGCTGGACGGGGCTCTACTGATCCGCTTTTTACTAAATAGTATAATTGAGCCCAAGAGTTTAGCAGACTTAAAACAGTGATTACACATGTCAAAGTTTGACTCAGACTCACAATTTATCAGACCACTCTGTTTTATTAACAAAGCTGCTCTGCTAATACATTTAGAAGTGAGCCCCCCGAGTGGGGCTTGTGTCTTTTAATTTATACAGTTTTTTGGAGAACAAGTTACAGAGAAGTTACAGACAAAAGAAGAAAAAGATTTTAGTCACCACCCTTCGAGATCCCTGAGACCAGTCACGTATCTTCAATTACCTGCCACCCTTAACAATCTCCTTTAACAGCTTCCAGTTAACTTAACTAATTGCCCTTCACACCTTCCATTCTGATGCCTGCTTCTTAGACGTGCTGGCTCTATCTTAATTGCTTATCCATTCAAAAGCTAACTGTCCCTACGTGTGCTCCCTCAGATACTTTGTAACATGTTTTGGCATGCCCTCTCATATACAATGTATCCAGCATGTCCCCTTATACAATGTTATACTTCCACACACATTTACTAAAACATAATATACAGCAGTAAGTACCAAATAAAAAGCCATGAATTTTGGAAGAGATATAAACCCTCATGCTTCAGGACTAAAGGCAACCAATAATTATAGGTTGCGTAAGAGGAAATTTATCCTGCCTCTTACAGGTCTTTTAGCACCTTCCTCTGAAGCATCTGGTGTTGGCCATTGTCCATAACAAACTATTGAATTAGCTGGACCACTGGTCTGATTTAGTATAGCAATTCATGTGTTCCTCACACAGGTGCTGTTGGTGGAGTACTGAAAACAGTTTCACATAGTAATTTTAACTTTTTCTGCTGCTTTTGCAGTTTTGCATTAAAGGATGGACAACAACATGAAGTGTGTGCTGATTACAAATAAAAATAATTACACAAGAGTATCCTGCCTCTATTCACCTGTTTCTCTCCCAATAAGGAATGAACCCAGACCAGAAGTCCCTACTTAACTACTTAGAAGCAGAACACTATTTTTTAAAAAAAAACCACCTAATTATTTGTTCTCCACTGAAGTAGATTTTTGTCAATAGAGTAATAGTGTATTGTAGAAAGGTGGACTCACTATTGGCATGCCCCTTTGCAGCTGGGTGTGGCATAGCAGCTATCCTTTCTAGCAACCTCTGTCTACTTCAGTGGTCTCTTCTCATGACATAGCCCTCTAGTCAGGTCACATCACATTTAAGTCCATCCCTTCTGCAGTAACAGAAAGCCCAACAAACAGACGTTGGAACAAATAATCTCAAGACTGTGTCTCTCCAGCCCTCTGACTTGGGGCCCACTGGTCATCACACTCTCCTCTCCTTCCTAGTGGGGAACCCATGCTCACCATCTACATTGTGTTCCAATCCAGATACCCTATGTCTGCTCTGTCAGATACTTCATCACTGCCTTCCTGGACTCTTTCCTACCATTAGCCTTTCTTGAGGCATTTTCCTCAGCCCCTTCCTGGGGCCTTTGTAACAAGCAGCATCTCCCAGGGCTTCTCCCCAGAGGTCTAGTTCCTACCCTTGTGTCAGGGTCAGCCACACAAGTTTACACTAGTCCTGTGGATACGAGGTATCATCCCTCTCTGGACTTCCTCCTCACTCTCCAAGCCTTCCTGTTCCCCACAGGTCTTTCTACTCTCTACTTCCCTACTCCCCAGAAGGAGATCATTTTTCTCTCTCCCCATGCAGCCCCTCAAACTTCAGACCCAACTGCATTTTAAGATTTGCGATCACAGCCTCTTGGGATTTACTGCCTCAAGTTTCCTTTTAGCTCAGGAGGTCCTGCCTCTGGCCCTAGGCTTCGCTAACTCTTGCTCAGTACCTTCTGATTCTAGAACAAGTGAGGCCTCCACAAGCATCTCACAGCCTTTAACCCAAAAGAGAAAGCTACCTTTCTCCTAGCTCTCTTCCCTAGCCTTCCCTCTTTTAGCCTGTGCTCCTTCCTTTAAGAAAACCAAGAGGTACTGGAGCCACGGTCATAGCACCACTCAGGTTTGGCCCATCTGTGGAGGGGTGGAGAGGCCAAAACTAAAGGGAGCTGTGTCCAGCTTTACCCACTTGAAATGTTGGGAGGTATGGGCTCCTGTTAAGTGTTTCATTGCTTGTGTGGGGTACAGACACCTCAGATTTTTCCATATTATCCCTCTCCAATTCCTGAACTTTATGAAATATTATTGATATTTAAGGTACAGCAGCAGCCAGAGGCCCCCATCATGATTAGAGAGCTCTATGGTGTTTGTTGCTATACAAGCTACCACTGATCCACACAGCTTAAGAAGAGTTTGTGGGGCAAGTTTCACTCCCATTGAAGTCTATGGAAGTTTTGCCATTGACTTCAATAGAAGCATGAATGGCCTTAAGGCTTTCAAATACTGTTTCCTTATAGGCTTAACATCAAGTTCTCAAAGAAGAGGAAAAGGATAAAAATGAGGAACAGAGGCCCCAAATCACCTCTCTTTTTCCTTTCTCTCTGCCCATAACATCCACAAAGCCTGAAGGACAAGGCAAGGAGCCCAAACTTTAAATAAGATAACACTGATATTTCAAAGGGTAACAACAAGCTTAACAAAACAACTTTTTCTCATGAGCTCATTCTTTTTGGTCACATGCTTAGGGCCTATGGAAATATTCCAACTCAGTTTAAAACTAGAGTCCATCCACATCTAATCTGGGCCTATATTCCTATATAAAATGTGATTTATTGGGGTCTCTTGACCATAGAGGGAAATTGGGATGGGAGTCTCTGTTCTCTTTGGGAGACTATGAGAGAGATATTGGCCTTAATAGGCTCTTGTGGTAGGTGAAGCAGAGTATGAACTGTGAGCTATATTTAGTGCTGTGCTGGTTGGAGATATGCATGTAGAGGTTTTTATTTTTGGAACTTTACTTTTAAATAGCCTAAATTTCAAATGTTTGTTTAATAACCACATTCTAATATTTTGAAATAAAGGATATTGCTTTATTTAAAACCTTAATTCCATTTTCATGTCTGGGAATTTTATTAAATTCAGACATGCCTCAGTGCCCTAAATTGGAACATTTCTATTTAAAACTGAAACAAAACAGTTGTATCAAATGGAAGAAATATGGACATAAGTGATTCTCAGTGAGAAAGATGCTGTAGTCTGTTTGCTTATCCTTACTCTAATTAAGGAAGAAGATATATAAGCATGAGTTATAGCATACTTACATCTAGTCTAGGATGCTGTGTCCCAGGTTACCACAAGATTGGTACATTAAAGCACTGAGACTTAATTTATTAACAACTGTACCTAACAACTGTAAGCTTGACTGACTCAAAGTATTCTCCTCCTCCTTGCACTGATGGAAAACAGGACTAACTCCATCAAAACCAATGGATTTACATCAATATACAATGGTGAAAGTGAGAGAAGTCAGGCCCATCCCTGCACTGCCAGGTTATCCACATACTACTTGTCTAAATTCCCCCAAACCCATCCCAGCATGCACAAGGCCCAGTCAAACCTAGGGTGGATTCTCAGGGGATAACCTTTTTGGGTGTTCCACAGTCTTGGTCAACAATCTGGTGCAGCTGTTGCCAGGATATTATATGGGGGTAACCAGCAAAGCTGAAATTGTAGGAGCAGATTCAGCTCTGGTTTATCCTACAGAAGTAAAGATAGCTTCTCCTCTTAGCCACCAACTGCTCCTAGGACAGCCCATAGTAAAACATTGGCTATTTTACGGTGATCTGTGCAATGCACTTCTGAGGAGTCTAAAGGTGCCTCACTATTGCCCTCCTCACTCAGACACACCCTAGTCCCCCTCCCCCAGCTATCCTTAAATTACCCGGGCGCAGGCTACCCTGCTGGGGCCTGGGTTCGTTGCATTCATTTTATGCAAACATCCCAGTGGCGATTTACAAGTTTCATGCTAATTTTTAAGGGCCAGATCCTGGGCGCCACTGGCGAAAGGCCCCACCTTGGCAGCTCAGCGGGGCAGGGGAGTTCCCAGCAGGGGACGCAGCCTCCTCGCTCTTCCCCGCGGGCAACAGGGATGGGACAGGCCGCTTGAGCTCAGCCAGCGCCGTTCCCACCGGGTACAAAGGACGTGGGGGGAAGGGTTCTCTCCCTTCCCTCTTCCCACGCGTCGCCCCTCAGGAGAGCCGCCGTGAGAGGTGAGGAGCCGTCCCGGCCGAAGGGGACACAGGAGCCGAGGGGCTGAGCACGGGCGGCTGCTCCCGCAGCAGGGCGGCCCGCGCTGACTGAGGCAACCCCGCCACTGGGGAGCTCAGGCAGGGCTCGTTCCCCCCGGCGAGCACCACAGCGGGGCCCGGCCGCCTTCCCCTCCAGGCTCAGGATCCAGTGGGGTCCGCAACACCCCCCATTGCCAACATGGCGCTGGGGCTGGCCGCCCCCACCCATTCGGAGCGGGCGCAGGATCCTGGGTCACGGCCTTTTCCTCACGCGAGCGGCGGGCGGTCCAGTTATTAGCCCATCCTCGGCTCTTCTGGGTCACCCCGCGCTGAATCCCTCTCTCGAGCTGCCCCTGAGAGTTGAGGCTAGAGAGAGCCCCCCGTTTCCTGGGTACAGTGCGGGGCGGAGGGAGGCTGTAAATGGCGTTTGTTTTCCTAATTAGGTGAAGACATTTGAGCATATTGAAGGGGAAATTTCAAAAAGCAAAGCGCAGGCGTCTGAGCTGAGCGTTAGCGACTATTCCATAGTATTATTTCCAGAACTTGGTTATTTTGAAGACAGTGTTTTCCTACAAAGCCTCTTGTAAATAATGATATTCTCATCTACAGACTTTGCAATATTATTTCAATATCCAACCATAGCTTTTCCACACTTTTAGCAGGACACTATCAATTTTTAAGTTCAAATTAATGTCATGTATTACACATCCTGAGTACCCATACTAAGTATTGGGTGTTAACAAATCACATTTTTCTACTTTTTAAAAATGTTTTTCTCTTTCTTGTTTCTATGTGACCCTCACTAAACAACAGAGAAACTGACTACAGGCAAAGTAGTGTCAACAGAATAAAACTATCTAGTTTGTTTCACTTTAGTAATCTGGGGCATTTTTTATAGGTAAAACGTTGAAACAGAAGTGTAAGTTTTAAGTTGGCTGGGTCCCTTTGACAGAACCTGTGATTTATGTGCCTGACCTCAGATAAACACAGATAGCATTTACTAGGCCAAATTTCACACTTTATAATTTTGCTTAAGAAATCTATTAGATGTTATTGGAAAAGTGTTCGTGGGTAGTGTATTTATAAGTGAATATGGTGCTGAAGTCTATTCTAGTCTTTTAAGGCCTTTCTTTGACAATTTATAAGTTGGAAAATAAAAGTTGGGCTTGGCTATTTTACCAGTAAGTACTTTTATGGATCCCATTGCCAAAGTCTCCAAGCACTTTTAATAATACTTCATTTCTATGAGAGCTATGGATTGAAGGTGCTATAGTGCTTCACACAGTTTAACTAAGGCCCTGATCCTGCAAGTACTTACAATATATGCTTAAGTTTACACACCAAGTAGCTCCATTGAATTCAGTAGGACTACTCACAGTACAAAAAGTTAAGCACTTGGATAAGACTTTGCAAGATCAGGGCCTTGGGTCTTAAACCCCATGAAATATTATTCCAGTTTTTCAAGATTGGGAAACTAAAGCACAGAAAGTTGAGTGACTTGCCAACAGTTACACAGCAAGGCTTTGACAGACCTAGAAACAGACCAAGATTGCTTGAGTCCCAGTTCTGTGCTTCAGCTTGCTAGACAAGGTTTCCTTAAATTATGAAACTCTTGTGATCACATCAAAAACCTTGGATTGTGACTTTAGCATGTTCACATAGTAGACCTGGATTATGGGTAGAAATCTTATTCAGCTTCAAAAATTTGAAATAACATCAAAGAAACATACTAGTAAAAATGTTTTACATCAGTGTCCTCTTATATGTAAGGTAAATGTGCATATAATTATTTAAGAATTAGAACTAAATTTCTAAAGTATTAAAGGCTTTTTAATCTATCAGAAAAAAGGTATAACAAGCTAATAGTTAGAAGTTTAAGCTAGACAAATTCAGACAAGAACTAAGGGGTAGATTTTTAAGTGAGAACAATTAACCATTGGAATAATTTACCTAGGACTTGATGGATTCTCCATCATTTGAGGGCTTTAAAGAAATACTGGATATCTTTCTAAAAAGATATCAAACAAAAGTCAGATGCAGAAATTACTGGGGAGGGTTCTTTGTCCTGTGGTAGGTGGGAGATTAGTCTACTAGAATATCATAATGGTCTCTTCTGTCCTTAGAGCAGTGGTCCCCAAACGTTTCACAGTTGTCCCCCCCCCTCCCCCCAATCTGGTCCACATCCCTGCTCCCGGAAGCTGGGAGAGGGCCCGTAGCATGGGGGGAGGGCAAGGGGAGAGGCATGGACAGGAGTAGTGGGGGGCAGGCTTGGGGCCGGGAGTGGCACCAAGGCCGGGTCTGGGAGCCATGGTCAGGGGCCAAGGCTGGGGGCGGAGCAAGGCTGGCCTGCACTCCTTCCCCACCCCTGTGAGAGCTGGCCCAGAACCTGCAGCACCCCCCTCAAACGTTCCTCTGTGCCCCCCAATGGGGGCATGCCCCACAATTTGGGGACCACTTCCTTAAAGTCCATAAAAAATTAACATTTTTCCTGCTCTCTTTTTGATCTTTATAAGGATATTTTTAGCTGAGGAGAAACTGCTATACAGTAAAACTGACAGTACACAAAGTTTGCAAGTGCACAAACTGAATTTGATCTTTTTTGCTGACTTTCAACTATAGTAATCAGTGGTGTGTTACTTATAGCAATAATTGGTACAAAATTTTCAAACAAATATGATTTTTCAAGTTTTTACTGTCCCCTTTAGCTTCTAAAAGGTTTTGATAAAAAGTGGAAATTTAAGAAGTTTTAAAATTTATCTGATAGTGCCCTTTTGTATTTAAACACTGCTGTTCTTCCTGTTATCTCAGAATATGTGCAGCTGCATTAATGGTAACCTAACTTCAGTTAGAGTGTGGGTGGGAACACTAAGTATCCAAAACCACATTCTGATTGACTGGTTGGGTCTGTCACATCTGTGCACCAAATCCAAAGGATGCACAGATAGGAGCTCCTTTACACATAAATCCGTTTGCTCATTATATTCAACAGGTGACAGTAGAAGTTAAGTACAGAAAAAGATAAAGCAGCTGTGGGGATGAAGAAAAGGAGTTGTTTGAAGGAGAAAGAGTGATAACAATAACTCCCTCCCCAAAATGCCAAGCTGCAGTTCAGCCACTTTTAACCTACCTGACTAGTCAGAAGAAAGCTGTCTAATAGTCCAAATTATCATTTATTATAAAAAGTGAGTTCAGTGGCTTTTAGAATATATACTGCCATTGAAAGAAACGATGTCTGGGAAAAATTAAACAAATATATTCAAAGTATTTGAGAAAGGCATTTAGCTTTTCCCTCTCATTTGGTCCTTTTAATTGGAACTTGAGTTAAAAAAAAAAGAGAGAAAAAAAGGCTAAATTGCATAGAATCCCATACTTTAAATGTGCAACTGGAGAGCTACACTCTAATAGCAATAAGACACTCCCGAGTGCCCATGAGTTGGCTAATGATACATTTTTTGCATGGTTGGGTGAATCCTGCCTAGTATCTTGCAGTACATCAGAGGCATTCACCAGTAGCCTATTAATGAACACCCTTTTGGGGACTATTGATATACTAACCATGTGGGAACAGTTAAACTTGTGTGGTATTTGGGGCAGAACACTCACATTCTGCCTCATGTTCCATATATGGCATTTTGGTGTTTTATTGTTCTATTGAAGCATCCTTTGGGATGTTAGCAGGAAATTCCAGCTTTCATTCCACTTCAGAATGAATATAAGTATGTGAAAATGTTCCTTTTAGAAGTAATTGTCTCTTATAGCAGCTCAGGTTTGAACATGAATATCTTTTGAACATACCATATAAGACAGAAATTAACATTTTTCTATTTTTTGTTTTTACATTCATTTTGTATATAGTGCAGCACTCCAGAATGTTGAGAGGAATCGCTAATAGTGCAGCACACGTGTTTACATTTTCGTTGGCTAGATCTCAGCGCTGCAAACCAGTGGTGACTCTCTCGTCCCTGTGGAATAAAGTACAGGATGGAAGCTTTTTACAGCAATCTAGTTATACAACTGATATAAAATCGAAAGTGGAGAACAAAAGAACGGTGGAGAATCTCTACAGATTATCCGTTGATATTAAAAAAATTCGGAGACTAAAGGAGTGGGTCCTCTTTCAGGATGCAGCCTATGTTAAAGAAACTGCTCATACTTTACGAGAAATGGGAGCTGATAAGGCTGCCATAGCAAATATTTTGGAACGTTGCCCAGAGGCAATCCTCCGTACCCCAGCAGAGATAAACTCTCAAAGAGATCTGTGGCAATCAGTATGCCAAAATGAAAAACAACTGGTCAAATTAATAGAACAGTTTCCAGAGTCTTTTTTTACTGTTGAACATCTTGAGAACCAGAAATCTAATGTTCAGTTCTTTCAAGAGTTGGGACTGAAGAATAATATAATCACCAGGTTCTTCACAAGTGCCCCCGATATTTTTTACAAGCCTGTTGAGAAAAACAAACATATAGTAGAGACATTACAGAGAATGTATCTAAATTTAGGTGGTTCTAATGCCAATATGAAGATCTGGCTTCTGAAATTATTGAGTCAAAACCCATTTATTTTGTTAAATACCTCCACAGCAGTTCAAGAGAACTTGGAGTTTCTCCAGAAGAAAGATTTCACTGATTCTGAAGTTCTGCAACTGCTATCCAGGCTTAAAGGTTTTATTTTTAATCTTAGCCCTAACACTATGCAGAAGAGCATGTTTTTTTCCAAAGATGTTTTTAAGTGCAATGATCAAGAATTAAAAGAGCTAGTGTTGAAATGCCCCGCTCTCCTCTACAATTCTGTTCCAATTCTGGAAGAAAGACTCAAGGGACTGTTGAAGGAAGGAATTTCTGTAGATCAGATTAAAGAGACACCAGTGGTGCTGGAGCTGACAACCCAAATTATGCAGTACAGAATTAAAAAGTTAGCTGCTTTAGGATACAATATAAAAAATGGAAATCTAGAAAATTTGAATGGAACAAAGAGAGATTTTGAAGCCACTTATTGTAGGATACAAGCAAAGAGAGAGAGACCAATGTTTAATCCTGTTGCTCCTTTAGATTAATTTGAATGTCTTTATTCAAAAAGGGAACTTTATCCTTTCTTAACCTTAGCCAATTTGTAGTCTGCTGCATGAAGTTGTGGCTTTAATTCATAGCTCACTAGTACTTTTAAAAATTGTATTACAAAAAGTGACCATAATAAAAGGTTAGCAATATCATGTAAATGATAACAATAAGGACTAGGTTTTTAGATTGTATCCTAACCACACAATTTTTAAAGAAGTTTCCCCTATCAAACTGGCCACCAATTTACCTAGGTTTTTAGCAGTTGGTGTTGCACTGGCCAGTCTATGATAATGCCGAGAGCGATTATACTAACCAACAAGAAAAGTTAGCAGCATGAATTTTCAGTACTGTTCATCAGGCAGCAGGTAAGTAAAAGGCTTTCAAAAAGTCCTTTAGGTAACTGCCACTGCAACAAAGAGGCCACTGGAGGTTGAGCCCAAATTGAAGCTGGCAGTCTGATGGGGTGGAAGGAGATTACAAAACTAGAGTCTCCACTGAGAGGATGTGCAAGGACTATTTACCATATTTATGTACAATCATTACTATAAGAGGGCCCTGTCACCATCTTAGTGTGGTCTCTCATGGGGTCTCATCTTCTCCTGACTGACCTTCCTAGTTTCCTTTCAGTTAGTTCCTGGACCTTCACCTCCAATTAAGTCCATGAGCTCTTCACATTTTGGATTTGCAGTCTCTTGGTTGTTTTCTTAGAGACAGCCTGATACTATTCTTTTCTGCCTCCCTTTCCTTCTCTGTACTCTCCATTTTTTTTCTTGTTTCCTCTATTTGTTGCAGCTGTGGATGCCTGCTTCCATGATTGACAGCTGCCTGGGGTTCTGATCAAGCTGCTTGCTTATAAATAGGAAAAACCCTCCCCATCTATGCTCATTCTGGGATTTGTACACCCCATTACAGGCCCTGATCTGGTTGGGGACTCTGGGTGCTCATATAATGCAAATAAATAACAAAATGGTTCTAGAGGGTCTCTTTCGAGGTTATGAAACCTCAAGCTGGCTCCTCTTGCAGGAACTCTCTCTCTCTCTTTTTTTTTTTTTTGGCCTTGGCTTCTGTCTCTAATTCCCCCTTCTCTTCCTTGGACTAGAAAGAGAACAGGATCAGAAAGGGAATTAGCTGAGGTAAAGACTGTGCTTCCAGAAGGAAGGAGGCAAAGAAGTCTGAGGGGAAGAGTGTGGTCTTATGCCTTTTACAGTAGCTGTGGCTCAGGCACAAGTCTTTGCTTTTAAACTGGTGAACATTAAAAGTGGACAAGATATACAAACAGCCACTGCTGTTGTTTCCTAAGCATATGGAAAACTGATATCTTCGATACCATGATGTGGTAACCATTGAGAAATGCTGACCTTTTAATAGTGGCTACTGTAGGTAGTCATTAGGCTTTCTGGGTGTGAAAGAAATGGTACATGACAAAAACAGTCATTAAATGTTACCTGACAAATTAAAGTTGTCAGGGGTTTCTGCATAAGCTTTCATGAGCAAGTGGTCTGTATATATTCCTCCTTGGCAGGCAGGAGATAATGCATGAAAGAGCAGTGAGGTGAGCAACTGCTAAGAGACATGTTCCATATTTAAAATGTCTGGAAACTCAAACATTATATTCAAATAAGTGTGATCAAAAATATCAAACTGTAAATTGATTTGGTATCAAATTTCCATAAGAAAAACTTACTAAATTCTTGGGGCTCAACAATGAACCAAAATTGTTGACTACAATGGGAGTTTTTGTTGTGCATGAAATACAAGATCAGGTCTGTTCTCTTTGAAGTAACACATGAATGATTATTTTGCTTGTCATGAGTATACATTTCAGATACATGAATACAGTACAATTGACTGTAACACTTGCTACATTCGCTATATAATTAAGGACATGTTGGCAATAAATCTGGTTTTTCTTTGTTTCCTCTTATTTTCTTAGAGGTTTACAACTGCTGAGGAAACTTGGTATTGGATTATTTACTAAGATAAATACTTTTTTCCTTGCAAACAACAACCCTTCCTTTTCTGATCTGTCAATGAGGTTTAAGGATGTTGGGAGCTAATCAGTGTTATGATATAGTCCCTATCTTTCAGTACTCAAGGGACAGGGGGATTCATCCTCTATGCTAAGTAAACTGTAATTTTGTGATTGTTATGCATTTTCCCCCAGGTACAAGGAGACACTTCAGATATCCAAAAGGATGGATATAATAGGTAACACTGAACCATTGCAGCACTAAATAGACAGCCTGTTAGTTATACCTTTTGATGAAAATGGTGGCTCAGAGACAGAGGAAGAAGGGAATTTCCTGCTGGAAGTTAAATCAAGATGTAGCTGATATCTTATTTATATACTGATGTAAGAGTGTTTTCCAGTTGCCTTGAGTGCATTATGCTCAGCCTGCTATACTGCGCTCATTTAATTCTTCAGAAACATAGTGCAGCTAACTTGAGAGAATTTTTTCAGGTAATTGAATATGACTGAAGTCTCTTGCTGTTGAAAAAGCATTTGATGGTGCCTCTGGAGATTGTACTTTAAAAAAAAATTTAAGAAAGGTGGGTACGTTAGTAACTTACTTGAGTTTCTGTCTTTCAGATTGGTTAATTTAATGCTGTGTACACTCTTCAATCAGCATGAAACTGGTGTGTTGTTACTTCAGCCAGTAAGGATCACCTCTAAAAAAAATATTACTACTGTAATAATTCTCATTATCCTTCTTGAAACCTCATTTAATAGGCCCACCCATGTTACTCTATTGTGCTGTTATGCTTTCACTTTCCCAAATATAAAAAGAATTTAAATTGGTTTCCATTTTTTATCTCTCCGCATTTGTCTTCATTTTTCAGACTGCAAGATCTGCGGGCAAGGACTGTCTGTGTTTTGAACAAGTGCCAAACATGCTGACAGTTATGTTTTGCTACACAGGATTAATTTAATAATTTTGTTAAATGGGCTATCCAAATTTACGCTCCAGTCCCATTCCAGTTTGTTTCTGTTTTCAGATCAAAGGTCTGTTTGGTCCTCAAATGAAACATTCCTTCACCTAGCCAGAAATTCAGATGATGTAAAAATGATCATGTAAGAAGTCACACAAGTTCATAAACATTCGAATGTTTACTACACAGCTACATACTACTAAATGTGGCACCTTAGAGACTAACCAATTTATTTGAGCATAAGCTTTCGTGAGCTACAGCTCACTTCATTGGATGCATACTGTGGAAACTGCAGAAGACATTATATACACAGAGACCATGAAACAATACCTCCTCCCACCCCACTCTCCTGCTGGTAATAGCTTATCCAAAGTGACCACTCTCCCTACAATGAGTATGATAATCAAGGTGGGCCATTTCCAGCACAAATCCAAGTTTTCTCACCCCCCCCCCCCCCCAAACTCACTCTCCTGCTGGCAATAGCTCATCCAAACTGACCACTCTCCTTACAATGTGTATGATAATCAAAGTGGGCCATTTCCAGCATAAATCTAAAGTTTAACCAGAACATCGGGGGGGGGGGGGGGAGGAAAAAACAAGGGGAAATAGGCTACTTTGCATAATGACTTAGCCACTCCCAGTCTCTATTTAAGCGTAAATTAATAGTATCCAATTTGCAAATGAATTCCAATTCAGCAGTTTCTCGCTGGAGTCTGGATTTGAAGTTTTTTTTGTTTTAAGATAGCAACCTTCATGTCTGTAATTGCGTGACCAGAGAGATTGAAGTGTTCTCCGACTGGTTTATGAATGTTATAATTCTTGACATCTGATTTGTGTCCATTTATTCTTTTACGTAGAACCTGTCCAGTTTGACCAATGTACATGGCAGAGGGGCATTGCTGGCACATGATGGCATATATCACATTGGTGGATGTGCAGGTGAACGAGCCTCTGATAGTGTGGCTGATGTTATTAGGCCCTGTGATGGTATCCCCTGAATAGATACGTTGGCAACGGGCTTTGTTGCAAGGATAGGTTCCTGGGTTAGTGGTTCTGTTGTGTGGTATGTGGTTGTTGGTGAGTATTTGCTTCAGGTTGGGGGGCTGTCTGTAGGCAAGGACTGGCCTGTCTCCCAAGATTTGTGAGAGTGTTGGGTCATCCTTCAGGATAGGTTGTAGATCCTTAATAATGCGTTGGAGGGGTTTTAGTTGGGGGCTGAAGGTGATGGCTAGTGGCGTTCTGTTATTTTCTTTGTTCGGCCTGTGCTGTAGTAGGTGACTTCTGGGAAGTCTTCTGGCTCTATCAATCTGTTTCTTCACTTCCGCAGGTGGGTATTGTAGTTGTAAGAATGCCTGATAGAGATCTTGTAGGTGTTTGTCTCTGTCTGAGGGGTTGGAGCAAATGTGGTTGTATCGCAGAGCTTGGCTGTAGACGATGGATCAACCTGGATTTGTGCTGGAAATGGCCCACCTTGATTTTCATACACATTGTAAGGAGAGTGGTCACTTTGGATAAGCTATTACCAGCAGGAGAGTGAGTTTGTGGGTGTGGTTTTTGGAAAAAGAGGCGGGGGGTGAGAAAACCTGGATTTGTGCTGGAAATAGCCAAACTTGATCATCATACTCATTGTAAGGAGAGTGATCACTTTAGATAAGCTATTACCAGCAGGAGAGTGGGGTGGGAGGAGGTATTGTTTCATGGTCTCTGTGTATATAATGTCTTCTGCAGTTTCCACCGTATGCATCCGATGAAGTGAGCTGTAGCTCATGGAAAGCTTATGCTCAAATAAAGTGGTTAGTCTCTAAGGTGCCACAAGTACTCCTTTTCTTTGTGAATACAGACTAACACGGCTGTTACTCTGAATACTACTAAATGTGTAGTCCTAGAAACCACCTATGCCTGTTTTCTGCTAGAGTTGAGTTTTCAACTTTTCCAAAAGTTTCCCACAAGAAATCCAGCTTCTGATATAGTGTAAAACTTCTATCTCTCCCTCCTTACTGAAGGTTGGTCCAATAAAAGATATTACATCAGCCACCTTGTCTCCAACACCCCTCCCTACAACATTTTCCTCTTTCTCCTCTGTTACAATTGAAAACACCACCTTATTCCCAGTCACACAGGCTCAGCCAGGTAGTCTTCTCAAATTCCTCCCAGTAGTCTGTACAAATCTTGCCCCTTTACTCTTTATTCTGTTTTGAGGATATGATCCTTCCCTCACAGTGCCAACAGCTAAAACCTTAACCATGATCTAATGAACTCCCATCTTAACTACTGCTCCTCTGACTTCCCCAACACATCATAAAACTGAGCCGCCACCAGGATGTGCACAACTGTATAGAGAACCACTTAATGATATTGTTGTAACCCTCATTCATTCTTGTCCCCCTTTCCCTCAAATAACTTAAAATCAGAGTTTTCCATCTGTAAGATCTTTTCAGAACGAGGTACAGAGCTGTATAGAACTCTGCCCACAAAGCAACAAAGAGCTGTCCATGCTTTAGCTGCCATGGACATCTCCCTTGTGGAACTGAGAAAGTCTCAGTCTCACAGCTCAAGAATTTTCCACACATGGAGAGTCAGAGACACGCTTATTTCCTGACTGAAAACTGTTTGGGACAGAGACTTGGGATTAAGACATTGGATTGTGACTCTGGAGATCAGCGTTCAGTTTCCTGTGCCATTAGTATTCATTGGACCTTGGGGAAATTCATTTTCTCTCTCTCTCTCTGCTTCAGTTCCCCCGTCTGTTAAAATAGGAATATGTTCTTCCACTATTTTTCTTGTCTGAACAGTAGGACAGTCCTTGGTGCATCCTATCTGTACATACAGCTAAAAGCACAATGGAGCTGCAGTCTTGGGTGGGGTCTTTAAAGCACTCTTTTAAATCAGTGACACTTTTGGGTGAAATAATGTAATATGTAGACCTCCCATCCCACCAAGTTATTCAACTCATAGGTAGAATCATCTCCCCTGTAGTTTTACCTTCCCCGCATCTAGAAAGGAAGCTGTCAGAAGAAGTCAAACTGCAACAATTTAATGTTTCACAAGTTCCAAGCAGGACAGAATTAGAACAGTTTTGAAAAAAGGGTCAGTCATACATTAAGTGGAAAATAAAAATATGCAGACAGCATAAGACCAAGTTCTAAACTGAAACCCTATACTACTTCTAAGCATTTAGTTACAAGAATTCAGAATCACTGAATAATACATTTTGCTCATAACACATGCTACAAGATGGTGGTAGAGTTGTATAGATTATAGCAAGAAACTTCTCAGGCTACACTAGTTTTCTGCAAGTTTCATAGTGTCTTATTTAAAAAAAACAACATTTAAATGGCTTATCAAAAAGGAGTGTGTGTTTTAAATTTAACACTCTAAAATCCCCAGAGTTTCCATAAAGATTATTAGTAAGGGTTTTGTTGAACAGTGACTGTAGTAATATTTGTGAACCTTTGAATTGTTGATTGTCATACAACTCTGTGTTAAGGGCTCTGAACTCTCAGATGATAAACTTACATTTACTACATGGTCCTCTTCAATCCCCAAAAATGGTATATGACAGATTAGCAATGCAAGATGCTTTACTCAAACAAGATGAGTAAATAATTCCTTTAGTTGGAATCGTAAAAAAAAAATACATACTTTAAGATTTCATTTCCACTTCTACAGAGTCACTAGAAAACTGTCAGATAAATATATATTTAAACAGTAATGATGTCTAATGAAGAAAGCTGCTTCAGATCACAGCTGAAGTACCAATGGTTCAGACATACTAGCTGACTAATTTATATTGAATAGTTTACCATACCAACATCAGTTAAACAGGAATAAAAATTTTAGACAAGTGATACCTTTTGACCTTTAATTTCTACAAACACATTTATATCTTCCTTGTACAACTATAGCCACTTAAAAGTAAACTCACATGTTTAGAAATTCTCTGCAGGGACATACGTTTTTAGGAAATACTGCATACAGAATAGTCACATAAAATTTTCGCCATCTTTTACAGGCTGCCAAAAGGTTATTCTTAGCTGCAGAGTCAGCAGATCTTGAATAACTGAGCCTGTGTCATGCATTTAGATCCTGCCCATGCACATCCTTGAAGATGTATGAGAATGCAGCCATTCAAAGGAGTATCAAGGTTGGAAATCTGTCCCTATGCAATTCATTGAGATGACATTTCTCCTGCTTTAAACATAGTCAGTCTTGTTTATTTGTTTAAATAGTACAGTGCTGTGTTTTAAGTAAGAGTGTACTTGAGATACAAATGTAGTGACAAAAAATCTTTATATCTTGGTTATAGGAGATGGTGAATGGTTAAAGCAACAAACTAAACTGGTATGGCATGCAGTTAGACAGCGGCTTTTCTTTAATTGGATCACTCTTCAGTGGTTTCCAACTTCACAGCAAAGAAATTTCTCTCAAGATGACTACGTTTGCCATCCATTACCATATGAATCATGAACCTTGGCTTAATTGAAACTAAGCCATTTCCTTCTATTGTTTTCTAGCTAAAGAGTCACAGGTAGTAAGCGTTCATTTGCAGGTGACAGAGTGATACCTTTAAAATACACCTGAGATTTAGCAGTATTGTCTTTAGTAAAAGATGGCTAAGTTTCAGATATCAACACATCAAAAAAAGTGTCTAAAGTTTGTTCTATGAACTGTGTTGAAATGATGGCCATTAGAAAAAAATCTTTACACAGCTTCACTAAATGAAAAATAGTTTTTCAACCATTAGGCATGAATCATTAAAATCAGTATACCGCAAACATAAAACTTAAAATGCCTTCTATCACAATCCATTTTAAGCATACTTCCCCCCCCCCCCCATCCCCACTTCTGAACATCTCCAGTTCTGTCTCTTGCCAGCCATCACTAACAGAATGCACTGACAGTTTATTATCTGTATAAAAATACAGTTTCAAAAAGCAAAAATATATGAAATTATCAGGCACATCAGAAGATGCCTTTACATAGTTCAAGGATTCCTTATCAAGAGGATGCAGAAACCACTAAGAATGGTAGCTGGCACATCATACATCTAGTACTGCAAAGACTGCCAACTAATTTTTTGCTTTCACATCTTAGTCTTATACTGCAAAAGATTTACAGTAAATGAATATTCAAACATGTATTATCCCTTCATATACATGTACTTGGTTCTACAATTAGTAACATTTCACCAGATATAAAGCATGAATCTAGGTTTTAAATGAACCTTCATACACTGTGCTGTCAGCTTCTTCTGTCCCTTCAGAGGAAAGCAAAAGTTTTCCCATAGCTCTTTAGAAGATAAGCGTTTAAGACATGTGGCTTTGTTGTAGTCCAAAATCTTAGCAGATTCCAATGCCACTGACATAGTATTACGGAAATCAACTAGGTCTCAGTCCTTTAGTCAGACTTATCCTTTTTCTTCCCTGTTAAAGGTACTTTACTTGTGACAGCAGATCCTACAGCTGTAATGCCCCCAGCCACAGCAGAAACGCTTCCTTTAACCAGACTCACTCCCATGGAAGGCACTGCTGTAACAGCTGTTTTGGTCACTTCCAAACTTTTTCCTCCAATCCAGGCTACACCACCAATCGTGGCACCGACAGCTCCCTTTGTTACACTGAAGATTCCACCAGTCACACGAGAAAGCATGCCAGGCTGCTGCTGTGGATGATCTTTCAATGAACCTGAAGGACAAAGTGTAAACATTTGAGTCAGTAATGTTGTGATTAAGCATTTTAAAAGAACACAGTTTATTCATAAGTATTGCTCCTTTTAATGACATGACATATTGTAAGATGCGTATCTTACACGCACTCTTTTTGGCTGCCTGCCTGGAAAGTGCCAGTGTTCCCAGGGTTGGTTCTTATTGAAAGGCGAGATAAATGGAGCAAAGCCTAAGGGTGCCTTGATGCCATTTTTTCACAACACGGATTAACGGACAGTGAGTCTTCCAAGTTTAGATCAAAGGGTACCCAAACTGAGGGTCCCCATAGAATCCTTTGGCTAATCCCCATCTCTTCCCCTTCCCAACTCCCTACCCCCAGTGTCAGTTCCACCTCAGCGCCTGAAGACCTCATTACCTACATGTACACCTCTGCTGGGCTTTGGCTACTGAAAAATTCAATTTTTTGCAGTAGGGCAGTCTCCCCAAGTGACAGAATTTCTATTCAGAACTAGAGCATGGTATCTACGGGGCCTAAGGGAAGCTGAACTAAGGTTATGTTGGGAAGTGGTTGCGGGGAGGATATCCCAGCTGGGGGAGGGGGAAGGGGGGGGGGAGAGAAGGGAGTAAGCTGTTTTGTTTCTTTTTCCTCCCTAATTTTGTTTTGTTTGGGTGGTGGAAGGAAGGAAGGGAGGGAGGAGGATGAGAAGAATAGAAGTTCAGGCCGGTTCTTTGCTCCACCCACCTCCTCCCTATCACCATGCACACACATCCAGTTTGCCTACACTGGGTCCTTATTCTACATTTGGGGGAATTCAACATCCCTAAAGACATTTTAGGAAAGTGCACAGGTGCCCTGAAGTACCCCATACCCCAAAAGGCACTAAGAACTGCAACTAAAGACTTCCAACAGAAAACCCACCAGTTAAAATACACAGGAAAAACTCAAACCAAAAGATCTTGCTATATGTCACCCTATGCCTCCCTCGTTTTTTCTTCCTGGCATTATGCTTAAAGTTTAATTATAAGCTTTGGGGAGCATTACTTTTTGTTAGTATTATCGAAGCGCCTAGAAGTCCCAGTTATGGACCAGGACCCCATTGTACTAGTCAGGGGTGTTGGAACAATCTTTATAGTGGGGGTGCTGAGGATGGAAACCATGTATTTGGTGCTTGTTATTATTACTTCAAACCAGGGGGTGTGGCAGCACCCCCAGCACCACTAGTACAAGGCACCGTACAAACAAAGAACCATGTGTTTTATAAAGCTCCTTACATCTTCTAAATGTTGCATAAGCAGCCCATATTCTGTACTTATGGTACGACTAAATATTCTCAAACTAAGAGGAAGCTTTAGAGTTATAGGAAAACATCCTAAACTAGATTGCGCTTCTATAAGCTTAAAATTGGAAATCCATCCTCATTATCCTCCCACATTTAAGTATTCCAAGTTTCTAAATGTAAGCTTTGAGATGAAGAGAGAAAGACAGAGTAAACTTACAGTGGAAATGCTAACCCAACCTTAACTATAGAAGCATGTTATCGTCTATAAACAGAGGACTTTTTGAGCAGTTTGCAATTTTCAACACTATTAGATGCTGGGTTAGAAAAGCTTCCACACATACACCTGACAAATAGCCTAGTCTCACCATACAGAAAGGCACCGAGAGCATTTGTTTGCATGGTATTTTCAGCATCTGGAATTTACTCCATTAATACCACAGTAAAACTAAGAATGTTCCAAAGCAGCATTCTACAGTGCCAATATTTACCTCCCACAGTACTCAGTCCTCACCAAGTCTATTGCTCTTCTTTCTCTGACACGTTTCAGAGACAGCAGGGCACCAACAAAGGGCCACAGTAATGAAGTAGTTCAGGAGCTACATAACTCTTATGATAAGGTAGCGGAAGAAAGAAATTTAACTGTGTGGGAAATAAGCAACACACAGAGAAGTGAGCAAGTGAATGGTGGTGAGTGGAACCAAGAAAAAAGAGAGATGCAAAGAGGAGCTAAACAGTAAGTAGGGCAGAAATGACTGGGAACAAACAATCAAGGAAATAGAGAGCACATGCAGGAAAACAAGTGAATGAGGAGTAGGGCAGGGAGAACAATGAGCATCTCCCCAGGCAGTCACTCTCAGACTGCTCCACCAACAGGACTCAGCCCTGACTTGGAACAGTTAGAATATAGTTCAGTTTTCAAGGCCTCACTGCCAGTAGAAATGATGAGTTTTGTGATGTGGACATTTATGCACTAGGAAATGAACGGAGATCTATAACTCATTTCACATATGGCACAGAATAGTCAATGATAATGCTTTTAGTCAGTACTGACCCGGGCGAGAGTCAAACCAGTGAGTTAGGCCACGTCTACACTACATTTATGTCAGCAAAAAACTTATGTTGCTCAAGGGTGTGAAAAAAACACCCCGGCATAAGCGGTAGTGTACAGAGCACTGCATCAGTGGGAGCGCCGCTACCGCTGCTCGTTGGGGGGAGTTTTATTATGTTGATGGAGAGCTCTTAAGGTGGTGCAGCTGCATCAGTACAGTGGAGACATAGCCTTAGAGATGTAAGTTTCTATATCCATTATAAATGTCCCTAGAACACTTCAGACAAGAGGTGCTCTCTCAGTATTGGAAACAACTGCGGTAAAAAAAAGAGCAGAGGGGCATGGTAGCCTCTATTTGGGCATTAAAATGCTGCCAGCTTGAATTAACCTTTCTAGCAGGGTGGGAGATTCACTTACAGTTGTAAGACGTTTACAAGAAGTAAAGAGGGAGAAATTAAACTTAAAATAAAAAAATAAAAAAACCCACCATGAGTCACACGGCAAAGAGAGCACATTTTGATTAAGACTCAACATCTCAGACCCTGGTCAATCCGTCGGGGAGATATTCAAGGTTCAGAATTGCTTAATACAAGGATATTATGTGGCATATTTAATACTAAATCTTTTTTCAATATACAAGATACTTGAAGTTTCCTAGATTGAAAGAATAGTTTGTCAAGTTCGGGGCAGGGGAGAGGGAGGGAGAATAAAATAAAATCATTTACATTTCGATTGCAGTCTGTTGGTATCCTACAGTAACAAACGATTCTTATGACAGGAGGAGTTCTAGATCTTGTAACAAGAGGTCAAAAAGGTAGTTTGACTAACTCTCCTTCTCAACAACATTAATGTGTTTAGAGTGAGTAGGAAAAGGGCGTTTGCCACACTGAAGCTAGTTATTGAAATTTGCTATTGACTCATAACTCATAATAGAGATTAACATTAGAAGGAAGGGCCATAACAGTCCCGATCACAACCACCCAGAAAGATGCTATTAAATGTATTTGCCGAAAAAGGAACAGCAAAGAAGTTGGTATCCTACTTTCCTCAAGGTTCTTTATCAATAGGCTTTTGACTAAGGATTTGCCACCTAATTTCACTTGAGTACATGTGTTAGTACAACCATGTAGTTTTAACAGTGGAAACAACGTTATTTCATTTCTTCCTGTGCTGTATGTTAGATATGCAGCCATGACTAATATTCCTCACAGTTACTGGCATTTTCTAGATCTGTTCCATGAAGCTTACTGTTTCTCACTGGCCTTGTTTCTGATCACTACAATGAAGAAAAATACACAGAACATTCCTAAATTAATTCTAAGCAGAAAATGTATAAGCACATAGCACCTGTTCAAGATGTTGGCTCTACCAATCATGCAGAACAATCAGCTGCCTACAGAACAAAGGCTTCCAGTGAGGGCTGGTGTAAAATGACTGCAGTCTGCAAAGGGTATTTATATTTTCCAGTTTGCAGAGAGCACTAGACATATTAGAACCAACACTGCTCTACACAATAAACACTTCACAATTCTGTAGTACTTTTCACCCAGAAATCTCATAACCAGCCTCTCTTCTTTGAGTGCTTGTTCATGTCAATTCCAATCAGGTACATGCGCAGTAGCCGGAAGATTTTTCCGCTAGCAGCATCCGTGGGGTTGGCCTGGGTGCCCCCTGAGTGGGGCCTTCATGGCACCCAATAAAAGGGCCCTGCTGACCCGCCACCCCCTCAGTTCCTTCTTACCGCCAGTGACAGCAGCTGGAACTTCCTCTTTCTCTTGCTTCGGCAAGCAGCTTAGCAGTACTTTCGGATTTTGCTTTCAACAGTTAGTTCTAGATGGTTAGTATAGCGTAGTTAGTTCACTTATAGGTTTCAGTTACGGGGGATTCCCCCCTTCATTTGTCACTGGGGCATGCCACGATCCCTGGGCTTCAAGACTTGCCAGGACCGCGCGAAGCACATGCCTAACAGTGATCCCCACACCTCCTGTTTACGGTTTCTGGACGAGGGTCACCAAAAAGACTGCTGTAAGTTCTGTTGTGAATTCCGACTGAGAACTCTTGAAGAGAGGGAGCAGCGGCTTAAAATCCTCCTCATGGAGGCAGCTCTGCAACTTCAGTCGGACCCAGGTGCCGGGGATCCCACTCCCAGTACGTCTTTGGCACAGAGCACTCCAGTGCCATCTTCCTGGAGTCTTCCAGAGCTGGGGCAAAGACAGACAAGACACTGCCCAGGAGGCTCGGCACAGTCATGAAGTCTCTCAGGAGCACTCCAGCCTTCGGCACCAGTCCCAATGGCTGGCGCAGAAGAAGAGGATGGAAAAAGGCCGATCCCCCTTGGCAAGATCCAGGGACCAGCCATCTGTGGCACCTCAGTCGGGCCACGGTTCTGAAGCTCACAGTGGGGCTACGTCGACTCCTGCCCAAGTGAGGCAGTCAAGTCCGGGCCCATCACACTCACTGAACCCCTCACCAGAGGCTTTTGAGATGGCACAGGACCTGCTGAGACTCACGGCGCCATTCTTGTCCCCAAGGCAGGAGGATGCCCCGGCACCACAGGCTCCATCCCAGCACTCCGTTCAGTCAAAGGAAAAGCCGGTGATGTCGTCATACTGATCCCCATCACCCGCCGATGCCAGCGCCTCCATCCAGGGAGCGCAGTCGGTCCCCAGGCTCCCAACGCTCTACAATGAGAGGTGCAGCGCTGCCCTGGATCTCCTATTCTGAAACAGGAGAGTCGGAGTCGTACCGCTCTGACTATAGTAGGAGCAGACGGTCCAGCTCAAGGCACCATAGAAGGTCCTGCCTGATGCAGTGGCCCTCACAATGGCAGAGCCTGGCTCTTTTGGACTCCGTGGGCTTTCCATCAAGGCCAGGGTCAGAGCCAAGGATCCCGCTCAGGAGCTGCATCAGTGGCGTCCGCAATGTTTGTTCCGCCATGACGGCATCAACGCTGTCGGCCGTGACACCATCATCGGCACCAACTGTAGCGCCACCCTCGACACTGGAGGTGTCAGCGGCTCATTGCAACAGTGCTGGCTGCACCTTCGGCACCAGCATCGTCACGAAGACCCCGGTGCAGATGCTACGCCAGGTGTCTGCACTGGCCCGGGATCCGACATCGGCACCAATACCCACAACCCTTCACGGCACTGGGACCGGGCCAACCGACCACAATCCCCTCGGGGTCACAAGATCCCTCGGGTGGGGATGGTAGAGAGCAGCCTCCTCCTCTGGCTCCTCCTCTTCACCAGATGAGGCCCTTCCGTAGCCCCAGCTCTGGAAGACTCCAGGATGTTAAAGCAGTTGCTGTGCCAGGTCCCCCAGGGTCTGGGCAATAAGGCGAAGGAAGTGGTAGATGCAGATCCTATGGCTGACATCCTGGCCCCCTCTGGCCCTTCCTGTATCGCCTTACATTTATAAAGACAATTATGGACATGACTAAATTCACGGAGTTGCTCCCCTCAGACTCCGAAAGCCGAATTTTCAGCTTTGGTCGAGGAGTGGAGACGGATATCCAGGGCGTCCCTGCAGGCAGCACTTGATGGCGCAGATGCTGCCACCAGGGTTATGGCCACAGGCGTAGCCATGAGAAGGGGCTCATGGCTCCAGGTTTCTGCTGGACTCCATAGGGGAGACCAGACTTTACAAGACCTGCCTTTTGAGGGGGAGACTCTTTTTTCTGAGAAAACGGACAAGAGGCTAAACAGCCTAAAGGACTCCAGAGCCACCTTCAGGTCCTTGGGCCTCTATACACCGTCAACGCAGCAGAGACACTTCCGTCCACAGCCTCCTCAGAAGTTCAGTCACCAGAACCGCCAGGACGGGTCCAGGAGGAGAAACAGGACCAACAGGAGAAGGCCACGTCAACCCTCTGGCCACGGCTTGGGACACCCCAAGCTGGTCTTCAGGGCCCAAACCGGCCTTTTGAAGGCATAGTCTGGGATGGTGTACCACAAAGACTGGATCCACCCCGCCTTACCTTCTCGTCCCACTACCCCCTTTCTACTGGGCACGATCCCGTATCACCTCAGACTGCTGGGTGCTCCGCATGGTAGAGGGGATACCCCATCCAATTCTGTGCCCTCCTGCCCTTCCACCCCCACTTCTCTGTCCCTCTTCAGGGACCCTTCTCACGAGCAGCTCCTTATCCAGGAAGTGCAGTCACTCCTATCTTTAGGGGCAGTGGAAGAGGTTCCTCAGTAGCACTGGGGCAAGGGCTTTTATTCCCGTTATTTCCTAATACCAAAAGCCAAAGGCAGCCTCAGGCACATCCTGGACCTGCGAGAACTCAACAAATTCAGGAAGGAACTCAAATTCCTCATGGTCTCGTTGACCTCCATCACCCCTTGGATCTAGTAGACTGGTATGCTGCCCTCGACTTGAAGAATGCTTACTTTCATATTGCGATCACTCAGCCCCACAGGAAGTACCTCAGGTTTGTGGTGAACAATACCCACTACCAATTTACCATTCTTCTGTTCGGCCTGTCAGCAGCACCTCAAGTCTTCACCAAGTGGAAGCTCAAGTCAAATTTATCAGGGCCACCTTCGACAATCTCCTTCTAAAACAAAAGAAAATCAACTTTGTCCCCCGGTCAGAGAATAGAGTTTATTGGGGCAGTACTGGACTCAATCCAAGCCAGGGCATACCAGCTGGAAGCGAGGTTCCAAACCCTGGCCAGTATCATTCTAGGTCTCAGACAGTTTCCCACAACCACAGCAAGAAACTGCCTGAAGCTTCTGGGACACATAGCTTCCTATACCTACATGGTGCAGCATGCCAGACTCAGGCTCCAACTGCTCCAGTCATGGTTATCATCGGTGTACTGACCAGCCCAGGACAGCTGGGACAGGATCGTGACCCTGCCTCACCTGGTCCTCGACTCCCTCCTGTGGTGGCTCGACCCTCAGGAGGCGTGCTCAGGAGTCCCCTTCTCCAGTTCAGTCGTCTCTTTTGCTAATGATGGACACATCAGACTTGGGAGCACATCTAGGAGACCGCAGGACTCAGGGTCTCTGGTCTCAGGCGGATCTGGCTCTCCACATCAACGTCAGAGAGCTGAGAGTGGTGCGCCTGGCGTGCCAGACCTTCCGGGCATACTTAACGGGACAATGTGTATCAGTTATGATGGACAACACAAGGGCAATGTTCTATATCAACAAACAGGGGGGTGCAGGCTCCTCTCCCCGGGCCAGGAAGCCCTCATGTTGTGGGACGTATGTAGAACATTCAACACACCTACAGCGTCTGACTTCCCTGGGGTACAGAATAAGCTGGCGGACCACCTCAGCAGGTCCTTTCACAGCCACGAGTGGTCCCTTCACTCGGATGTCACGAATTCAATCTTCCAGAGGTGGGGATTTCCCCAAATAGACCTATTCACCATGCAATGCAACAGGAAGTGCCAGCAGTTCTGCTCCTTCCAAAATCACAGCCTGGGCTCCAGAGCAGACACATTCCTCCTCCCATGGGGAGGTTGTCTCCTATATGCCTTTCTGCCCATACCGCTTGTTCACAAGGTACTCCTCAAGATCTGGAGGGAATGAGCTCAGGTCATATTGATAGTGCTGGCGGGGCCAGGCTGGAGCTGATACACATCTCTCCTAGATATGTCCGCAGAAGCTCCAGTTGCCCTGCTGCTATCCCCAGACCTTCTGACAAAATATCATGGTCGTCTCCAACATCCGAGTCTCAGGTTCTGCACCTCATGGCATGGAAGCTCCATGGCTGAACCTGGTGGAGCGTCCCTGTTCAGATCAGGTTAGACAAGTCCTCCTTGGCAGCAGGAAACCCTGTACGAGAGCTACCTACCTTGCCAAGTGGAAGAGATTTTCAATCTGGTCAGCACAGCACCATTCGTTCCCAACACTGGCCTCGGTGCCGCTTATTCCGGACTACCTCCTCCATCTGAAGCAGCAAGGGCTTTCAATATCATCAGTAAGGGTTCACTTGGCTGCCATCTCGGCCTTCCACCTAGGCGTGGAGGGCCGCTCTGTCTTTACTAACCCGATGGTCAACCGGTTTCCAAAAAGGACTCGACAGGCTATATCCTCATGTCCAGCAGCCTGTCCCAGCTTGGGACCTCAACCTGGTCCTTTCTAGACTCATGGGACCGCCCTTTGAACCCTTGGCGTTGTGCTCCCTGCTCTACCCCTTTTACAAGGTCGCATTCCTGGTAGTGATAACCTCGGCCAGGAGAAGTGTCTGAACTTCAGGCCCTCACATCAGAGGCCCTACACTGTGTTCTATAAGGACAAGGTTCAGCTCAGACCTCATCCTGCTTTCCTACCAAAGGTTGTATCACAATTTCACATCAACTACGACATCTTTCGCCTGGTATTCTACCCTAAGCCGCATTCTAGTGGCAGGGAACAGAGACTTCAGTCACTGGATGTCCATAGGGCACTAGCCTTCTACATTGAGAGAATGAAGCCGTTCAGAAAATCGGTCCAGTTATTCGTGGGGGTGGCGGGCAGAATGAAAGGTCTGCCTGTGTCGTCACAATGCATTTCATCATGGAGCACATCCAGCATTTGTAAGTGCTACAACCTGGCGGGGGTTCCTGCACCTCCAATCACTGCGCATTCCACCAGGGCGCAGGCTTCATCAACAACGTTCCTGGCTCAGGTTCCCACTCAGGAAATCTGCAGAACGGCAACGTGGCCTTCCATTCACACTTTCACCACTCACTATGCGATTACTCAGTATGCCAGAGAAGATGCAGCCTTTGGTAGAGCAGTGCTCCAGTCAGTGGATAACTCTGACCCCGCCTCCTGAACTTGGGCTTGAGAGCCACCTGACTGGAATTGACATGAACAAGCACTTGAAGAAAAAACAGTTACCTTCTCATAACTGTTGTACTTCAAGATGTGTTGTTCAGGTCCATTCCAATACCCTACTTCCTACCCCTCCGTCGGAGTAGCCGGCAAGAAGGAACTGAGGGAGTGGCTGGTCGGCAGGGCCCTTTATTGGGCACCATGAAGGCGCAACTCCAGGGGGCACCCAGGCTGACCCCACGGATGCTGCTAGGGGAAAAGTCTTCCGGCTATTGCGCACGTGCACGCACCTGATTGGAATGGACATGAACACCACTTCTCAAAGAACAGTTACGTTTGTAGAATTTGGAAGCCCTTTATGCCATCGCTTTACAAAAGACCTTACAAAAGACGCTTGGTCAAGTGACCTTAGAACTAAGCCTTTCCTCAAAAGAGAAGCCTGCCAAGAAATTCTTAGAGAACTGATCTTCATGCCAAGACTGAAACTGGCAGGCATCCATGTTTGGCCATCTCTTTAAAGTGATGATTTTTTAGAATTGCATCAGATATGAAGGCCCCATATGACATGTAAGGCCAGAAAAGTTCTTCAGGACAACTTAAACATTTAATTACAGAAGCTGCATAAGTACATAAACTATGAAGTCTGCACTGGAAACCGAAAGGTCATCCTCAGAACTTTTGCCCTGCTTAGAAGTTCTATTTCCTCCCCCCACTCCAATTAACATCAGCCATGTGAGCACTAGTTTAGGGTCCAATTCTGACACCCATGCACAGGTTAAGAAATTCCTTTCCTCGCAGACAGTCCTACTGAAGTCAATGGTAACACTCACAGAATAACACCAGAACATAGCCCACTAAGATTTAAGATACAAAAATGAAACTGACATCGTAAAATGAAAGTCCAATGAATCCAATGGATTTCACTTTCATAACAGAGAGAGTAAGTAATATCATGCCTTCATGATTAAGACTGAATTGATTTGATTGGGAAACCATTTGTAATAAATATTTTTACTCAACTAATTGGGGTGTTTATAGCTAGTTCAAATTGGCATTTTTTCAAGTTAGACTTTTTTTAAAAAAATCCCTAAAATACCTGCAAGATTTTTATTTACCATTTCATACATTTTCTCCCCTCTGACCAGTTCTGTCAACCCAAATACAAGGTTACACAGGGGAAAACCCCCCGCAAGTGTTTATTCTCTTCCTTACGTTCAGTCTGAACATCTTTACCCTCCATACTCCGTTTTGGGAGGGGGGGGGGAAGGGGGGAAAACGGGGGGAGAGAATAGCATTCCTCTCTGCAATCCTCCTCCTCAGCCATCTTTTTGTTAACAAATGAGCAGTTTCTCTCTCTGTTCCGTCAGTTCATCTTCTACTCTTTCCCCTTCACCCTTATCCAGTTTTGGCAGTGCTTTAATTTCTTCCTCTCTCTCTCCCCCTCCCATCTCTCTACTCAGTTGATGTCCACAAAATAGAGTGTTGCCAGATTGAGACATTAGTTTATGACAAAAGGGATGAAGAGATGAGTTTACCTTAAGTAATTCAAGAATTTTTGGAGAAAGATCAAAATACCATTGTTAAATTGGGAATCTGTCTGACTTGCTCAAGATAATGAATGTAGGAAGCTGAGAAAAGCACAGCTGTCTTATTTTTCTTCCACAAAGACCGAAAGTTAACTTGAGCTATCCCATGTACACAATTTGAGCAGGACATTTAAATACAACCCATTCTCTATAGACTTAAAAACAACAGTACAGTAGAACCTCAGGAGTTACAAACACCAGAGTTACAAACTGACTGGTCAACTGACTGGGGGGTGGGGTGGGGTGGGGGAGAAGAGGACCAAAAAATTCAAGTACAGGCCTGTATTAAACTACTAAAAAAAAATAGAGAAAATTTAAAAAAGATTTGACAAGGTAAGGAAACTGTTTCTGTGCTTGTTTCATTTAAATTAAGATGGCTAAAAGCAGCATTTTTCTTCTGCATAGTAAAGTTTCAAAGCTATATTAAATTAATGTTCAGTTGTAAACGTTTGAAAGAACCACCATAATGTTTTGTAACACCTCCATTCCCGAGGTGTTCGTAACGGAGGTTCTACTGTACATCTTTAAAAACTAAAATTTGGGTACAACATGCTACAGCAGGGGCGGGCAAACTTTTTGGCTTGAGGGCCACATCGGGTTTCCAAAAGCGTATGGAGGGCCGGTTAGGGGAGGCTGTGTCTCCCCAAACAGCCAGGCGTGGCCCAGCCCCCACCTCCTATCCAGCCCCCGCCGGCTCCCCCCAGGACTCCTGCCCCATCCAACCTCCCGTCCCATGACGGCCCCCCCGGGGACTCCTACCCCTGCTCCCTGTCCCCTGACCACCCTTGGACCTCCCACCCATGACTGCCCTCTGCCACCCCATCCAATCCCCCTTCTCATTCCTGACTTGCCCCCCTGCCCCATCCAACCCCCCCACCCTTCCTGACTGCCCGCCCGGGACCCCTGCCCCCATTCCCCGCCCTCTCACCAACCCAACCCCTATCCACACCCCTACCCCCTGATCACCCCCCCCCCAACTCCCCTGCCCTCTATCCAACACCCCGGCCCCCTTACCGCACTGCCTGGAGTACCGGGGGCTGATGGCTCTACAGCCACCCCGCCCAGAGCACCGGGTCAGACTGCAGCTCTGCAACTGCGCTGCCCAGAGCATTGCGTGCTGAGGCTGAGGGGGAGGGGGAGGGGGGACAGCAGGGGCGGGGCCAGGGGCAAGCCTCCCAGGCCAGGAGCTCAGGGGCCGGGGAAGAGGGTCCTGCAGGCCGTGGTTTGCTCACCTCTGTGCTAGTGCATAGGCTTGACAGTGGGGATTGTAAACAGGTCTCAGAACATCCTACCCACCTTCCTTTTCCTTATAGCTAGGAAGGAAGTCTCAAGACTTTGCTGCTGTAACATGGGTTTGCAGTATGGAAGAGGTTGAGAACCACTGTGCTAGGGAATCAATTTGCTTTTCTTCCCCTGCCAGCCCTGCATTTTGTACCGATTACCCCTCACTACTGTTACCAATAGGACAATATTAACCCACTGGACCCCCTTCTTTCTATAGTTAGGAGGCACTACTAAATAGCAAACAAAAACTTATTTCATTTTAAATGCGTAACTAATGCTGTAAGAAAGTTGTGATTTTTTGGTCCAAAAGTTGTGGCCAGTTTGTTAAAGTTGCAGTTTGAGGTGTGTGCAGGACCTGAACTATTGTTCTGTAACTGCCTAGATGTTGAGTTGGCAGCAGGGTCTTTACCCTCTAAAAGGAGCTGGATACCCTGCCCCCCATTCCTCCAATCCCCAGGTTAGGTGTGGGGGACGGACGGACGACAAACACCTGTACCCCAGAGCCATCCCCAGAGAGCCTTGGAGGTCCTGTGGGGTGGGGACTGGCACCACTGGAGCTCCCCTATCCCAGCCCTGTGCAGGCAAAAAGCCCCAGCTCCTACCTGGCCTCACTTGTTGGGACCTCCCCAAGCTCATCCCTTGGCGAGACTGGGCAGCCATAAAAGGCAAAGTCCTTAAGGTCACAAAGGACCACTGCTGCTTGGTGGGCCCAGCTTGCACCATCTAGCAGCGGCAGAACTGCACGTAGGCAAAATGCGAGGCTAGTGCCAGCAGGGCCATTCAGCACAAAACCAAGCCAGCAAGCAGAGCCAGCCCTATCTTCCTCATCTGCCTCATGATAAAGGGGTGGGTGAGCCAAATGTAAGTGGCATTGAAACCTCCTGCACCAGGCCGCAATGCCACTCAGTTTTCTTACAGCCTTAGCTTTTTCTACAACCTAGAAAAAGCCTGCACACAAATATAGCTTTCGAGTACTATTATATTTTGAAGCATGACTAAAGAACATGGGATTCTGGGTTCAGTGTTTGCCACTCAGTGATCTCCAGAGCAAGTATGCTCGGATTGTGAGGAAAACAACCCAGCACAACAGAGACAACCTGGCTGCTCCAAAAGTGTTTGGTTTTAGGAGATTACATGCCAGACAATTCTACAAACAGAACTCAGTTAATAATTCTGCTGATGTGCAACCAAGAAAAAAATCCAGCTCACTCGCCTACAGCCATATTTCTCCTCTGCAGCACTAACAGAAGAAAAAGCTCATCAGAATAAGTGAACAGATTTGATTTTGGTTAAAGTCAACAGATATTGAATAAGATGCTTTTATATCATCAGATTCCAAAACTGGTCATCAGCTTTAATGTTTGTCTCAATGATTCCTGAATCAGACGTATTTTAACAAGATCTTTTTCTTTAAGCTGCCAGCCCTTCAAATACAGCCTAGGATCTGAAAGTCAAACTGAGCTCTTTCCATCTCACACATTAACACTAGTAATAAAGGTTCAACTGGCAAATTGTGCTCTCAGTTACAATAATGCAAACTCAGTCTTAAAACTATGCCTTTTAATACTTGTGCAACCTCACTGCCTTCAATGGGTTTGCACTGGGCAATAAATTTTACTTAGTAAACAATTCTGTTGTTGTGCAGACAGAATAGAAGTCAACTCACTCAATCTTAAATGTGTTAGTTCTTCAGGGCTAGCAGCAATAAAAGAATGTCATTAAAACAAATTAGAGTACTTAACTTAATCCTTGCGTGCAGGGATAAATTATTCTCACAGTCATTCTTTTCAGAAATGCACTGCTCTTCAGCTCATTTTCTTACCATCAAATAAAAAGATAACAGAAACTTTGTATCTACCTTCTGGTGGTTCGTCATTAAGGTATGAAGGAACTTCCTCTTGATTTTTGTCAGTTTGATTCATTATTGCCTAAAAAAGAAATTCACATCTACTGTATATCATTTCTGGCAAAATCTGAAACAATTTTAAAATTTAAATACATGCACATAAAAGTTCCCTCAAAAGGACCCTCTTTTCTGTATGAGATAATAAGCAAACAGCATATTCATTACTATTTTTATCGATGGCTGCGGGTTCAGATTCATCTCCCCAATTTCAATACTGGTGAAGAGTCCTAGAAAATGGAGTCTTTAAGCATAGAACAGGGTCAGACGACACAGTGCAAGCCTCCTTGCCTCACTAGCATGTCTCAACCCTGCCTTGGAGGGATTGCCTTAGACTTGCTGGAGAAAAGGGGTGGGCGTGAAGAAGCCAATGGGATACTGCAATACCTGGCTATAAATTACAGAAGAACAAATTAAATGGTAGAGGTGCAGGAGAGCATACTATATCCAAGAGATTCTTTAGAACTTAGAGAGACAATTTAAGTGATAGGGAACATACAGCAGAATTTGAATGGGTAAAAATTCCAAGTCATAAAAATACACCAGTAGGTTCTATACTGGATTCCTGATTAAGAGAGGCAGCAACAGTAATAATGGGCTATTTTAAGCATCTGCACAAAGACCCATCAAGTTGCTTCTCTATGCCTTAAACAATTGCTTTTCGGACCAGCTAGTTCTAGCGCACACTGAGAGGTCCATCTCAGTCTTAAGTAAGGATTTTATTCAAGTAGCAACCACAGTTGAGCCCCCTAATAGCAACCACAATATAAATAAGTTAGATACTCTCAAACATCATACCAATAATGAGTATTGAATTTCAGAAAGTGCACTATCTAGTCAAGAAAGACTCTAAACTGGAAAGTAAAATTAGAGTCCTTAGACTTGTCATGGAGGCTACTAAAGCATACCTCTCAGAATACACACATACCTTTAAAGAGAAAAGGAACTAGGAAGGCAAGAAAAAAAATAAGCCGTAACTATGGTTGGCTAAATGGCACGGATCAAGGGATATTTGAGCTAAACAGATATCCTTCAGAAAGTGGAAATCCAAACCTGGAAGACAATAGAAATGAGCATAAGCTATAGCAGATGAAATGTAAAACTGCAATTAGGAGGGCTAAAAGGAACTTGTAGTGCAATAGCTGAAGTATATAGATCAGAGGACTGCAGTTTGTGAGATGCTACGCCCATAGGAAGCAACTGAAGCTCATAAGGACGCTGTAGAAAAGCAAAGTTATTTCTTTGCATGATTCTTCACTACAGACTATGTTGACAAGACAGATACCTGACAAAAGTAGGTCTGAGGTAACAAAGATGAGGTAATATAAGAGACAAACATTCACAGAGAAGGTGTTACAATACACAGAAACTAAGAGAGAAGTCAATAGGCCCAGATGTTATACATCCAAGAGTTCTGAACGAACGACGAATTGCTAATGAAGGTGCTGTAACAAATTGCAATCTTTAGGAGCAGTTACCCTGAGAGAACTGAAAAATAGCTTTAAAAAAAAAAATAGATGCTATGGCAGATATTGAGAACTACTGACTAGTAAATCTTTCAGTACTTGGCAAACTGATTGAAGTGATAATTAAAATCAGAATTAGAGACCAACCAGATGAACATATGATAGACCAATCAGCTTACCTTCTATAAAAATAATGCCTTTCTAAGCTATCAGAATCCTTTGAACGCATCAACTAAATAGTGTCTAAAGGAGAACCAGCTGAAACTGTTTGGCCTTTCAAGAACTTCTGTAAAAGATCCTCACAAGAGACTGGTAAAGAAATTACAGAGTCACATGGTTGCTTTTTAACCTTACTGCCAGGTATTAGAAACTGGCTAAGGAGACAAAACGGAGAATAGGAATAAATGGACAGTTTTGAACATGGCAAAAAGATTAGTAGCAGGGGGCCACAAGGTTTAATGCCAGGACTACCTGTTTAAATATATGTACTAATGAACAGAAAAAGGTGGTGACCAGTGAGGTAATAAGTTTCACAGATAATTTGTTGCATTATGATAGCACCTATCAGCCCCAAAAAAGGATCAGAGTACCACTGTGCCAGGCATGGGTACAAACATGAAACAAAGACAATCATGCCTGTCCCAAAGAGCTCAAACTATACATGACAGACAGGAAACAAAGTTCGACAAAATAGACAGATGGGGTGGGGAGAAGTACGACAAAGAGGTAACTAAGTGAACAGCTATACAAAGTTTAGGTTAGTTGGAACTAGAAGATAACTAAGAACTTCAGATGGACCTGACAAAGGTAGGTGAACAGGCAGAAAGTTGGGAGATGAATTTCAGACTAGAAATTCCTAGTCTAAAGATGAAGCATAAAAGAAAGGATAGCAGTATATAAAATAAGAGGTACAGAAAAGGTAAAAAGATGCTTTTATTGTCCTTCATATAATAAAAGAAGGAAAGTATGTTCAGTGAAACAGAATAGCAGCAAATCTGAAACTGACAAGGAAAAACCTTGTGGGGGGAAAAAAAAAAAGCACAGTTAACCTGTGGAACACCCTGCCACTAGGAATCTTTGAAGCAAAGAGCCAAATAGGATTTTTTTTTAAGTCAGATATTTCTATGGATAATGAGTATCTAGTGCTACATTCAACAGCGGTAAAACAATATTGTTTTAGTGGGATATAAACCATGAAGTATGAGAGTTTAAGACTATCCTTGCCCATTAGTGGATTGGAAGAAGCTTCCCCTGGGAACAGATTATTCCATAATTGTCTACTTCAAGATTTCTTGCCAATTCTCTTGAAGCATCTGATACTGACACACAGGATACTGGAATAGAAGGACCACTGGTATGATTTGGTATGGCAATTCTTATTTACTAGTCTACATCTCCCTTTAGATTATTGGGGTCTACAATAAGTGAAAACATTAAACACTGAACTCTGCACTGTTCCTCAGATGTCATCCACAACTTGATGGTTTAAACAGTTAAAACATTAAAACTTATCTCCATTTGTCAGTTTCTAATTCATGTTGTAATATTCTACTTATTTTAATCTCATTTACATTCAGCCATCTCCTTTATCAGTTTAATGTCATCATAGAAATAGCTTGCCGACATCTAAATACTACAGCTAGTATCATGGTTCTCTAGTTCTCAGGTTGGTTTATCAGAATCTGTTAGAATTGTACTGATTATAGTTACAAAAGGTGCTATGATGAGTACTTTTGAGTTTTTACACATGATATGCTAGGTTTCAAAGCTTCGGAACTGCTGATCTACTATACCAGTACTTTAAGGCACGTATTGGATTTTAGTAGTATCATGGGTTGTGTTTAAACAAGTTTGTTGAATAACCAACACCTACTGTATCAGTACTAGGGAAGGTGACAAATAACCCAACAATTCTGACTGGCAGACCTCTGGAATGGACCTTTCATGCAAAGGAGACACCCCCCACCCCCGCAAAAAAAACAAAAACCCTACACCGTAACTATAAAAGCTCTTTTCTACTCAGAAGTTGTCCAGTTAACTAGAGAACCAACTCTCTTAAGATATTAGGGGCTCATCAATGAGGCTGATTAGCCAGATTCAAAGGGATCCCTCCCCTGAAATATTCAACCTCCAGCAATACAGGTCTGTGAAACTTCTGTGACAAACTATGCCAAATGTATTTGATCTGAGCCCATTGTAATGGAAAGTACTTTTTAAAAAAAGCTATTTTATACATTAATAAAGGACACTCACCATGATGCGTAGATGACAAACAAAAGGGGGAAAAAAAAAAAAGGCGTTCATATTCCTGAAGAAAGTGTACTAGAAAGCAAGATTTGCATTTTAAAGTGAATACAATAAACGTTTAAAACTACTACACTGAAGGTTGTGTTTTATTTAGTTGTGATACCTAAATTAAGTAATATTGCAATGTTCTATAAAACAGCGGTTGTGTTCCACTTCAGAAGTGACTATTTTTGAGGTAGGTAAATGGATTATTCTATGCACATATGCAGCAAGATGGAATGATTATTTAAAGTCATAACAAACACTTGATTTTTAAGAACGGATTTAAATCAGATTGAGACTTCACAAAACTAATTTGAAGATTTGTGCCATTTCAATTTGAGATTAAAATTCAGGATGAAGTACAATATGAAATGCTGGTGGGTTTTTATTTTTTAAATGCCACTACTAGTAGGATAGCTTACTTGAAAGTTAAGACACAATTACAGGCAAAAGCCAAAAGGAAAATTAAAGCCCTCATCCTGAAAATACTTAAGTAGGGTTATTCCTATGAATAAAATTATGTACCAATTGACTTCAGTGGTATTACTCATGCGCTTAATTTTAAACATATGCATAAGAGCTTGCAGCCTCATGCTAAACATTTATTAAAGAACTTATTGGCATAAAGTCTTTGTTGCTTCAAAACAAAATTGACTAAGTGGTTCTAACAACGAAAAGTTGTTTAAACTTTCAATATATTAACATAGTTAAGTTTTGTTTTCTTCAATCAGTCCAAAATCCTCAAAAATAGGACCTTAAAATTACACTCCTACGGAAGTGATTTTTCAAGAGCTCCTAAACGACTTCAAAACCAAAGTCCCATTGATTTCAAACTGCAAACCCTGATGGAGTATAGCCTGGTTGAGCTTTTTCAACTTTCTTGATCTGAGGAATTTCAGCGTAACAGAAGATGGTGTTGGTCGCAACTATAGAACAGGCTACATGCTTATCAATTTTGTGTCTGACTTTGTGTTGCTCTCACAACAAGAATGTAAATGAGACCCTGGACTTTAGTCTGTTTGGACATTATAAATGTGATCAAGTCACTGGTACCTAAGCGGCTATTAATTTTCAGTTCTGCGTTCAGTTCCTTTTTATCTGTCAACACAAGGTCTAACATAGAATTGCCCCATATTGGATACAACACTTTTTGAATTAGGAAATGGCCATCTGTATTTTTAAATTCTGAGGCGGTTTCCGTACTGGCTGAATGATGCCTCCAGCACGTATCATTCAAATTTAAGTCCCCCGTGATCACGCAACATTTTTCCCTACACATTATAGATAGGCACAGAAGGATGTTTTATACTTCGTTCTTTCGCTCCCTAATTGTTTGTAGGATTTGGGATTTTACATAGATGAGGAAAAAAACTACTAAGAAGTTTCACACTTAAAAGCTTAACTCAGACTTAAAAGGCAGAAGGTACCATCACGATCATCTAGTCTGACCTCCTGCACATTATAGGCCACAAAACCTCCCCACTCACTCCTGTAATAGACCCCCTAATCTCTGGCTGAGTTACTGAAGTCCTCAAATCGTGATTTAAAGACTTCAACTCTACTGTAAGAAACAAGTCCAGGGTCTCATTCACATCCTTATTGTTAGAACAATGCACACCCATGCCTTTAAAAGAGCCAATTTCTCAAAGCTGAAAACAATTATGCCCCAAATCAGCTGGAAGGAAGAAATTAATCAGAGAAATGTAAATGCTACTTGCAAATTATTTAAGAACACTTTACTAGATGCCCCAAAACAAAAAACAACCAAAAAAAAAAAATCAAGGAAGTACTGGTTAAAAACCCAACATGGTTTAGAGGGCAAGTGAAGGTAACTATTAAAAAAAAAGGGGGGGGGGGGGGAGTTGATAATAATGAGTATAAATCTGCAGCTAGGAATTGCAGAAAATTCACTCAGGAAGCAAAGGGACACAAGGGGGAAAAAAAATCTATGGCCTAAGTTAAGGAGTTAAGTATATTAAGAACAAAAAGAATCCTAACAATGGTATTGATCCATTACTAGAAGGAAATGGAGTTATCAATAATAATGCAGCAAAGGCACACATGTTCAATAAATATTTCTGTTCTGTATTTTGGGAAAAAACAAGGATGTAGTCATATGATGATAACACTTTCCATTCCACTAGTATCTCAGGAGGATGTTAAACAGCCACTACTAAAGCTAGACATTTAAGCCAGCAGGTCCAGATAATCTGCATTCGAAAATTTTGAAAGGCCTGACAAAGAAGCTTGCTGGACCATTAATGCTGATTTTCAATAAATCTGAGAACACTGGGAAGTTCCAGAAGACTGGAAGAAAGCTAATGTTGTGCCAGTACTCAAAAAGGTTAAACTGGATGACCCAAGTAATTATAGGCTTGTCAGTCTGACATCAATCCTGTGCATGATAATGGAGTGGCTGATGCAGAACTTTAATTAAAGGAGGGTAATATAATTAACACCAATCAACATGAGTTTATGGAAAACAGATCCTGTCAAACTAACTTGATGTTAGTATCTTTTTTTGATGAGACTACAAGTTTGGTTGATAAATGTAAGTGTTGAGATAATACACCTAGACTCCTGTAAGGCATTTGACTTGGTACCAAACCACATTTGATTAAAAACCTAAAAAGATAAAATTAACATGGATTAAAAGCGGTTATAGATCTCAAAATGTAACTGTAAACAGGAAATCATCATTGAGTGAGTGAGTGTGTTGCCAGTGGGGTCCCGCAGGGATCAGTTATTGGCCCTATGCTATAACGTTTTTATCAATGACTTGGAAGAAAACAATCACGGATACAAATTTGCAGATGACACAAAAAATGGGGGAAATGAAAGGACAGGTCACAGATACAGAGCAATCTGGATTGCTTAGTAAGCTCGGCGCAAGCAAGCAATATGCGTTTTGATACGTGTAAATGTATACATCTAGGAATAAAGAATGTAGGCCATATTTACAGGATGGGGAACTCTATCCTGGGAAGATTTGGGGGTCATGGTGGATAATCAGCTGAACGCGAGTTCCCAGTGCAACACATTGGCTAAAAGGGTTAATGTGATCTTTGAATGCACACAAAAGAGGAATGCTGAGACGGAAGAGAGAGGTTATTTTACTTCTGTGTTTACCACTGGTCCAACTGTTGCTGGAATACTGTGTCCAGTTCTGGTGACCACAGTTCAAGAAGGATGCTGATAAATTGGAGAGGGTTCAAAGAAGAGCCACAAGAATAACTAAAGGATTAGAAAACATGCCTTGTAGTAATAGACTGAGCTCCCTGAATCTATTTAGTTTAATAAAGAGAAGTTTAAGGGGTGAGTTGATTGCAGTCTAAGTATCTACATGGGGAACAACTACTTGACAAAATGGAATCTTCATTCTAGCAGAGAAAGGTCTAACACGATCCAATGGCTGGAAACTGAAGTTAAACAAATTCAGACTGGAAATAAGGGGTATGTTTTTTAACAGCGAGGGTAATTAACCCCAGGAAGGGTTGTGGTGGACTCTCCATCACTAGCAATTTATAAATTAAGACTGGATGTTTTTCTACTATTCTCTAGGAATTATTTTGGAGACGTTCTATGGCTTGTGTAATACAGGAAGTCAGATTAGATCACAGTGGACCCTTTTGGCTTTGGAATCTACAAATCCAATTTAACAATTAAGACTAAAACTGGAAGTAACACATTAGCAACATATAAATAAAAATCTGGTTTAAATTAAAATTAAATTTTATCTATCCTGATATATGACTTAACATTCATAATTAAAGTAGCAAGTTACATATTGAAAGTCTCCATTTTCCTATCCATTTTTCCAAAAAGTTGTCTTTGGTGGGCTGAAATTTTGCTAAACATATTATTGGACTGAAATTTTCCTAACACAGACTATTTTTTTGGTAAATGTGTAGAAAATCCATTCAGCTATTTTTGAGCTGTTGGGTCAGGAAATAATTTCTTTCTGAAAAAAATTCAAACGTTTGTACATGGCTACTTCAAAAGATGGGTAGATATGAATACATACTGTAGGATGAAAACAGTAAATTATGTAGTAAGCAATCAAAAAGTGGGGTTTTGCTTAAGTACAAAATAAACTGCTGTTTTAAGTTGCAGAACTATGAAGTTATGCAAAAAAGCCATGCAACTATATATTATGTAGGTATCTTCAGAGCAGATAACTACACAGCTTTAAGATGCCACAGCTAGAGGTTATAGTTTTTTTTTTTTTCCTTTGAAGACATAAAAAGAGAACCAAGTGCAGAAATGTATAATATGGAAACAGTTGCATGTTTCAGAAAAGATAGGAACTATGTAAATTAGAATTCCTGTATCAATGCTGAATATCTGCAATGTAGATGAGTTAACACTTTTGATTAACCAAGAGTAGGGAATCCATATGGGCAATTCTCAAGGGGGGGAAGAAGAGTTAATTACCACGGTAAACAGTGGTTCATGGAGAGCATGGCCCATATGGAACCCCATGTCTCAAATTAAGGATTCCTATGTTAGTGAAAGAAACTGGAGGGTGGTTGGAGGGACAAGGTGGGCCCATCTGGGTCTTAAAGGACACTGCTTGCTAGAAGTTGCTGATCTCGTACAGGACTCTCGCATCAGACTGTTCAGGATGGACAAAATACAGTGAGTGAGGCAGCTGTTGAATATTTATTTTTATCCTCACTGTTCAATGAATGGATCTGTCTCATTCACTGTATGCTATCCAACCCGTGCATTTAAAGAGCTTTGAAACCTGGCCTCATTTATTACACAGAGTGTAATATGTCCACAGAAAAATGTTAAAAACGTACCCTCAACTACAGTATAAATCCAGTTTTATGTGGATAATTGCAGACAGAATGTAGCCAAAAATAAAGAGTTCTGTGAATTTTTGCCTCATTCCCCCTGCACCATCCAACCTGTATATTAAGTGAGACAGAAACATAAGACCGTATGAGTTAATGTAATTAAGAGGTGCATCATAAAGCGTACGCACAAGTAGCAAAGTTAAAGACATATGAGGAACCCGAATTTTGGTACTTCCTGATTTTTCAGTGTAACTTGGCAACCTTACCATACTTTGAATGTAGTTTTTGGATGGAAATTTCATCATGTGAAACAAGTTCTTAGAATACACAAGATACACTGTCAATAAGGCAAGGGCCCTTGAAGACCCTACCTCATTTAATTCACATTACTAGATCATACAGAATGAGACACTGTTTCTATGAAGCACTGCCTCATTGAATATGTTCTGTGAGTGTCCATATACACCTGCACATGCAATGTGCAAAATGCTAATAAAACAGAAAGATCATTAGTTTAAAAGCTTACTCTATGTTAAAACCCAGTACACACATCAAGTCCAGTTTTTAAACGCTTAACTTAGTGAAAATCCATTTTGGTTTGACCAAGAGGCACATCTCCAACGTGTGGTCTCTGTTTCTGCCTAAACCTTTGAGGTACTAGAGCCATTCAAAACAGGAATTGTAGTTTCTCCTCTTTAACATACTGGCAGAAGTATTTATCATGCTCCATACTCAAAAAAGTGGCTGAAAAGGCTTTGACTAATCTTTCAAAACCCCTCACTCTCAGCAGACAAAAGATATAGAAGTTTCAGCCCAAAAGATGAAAGTTTTACAGAGTTATTGAAAAAAAAATAAAAAGTTCTTTAGAACAGAAAATGAACATGGGTAGGCAACCTTATGCACAGGAGTTATTACAGGTGCCAAACTTTACTCAGGATGTACAAAATGATAAAATTAACACTGCTGCAAGTACATGAACAAAAACAGAAAGTGTTAGAAAATGCTCGGATTAGTTGTGTAACCTTCCTGTGCATTAATACAGTTATTTCACTGAATAAAACAAAGGTTATCACTTACCAAATATATTACTTCATTCAGCAGTTTCCACAATGATATTCTATATAAACCTAAGAGAAAGTAACATTTTTAATTACATCTTACAGGGCAGTGTTTCCAAAGTGATTTGCTTACTTGTGTCATTCTGACATGCATTTGTGAGCCTCTCACTATACACCCTCTCCCCCAAAACAACACGATAAGGACACTTAAGTACTAAAGGAGAGAGCCAACATTTCACAAGTTTTATTTCACCTCTAACCTCTGTAGTCTTGGGCAATGGGAATAATGTCCACCTACTCCACATAGTGTCATGTGAAAGGCTTGGGAACTAGGTGTCAAGATGGAAACTTTCCTTAACAAGCTGGGGGGAGGTGGATGTCTTAAACCAGCAATTTGTGCAGAATTTTAGCTTTCATTTAGAAGAGTTCGGTTTCTAGTTGTTACAGTTCAGATTACCTTCCAAACATGAATTAATGCAGCACTATCTTTCCGAGTTCGCAGACAAAACCCTGCTCAGTGTTTCCACAGCTAGGTGTCCCAAGCAGCAGCGTGAAATCTACATAACTGGTTTGTTTCAATACTACTAGGCAGAACCCTGTGGGAAGGAGTGAAACTTACAAGAAGCAGGTCAATTTTATTTTGCTACTGCTGCTTGGAAAGATTATGAGAAGCAGCTTCAAAGGCACTGGAACTATTTACCTGGGAAAAGTGCTCCAAACCAACCAATTACCATGTCAGGTTCAGGAAGGGGTGGAGAACTACAATCCCCCTATATGCTCCTAAACAGTCAGGAGCAATAGTGGGCACCTTGCGGCCCCATCAGGGCAAACCACTGGCAGGCCACCAGACCATTTGTTTACATTTGCACAGCTGCCTGCAGCTCCCATTGGCCAGGAATGGCAAACCACGGCCAATGGGAGCTGCAGGAAGTGGCACAAACCTGGCCACCACTTCCCACAGCTCCCACTGGCCGGGAACAGCGAACCACAGCCACTGGAAGCTGCGGGCAGCCATGCAAATGTAAACAAATGGTCTGGTGCCCCACCAGCGGCTTGCCCTGACGGGCCACATGTAGCCTACGGGCTGCTGATTGCCCACCACTGTTCAGGAAGCTTGGAGACCGAGGTCATGAGGAAAAGAGTTCCTCCTCCTTTCCAGCAAACACAGGAGACTTCAAAAATGTATCAGATACCTACTAGCCATAGACTGATACAAAAGATGCAGCCCCCAAAACAAGATGCAAGGAACTGCACCTTAGAAAAAATCCTAGCACTTTCTACTACAGCGTAAGTGTGGGTAAGAAGGGAGACTGGAAGGAAAGCACTCCCACTAAGCTTCTCATCAGGGTACTGTTCCCATGTTGATTACCCCTGACTACTAATTTCCTACTTTAAACCTTAGTGCTAAGTGTTATGGTTAAACATGCTAAATCTTCCTTGGCACGCCCACGGGTTTCCGCGTCCAGCAGACACCGGAGGACACCATCGCAGAGATCCTATGAGATGCAGCCAGGATCGACTCCTCCCAACTGGCACCATGGCAGACGATCAATACCTTGAACATCTTCCTGATCCCCTGTATTTCATTCATCTTGAGGGGACCTGCCGTGGTGAAGGTACCTCTTAACAAGGCAGACACCACCACCAGACAGCCACGTGTGGATGTTTCTTAAGAAGTGGATGTTTCTTCCCCAGAAGGCCAGCAATGAACTGGTGTACATCTCACACAGGCAAAGCAGCGCCAATGTTCCTCGAATGGGTGATCTGTGTGATGTTGCAGTGATCACTCATGCCTTCCGCCTTCTGACATGCCCGGACGCCACGGTGAGGAAAATCACGGAAAGTGCTATGCAGGATGCAGTCAAGAAACGAACCACCAGAACCCCCCTCCAACCAAGATGTCGCCACCTACCTGAGCGGCTCGCTGGAAGGCGAATTTGGAAGAGAGGGGGGAGACTTTGCTTCACTCTAGACTTGTGCCCACGATTGGAGAAGCGTATCGGCTGCCACTGGACGTTGTGCGAGGAACGCCAGGAGCTGGAAGTCCTGGTGCCACAGGTGAAGAATATAGATCATACTAGCATCACTCCAAGAGCGAGAACCATGCTGGAGAGGACGCTGAAGGATGCCATCTGCTGCCAATATGTGGAAAATCTGAAACGGAAGCCGGACCAGGGCAAGGTGTTCGAGGTGATGTGCAAGTGGGACACCAGCAACCACTTGCTCCCAGGGGGCAGCTTCACCTGATTTGCCGACTGGAGGTTCATCCACAGGGCCCAGCTCAGCTACGTCCCACTGAACAAAGCCGTCTGCCACAGCAATCAGGACAAGTGATGCAGGAAGTGCGGCTATGCCAACGAGACGCTACCCCATGTCCTGTGCAGCTGCAAGCCCCATTCCAGAGCCTAGCAGCTGTGACACAATGCATTCCAAGATCACCTGGCCAAAGCCATCCCACCGTCCATGGGGAAGGTTGCCGTAACTCCGCCATCCCCGGAACCAACAGCCAACTGCGACAGGACATCGTCATCACCAACGAGGACTGGAAGAAGATCATCATGATAGGCGTCACAGTGCCCTTTGAGAACAGGACCTCGGCCTTCCATGATGCCAGAGCTCAAAAAGTAGAGAAATATGCCCCTCTGGCTGATACCTTGAGAGCTAAGGATTACCAGATTCAGACACATGCACTAATCATCGGAGCAATGGGAGCATCGTACCCCAATAATGAGCAAGTGCTGAGAGAACGTGGAATCGGTCAACACTACGCTCGGCTGATGCGGCAACTCATGGTGTCAGATACCATCAGGTGGTTGAGGGACATCTACATAGAACACATCACCGCACATCGGCAATACCAGGAGGGATGAGCTGGAGTGCCGATGAGAAGTGCAGACAGGAAAGTAACAAATACTTTCCTCATGGATTGTATTTTCTAAAGGGACAACCTACCTAATTCTCAATTACTGAGGGACAATCTCCACTCATTGATATATTTTGCTTTCCACAACCAAATCTCTGTATAACTTTTCCATTCGTGATTTACCAGAGTATTTGGATTCTAAAATCTAAACTGTATTGTTAAATCTATTCACCTAAATTTGTGTTATTGCTGATTATGTACTCTATGTATCATATGACTTTTAAAAACAAACTTTGTATTTGTGGATAATCTAAGCACTATACCCAGATGTACACTCTTTTCTCAACCTATGTAGTATATAATTTAACATTAGCTTTAATAAAAAATTTTAAATCTGTTCTTATTAGTTCAGCATCCACCCAGACACACTGTGGGTCATGCTACTTTCCAGGAGAGGAGCATGTCTTATTTTTGCTGCCCCCTCAAGAAAATCTATTTCAGTTAATTTAGGTGACTGGTCTGAAGTTTGTTGGGTTCCTGAAACAAGAGACAGTGCATCAACACCATCATACACTCAGCCAGAAATGCAGTAAGGACCCAACAGTGTGCCCAGTGTTAGTATTATTATGGAGAAACAGGACTTCTATTTAAAACCCAGTTTTCAAGCCTCTCTAAAATCTACACACACAGTGAGATCAGCCTGAGAACTGACATAGCATTTCTGGGGACAGGGTGCAGTTTGCAGGGCAAATGTGAGGTCAGTTGATCAAAATGTACCTGAGATACAGACAGTCATCCATATGAGCAGTTTTAAATTGTAAATCTTTTTGTAAACTTTTTTTTGGTGCAGAAAGAAGAAAGGAAGGAGTAATCAAACAAAAAAAATCTTATATCCCTGGACTGTGATCTAGTATCCAGCAACAGGCTCAAGCTCCAGAAGTATAGCAAGAAAAATATTGGATGTTCTTTGGTTCTGGAGATGAGCCATTCCTGGATCAATGCTGAAGTGCAGAGATGCCAGTAGTGAACAACACCACCAAAGAAAGAACAGTACCAACTAAAAGCAGGCTCATTGCTTGCTAACTGGGTTGGCTCCTGCAAACTTACTCAATCTACCACATTAAAAGAAATAAAACATGTTAGAAGTCTGAAGTGCAGAGTCAAGGTAACATTTCTCCCACACAATACCAACCTTAACTCTGTCCCTATAGTAATGCCAAGAAGAACTGGGAACATTACAACACCTAACACTAACAGAACTTGAAATTTTCTCTACACCCATAACAATTTGAAGTCAGAACTCTTTACTTATGTACTCCAATGGACCCTCAATATGCTCTGGACAGCATCACTGCTCTGGAGAGTACTTGCTGCTGATAGTCAGAAATCACACTGCAGAAAAAGGTTTAGGGAGGAGCAAGGTACTGAATTAAATGGGACAGAACTAAGGTTATGCAAGTGGACCTTCACTCTACATTTGCTTGTTTTCCAACATGTGTATTTTGGAAATTAAACTCATGGCAAGGGAAGTGGCCTGTCCCCCACTACCTAACATCTCTCATGCATTACCAAGATGTTGTCTCCCATCTCCACTTTGCCAGTGAAGTCAGCCTTCATTGCCTACTTTAAGCTTTCCATATGAGCACCTTTGTGCTTTTTCCAGGGCTGTCTCTTATGCCTGGGATGAGTTCCTTATCCTCTTTCAAATTCCTCATTCAATTTTCTTTGCTATGATATCTAAAAAAATTAAAACTGGTCTATTCTTGTCTTCTTCTTAGATTGTAGGCTCTTTGGGGCAGGGGCCTTCTTTTTGTTTAGAATGTGTACAGTGTCTAGTACAATGGAACAACAAGGAGTCCAGTAGCACCTAAAAGATAAGTAGGGTTTTTACCCATGAAAGCTTATGCTCAAATAAATCTGTTCGGTGGCACCTAAAAGACTAACAGATTTATTTGAGCATAAGCTTTCGTGGGTAAAAACCCCACTTATCTTTTAGGTGCCACCGGACCCCTTGTTGTTTTTGTGGATACAGACTAACACGGCTAACTCCTGATACTTAGTACAATGGAGTCTAGGTTGATGACTTAGGTTCCCAGGCTCTACCGCTATACCAATATGAACTCTGAGTACCTGCAACCTTGACGTGATGGCAACAAAGGGTTTTAGCTTTTTAAATATGAATTTGTTCTTGTGACAGTCAAGTAAACAAGTGTTTACTGGGTAGCCTTAGAAGTTGGTGTATAAGCTAATGTTAATTTGTGCATTTAAATTACCTGTCCACCTACAAAATCCTACTGTACTTCCATCCCTTACTCAAGGGGAGATTTATAAAAACACATAGCTTCTTTCAGGCCAATTTCCATTCAGTGAGCTGTGCTTCAATAGTAAGAACTTCAGTTTAAAGCTAAAGGTAAAAAAATAAACTTGTAGTAACTCAGCAATGCTAGACACATTCTGCAATTGTTTTCTATATAAAAGCTGCCATATCTTCATTCATACGGCTGTAAGTGAGAGCTTTAACGAACAAGTGCAGAGACCTGCCCAACAATATTTGCACAGAGATTGTCTATTAGCTTAGTGCAACCACCACAGCTAGTGGTGTGGTTATAAAATAATGAGTTTATTTTCAGGCTAAACCAAGTAGGTAGCTGCATTAAGTCAATAGTGACCAAGTTTAAGTAATGAACTATTTGCATACAATTTGTGATACCTTATTCATATATATTTTGCTGTAACAGCCTTTTTAGGAGACAATGCAACTTATTATGGGGAACACTGATAAAAACTATGACAAGTGTTTCATATTTTACATTACTACTGTATCCCAAAACAATTCTGAATTGATAAAGGACAGCACAAACAGACAAAAAAACAAAGAGGAATGATCAAGGAAGAAAAGATTTTCAGGTGAAATTGTGAGAGAACAGCTGAAGCAGAGAGAGAAAGAAAAAGAGTAATAGCTGCAGAGAAGGCTTTCACACCAACTGTTGCAATAAACAAGATTCTGTGGAAGAGTGGAGCGAGGGTCAGCACCAGACAAGTTGAAAGGGAAGAGAATAAAGCCAGATCCTTGAGCTAGCCTAAAGTCCATAGAGAAATTAGGAACCCAGGCACTTTTGAGCTGAATCCTGAAGTTAATTGAGAACTAGAGGAGGAATCCAAGGCTGTAATGCAGTCCAATTTCTTTCGACTTGCAAACACAGGTAACGCCACTGCAGCATTCATTCACACATTAAAATTTAACAGACTCTCCGGCGAACCAAGGAATATTGTTTTGAAGCAAAATCCTGCTCCATCCCCTAGTGTTTTTCCCTTCCATTTTATATTTGGAAATCTCCTAAATCAGATTTTAGGACAAAGAACATATAAGCAAATTTCCACATAAGTTGTGAGGAGACTGTTTATCATTTCCTCTCTATTTTGAGTAAGCTCTGGGTGCCTCTGGCCCAATGCAGGCTGCTGTCAGCTGAAAACAAACTTGAGTGACCTGATAACCACTGCCTTCCTAACTGCAGTTCCTCCAGTGGGGACCCTGAAGCCAGAAAGTGGGAACTTCTTGGACAGCAGGAATGACGTGGCAGGAGAAGCAGTGATTTAACCTGGAGCCGCTGCCACAGGCTGTCTGGGCTCCTTCTTTGCCCCCACCCCCTTCTGCTCTTCCACGTTGTGCACAACCTCCGGCTCCAGGCACATGAACACCTCCCTCCCCGGCCAGAGTGCACAGAAGGCCGAATTCTGCTCTCAGTTACACTTGGCCAAGCCCCGTTTTTGTTTTTTGTTTTTTTTTGGGGGGGGGGGGGGACGGGAAGAGATGTGTCACCTGCAGCTAACGCCCCCAAAGCTGCTGATGGTAACTTCCCGGGGGGGGGGGGGGTGTTAAGGAGCGATGTGCGTGAACTACAGCCAGACACATCACACACCCCGCTTCCCTTCTGCATCACGGAGGGCAGCAGAGTCACCCCTGAAGGGCGGCACAACGAGGCCCCAGGAATAGAGAGACCGAGCAAGAGGAGCCCAGGGGGAAGATTACCCGGGGGGGACCCGGACAGGTCTTTCCTTTGCGCCCTCTCCCACCCCGCGCCGGGGCGGCTCGCTCGGGGCGGCTCTGCCCCCGGCAGGCTCCCTCCCACCCGGCAGGGTCCAGCCAGAGACGTCCCCCCGCCACTGTCGCGACACAGCCCCCCGGGCTCCTGGGAATCCAGCCCGGGAGCCGCCTCCGCCGCCAGCGCTGCCCCGCGGCTCCCCGGGGAGCCGGCGCCCGCCGAGCGGCCAGGCTGCTGTGGCCCCGCGCTACTCACCCGCCGCGGGGAAGGGGAAGGCGCCCGCCGGCTGCAGCCCGCTCCCTGCCCGGCGCACACTTAACTCTCCTGCGCCGCTGCTCTGCTGCTGCTGCCGACGTGGCGCCCTACGCGGCCCGCCCCGCAGACCCCGCCCTAGCCCGGCCCCCGGCCCCGGCCCCCGGAGGGGCGCGCAGGCGCCGGCTCCCCGCCTGCCGCCGTGCGTCGCCCGGGGCCGGGCAGGGGTCCGGCCCTCGTCCCTCAGCAGCTGACTGGCCGGGCAGGGCGATGGGCCCTGGCCCCGCCTCACATGGCCCTGCTGGGGAAAAGGTCCCGCGGAAGGGGGAGGGGGGAGATCAGCCAAACTCTGAGCTGTTCCCCCTCCCCCCCCCCCCCCCCAAAACGCCTGCTCTTGCAGTGCTGTGGTGTGTGGATAGGAAGCACAATCCCCCACCCTGTGGCCAGCTCTGTAACTTTCTAAGGCCTGGGCTACACCTGATTGCTGGGCTCTACCCTACGAAGTGACCTGGGCTGAATTACAGCATTCAGGGCTGTGAAAAATGTCATGCCCCTGACAGTGGAGTTAAGTCGACCAAAGAGCCCCGGTATCCAACAGCGCGTTAAGTCGACAGGAGAATTCTTCCCTTGACCTAGCTACCTCCTGTGGGAGAGGTGGGTTTACTATAATGAATGATGAAAGAGCCTCTCCCATCCATTCCTGTGGCTCAGCTGCAGCTGTCATATTTCTAGTGTAGACATAGCTTAAAATGTAGGTGGACCTAGCTACATCACTCAGGGCTGTTAAGAATTTCACTCCCTCCCTGAGGTAATTAGATCAACCTGATCCCCACTCTAGACAGAGCTAGATGAACAGAAGAATAATTCTGTTGACCATGCTACCTACCACCTCTTGATGGCACGGATTTAATAATTTTATTAAGATGATGTTGAAGTAAAAAGAAAATGGTACAGAGTTTAAGCACAGAAGTTTCTGGTTATCAGGGAATAAGGTACAGATTATCAAGGGGTGCGAAATTCGGTTTAGGAACGGATGGCGTAAGGAATACATAATCTGCAATCTCCCCGATTGGGGGCAAAAGGTTAACGGGTCAAAGTACAGACATTGAGATATGGGGGTATGTTGTTCATATAATGGTTATGTTCAGGTGTGGAGTATAATGAGTGGATACGATGATGAGGATGGATTTACCCTCATTTAGTGGGATTTAATGTTGAGTGAGTTTATGGTTCCAGTTCATATGGTCCAATGGAAAAAGTCTCTCAGTCCCTTTCCCATAGTTGATGCACGATGTCGTACCGGCTCACACCTCCTGGTACTGTCGGTGGCCAGCGATGTGTTAGATATAAATGTCCCTGCACCATCGGATGGTGTCCGAGACCATGAGGCCGTGATCCCACAGGTCCGCAGCACTACTACAGTGACAGAAAACCCCCTTCCATTGCTGTAGTAAGTGTCCCCACTGCAACGGCATAGCTGCAGCACTTCAGCCGTGTCACTGTGTAGACATAAGCTGTGTCTACACTATAAATTTCACCACAAAAAGAAAACCACCTCCACGAGACGCATACAGCTCTTGCCACCGGTGATGCTTTTGCAGTGATGTGCAAGTGAAGACACATTCTTCCTGTTTACACAGCTTTTAGCCTCCGGAGGATATGCCACAGTGCCCAGGTGACCAGTCTGGCCAGCAACTCTGCTGCTCTGATGCTAGGTAAACAGACATCCACCCCTCCCCCTGTAAAGCCCCGGGAACTTTGAAACTCCCCTTCCTCTTTTCTTGGCAAGTGCTCACTTATCTGGCCAGGTGACAATGCCTGCTCAACGGAGCAAATGATCCCCTGCTAGGAGCAATGCTGAGCTACTGGATCTTATCAGTGTTTGGGGAGAGGAGGCTGTGCAGGGACCCAGGGTGCCCCACGATCATCCCCCCTCCCCCTTCCCACAAGACTCATCGTGAAACTGGAGATAGCTGCACTGTAGGATAGCTGCCCTAGAGCACTGCTCTCATTCAGAATGGAAGTTCTGCTACTGTAAACACTCTCTGATGCCTGAGGAATTAAGTGAGTACACAAACCAGTGCTTTACTTTCACCGGTTCTCTATCACCAGTGAAACTTACAGTGCAAAACCTCTCATACCCTGAGTGACATAGTTATACCGACCTAACCCACTGTGTAGACAGTGCCTCCCATCAACGTAGCTGCTGCCTCTCAGGGAGACAGATTAACTATGTGGATGGGAGAAGTCTTTCATCAGTGTAGCATCATCTTTACTAAAGCACTACAGTGGCATAGCTGTGCCACTGTAGTGCTCTACATGAAGACAAGCCCTTAGTATATTGCTTGTGTATGTGCACACTAGGCTCCTTGCATTGGTGCTGCACGTACTCACCAGGAATACTTGAATCAATGCCCAGTGCGGTGAACCATGGGTACATATCCCAGTGTGCAACCTGTGGCCGTCCAGCACCCTGTCTTTTGGCACTCCATGGTGGGGGAGAAAGAAGTCACACAAAAGTGACTGATAGCAAGGGGTCAACTTCCCAGCGTGCAATTATCTCCATCCCATAATATCATCTATATCCCATAATTTTTGCACCTTTTTAAAAAAATCCCATGAACCTGCATGGCCCTTCTCGCTGTTTGCCATCTCTGACAGAAGTATGGAGTCTGCACAGCCCTGCATTATTGTCATGAATGTTGGAAGCACAGGATGCACTATCCTTCAGTATTTGCAGAGCCGCAAGAAGAACAAATTCAGCATGGAACATGACAATTTCTTAGCGGACAGATTGCTGTGGGACATAGCACGGACAAATTCAAGGCTGTTGGTGGCATTCACAGAGTAGCTGCAGATGGTGGAGTTCTGGTTCTGGGCCCAAGACACGAGCAGGGACCACATCATAATGCAGGCTTGGGCTGATGAGCAGTGGCTCCAGAACTTTTCGATGTGCAAAGCCACATTCCTGGGTCTGTGTGCTGAGCTTGCCCTGTCCAGCACAAGGACACCAGAAGAAGAGCTGCAGTGAAAATGAAGAAGTGAGTGGCGATCGCACTGTGGAAACTTGCAACGCTGGATTGCTACTGGTTAGTGAGAAATCATTTTGGAGATGGAAAATCCACTGCGGAGGCTGCTGTCATGCAAATGTGCAGGGCCCTTAATGTCTCCTGTTACCCAGAACTCTGACTCTCAGCAATGTGCAGGACATAATGGATGGATTTGAAGCAGTGGGGTTCCTGAACTATGGTGGAGCAATAGACAGTACACATAGCCCTATTTTGGCACCAGACCACTTGCCACAGAGTACATCAACAGAAAGAGCAATTTTTCTACGCAAGCATTGGTGAATCACCCGGGACACTTTGCTGACACTAGTGTGGACTGGACAGGGAAGGTACATGATGCTCTCATCTTTAAGAACACAGGGCTGTTCAGAAATCTAAAAGCAGCGTCTTTCTTTCCCAACCAGCGGATTACCATTGGTGATGCTGAAATGCCCCTTTCTCCTCTGGCTCATGAAGCTGTACGCTGGCCACCTTGATAGCACCAAGGAAAGATTCAACTACTGGCTCAGCAGGTGCAGAATGACAGTTGAATGTGTTTTCGGTAGTTGCTGGCGATGTTTACTCACAAGATTGGATCTCAGTGAAAAAAAATCTCAATGGTTATAGTTGCCTGCTGTGTCCTGCAAAATATCAGTGAAGCAAAGGGGGAAAAGTTGCCGACAGGGTGGAATGCAGAGGTGAAGCAGCTGTATGTTGTGTTTGAACAAGGCAACACACAGCAATTAGAAGAGCTCAATGCAGAGCTATCCGGCTCAGGGAAGCTTTGAAAGAGCACTTTAACAATGACCCACAATAATGCATTGCGGTATACTGTGCTCTACCTGGCCCTGCTGTTTTGGGTCCTGTTAAGAATTCTGTGGTGCTTGGTGCACATCAGTGAATATAGCACTGTCAATGCACCTATTAATTCTGTGGTGCTTAATGTACATTTGTAATTATTTCACTGTTTGTCATTGATCCTATGAGTTGTGTCACACTGTACAACAACAAGTAAGTGGGTGCTCTCAGAGCTGCTAGGCATTCTGCAGCATATATTGTGAATTATTAAAGATGAATTATTTTCCAAATAATAGAATTTTATTCAGTAACAAAACCAGTGCAAAGAAAAATCTGTGCAATTTAAAAGCACATTAATGTATTATTTTTTAATGTATTTTAAGAATTTAGCAAGGAGAAAGAACATTTATGTCCCTTTTACCTGCACATAAAGCAACCGTGGCTCTCATAGGTCAGTGTATGTGAAGCTGTGGTTGGTCCTTAATGTCCCCCAGTGTGAAGGTGGAGGTTGAGGTAGGGGTAGGCATGTGGCCCCTAATGCCACATGGAATGTTGAGGAAGGATATAGGGTGGTGCTGTACTGGAGTTCTCCACGCACTGCATAGGGAGGTGAACCCATGACTGTTGAACTTGTAGGTCCACAAGAGTCTGCACCATCTACATTTGCTGCCAAAGAAGCCCCATTATGTCCTGGTGCAGCTCCCTCTCCTTTTCCTGTGGGGACTCCTGGGTCTTACTCCGGTCTTTTCTTTCCTTTTCCAGGCTGTTTGCAATATTCACCCTCCAGGCCCTTTGCTCATGGTCTGATGCAGCACCCGCTTGCAGGATCTCGCTGAACATGTCATCCCAAGTCCTCTTCTTTCTCCTTCTTTCCTGGCTCAGGTGTTCCATGGGTGTGTATAGCAGACCCTTCAAGGCTGCAACAGCAGCAGCTACAGATAAAACACACAGAGATAGCATTGACACTTCTGTTTTGGAGTGCTTGTGCACAGCACCACTCACAGCACCAGGCATGGTGAGTATGGCCTTCTGGGGGGAGGGTAATGAGGAGGAAATTCCTCAGTTGCATGAAGCTTTGAGCATAAGGCAATGGTCCTGAACACTGGCACCATTTTCCACTGGTAGTGGTGATTTTAGCTGTTATCTCACTCATGATGGTGGCAAAGACACAGAGCACAGCTGCTGCTGGTGTCCGAAGTCTTCCTGGTGCATATGCTGCTAGCCTGTGTATTGCAGTGGTGCCTGCTGAAGTTATTGCTGACTGGCCTGGAAAAGTGTCCTACCGTGGAGGAAGAAACAAGGCTGCCACCCTAGAAACCTTCACAAGAAGGTTGCAGAGTAGCTCCATGAAAGTTTCATTGAGATCTCTCAGGAGGATTCAAGGGACACCACTGCATACGCAAACAACCTTCTCTGCATAGCCCAACCTGCCTGACTCTACTAGGGAATGAAAAGAAGTTACCAACTCTACCTCTCTCTGTTGTACCACTACAGCTTCTAGTCTGAGTAAATTAATTAAAAGTCAATAGCTGTGTCCTGTTAAGTTGAGGGTGCCAATCAGTGCATTGTTGTAGCGGGAAATACAATTACACACTTACCTGGAGTTCCTTCCTCTGCATCGCGCTTTCCTGAGCTTGACTTTGCTGAGACGGCAGTGGCGTCTCAAACAGGTCCTTCCTTGTGGCATAGCTGGATCCTGACTGCATGCCCCCATCTTCCTCCTCCATGTTCTCGCTGTTCGTGCCAAGAGCCTGTGACCCAGGTATCCATGGTGGTGTGCAGGGTGGTGGTGAGGTCTCCACCAAGTACGGCATGCAGCTCTTTGTTAAAGCGTCAAGGCTGCAGCTCTGCACAGGATCAATTGTTTGCCTCCCTGGCCTTCTGCATGCCTGATGCGGTTCCTTCACTTTCATGTGGCAGTGCTGGTGATCCCTGTTGTATCCCTTCTCCTGCATCCCCCCCTGCAATCTGCTTGTAGATGTCCACGTGTCTATGGCTGGTCCGTAGTGCTGCCTGCACAGCCTCTTCTCTCCACAAGCCCAGGAGATCCAATATCTCCCGACTACTCCAAGCTGGAGTATGTCTGGAGCATGTTGCCGGCATGGTCCACTAGACAGTTGTGCACAACAATGGAGAGCTGCTAGGTGTGCTTGCCAAGGTAGATAATGAGGAAAAGGCATTTCAAAGATGTGTGGTGTTTTAAAGGGGTAAGGAGGCCTTCTGATCTCTGTGAACCCTGGGCAGTGGAGTACACAATTGTGACCAGAACAGTCAGTGTGAGGCATTGTGGGACAATTGCTGGAGAACTGTTAGGGTTAACATGAGTAACTCTGTGTCTACACTTGTGCTGCATTGACCTCAATACACCGACCACGGCTCAGTGCCGCCCAGGGAGGTGGTGTTACTGCATTGCTGTAATGTGTCGCGTACATCGATGGGAGACAAATTTAAGTGTAGACACATGCACAACTAGGTAGATGCCAGGCAGCTTACAATGACCTATGTTTGTAGTGTAGATCAGGTCATATCCTACCAAGCAGGACACTGAGATCAGAGGCCTAGGACAGCCCATTTCCTGTTAGATGGAGAGCAGCAGCCAACATACAGCAGACTGCATACCATGCATCCAAAACAATTTGTGACTAAATAAAGGATCATACAGAGACCTTGTTCCAGGCACAGCTCTCTTTGCTATAATGGGCCAGGTCTTAGGGTCCAGCCAAATTACACAAAGCAAGCCAGGGTGTGTTTGTGTTTACATGACATACAGCTCAGCTTTGTACTCTCCTGGTCCCACGGGCCACTGTGTGCAGGCCTGGTCTCACTGTGCTGAGTCCAAGGACCGTTCCCCCTTAGTTGTGCTGCTAACAGCCCCAAAAGGCCAAAACCAAAGCCATGGAATGGTACAGGTTAGTAGGGTCCTAGCCAGGTCATGCTTCCTCCAGCCACACCACCTGTACTGCCAACAAAGGGAAGCACAGGAGCCTCTACACCCCCAGCGTGCTGGGCCAGATAAACCAGCTCTACACCTGCAATGTGGTGCAAACTGACATTTATATAGTGCCTTTTATCCCAGATATGGTATGTATGTGCAGCACGCCTGAAATGTCACTTGTAAGGAGGACAGCGGCAGCCAACTAGCACAGGGCTCAGGAAGAGAGAATTTGTTAGCCAACACCACTGGGGCAAATCACTGTTCTGAGTGCTGGCTAAAGATGAAGAGCTGAGTACCATGCAGCTTTGAACACGTTTAGAAATAGGGATTCTGTCTGCATGCAAGAAAATTAAATAGACCCTGCGACTTTTTGTTAGAGTAGGTTTCCAGTGTTGTGCAGAGTGCTGGTTGTCACCCTCCACCCCAAAGGGGTTGCATTTCAGTTATGCTTTATCTATATAGTGCAATATTCTTCCCTCTGCTTCTGAAAACAGAGGAGAGCCAAAACCACTAGCTCCTGGCTAAGTATATGGAAGAATGTAGAAGTGAGTGCTTGAGGCCTCCTTCCAGATGTTTCTCCACTGCAGCTCCATTAGCTTATCCCTGGATTTGCAGGGAGACATAATGCAGATGGGGGTTAAGCTGGTGAGGATCGGATCTCTTGCAGCATGCTCCTCTCCGCTACCCCTCAGATTTTTGATGTGAAATCCAGTCAGACTAGACTGCTAGTGCCACAGACTGTTGCTAGAACCAGAGACTTCCTTCCCTGGCTGCTGTTGTGAAGCTGCCGTGGGAGTCAGTGGTGGGGTAGCTGTGCATAAGCACGGGCTTGCCTGGGTGTCAAGAAGCCTTGTGGCTTAAAGAGCTAAAATCCCTGCACACTGCATGGGAGGAGACAAACTTTATCCCTCAAGGTAGCTTAGCTTCGAGAAGGGAACTCATAGCATTTCCGGACCCCTGCATGGGAAAATCCCAGCTAGGGTAGAGTAAGGCCCCTAGTTTGTAAGACTCTTTGAGATCCTTCCGGATTTAAATGGTATCAGAGATGCAAATTATTATTATTCTTTAAAGCGAGACCGGTCAGGAACTCTCCTGGCTATTAGCATGTGTTGGCAGTTGGGAGAAAGCCCCTTCCCTTATCCCATTCCAACTGCTACAGCTCCCTCAGTCGACAGCCTTCTCCATCAGTCCCTCTCTGACCAGAGTCAGTGAAGGAGCTCCCCCCAGGAACTGTGTGCCGGGCTGCATCCATTGCTGCTCCAGCTCTTCAGGAATCTGCCTTTCAACTGCTCCGCTGCATCCTTTATTGGTGAATCTCGTTTCAGTTGTTTGAGATAAATGTATTTTTCTGTCCATTCTGAGCCTTTAGACTGAGGTGAATATAACGGTTTCTTTAGATACATTGCGCAGCCTCTCTGGGATAGGTAAGCCTGAGGCTCTGAGGGAGTTGTGTCTTCAAATGATCAGGCTGCTGCCAAAAGAGGTGTGTTCTGCTTGAAGCCTTTAATTGTCGATAGGCTTTAGGATAAGGGCTGTCTGCAAATGTTTTGCCTACTATTGTTACACATAACACTTTAAGATTTCGATAAATGTAAGTCATTACAGGGGAAAAAATTTCTTTTTTCAGTTATTTTTAAACATCTGGTTTCACTGTAAAAAAGAAACTTACTGTCATCAGATTCCCACGGTTGTGTTCTTTTTTCACACAGCAAAAAGGAAAAAAAAAGTGCTTGTAAAACCACAAAAGTTGGCAGGTAGGCCGTAGGAACAGGTGTAGTAACTGTAACTGCTTTTACAAATTGACTAGATTACAAATTGATAGTGTCCCTTTAACCTTTCTATGCAGCACTTTTAAAAGGTGTGTGTGGGGGGTGGGAATTAAAAAGGTAGCCAAACTTTTTTTGCACATCAAAAAGTTTCAGTTTGGGTAAACATGCAAGTTGATTCTTATTTTCGCTCATTGTAACCAGCTCCCTTTTTCATGCACTAATCTATTTCCTTCCCAGCCTTCAAATGCCTCCTTAAAACATACTTGTTCCATGATGAAAGCTTTCAGTAAAGATTTCTCTAATCTGTGTGCTAATTGCATGACCTTCCATCACTGTAGTAGTATATAAGCACCTTGCCAAGTATTTAAAAATAGAAATACTCTTCCCCTTTTAAGCATGTAGGAGGTACAGTGTGACTAGTTTAGAAGTCATTTGATTCTGTGTGAAGAAATAATTGAAGGAAAGCCAAGTCAAAGAAAGGTTTCAGAGTAGCAGCCGTGTTAGTCTGTATTCGCAAAAAGAAAAGGAGTACTTGTGGCACCTTAGAGAGTAACAAATTTATTTATTTTAATGCTCAGATAAATTTGTTAGTCTCTAAGATGCCACAAGTATTCCTCTTCAAGTCAAAGAAAGAAGTTTTGTATTAGTTCTGTAAGCAGCAAATTCTGTGATTTTTTAAAATTTATATCACAGTACCACTCAAGGCTTTTCACTCAGGATCAGGGCTTCATTGCACTGGGTGCGGTACAAACACTGAGTAAGAGACAATGCTTATGCTAAAGATGGTAATTCTTCTCTCCTTACATAAATGAGTTCAACAATGAAAGTTCCTCTCCTGGACCTCTGAGCCTTCCCCTTCTAGCTGACAGTTTCATTTTTCCAGTGGAAGGTAGCTGTTGTGGGGGGCAGGGCTTCTCTCCAGACCCCACTTCAGATCCTTATACTGTCTTTCTCTCTCCCCCATGGCAAACACCCAAGGAGGTTCTTGGAGCAAACAAAACAAAAGTTCTCTCCCCTCTTTCTTCCATTTTGGGAGAGGGGAGTCCATGGGAAAACAGAGAGATGTAAGGGTCATGGGGAACCCAGGGTCAGCCCTTTGGGTGGACCTAAATGGGCTCCACTTCCAGCACCTCCTTGTGGGATATACTGCTCTGAAGCTGGGTCTTGCAGCTTCAGGGTGGGGGGTGATGTTGCTATCTTCCTCTCCATGAGCCTGTTCCAGCTGTCTGAGGCAGGGCAACCTTCTTCCAGTTCACCACCCCTACCTGTGGCAGGTTTTCCCTTTTATGCCCCCCAGGCAGAACAAAGCTTGCAGGTGTACCTTGTTGGTGTTGAACAGGCCCAGAGCAGCTCATTAGTCTTTTCTCTGCCAGTGAGGGTGTGCCCCACTACAGGGGGTCATGGTTGCAGAGGGAAAAGCAGTCTCTCAACTAACTATGGTTTTGAATATCAGGCCAGATAACTTGGACTGGACTCTCTGTTGAACAGGGAGTCAGAGCAGCGAGCTGTGTACTGGGGGTGTGTGCTCAATCCTGTATTAAGCGGATTGGCTTCAACATTTTGTAACTCTTGGAGCTTTTTCAGAGCGTACAACTTCATGTCTAGACGACATTTGCATGATCACCCCTGGAGGTTACAGCTGCATAAATAGCCATAGTCACTTCTGGGTGTGATGGAGTGAAATCTTTGAGTGAATAAAGTACACCAAAATATGAATAGAGTCCCATTGTAGATACACATCTCTGAGGAACTGAGCAAAAATTAGATTGGACTCTGTATTTCCATATTACTATTTGCAAGTTAAAAATGTACATCCACTTGGGGTCTAGAGATTGCTTTCCTGGACAGATATTCCAATATTTTACTGCAAGAAAATAAGAGCTAAACTTATTTCCAAATTTTACAAGAATTTAGTTAATGACACCACTGGGCAACAATATTTTAATAGGAAGTGAAAAGGCACTGGAGTGAAAAGCCTGGAGAACAGCTGGGTGTGAAAGACTGGGCGAGAGCTGCTCCGATGTCCAGAACATCTTGATTTGCTACACATGAAAGGAAATGCTTATCCTGCTCCTCTCTCCTACCTTCAGATCCAGCTTATTTCATAGAAATTGAAACCAAATATAGTTATTCATATGCTGGAAGAAGAATTGGGAGACCGTTGCAAATTGTGTTGGGACACTGGGAAAGGAGATAGACGGGTTGTGTAGGATTTCCAAGGATGGTGCACATAGTAACAGGTAGAACAACGAGGTAGTGCTGCTGTTGGAGGCCAGAAATGAGGTGGGCCTAATTCTCCTGACACAATCAATAACTTCAGAATTACGGTGGTCTAAATCAAAAGGTAGTGAGAGTAGATTTTAAGCTCTTGCTTACGTTGTAAGCTCTTTGGGGCAGGGACTGACTGTCTTTTCTCTTGCCCATGCACATAGGCCCTGAAGAAGAGCTCTGTGTGGCTCGAAAGCTTGTCTCTTTCACCAACAGAAGTTGGTCCAATAAAAGATACTACCTCGGCCACCTTGTCTCTCTCATATCCTGGGACCAACATGGCTACACCAACACAGCAAACATATCCTCAAACGAGGGTGCTAGGACAATTTTTATAGTGGGGATGCTGCAGATGGAAACCATGTATTTGGTGTTTGTTATTATTACCTCAAACTGGGGGGATGCAGCAGCACCCCCAGTTCCAGCACTACTGTCCTCAAAGGTGTTTAGCTGCCGAGCTCCCATGGAAATCAATGGCAGTAAGTTTGGAACAAATGGATTTCAACAATACTATTTCATAAGACTATTAATTTCCTAATTCGTCTCACCAGGGAAGATTGGTGGGAAAGATCTCAAAAGACACATACTATTTGGTTTGTAAAAGCAGTTTTTTGCTATTTTGTATGTATCCCTTTGGGATAGGGTGACCTCACTCAGAGCACCCTCTCACGGCAGGCTGCAGCTAAACAGTCACACCTGCCTCAATTTCCCTCCTTCAGAGACTCCAGTAACTCCGCATCAAGCTCTCTTGCTTCAATAATTCTCCCTCTTATTACAAAAAACATAGTGTAAATAGTCGATGACAAAAGTCCCCATAGTCCATTTATCACCCCCAGCGCATGTAGTCCTTAAAATCCCACATCATCTAGTCCCTCAACACCTCACATACCACACCCCAGCGTCTTTCACCACACCTAGACTCTTTGTCAGTCCTCTCCTATCCTTCTGCCAGGTCAGCCACCTTCCAGCTGGTGTACAACCTCTTCCCAATGGAAACTGTCCCAGCCTCTCTGCTGGAAGTTCATCGTCATCAGGGGAGTATCAATCACTTCCCCTGACCCATTAACCTTTCTCACCTCAGACAGTTCCATCAGGTAGGCCCATCCACTGTTCCCTTGGCCCTCATCCCTCTCCAGCCCTCTGGCTCCAGCTCTCCAGCATGGAGATGTCACCGGGGTACACCCCTCCGCTACTCCCCCACCTTCAGACCTCTCTGGCCCTCAGCGCTGGTCCTTCAGCTTCGAAATCAGCAGGTGACTCCCTCTGCTGCTCTCCAACCCGTAAACCTCAGTCCAGGAAGATAATTCCCAGGGAACTCCATAGAGAGCTTCTGGAAGGGTTCCTGAAGAAAGCAGCTTTGGAGAAGCTGCTGGAGGAGCTGTTGAGAGCCCAGAAACACAGTCCCAGGAAGAAGGGATGTGCAACCGCCTGAACCTGAGGGGAAATACTACTGGTCAGGGAGACTTTATTTTGCGTCTGGGTGTGACACGCTTTATTTCAAGTTTATTTGGACTTAATAAAGTAGAACCCCAGCAGGGGATTTTTGTCCGATACCTTTTAACCTGCATAGAATTCCTAAGAGTCCTGAGAGAAGGGGAAACTGAGACAGAGCCACACTTGACCAGCAGAAAGTGCTAGAGGACCGGCATGCCCTAGCGATTGAGCTACAGACTCTTTAGCTTTTCTTTCTGTGTTTTCCCTTTGAGGGCTTGTCTACTGTACAAAATGTTGTTGTGTTCAAACATGATTGTGAAAAGTCGGGTTAGCTGAGGTGATGACTCTGACCCATGTAGACCAGGAAAAGCAGTGTTCAGCATTGTGACAGCATACCATGATTAAACCTCTACCAGGCCTCCAGCCTATTATAAAAAGAAACGGGAAGTCCCTGTACATTTTGAGGTTAGAGAGTCTGTTGGTTGTATGTGAAACCAACCAAAGGCAAAACTCAAGCCTGTAACAGTGTCACTCTCCTTTCCTCTCTTCTCAAAGGTCTTTTCCCCTTTTGACTGCCAAACAGCTGTTATAGAGCTTCTTCTGCACCCTCAAGAGCCTGACTGGCTGTTCAGTCCCTAGTCCTGCCTCATCATTACACAACGTTGGAGAGGTTGAAGCTTGGGGAAAACTAGATAGGTGTCTCCATATCCTGTCACAGCTACCTTAGCTACAAAGGCGAAGAGTGCTTTATAGGTACCTATAGGTACAGATAGATATAATAATTAAACAATAAGACACTCTAGGGTTTGTATTATAGTGTAGTAATGAAATAGTCACTGAGGCAAAAGACCAAAGGCTGCCTGCCATTAACCACCAAGGCATGTCGTGATTACAACGCATACACATTGTTACAATATACGTCCTGGAGCATCTGACTATAATAATAAAGTATTGCGTTCGAAAGAAAAAACATTCATATGAAAAATATTTTTTTTAAAACCGAGGACACACTTGAGGACATGGTTGAAGAAAATAGTCTCGTTTCTTTAAAGTTTTAATTGTAAGCACTTACTTCAAAAGTAAAATAAACTGACCTTAACATTGCTATAAGGAGACTATATGGCTTTCGAGGAGCTCTTCTTGCCTCGCAGAGTCCCTCCTACTCATAGCTGACACACACTGAGAGCGAGAAAGGGATGCATTAAAAAGTAAAGGGAACCTATCAATGTTGCAGACCCTAGGCCTAATCTTGAAAACACTAGTGAGTGTAGTCCCCTGGAAGTTACGAGAATAAGCAGTTGCAGAATCCAGTCCTAAAATATATGCTGTGGTCACTTGTTAGGCTTCCTTCTCACCTATCAGTTTGATCATTTACTCAACAATGCCCTTCCATCTCATCTCCCCCCTTCCTTTGGGCTGTGAGCAGGCCCTGCACCTCCGTTAAGTTTCCTTTTTTCTTCAGGGAAATTAAAAAGGAGCAGAACTGTTAATTTTTTTCAATGTCACATCTACATTTTATGGCGCTGATTCTCCCCTATGATGCAGCTATTTTATGCCACTCTTACAGCAGAAAGGGTCTTAGAAAGTGCGAAACTAGCCCCAGGAGAATACATCTCTATTAGGAAGGAGTTCTCTGCTTGCATAGAGTCTAGTGTAACCGTCATACATAGGGTGACCAGATGTCCTGTTTTTTAACCGGACAGTCCCATATTTAAGCCCTCCTGCAGGTGTCCTGACTTTTTCTTTAAAATGGGCAAACTGTCCCATATTTTCTGCCTTTCTCTCCCATGCCCGCCCCCCCATCAGTACCGCTGGGTCCTGCTGCTGCCTGGATCCCTGCTCACCAGCTGCCCGCCCACCAGCTGTGAGTGGGGTGATCCAATGGCCCACAATGGGGATGGGTGTGCAAGGCTGGTGGCGAGACAAATCTGCAGCACACGGGTCTAGGCTTCTCCCCCTGCTGGTCTGTCACTGCAGCCCCCGCTGTGTGCCAACTCTGGAGTGGGAGGGGGAGCAATTTCCAGCCTGTTCCCACCCCAAACCTGCAGGCTCCACAGCAGCTCCCCGGGCAGGGGCTTAGCACCTTCTTCACCCCCCCCCCCCCGGCCCCGGGTCCTGGCCCCAGGGGGCGTGGCACTGCTCCGTACCCAGGCACCCTTCCCTGCTAAGCCACCTGTCTGGCTGGGTTCGCTGAAGCCCCTGCAATCAGGTTCCCTGGGCCCTGGTGCACAATGCACCATTAGGGCTTAACCCCTTCCTGCGCACACTGTAGCCAGGGCGGGGGACAAGAGGCAGCTGGGTTATGTTGGTGGCCAGCAGCAGCCTGGAGGTGTTAGTTCCTTTCGACACTATGTGGTCAGGAAGGGACAAGCTGCAAAAACATGGGCCAGGTCATGCATTCCCCTCCTCCTTCTCCCCTGAGGCTGGAAGTAGCTCCCATCCCTTCCCTCCTGCACAGTGCCAAAAGGCTGCTGCTGGCCACATTCTGGTGTGAATATTGGCAGAAATCTGCGGGGGGGGGCTATGACCCTGCGTGCCCCCACGTGTCGCCTTGGGAAGATGCAGCGCCAGGTACTGGGAGAGGCGGGTCCATCCTGGGGGGCCCAGCCAGACATGGAGGGTGGAGAGCACCGGGCAGGAAGGGTCAGTTGGTCGGTCACCCCCCCATGTGAGAGAGGTACAGGAGTGTGTCTATGTCACCTCTCCCAGTGTGTGTGTGTGGGGAGGGTAGGTGTGTGTGTGTCACCCATCCCCGTGTGAACCCTAAAGCCTCAAAGAGAAGAAGGTAAAATAAAAAGAAACCAACGCAGTATTTCTTTTTAAAAGGGGCTCAGTCAACTTTATGTTAATTTGAATGTTTGTACTGCATAGTTCTGATTGATTGCTGCTGAACTCACTTGAATACAAGTAATTTTACCAGGTGTCCTGTATTCAGCATAGGGAAATATGGTCACCCTAGTCATACACAGCTGTTGCTTGTGGCCCCTGGCGTAGCGACACACTGGGAATGAGAGGTGGTGCGAATGATACACTCTGCACGGTAGCTAGTCTTTAGCCAGCATCAAAGCCTACTGAGGGTTGTTACTGGGCAGGACCAGCATGCAGGAAGCAGACAGATAGCTTTAAAGCTGCCTTTGCCACCCCTTTTCACACGAAAAAGGAAGAACAGAGAATTTGGCCCAAGTTTAGTACAAACATGATTTAAATCATCATTTACCAACCCTCGTTTTTCCCAAGACACTCTGACAAAGTATCTCAGACATTTGCACAGTTTCCTTAAATTACCAAAGCTTCGTCAACACCTCCACCAACTATCTGGCTATTTTTCAAGTGCCCCAATTTTGACTATTAATATACTTTGCTCTGCTGTTGATAGCTTTATCCAGTTGCGCTGGGACTGCAGGATCCCTCACAGGAGTTCAACTGGGGGAGGATGATGGAAAGGAGGATTCTGAGCTAGGCTAAGTCATCAGCGCAGTTAGGGAGTGAAAAGGAGGCTTTAATAAATGTTCTTCAAATCTCCCCCACCCTTCCCCACTTCTGGCTCCCCTCCTTAGCAGCTCCATTTCCCCTTCATCTCTCTGTTTCCAGGAGGGGTCCCCATACATTATAAAAGAGAAAATGTTCAAGAGAACTAACAAGGCCTTTTAACGGTCTGAACAGTGTTCAGATTAATTACATTTTGTGAGGTACATTTTAGGGCGAGCACTGCTGGCTGTGAAGATAACAGTAGTATTTTGCTTTTTCACCATTCTTCTACATCAGTAGCACCCAGCTGGTGGCCTACTGGGCTCTATAGTGTGTCTATCAAGGCCCCCTGTGTCAAGAAGAAACTGTATTTGATTGTGAATTGTAAGTGTGCTCCCTGGACCATGCTGTGCAATTTTTAAACTGTTGTGTTTGAATCAGTCCCAGCTCTAGAGGGCGAGGTAGCTGTGTCACCAACTCTCACTATTTTATCTCACACTATTTGGTGTGGGGGGGGGGGGAGGAGGGGTTTAAAAACATCAGCTTCTGGAGTCAGGTCATTATGTGAAATTAACATAGTAAGTTTCTAACCTTCATGATTGTGGAGAAAAGTTTTAAAATGTGACCCCCCATGCACCCTAAAGGCTCAGAAACCAGAGACACATTTTTTTAAAAAGCCCTTGTGCTCTTTAAGCCAATCTCAGGATGTTGAATGTTTTGGGTTACCAATACTGAAGTAGGGAACACATTTCCCCAACTGCCTCCCTCCACTTCCCCAGGAGCAGCTCTGATGAGACATGGGAACACGCCAGGCTGCTGTCTCTCCCCTTCTGCATCACAAGGAAGGAAGGAGTAGCTCTCACTGCTCCATTGCCTGTTTCCCTGATGGACCATAGGAGCCCCAGAGAGAGCAGGATCAGAGCTCAGCTGGCTCTGCCTGACCAGAGGGGAGCATCTAGGAAAGAATGCCTCCCTTCCCACCACAGTCATCCAGGGCAGCACAAAAGATGGGAAAAATAGAAGATAAGAACCAACAACCAGAACCATAAGGTTCCCTAATTCTCTGGCTCAGCCCTGGAGCAGGTTAGAGCAGCCTAGGGGATGCACCAATTTGCACCAGTGCTGTGCAAAGAGAGTGGAAGAGGGCAGAGAATCTGCCCCAGTGTATTGATTGTAACCTTGGACCTTTTGAAATAATGCTTTTGTGCCTCAGGCTGAAATGTCAGACCCCACTCCTGTCCTCAAACATTTTCAGATGTGAAACTGGCGACATCTTGTAACATACTTTCTAAATTAGTAATGTTTAAAAATTGCTGCACAGAATTAAGGCACTCTTAGCCACTCCTTGTTTAAGGAGATCACTTTAAAAAATAAAACTTTATTCTGGTGATATTGGTGTATTTAACAGCAAGAGCTCTTGTTACATAGCATTGCATGTCTCAACTACAAATAGACAAAGGGGTACAAACCCACATTGGTATCAACACAAATATAGAGACTATTCAGAAAAAGTAGTCTTTCGAACAGCAAGTGCAAATCCTTTTTCTCTCACCTTGTCTTTTCTCAGTTTGAGGGCAAAACAGGAAGCAACCAAGTGAGTCCCACTGGCATAAAACAATGCATAAACTAAGCTATTTTATATATCAATATGGATGTTGTACAAGTAAAATACAGGTATCATTCACACAAGCTGGCCAAAGACTAGTGTACAGCTGGAATAATTTAATTGGCTTATGTGTGTAAAATCAGAATTGGGCGCTCTGACTTCACGCTGAATGACAGCAGGGATATTTGAGAAGAGGTCATATTTTTAATGAACCAGCAGATGGCATTCTTACCCTTTATCCTTCACTGGACCAACCATTAATGTGTTTTACAGGGTCCTAGTCACATTTTCATTTTATTGTTGAGACCGACTAGCTCTGCAAATGACCATGTTCCAAAAAAGTATCTAATGGTTTTTTAAAGGTAGGAATATTTCCTGCATGCTGTACCAAATTGTAAGTGACTTAACTTTGAGGCTTAAAACTATTTCCCCAGAGTTCTCACTTGAATTTTAAAACAGTAAATGTAGTCTTTTTATAGGTGGCAATGGAACTTTTTCATATGCCCTTTTAGAAGGCATTTTAATATGCTGCAAAATTTCATGCTGAATACAGCATACACATAGTTTCAGGGATAATAAGGGCAGAAGGGATCACTGTGCTCATCTAGTCTGATGTCCTGCATAGCACAGGCCATTGCATAGGAACATAAAGTTTAACACATTGAATCAGATCATTGGTTCATTAATCCAGTCTGATGGATAGTTTGTTCAGAGGAAAACAATAATAAGATGCATCCTAACAAATTGTTCAAGGGTAAACATGAGACAGGAGCTCTGAGGAATATTTCCAGATTTTTTCAGGCTCTCAGCTAACACTATGAAACACGAGTTTGGCTTTCTATATAATCTGATCTTACATAGCTATAAATCTCAATAATGGCAAAAATATTGGTTGATTTTTAACATGGCAGACAAGTGTTTGTATTTCAAATACAAAATGATTTGTGAATCATATGCAGTAGTAAAAGTCCACATACGGATTTTTAGTGCTATCACATGAAATATGAGTTTATAACTATTTATATCTGGTTGGTGCACAGCTAGAAAAGGTGTAGTGATGGGGGGGGATCTGGGTTACATATTTATAGTAGTGCTGGATCCAATTTTATCCACCCTGATGTTCTGGGCTAAAAGCCCACTGATTTCAATGTATTTTAGATCAGGTCATTTGTGAGCAGACCTCTGCTGATGTTGCTGGGATTTCCAAGCATTGATTCCTAGAAGTATGTCCTTAAGACATTCATAGTGCAACTTGGATAAGAGAATTTCTCTCTTAAACTAGCACAAGAATTGTACTGGTAAACCCGGTGCAATTTGAGAAGGTTCAAATGGTGAAGCCGAAGTGGAAAATGAAATGGGAATAGTCTAATACCACTGTCTGCTGCTAGATGGCAGTAATGACACACAAAGAATGTCTAGATTTGTTAATTTATTGATGATTCTTCTTTTGATTTATATTTTTCTTACATATATTAAAGCTGGAACTTTTTATTTTTAGCACGCCATATTTTCAATTTTGCCTGTGTACAGTATTGATATGTGTATCGCGATCCATCTGTGTTTGTCATGTAGTTCTTATTGCATGAAAAAATGCTTGAAGCTTGGTGTCCACTAAGTATGAGCAAAGCAAATTCTATTCTCTCATTTAATTTTTAAATAAAATATTTAGTCTAGTCTCTATTTCCACAATATATTTCTATTTCCCCTACGGTAGAAGTGCAGCGAGGCATTCAAAAGTGTTTGTGTGACTCTACTAATTCAGAAGTTGTTGTTTTTTTTAAAGATTTTTTAATTGGCCATTAGCTGTTGATCATCAATTTATAACCTTACATGAAATGCTTTCTCGGGAGCTCAAATATTGCCTTAAGGTAGTTAGAAGGGACAAAACAAAAAACAAAAACAAAACCCAACAGCTCTCCAAAAATACTCAGAGTAACTTTAAGGGGGAAAGAACACAGCTCAAAGGTTACAGAAGGAGTTTCAAAACTTCTCTTTTTTGAAGTTTTTCCATGAGTATGTTAGTTTAAAAGATTAAAGATTGCAATCTGCTCTGAAAGTAAAGTTCTCACTAAAGCCTGTATACCAAAGCTGTCTGTGAATTGAAGACCTGGTGTCATTAGATTACTGTAAATACAATAAGAAGCTCACTCGTGGTGGTCTGTAGGTGTCACGGGGCACTAAGGATGTATTGGCAGGATTTGGGACAGTTTGACTGAAAGCAGAGAACACAATCTCAAAATCCTTTTAATCTTTTTGCAGTTCTTTGGGGATTTGTTTGTCATTAAATAACAGTCAAAAGCTGAAGGGAATATAAAATGACATTAAATCACTCAAGTATTTCTATACAATTTATTTATTCTACTAGAGTCTTTAGTAAGGATCATAATTTCTGCAAAGGTCTTCTAGAGCCAGTAATTTTTAAAAATCCTACTTGTTTGGGTCCAAATACATTTTTTCTCTTAGCACTTCCAACAGACTGTCTTCCAAAAGTGCTGTGGCCTGTTGCTATGTGTCTGGGCTCAACAAGCTTAAACTTTGCACGGCCCATGCTAAACTAATTTGAGTCAATTTGTCTACATCATTTCAACAATCGTTCTGTGCATTTTGAATCGTACATACAACACTGCATGATAAAGGCCCACAGAGTAGATGCCGACTGCTCATTCTGCCGTGGTCTAGCTGTTGCTAGTTCTTCACCATGGTTTCTCCATATCCTAGTGACAATGTTAGTTTTTCGACGGTGGGGTTAAGGCTCTGCCTGGCTAGTTAAGACTTTCTTTACAGAAGACAGCTCCTATACAACTGCCAACTCTAAGCCTGACCTTTAAAATGAAATGGGGGAGTGTTAGCCTGAGTACTTTCTAAAACTTCCCTAGGGATCTCAAAGAAATACAAGGCGATTTTGCAAGTCAGTTTTAAGCATGTACAAGAAAGGGGCACCAATACCAGAAGCTCTTATTACAAAGAGCTTGTCTAACTTGCTTAAAATTAAGTAGTATAAGTATAAATAGTTCTAGCTAGTTTTTGAATGTAACCTTTGGGTGGTAGTTTTATTTTTAGAACTAAAATTGGGCAGAACAAGGGTGAAGAATTAGAACAGTCCAACTCTGTTCCTAGGGAGTATTAATGGCCAGATCCACAGCTGGTGCAAATCAGCATGGTTTCATTGCAGTCAGAGTTGTGCCAGTTTTCACCTGCTGAGGATCTGGCCTGAGTGCTGAGCTTCATATTTCAAAAACTCCACTATTGCATGTACAGGAGGGTCCAGGAATGAGCGGACAGTAATAGAAATGAATACCTTATTCTTGTGTTCGATAATCCCTGCAAGAGGGGTTGAAAGGTAGTAATTATCCACTGAGAAAACATCTATAACTGATGCTTATATTGTGCCTGGTTTGGTTTGACCTCTTTCCTGGAGCTCTCCGGTAGAGGATGATCGCTTAGCAAGTTTTGCTTATTTGGAGCCTGATCTAACACCTATTGGAAGTCAGATCTAGGAGACCTGGGTTCTAATTCCTTGCTCTGCCCTGGACCTGCTGGGTGACCTTGTACTAATCACGGCCCTGCTTTGTGCCTCAGTTTCCCCATCTGTAAAATGGGGATCATGATACTGGCCTCCTTTGTAAAGTGCTTTGAGAGCTGCTGCTGAGAAGTGCTGTAAAAGCACTAGATATTATTTATTACTAAAGCCAATGGAGAGACTGCCACTGAGTTCAGTAGAAGATGGATGAACTCTTTTAGAAAGAACACCTCATTTTGAATTCATTTGAAGGCAGTTTTGATTGTTAGTTAATATTTATATTACAAAGGACTGGATCAGTCCTGGGGCCCTCTTGTGGCAGCCACTGTACAAACAAATGGAGACAGAGTTCCTACCCTGAAGAGAAAAGGAGTACTTGTGGCACCTTAGAGACTAACCAATTTATTTGAGCATGAGCTTTCGTGAGCTACAGCTCACTTCATCAGATGCATACCGTGGAAACTGAAGAGCTTACTGTCCAAGAAGAGGAATGGCATATGAAGGCTGGAGCTATGGGAGACAATCAAACAGATCCATTTGCTATATTTTGTAGTCTGGCAATTACATAAATATTGATGCTTCCCAACTACCCCTCAGCTTAGCTATTAAATGGTGGCTGATTTCTTGTAGGCTTTGTGACAGAAGTGGGGCTGAAAGAGGGTGACAATGCAGAGTAGTGGGTGGCTTTATGGAGCATTTCAAAAGAACAGTCAGGACATAAGGGGCAGTGTGGACGATAACACAGATGACTGTGTGAGAAGGAAACAGGTAGGACTGTGGAGACTGGCATCATTGGCTGTGCAGAGAGGGAAGGGTATGTCTGAGCATGACATGACACAGAATACAAGCAGCTATGTGGGGAGGGGCAAAATTTGTGAAGATTAAGACAAGGAGGATTTTTCCCTTTGTTTACTCTTATGGTCAAAGGGATTTGAAATGGTATGGTCAAAAATGCCAATTTTTCCACAGGAAATTATGAAATAAACCTCATTTTTTACAAAATTTCTAGTGAACATTTTTTTGTTTTTCAATGAAAAATATGAAACCCCCAAAAGTTTTCAAAATACCTGCTTTTGATTTAAAAAATTGGGTTTTGTTTAAAAAAACAAACAAACCCAATTTTTAAAAAACAAAAGTTTAAACATTTGACCAAAACCCAAACATTTTCACCAAAAATAAATTTGGTTGAATAAAAAAGTGGAAAAATGTTGACCAAAAAGCCATTTTTCATCAACAAAACCTTTTGCCAAAACTATTGCAATCAGCTCTGGTTTGTGCACTATTATGTTTCACTGAGAATTCATTGTCTAGTGCCTGGTTTCCAGAGGATATAAGTGGAGATGTGCAAAACTTGGCAGGCTCTGTTTGCAGTGGTTGATGTGAACTTTCTCTGGCATTCGAATTCATCTGCGGTTGCCCTCCTTGAACTTTGCTTTTAATTTTAGCTTCAAATGGACGTCAGTAGCGAAAGTAAAAATTCCCCTGAAACAACAGTGCACTGGGGCCAGAAAGCTGCCTTAACAGGCGAGCTGGGGATTCCCCTTGCATAGTAGTATTTTCAACTGGGAGAGAGGCCAGTAGGGTCAGTTTTACGCCTCTTCCTCTCCCCACCAACGCAAGGGCACTTCTGAGGTAGTGAGTGTGCACTGTGCTTGGGCATTCTCAGCCATGTTACAGCACCTAGCAGTCCCATACAATCCAACGCAAGTTTCAGAAGGCCTGAGGCTGACAAACTAGCCCCTGGCTGGCTGCCACAAGGGTAGGGAGAGTGTAACCTAACTTTGAAGTCCACCTTCCTCTCAGGTACATCAAGTAGAACTTGGGTATTAGTAGCATGCCATCTAGGTATGCAACACATGAAGTTTATACCCCAGAATTCAAAAACATGGTCCAACCGGTGGTCCATGGGCCAGATCCAGCCTACAGGAAGATCCCATCCAACCCCCAAACATACACTCGGAGAATGCTATTTTATAGAACAAAATGGAATCCTCCTCACAGTGTGACCTTGTATGCGCCCTACGTACAAGATCACGCCACATGGAGGATGCTATTTTGTGGAACATCACTAAAAAGGTTGGACCACCTGAGCCATTCAAGTTTAGAACTGAACCGTTGTGTGTCTTACTAAAAATGTCACAGCATGCCACTGTTGGGCACACCTGAAGATCTGAGCCATTCACTCTAATACTGCTACAGCTAATAAAGATTTCCCTTTGCTCAAGTAGCCAAGGTTTGTGTTTCTGGAGAAGTTGGTTCTTACTGATGACAGCTTTGAGGCTTCTGCTACAGAGTAGGTACAATTCCTCAATTCTCTCTCACAGGGACTAGCTTGCTACAAACAGATGCAGGAAAAAGGAAGCAGGACATGGTATGTGATGGGGGCAGCAGAATGGTGAAGGGTCCATCACTAATTAAACAGTATGTTTGCTGGCTAGGTCAGTGCCCTGGTGCAAAAGCAAGTTTCTTATTGCAAGGTTTATCGTGAGGGTTTGAAAAACAATCTAAGGAACATGAACATGTCAAAGCACCTCAAGTTAGGAAGGTAGAAAGCAGGGGCTTTATGAGATAAATAGACGAGAAGTGAAATGTGTATAGTCCAGATGGTCTATTAACAGAACCTTCCTATCCAGCATTCTGAGTACTGGGCCAGATCCTGAGGCGAGCTGGCCAAAATGCACAAGGTGCAAATCAAGGGGAGGATGTTGCTAAAATGGCATATTCCTGATCCAGAGTCCACTCTGGGCTGGGCTAGGCCAATCCAGTCCCCTGGCATATGGAACTGAATGATAGCAAGTGGCTGAAAGAGCAACAGGCCATCAGTAGAGCATCCAAGTGTCCCTTTTCTGAAGCCACACCCCCTACACTGGCAGCAGGTGAAATGATCCTATCAGGTCTACAGTCTAATTCCGTTCACAGCATGGCACAGACTAGACATATATTGCCACGTTTATTTTTCCTTTAGGGTGTCAAACCTAACGGAGGAGGCCTAGTAAATTCAGGTTGACTCAGATCTGTCCTTCTCCAGTGGAAAGTCTGAGAATGCTTGATCCTGAATGGTGTTTCACTTGGTCAGGTCATTTATATGCTCAGGGAGAGCAGCAAGAGCAGTTCCTAAACAAGGGCTTGTCTATACAGTGCATTAGTCCACACCAGAGGGGTGTAAATTCTAGTGCACACTAGCATGTTGCACACTAATTGGCCCTTGTGGACCCTGCTGATGCACACTAAAATTTCTTACTGCACATTAATGTAGTTCAGTTTTAAATGGTATTAAGTTAACGTGGACTAGGGAACTTTTAGTGCATGTCCGCAGGGTCCATGCTGGCCAATTAGTGCAGAACACATTATAGCTAGTGCACACTCGAATTTACACCCCTCTGGTACAGACGAGAGCATTGTATAGACAAGCCCTAAGGAATACACACCAAGTGCACCAAATTGTTTTAAGTTGCTGGGTTTCAAGGTTGAGGTAGAATTTGGGCTTGCAAGTGGAATTTAGTCAACAATTCTGTTAGTGTGTGAGAAGCAATAGAAGCCAGCTCACTCTCCCATAAGCATGTTGATTGTGTTTTGCAAACAGGAGTAAAAATGAGTGGAAACATTTGTAACACTAAAGTTAGCAGATGTGACTGAACACACACAGGAAGCAGATCACTTAAGATGCCATTTCTATACAGTCATTTTCAACCTTGGAATCTCAGTTTAAGAGCTAAAAGAAAAGGAGTACTTGTGGCACCTTAGAGACTAACCAATTTATTTGAGCATGAGCTTTCGTGAGCTACAGCTCGCTTCGCTATATTGATACACAGGAGCAATGATCAGAGCTCATACACACAGCATGCAGAAAGGTGTACATTTTATGCAATTATTTCCCCAATCCTATATATTGAGATGCACCAAAAGACTCCACTTGGGCTTCTTAGGAGTGCAGGCCTGTCCAAGAACATGAGCTTTTGGGACTGAGCCTAAGAAAGCAGCCAGAAGACAATTCAGCACTGCTTTGATGGTGGTGGCACAGACTGACTGTATGACAATTCGCAAATGATTTAGTTTGCCCGTGCCTCAGTTTCGCCATCTGTAAGATGGAAATAATAATGCCTGCATACATTTAAAAGTGCTCTGAGACTTAGATGAAAAGCATTACATAAATGCTATTTTATATTTATATGCATTATTTAATACATACATCAATATTTAAATATAATTCATTCATTATTATACAATTTAATAAGAGCTTTTTGCCAAGATCTTCGAGCCAGCCAGCAAATACTACTGTGATGGGCTTGTTATAGGATGCCTGCATGGATAGCTAGATTGAAGAAACAGGGGCTTCCAACTATTCCAAGAAGCATCCAGGGCTAGTTTCTTGGTTAATTAAATAGCTCGAAGAGTAGAACACAAGTATAGTTCCTTCCCATAGCTCATTTTCCCTGGCTGTGGCTATCTGGTAAGAGAAGTGATGGAGCAGATGGGTAGTTGCCTGTTCATTGCCAGTCAACAAATTATGTGCCATTTTGAAAGACGTCTAGTGTTGAGTGCCTAGGTGTTAACATGTCACAGAGTTAAACACGCACGGGCCCCAGTGAATCAGATTGCCGCGGTTTTGTGCCATTTTCAGGTTGCTAACAGTGGAGGCTGCTGACCAACTAGGGAAGTTCCCAGAACCATGAGCCCATGGAAGACAAAACAGATGAGGTGCCTAAGGGAACTGGCATACGGAGAACCTGAGCTAAGTTATTGAACTGTTAGGCTGACTTCATTTCTGTGAATTAACCAGACAGAAAAAGCTGGTAAACAAACACACCCTTAAATCGACAAACATGTCAGAGGCTGTTTCATTCTGTTTTTTTTGTTTTAAATAGACAGTTCTTCTTCATGTATTTGAGTGTGTAGATCCCACTGTTATGCGCTGCTTGTGTGCTGAGACTTCAGCCTATCATGCTGACCAGTATTGTCTCATTGTTGCCTTGTACTCTCCTGTACATCTGTATCCATCTGTTGTCTTGTCTTATGCTTAGATTGTAAGCTCCCAGAGGCAGGGGCCACTTTTCAATGTTCTGTGTTTGTACAGCACCTAGAACATAAAAACATAAGAACAGCCATACTGGGTCAGACGAAAGGTCCACCTAGCCCAGTATCCTGTCTGCCAACAGTGGCCAATGCCAGGTGCCCCAGAGGGAATGAATAGAACAGGTAATCATTCAGTGATCCATCCCCTGTTGCCCATTCCCAGCTTCTGGCAAACAGAGGCTAGGAATACCATCCCTGCCCATCCTGGCCAATAGCTATTGATGGACCTGTCCTCCATGAATTTATCTAGTTATTTTTTGAACCTTGTTATAGTCTTGGCCTTCACAACATCCCCTGACTAGGAGTTCCACAGGTTGACTGTGCATTGTGTGAAGAAATACTTCCTTTTGTTTGTTTTAAACCTGCTGCCTATTAATTTCATTTGGTGACCCCTAGTTTGTGTGTTATGAGAAAGAGTAAACAACACTTCCTTATCTACTTTCTCCACACCAATCATGATTTTATAGACTTCTATCATATCCCCCCTTAGTTGTCTCTTTTCCAAGCTGAAAAGTCCCAGTCTTATTAATCTCTCCTCATATGGAAGCTGTTCCATACTCCTAGCACAATGTGGTCCTGGTCCAGGAGAAGGGCTATGTGCTATGGTAATACAAATAACCAATACTAATGTTATGTCTACAAGTCCGAATTTCCTGGAAAGCAGTGGCTACTGAGGCCACGCATGGCCCCTGCATGGGCCTCAACTACTTTTTCAGTTTCAAAATAAAAAACATTCAGTTTTGAAAGACTTTCCGCTGTGGGAGGGAGCTGTCAACCCATATAGGCAAATGCTCAAGTCAACAGACAAAAAAACCAAGTTTGTTGGGAATTTGCCATAAAAGGGTACATGATGAGAAAAAGCTAAATGTTTTGGCAAAAATTTCCATTTTCAAAAAACAACTAAATATCTTCAAAAATAAAATAAAATTCAAATGCAAAAAGAAAAGCATTCAGGTTATGCAGGGCACTGGCCAGGGAGAACAGGTGGGGGTGGAGCTACAGGAAAGAGTTGGACCCTCTGTCATCACTATGTCTCATCTAAACAACCTGCCAAATATTCTAAACCAACAGACAAAGAAACAAGATAGATCTGTTTGTAATATAGAGGGTAATAAAGGGTTGAAGCTGAGACTAGGTAAGATTAAAAGGATGAGTGTCTGCCCCAAATACTGATCCAGCAGATAAAGGCCTTTAAAGATGGTATAAAAGTGCCTACAAGAGACCTGCCTGTACACTGCAATTTTGTGGACATTTTGAGGGAAGCTGGAATTAATGGGCTAGTAGCCAACCTCAGCAGTCTCAAATGACCCCTATCCATTGGTGGAGCATGTGCAGTAGTTTTCAGGATGGGTAAGATTGTCTAATCAGTAGCCTACAACTGACTAGAAAGGAAAAGGGGAGGTATTAGGTCAGCTGGCAGAGGGCCGGAACAGGATGGTTGTGCCAAAGGTGGCAGTGAGAGTGCTCCTAAATGAGAAGGTTGGTTAATCACTTTACTCTTGGGGCACCAGATGACAATCTTTTGTCAAGATTCAAATTTCCAAGGCACTAAGGGTGTAAGTCATCATGGGAGCAATCGCTATATGTATTCCCCTTCTAGGCTGGGTTGGCCACTCCAGCTGCCTGTTTGGGGATGTGTCAGTGCCAAATGAAATGAGACCGGTGGATGGAAAGCAAAGACCTTCAAGAATTAAATCAGGTTAGAGCTTTACAATCTTACAAAACTGAGCATGACTGTAATGGAAAAGTGTGTTTAGAGGCAGTTACTGGAGCCAGTTGACTCCAACTGTGCTGCATTCCAATGGGTTTTTCTAGTAGCAGATCTCCTGATTAATACATCTGGGGAAAGAGACCTTGGGCGCGTACACAACAGTTAAACTAATCACAAGCAATAAAGAAGACAGTATTTACAGGAAGTCTTTCCAAGGACAGAGATTGTCTGTTCTGACATTATTCTAGAGGACAATCTAAAAATGTCCTATCTATGTCATAGCACTGGGCAGGAAGGAGGTAAACAAAGAAACCATTGACTTTGTGGGATTAGCAAGCAGTCTGATGGTGAGACATAAAACCATCAGGATGGAATGCGTTGGGTTTTAGAGAACACTGTCTAGTGGTTAGAGCAGAGGCCCGGGATCCAGGAGATTTGGGGTGAAATCCTGGTCTCATTGAATTCAAAGAGAGTTTTGCCATTGACTTCAGTGGAGCCAGGATTCCACCCCTGGATTTTGGCCCTGATACAACAAAGCTTGCAAACATATGCTTAACTTGAAGCAAATCAAAGACAATGAGACTTAACTGTGTACTAAAGTGTTTGCTGAATTGGGATCTCTATTCCCTGCTCTGCTGCTGACTCACTGTGGGCCAGACTCTGATACTAGATCTGGTTAGAATATGGGGTTTTTCCCCCTGCAGCAAATTTCAACTTTTTTTGAAGGAAAAAACAAAAAACAAAACAAAAAAACCCCTAAAACCTGAAAACTGAACTAAGCCTTCTAGAATCCAAATGAATGAGATAAGTATTTTAGCCCCATTTTACAGACAGAGAAAAGGAGGCACAGAGAAGTTATGTAACTAGTCCATAGTTTCACAGGGCCAGTATCACATTTTGTGGTACAATCCAGACCAGTGAGGGGCTGTGTCATCACCTGCCCCGTAACAATGGGTGCCTTAAAATAAGATAGTTACCTTTTCCGTAACTGGTGTTCTTCAAGATGCGTTGCTCATGTCTATTCCACAATAGGTGTGTGTGCTCGCCATGTGCACCGGTGCCAGAAGCTTTTCCCCTAGCAGTACCTGTAGGGGGGGAGCCCCCATCCCCCCGCAACCCTTGGAGTGGCACCTGCCTGGCATGATATAAGGGGAGCTGCGTGCTCCCCCCACCCTCAGTTCCTTCTTGCCAGACAACTCCGACAGAGGGGAAGGAGGGCGGGGTGTGGAATAGACATGAGCAACACATCTCGAAGAACACCAGTTACGGAAAAGGTAACTGTCTTTTCTTCTTCAAGTGATTGCTCATGTGTATTCCACAATAGGTGATTCCAAGCTATATCTGTTGGAGTTGGGTAGGAGTTCACAAGTTCCCAGGACAGAGGACAGCCTGCCGAACCCGGCGTCATCCCTGGTTTGAGGGACGATAGCATAGTGCGAGGTGAATGCGTGAACCGAAGACCATGTGGCAGCCCTACAAATGTCCTGGATGGGGTCGTGGGCCATGAAGGCAGCTGATGAGGCCTGAGCCCGAGTCGAGTGTGCCCTCACAATGGTGGCAGGGGGACACCTGCAAGCTCATAACAGGAACGGATGCACGAAGTGATCCAATTGGAAAGCCGCAGAGTGGAAATTGGCTGGCCCCTTGCGTGCTAAGCCGCGGAGATGAACAGTTGCGAGGACTTCCTGAGCGACTTGGTCCGCTCGAGGTAGAAAGCCAGAGCCTGCCGCACATCGAGTGTGTGGAGATGGCACTCCTCACTGGATGCATGAGGCTTGGGGCAGAGGACTGGTAAAAAAATGTCCTGACCCATGTGGTAGGTGGATACCACCTTCGGGAGAAACGCGGGGTGTGGGCGGAGCTGGACCTTGTCCTTATGAAAGACCGTGTACGGCAGCTTGGAGGTCAGGGCCTGAGCTCCGAGACTCACCTGGCCGATGTGATTGCAACCAAGAAGGCCACCTTCCACGAGAGGTGAGACCAGGAGCACGTGGCCAGTGGTTCAAACAGGTTCCCCGTGAGATGAGCCAACACCAGGTTTAGGTCCCACTGCGGGACCGGGGGTCTAGAATATGGAAGAAGACAGTCAAACCCTTAAGGAACCAGCCAGTCATAGCATAGGAAAATACCGTGTGCCCTTGCACCGGCGGATGGAAGGCTGATATGGCTGCCAGGTGCACCTTGACAGATGAGGGCTCCAGGCCCTGGGCCTTCAGGTGGAGGAGGTAATCAAGGATAAGCTGGATTGGGGCGGCAACAGGGGAGACACCCTGGTCCACCGCCCACCTAGAAAACCGGGACCACTTCGCCAAATAAGTGCAGTGAGTGCAGGGCCATCTACTTTCGAGAAGGACACGCTGAACGTGTTTTTAGCATGTCATTTCCTCTCCACCTAACCACTGAGCAGCCATGCCGTGAGGTGAAGAGCCGCTAGGTTGGGATGGAGGCGGCGGCCATGGTCCTGAGAGAGCAGGTCTGGACAGAGCAGCAACGGCCACAGTGGAGCTACTACCAGGCCTGTGAGGGTCCCATACCAATGCTGCCTGGGCCATGCCGGGGCAATCAGGAGGACCCAGGCCTTGTCCATCTTTATCTTCTTCAGGGATTAAAGGGAACAGGGGAAAGCATAGAAAAGCCGGCCTGACCAGGGCAGGAGGAAGGCATTGGAGATAGCGCCTCTCCCCAGGCCCCACCTGGAGCAGAACCGGAGGCATCGCCAGTTCTGCAGAGTCGTGAATAGGTCCACCTGGGGAGTTCCTCACCTTTGGAAGAGCCAGTGGGCCACTTCTGGGTGGAGGGACCACCCGTGTTGTGAGGAAAAGTCCCTGCTCAAGTGATCCACCCTCTTGTTCCGGGCGCCCGGTAGGTGGAAGGCCTTCAGGTGGATGTTGTGGGCTACACAGAAGTCCCACAGCCTGAGGGCTTCGTGGCAGAGGGCAGAGGATCGGGCCCTGCCTTGCCTGTTGATATAGAACATTGAGGCCATGTTGCCCATGAGGACCCTAACTACCTTGCCCTCCAGGTGAGAGCAGAAGGCCATAGACGCCAGCCACACCGCCTTGAGTTCCTTGGCATTTATATGTAGGGTCAGGTCTTGTGCCAACCACAGGCCTTGGGTCTGAAAGTTCACCACATGGGCCCTCCAACCCAGGTCCGACATATTGGATGCCAGCTCCAACCACGGGGCCCTGTCCCTGAATGGGACCCCTTGGAGCATGTTGTTTGGGATGGACCACCACCATAGGGAGGTGATCACAGAGTCCGGCACGGTGAGGACCTTGTTCATCCTGTCCATGGCGTGGGAGAACTTCGAGGCCAGCCAGAGCAGGAGAGGCCTCATCCTGAGTCTGGCATGACGGACCACGTCTGTGCACGCCAACATGTGACCCAAGAGCTGCAGACAAACCCTGGCTGTTGTCACTGGGAACCTTGTGACCGAGTCGATGAGACCTTTGAGGATCTCAAATCTGTCTGGCGGGAGAGAGGCTCTAGCCGATGCTGCGTCCAGGAGCACCCCGATAAACTCTAAGCATTGGGCCGGGACTAACATGGACTTGGTGTTGTTTACCAACAGGCCCAAGGTGGTGCACGTGGACAGGAAGAGTGCTACGTGACACCTCGCCTGCGACCGGGAGGTGCCCTTGACAAGCCAATCGTCCAGATAGGGAAATATCTGGACGCACCGCAGTCTGAGGTAGGCCACTACCACTGACATGCATTTTGTAAACACCCTGGGGGCAGTGGACAGACCAAATGGGAGGACCGTGAATTGGTAATGATTCTGTCCCACCACGAAATGGAGGAAGCGCCTGTGCCCCTCGAATACTTGGATGTGAACGTTCATGTCTTGTAGATCAAGGGCAGCAAACTAGTCCATGGGATCCAGGGAGGGGATGATGGAGGCCAGGGAAACCATGCGGAACTTGAGTTTCACCATGTACTGGTTCAGACCTTGCAGGTCCAGGATGGGCCTGAGTCCCCCTTGGGCTTCAGGATAAAGAAATAACGGGAGTAATAACCCTTGCCCATGAACTCCTCGGGCACCGCCTCTATTGCTCCTAGTCCTAGGAGCCGCCCCACCTCCTGTTCGAGCAGAGCTTCATGTGAGGGGTCCCCCAAGAGGGATGAGAGTAGGGGGTGGTTGGGCAGGGAGGAAGTAAACTGGAGGATGTAACCCTGGGAGTTGGTGTTGAGGACCCATCGGTCTGAGGTTAACTATGACCACTCTGGGAGAAAAGCACACAACAGGTTGGAGAAGGGGAGCTTTATTGGGGGTGGATCCCTGAAGAGGACTGGCAGGGTGCCCCCAAGTGTCCTGTCAAAAGTGCCTTTTCCCCGCCTGCTTGTACTTGGAGAACCCAAGCTGGGGGGGCAGGCCAAGACTGCCTCTGAGGGCGTCTCTTATAGTCCCACTGCTTCTTATGGGCGGCCTCATACTTTGGGAGGGTGGCCTGGGTGGGAGTCTGTTGCGGCTTGAACTTAGGTTTTGTCGGAGCCGGGACATAGAGTCCCAGTATCTGGAGGGTCGTGCAGGAGTCTTCCATGCCATGCAGCCTTGTATCCATTTCTGCCGCAAACACAGCTTTCCCGTCAAACGGGAGATCCTGCGTGGAAGACTGTGCCTCGCTGGACAGCCCAGAGAGCAGGAGCCATGAGGCCATCTCATGGACACCGTGGAGGCCAGGGATTGTGTGGCCATGTCTGCAGCGTCCAAAGCTGCCTGTAGAGATGCCCTAGCGGCTGCTGCCCCTTCCTCCACTAGCGCCTTGAACTCCTTCCTATCACGCTCCTGGAGGAAGTCCTCAAACTTGGGCAGGGAGCCCCACAGATTGAATTCGTACCCGCCCAGGATAGCCTGATGTTTTGCCACTTGTAACTGGAAGCTTGAGATGTATACATTTTCCTTCCAAAAGAGTCCAGTCTCCAAGAGTCTTTGTTCTTTGGGGTCAGGGCTGGCTGACCCTGCCGTTCCCTGTGGTTGACCGACTCAACCACCAGGGAGTTGGGCGCCGGGTGGGTATACAAGTACTTATGTCCCTTAGAGGGTACAAAATACTTGCATCCCTCCCTCTTAGAGATGGGGGCCAACGAGGCCGGTGTTTGCCACAGGGCATTTGAAATCTTAGCCACCCCTTCATGGAGAAGCAAGGCCACCCTACCCGATGCCAATGGGGACAGCACATTAAACAGGGAGTCTGAGGGCTCCTCCATCTCCTCTGCCTGGAGGTGGAGGCTTGCTGCCACCCTCTTTAAAAGTTCTTGATGGGCCCTGAAGTCCTCCTGCGGGGCGGGACCGCAATCGCCTCCTCCGGGCAGGGCGAAGAGGCACGTGCGGTGCTCTGGGTGTCGGCCAGCACTGGAGGGTCCACCACCTGCTCGGTCTCCGGGCACAGTGCCGAGGACATACGTCCCGCCGACTCCTTTCTCAGGGGTCTGGGGAGGGAGGCCGATGGTGTTTCCAAAGCTCCAGCCACCGAGCGAGCTCCCACCTGGGGCTGCGCCGGAGGCCACGGTGCCCAGTGGTAGCAGTGGGCCGGCCACGACGCTCGGTGCCACTGCACCTGCTGTGGCACCGGGGGGGCCGGCTGTTCGGGTTGGCCGGCCTGGCCCACCGAAGGACGGCTACGAATAGAGGCTGGGCTGGCGTAAGGGCTGCTGCTGTTTCTGAGCTGGAAGGAGCGGCGGTGCCGGGATCTATGTCGGCCGCGGGACCGTGATCTCGACATGCAGGACCAGTACCGACCGTAACAGCTGCTCCGTGAATGGCCTCAATGGGCGGACCCACAACAGCGAGATGCTGGCGATTGATGCCCAGGGCTGCGATTTCTTGTCGGAGACTTGGAGCGGGAGTCCGAGCAGGAACGGTGTCGGTGACCGTGCCGTGACTGACTGCAGTAACCCCTCAGAGACGAGGACTGTTGGCGACACCTGCCGTGGTCCCATCGATATTCGCTCCTTGAGGACAAGCGGTGCAGAGAGTCCTGGCCGGATGGAATCCAGCCAGACAGTCTGGTCGGTGTCAAGAGCGATCCACATGGACTCTGCCCCGAACGGTCACTGCGTGGTGAACAGCGTTGGAAAAGTTCCCTCGACCGAGACCAGTACCGGGCCTGAGGTGACTGCGGAGATCCCAGAGGCAGCTTGCTTCTGGAGCGTGGGGCTGACATCGACGGCGCTCCAGGCACGGCATGGACATAACGAGCCTCACCTCAGTCCCTGGAAAAATCATGGAGCAGATCTTCAAGGAATCAATTCTGAAGCACTTAGAGGAGAGGAAAGTGATCAGGAACAGCCAGCATGGATTCATCAAGGGCAAGTCATGCCTGACTAATCTAATTGCCTTCTATGATGAGATAACTGGCTCTGTGGATGAGGAGAAAGCAGTGGACGTGTTGTTCCTTGACTTTAGCAAAGCTTTTGACACGGTCTCCCACAGTATTCGTGCCAGCAAGTTAAAGAAGTATGGGCTGGATGAATGGACTATAAGGTGGACAGAAAGCTAGCTAGATTGTCGGGCTCAATGGGTAGTGATCAATGGCTCCATGTGTAGTTCGCAGCCGGTATCAAGTGAAGTGCCCCAAGGGTTGGTCCTCGGACCGGTTTTATTCAATATCTTCATTAATGATCTGGAGGATGGTGTGGATTGCACCCTCAGCAAGTTTGCAGATGACACTAAACTGGGAGGAGAGGTAGATACGCTGGAGGGTAGGGATAGGACACAGAGGGCCCTAGACAAATTAGAGGATTGGGCCAAAAGAAATCTGATGAGGTTCAACAAGGACAAGTGCAGAGTCCTGCACTTAGGACCGAAGAATCTCATGCACGCTACAGACTAGGGATCGAATGGCTCGGCAGCAGTTCTGCAGAAAAGGACTGAGGGGTTACAGTGGACGAGAAGCTGGATATGAGTCAACAGTGTGCCCTTGTTGCCAAGAAGGCCAATGGTATTTTGGGCTGTATAAGTAGGGGCATTGCCAGCAGATCGAGGGACGTGATCGTTCCCCTCTATTCAACTTTCGTGAGGCCTCATCTGGAGTACTGTGTCCAGTTTTGGGCCTCACACTACAAGAAGGATGTGGAAAAATTGGAAAGAGTCCAGCAGAGGGCAACAAAAATTATTAGGGGACTGGAACACATGACTTGTAGGAGAGGCTGAGGGAACTGGGATTGTTTAGTCTGTGGAAGAGAAGAATGAGGGGGGATTTGATAGCTGCTTTCAACTACCAGAAAGGGGGTTCCAAAGAGGATGGATTTAGACTGTTCTCAGTGGTAGCAGATGACAGAACAAGGAGGTGCAGTGGGGGAGGTTTAGGTTGGATATTAGGAAAAACTTTTTCACTAGGAGGGTGGTGAAACACTGGAATGCGTTACCTAGGGAGGTGGTGAAATCTCCTTCCTTAGAAGTCTTTAAGGTCAGGCTTGACAAAGCCCTGGCTGGGATGATTTAGTTGGGGATTGGTCCTGCTTTGAGCAGGGGGTTGGACTAGATGACCTCCTGAGGTCCCTTCCAACCCTGATATTCTATGAGGGCTTCAGGCGTGGATGGCATCCGGACAGGCCTGTTCTGAAGGGGCTGGGCTACTCCGCTCAACATGAGTTGGAAGCCTGGGGCCCGGTGGAGATTGAGGACTGCCCAACATGGGCCTAGCCTCTGTCCCAGACTTCCCTCGGTGCTGCTACGAAGAGGGAGTTTTCCTGGCCCTCTTGGCATGCCCCGTGGATGGAGTGTGGTGCCAACTGGTCAGTGGCACCGGAGGATCACGGTGTACTGATGCCGTGGTGCAGGTTCAGAGCGGCGTGCTGGAATCGGGGTCAGCGCCGACTCCATCAGGATGGCCTGGAGCCTAATGTCCCTTTCTCTTTTGGTCCGAGGCTTAAATGACTTGCAAATCTTGCACCTTTTGCTGATATGGGTTTCTCCCAAACAGTGCAAAGAGTCTGTGTGTGGGTCACTTCTTGGCACAGAAGGCCTACAAGAGCCGCACGACTTAAACCCCAGGGCGCGGGGCATGCTCCGGCCCAGGCTCACTGACTAACTAAACTATCTAAGAGCTAACTAACTACAGGTACTAACTCTGAATAAACGAACAGTTCTGGGGACGAGCTACAGCAAAGCTGGAGCAGAGCAGTTCCGACACACCTTCACTGATGGCAAGAAGGAACTGAGGGTGGGGGGAGCACGCAGCTCCCCTTATACCGTGCCAGGCAGGCACCACTCCAGGGGTCGTGGGGGGTGCTCCCCCCCACAGGTACTTCTGGGGAAAAACTTCTGGCACTGGTGCACATGGCGAGCACGCACACCTATTGTGGAATACACATGAGCAATCACTCGAAGAAGAAGCTCTGCTTCTGTAGCACCCTTGTCTGGATGCTCCCAGCCTGCACACAAGCCTACACTGAGTGTCTGTGTGATCAGTAACCCTGGACCAGCAGTTCTGACTCCAGCAGCCTGCTTGTTATACCACAGCAACACTCTGGGCTCCACTGACCTTGGTTACACCTGGTAAGATGACCCCAGCAACCCCCAGTCCCAAATTCATGTGCTCCACAATGCCCAGCCCTGTCCTGGACCATTCAGAGGAATAATGAGGTTTGTTTGTTCCTCTAAAGAGACAAGCCACACAGCTTGTCACTTTAACTGGCATTAACTATCACTTCAATTCAAACACAGCACTGGGTTGGTTTAGATTAGAAGTAATGTATGTTTATGAACAAAAGGATAGGATAGGATTTTAAGTGAGTCCAAGTATAAAGGATAGTGTTAGAAATGGTTACAGACAAATAAAAGTGAATTACTTTCTAGAATACTTAATGAAATTACAGTCTTGGTTCAAGGTAAGAGTCTTACACCACTGCCTTCCAGCAACATGGCTGACCACCCGTCTTGTCAGCATCTCCTACAAGGTCCATTGTGCTCAGTTCCTTTGCTTTCTTAAATGAAAAATGGTTTGCGGTTCTTTGCCCCTCTCTTTTATAGGCCAGTGAACCTTTGAAATGGATTCTTCTGAAGGTTCTTCCTCCTCCTTCCCCCCCACCATAGTAAAGTTCATTCAAGCTGTGAGGAAGGAGACATGGAATGTGCTGGTAAAGGAAATTCCATGCTGGTTTATTCCCTCACTAGTGTCTGCTAAAATGCAAATGAATGGCCACTTGAGATGTGATTGCTAATTGACTCTGAGGACACCTGGCTGGAGGCGTTGGCGTGTCCTTTGCCTGGGAGAAGCTTGTTTACCCGCTCCCCAGACTTGTCTGGTAAACACAGAATAATTCCACATTTTCCTCATATTTGAATGGCCCCTTGGCCATTTACCATACATACACTATGAAAGAATATTAATTATCAGTGTGTTGTTAGTTTTCCAGAGATACCTTACATGACACGCATCATATACAGTTTATGTATTAATGAATGAATTGAATTAATTAATGAATTGGGGCACACTGAACTGGCCAGACCAGCTGAAACTCAGTGTCAGATACTAGTGAGCTCCTTGCCCTCTTGCACTGGGATGTTGTTAGGGTCACAGCCAGATTCTGACACGCTTTACTCATATTGAATAGGACCTTATTCAAAAAATGGCTCCAGGGTCATTTGGAAATGCCATCATGGTGCTTTATGGGAGTTGTAGTTCAGTACCTCATGCTCCCAATCTTTCCTGTAGACTGAGCTCACTGGTGGGATTACTTTTCCCATGATGCATCCTGTGTCATGGGGAGGGGAAGCAGTACATCATGGAGTCCCTGGCTGTGGTGTCTCAAGGAACATATAGTACAGCTGCGGAGTCCAGCCCATAGACAAGAATGGGGACATGTGCCAACCAGACTATAAATCCCATGAGGCCTTGTGGCATCATATCCAAATAGAAATATTTCTGTTTTCAGCCAAGAACTAAAAACTTTCTGGTTTTTGGATGTTTGCGTTTTTGATGGAAAAAAATAAGATTTTTCAAAGAAAGCAGATGCTTTTTGCAAAACAATTTTCTCTCAAGCCCAGTTTTCCATTAAAAAAACAGTTTTGATTCACAATTTTCACCCAGTCCTCACTGATGCCTTTACTTTTGGTGAGTAGCAATTTCCTCCTTGAGTGGTACCACTGACTTCAACGGAACCATTTGTGGAGTAAGGTACTAATCAAGGTAAGTAAGCATGTCAGCATTGGCCCTGTGAAACTCTGGGGTAGTCACTTGACTTCTGTGCCTGCTTTTCTCCATCTGTAAAACGGGGCTAATAGAACTTGCCTCCTTCTTAAGGATGCCTAAATGTTTGTAAGACACTTTGAGATTGTTGGAGGGAAAGTGCTATAGAAGAGTAACACCAACAGACTGCGGTTGTGATCAAACCTGGGACCTCTGGAGCTAAATGCATGAGCCTTTACTGCATGAGATAAAAGCCACATGGCCCTTAACTAAGGCTGTAGCAGACTCATTAATCTGTAAGTGGTCTTGGTGCCACTAGATGGGCTAGAACACCACACCCAGGAGGCGTGTGGGTTACAGAAGCACCAAGAAACACTATTGCCAGTGAAAGGGGACGTGTGCAGCTGTCAGGCGCTGAGATTGCCCTGTTCTTGCTTGACATTCAGGGGTAGATATTCCAGAGCGCGCACGTTAGACATATATCAACATTTGGAGTTATTTGGAGAACCTCTTGCTTAAGCTTCTAAGTTTCAGCAGGGTGGAATATTGTGTTTCAAAGTTATTGCCAATGGGTGTACACTACATTAGATTGAAAGTGGGTTTTGTGCTTGCCACTCCATGCTGAACCCCAACCCCTGCCTCATTAATATACATGCCCCTTCTTATTTGTGCCCTTATTTGCACTCTGTAAACTGCTTCTAACAGCTCCTTTCCCCTCTTTGTTCAAACAAACAATGGCCTTTGAAAATTTATTTTAATGCTGCTGAGACCAAATTGTTATTTAATTTAACAAATGAATAATTCTCTTCTCCAAATCCCCTTTAGCTGCTCCCAGATATTACTTAATAGTTTATCTGTATGCCTGCCAAATTCTTGCTCCTCTCAAAGCATACAAAGACTAACCCTTTGCTTGTACATCAGATTAGCAGGGCAGGGTGGGGGAGGGGAGGACTAGGCCTTTTCTGTTCACTCTCATTTTTCCATATATAAAATGAAAACATGTAACATAGGTTTTATATAGGTAAACTTGGCTGCTTTATCTGGACTGAGATATTATGATGTTTGGGAACATCTCTAGGAATAGGATTATCTGAACATTTGTGTTATGGATCAGGCACAAGAAAGATATTTCTATTAAAGTGTTTGACGTATAATTTCAATATTATTTTATATAATTTGACCTTTTAAATTATTCAGTTTCTTCTTTTGTTTTATGTCTTTAAGCAGTTAGTGTTGGTGAGATTCAGTGGTTGACTTTTTAAGAGCTGCAGGATTGGGGCCTTACGCATATGAGTAGAGCATGGGATTCAAGAGAGTAAGGACCACAGCAGTGCCTCCCAAACTTGTGAAAGCTGAGCTATCAGCCTCAGGAAAATAAAACCAATTGTGAAAATAAAACCCTGCAGCCTGGCCATGTGTTGTTACTAGTCCTACCCAAAGTGAGCGGTCATTCAGAGTAGATTGTGTAGATGTTTGTAATATGATCCTCCCTCTCCTTTCTCACCATTGCTGAGCAGTGAAATAGTTAACAACAGAGGCATTTATAGTATATTCATTGTCACCTGAGTTAGCATCCATTGAAAAGAATGGAGTTCACGCTCAGGCCTATTGGTTCAGGCTCTCTGCAAACTCAGACAGACATCACTGCATACTTTACATAGGGTCATATTTGCAAGGATTTTCTTCACAGCCATAACAGCTAGAGACTTAGGGCACACCTTCACTGGCAATGTTAAAGCACTGCCACGGCAGCGCTTTAACATGGCTTGTGTAGTCGTGGCGCAGTGCTGGGAGAGAGCTCTCCCAGCTTTCTAAAAACCCACCCCCCACAAGGGGTGCAGCTACCAATGCTGTTGCATTGTCTACACTGGCACATTATAGCACTGAAACTTGCAGCGCTCAGGGGGGTGTTTTTTCACACCCCTGGGCGAGAAAGTTGCAGCACTGTAAAGTGCCAGTGTAGACAAGACCTTAGCTTTCATTTGAAAAAATAAATTAAATTTTTAACAATAAAATGAAGTGGTAATCTTCTGGGGTCTGATCTGATGCCAACTGAAGTCAGTGACTTTGGTGGGTTTTGGATTAGCCCCGTACCACATGGATTAAAGTAGGCAATAGGGGATGGCAGCCCAAGTTGGATTCTGCAGTGGTTCAGATGGATGACCTCTCTGCCAGCCTGGGGCAAAAACGTGTTAAGGAAGTGGACTGGGTAGCAATACAGCTCCTGTTGGTGGCCCATGTCTTCAGATTTGGTAGTATGCTCACACCACGTGAGGCTTTAGTGAAGAGTTTAGTTCTGACAATGTAAGTAATGCTGCAGCTTGTCCTTGCTTTCCAAAGATCATCTACGGGACTAAAGACAGAGCAAATAACATCTGGGTCACTGTGTAAGTATTTCAGGCATCATTCAGACGAATGTGAAAAGGAATATAAGAGGGGGAAGGGTACAGTTAGAGCCATTAAGTGGTCACTTCCTCTGTGTACGCCAAGATGTGGAAAGCGTTGCCCATGTTCAGATGCCTAATTACAGATTGCTTCTGTAGTTTCTTTATGATTTGTCCTTTGTCTCACGTGTGTCTTTAGGCTCATCATGCTTTCTGAAGGCAACTGCCTCTTCTCCAAAATTCCTGGGCCTACTTACCTCTGCAAGCGAAAACTATTCTTTGCGGTTTCCAGTACTTTACTCGAGCTCATTGGTTTTTAAAAGCTACTTTGAAATAGATTTAGCTGTGCAAAACAAATGATATCTGAGTAGGCATTATAGGACCCACCATTTCAAAAATAAACTCAAACCAAGCAATGTCGAGAACATACACGTCCTTCTGTAACAAGTAGAATTACAAACATTCTGATATTTCGGTAAAACTGTGAGGCCTAACTAGTTAAAAGGCAATGTGTGCTGAAAGGTTCCTTCAGCTGGTTCCCCCCCAGTTCTTTCCACATCCAAGAAGCTTGTGGAGTTAGCTGCCGATTAACATCCAGGAAGATTGTGCTCTGTCTCCAGTTCATTGCTCTTTTGTTGGCTTACGGTTATTCAGAGCCCATTTATTGTAGATGAGCCATTCGTTTTCCTCTAATTGGATGGGATTGGATTTCACTTGCATTGTTGGCTGTATTGAAAACCCAGGGGGGCGGGGATGGGGGTGGGGGAGAAATCAGACAAGGGTCGTGGAGGTTTAACTGAGCGCCAAGTTTAGATTTCTGCTCAGAGAAACTGTACCTTTTTACATAAACCCCTTGCTTGGATTTGCAAGTCCTCTGTGAGGTCTTGAATATTTTATTGCGTTACTTGTATACATTTCCTCAAAATGCCTGATCCTATCAGGGCTTCTAATAAAATGCCTAGGAATAGCAAAATCTAGCAGTGGCTTTATACTGATGTCCCTCTTTTCAATCTCCAACCGGCTTTCTGTCTCTTCTTAGGGGTTCAAATGAAAATTACTTCACTGCTACCAGGTACCACATTGTACCATTATGCCCTGGGAAGTTGCTCCAATTTATTTTGGGGTTACGCAGGGCTCTGTGAATGGCGCATATTTCTGATGCTAACTTCCACTGTGCATTCCATCTCTAACAAAGAGCAAACAGGTTCATAAAGATTTTGCCCTCTGTTCCACCTGTACAGCTCCTTTGTAGGAACTTGGATAACACTTTTATTGTTGATGAACCAGCCTAAATAAAATTCCTCTCCATATCTCATAACCGTAGTCTCACAATGCACTCTGAATTGTTAACAATAATAGTAAAAGAAATATCAGCAAGTTGAACTGGAAATACATTTCTACTGGAGAAAGACATGTCATTTGTATATAGTCACATTTCAGAGTAAGACCCACACTGTAACACCTACTACTAACCTGCAGAATAGTAAGAAACTTACAAATTACAAAACAGAGAAAAAATCGGAAGCCACCATTCACGAAGACAAGTTTATCCTTAGGTTCTTCTGCAGCTGAATCAACAATTTCATCTAAAGAGAGCAGTTTGTGGACACCCAGTGATCCCTGGAGAGCTGGCTGGTCACATGGGGCCAGCACGAACCTAATGAACCATGTAAGTCCCACTTACGCCCTCAAAAATAGGTTTTAAGTGGGACTTATGCATTGGCCTTATATGCTGAATTAAATTTTACCTGTAGATGCATAAATTTTAAGTCCAGAAAGGACCATTATGATAATCTACTCTGACCTCCTGCATAACACAGGCCTTAGATGGGGGTGGGCAAACCTTTTGGCCTGAGGGCCACATTGTGGTTCTGAAACTGTATGGAGGGCCAGGTAGGGAAGGCTGTCTCCCCCCGAAAAGCCTGGCCCCCACATCCTACCCTCTGACTGCCCACCTCAGAATCCCCCATCCATCCAATCCCCCTGCTCTTTGTCCCCTGACCACCCCCTCCCAGGACCCCTGCCCCTAACCACCCCCTGGGACCCCGCCCCCATTCAACCCCCCTGCTCCCCATCCCCGACTACCCCGACCCCTATCCAGTATCCACACCTCCACCCCCTGACAGGCCCCCCGGGACTCCCACGCCTATCCAACCGCCCCCTGCTCCCTGTCTCCTGACTGCCCCCGGGACTCCCTGCCCCTTATCCAACCCCCCCCACTCCCTGCCCCATTACCATGCCGCTCAGAGTACCAGGACCGGCAGCCGCGCCGCCTGGCCAGAGCCAGCCTCACAGCCCCACTGCCCAGAGTGCTGGCGGCACGGTGAGCTGTGGCTGCAGGGGGGCAGGGGGGGGGGGGGAGGACAGCAGGGGAGGGGCCAGGGGCTAGCCTCCCCTGCCGGGAGCTCAAGGGCTGGGCAGGACTGTCCCGCGGGCCATAGTTTGCCCAACTCTGCCTTAGATGAAAGTAGACGAAAACAGCAAAAGTAGACGATATGATTAACTTTTTCAAAAAAGGACGGAACTTTATCAAATAAGGACAGCTGTGAAACAGGTAATTCCGAATATTACATTTTCATTTATGCAGTTGCTATTGGCATAGAGATATTGTGTGATCATGAAAAAAAGGGAAGATGGTCCATGCACTTGTGAATGGGAGGTAGTCCAAGAATCAGCCTCTACATTAGGATGTGATCCATGCAATGAAAAAGTTTAAGAATCCCTGATTAAAAAAAATAGGGCAAATTAACAAGAAACTCTCTCCAATATTCCAGCTTCAAGCACGAGTAAGCTCCACTCGTGCAAGCTTTTTCTTTCCTGGTGTCGTGTTGGAGTTTTCATCAGTCCAGCTACATCTGAGGTTGGCCACCAATGGCCGAAATCCCAGTGCAGCCAAGGCCAAGTCAGAGAAATTATTTGACAAATAGTTTTGAATAAATTTGACAAAATTGTGATTGTTCATGGGCAGTTTGAATAAAAAAGTACAAAATGTGTCAAATTATTTTCTATGAATTATTTGCCCAGCTCTAGCTGAGACCAGTATATTTTGGGCATTAAATGTTAAAATCAGCACAACAGGCAACCAATGAATAGTGCAAAGCTGCAGGGAGTGTGGCATAACAGAGGCCATAGAATTTCATGCAGTCAAACCAAAGAGCTTGTGGTTGAATACTGCAGATCTTTTAGAAAGACATCCCCTCTTGATTTAAAGACTTCAAGTGACAGAAAATCCACAACATCTCTTGATAAGTTGCTCCAATGGTTAAATAGCCTCACTGTTAAAATGTGTCTTATTTCCAATTTGAACATTGCTGCTTCAAGCCACTCAATCTTGTTATGCCTTTGCTGGCTAGATGAAAGAGCCCTCTACTTTCGCATAGAATCTCCCTGTGTAGATAGACCAGAGGTGGGCAAACTATGGCCCGCGGACCACATCCAGCCTGCGGGACCGTCCTGCCCAGCCCCTGAGCACCCAGCCGGGGAGGCTAGCACTCGGCCCCTCCCCCGCAGCGATGCCCACACCGCGTCACCAGCGCTCTGGCCCGCCGCTCCTGCCGGGCAGCGGGACTGGCTCGGCGGGGCTGCAAGCTCCTGCTGCTCTGAGCAGCATGGTCAGGGGGCGGGGAGTGGGGGGATTGGATAAGGGGCAGGGAGTCCCGGGGGCTCCTGTCAGGGGGCAGGGGCATGGATAGGAGTCAGGGCAGTCAGGGGATGGGGAACGGGGGGGTTGAATAGGGGGTGGGGTTCCAGGGGGCCTGTCAGGGGGCAGGGGTGTGGATAGGGATCAGGGCAGTCAGGGGACAGGGGGAGTTGGATAGTGGGTGGGTCTCGGAGGGGCAGTTAGAGGCGGGGGGTCCCAGGAGGGGGCGGTCAGGGGACGAGAAGCAGGGGGGGTTGGATGGGTCAGGGGTTCTGAGGGGGGCAGTCAGGGGGCGGGAAGTGGGAGGGGGCAGATAGTGGGTGGGGGCCAGGCTGTTTGGGGAGGCACAGCCTTCCCTACCCGGCCCTGCATAGAATTTTGTAACCCCGATGTGGCCCTTGGGCCAAAAAGTTTGCCCACCCCTGAGATAGACCATCACCAAGTCGCCTCAACCTTCTCTTTTGTAAGTTAGATTCAGTGAGAGACATAAGGAACTCAATCAAAGACATGTAAGGCAGTCCCCAAATCATTCTCATGGCACTTTGCGGAACCTACTCCAATTTTTCAACCTTGTCTTTGAAGTGTGGATAGCAGAACTGGACACAGTGTTCTAACAGTGGCCTCACCAATGCTATATGGAGATAAAACTACTTCCTTACTCCTATCAAATATTCCCTTGTTTATACATCCAACTGATCGAAGGATTACATTATCCCTTTTAGCCACATCATCAGACTGGGAACTCATGTTCAGCTGTTTCCCACCATGACCCCTAAATCATTTTTTGAGTCACAGATTTCAAAGACACAGTCCCCTATCTAGTAAATTTGGCCTACACCCTTTTTTCCTAGATCTATGACCCTGCGTATTGATTGATTGCACCAGGCTTATCAAGACATTCTGATTGTTCTGTACAACTGACCTGTCCTTACCTTTATTTACACCTGACCAAATTGTATTATCTGGAAACTTTATCAGCAATGACTATATTTTCTATCAGACCATTGATAAAGATATTGAATAGCATTAGGCCAAGAACTAATCCCTGCAGGATCCCCCTAGAAACATACCCACTGAAGGATAATTCTTCATTTGCAATTACAATTTTGAGAACTATCAGTTAGCCAGTTTTTAGTCGATTTAATACATACTGCATTGATTTTCTATTATGTTAATTTTCTTTAGAACATTGTATTTTATGTCAAATGTCCTGCAGAAGTCTACATCTGTTACTTTTATCAACCCAAGCTTCTAGTCCCATCAAAAAGTGAGAAAGATTGTTTGACAAGATCTCTTTTCCATAAATCCATACTGATTGACATTATATTGCCATCCTTTATTTTTTATGATGGTGGTTATCAAGGGAAGAGATGATTTTACATTTATAAAGAATAATGCTTCTAGTATAACTATTCACAAACTAACCCTCTTCTGATGCCCTTGGCTGGGCTGAGGTAAAGGTGCTACTGGCTGGAGGATTGGAGTAACAGACTAAGAGGGTGTGTGTTGAGGCTGGAGTCTAGGAAATGGTGGAGTATCTTGAGGAGGCAAGAAGAGAAGAGACATGGAGCAGAGTGGGAAGCTGCAGTGGTGGGAGGGTATAGAAGGAGGAAGCAAGAAAGGAAGGAAGATGGATGAGACCCCAGGGGGAGGGGGCATGGAATGTGGACAGGGGAGAAAAGACATTGTGGGTTCAAGGAATGCAAGATACCCAAGGAGATATAATGATTGCGGTGAGGAAGGGGAATGGAGTTGATAATTGTAATTGTCCTGTGCTTCACATTCCCAACCCAGATAGTGGACCTCATTTGTTTTTTCAACCATCAATTACAAAATATTCATGTGATTTGCACAGGGAGAGACATATAGACCCAGATCCTGAAAGGTATTTAAAGCCCTTAATTCCCACTGGTTTCAATGGAAGTCAGGAGCCTAAATTCTTTTGGAGACCTGGGCCATACTCACAAGCAAAGGAGTTATGTTCCATTAAAATCAAAATATAGCTACATGATAATGGCTGCTGTCACAGTGACTTACCTTTCTGTCCTTGGAGTAGCTGTTGTTTTACTTTCTCTCTTGTTGTGAGTAGTTCAGTTCATTGGCCAAGCCAAACTCCATCACTGGCGGTGTAATAAAAGTCCATAAATAAATAAAATTAAATGAAAAAAAGGTCATTTCAACTCAAGTCTAAAACCTTCACCTTTGGGGCAAGGCAGAGCCATGGCTCACAAAATGAACAGTTTCCTAGGGTTTGTTGAAATTCTTGTTTTTTTATTTTTCACAACAACAAAAGCATATTTAAATGAAAGATTTCTTCCCCCCCCCCATTTGAAAATTAAGGAATTTCTTTGATTTAAAGAACTGCAGTTAAACTTGTTTGATTAGAAGCTATTTTCATTTTGGTTTTCCCCAATCCCAGAAAAAGGGGGGGGGGAGGGAGCAAATAAAAACAAACAAAACAAAACATTAGAGGGTGACAAAGTTACATTTTGTTTAACTTTTTTATTAACTTTTTCACACTTTTCTAGTGAGAGAAAAAGTGGAAAAACTAACAAACAAAATGGAAAAAATAACTAAATGTAAAACTCCCTCCTAGCTAGAAGCCCTACCACAGGTTTCACTCAGTCACCCTCACTTGGAGGAAAGAGAGATTACTTGTAGTCCTGGCCCACTTCCCAGCATTCCTTGCTGTCAGGCCTACAGTTCCCATACTTGCTGGGAACTACAGTCCCCAGAATGCCTCCATTCTGGGCAGAAAAATCAGTACAGAGGTGTGCTGGCCTCATAGCCTGCCTGAGAAGAGCCAGCTCTGGTGGGTTTTTTTTTAATGAGTGATAGGATTGCTGAGGGCTCTGGAGCTCATCTTTGGACGATGCTAGAAGCTTTAGCTCTCTCCTGCAATTCAGCCCTGCAAGAAGCCAGCGGACTCCCCTCCCCTTTGCTAACCATTTTCACAGGAGGGGTGGGGGGAACAGAAAAAGCCTGACAGCTCAGCATAGCTTTACCCCTCCCTTCCTGTGAGCAAGGGGGACAGGACAGCACCTCTGTTCCTTCCCTCTGCAACACCTAGGAGGGTGAAGAGCCCCTGGAGTAGCAGAGGTGAGGCTGGGGGGCTGAACTGCGGGAGGGGGAGGACTACTGATTTTTAATCTGCTGAGATTGGCAATACTGAGCGTGCCCTGTTACAGACACCATTAATGTAATGATACAATCTGTACTACTAGAGCACGCTTCCAGGAAACCTGAAAAGATGTTTACAAAAGTACATTAGAACACATGGAAATAAATACTTTAGCTTCCATAATAATACCAGAAATTACACTAAAAATGGGATTAGTAATGACTACTGTCATTAGTCAGTTTTGATACTTTGTGAAGCTGTTAAAAATTAAGTTTACAATATTATGCTGATTATATTTAAATTATGTACTTTTAGTAACCGGCATTTCTGAAAAAACAAAACAAAAAACAAAACCCCCCTAAATAAGTGTGTGTTGCCTGTTGGTGTTTGGTTACTGACAGTGTTATGTAAATAGCGATTGTATATTGTGCATATGGATATATGAAAATTAGCTCACTTTTATTTAAAGTCTAGATATGGATTTAGGAGCCTAACTTTAAGCATCCCAAAATATGGGTCTACATTTCCAAAAACCTGGTCAGTTTTCTATACTGGGAAAACAAAACAAAGCACAGCATGGACTCCCGATTGGCTGGTATCATCAGGAGCTGAGAGTAATTTATAATGGTAAGATTTTTGCCTGGGGAACGGTACCAAATGGGACACCACAGGGGTCAGTAGTGGACACAGTTCAACAACTGAATTAATGGTATGGAGCAGTGACACTTGTTCAGCCTGTCTCTTAAAACAGGGCAAGCAAAAGATCAATTGTAGGAGCACTCCATGGCCTGTCTGACACAAGCAAGACAGCATGAGGAGTGTTGGGGTACCAAGCAACTAAATATGAAGGCCCTAAAATTGAGACACCCCACAAAATGCATTCATAGGGAAATTTCTAATGCAGTTTTTTTGTAATGGATTCCCCAAAAAACAAACAACCCCCCCCTCAAACTTTGAATGAAAAACCCATGCTTAAAAAAAGATAAGAAAAATTAAAGAATCATCACGTTTTCCAAAACTCCCCTACCCTTCCTAATAGATTAAGGGTAGCCCAGAATAAAATATGACACTATATAACACTGAAATATAAAATGAAGAATTGTTAATGGTAAGATTAAGAGCTTTGATAGCCTGTGTTATTAATGATATGTAATTATGTATAGTGAATGAAACATTAAGGCTATGACTTTGCAGGAGTAACTGTGGCTTTGCCAATTCTTCTTTTACATAGAATTACTAATCTGCTTAAAATGTCATTGCTGACAGAACAAAGGTAACGTGTTGGAAGATATAAGTCAGAGATACACAAACATGCAAGGATAAGTAAAAACTCCCCTTTTTCTGGGAAGACCCAGGGCAGGGTGTCACAAAACAACATAATCCAGAAGCTGCAAAACAAATAGGAAAAATACAGAAGTGGGGTAAATGAAGCTTGCACATGCATAATGTATGGGTTACCTAAAATCCAAAAGGTTGATGTGCTAAAAGATGATTGGATAAAGATTAAGTAATCTGAAATGCAGAAATGTATAAAACATGTAAGTGAACGTGGGTCCAAACTTGAAAAACACTGGACCAGAAACTAAAGAATGGGACCAAAGGACCAGACCAAGGGATCAGAGGAGGCAATGAGTATCATGGAAGATGAGTCATTACACAAACTAAAAACTATTTCCCCATGCTAATTTCTTCCTACTGTTACTCACACCTTCTTGTCAACTGTTTGAAATGGGGCCATCCTGATTATCACTACAAAAGTTTTTTTTCCTCCTGCTGATAATAGCCCACCTTAATCAATTACTCTTATTAGAATTGGTATGGCAACCCCCATTTTTTCATGTTCTCTGTATATCTATATCTTCCTACTGTATTTTCCACTGCATGCATCTGATGAAGTGGGCTTTAGCCCATGAAAGCTTATGCTCAAATCAATTTGTTAGTCTCTAAGGTGCCACAAGTACTCCTTGTTTTTTTTTTTTTTGTTTTGTTTTTTTTATGGAAGATGAAAGAACTTTTTTGGCCCATTTACCAATTCTGTCTTGTCTGTCGTTATTTGTCTGGCATAAATGTATGTCCTGACACTATAAGTGATAATAATTCTGTCCGAAATTGTATAAATAAAGGGGGAAATTGATTAAGTCTAAATTGGGTGGACTTGTGACTTGTTTCCAACTTTTACCCCCCAACAAGGAGTGATGATGTATGTTTGCTCACTATCACCCCACTCAGGGGAGAAAAGAAACTACAAAGAATTTCTGTCTCCACTCTCAGCAGTCAAGAGAGGATGAGGGGAGTGAGGAGCTAATGTATCAACTATAGTCACAATGTGGCACAATGTAAATACTGGGCAAATGTTCAGTGTTAGCATTCTCATCCATGCATTCTTGGATGATGCAGATATGGTAGTACATTGTCAAGATGTTGCACCGTGAATATTTTGTCTCTCTCTAGGATTCCACCCAAAGACCAACTTGATTTCTGAGCTCCTCAGAACCGAGTGCTGTGGATCGAGAAGATGATGTAAATTCAAGTATGAACAAATCTGCTTACAGTATCAGAACTGGAAAGATATCAAATACAGTGGGGGACAGACGCAAACTGCAACTGGGCCAGGAGAGATTGTAAAGGAGGCTCACACGTGAAGTGAGAATCGATAGAAATACATGTAAATACATACACCTGGGAAGAGGAAATAAAACACCAAATGAGGATAATTTATCTGGAAATGGGGCCAGATTCTCCAGTCTGCTAAGGCCACTTTGTGGCACAAAACAGACTTAAAGCAGCCTGATATGCCCTCAGAGAATTCCCCTTTTGGAGGGAAACAGTCTGCTGGGGTAGCCTCCTCCTGAGCCCACTGCCACCTCAGCCCACAGCATAAGGAGATTTAGGGGGCGCAGCAGTTCTAACTTGTGCAGTTGTAACTCCCATTGGAACAGGTGGCTTCAGATCAGGCAACTCTAAGTAGCTCTTTGCTCATCCCCATTTCCACTCTGTCGAAGCAGAGCTCAGGTGCAATGGAAACACTGAGTCCGGTAAGTTTGAGAATGACCAAAAGGTGGTTCAGTACATGTCTGCTAGACTGCTTCATGGCTCATACACACTGTTCTATGATTAACTGCATTTGCCATCTGTTGGACCCCATCACCTAAACCTTTGAATTCCAGTTACATTATTCCACGTTAATTGTTCTGCCTTTAATTTTAGTATCGCCTGTACATTTGTAAGCCTCATTACATAAGAATGACCACACTGGGTCAGAGCAATGGTCCATCTTGCCCAGTATCCGGTCTTCCAACAGTGGTCAATGGCAGGTGCTTCAGAGGGAAAATGAACAGAACAGGGTAATCATGGAGTGCTCTGTCCTATTGTCCACTCCCAGCTTCTGTCAAACAGAGGCTAGGTACATTTCAGAGCATGGTTTTGCATCCCTGTCCCTCCTAGCTATTAGCCATTGATGGACCTATCCTCCATGAATTTATCTAGATCCTTTTTGAACCATGTTATAGCCTTGGCCTTCACAGCATCCTCTGGCAAAGAGTTCATCAGGTTGACTAGGAGTTGTGTGAAGAAATACTTCCCTTTGTTTATGTTAAACCTGCTGTCTATTCATTTCATTTGGTGACCCCTAGTTCTTGTGTTGTGAGAAGGAGTAAATAACACTTCCTTATTTACTTTCTCCACACCAGTTATGATTTTATAGCTGGCTCTTTTCCAAGATGAAAAGTCCCAGTCTTATTAATCTCTCCTCATATGGGGGCTCAGTTGAACATCCTGTATCACTTGGTATGTGTGACTGCAGTGTCGCTCATGGATGGATCACTGTTTTCCTCTTACTTTCTGCTCTTTGAGCTCACTTTACTGTTGTGCTCCACAAGCCAGGCACAGGAAGAGGTGCTCCTCAATGTCAGGGAGCGAGTACAAGCTTGTTATCAGCAAGTCACGTCAATATGCCATGCAGCAAAGCAAGATTATGTCCAGACTTTGTTCACATATGGTCACATCACCACTTGCAATGAAATCCCCTGCGTATTTCCCAAGAGCTGTTATAAGGTTTTACTGCGCGTGGTTACATCACTTAAGGTCACTGGTGTCAGTGAAAAGATAGCGATTGACTTCAGTGGATATTGGACCACACGCAATATCTTAATTTCACAGCCTTAATTCTACAGCTCATCTCCTTGAACCATATATTAAAAATGGTGTCGTATCGCCATTTTAATTGTTACGTTTAAGAAATGTGAGTGATTATAGTGTAACAGCTGTTTCTTGCACTAACACTGTCAAACAAAGCCCCGGAAAGCAACACACCCTTCCAAGCTTGTTCATTGTGCCCCATTTAATTACAGGAGGATGCTGGTGGCTGAAAACAGGTGCTTAGAAGATGAAGCTTTCTCCTGCAGCAGGTCATCAGGCTCACCAAGAAAGCCAATGTAAGGGGAGAAGTGCCTGCTTTCCAGCGACAAGACAGCTTCCCATGAAAGAAATAGGAGCAGACCAAGACTGAGGTGAATCAGCCAGTGTAGCTCCATTCCAGTCAATGGAGCTGTGCTAATTTACATCAACCAGGGATCTGGCCCAGAGTCTGTTTCTTGCCTTTCAGTTTGCTCTATTATAATGTTAATAGTATTAATACTAATTTTGACAAATTACAAACAACAACGAGGAAAAAACACCACCTTCATTAAGAACACACGTACCAGGGGTCCTATATAAAAGGAAGGGGGAAAGGTTCTACATGTGGACTCAACATTAAAAATAAAAAACTTTTTTTCTGAAGGTAGGTTTGAGTGAGAGGATGGGCGGGGGGGGGGAGGGGGAGAGAAGAGAGGCAGAATCAGATTGCAAGGAGGATGTCCCACTCCCTGTAGCCTACTGCAGCAAATATGTGATCATCTGCTGACTTCAGATCTGAGGGTGAAAACCATAAGAGGTGGGTCATGTGAGGGCAAAACACACAGCAGAACATTAGAAAGTAAGCCTTGAATGCAGGCAGGCCCGACTCACCATCAGTAGCTTTAACAGGCACCACATGTGTATTTTATTCCAAATGGCTAATTTTCATTTATTTGTTATGAATAATTATAGTGCCTGCTGACACCCCCTCTTCCCCATACACAAGCCTATCCCCAAACCGCAACAGTGTGTAAAAGTTTGCCATCGCGTCTCCATTAAACTGTATTCTCTCTGCCTGCTGGTGATAATGCACTTCAGATCATTCATTGATGCAATATATTTTCCAGGATAGGCTTTTTTGTTTTTTCTCTTGGCCGCTCACCCTCTTCTGTAGTCAGATTTGCTCATTTCTCTTGTAGGCTGTCTCGGAGCAGAGAAAGGCTTTTAGTTTTAAGCAGTTCTCTTTTCAGCCTCCCCTTATTGAATTCCAACCTCCATTTTTTTTTAAACATAGGAACATCATTTATCTTGGACTTTAAGTTGCAGAGGCCTTCAAGGGGCTCCTTTTTTTCTTTCCCAGCTGCATTTGTTGACACACAGTCAATCTGTTTTTTGCCTTCCTTCCCCTTTTCCCCCCCAGCAGGCCATAAAGTATCGACAGCTGTGCCCTTTATTAGCATAGCCATTCTAAACACAACAAGAGGGAAGAGACTAAATATATTACAGCCATTACCTCTGTCAAAAAGTGACAATTTTAAAACATTTCGGCTTTTCACTGGGAAAGCTAGCAGCACAAAAGAAAGTGCTATAATTTTATTGTAAATGCTTTTTAAATATGGGTCACTTGGCCATAATCAGGAGAAAGAATGGAAAAGTTCAAAGCTTGAGAATAGTTCAGGCTGATATCAGAATTTTTTTTTTAAAAGGCTTGTCTTTAAAATATGCAAATTGGACAAAATACAACAGTGAGAAGCATGCAAACTAAGATCTTGTTCCTGGAGGTTTTGTTTTCAGTACAGCTCTGTTCATATATTTCCATTTACTTATAAGTGTGTTTTACAACTTGGATGGGAATTTTTCCTCCCCAAACAGGGTGTTATGAATGTTTGGACACAAAGAAATAAAGAGGGGGAAACAGCCAGTCTTCTGTTTTCAAAATAATGAAGTATTCTTTTTCCTAAATGCCTTTGGAACTGAGATGTAATATGGCTCTGGGATTTACTCGACAAGATGAATTTTAAGAAATAAACTCAGTGTGAAATCTTTCCTAGCATTTTAGGTTCAAGGTAGGACTCTCAAGTCTCTGCATATGCTATGAATTTTGTTTATCTATTTTTAAGTTATGACACCGGAGTTTTTGACAAAGACTGCAGAATGGAGGGTGGGGGAGGCAACCTTTTCAGTATTTCCAGTGACCTACTGTCTGTGGTTAGCATCTAATCTGCACTTTAAAGGTAAAAGGGGATTTATGGATGTGCTGAAGTATGTATAATCCAATCATTTTCATTTTAAACTGCAATCACAGTGCATCAGGCAGGAGGGAAAAAAGCTTGAATTAAGAATGGATTCTGACTTCAACTTGCTTCTCATTTAGGAGAATATCAGAAGAAAGTTTGCACTAATTTTTCCCTCATGTTAGCTGTAGCCTCCTATTCACAATTCTTGCCCCAAGGTTTGCTTTTGCTTTTTAAATTTGAAAGCGTGTGTCAACCTGAGCAATATATGACCTGACCATTTGGTAGACTCAGTCATCCAACCAGCCTTCCAAAGGCAGAACTTCTTGAAAATACCTAATTCAACAACGATCAATAAAATCCTGGGGAAAAGAGTTAACACAATTATTGTTGTTAGTATTGTGGTAGTACCTAGAGGCCTGGACCCCACTGTGTTAGGCATTGTACAAACATATCATAGAGAGAGGGTCCTGCCCCAAATACCTTACAATCCTACTGTAAATCTCATTAAGTTCTAAATCCCTATTTGGTAGCACCCTATAGATTTATATACCACATGAAGAATGGCTTTTTAACAGCAGCAGCAACTAAAGGACCATTAGCACTCCTTTCCCAAGGCTAAGAGGAGTCAGAACAGGATCATATTTTCTTGGAGCTTACTTGTGAGGTGCGATTGCATCTATGTCACTCTCAGAAAAGGTCTTGGAGCTGCTGCCAGCTTAGATCAGGGACTGCAAACCTTTCCACGATGAATAAAATCTGAAACTTCAGAACAGCACCTTTATCCTTTTCATCAGACCTCCTGGTGCTAAATATTGGTAGAAAACACCATATTCTGATATTAGCTTTCCTTTGTTTAAAAAAAAAAAAGTACTGTAGTTCAAAGGTAGCTTATACCGAGCCCATCCATATTATATTAAAACACTACATTAAAGGATGGCAGGGTTGCAAAGTGTAGCACTCGACTCAGGAAATGACATAGTGAAGGATGTGATCCCCAAATCCCTGCCTCATTCACTGGGTAGTAACGTGAGTGTAATTCAGCCTCCTGCAACGTGATCTTCTGAAGTGAACACTGAGGGCCAGATCAGAGTCTGGACTGTGCACAGGGATGTTGAGTGGGACATCCTGTCTCCAGTATGGCTTTCTTGGAGCAGGGGCATTAGGAGAAGCCTCTCCACAGCACCCACTACTCCTGTCAAACAGGTGAGTGAGGCCAGTCTTATACTGAAACGAGATGGAGGAGGGCCAGCCACACCGGAGGAGGAGGAGGAGGAGGGAGTGTTTCTCCCTTAATCCAGGGAGAGAAGAAGATGCAATCCCCATGTGCTCCCATACGTTAACCCATCTTCAGGACCTCGGTTCCACCTTCTGAAAACTGACCATCAGGGTGGAATTAAGCATCTGCTACTCCTCAGCACTAGAAGATTTTTAATACCCCAGAGCAGAAAGAGAGCAGGGAAGAAACCGGCCTGTGTGAGGCACACCCCTTGTCCAGAGCAGAGTATAAAGCCACAATTTGGCCTGGAATGAGATAAATACCATGTGGAGCTTTTTATTTACAACATATTCCAGTTGAACCTGGGGGAAAATTGGAAATAATTTCCTCCTATGTTTGATTTATCTATCTAATTAGGTATTTATTTAACTGTGTCATCTCACTGAGTTTGCGTGTCCTTGAAATGTCACTTCTAGTGAAATTAAGCACCGAGTTTCTCTGCACATCAAGTTGTGAGATCCACTTCTGGCTTGGAATCGCAGGCTGCTGCAATATTGTCCACCGAAATCATCACATGCCAGTATCATGGCAGCCATCTTTGGCCATCTTGCTTTGTATAGCCAATCACGCACCCTTACAATATATTATATACAGGGGGTGCTACTACAAAATGAACTTAGAGCACCACAGAATTCACCTTTTCTGTATGATTTACAGTATTCTTGGTGCTTAGAATGTGAAATAGTACGTTTGGAGATGGTAAATGTCCGCTGTATATTGTCACTCTTCACACACAGCCCAGGTGAGGACAGAACCATCCCAGAGCTTTTGCATGCTGGGTCTGCCTCCAGGAGCAGTATGAAAACCTCTTCCAGGTCCTTCACCCCCTGTTCCAGTTAGCATGGAAAGCTGAGCTAAGACACCAAAACATCAGCAAATGCAAGAGGCTGGCGGGTGGCAGAAGCCAGCTCTTTTCACTGACTAAGAACATGTAGTGACCAAACTACAGTAGCTGCTCTCACTCTACACAATGGGACACTGGTGAGCTGTGAATGGATCCTGGAGGAACTGTGAGCTGTGGCTGTTTAGTGGGAGATTCCAGTCCATGCAGTCTTCTCGTTGTGCAGTTATGCAGCTACAGAGGGAGGTGCTTAGGCTGCCCAGGACTGTGGAGGCAGTCAACCTGGGCACCTCCTCTGAAGCGTAGCCCATAGTACACTTCTCTTTGACCCTCCAACTGGCCCTGCCACAGTGAGCTCCTCTTCTGGTCCTTCCTCCCAGTGCAGGGGGGTGGAAGGGTCTCAAGAAGGAAGCCAGTTGAGAAGGCTGGTGATTTTATGTCAGAATTATGGGCAGATTTGATATTGTTTTGGGTCCAGTGTTTCTTAGAATCTGTACACTGTGACTACACAGAAAATGAAATGATAAGCATACAAACACCAGCATCAACAGAGCCAACTGCTACTTAAAAGCACAGAGTAAACGAACTGTACCAGAGTAAAACAAACCATCTGATGTTGGAGGAACCTCACAAAATGTTAAACATTTGGCTGCTTATCAAGCTAGTCCAACCTTTCCCACTACTCAGCCCTCTGTCCTTCCAGCCAACAGGCCTTATGACGGGGCTTCTCTTCCCCCAGACCTGCTCTGGGCTTGTAAAGGGCAGGGGAAAGGAGATGTGTCTGCATAGCTTCTGGGGGCTGTTGGCAATTGACAGGTACAACTGGCAGCCACGTACAACTTAAAGCAGCCTTGAGGTTGCATTACATTATGCCAGGGTCCAGACTGGTCTCCAGCTGGCTTCAGGAAGCACAATGGGGTTTAAAAGCATCTTTCTGCACCCCTCTGCCACCCCCAAATACTTTGCCTAACACAATGGCCTATGGATACATTACTTTTTAAATGGTACTGAGGTAGCTCAGTATCAGTGGACATTTAGCAGAAGTCAAAGGACCCAAGACAAATTGACAGGTCAGAGATTGCTGAGCTAAACTTTGCATGATCCCTGAAGCCAGAAGCTGCATTCTGCAGAGATAACTGACTTCAGTAGTAAAGGCTGCACAAAACAACATAGGAAAGATTGATTTGTTTTGTCTTATTGTATATACGCTTTCAGTTAAACTAGTATAATGGTCCCTATCGTTTTGGGATACCTTTTCTAACAGCGCTGAACACACCAGGTAATTAAGATGTTAACCAATGATTTTCGTTTGCCAGATTACACTGTGCTTATACTTGTTCCTCAGAGCTGCTGTGCCTTTGTACTACTTTTAATTAGCATTTTACACACATGGATCAGAAAGAAGAAAAAAAAAATCTTTCCTGGCCAGCTAACTGTTTAACTTGTTGCTCATCAAAGATCTAAAAAGTCTGTTTTTCAATTATTTGAACAGCGGAACAGTCTTTTTACAGCCAACCTTATTAAAGTGCCGGATTTTATTAGCTGTTTTGTGTTAATAAGACTAAGGAGAATGTAGTGGAATGCTCCTTTGGAAGCTCTTGAATTCCTGTATACTTTGGAGTTCACTTTTCTCTTTCTGAATAGGATGCCTGGCAATGGACTAATATGTTAGCCTGCTGTATTGTAATATTCTCTACCTTGAAGCGCTCTCTGACAACTACTTCACCTAGATAAGCCAAAGCTACTTTCAAAAGAAAAGAAAACCCAAATAATACTGCCCATTCACCACTTTTTTAAACTGTTCCGGGGAAAGGGACTCTCATTTTAAGGAGATTTAATATTAAGTGCATTGGCAGTCCAGAAGGAAGTCATTTCTTAATGCAAGTAAGATCTGATTAAACAAAAGTCTATTCTTAAAAAAAAAAAAAAAAAAGTCAAAATATTCTAAACTAACCCTTTTTCATCATTTTGAAGGTTTTTGTGATTTTTTTTTTATGCAAGTCACCCTTCCTTCAAAAGTGTCTTTTCAAAACTTGCCCTTGCCAAAAATCTGGTTTTCAGATAATGTAAAATTTTAACCACCATTTAAAAATATTTGACAAAATGCTTTCAATTAAAATTTTAAACCCTCCCAGCAGAATAAAGCATGAGGTTTTTGTGTTTAGATAGTGTCAACAATTTCCCATGAAAATTTGTTTTAGAAATCGGTTATTTTTGAATGAAAAATAGCTTTTTGTTCATGTAACAGGTTACCGGCCCTTTAAGGCTAGAGGACATGTGTCCTGCATAACTGAGTGTGTTGGATGCAGTTCCAGCAATGCATAATCAATAGACAGGAGGTAGACTTCAGAGCTCCAGCCCCAAACAGCAAAGTTAGATCATAGGAGCCTCCCTAGCTGTCCTGCCCAACTCTACTACTAGCAAGGAACATCCCCTTCTTCCCACCTGCACAAAGGAGGTGCTTTCTGCAGGTCAGGGCCGGATGTTAGGCAAATTGGGTAGCAAATAGAAGGAAGAGGCAGCTGTCCATGTTCATTTGTCAAACTGAAAAGTGCTATATGGAGCCTTTGAGGGAAGCATGTCTGAAAGAATAGCTGACAAGCTAAGTAGTCAGGAAGTGCGTGTGTGTGTGTGTGTGTGTGTATATGTACAAAATGTTAGTGGAACCCAAGACCGTGGCAGGGCCTGGGGAATCCATAGAACTTAATCCAAAGTACCATTCGGGTCTAAATCAGCACCTGCTTTTGGGAGCTGTACCAAGAACTGATGCCACAATGCACAGGTACAGCAACAGCTGGAGCAAGAGCTGTGTGTGTAGCTAACAGTGACGATTCTCTGGTTTCATCAGCTTATCAGCCGAATAATCAGAAACCACGAGATGTTCTTCATGGTAGCTGAGAAAAATCAGTGAAACAACTCCTCTTCTGTCCCAGAGGAATCATGGAGAAATTGGTAATACAGAGAGCAGGTTTTACAGAGACAATATGCAAAGTATCCTATGTCACAGTGGAGACGATACTTAGATCATGGCAAAGTACCACGAAGAATCTAGTGTCACAGGATTGCCAACAGGGAAATCACCCCTTACTGTCTATGTTCCATTCACTATAATAACATTTTCAGAAGTGACTTAGATTCTTAAGTCCCTTGATTTTCAGTGAGATTTGAGCTCCTAAATCACTTTTGAAAATGGGACTTAGGTGCTTTTGAACGTTTTACCCAATATCAGAAAGTGACGAATCCAGTTAACTTCCATTGGCTGGGTGGATTGACTGAGCCCATCATTATTATCCAACACAATTACATACAGTAGAACTAAAGCTTATTAAATTCAGAAGCAGGCTGATGGTTTGAATAATGTCCAATGGCTGCCTCAAGACTTTTAGCAGAAGCAAAAACTAGGCCATGGGACCACAAAATATGCTAAAATAATCTTGGTTTACAAGCACGTTCTAGTCACCCTAACATGTGTTTTACAGCTCTCCTCCAGCATGACTCTCCAATAAAAGATATTACCTCGCCCACCTTCTCTCTAGAACCCTGGGACCAATACAGCTACAAGAATACCATTTACATCCCCACATGAGATTACCAATAGCTCCGTGTGCGTTCCTACACCCAGAGAGCGAGAGAGCCACTAAGCAACTGCACCACTCTGCTGAATCAAGTTTATTTTCATCTTGTTTCCTTAATATTGTCCTAATATTTTCTCATATATTCAACTGCTATTGGCTGGGCTCAGCACGGGTGGCGTGCAGGGGTTACAGGATCTGTCCTTAAAAAGTGACTGAAGCTACTGCTAAATGTCTGGTTTTCATTGACAGCAGACACTTTTTTTTTAAAAAAAAAAACTTAGAAATGCCTCACTTCAGCTTACACTATAAGCTCTTCAAGACAGGGATTGTCTTTTTACTGTGCGTGTGTGTACAGCGCCTAGCACAATGGGGCCCTGATCATGACTGGGGGCCTGTAGGAGCTATTGTCATACAAATTAACTCAAAAGGGAAGCACAGCCTCCAGGCTCATTTAACAATATTCTGTGAGTTACACCAAAATGTAGCATGCAGCAGCTGAAAGAAGTGCAGCACCGGGGAGCAAGGGGAGGAGTGTCAAACTCATTAGGGAGACAGGGCTGAATTTTATTTTAATTAGAGCCCACGGGGCAGAGCTATGAAGTCATGAAGGGCCCTATACGCACTTGCAGTGCACAGCAGACGTATCAATGGGAGTTTGGGATAACTGAAGTTAGACTATGGACGGCCACAATAATTAGTATTATGACCTGAAGTGCTGAGCAACTGCAAATCCATTGGTCAAGGAGAAATGGGGGTGGTAGCCTCACTCAGGCCCTTAATAAAATTAGCTATTGCCTCTTTAGGGCCACTGCAATGGCTGTTTTATTCCTCACCTCGCCCGTGTCTTTCCCCATCTCAAGGTTGGCCTCTATTTGGGCTAGTACCTCTTGGCCCTTTTCCCTCTTTGAGCAGTGCAGTTGCTTGAAATTTAAGGGGGCTTAAACTGAGAGCCCACCAGTTATTCACAGCCATCCTTCTCTGACCTACACTCCTATCTCCTCCTTACCTCAGGTCTTCCTGAGAGAGAGTAAGGAGCAGATCCTGTTCCTGCTGCAGTCTCTGTGGTACTGTTCCTTACCAGTTTCTGCAGACTGAGGAAGACAGCACTGCATCCCAGCACCTGCAGGTTTTCTGTCAAACTTAAAAGACTACATACCACTTTTTTCCCAAAAGTTTAAATTCCACAGAATCTGAACCTATCAGGGGAACCAGATTGATGCACAGTGTGGGTTGCCGGTAGCCTGCACGCAGTTTTTTGCATCCATGCTTCCATGCTGTAAGAGGGATGAAATGGTGAGGTAGGACGAAGAGCCATCTCAAAGAAAGGAGAGGGGGCATGTGGGGAGTGAGAAAAGCCTGGGGTTTTTTCCACAGGAGGAGCTGCCAGGTCTGCAGTAACCTTCACCCTCACTCCCCATAATCTTGCTGTGTAAAGTTAATAGAATAATGGAGTGAGGTTTTGGGACATTGCCCTAGTAGAAAGTTACTCCATACACTTAATGAGACCATGTTTCAATTTACTGAGGAGGAGTGAATTTACATGAATTACTTCAGAGCTGGAACATCAGCCAGATTCAGGTACTTGGAGTCTTCATTTCTGCCTGTCACTTTAAGCAGTGTCCAGTGGGTGTCTGAAGAATATATACTCTTATTTTGCAAAATAAACCTTTAAACAGGAAAACAAATGGTTGTGTTATTCAAACTGGCAGAAGCAGAGTGTTGTGCTGTCTATATTGAGATCCCTTGAGCCAATATAATTTCATCCCTCCGGCCTTCTGGGAAAGATCATTTTAGAGTTGGTAGAATACGCTCAGCGGGCAAAGTGTGATCTTTCTCCTTAGTCAAAATAATCTTGCGTTGATCCCTTCCACTTTGCAGGAGGTCTTGCTGCAGCACTGATTGGTGTCCAAAATCTTACAGTCTGTGTATGTTTTATGGGACTCTACTCCTGAGCAACAGCTCCTACCTCTGTAGGAAAGAATGTCTGAAGTGGATACCAAGAGACCTTCAAATCCTCATTAATGAAGCTCATGAGCTGTTGCTCCTGAGGGAGAGAATTTGTGAATTCTCCGGTCGTCATCTTCTACACCATTAACCTTATTGTCTGTGGAGAGCTGATGGCAATTTGTGTAGAGCAAGCACTGCCCACAGGTGGACTCTTCTACAGTCAGACTCCCACTCTTGGAAAACACCACAAATCAGTCTAGAAGTAACTATCTGGAAGAAGGCAACTACCAAAACCAATCTCATTCAGGAAACTTGCCCAAGATGGAGGAGTAGGGTCCTGTAGTGGCAGAATTGGGGCCACTCTTACTTTTGTACGTGGCACCTACATATTATTGGTGCATTAGAAATGTGTTTGCTTTGGCCAGTTGCCTTCTGCCTCCAACTCAGGGCGGGAGCAGTGGCTGGCTTCACTTCTGCAAGGTGGCTTGAACTCCACTAGTTTCGATGCAGTGTGAAGAGAAGCCATAGATTCACCAGGCAATCTAGAATTGCATGGATTAGCATGAACAACATTTCTAGTGGTCTCAGCTTCAAAAATTCTATAATATTAATTTTGATATCCCTGGTGCTCTTTAAAGTAAAAGGGAAGGCTCTTGGCTAACCTCTCTCTGAAGTGAGTGAAACTCACACCTTCTGAGATGGCATCAATGGGCTTTTCCTTTCCAGTCCTTTAGGAAGTATAAGGGATGCTCAGAAGACACCTCCGGGTAACACATCCCTATGAAATCAAGTCCCATTTCCCCTGCTACACAAAATCATTCAGGTTAGGGAGCCATGTGGACAGAAGTGTGCACATACACACTTCAGGAAAACATATGGACATTATAGGCTGTCCAGAAGCTCTGTATGCGACCAATGTTAAACTGAGGGAAACAAAAGGCTAAAGGGCTGCTGGCTTCCTTGAGACAAACCATGCTTGGAGTAGTCGTTGCAGGAGGGATTCTGCCAGCCTCCCCCTGAAATCGTGAGAGAGATGTCTATGATGAGCACTTGAACAAAACATAGAAACACACTTGACTAGGACAGGTAGCAGGGATTGTAATTCACATATGGATATCAAAAGACACACAGGTAAAGAGACCGGGTAGGCAAAAAGGCAACAGCAGTAATGCAGCACTCCTAAAACTTTTCATCTTTTAAGGGTCCAGAATTGTAAAGTTAAAGAGTAAAGAAGCATTAGTTAAGTATGACAAGCCTTGTTCCACAACTCCACCAAGTTCAATTAACACCCCCCCTCAAAAAAAACCCTTCTCCTTTCTTCACATGACTTCCCCTCAATTAACACATCTGTTACTTTTCAACAAGTAGCTCCTGATTCAGGAAAGCACTTAAATATGTACTGAAGTCCATCCCTGGCAACAATTTAACAGATGCTTAAGCACTGTTTGAATAGGGATGTTTTCCTGAATCAAGGTCAGGGGCAGCAGCTTTGTATAATTTTTGATGGTGCCCAGAACAGGTCCAAGTCCAAGTCTCGTCCCCCACCTGCCTAAGGCTCTGTGAGGGAGTTTGGGTGCAGGCTCTAGACTGGGGCACGGGAGCAGGCTCTGGGAGGGAGTTGGGTGTGGGGTGCGGGCTCTGGGCTGAGGTCCAGGAGGAGGTGCACGGGGCAGGCTCTCAGAGGGCGTTTGGGTGTGGGCTCTGGGCTGGGGCAGGGGTTTGGGGTGCAGGAGAGGGTGAGGGGTGCAGTGCTTACCTCAGGCAGCTCCCAAAAGTGACCCGCACACCCCTCTGGCAGCAGCACCTAGGTGGGGGGGCCGGATCGCTCTCCACGCACCGCTGCCCACAGGCACGGCCTCTGCAGTTCCCATTGGCCGCAGTTGGCGCTCGAGGTGGGGCAGCGTGCAGACCCCCCCCCCCCAGGGGCCACAGGGACGTGCCAGCACCTTCCGGCCACTTCCGGAAGCAGAGTGGGCGGGCAGGAAGCGCCTTAGCCCTGTTGCACTGCCAGTGGTGGGGGCCGCATGCCCTTTTAAATTGCTCGGGGACAGCAGGCAGGGGATGATCCAGGGGAGGCAAGCGGGGGCAGCAGGCGAGGCCAGGGGAGAGACCCAGCCCCTAACTCTGGTGGATCCGGGCCCCCGTGCTCTCATATTGGTGGAGCCTGGGCACCACAGGCTCATACAATTCACCACCCATGATCAAGGCCATAAATAGTATAGGCTTGCTGGGCTTTACTTCTGTGGCCCCAATTCAGAGAACAACCAAATACAGCTTATTTAAAAAAAATAAAATAAAAGTAGATTAAGCGGTAGCTGACTGACACAGAGGGTAAATTTTGAAACAGATCGGTTAACCATGGTAACGAATGGGGAGATCAAATTTGATGGTTAACATGTTGTTCTTCTAAAGTGGTTGTAGAAACATTGAGAAACCGTGTAAGCAAACTGATGGCTTGACTAGGTCAGACATGTCACATTTAACATCCTTTATTCCTAGGGCAATTAAGTCATTCTGCTTCTTCAGCTGAAATTGTATTTTGGGACGGGGCTGGGGTAAGACACTGTAAACAACAACCAACAACAACAGGAAAATGGGAGAAATGGGAGAGAAGAATCTAGCAAGTTATAATAAATATTTACTTTTTTTGCATTGCAATCTTTTATTTTCATCTCACTGAAATACAATTTGCTTTACAATTAATAAACTGATAATTTGTTCCTATATAAATGGATTAATAAAAATGCAGAGATTACACCACAAGATCCATCATTCAAATATCCCAATAATAAGACTTAAAGTGATGCTGGCTAATGAGAGGGTAGAATGTGTAGATAAAAGATGTCGAGGCTCTGAGGGAAGATGCTGATTAAAGGAGATATTGACAGAAGCAGGTGATGCTTTAGTCTGAATCTGAACTGTCTTGCTCATTGGTTTGGTACTGGCAGATTGTCTCTTCCAAAGGAGTCATCGTGCCATCTGGTCGAACTCCCATTGGTTTTATAACCTCATCCCTGTAAGATTTTTTAAAAGTCTTAATTAGCATATGCACACATGCATCAATCCACTGTTTTATTATATATAGAGATATACACACAAACTATATTTTTATAGTCTTTAAAATAACATTTTAATGAAGATCTCCATTTTGAATAAGAAAGGGGAACAAAACAAATCCAAAACGGGGGTGGGGAGGACAGATAAAGACTTCATTCATGTAGGCCAACCTATTAAGCCAATTAAAAGATACAGGAAAAGTCAATGCCTGACAGACTCACCACAAGGAGCAGGTTCACTGTTTTAAATACATACACTAGCTTTTCTTCTGTGAATTCTTTAAGAAGAAAAGGTTGCCAAAGTTTCACCTGCCATTCTGGGCAACACACAATTAAAAGAGATGATTTGATACATATTATCTCATTCGGTGAAATAAATCATTCAGGAGAACACATTCTGCCTACACAACCTCTAGTGGTGCTTAAGTACTTGTTGATTCATGTTGAAAGTCAGCTTTTTTTTTTTTTTTTTTTTTACTATTGCTTTTGTTTGTAGCAGTTTAATTACAGGATTGACAGTCATTTTAATCTCTTCAAAGCTCCAAAGGCCTCTCCACAGCTAATCCAATTATATCTACTCCACAAGCCACAGCCTCATCTAAAGATGATTAATTATTGATTAAGCCAATCAAAAAGTATTAGCAAAGATTTATTTAATCCTCACATTTTATCACCTCATTTATTATATGTGGATTATGGAAAAGGCTGTAAGGTCAAAGATAACATTTTAATTTTCCATTAAAAAGCCCTTATTTTTAATTTTCATGATTTCATCTAAATGGTGTGGATGCTGGACCCTAATTTGCCTCCAATTTGAAAGGGAATCCCTTGAAACTTGTTTGTTGTTCCCAAAGACAGCCATAAGTTAAAGAGCAGGATTTAGTTACTCTCAGTGGGGAAAAGCTTTATTTCCGGCAACATTCTGCCTGCTCCTCACTCTCTCTTTAGGACAAATGAGAAGGGCTTTGTACAGAGAGTCAACAATCCCTCCTTCCAATGATGACTGTTACAGAAGCAGCTAGAAAAGCAACATGCTAGTTGCAGGGTATGAACAATAAGTCAGATATTATAAAGATGACCAATGCTCAAACAAGATACCAGAAACACTAGTTTTGAAGAGTCTCATCTCTCTCAATAGAGAAAGGGAAGCTATTTGCATAAGTGAGGCACTCAAATCACAGTCATTATTTGCACCAGACACAAACTCAGAGTGCTTTCTCCTCTGGCATTTTAGAAAAATGTATTTGCTGCACTATGTGGCTTGAGACACCTTGAACTCAAGGAAACCAGTGTGGTTTTGCAAGCTGGGCTGGGCAGACTTCTAGGTATTTGTGCAAGAGGTCTGCAACCCTTGCATGCAGACCAGTGACAGTATGGCTTCCTTACACATCTGAGTCTCCAGGGGGAGCTGGCAGGGGGCGGGAATGTGCAATTATGTACTTCCACTGGCTATTCTCTTCATGGAGGAGAGATAACTAGCCATGGACTAGGACTGATTCTTCCTCCCCTTCTCACTTTGGCAGTATGGGTTCTAGGCCTCTCCTGACCATCCAAAGTTCCAAACCACCCCACAGTAACTTGTGTACTTCAAAAGGGTAAAACGAGAAGGGAGAGGAAAAAAAGGACTAAAAGTAAAGAGAATAATTAGCAAACAAAATATGTGATGTTTGGGATGCCACAAAGCTAACTTTATGAGTCTGGAATGAGTACATTACTCAAAACAGAACTCGTTGGGTAGGTTTGCAAGAGGAGTAACTCCACCAATTGAAATAAAGCCGACTGACATTTGCATACAACAATCCTCATGCAGATCCTCAGCTTGTGTAAACTGTCATAGGTCCATGGAGGTCACCAATTTAGCACTGATTGCTTAGAGACCTCAATGGAGCTATGACAATTTATGCCAGTTGAGGACCTGCACCCTTTTGTTTAAAGTAAGGTAAAAGTCATCTTAGGGTTCTCCTGACAAATGCACACACGTCCAAGAAAATAATTTCACATCTATGCTATCACAGCTGTGAAGTGTGATCACTCCACATTATAGGAAAGAGATCTTACTTCCCACATGCAGTGGGTGGCAGTATGAATTTTGCTGTATCAATTGAATATATATTATAAATGCAAATATATGAATGTACATATTAATAAAATTTGTTTAAGTGTGTATGAACATCCTTGTAACCCCTAACAAGATCAAAGACTCTTGGCTGCACTACACATATTCCTAACACAAACAAAGCATTCTATTCAAGTATACAAGTAGAAAACACACCCTAATTAAGCAGCTGGTAAAATGCATTCTTTTCTCCACTTGCAGATCTCCCAAGTGTCCCTTCAAATTTACCTATACAAGTTTCAGCTTCCTGCTTGCCACTTAGCTTAATAACGATTCAAAAAATCATTCCCTTGTTTTCAAGGGTACTTATTTCTTGTCTGCTCTGTGTATGACAGGGCAGTATTGACACATGGAATTAATGACAGTGTCTGTAACGAAACAACTGTCATGCAAACACCAGTCTGCTCCTTTGATAACATGGCATGTTTGGGACCTATTCACCTCCCTATAATTGAGTACTACATAATAGTTCCAATCCTTTCATATAACATTATTTTGTTCTATGATTAGAAAAGGAGGGGGGGGGGAATCTATACACCATTACCTTCTTCATTCACCCCCTGATTAATGCTGTGTTTTTAATGAATGTGGCTGCTATTTAGGCAGGTTCTGTTACATACTTGTTTTGTTGACTTCTGTTCAATGTACAACAAAACCCAAGCTGTGATAATTGGGGACCATTTCCATCAGCAAAAGAATTCCTGCTATTAATACAAGGTTGGCTTGGAAAAAGCACCCTTACATTTTAAATTAGTCAATTAATATATAATTCTCCCATAATTTATAATGGAGAAAGTGTTAGTATATTTATCAGACATTTTAATTAGCATGGAATATTTCCAATACTGTTGGATATAAACAGATGGAAAATTGCACAATAGTGATTTAATGTGGCTAAATTTAGTCCTTTGCAACTCCGAAAGGTTATGTTAAATCTTTTTGTACAGATTGGAGAAGGTTTTGGAAGCTCAATCATACGACTTACTATGGAGAGCAAACTGATTCGCACCCAACAATTCTCATTGCTATAACAAGATGAGTTATACTACTTACTTACAAACAGGTTTTATTTGAAACAAATTCAGGGCTAACTCCAGCCACCCAACACCCTATCCAACACCTTGCCCAAGTAGTGTTGAAAGTTCCCGAGTGCTGTAGAGATTTCAAGGTCTTCCTTTTCCCTTGCATTTAAAATTATTAGAAATACATATATTACAACAACAGCAACAGGAAAGCATCCTTGTCAGGCTAAATTTGTACCAAAGTTTAGTTACTGTGAACGGAACAGAGAGCTTTTATAAAACCAAGACCAACACACTTATTTAAAAATCAAAAGATGATTTATGTTTAGGATAGGCTGTTATGGTTATATCAGATTTTTTTTTTAAATACTTCATTCCTATGTATTTTATGGATGCTATCCTTGTATGTATCCTGACTTCTGACGAGTAATGAGTTCACATTCTGTATGCCACTTTCCCTTTTTGTGGATTACAAAACTCCAGATAACACTTCATTTGTAAAAACTGCAGTTTAACCATAAAAACCTCAATACTTTTAAAAAGCCTCAGCCTGTACAAAGCAGTTTTTCAGTTATGTGCAAAAGAGTCTGAAACATCACAAACATGTATATTCACTCCTCCCCTTCACACTACCTATATTTATATGCAATAAAACTGGATGAATTAATTTTCTACCCAAACTTGGCAATAATAATTCGTTCTCACAAAATCAACTTAGATCAGCGTTAGCATCAAAAGATTCATTCAAGCACAACTGCCATACTGAAAAATTATAAGTAACTGAAAATAGCAGATATGCCATTGCAACCTTACCTATAGTCTAATATCCATTGCATTTCTCTCTCCTAGAGGGTTAATAACTTTAAAGATGCCAATAAATCCTTATCACCTCCTTCCAGCTCCATCATGCTTATCATTTAGTGTTACAAAATGCCATAAAATGGTTTCAGATATTTCCTTGTTGTATGCAATTATCTCCTACAACAGGCACTCTTCAATATTAATACACTACAAATACTAAAGTAATCAAAAAATGGACAGCTTCACAGCTCACAACATGTGCGTCCAAACACATGACTGCTTGTGAAAGTTTGTGCCCTTTTAAAAAATGGTGCCATGTTTTTATTTCCTAGGAGTGCAATCGGTCAGAGAACGCATTTTAAAAACAATAAATAAAATCAGATCTAGAAAGGTCTGTAATCAGATGGGATGATTTTGCCATTTTCAGTCAGTCAGGGACTTATCAATCCTTTATATTTTTCTTTACTGTGAGAATGCTAGTTCTTAAAGGGTTACATGCCATAAGGTTACATGCCCCACCCCACGTTTTCCTGTTCAATTTCTTTCCCTTTTAAAAAAACCCTCCCCCTAAATGATGAAAAGCATGCTGGTGCTGGAAGAACGTGATAATCATTTATTGGCATCTTTAAAGCGATTAACACTCTAGCAGAGAAGAGAAATGCAATGGACATTAAGATTGCAGTAGCATTTCTGCTACTTTCGATTACTTATAACTTTTTAGTATGGCAATATTTCCACAGCCAGCTTCCTTATGTGTTACTTCCTATAGTGACAACAGAATTAGCAAGTCTATCTAGAAGGAAGTACACCTGCCATTAGTGATCGGCTTCAAGGCCATGAGCTTCAGAACCAAGAAACAAAGAAGCTAAGAGATTGTGGTCCTAGACGTGTAATTCCAGCATAGAAGAATATTAGACTTTATAAAACTTCTGATTAATTTTCAAGAATTGTAGCAAAGCAGCTTTCAGTTTAATTTGTAACTTACAAACAACTGCAAAAACATTAGAGTGGGTCCCTGGTATACGTCAGGGTTGTGTTCTTGAAAAGGGCCATGGATACCGAAATGACATATACCGGGGACCCGCTCGTACAGCAGTGGCGTAGGCAGGAGGGGACACTTGGGTGGGCGGGCAATGACGGGAGGCAGAGGGGTAGGAGCAGCCTCTCCACCCCTCCACTTGGCCTTGCAGTATGGGGTGCAATAGACACTCTGGCCAGGAGCGCCTGGAAAAATGTGCTCCCCTGCTCCCCCCGTGCGTTTGGGGCTCGCCCTGCTCTGCCCATCTGGGGCTCTGTGGCTGGAGCGCCGGGCAAGCCCCCGACCCCCGCTCCGTGGCTGGAGCGCCAGGTGGGGCAAGCGCTGGGATGGGAGCAGAGTTGGAACTGGGGTGGGGGGGGTGGGCCTGGCCATTAAGTGGGGCTACCCATATCTGTTGCATATCCGTCGCCCATCAATAGGGGAACGTGTTCCGCTTCATGTTGGTGAGCAAATCTGTCGTTTGCAACTCCCAGTACAGTACTTCAAAGGACAGATATGCAAATCGGGACAGATGTGAATCGGAACACGTTCTTCTATTGATGAGCAACAGATATATGAAACAATGGATAAGGGGGAAGACGTATACTAGGGACCCACTGTAGTCAACTGGTAGCGTTAACTTTATGAAAAAAGTCTCTGCACTGAAAGGCTCAGAGTGCTGGCACATATGGCACATTTTTCCAAATAAAAAGGAGAAAATCCAAATCCTGTTAAAATTAGTTCCTCTTCTTGAATGCAAGACTGGCAGCTTCTGGTTTCCATTTAATCTCTCTACAAACTGACCAACTGCAGTAAGTTACATTTGGTTAAAAAACACTCCAGTCTCCTGTAAACAAGCTTCATTTCTTTTAGTTCTCTCTTCTTTTTTTATTTACAATAAATAAAAAAAAGGGAAGTGATTTTTTTTTAATTTGTTTTACAGCAGTGCCCAGGGGGTCAAATCATGACTCAGGACCTCTTGCAGTGGGCACTGTACAAACACATATCAAAACAGTTCCTGCCCTGAAGAGGTTACAATCTAAGGCCTTGTCTACACTATGGGGGTAAGTCGAGCTTAGTTATGCTACTGAGTTGACGTAGCTTAGGATGACTTACCACGGTGTCTTCACTGCACCGTGTTGACAGGAGACGCTTCACTAGACCCGCTAAATCGACACCTGCTGCATCAATTGCAGAAGTGTTGATCTCCCGGTAGTAATGAACAGGAGACAACAAGTAGATACGACAGACAGAGGGAAGCACAAGGTAACAGCAAGAGGATATTGGTCAACAGCATAAGCAGCGCAGACAACGCCCAGCTACCTAACCACTGTTACGCTTTTTGTAGGCATCATGGCAGGTGCCTCCAACCCTGTGAATTGAGAAGGCTCTTTCATCACAGTAATGTCATTCGCATTTTATCTAAATGTATTTTTGAACAGCTATAATGATAGCAACTCAAAAGCCTTCAGTCTTAAATAATTTCTCATCTCCAGTACAAAGTTTCCCTTTTAAGTTTCGGACAATAGGTAGGGTTATTATGATGTTCCTTAAAATGACCTCTCTTTTTACTACCCCTCTTTATCTTAATACTCTATCCTATTCACTGATTTTCCCTCACTGTTGCACATGTAATTCTATTAAAGTTAGCTATTTTCTTGTGGTCATCGCTTGTACATATTTTACTATTTTTTGATGATAGACAAATGCGTCTTTTTAATACAAACAGATGTGGGAAACAATTATTCAGTTACTGCACTGGTATTTCCAGACTGATGCACCTCAATTTTTCCCTTCCTTCACATCTGATTTAATTAAGTGTATTTGTTAATACCAAATCCAATGTTGCCATCCTCTCTCTTAGCATGGCACACTTTCTGATTGCAGAAAATCAAACACCCTTGCCCTGCCCCCCGCCCCACGGCGCTGCCCCCCACTCACTCCATCCCCCCTTCCTCCATTGCTCGCTCTCTCCCACCCTCTCTCACTCTCATTTTCACCAGGCTGGGGGAGGGGGTTTGAGTGCGGGAGGGGGAGAGGGCTCCAGCTGGGGTACAGGCTCTTGCTGGGGTGGGGCCAGGGAAGGGGGCTCCGGGCTAGGGCCGAGGGGTTTGGAGTATGGGAAGTGGCTCAGGGCTGGGGCAGGGGTGCGGGAGAGGGTGCAGGCTCTGGCTGGAGGTGTGGGGTCTTGGGTGAGGCCAGGGCCAAGGGGTTTGGAGTGCGGAAGGAGGCTCTGGGAGGGCATTGGGGTGCATGAGGGGGCTAGGGTGCAGGCTCCAGGCAGTGTTTTCCACTGCTTCTGGGAGCTGCCTGAGGTATGGCCCCCTGGTTCCCGGCCAATGGGAGCTGGGGCAGGGGCAGCACGCAGAGTCCCCAGCCTAGGGGCCAGAGGGGAGACATGTTGCCACTTCTGGGAGCCATGGAAAGCCAGGGCAGCTAGGGAGCCTGCCTTAGCCTCGCTGTGCTGCTGACCACAGTATTAACAGCCCATTCAGCACTGCTGACTGGAGCCGCCACGGTCCCTTTTCGACAGGGCGTTTTGGTTGAAAACCAGACGCCTGGCAACCCTAATCTCTCATTGCGTTCTTGACCATTTGAAAAAGTTATTCTTAAATAAAAAGATCTATGAAGATGTATGCAGCAAACCATATATCGCCTATCAGATAGCTTTGTAGTTTAAATTTCCTAGAAATACTTAGATTCTGTGCCTTTATGAACTTTGGCTCCAGTCCTGCAAATGCGAATATTTTATACATGACAGCAATCCCACTGAATTCAATGGGTTTGATGTGCATAAGTGTTTTTAGGACTGGGGCTTTTATGCATTTGAGAATAGCGCCATTAAATATTTTTAGGTGAATCAAACTCCTATGGCCCAAGCCACTAATAAACATAATCAGTGTTATATTAGGTATGAACTGGTACTTGAGAACTCCATACTTGTTTGTTTATAGGGGATTATGTTACTTAGATAAAGAGTTGCTCCAATATTCACATGTAGTGGAAGTGGAGGAAGAAACTGTTTCTGAGACATCCAAGGATGATGCACCAATTCCTAAATATTAAGTCAAGGGTGCAGATAGTTATAATCACTAAAATAGATCTGTTCTCTCTTGGTAAAGAGAGCCAATATGTTAAATCAACTCAATTCTTCTGCATTAATTTATATTTTAATACCATTTTCTTTTATGCTATTATCCTTATACAGATTGAAGTTCAATTTATCCTCATTTGGACTACAGCAAATCACAGCTGCAAACTCTCAGGCTTACTCACAGCAGTGTAAATCTAAGCCACTTTTTCCATTTGTGTTTCAGTTTGTAAACCTGTTAATATAAATTCATTTCCCACAGGCCATCCAATAGACTACAGATGGTAACAACTTTTATTCACTACTTGTGTGACCGGGGCTAGATTTTATCCAGCAACTTAGAAATAATAAATTTTGTCATTAGCAGTCTGCCAAGCCACCTAGTGCCTTACGGTGTCTTCCACTGCTGCGTCTCATCTTGATCCTTAGTCATTGGTGTATTTTACTCCCCAAACACTGTATACTCCCCACCTTTTCTCCACCCCTATTCATTCCATAATGTGACAGTCTCTTATGTTCTGTCCATACACTCCCCAACCCTCCCACTACTGCTTTCTCTACACAACCTTTGATTGCTTCTGTTAGTCACAGCAGCTTCCTCCTAATCTGTTCTGAACACAGTCCCTGCCATTCTGTCCCCGACTCTTGCTCTCCCCTCCAAGGTCAGGAAGTGAGAGCAGCACACCCACACTACTATCAAGAAAAAGACACTGTCTACAATCACTGCTACTTAAAAGTAACAGCAGTGAGACTGGAAAACACAGCAAACCTGTCAAAAAGCAAGTAGGTTTTTAGAGACTCTTGGTTTTTCAGGGTGTTTTATTATGTTGCGCAATGTTTTAAACCAGATTTCTGAAGCAACTCAATGTGCACCTGTCTCTCCACCCTGGCTCCTTTGCTTTGGCGCAGGGAACCAACCGTTTCCAAAGGTCCCATACACATTACAGTTTACATAGAGTTAGATGGAACAGTGTTAAATACAAGTTCTTGCTATCTGTCCAAGTGTAAGCATCATTTTCCTGTCCAGTGAAAGTAGCCAAAACGAGGGAAAAAACCGAACACTTAAGCATGTGGATAACTAAAAAGCAAGCAAATTGTCCCACCGACATGAATACACACCTCTGATAGAGTGAAGAACTGGGGCCTAAACCTCTCTCTTAAGAGGAGCTATGATTAAAAACATCCACTTTTTTTGTTTGGTTGTAGTATTTTGGATAGTGTTACATTACCTGGAAAGTTTATCAAACATGTTGACAAGTTTCATGGCTTCATATTCTTTTTGTTCTTCTGTCATTTCATCCATAGGGTTGGGCATTGGCTCCTCTACATGGCCAGTGATAAGATTAATGCTGTGATGGGGGGAAAAAAGAAAAGAAAAAAAAGATGGCTGTAGCATTTACATCTTTACATTTGCCAACAAAATTTCTCTTTTTCAATTTTGACAGATAACTGTTTTAAAAGTTAATGCTCCCTGGTAGCATTATAAAATGGTTTAACTCCTTCAGACAGAATTGCAAGTAGAATTCTGCAGTTCTTTTCATGGATGGCCTTCCTCCATATTGTTGGCTTTTTAATTTTTTATTATATTAGCCCCATGTTAAGTGCTCAAATACCCAAGTTTCACGAGTACTCATTATGCCTATGGGTCAAGACTCAAAAGAGGAATTCTATTCAAGGTAGGCATTTTGAGTTAAATTTTCTGGAACTATTACTTTTGGCACATATGGCCCAGTTCTGATGGTGCACTTTATCCTCCCTCCCTCCCCCCCCCCCCCCAAAAAAAAACAACAAAGTGATGGTGGGGGTACCTTAAAATGGCATCACCACTTCCTTTATTTCCTTCTCACACTCATTTTTACTGAACCAAGCTTTACTAAGATCAGAGGCTGAATTTACAGTACTGGCTGTTAGGAACCCCCTTCTCCCACGCATTTTTTACTTGTAAACTGAGAGTCAATTGGATATGGAAATCTGTGTTTTGTGACTGGACACCACAGCTTTAAAAAAAAAAGTATGACTTTTCAGAGCAGAATCACACTTCCAAAAATGAAATGAAAAATAATATTCAATAAAATAAAAATAAAAGTAGTAGAGGAAGTCACATTTAAGACCTTTTCACATAAACAAAATGGCAAATCCCAGACTACATGCTCACAAACATCTTTTACATTCAAGATGCCCATCATTTATTATCTGGAGATGACAGGACTGTTTTCAGGTCAGGTTCTTGACAAAGAGACCAAGAGGAAGATGTCCCCAAACTATAGGGAGATTGAAGTCTTCCGTCTCTTTTCTTCTCTTCGTGGTATATGTTGCTTTAGGGGGGAAAAAATTGTTGCTGTAACCTACTGAACTCCAGGAGATTTTCCAATAGGAGGGCCAAGAGAGGCCTGAATCTGCACATTTTTTAACATGTGTCTTTGAGAGAGTCTGAAACTAAAATCAAATAACCCTACATATATTTGTATCTTTCTTCCATTGAGAAGATTAGTAGCTTCAAGCAAGGCAGAGCAAAGCCATATAACAAGTAAACCCTACTCAAGCACTACAATGGGCATTTGAAATAACTATGCCTACTGATAGTATCCCATCACTAGGGCTCTACTAATTTCACGGCCATGAAAAACATTCACGGACTGTGAAATAAGCCCTGCCCTGTGAAATCTCATCTACCCAAAATCAACCGTGCTGGGAAGGGACATGACTTATTTTTCTATATAACAGCCATGCAGGGAAAGAACCAGATCCACCTCCACAGACAGTGCAGGAGTGAGCGTGGTGCGCTGCAGCAGCCTCAGGGGTGGGTTCCAGACTGCCACCCCCTGAAGCTTTTGCCAGGGCTCGGGGCGCTTGGGCTGGGGCCTGCTGTGCCCCACAGCCTGGGCTCAGGGCACCCTCGTTCTGGCACTTCCACCCCCGCCTACATATGGCTACTACCAGGGCTCAGGGCATCCAAGCTCTGGGAATTTTGCTCCCTCTCCCGTCTGGCTCCTGCTGGGGCTCAGGATGCCCGAGCTCCAGGGCTGCCGCTCCCCTTCCGCTCCCCCCGGTAGCTCCTGCAGGGAAGTGCCCGGGCTCCAACCGGGACTTGGGGCTTCCACCCCCTGTAGCTCCTGCCCAGGCTCAGGGCAGCCGCCCCCCGGGGCTCAGGGCTGTTGTCCCTGATGGCTCCTGCCAGGCCTTGGGGCTGCCACCCCCACTCCCCTGTGGCTCAGGGCTTCCACCCCATGGCTCCTGCCAGGGCTGGGGCACCCATTTTTCAAATTGTGGGGGGCCCCCGGGCACAGGCCCCATGGGCCCATGCATTAATCCACCACTGGCCCTGACTAGCAGCTAGGAACCCTTTGTTGGGCCACTCCCAGCAGCACTGGGGGATCGGACCTACCTCCAGCTCTGGGAGCCTCCTCCAGCTGCAGGAAACTCCGCAGCCCAGAAGTGAGTATGGCAATCCTACAACCCCCACACAACAGCTTTAGGACACACACACCCCCCCACAATGATCCAATTTTGGATCAGGACCCTCACAGTTACAACACCCTGAAATTTCAGGTGTAAATATCTGAAACTGACCAATTTTAAGACCCTGTGGCTGTGAAATTGACCAGAGTGAACCATGAATTTGGTAGGGCCCTACCCATCATATATCTAAAACTGGTTAATATGGAAACATCCCAGCCTAGAGCTAGGCAGTTCTCTATCACTTATCAAATTCATTGCAATTGATGAAATTATGGAGGCAACATTCAAGGATGAATAACAAAGACGAAGTTACACTTGAACCCCAGAAACACTAGATCAGAACAACACTGAAAACCTTTATAAAGTCTGTGAAAAACAACAGTCCATGTAAATACACACAACTCCAAAGTTGTAAGCTATGATGGACCCCTTTGACAAAGGGCAGAGAGGAGGAAACTCACTCAAAACACAGTGGACTGGGTGGTAGTAACAGGAAGAAAAAAAAATAGTACTGTACTTTGGCTTTGCAGATTTATATTCTTCAGTGTCTGTATCTTCATCATCCGAGTACCAATGATCTCCCCTTCCTCCTGCTAACAGGCCCCTTGCTGCCAGCAGGCCTGCTGCATTACCATAGCCTGTATACTTTAACAAGTTGTCAACTGCAAAGAGACAAAGATCAATTTATTCAGCTAGAAGTTAATTTAATTACAGTACAAAGTGCAACATTAGCATCATCTTTAAAATGGGTTTTAAAATCTAACTTATTTATATGGTGACCAGTATGCCCTATGAAATAGCTGAAAAAGGCAGAAGTGAGGTACTACATTTTAATTCAGTCCCGCAGTCAGTCGCTTTTGATTTTTTAATAAGCCATAAACATGGCAAATTTAAGTTTGCCTGTTTTATATCATTTTGTATTTTCAGGAGGCTGAAAAGCTGTGATAAGTGAAAGTGTGTATTTGAACTCTTGACAGGAAGGTGGGGTTCAGTGGTATGAATCAGGATTGGGACCCAGGAACTCCCGAAATTCTAATCCTGGCTCTAAACTCTGCTCTTTTTGTGGCTCATGTGAAGTGCTTTCCCTCCCCCAAAAAGAGGGCTTTATTTGGTTTGATAAATAACGTAGGCTGGGATTTTCAAAAAGTGCTTAAGAGTGTTAGGTTCCCAACTCCCACTGAAAAGCAACGGGATTGAGTCACCTAACTTCTTTAGGTTTCAGAGTAACAGCCGTGGTAGTCTGTATTCGCAAAAAGAAAAGGAGGACTTGTGGCACCTTAGAGACTAACCAATTTATTTGAGCATGAGCTTTCGTGTGGAAATCTTGACTGTAAATGCTAAGTATTACTACTGCAGCCACTATTAGAACAGCTTGTTTTATTTTCTATGCAAACCCAAAGAATAAAATAATTTTTTTAACATCCACTGACCAAAGATGCAACTTACTGGCAACATTTTCCTAAATGATCTAGAAAGTTCACTGAATCCTTTCATATTTGGTCAACTTTCTGTTTTCCATCCATCCATCCATCCTTCCACCCTCCCAACCCCCATCTTCACAGACAAAGTGCTCTTCATTGTTTATATTTGTGCTACTGTTATTTATGGCAGCTAATTAGAAAATTCTTGGTTGGTAGCATTGACAAAATTTCATGTTTTTGAATTTTGTTTTCATTATTATTGCTTGAAACTTTCACGTATTTCCATGTGATGTGGAAATTATTTTTTGAAAATGATTATCTTCCTTGAGAAATGTGGTTTCTTTTTAATCTGAGGTTCACAGTTATGGGCAAAATTCTGCTCAATTGACATACCCTAATCCCAGTGACTTCAGTGGGAATAGTCCAGTGAGGATTTGGCTTCAATGCTTCTCAAACTATGGATAGTATAGGTAAGTGACAGTGAAAGGATAACACTTTCTTGAAAAAAAAAAATGTTTCTGGTACACAGCACCATGCATATACTATTTACAGAGTACATAGTCCAGCAATCGCAGAACGTATCATGCTTAATGTTCTGGAAAAAGGCCATCCTATTAGTTAGAGAAGAAGAGTTTAGCCTCTCCTTCTGTAGTATTAAAGCTGGCCATTGTTAGAAGGGGAAAAAACCCACATAATTTATGCAGCCAGTATAGGAGAAAAAAAACAACAGTCAGTCACTTTTCTCAGTACAGCCATCTGAAAGAAAGACCACATGGCACAAAGCATTTTTCACCAAGCACAAACAAGGGTTTTCTTGTTTTCTTTTTTTTTAAAAAAAAAACAAGTGGTATTTTAAACCTACAGCAGATTGTTACTTTTACCCACAAATTCTCTGTGTGTGACACTAGCAGAATGAGAACTTGATGTGGGAGACAGAAAATCAGTTTCTAAGCTTTATCAACACAGAATCATCACTTGAAATGTAGGGCACTTACAAGAAGCCAGTTTCCAAATCCATTCTCTTGCATATCAGGCCAGTAGGGGCTTGGAGAACTGCAAATACAGTCTACTCATCCCTTATGGGGACTATGCTGCATTGCTATGCAGTGACCCCTTTGGCTAATATACAATAGAACAGATCCTGATGTTCTCCTAATGGAGTCCATTCAGCCTTCCGTATTCAAAATAAGGTCACTAAAAGGTAGGGTCTTAAGGGAGAATGAGCATTAAAAAAAAAAGGAAAGAGCACGAGATGCCACAGTATATTCCCAGGAGAAAAAGCAGGACACTTCTACAAGGGCAAAGGCCTAGACTTTGCATGGTTGTTCAAAAAAATTCTTTTTTCAAGCAGCAATTCTGAGAATCACCTTCTCTGAATGCAGAATTACAAAAGTGATTGTCCCTACATCTTACAAAGGTACTCCACAAGCATGCTTATGCCCAAGTCTGGTATTAAACAAGAAATTAAGCTATAAAAGCAATTGCTGGCATGCTCTTAGCAACAGAAACTCCAAGATCGTGGCTATATCTTGAAATAGGTAAATAGTAAAATTTGCACCAGTACAGGAGCCCTCTCCTCCCCCACTTAAGCCCTTTGTACAAGGTTTAATGAAGGACCTTGCACATTCCCTCTGCACTGGGGTGAAATCCAGTCGAACTTGGTAGTGATCAGAAGTAATTTACATATTAATATTTTGGGGCCTAGTGGTAAGAAAAAAGAATTGGTTTGCTCAGTCCAGATCCTGGTACCCGTTTTGTAGCTGCTCTGAACATGGAACTCCCATTGAAATGAAATAAGATACTTTGCTTCAAGTCAATGAGAGTTTTGGGAATGGAACAGCTACAGCAGACAGTTTACAGACAGAACTACTACAGCTGGTGCCATTGGCATTCTTAGATGAGGGGTCAAATATAGAAAAAGGCAGACAACCTAAATAATTCTGACACTCAGCAGGGCTGTGTGCAGAAGCTTGTTCTGCCACTCTATCAATTCCATGACAAACAGAAAATTCTAGTCACCTGGCTTGTAATTTTGGGTACATTTATCAGATTAAGAAATGATAGATTTATAAATGATTTTTTTATATGATGAAAAAAGCCCTTAAAGTAATTTTTTACTGTAGGTTGCTGTACTATAGACTAGGCTGTGGAAGTACAGTTATACTTTAACATTATTACTGGATTGGTACTAGATTTTTCATTAGATATCAAACTTTGAAAACAATGTTTTATGGTTTGAAGAGTTCATAAAGTATATTACTGAAAAGGAAGATAACCATTAAATGTGTGTCAGGAAAGAGTTTGGATAATCAAGGTATTTAGTCTGAACTGATCACAATTTATTTCCAGTAAATTATGTTACATCTTTAGAATGTAAGATCTTTGAGGCATTGACTGCTGTCTTCCTGTTTGTCTCAGAAGCACCCGGCACATTTTTGATACTAAATAAATAAGGCTAGAATCTTATTTGTCAATTAGGACTCCAGTTCTTAACTGAAGCCACAGATCTCTGGAAGGCAATTAAAATTTTATTTTCAGTCTTTTTTAAAGAAGATATTTGAAGGACACACTTTCACCAACACAGAATTAACTTGGCCATTAAAAGGTGTTAATTTCATTTAAAGAGTAGAAATAAAATCTATTTAATATTACACAGAAGCATGGTAGGTGTATGTGCTGTCTGGAAGCAGACAGAACAATTAGTCAGTTGCAAGATCTGTGTTGAACTAAATGACCTGCAAGAGGGAAGCTGGGGGGAAATATGTAAAGTAGCATAAAAAAATTTCAATAATTTACAATTACTGTTGTTTAGTTAGAGTGGCCAGACCCCAAAAATGAAGCTCAGTTTTGTCAGTATACATTAATTATGATGTTAGCACTATGTAATGTCCCATTGCACAGTAACTATATACATGTAGATAGAAAATGGAAACCATTATCTAATATTTGATTAATGATGAAAAACATTAGGCATGATTTTAGCAGTATCACAAACAGTACTTTTAAACTAAAGGACGTATCTGGAATTGGGAGGGTTACAGAAATAAGAAGATCCTCCAAAAGTCTTGCTGTAATTAGAATAAAAGGAAAGGAACAAAATTGATTTATACCTCTCTCCTTACAAAGGACAAAAAGGAATTCTGCTGCAATTTGCTTTACTCCAAGGTCGACATGTGTCATAAGGCGCACAAGTTTGTTTCTCACTGTTGTGCCAACTTCAGGACGATTTGATACATCTCTTAATGGAGGCAATACCTAGTGTTACAAAAAGAAAAAGTGAAAACCATACATTCCTGGCAGAAGTTAATACAGTACATGGAAAGGAAAAACATTGCAAACTTTGATTTCTTGGAAAATAATGTATGGAACAAGCTTAAAATCCCACCCATGCAAAGCAGCTGCAAGTTTATAAGTAGGATATCTACAATATAAAGCCTATCTTGCAAAGGTGACTAGAGCCCAGCTAGCTGCATGGGTTTCCTGGGACCTCCGCAGACAACTGAACAAGACACCCGCCTTAGAATACATTTGTTTCCTCCTTCTGCCACCTTTATCCCAAATAATATCAGGGCTCTAGCCTATGTCTCCAATAGTCTTCTTGCCAAGAAGAGCCAGAGAAAGGGTACAATGAGATTGGATGAGGAGATCAGTGAGGGAGACTAGAACTGGGAGCCAGTAAGGTGGAGGGGGGGCGGGACAGAGAAGAGAGAGTGAGAGATTGATTGGATGAGGAGCTGAGAAAGGAGACTGGGACAGGGCTGAGAAGCCTGAGGAGTGGAGACAGGGACTGGGAAGGCAAGGAAAATGGGACTAGGAGAAGATGTCAGGGAATGGGAAGACAGCACAGACAACAAAAGGTTGGAGGGGATGGGGCTGAGGGTGAAATGGGCAGAAGAGCTTGTGCTCACTAGAACAAGCCAACATTCTTCCAGACCTTGGAATGGAATCCAAGATTCCTGATTCTCACCATCCCTCTGCTATCAGCAAATATCTGTGAAACTCAATGGTAAAATGTGCGTCTCATCCCCCTCTAGTGCTGATCCACATGAAGGATGACAACTTTGTTACTCTGTTTGCTTAAGTAGCAGAGATGTGCACAGTGGATCCAAAGGTTCCAACCCTGCTGACGAGCCATGTGGGTGTCAATAGGATTCCACATGAGAGAATTTGTTTTTTTCAGTTTGCTATTTTTGGCCCTTTTGGGCATACGCATTATGATCATGAAATTAGAAATTGCATCCTAATACATGCACATGAGGGGGCCATATTAAGACAATCTTAATTCTGGCATTTCCTAACTTTTGAGTGCTTGACACAACCTCAGTACTGCACGTTTAATGTAGTGTGTGTGTAATAATCAAAACATGTTCATAGGGAAATGACTGTCGTATGAATATGGGTTCAGGTGGGGAATATGCAGCAAGTACCGATTTCTTGAAAGTAAAAGATCAGGTTTTCATTTAAAGGTCCCTAACAACAAAAAGGGAAGAAGAAAAGATGCAGAGAAGATATGTGGTAGAACAAAGAGCTAGACTATGATTTCAGGCACAGCCCTGAGAAGGGTGTAATTTGGAAGCTGCATCATCCTAGGAGTAGCCACAGGAGACACTGAGAATCAGTGATGAAGCTAGGACTCAATTTCTATTCTGCTTCCTCCTTGCTTGGCAGGGGGGCATTTTGAAAAGTTTTTCCATTGCACTTTAGCAGATAGTTAAAATTGCAGAAGTCTTTTTTAAACATGGGATGAAATTCACCCCTAGGCAGAGGGCCAACATGGAGCTCATGCTCCACTTAAGACCTATTTTAAGGGCTTAAATGGTGCACAAGCCTTGAGCTAGCCCTCTGCATAGGTATGAATTTCACCTTGGTTATACAATTTACACACAGCAGTTAAGTCTTAAAGCTCCAACACCATTGACTCATTTCTGCTGATGTATTGTAATTTATGACTAAAGCTCAATTGAAGGGTACCAAAACACGGATGGACTGACTGGCTTCCATACAGTTGTAGTGCTATTTTATTAATTATGGGGCAAATTTGCAGAAGTGACTAATGGATTTAGACACGCAAGTCCCATTAGGTTTTTTTGAAAAAGTCCTCCTATCTCATACACTACAGCTTCAGACTCCGCCCTAATGTTGCTGAATTGAAGGCTCTTGGCATAAGCCATGGAAGTTAGGCCCATGCAATTGAATTAAGCCAAGGACCCATGGCATCTTCTTGTAACTGAAACAATTTGTCCAGTTCCCCTCTATATTTTAACATTACAGAGGTGCCTTGTGGTTACATCCCAAGTCTTACATTTTGTATTTTTAATTTGAAGGAGAATTTAAAGTTCTTCAGTTTGTCAAATATTTTATTGTTGGATTTTTATTTGCTGATACAATAATTTAAGTCATTGTCCTGCATTTATAGGGTGACATTAATGTTCATTCCCTTTATATTACTTTGAAATCAAATCATGACATTGCACTGAAAACACTTAATGTAGATCAATATTTTTGTCATTGAGCTGACAGAAGGTAACAAAGACACTGCAGTTGCTTACGGATGTAGACATCTTTAAGAGAAATTTTAAAATCCAAGTTGCTTAATATTCAAACATCAATGTTCTCTGTGCTGTAGAAGCCTGAAAGATTCTGCTGCATATTTTATTTTCAGATTTCTAAATTTATATCTGAATCTTACCTGAGCTTTGATAAACTTCCTGATGTTCCGATGAGCTCGACAACATTCTGTTAGTAAACTGAGAACTGGAGTCAGACCCTCTCTGTAGCTGCTTCCCTAAAGTGGAATTATAAAAAAACAAACCAAACACTGGCTGAATTACAAGAGTCAGACAAGATTATATTTTATATATTATATGCATTCAGTATGGGTGTGCTTTGCTTGAAACTTTACAATAAATAATTAATGTGGCTAATTTAGTATACAGTCAAGTGGAAAAGAATAATTCTTATGTCTGCAATGACAGATTTTTCCTTCTCAGTATAATCAAAAATTCTTAAAAATGTCACCAACATATAAACTGTTACTAGTTTCACCACTCACTGCAGGGACAGCATTTCCATTAAAATCTTTTCTTTCAAGGGTTTATAATAATCTTACGTAAAGTTTCTCTCTAAATTAAATCTTTGCACAGAATATCTCATCATGAAAATACATTACTATACACAATTTGAAAAAAATGATTATGTAAACACACTACCAAAATCCTCCCCGAAATTCATAATTTCGGAATTCATTCAGTAATTCCAAAGGGACTGTTACATAAACTGCAAATTTTCAGACTAAAATTAGCTTTTAAGACAACCTAGTTTAGTTCCCTTGGAGGTCATAAAAATATTTACAACTGCTTTGTATTTTGAACATTATGTGCAGTGCACAATTTAATGGTGACGTTTCAGCCTTCAATTCTCCTTGTGTTTTGGATTTTGGATTCACATTACTTCAACACATTTTGTCCAGTAAAGCATTTAGGCTTAATCCAAAACCCAGTGGGCACTGGATGAAAATTTTAAGTATACATTTAAATTATCTGCTGAACTCGGCCCTGATCAAGTTTTGCTGACCTTGCTTTTCTATACATAGATGGTATTCTCTGCAATGCTAACAGAAATAAAAAGTTGTCAGTAAAAGACGACATCTCAGCCACAAGAGGCAAAATGTTCCCATCTACTGCCCACACACAGTTGTCACTTTTTATAACCACAACCATGTTTTAAACTTTATTGTATTCAAGGGATCCAGAATCAACATCACATTAGAAACTGGGTTGGAAATCAGTATGGTTTTATCATCGGTAAATAAATTCTATTTGATTGAGTGGAAAATTCTCTTCTTAGCTTTGCTTTTCCTTGTTATTTTAATATTGATGTAATGAGAGAAATGGGTTTTTCTTTATTACATCGCATGCCTCTTGACATTTTTCATAAATTTATGAAGAATTCTACATTAATATAATTATGATCACATGAACTTTCAAATTCCAGAATGAGTCTGACCTGCAAAATTACTGAATTTCACATCATTCTCACCCCTTAACGTTTTAAAGTTCTGGAGTAGAGATCTGGAGTTCTGATTCAAGTTTGTTTCTACTCTTACTAAGAGGCATTCCTTTTGTGAAGTCCTTCAGTGTCACACATACCTTGTCTATTCTTTTCTCCATGAAATCCAGCAACACTTGAATGGCATCCATATTCATACCATTATATTTCAAAACTGTTTCTTCTTGGGTTGATGGATTAATGAGAACATCCAAACAAGAAACTGGAATATTGCTTAAAAGGTTGATTGCATTACTGAAAGAGATTTTTATCTAGTTAGTGCTTTGATAACATATTACATGCTGTACCCAAATCATATAAGTAATTTTAACACTGACTGAAAAGTATATGCCATTACCAACACTGTTTATGTGCTTAAAAATAGACAGTGTAAGGAACTGAAAATGTAAAGCAGAATACTAACTATGCATAAACACCTACAGTTTATTTAAGATACTTAACATTAGTTCTTAATTCTCTATTCTTTCTAATTTCTTACAAGATTACCCATGTTGTGTTTCTAAAGGAGGAGAGGCAAATATAGCTGCTTTTCGTTACTTCTGGCTGCTTCAGCACCCCTGATGTCAGCAGGTACTGTATATGCATAGCTAGAAGAACTGTGTTTATTACATTATTGATGCTGCACCCAGTAGGGGGAACCCACACATTGGTTTTCCGGAGGTCACATAAAATGTCTTTTTCCTTGAAATTTACAAGTTTTAGCTTTACAATACTTAAAGTTACAATAATGACTATCGGAATATTTTAAAAACAGTTATTTCATCCTCCTTGAAGAGGCAGGGGAGGAAGTCTTAAATGCTGTTCATATATCAGCACCTTTACTTGACTTCTCACGTATGGGAGATATTTAAGGCTTTTTTTTAAAAAAAAAGCCAACTGGAGTTCATTTCCTCAAGTGCTGGATTTTAAAAAGTGATAGTTTTAGAATCCCCAAAACAGCGAGGGTCAGACTGCAATACCCTTACTCATGCTGAGTAGTAACTTACTTCATAAATAGCCCCAGTGACTTCAAGCAGACTACTTGTGGCAGAAGGTACTATTCAATACAAGTGAACTGGACTGTGTCTTGATTTTTAAAACCATACTTAAGTCAGTTAATGCAGACTAATATTTATTTAATTCAAGAAACTATACCACAGGGTCCTTTTGTTATGGGAAACCACGTCAGAGTTTTACTTCATGAATTTCTGCTTTATGGTCTGGTTTATTTACCTTTTCAATCAGAGAGCCTTATTCTGCTCTTTTGACAGAACAATAAAAGTTAGATTGTATTTATAAACTTCCCCAATACATTGCTATATAGTAGGTGCTGAAAGAGAAGCACCCTCTCCATATTTACTGACGACTAACCAGCGTTTAGCAAAGTTAACAACAGATAAATCTAGAAAAGAGTTAAGAAATATTGTAGAACACAGACTCTGAAGACTACACTGCCAAAAAACAACCATGGCAGTGAGTATCAGAGTCTGGGTCTACAGACTTGAGCTCAAGGGGCTTGCACTACGGCGCTAAAGATAGTAGTACAGATGTTCTCGCCCAGGCTCTGAAGCCGAGGGAAGAGGGGGAGTTTCAGAGCCTGAGTAGGAATGTCTACATGGATATTTTTTGTGCTGTAGCGCAAGCCCGAGTCTGTAGGACACTGAGTCTCAGCCCATGCAAGGATGTTTTTTTTGCTGTGTAGTTGTACCCTTATAGTCCTGCTAATCATAAATATCAGTGCTTGAAAAGTAGTGAATAATCTTGGCCTCAGAGTCCTCAAAGCTTTCAGAAGCCTCTACTGAAGTTAAAAACAAACACAAATCTAGCTAGGTATTACTATTGCCCCCCATCTCCATAGTATCTTGCTACTTGATATTGTGGTTCTAGTGAAAAGTCTATTGTCTAAAACTTTCAAATAAGCAGATAATATTGTTGTGAATTTGTATTAGAAATTGTATTTTTGTTGCAAAAAAATGACCGTTTTCCCCCACAATATTAGCTCCCTCTCTAAATTTTGATAGTCTTTCTATTATTTTACTTTCCTTCAAAGCAGCTCTCTCTTTTAAGCAATCTAAAAGTATCCAGTTTCCAGCCACTCATACAGCAAGAAACAAAACAGAACTCAATTCAACAAATATTTGGTGGCTTCAGCCTTTTCATAGAAAGTCCCCTTTTTACTGGTTTCCTATTAAACAACTGAGTTCCCAAACACCTACAAAATTAATTTTCTGGATCACTGTGCCTGAGCTATTCTTTTCAATAAATGAAGCCCAGCTTTCTGATCTTTGTCACTTCACTGACAGTTTTATTTGTGGTAGAGGAGTGTATGAAATTCTCCAGCTACCAGGAAGTCAGTGACTATGCACAGATCTGCACAATAGCGTTTGCATTCCTACTCCAGGGGGTAGAAATACTGCGTATATTACTCTCCCCTTTCTAGCTTCCTAGAGATCATTAATCACTGGGACATGACATCCACCCACTCAGACTCCCAGCCCCCTCCTGATATGCAAATTCAAAAGCAAAGGACTATTGAGCATGGCTGAATGCCTTGATTAAAACCTTGTTATTGGGCTAAAATGGCACTCGCTCTAATATGTGGTGCTTTAAGCTTCTCATATTAAAGTGAGAAGCAATGATATTACAGAATTGTATTAACAGCAACAAAACAATACAGGTACTAAGTTAGTTAAGGTATTTTCTATAGAAAAACTTTCACTTATTGGTTAAAAAAAATCAAGTTGTGGTTAGTGCTTATGATGAGGGAGCAAACCAAACCATATTTCAGGTTTGGTATTTCATTTGATGTTAGTATAAAATAAGTTTATTTTGAGCTCAAATGTTCATACAAGGGCTCCTTAACAGGCTGTCCAAGTCCTGCATTTGGACACTAAAAATCAACATTTATAGGTGTAACACTCAAACTTACATGCCAACAGTAGATACTGATCTAAGCATCCACATGTGGGATTTACTCATCCTTTTAAAAATAACCACTGTTGAAAAGTGGGACACTCAGCTGAAAGTGTTGTTTATACCCTGAAGAGGGACTATAAAAATATGTTTGTGCCTCAAAGATGCCATACAAAATGTACTCAATTTTCAAATAGAAACTTTTTTGTAACTGCCAGGCCTGCAGACTCCATCTGAAATCTGGATTCTAAAAATCAAGCTCTCTTCTCTCTGGTTTGTGCCTCATTTCCAGCAATAAAGATTCTACAATTAGAGTCTACTGTAGTTCAGAGTCCTGTTGCTGAAACATAAACCTGAAAATAAACCAGCTCATACTTTTTTATACCTAAACTGGCTCAGCAGTGCTATCAGAAGTTAAAGAGGAATAAATAAAATATATTATTAATAAATAATTATTAATAATACATAATAATAATAATTGAAAACTCTGATCTGGAAAGTAACATTTGTGTTTAATTACGACTACACCCATAGCGGACTAATGGGGTATTCAAGCTCCCAGAGGTTTATGAGGGGAATCCCCCTGGGCTAAAGCCACCCCGTTCCAAAATTGCTTTATTACACAAACATTTGAGTGAGGAAATGCCACATTCATGGTTGCTTATGAAGTCTTAACTTTGCCCCCTTGTGTGTCCAGTCTGTGCACTGGATGAGATGGAGGTCCGGGGGGTGGGGGGGGAAGGAAGCATGAAATCACATAATTAAAGACTGTATCATAATGCATATGCACAAGGGGACAGAACTGATGTTCTGCAGGCAGTCTTAAGTCCGGACTTTCTAGTGCCTGACTTTGCAACTTAAATAAATGTTCTTTTAACAGGTTTTTTGTATGCAGTTTCCTAGGGGGTGGTGCCCCACCAGACAAATATCACCTCCTCCCCTCATCACGCAATATCAGCGGGATTTGAACAGTCAGTACTTCAGTACAACTTTTTATTACTTAAGCTACAGGACTAGCTACGTTAACTGGCAACAGAAGGCGGCTGTTAGTCCAGAGAGACGGGGATAAGCTACTTCAGCCACATGCTTGGGCTGTCAGATGATATGGGGAGCCTAGTCTGAAGTTGGAGGAGCTCCTGACATGTTGTGGTGCACTCAGAGGGGAGTATAGACCACTAAGCCATGTGCCAGTTCCACCAATAGCATGTCTGCTAACTGACAAAGGCAGATGTGACAATCTCTCCAATACAGTGCTCACTCCATGGCTGCTTGTCTATTTCAGATTCAGTTTCAAGTCAGTTTGGATCTACCAACAGGGCCGGTACAAGGATGTTTCGTGCCTTCGGCCTGGGGAGCTGTGCGGCAACTCCCTCCCTCCCCTTGGTCCGGGGAGCCGTGCAGCAACTCCCCACCCCAGCTCACCTCTGCTCCGCCTCCTCCCTGAGCACACCGCTGCCACTCCAGTTCTCCCGCCTCCCAGGCTTGCGGTGCCAATCAGCTGTTTGGTGCCGCAAGCCTGGGAGGGAGAGAAGCAGAGCGGGGCAGCATGCTCAGGGGAGGAGGTGGAGCAGAGGTGAGCTGGGGCAGCATGGTGCTGCCTCCCCCGCCCCGTTACTTGCTGCAGGCGGCCCTCCCCGCACCCCCCTGCCCCAGCTCACCTCCGCTCCACCGCCTCCCCGGAGCACGCTTTTGGCTGCCCCCAACCACTTGGCGCCCTAGGCAACCGCCTAGTTCGCCTAGTGGTTGCACCGGCCCTGTCTATCAAACACTTAGCAGGCTGGGACCAAAGCACATTACATGTTAGTTATCCATTTACAAGAAAGCAAGACCGCAACAGTCCAAGATGGCTATACTTTACGGGGGTGATACACATAGATACGCATGGCCCTAGACTCTTGGGTGTATGAAGTAGAACTGTGGAATAACTTACCAGAAGAGATTAGACAGAACCTGCCCCTAACAATGTACTGGTCTAAATGCAAAGACCCATCTCTTTAATAATGCCTTCCTCCAGTAGTAGTATCTCCCAACAATCCACTAATCCCCTCCTCTCCCACCCCCACACACTTCAGGGGAGGATGAGAGCAAAAAACAAAAACAAGGGAGAGAGAGAATATACTGCCCTTTAGGGCACACCCAGCACTATCTTTAATTACATGGTGCTTAGGCACCGATTGCAGATGTGCCTTAAATAGTCCCAGACTAATCTAAACCAATTGAGCGCAGCTCTGATGCAAGATCTAGATTCCCAGCAAGTAACCCCACTGGCACTGTAGCTTTTGATAACTTTCAGTCAAATTTACAGATAGTGGTAAGGGGGTGAAACCTATAGCATTCTTCTGAGAACTGTTGGCTCAAAGCAACGTCCTCAGAAGGTTTTGCAGCTAGAAATATGGCCTTTCCAAGTTGAAATAGGCAACACTAGTGTCTGTCATTAGACAACTTGGGGACAGTGTTTGTATCTACTAGGCTCATGTGCGTCTTTGGATGTCTGTTACTTTGAAGAAGACAAAAATAAAAAATAAATATCCCAAATAAAATTCTAGCGATTCTAAATGCACAAGAGTGGGACCCTTATCAAAATTAATTTGAATTTTTTGTGTGCTTACCCTGCAGTCAAACAGTTCAAGAGAATTTGGTGAAAGAAAAGAAAAACTTTATAGAACAAATTCCTTACGGGATCAAAAGCAACATTCGAGGAAGCTGCAGATTCCCCAAATAGCACAGGAAGATGACCTGATAACTAAGGCAGCTTAATGACATTTATACATAAATAGGTAGGACAGTGGGAAGGCAATTTAGAATTTTAACTATTCCAAACCCAGTCAAATGCAGGAGCACAGATCCAAGAGCATGAATTTATTGCAACTGATTCACCTTTTGACAAATTAGAATTTATACACGTATATGGCACTTGCCCCGCTAGTATACCAGTGTAGAAATGCTGGGCTAATGGTGACATAAAACACCAACAGAACAGTTCCAGACTAGTGCATCAAAGTTGTAGAAATATTTCTAACTTCTTTCTCTACTGATATTTATTGGGGTATGTCTACACTACAAAGTTAGGTCGAATTTATAGAAGTCAGTTTTTTAGAAATCGGTTTTATATATTTGAGTGTGTGTGTCCCCACAGAAAATGTTCTAAGTGCATTAACTCGGCGGAGTGCTTCCACAGTACCGAGGCAAGCGTCGACTTCCGGAGTGTTGCACTGTGGGTAGCTATCCCACAGTTCCCGCAGTCTCCACTGCCCATTGGAATTCTGGGTTGAGATCCCAATGCCTGATGGGGCTCAAACATTGTCGCGGGTGGTTCTGGGTACATATCATCAGTCTCCCGTTCCCTCCCTCCGTCCGTGAAAGCAGCAGCAGACAATCGTTTCACGCCTTTTTTCTTGAGTTACCTGTGCAGACGCCATACCACGGCAAGCATGGAGTCCACTCAGGTAACTGTCACCATATGTCTCCTGGGTGCTGGCAGACGTGGTACTGCATTGCTACACAGCAGCAGCAACTCATTGCCTTGTGGCAGCAGACGGTACAATAGGAGTGGTAGCTGTCATCATCATGTCCGAGGTGCTCCTGGCCACATCAGCCAGGAGCGCCTGGGCAGACATGGGTGCAGGGACTACATTAGAAGTGACTTGACCAGGTCATTCTCTTTAGTCCTGCAGTCAGTCCTATTGAACCATCTTATGGTGAGCAGGCAGGCAATACGGATTGCTAGCAGTCCTATTGTACCATCTTCTGCCGAGCAGCCATGAGATGTGGATGGCTTGCAGTCCTTCTGCACCATCTGCTGCCAGCCAAAGATGTAAAAGATAGATGGAGTTGATCAAAACAAGAAATAGCCCAGCTTTGTTTTGTACTCATTTGCTTTCCCCCTTCTCCCCCATCTAGGGGACTCCTTCCTCTCAGTCACACTGCAGTTAATCACAGAGAAGGTGCAGCGAGGTAAATCTAGCCATGTATCAATCAGAGGCGAGACCAACCTGCTTGTTCCAATAAGAACAATTACTTAGGTGCACCATTTCTTATTGGAGCCCTCTGTGAAGTTCTGCCTGAAATACTCCTTGATGTAAAGCCACCCCCTTTGCTGATTTTAATTCCCTGTAAGCCATGTCATCAGTCACCCCTCCCTCCGTCAGAGCAACGGCAGACAATCGTTCCGCACCTTTTTTCTGTGTTGACGCCATACCAAGGCAAGCATGGAGGCCGCTCAGCTCACTTTGGCAATTAGGAGCACATTGAACACCACACGCATTATCCAGCAGTATATGCAGCACCAGAACCTGGCAGAGCGATACCGGGCGAGGAGGTGACGTCAGCACGGTCACGTGAGTGATCAGGACATGGACACAGATTTCTCTGAAAGCATGGGCCCTGCCAATGCATGCATCATGGTGCTAATGGGGCAGGTTCATGCTGTGGTTTCCCGAGCCCAGAATCGGCGTTCAAGCACAGACTGGTGGGACCGCATAGTGTTGCGGGTCTGGGACGATTCCCAGTGGCTGCGAAAACTTTTGCATGCGTAAGGGCACTTTCATTGAACTTTGTGACTTGCTTTCCCCTGCCCTGAAGCTCATGAATACCAAGATGAGAGCAGCCCTCACAGTTGAGAAGCGAGTGGCGATAGCCCTGTGGAAGCTTGCAACGCCAGACAGCTACCGGTCAGTTGGGAATCAATTTGGAGTGGGCAAATCTACTGTGGGGACTGCTGTGATCCAAGTAGCCCACGCAATCAAAGATCTGCTGATATCAAGGGTAGTGACGCTGGGAAATGTGCAGGTCATAGTGGATGGCTTTGCTGCAATGGGATTCCCTAACTGTGGTGGGGCCATAGATGGAACCCCTATCCCTATCTTGGCACTGGAGCACCAAGCCGCCGAGTACATAAACCGCAAGGGGTACTTTTCGATAGTGCTGCAAGCTCTGGTGGATCACAAGGGACGTTTCACCAACATCAACGTGGGATGGCCGGGAAAGGTACAGGACGCTCGCATCTTCAGGAACTCTGGTCTGTTTCAAAAGCTGCAGGAAGGGACTTTATTCCCAGACCAGAAAATAACTGTTGGGGATGTTGAAATGCCTATAGTTATCCTTGGGTACCCAGCCTACCCCTTAATGCCATGGCTCATGAAGCCGTACACAGGCAGCCTGGACAGTAGTCAGGAGCTGTTCAACTACAGGCTGAGCAAGGGCAGAATGGTGGTAGAATGTGCATTTGGACGTTTAAAGGCACGCTGGCGCAGTTTACTGACTCGCTTAGACTTCAGCGAAACCAATATTCCCACTGTTATTACTGCTTGGTGTGTGCTCCACAATATCTGTGAGAGTAAGGGGAAGACGTTTATGGCGGGGCAGGAGGTTGAGGCAAATCACCTGGCTGCTGGTTATGCGCAGCCAAACACCAGGGCAGTTAGAAGAGCACAGGAGGGCAGGGTACGCATCAGAGAAGCTTTGAAAATCAGTTTCATGACTGGCCAGGCTACGGTGTGAAAGTTCTCTTTGTTTCTCCTTGATGAAACCCCCCGCCCCTTGGTTCACTCTACTTCCCTGTAAGCTAACCACCTGCCCCTCCTCCCTTCAATCACCGCTTGCAGAGGCAATAAAGTCATTGTTGCTTCACATTCATGCATTCTTTATTCATTCATCACACAAACAGGGGGATGACTACCAAGGTAGCCCAGGAGGGGTGGTGGAGGAGGGAAGGAAAATGCCACACAGCACTTTAAAAGTTTACAACTTTAAAATTTATTGAATGCCAGCCTTCTTTTTTTTGGGCAATCCTCTGTGGCGGAGTGGCTGGTTGGCCGGTGGCCCCCCCATCGCGTTCTTGGGCATCTGGGTGTGGAGGTTATGGAACTTGGGGAGGAGGGCGGCTGGTTACACAGGGGCTGTAGTGGCAGTCTGTGCTCCAGCTGCCTTTGCTGCAGCTCAACCATACACTGGAGCATACTGGTTTGATCCTCCAGCAGCCTCAGCATTGAATCCTGCCTCCTTTCATCATGCTGCCACCACATTTGAGCTTCAGCCCTGTCTTCAGCCCGCCACTTACTCTCTTCAGCCTGCCACTTCTCCTCCCGGGTCATTTTGTGCTTTCCTGCACTCTGACATTATTTGCCTCCACGCATTCATCTGTGCTCTGTCAGTGTGGGAGGACAGCATGAGCTTGGAGAACATTTCATCGCGAGTGCGTTTTTTTTCTTTCTAAGCTTCACTAGCTTCTGGGAAGGAGAAGATCCTGTGATCATTGAAACACATGCAGCTGGTGGAGAAAAAAAGGGACAGCGGCATTTAAAAAGACACATTTTATAAAACAGTGGCTACACTCTTTCAGGGCAAACCTTGCTGTTCACATTACATACATAGCACATGTGCTTTCATTACAAGGTCGCATTTTGCCTTCCCCCACCATGTGGCTACCCCCTCAACCCTCCCCCCTCCCCGTGGCTAACAGCGGGCACACTTCTGTTCAGCCACAGGCAAACAGCCCAGCAGGAACGGGCACCTCTGAGTGTCCCCTGAAGAAAAGCACCCTATTTCAACCAGGTGACCATGAATGATATCTCACTCTCCTGAGGATAACAGAGATAAAGAACGGATGTTGTTTGAATGCCATCAAACATACACTGCAATGCTTTGTTGTACAATGATTCCCGAGTACGTGTTACTGGCCTGGAGTGGTAAAGTGTCCTACCATGGAGGACGCAATAAGGCTGCCCTCCCCAGAAACCTTTTGCAAAGGCTTTGGGAGTACATCCAGGAGAGCCGTAAATGCCAGAGCAAATTAATCCTTTCACACGCTTGCTTTTAAACCATGTATAGTATTTTAAAAAGGTACACTCACCGGAGGTCCCTTCTCCGCCTTCCGGGTCCAGGAGGCAGCCTTGGGTGGGTTTGGGGGGTACTGGCTCCAGGTCCAGGATGAGAAACAGTTCCTGGCTGTTGGGAAAACTGGTTTCTCCACTTGCTTGCTGTGAGTTATCTACAACCTCCTCCTCGTCCCCAAAACCTGCTTCTGTGTTGCCTCCATCTCCACTGAAGGAGTTAAACAACATGGCTGGGGTAGTGGTGGCTGAACCCCCTAAAATGGCATGCAGCTCATCATAGAAGTGGTATGTTTGGGGCTCTGACCCGGAGCGGCCGTTCGCCTCTCTGGTTTTCTGGTAGGCTTGCCTCAGTTCCTTCAGTTTCATGCGGCACTGCTTCGGGTCCCTGTTATGGCCTCTGTCCTTCATGCCCTGGGAGATTTTGACAAAGGTTTTGGCATTTCGAAAACTGGAACGGAGTTTTGATAGCACGGATTCCTCTCCCCAAACAGCGATCAGATCCCGTACCTCCCGTTCAGTCCATGCTGGAGCTCTTTTGCGATTCTGGGACTCCATCATGGTCACCTCTGCTGATGAGCTCTGCATGGTCACCTGCAGCTTGCCACGCTGGCCAAACAGGAAATGAGATTCTAAAGTTCTTGGGCCTTTTCCTGTCTACCTGGCCAGTGCATCCGAGTTGAGAGTGCTGTCCAGAGCGGTCACAATGGAGCACTCTGGGATAGCTCCCGGAGGCCAATACCGTCAAATTGTGTCCACAGTACCCCAAATTCGACCCGGCAAGGCCAATTTAAGCGCTAATCCACTTGTCGGGGTGGAGTAAGGAAATCTATTTTAAGAGCCCTTTAAGTAGAAATAAAGGGCTTCATCGTGTGGACGTGTGCAGGTTTACATTGATTTAACGCTGCTAAATTCGACCTAAAGTCCTAGTGTAGATCAGGGCTGAGACAATTACAGTTAAAGATAACTTCAAGAAGTGCTGCAGCTAGAATTCCTGTAAACAATTTTATCCTCAATATTTGCACAAGTACATTTTACATTTCAGTATATTCTCTCAGTCTTAAGGGTTATGCAGTTCAGGGATTACTTTTTAATCTATTTTTTTGGACAGTGGATATTATTTTTAGACATTATATTGATCTGCTAAAATCTAAAGAGAAATATTTAATGCTCTAACTAAAGAAGTTATCCTTCAAAAATATATTGGTTCTGTTAATTCTACCAACCTGTGCAATTCTTCAGTTTTGTCTTCAGTAGGGCCCACGGTTAATAAGCAGTGGCGAAGGATGGCAGCCATATAACGAAATTGATGAGATTCATTCTATATAAATATAAATTATGAAGATATTTTCATTTTGACGATTGCAAATGAGGGTTTCAGGTCACTAGAATAATAAAAATTAAAGACGGAAAACACCCATTAGATCATATAATCTATTTCCTACCAATAAAGGACTGCTCTTTCAGAGTTCATTTGAATGCTTGGTGCAGTCTAGTTTTAAGTTACTCTAAATCCATTATTTCCTCTGGGAGATTGTTTGGGCTAGATTCACAAACTTTATGCACCTTTAAAAAAAAGAAAATAGATCATTGGGATTCACGAAGCCTGAGTTAGGCACCTAGCCTCCCTATACAATGAATGGGGACAGACAGAAGCCTCAGAATGGGAATCACACAAGCTACTACATGGGGAGGCTTTCCACTTAAGTTAGCCAATGGGAGAGACCAAGGTAAGGGATTTGTCCTAAGCCCCTGCCCCTCTTAAGGAACTTGGCTCTAAGTCCAGGATGCAGGGAGGTGCCTCCCTTTGCGGGGCTGGCAGTTACAAAAAAGTCTCTCTCCTCCTGGCATAGGAAACGTATGCCATTTTTGCCAGAAAGTTGGGGGAGCAGGAGAATCTTCCTCATAACTTTTAGTACAATGGTTAGGGTACTCACCGGGGATGTGGGAGACTGGTGACTCAACTCCCCCCTTCACCTGAAGGGGAGATATTCTGAGGTGGGGCTCCCTCAGTCTCTGGTGTTGAAGCTGTTGTATTGTGGATAAACAATGAAAGCATCATTGGGCCGGAAAGAGAACAAACTCTAGAATGACTTTGTAGCATGGTGGTTCGAGTACTCACCTGGACAGTGGGAGGTCCAGGATCCAATGACTAATTATTTATATACAGTGGAACAGTTTCAGCAGGAGAGAGAGAATGAGGGACCCCACATCAGACTATCCCACTGCCCAGTGGTTAGGGCACTCACCTGAGAAGTGGCAGATCCCTGTTCAAATCCTTTTTCCTCCTCAGGTGGAGGGTGAACTTGAGCCCAGGGTCTCCTACATTTAGACCACTGGGCTAAAAGTTATGACAAAGGTCCTCCTCCTCCAGCTGTTTTGTGTAAACTCATCTAGAGGGGGCAATCTGAGAGGTGAGCTCTAAACACGCATAGTAAATCAGGCCCCACAGGCAAGTTAGATATAGGAATGCATGTAGGGCCCAAATTGCACTGGGGCTTAGGTGTCTGGATGCCCAGCGTGGGGCTGCACTGAGCATGCTCAGATGCCAAAATATAGGCATAGGGAACATTTACAGTAAAAATTTAGGAGCAGAGGAAGTTTAGGTGCCTACATGGTTTGGCAGCAGCGGAGTGGGGTTTTTGTAAATCCCACTGGGGCCTGATTCTGGGATTTAGGTGCCTAAAGTGTCAGTTAAGCATGCAAGTCCTTTTGTGCATCTAGCCCTTCCAGTCTAACATTTCATAATTAGGAAATTTATCTTGATATTCAGACTAAGTTATCCTTTGCTCAATTTCAACTCCACAACTATCTTCTCCCTTTCCCTGCCATTTACACATACCAAATTTTGGTATGTGTTACATTACCCTTAGCCCTCCTCATTCTGTGAGGTGTCACTTCTCTTTAAGCTACCCAGAATGTCTCTGCCATTTTTTGCACTCCTGTATCTCACTGCAGGTTGGTGTTTTGTTTTGGGTTTTTTTTTGGGGGGGGGGGGGGAGGGAGGAGGAGAAGAGGGCAATCTCATCCTGGGGGCACTAGATCTATTTCCCCTGAAAGCTGGCAGCGCCAAAATTCCCAGAAGAGGAGCCAGCCATTGGTGCCAGAGATTTGTCCCTTGCAGTAATCAGGGACAGTGGCAGCAACATTCCTTCATGGCTCCTGGGCATCAATGATGTCACTGACTGCTTTTGAAAGTTTAGACTACATACATTCCTCAGTCTGATTGGGACAAACAGCCAAACTCCTCTCTCCCCTATTCCTCAGTCTTTTTAAAACACATCTCAATCCGCTGTCCTCCATATTCCTTCTTACTCTCTTCTTTGCCCCTTCAGTCCTTCTCTTCTCCCTTATTTAACTTGTCTACTCTTCCCATTCCCACTCACCCTATCTTTGCCCTTTTTTTTTAAAATGACCTCGCCCACTCATCCCTCCCCAAAAAGCCCTAAACAGGAGCAAAAAAATACATAATTAAAGTGTGCCAATAACCACCACAATCATTGAGTTGTATGGGTTATCCCTGTCCCCTTCCCTATTTATTTTCTTTTTGACTGTTAGTTTCTCTTGGCAATGAAGATCTCAAGTGTTTGTAGAACCTAACACAATGGGATCCAATTCTGATTGGGCCCTGGGGTGCTACTGTAATATAAACGTTAAACCATCACCACCTCGTCCTCCAATTTGATACTCAAGATCAACTCTATTCTGGCATTGCTACTTTGAAATTATTTCCTGCCATTGAATTCTGGTGTTTCAGATACAGGTTGAGGTTGAATCTCATTTTGAGCTCATAGGAATAAACTCTTTAGATCCCTTTATAATTTTTCCATCCTCCCGGATGTTTGCAACGTCTCCTAATTCTGCATCGCCAGCACACTTAATTAGTGTACTGTTTACCTCTTTTCCTAGATCATTAAAAAGGATGTTAAAGAACACTTTGCCCAACAAGGATCCTTTGGGGAATGTTAAAGTTTAGAACTAGAGAGAATAGCTTTTACTGAAGTGCTGTTTGGCTTTGGAAACCTTTAGCAAATAAGTTACTATAAAAGCTCTATCTTGAAATACAAAATAAAATTTCTAAGCCTAGAAGAGATCCAATACTCATGTGATAGAAAATAGAGTGACCCAATGCAACAGTACTTCCCTTTTCCCTTCTTCATTATGCTCCCTCAGCATAAGCTGTTTCTTCAGTTCAGACTGGCTTGTTTGGCTTGTCCAGGGGCAAAGTTCTGAGATGAAACCTCCACTTTTCTAAAGATATTCCCCCAACTGAATCAGTAGGAAATGCCACTGCTGAGACTGCCAGTTCCCACACGCACAAAACTCCATCGTTTTTGAGGTTTCAGTGCGAGAAAGCATTGGGAAAGATGCCTTCTCAACCTTCTTAACAACTCCACAGTATCTGTAATCATACCCTTCCTTTCAGGTGTCAGAAAATGAAGACAAAATAAGCAAGAGTTGGCCAAATAGCTAACTGTTGATCCTTCCCTATAGTTCAGCCGCACCATGGTTTCACTTGATAGTCCACAGGACTTTGGGAAGTCTGTTGCAATATCAAATGGGCTCATGTTGGAAAAATTCAAGCAACCAAACACAGTTTCTAAGAGCTTACTTCAGTGGCCTAGATCAGAGGTAAGACTACTTTTCATGCGATACGTCCCTAATTACAGACTACCTACCTAAAAAGATACAGGTGCAGACATTAGTGCACTGTGACTGCTAAGAGATACCATATTCAGCTTCAATCTTTATGTTCTCAAGGAAGAAGACAGTGATGAACTACTCCCCTTTCAAAAAACACAGGAAGCCCAACTTGCTGCACAGTCACTATTTTGAAAACCAAACAAACGTCGCATGGAGAAAAATGCTTGAAGCTACAAATTCATCTTACCAGGGCAAGTGATAGCTTCAGTGAATTCTGCTCTATATTTTAACAGATAGGCAAGACCCAGGAGTATGTGGTCTATCCTGTCTTGAAAATATACTGAAAGATCTGGTGATCAAAATTATAATAGACATCCCCCTTTTGTGACAGCTGCAGTTCCCTGCAAGTCAACCAGTTCCAGTATGATCAGGTCTTATACAGGCTTAATGTGAGGTGTCATCTGATTTAGATATTTTTAAGCAAGGTGCCCATGTCCATGAGAGGTAGTTGCTTTATATTCAAAAGGATGTTACATAATTTCTGTAGTCCCTTCGTCAGGAGATAAAACCTTCATCTAGTGCTACTGGAAACCCTCAGAGATGGAGAAGTAGAACTTATCAGCATCAAGACTTAGGTTTCAGAAGAAGGAGTTGCTACCCATGAAGTAAACACATAACGTGGCTTGAGTCTACAGTTTAACATCTTTGATTTTATGACCAGGTAATTCTGTCTGAGGGAAATAAAGTCATTTATTTTCACCCAACTTCTTTCCAAATGCATACATTTATACAGCATGCATTTATATATAAATAAAATATGACCTCCTAAGTGCATATACATGCATGCATATTATACACACACTTACACTTAGGAGGTCATATTTTCCACCCCTGAGCACACACATTTAATGCTACTGTTTGTCTAGACAAAGGTAAGGCATCTCTTCCTGTCAAGAGAGACTTTCTTTTTAATTATTGAGGTTGTAAGTCAAAAGCAAGAGCAAGAAAAGTCCCTCGCTTTCTTGTGGATTATCCAAGAGTCTGAAGACTATGCTATCTACTGTGACATTCAGACCTAAACTTTTTTCTATTTTGGGAGTTACATTTTTCTTCAGGGCCCCATAATTTTGGAAAATTTTTAACTGAATTGTTAATTTCAAAACTCTTTTCAAGTCCCACATTCCTGGGTGAGTAATTCATATCCGGGCTCTCATGTTCTTAGGATTGTTAACCTCTCTGCAGATTAGTCTAACACACTGACCTTACACAAAAGAATCTCTGCTTGATAATTAAGACATTTGTTTTGAGGTTTAACTATATGGCAAAATTACTATAGTGTAAATACCTTCTCTTTAGACTTACCAGTTGTAATCATATTTACAGTGCTTGACTTGAAAGAGCTTACAATATAATTTTAAGATGTGACAAGTGGGGTAAACAACAAAAAAGAGTGGAGGACAGGAAGGCCGATGTGTCATATTCCAGGTGCCATAGGTTCTCTCGAGGCAACTGGTTTGACATTCAGCAAGAGAAAAGGTAAATCCTATTTAAAAATTATACCAACAAGGTGCATGTATTGCGTCTCATCATTTAACATCTTAAGGAAAAAAGCACACCTCTTTCCCTCAAACAATTACTTGTTCTTAAAAAAAGCTGATCTGTTTGTAATTGTGTCCACATAAAAACAATCAAGTCATTGTTCCACAGCCTTAATTGCTGGCTATAATCCAGAGAGATGGTCATCTGAACAACACACATTTAAAGAAAAAAGTTATCCTAACCAACATATATTTTAATGTGCTTAACTAGTGCTTATTTCCCTTTGGAAACCTTAAGCTCTCATCCAGCCTCATTCTCATTAGACATTCAACTGCATATTTGAGTTTATATATAAAAACCTTAAAAAAAATAAAAATTTGTATTACACCATCCATCCAACCCTCACTGTGTAGTTACTTTCCTCTGAGGACCTCAAAGTTTTTTCCTAACATTAAGGATTCACCACCTTTTTGAGGCCCTAGTTCAGAAGGGCACTTAAGCATGTGTTTAGCTTTTAAGTACTGTCCTAAACAAGGGAATGCCCTGCTCTGATGACTGGGCAATTGCTTCTCCAATTTAAGTATGAGGTGGCTATGGTTCTTGCAGACAAAATAAGCCCAATCAAAGAATTTAAACTCAGACCTTACCTCACTGTGGACATTCCAACTGTCAAGCGTCACATTAAAGAGAGCTTTGAGTGCCTCAATGGCACAATCTGTTTCTTGTAGCGATAAAGGAGATCCATCATGCTCTTCAGCAGCTTTGTATTTGTCTGTCCATCTTATGCTAAATGAACTTTCCAAGGCTTGAGTCAAAACCTGCAACCCTTGTAGCTCATGATGCAACTGTGACCGAATCTCTGTGTGCAGAAGTGACAGGAGGAAGAGAAGGCGCAAATCAAAACATTTAATGTCATCAACAAACTGTTGGTCCTTGCATTTTTTCAGTAGATTGCAAAGCATAGCTGCAAGGTTCAGTTCCAAACTGAGCTTCTGTGCAATGGCACTATTAAAAACTATGTTACAGAGGCATTTTAAAGCTTCCACTATAACAGGGAAATTGGACACATCCTCCAAAGAATCTTCTGTCATGTCCAGCTTTGCCAGCCTCATCAGGATCTGCATGTTTTCCTTTGTTGTCACAGGCACTAAAACCTTCTTATCTCTGGAGAGAATCCGAAGGGCTTCAAGACAAGCAACTTGACATGAAGTTTTTGTGTCTTTTTCGAGGATCTTTAAGATTCCTTCACACAGTTTCTGTGGACACATACAAAAAACCCCCAAAATTTTAATCATTGTGAATTTGAATGCAAAATCTTTTACTACTGTCATCCATCAAATCATAAAAACTTCAGCCACTTTCTTCAAGGAACTTGTTTTTGGACATATTTTATCTAGGTCGTCATTAGCTTTTCAAAATATGAACTGCTACAGAAATATTCAGAGAATATCTTTAAAGGTTTTCTTACACACACAACCAAAATAAATGGATAAAGATAGAGATGACAGCACATCTCCTAGTCATAAGCATGCTGCCAGTTTCACCTGGGTTCTATACATTAATCCTATTGGGTCACAGCAAGACTTTGGTTACTTTTATGGAAACAGAGAGGTCCTTATAATAGACCATTACATTTTTAGTTTAAAAAAGAAATCATCCATGTCATAAATATAAAGGGAAGGGAAGGGTAAACACCTTTAAAATCCAGAGGAAAAGCCCTTTCACCTGTAAAGGGTTAAGAAGCTAGGATAACCTCGCTGGTACCTGACCAAAATGACCAATGAGGAGACAAGATACTTTCAAAGCTGGAGGGGGGAGAAACAAAGGGTCTGGGTCTGTCTGTGTGATGCTTTTGCCAGGGACAGAACAGGAATGGAGTCTTAGAACTTAGTAAGTAATCTAGCTAGAGATGCGTTAGATGATGATTTCTTTAAATGGCTGAGAAAATAAGCTGTGCTGAATAGAATGGATATTCCTGTCTGTGTGTCTTTTTGTAACTTAAGGTTTTGCCTAGAGGGATTCTCTATGTTTTGAATCTAATTACCCTGTAAGGTATTTAAAAAGAATGCCCTCTGTAAAATCAGAAATGGTACTTTTTCTTCTATTAAAATTCTTCTTGTAAGAAACTGAATGCTTCTTTTCATTGTTCTTAAGATCCAAGGGTTTGGGTCTGTTGTCACCTATGCAAATTGGTGAGGATTTTTATCAAACCATCCCCAGGAAGGGGGGTGCAAGGTTTTGGTGAGGATTTTGGGGGGGAAGACGTTTCCAGATGGCTCTTTCCCAATAATAAACCCGGTTAGACGTTTGGTGGTGGCAGCGAAAGTCCAAGGGCAAAAGGTAACATAGTTTGTACCTTGGGGAAGTTTTAACCTTAAGCTGGTAAAAGCAAGTTTAGGAGGTTTTCATGCAGGTCCCCACATCTATACCCTAGAGTTCAGAGTGGGGAAGGAACCTTGACAATCCTGTTCTAGTCGTCTTAAATATTTGGAATATAGTACATACCTCTCCTACTAAGCTTGAAGCTAAACGGTTCTTCATGTGCATACACCTCTCTTATTTGAGATTTAATGACCCAGTCAGATTCAAAGTTGAGGCAAACTCAAACTGGTATTTAATAGTCTATATGCTGACAGACAAAAGAGGGCATATTAAAACTAGCAAGATGAGACAGAGTGGAATGTAGACTTTTAGTAAATTAAGGTAACTAATACGCAGTCATAGCTAGGAGAGTTACAATACTACCTGCAAAATATAGTGCCAGGCCAAGCTGATCAAGAGACTCAAAGATTGTCCAGTGATCAAAAGACAGAATGCTATACTTATGTTACAAGCAGTTGTTAATTTGCATTGCTGCTTAGAAAAATATAAGTGATTTAAGAATCAGAAGGTCAGAAAAACAACATTTCAATTACAGAAAGATTCTAAACACACTAGTCTGATTATTTTCTAAAAACCTAAAACAAACTCAGACAAATCAACCAAGAGAGGAAAGACACAGTAGAAGAGAGTGCATGACCGAACAGGGCTCCATACATTTTTTATTGCTACAAATTCAGGAAGACAATATTACTTATGGATGGCAGAGTCACGAGTCTAGTTATGAAAGTCTTCGCAAATAAGAGGCAATAAAAGCTTTACTGCACCCTATACCACCCAGATCCTTTGGTTTTTGCCCTTTAAATCTTCCTCTGCTTCTTGTCCCTTGACGTACGTTAGTTACTAGTGAAACAGTGTAGTCACTAATCTGGGTAGTTCTTAGTGACATCCACTGGTGCGGTATGAATCAGTTTATGATCAGAAATATGCGCCATGTACACACACTTCTCAGTTTTTTAATTAATACTAAATATATTGAAACAGTTTCCTACTTAAGGAAATGTTGCAGGAATTGGATTTTTCAGCACTAAAACAAATGCTCACCACCCAGACTGAGAGCTAGAGAGGAAAGTTTCACTGGACGCGATCGAGGGAGTTTTGTTACAGTAATGATTAAGAAAATGAAGAGTCATGTTAAAACAACATATTATTCAACTAAACTAGGCAGGTCAAACTGTGGTACAATGCTGTGTGATACATCACGTTGTCAAACAGGAAAGCATATGATATAAGCAAAACGTGAGACAAGTTAGTTATTGACTGTCACACACAGCTACTTAGTACACTGGTGATGTTTTGGTTTAAAGACCTACCAGTCTGCTGCATTCTTCGCCTCTAAAAATTTATCTGGAAATCATTTTTGATAAACACAGATGGGGTTATATTTATATCATGTATGCCAAAAGAGACAGTCACTAAAACACAGAATTTCAGTCTCTCTGAAATACTTAGTATTGTTAAACCATGGCTATGAGTTATCTGGAAATCAACAAGACACATAAAAGAAAAAAAAAAAGAAAAAAAAAAGGAAGCTTAAGAGTGGGCTTTTCAGAAGCATTCAACACTGGCCTAACTGCTTTCACTGAAGTTAGTGATAAAACGCTCTTTGACTTCAGTGGGAAAAGTTGGCCAATGCTGAAGACTTTGAAGATCTCACCCTTAAAGTTTTTTTTTTTTTAAAAATAAAAAACAAACAAACCAAAAACGATCATAGTTCAGGAGAAATGGTCAAATCAACCTCTACAGCTCAACTGACTTTTCACAAATATTTTAATTCAATTAAAAAGTTTTCTGTATAATTATCTTTGCTTATAAATCAGAAGCAGCAGTTACTGAACCTACTAGATTTTGATAAATAATCCAGGCAAGAGAGAGTGGGCAGCACTGGGGACTACAAACACAAACCTGCTAATAGCAGGAACAGAATAAATTGACCCTTTTTCTGCTAGAGTGATTCAGTCAAGAAAGCTCTGTCTCTGCTGACAGAGTACTGTAATTCACAGTGGCAGAAAAACTGCTAACTGATCCAAACTGCCACCGTGAAACAGCATTGTAGGAGAGGTGGTCTCTGAGATAACCAAGTGTGGGCAATTTTTTCCCCCTTTTTGTTCTTTAATAGTGGTAGATAGAATCCCATGGATGAGAATAAATAGGTTGTAAAAAGAGGTGAACAGCAATTTCAACAACTGTGGGACTGGCAGGACATATTGGGGGCATTGCTGAAAGATGGTAGAGTTAAGGTTGCATGGGCAACCTTAACTGTGCATTTCCTGGCTTTCAGAAATTTGAGCTTTGCTCAACTCAATGTTCTGCAAGGAAAGACTACTAGCAACCTTATCTCTGCATTAACAGTTTGCCACTGAATTTCCCAGTTTTTCAATCAGGAAAAATATATGTTCTTAGTAGTCATTTAGACAGTTGTACATATTATGTCCCACAATTTGAATACCAAGCCAGCTAGCCCATTCTCCACACATCAGCTAGGCTCCACTAGCCCTGTTTTAGCACATCTCCCAGCCATGTTGCTGACCCATTCAATGTGTTCCCTCTCCAAATTACCCCCCACTACTGGCATTTTCTGATCTATGCAAGCTCAGTTTGGTTTCTTGTAGCTAGTGTACAAACATGCTGAGAACAAAAAAACGTAATGAGCGACATGAGGAAGGGGCTTTTTTGCTGTTCCCCCTAGAGAATCACTTTCCATTTGGATAATATCATGAACTTGAAAAATATATTTTCCATTACTGCCATATACAAACCAGTAGCTGAACACCACTAGCTTATTGAGTATAACAGCGTGACTATGGATGGTTCACTGTTACAGGAACTAACTGGAATTTAAGGGTGAACAGCAAGAGTTTTGCTAAAAATAAGTATCTGCTTCCAAAATTTGCTAGGTTCTCTTATATACAATGTACTTGCATTTTTGAGTTACAACCAAGGGACCTAAAGCATCATAGAGGCACCCTTTTCAAATACACATCTATATATTATTCTACTTTGACGCGAGATTAAAGAAAATAATTTGCCTCTGCAACTACCTCACTCTGAACTGCTTGCTGATCCTATTTCCCTGTACCAGAGCAGACACTGTCAAAAATGAAGGAAAATCCAGCAAAAAGTAGTAATTGAATGTTACCCCAAAGTAATGTGTTTTTAAACCATCTTCACTTATCTTGCCTCTTATAAGCAATGCAGTTGGGCCCGATCCCGCATTCTTTTGCGCACCCTAAATTCCAATGGCAGTTCAGCAGGCCTAAGGAATGCAGTTTAGGATCCTGGTAGGTGTGTGGAAAATTCCCAAACTCAAGCCTAGCCATATACCTTTGTTGAATTTTTAATCTAGATTACCAGTAACTTCAAGGATCAGGTCTTCTGCTTTAAAGCTAAACTGATATTGGCTCAATCTTAAAGATTCATGATTTTAATGCAGCATTGTGGAGGCAGAGGATTTGACTTGGGAGGGTGATGGAACATCCACCTGCTTTTAAAAAAAGATTAACAATTTACACAGTTATATGGTTTTGGTTTTTTAGAAAATGTCCATTTTAAAAAGGCCTCAAACAGTTAAATCATGGTCCAAGTTGTTTTTTGGAAAGGGGAGGGGGAGAGCAGCGATGGTGAGGAAATCAGTCACATCACAGGTTTGCTATGAAGTTTCATGAGCTTTATAGTTGAGAGCGCTGGCAGCACCCGCATCTTTGGCCTCAGGGATTATGTGCCAGAGCACATGATGTTCCCAGTCACTTGAATAAACGGTAACTGGCATCAAGTCATTCTGCCTTCTCCTAGACTGACTTAAGTCTCTGTAGTTCATTGTGTCTTCTAACCAAGGTTTTTCATAGTTTTAAATTCTCAGTTGATTTTAATTAAGCTCTCAGTAGGGGGTTCATGAGATGGGCAAGTTTTTAATTTATTTAATACAACCTACTTTAGCAGCTGCTCAGAGGGCAGAATGTCAATGAAGTCATTAGGAACACCACACATAAAACAGATGCAAAACTGGGTCCCATAAAAAATATTTTTTAAAGGGGGTGTGGTGGGAGACAGGCTAGTGAATTAAAAATAAAGAAACAGTGAAATAAGTATAGTAGACCTCATTCTATATATGCCCCACAGTTTTGCATTGACCACGCATAACGGATTATAGAATTTGTCAAAGAAAGAAGTTTGGAGTTTCTGGCAATCAACTAGGAGACAGCTAGGGATTTTAACACTAAATAAGGTTGTTTGGGATTGCTGGATAAGTTGAATAGCTGGCTATTTCTGCTAAAATGACCAGCATTTTATGGCATTAGGTTTTGGAGCGAAGCATCTATTGGTCTGAGTGAGAAAGTGTATACTCTTTACATGTACTATTTTAAGCTCAGTGTATTCTCAAGATGTCAGTATTGCATTGGTTTCCTTTCAGTGCAAGTTATTTTCATAGTTCCGTCAAAAATAATACATGAAAGCTTAGATTCTGGAGCACAATTCTGTAACAGTGGCTAGCGTTCACAGCAAATTCTGTGGCTGCAGAGTCGCAGAATACAGAGGCCCCAACTTCTTATTTTTAAAATGTTTAACAATGGTTTCATTTTATTTCTGTAAATCCACTTACACAGAGCATTATGTCTTAAACGTTGTGACAGCAGCTAATTCAGTCAGCATGAGTTCTTCATATACACCTATTTTTGTTTGTATTTTCTTGCATGTTTTCTCAATGGTGCCAGCTTCCATATATGTACGTCAATCATAGTGTATATATTCAGCAGTGGCTCTCAATCTTTCCAGACTACTGTACCCCTTTGCAGGAGTCTGATCTCTCACGTGTATCCCAAGTTTCACCTCACTTAAAGACTACTTGCTAACAAAAATACAAAAGTGTCACAGCCACTATTACTGAAAAATTGCTCACTTTTTATTTTATAATTGTATGGTAAAAATGAGAATCAATTGGAATATAAATATTGTACTTACATTTCAGTGTATAGTATATAGAGCAGTATAAACAAGTCATTGTTTGTATGAAATTTTAGTTTGTACTGACTTTGCTAGAACTTTTTATGTAGCCTGTTGTAAAACCAGGCAAATATATAGATGAGTTAATGTACCCCTGGAAGACCTTTGCATACCCCTAGATGACAACCACAGATATATAGAGATACAGCATTCTAGATTTCTGAGAGCTTCTGAGAATTAACTACATTCTGAGTTAAACTAAAACTCCAGTTGGTTCTGAAATGGAAAACGCTGAACAGAATATAGAACTGCTGAGCTGTTGGTGAAGTTAGTAGATTCATGTGAGTGTGTGGTTAAAGGGGATTGTGGTAACATGTAATTGGCAGGTGCTAGGGGCACATTTAAAGCCCCAAAACACACTGACATGAGGATTCTGCTCCACCATGCTTGCAGCGACCCACCCCTGCCCCCCAAGACAGCAGAGAGGGCAAGACTCTTCAGTGATCTGGGGACCTGACAGGCCATGTGGGGCTGGCACACAAAGGAGACAGGAAGGGGAGGTACCACTGTCTGGAGGAAGCTGGGCGGGCAACAGTTCTAACATAAAGTAGGGGGAGATAGGGAGCCTAGAGATGGGGAAGCAAGAAAGAAAAAAAAATCTAGAATTAAAATGCAGAGAGACAGGGTCATTTCTACCATGGAGTGCATGACAGCAAGAGTTAAAGAAGCACAGGGGTTATGGTTTAAAGAAGTGGCTTTATTTTTGGTTTTGTTTTTTTTACAAATGTGATAATCATGTGGAAAAAATTAAGTGCTACTAACCCATCACATACAAAAGTCAGCTGATAATTCACAAAAAAGTAAAGCAGAGGAAGAGAGAAATCCATGGTTAGAGAAACAATGCTACCAAAGTTTGAATAGCTGATCGTAAAGGAATTAAGAGAAAAGCAGAAATTACTCCCCTGCTGAAGTTTTGGGACCACAAAAAAATAACTTATTGGAGCTCTTTTTGCATTTGGCTTATGCTCCTTGACTATTTAAGCTCAATTTTTTTTTGTGTTTATATAAACAGTTTTCCTTCCTACCTTGGATGAATTTACTTCCTCTGTTTCAGCAAAAGTATTGTTAAGCTTACAAACTACTTCTGGTTGTGAAAAGTCACTGAGAAATATGACAACAACATGTTAGGAGACCACAGCTCTAGCCACAAAAATGCTGCCATTTTCCCAATTTTAAAAAAATGTCACTGTTGACCAAAAAAACCCTTAAGATTGCTACCTCCTGAGGGGGTTCCAGGCCCATTACAAGTTAACAACAACATTAGGATATCAGGCTGGTCATTTGTTTTACTGAAATACTCAACAGAATGGTTCTACAATTCCAGCCCAATTCAGTTCACTACCCCACACAAGAAAAAAAAAAACACGTTTCAGTAAGAGACAGCAGGCCTAGGTTCTGCAACCGCTAGGATACTGTAAAGTCATCCTCTGGCTGGAGGGTCCTATAATACTTAGGCAAAACAGGTAAGATATGATCCCAGAAGATCAAATTTTCATTTTCAGTTCGGTTATGCTAACAACTTTTTTTTAAATTGAGGTGTGGCATTACCTAGGGGTCTGATCATCCTTTAAGCAGATTTGTTAAGAGCCCTACAGATATGCTTTATTTTTTATTTCCATTCACAACGGGCATGTGTAATTCTGCAATATCAGCATGCACTGAGTACACTGCGTGAGATGAAGTCAAGTGCCTCTAGCTCCTAAGTACTTATAAGATAGCGATATACACCAGAGCACAGTAATGATTAGATTTTAAAAGAGTTAACAAAACCAAATTACTGACTGAGATGAGCCCCATATTTCTATGCCATCCTTGTTTGATAGGCTATTTTATTTTATTGTTTAAAAAAATTTTTTAAATCGTACGCGCTTGGGATGATTTCAAGACGACAGACAAGAAAAACAGCTGAAAACTTTAAAAAATCAAGTTTTCTATCATGTTTCTATTTTTTTTTTTTTAAGACAGATGGACTCTGTAAAAAAAAGGTAAATGTGTACATATAGTATTTCCAAATCTCTCAACTAATTTTTATGCACTTGTCATGCCATGCAATGCAATGCAACGCAACTTCAACAGCTTACCCAGTGAAAATGCAGTGCCTATCCTCCAGGTCACCTTTTAAACTCTGTGTATATTTTCTTTCTTCTGTATGCAAATAAAGGGTTCAATCCTGCCATGCCTTCCTCAAGGACTACTCACAAGATTTTGTAGGACAAGTCCAAATAGCACAAAACTTAAAATGAAAAAAATCATAATTTGCCTTAAAGTTAATGGCCACAACTGAAAGAAGTGTGTGCATGTTTTCCTGAAACTGGATTTCCAAGGAACTTTGCTCCTAGAAGCCCTAGTTCATACTGTCTCCCATCATGTGTGCGCGCGCACACACCCCTACACCTAGACTGGAGAGAGAAGGAGAAAGGATTCATGGAGACACCAAAAATACTTCAAATACGTACTAATAAATTTGCATATTAATCAATGACCCCAATCATGCCTCACTGTGGCCATGTTTGCAACATTAAGGGCTTGTCTATACTTTCTGCTAAATCAGCACTGCTGCAATCGATGCAGCGGCAGCGATTTAGGGGTCTGGTGAGACAAGCTAAGTCAATGGCAGAACATTCTCCCATAGAGGTCTGTTCTCCACCTTCCTAAGAGGCGGGAGGTAAGTGGGCAGGAGAGCATCTCCCATCAACATAGCGCAGTGTAGACACCCTGTAAGTTGATCTAAGTTACGTTGACTTCAATTATGTAACTGAAGTAGTGTAACTTAGGTCAACTTACAGCGTTAGCGTAGACCAGCCCTAAGTTTAAAGATTATGTTCCCCTCAAGACCTTGTCTGTAAAGAGGATTCAAAGATGGCTCTCTGATAGAACATTTTAAATAAAGGTCCTGACTAAACACCATTTTGCTTAAAGTAGTGTAATAGTAAGGAGAATGGACTGCAAAAAAAATGCTGTAAAGCACTCAGACAACCCTGCAGCATATAGCATGATGCCAACAAAGCACATTAAAAACTTAAAGACATGATCTAGTTACACACTTCTAAAGTTATTTGAGCTGAACTAATCAATTCAAATTAACACTTCTAAAGTTATCTGAGCTAATCAATACAAACATACCTGCAGTTATTTGAATTTTGGTGACGAACATGGATGCTTATATTTGAATATGCAATCACTTAATACACTTTTAACAATCCCTTCCACAGGACTACAGGTTATAGTTTCAAATCATGCAATGCTACCACAAGTTAAAAGAATATCTGAATCCTTATAATTTAAACAAGCTTTTAGATGAACAGCTGGAAACAAGTTTCACAGTTAAAAGGAAGGGTGTTATATAAGATGTCAAGAATGAAGGAAGACGAGACACCACCAGAAAATTACTGAGAGCATGGAACAGAAGCCAAGTCAACAGGAAGGGAATCAGAGAACTAATTATATAGAGGGACTTGCGTATTATTTAAAGTTCTTGATTTTTAGTTGAGTTTATATAGAGACCTAGAATGTCAGTGTATATAGTAGTCACAATATATTTAAAACATTTTCAATAGAACTGTGTGTTATTTATTCATAGATATGTCAAGTCATCTTAGCCATTTTGTTTTTGTTAGGTTTTTATTTATATAGTTTAGAACTATGATTAAGATTGCAATATATATTAACAACTTTGATAGTTAGAAATTAACATCTTCAGGTACCAAATCTAGTTTTAAGTGGAAGTATGTTGGATATTAAGCCCACTGTACCCTTAAACATCCCACTATACTGATACTAAAAATACCTTTTTCTAGCTTTTATGTGTTGGGTAAATTCACATATTGCCTTGGAATCCATTTGTGCGCTTGACTCATGAAGCTAGATTGTTCCTGTATAAGTGGTCTAGATCAGTGGTTCTCAAACTGTGGGTCAGGACCCCATTTTAATGGGTTCGCCAAGGCTGGCATTAGACTTGCTGGGTCCTAGGGTTGAAGCCCAAGCCCCACTGCCCAGGCCGAGGCCAGAGGGTTTCAGCCCTGGGTGGTGGGACTCAGGTTATAGGCCCCCTGCCTGGGGCTGAAACCCTTGGGCTTCTGCTTTGGCCCCCCATTCTGCATGGTGGGGCTCAGGTTTCAGTCCCCCACTCCTGGGGTTGTGTAGTAATTTCTCTTGTCAGAAAGGGGTCACAATGCAATGAAGTTTGAGTGCCTTAATTTCCTTGAATGTTCTTGTTCTTCAAGTAACTGCACATGGCAACTGGTTCTTTGAATAACTGCACCCACTTATGGTGTCCACATTCCCCAGAATAGCAGTTCAGAATGTTTTCTCTAGCAGTGACTAATAGCGGTCATGCATGTGCTCCCACCACCCCTCCTCACCCTGTCCCCAGGGAATAAAGTGTACAGCAACCTCAACCTCCATTCAGTTCCTTCAAACTGCTTTAAGTAATGAGTTGGAACACCAGTGTCCATCTGTATTATTGATTAACTTCCAGCCTAAATACTCAGTAAACAGTTTGTTTATAGTTGGTTACTTTTTACTGTTTCAGTTAGCAGCAGGTTAGGAAAAAAAAAAAAAGAAGGAGTGCAGCTTTCGGTAGAGCCTAAATTCCCAGGTTTTAAATCATGCCAATCCTGGGGGGCGGGACCAGGGGAGAAGGAAATATTCCTCTCACTGATACCCAGACAATAAAGGCATATGTCATGGCTGAGGAACTCCCAGCTATCCCAGATAACTGTACCATTTTCACACCCTTCAAGAAGTGGACACAAAGGGAGAAGCAGTCTAGACTGAACCTTTTTCCTCGGGGGGCGGGGGGAGGAAGGGGCCACAAAAAAAACATGAAAGCTATGTTAGGCTCTGACCATAGACAAAAGCTTCTTCTTTCCTGAGACAGTCTTCCAATTCTCCTATCAAAGTTGTGACACCAAACTCACGGGCCAGGAAGCAGCTGAGGCAAACTCAGGAAGATCCATCAAAACAGTCCTGCTTCCAAGGACTGAATAGTTCTGACTCAACATCAGCTCCAGTGCAACTGCAGAGGGAAACTTTAATCAGCTGTTCTCAAACTTTGTTGCACCACGACCCCTTTCTGACAACAAAAATTACTACGTGACCCTGGGTGGGGAGGACCAAAACCTGAGCCCTGCACCCCGAGCCCGAAGCCAGAGCCCTGCTGCCCCAGGCAGAGGGGGCCGAAGCCCAAGGGCTTCATCCCTGGGAGAGGGGACTGTAACTTGAGCCCTCCACAAAAAGAAACAAGGGTACCAGTTATGAAAACTTCTTTGAAGCAACACATCAGTAAAATTAAAGGATGCAAGTCCCACTTTTATCTTTCAGTCTCCTGTCATGGTTCCTGCATCAGTTTTCTTCAGCCAAAGACACCAATTCCTCTGCAGCTTCTGACAGGAGTCTTCCATTAAAAAGAAATATCAACGGAGAGAAAATAATAATGAGAAGAAGCTTCCTATTACATCTAAAGATGCTCATTCTCACTATGCTCCTTGGTTTCCTCTGAATTGGCCACATCTCTTTCCATATGGCCACAATACTCATAATTTCAGGAGCAAGTTCTCCCACAATATATGGGAACTATTCGTGACTCACAGGCTGCAGACTCTCAGTTCTAATCATTTTCCTTGTCTAGTTCAAGACACAAAGGAACAACATATTTTAAGTGATGATGAAATACCTGCTCATCAGGACAATCATTCTGATCCTATACCTGATTCTTCTTTCTTACCTGATGAAATCATTGCACAGGCTACTCCACTTTCACCTGATAATTTTAAAACTTTTCAGGAATTACTGAAGCATATAGTACACACACACACACACACTTCATTTGGATATAGTTCAGGAAAAAGCATATAAACTATTTGATATTCAACAATCCGCAGCCCAACTGCATTAGATGCTGCCGATTCTGGTGCTCGTTCAATGGCTACAGGTATTGTAATGCAACACTAGTCATGGTTATCTGCCTTAAGTTTTACCAAAAGAAGTTCAAGCAGCAATTGAAGACTTGCCATTCAAATGGTCAGAATCTGTTCAGTTCTAACATTGATAAGCAGTGGTCAAGGATCTTTTACAGACACTCCCCCTGACTTATGCAATTGTTCCATTCCGGAACGCCTTGCGTAACTCGAGTTTTGTGTAAGTCAGAAACATATATCTGACATTACGCCAACAAAAACAAAAAAAAACAACCCCAAAACACTCTTTATTTCTAGCTTACGGAGCTTCTTCCAGAAGCGCAGATTTGCATAAATCAGGTCTTGCGTAACCCGGGGAGCGTCTGTACTAATCTAACAAAGATCTATGCCCTTTTACTTCACACTCTGATTCCTGTCTATTTTTTTTCCTGCAGGCTTGGATGCCATTCACCACAGATTGATGGGTCCATCAAGTAGGCAAGGATCGTTATGCCATTCAATTTCAAACCTTTTCTTCCTTCCCTCCCCATTTCCCAGTTCCTTTTCAGGGACTATTCTCATGAGAATGCCACATGCCAGCAGATAGATGACCTCATCAAGTTAGGAACATTAGAATCAGCACATGAAGCTAGGAGCATTAGAATTAGTACATCAGAATGGCTTCTATTTTCTTTATTGCCTCATACCAAACATACAGTTAGTCCTCAGGAACCTTAAATACATTCAACACACCAAATTCCACATGGTAGCTCTCACTTCAATTATCCCAGCACTAGATACCATGGATTAGTTCATTACCCTCAACTTGCAGGACATTTATTTTGATGTGCAAGTGCACTCACAAATGCAAAGTTTTATGGCTCTGGGGAGTCATTATCCATTCTGGCACTTCCTTTCAGAAGGTCATTGACACTGCAGGTGTTTATGAAGCAGGACTAGCAGCTCATTTATGCTTATAAGCATTGTACATTTACTTTTATCTGGACAATTGGCTTGTAAAGGAGAAGTCACGAATGCAAGTCATAGCAGCAGCAAGCAAAGTGATTAATTTATTTTTATCTCTGGGTTTGGGGATCAACAAAGTCAAATCTGGATCTGTTCTGGTCTATAGGAGACCTCTGATTAATTCTAGGTTGAGAAGCAGTGAGGACATTCTTTCTACTGAAAGTATTTCAAATAAAAAAAATTTTATCCTTCACATCTGTACTTACCCTCTGCCTACAATAAGAAAGAGTTGAAAACTTTTAGGCCATATGGCTTCGTATATGTTTGTAAATCCAATTGCCAGATTATGTGTCAGACCATTTCAAGCATGGATCAAGTCACCTTAGAAACCAACACTCAATGATTTGTCATTAAAAGTACTGATTCCTGATCAAATCCTGGAGCCTTGATGGAATGATAGACAAAGGGAAATGTATGTGTGGGAATTCTATTTGCTTCTCTAGTCATGTCTGAAGCTCAGATAACCGATTTATCCAAAATAGGCTGGGATGCAGATATTACTTTTGTCCTCGTGGCCTCTGGTCATGTCTAGAACCTACGATTCACATAAAACATACTAGAACTGAGAACCGTGAGATTAGCTTGCAAAACCTTTCTGCTTTTCATCAAGGACTCTTCAATCCAAGTTCTCATGGACAATTCTACAGTTACATATTATACAGACAGAGGTTGAGATCAGACCATCTTTTTCAAGAAGCCACAAAACTTTCAGAATGGTGTATTGAGAAGCACATCAGTCTGACAGCTCTTCATTTCCTGGGAGAGAAAAATGGTATTGTGTACTCACTAAGTCGGCAGATGTCTTGTCTGATGAATGGGAAATGAAAAATTTTCTACTAACCCAAGTCTTCCAAGAATGGGGAATTCCATTTGCTTCTTCCTCCGGTTGAGTTAGTGGTCCCTTAATTTATTTTTCCTAATCAGAACCTCCAACAAGATTACTTAGCTCTTTTGTTATTTTTCTTTATCAGTTCTTCTGGAACTCTAAGTTTCTTTTTCTGACAGCACAGCAAGGCAAAACATGTATGTCATAGCGTGACAAACTACACTCAGTTGTATCACCTCAGTGGTAGTGGACTCTAAACAACACAGAGCAAAGGAAAGACTGCCTGAAAGGGGGCATGCACAAGTAGAAAGGTTTGTTTTGCTTACCTTTCTTTTGTCCTCATCTGCAGGATCAAATTTGAAAGTGGCCCTATTCTGGGGAAAGAAATAAATTAAATGTAAAATAATTGCCATAATCTGATTAGAACAAATTTCACAGTTTTAACATGAATCTCAGTTGATATGGTGCAAAGGACTTTCTTGAATCATGTAATCTAACTCACTGCATCCAACTGTGAGGCTACAGTAAGCTTGCAATAAGTGCCTCTAAATTGTTTCCCAATTACCTCTATAGTTGTAGTATAAGCCTGGATCCTGGAGCTATGTAGTGCTAACCTTTACTCCCTCTGTTGTCATGGCCAAGTCACTTAGGGCCAAAGACTGACCCCATTGAAATCAGGGATATTTTTGTCACAAACTTCAATGGGCAATGGAATCAGGCCAGCAAGATAATACCTACTTACACACAAGGGAAACTGCAGTTATCTCCATCTTTTCACCTTATACAGGTGTTGAGGATTAGTTCCATGTGTAAATCAGCAAGGCTATTTAGTTACTCAGGCTTTACAAACGTAAGTGGTGCATCTCATTTGTAGGTTGGGAAATTCTGTTTTAGGTTGATTTTCCCAGTTTGGGTATTTTTAAAATAATTCATCCAGAAAATGCTGATTCAAATAAAAGTGAGTACAGTACAAGATCTGTTGATGTATTTCTTCAATTTTTAATTTTTACTGGTTGTCTAAATGCATTACCTAGTGTTCTTTTGTTATGGGTACAATTAAGTGTGAGGAAGGTGTGGTCTCACAGAACTTGAGCTAGTGATGGACATTAGTTCCATTTTAGAAAATTCTGAACTGTATTAATCAGCACTCAAGTGGCAAAAAATATTGTTAGAATTTTTTTTTTAAACTTGAGAACAGCAATTAGTTATTTAACAATATTTGGTCTTTAAGAATGCTAAAAAGAGATGGAAAGCAATAGAGTGTAAGACTCTTGCTAAGCTATGTAATTTTATCTAATGAAGTGAACGTTGATCTTTACTATCTCTGTCCTTTAACACCATAAGAGGAAAAAATGACAAGCTGCTACCTTTCATACAAATGATCCAAAGGTCAAGCATGACTGCCTTACATGGCTTATCTACAGGCACTCTCCCTTGCACGGCACCAAGCATGCACCTACGTTGGCAAAAACTGGACTAGACGTCACTATCTGGACTCACTATCAAAAGTTATCAGCATCAGTCTCTTCAAGTAACAGGCTCTCAAGGTCAGATGAGGATTGTTTTACTGTTTGCATTGTTGGGCAGGTCTGATGTGAGGGGAGTAAAAAGAATCTGTAAAGCTGTGGTAGCTGTTTTTAACTACACTTAATGACCATGAAGGTACCAGCAGAAAGTCTCTGGGTAGGAAGACGCAGAGGACAGGCTTTGGATATGTCTTTAGGAAACAAAATCTGGCTCAGTATTAAGTGGGACTCCCCCAAGCAGAACATCTATTAGGGCTAGATGGGAAGAGTTCACCACCTCCTCATCACAGATGTCAGAGTGAAAGAAAGGGGCCCAGACCTTGGCAGTATCTTTTTATTGATACGACGCCTTGAAAAGACTAGAGAAACCTTTACTGGGGGTAAGGTATCTTTGAGCAAGAGAGAAAACACACATTTGGTGTGCCCACGGCAGATGGGGCCATGGAGTGGGAAGAGAAGGAATGAGCATCTAAATAAATGCTCTTTTAAACAGCCATCTGCAACCACCAAGAAACAACTCTTAAAAGTTAGACACACAGAACTGGGTCCTTCTATTAAAGAAATAAGTTATCTGCTGCTTTTAGAATTTGCTGGGTTTTCTTTTCTTAAAAATTTGAAAAGTGTGCCCAGGGTAATAGGTTGTTTTTTCACGTGCCTTAACAAATCTAGCTAACTATCAGTTTGTAATGGAACCTAGATACTGCGATGTTTTCTGCTTCTGCCTGATTATGCCTTAGAGGATAAATAAATGAGACACAGAAACACTGTGGTAAGACTTCTTTGTAAGGACCATAATAGGCAGGGGATGGGTCAGATTGGGAACATGTTTAGAGATTCATTCCTGCAGCCCAAGTTTTTCTGGAATACACAGCAAAACCTCCAGTCATCAGAAGGAGAAACTTTAACCACAGCTTACATGCTAAATCCTACTAAGGAAAGCTTCCCAAGCCATTCCCTGCCCCAAATGAGTAGGGGTTGGCATGTCTGACCAAGTGAGGGATTTTTTGCTGGGTGGGGTTGTTGAGAATGGAGGGGGACAAACAGAGAAAGTATTAGATATTTATGTGCATTCAGACACTGATTGCATATACAGAATTTAACAAAAATACAGTTCTCGGCCTTACATTCCTGCAGTCTGCCCCTCAGGCACAAACCCCCGTACCTCAGGTGACAGTTATCTAAAACCTCTGTTGGGCCACAGGCAAGTGAATTCCAGAGCAGAAATTCACACACAGGTGATACCTTGACAGTAGCCCTAACGGATACAATCAAGTCTATCAGCAATTAGGCAAGAACATGCCGAGATACTCTGCTCAATCTCCAACAAAACCCCAGGTAGCTGGAGGCTTCTGCTAAAATAATCAACAGTAAAACTGCTACTGTCATCATTAAACATCACTCAATAAGAAATTGAGATACGTTTCTATCCATCTCATACCTAGGAAGACAACCATGAACTGATTCCCATTCATAAAGGTTTTCCTTTCAAATCACAGGGCTAGAAATGTAAAGAAATGAAAAGCTTACTCCGCACAAAACAGACAAAGCCACCCAGAAGCCTTGGTACAGGATACAAGCTATGGCCAAGATTCAGACTGAGCTGGTACTGTGCTGAGATGAGCCGCTGCAACAGCACAAGAAAGAAGAGGTGGCAACTTAAGAAGCTAGTACTCAAATCTAGCAGATTTAGAGTTCAAAATAAGCCTTTAATTGCATCCGAAAGCATGCTAGAAGATACAGCTGTTCTCCAAAGTCTGAAGTAACAGCAGTCTGACACAATAAGGCATCTACTTTTATGTCAAATGATCTTCAAAGATAGACTACACCACCTAGGGTTGCCTCCCAGATTGGCCAGGAGTCTCCCGGAATCAGCCTCGATCTCCCAGTGGCTATTGAAAGCAATCCGGGAGATTTTAATAGGCCATTAGAAGTCCGGTCGGCAGGGCGCAGCGGAGCTAAGGCAAGCTCCCTACCTGCCCTGGCTCCATGTGGCTCCTGGAAGCAACCACTACATCCCTCTGGCTCCTAGGCGCAGAGGTGGCCAGGGGGGTTTCTGTGTCCTGCCCCCACCCTGTGTGCTGACTCCAAAAAACTCCTATTGGCCTAGGTTCCCAGCCAATGGGAGCTGTGGGGGCAATACCTGCAGGCAGGGGCATCACACAGAGCCGCCTGGCCACCCCTGAACCTGACCGACCACTTCTGGGAGCCTGCCGCACCCCAACCCCTTGCCCCAGCCCTGAGCCCCCTCCTGCACCCAAACTCCGTCCCAAAGCCCACACCCTGCACACCCTCCTGCACCCCAACGCCCTGCCCCAGGCTCAGCGCGGAGCCCCCTCCTACACTCCAAACCCCTTGGCCCCACCCCTAGCACCCCCTCTTGAACCCCAACCTCCGTCCCAGTCTGGTGAAAGTGAGTGAGTGTGTGGGAGAGAGTGAGCGATTGGGAGGGGGAAAGAAGGGAAGAGAAGATGTAGGGGGCAGGGCCTTGGAAGAGGTGCAGGGCACGGCTGTCTGGGTTTGTGCGATTAGACAGTTGGCAACCTTACACCACCAAAACAATCTAAATGTCATGAAGTCCATATCAGACAAAAATGGAACTGTGGGTTGGGACCCCAAAGCGGGTCACAACTTGATTTTAATGGGATCACCAGGGCTAGCGTTAGACTTGCTGGGGTCGAAGCCCAAGCCCCACCACCCAGGACCAAATCCCAAGGCCCCCGAGGTCAAAGCCAAAGCCTGAGGGTTTCATCCCTGGATAGCAAGTCTCAGGTTACAGCTTGCCCCCCCGCCTAGGGCTGAAGCCCTTGGGCTTTGACTTTGCTGGCCCCTCCACCCCCCGGAGGAGTAGGGACTCGGGCTTTGGCTTTGTCCCCTCTGAGGCGGTGGGGCTCAGGCTTCAGTCCTCCCTCCTGTGGTTGTGTAGTAATTTTTGTTGCCAGAAGGGGGTCACGGTACAATGAAGTTTGAGAACCCCTAATTTAGCCCAACAAGTGAAAAACTAAACTTCTGGCTCTCATGCTACCAGGGAATCCAAACATATCCCCAAGCCCCTTGACTACACATGGGCATACCCCTGTGGTAATGGAAGCTGACATGCCCTTTGCAACCACCCACTAGATGCTTCTTGCCAGCATCTTCAGCTCAGCCTCTTCTGAACTGAGCTTCAGCAGGCTCTCTTGCACACTCATGCCCTTATTTTGGCCAGGTATACAAGCAAATTAAATAAGCTGTGTCTCCTGGATTTTATGAAAGAGACAGCGCTCCATGTTATTCACATGCTGACAGCAGTCACAGACCACATGGTCTCCGCATCACCCAGTGGCCTCACATATACACCAAGCAAGATGAGTGACAAGCGAACCCTAGCCAAGAGTGTCCTTCAGGTGGATGAGAAGTTACCCATCACCATCTTCCAAGAGAAAGGAATGGAATGACTCAAGTGCAATCCCATCCACTCCCTGACCAACTCTGCAGCCATATTATCAAAACCTTGCAGTCACTGGTACTATAGGCTGAAGGCAAAGCTAAAAAAAATCGTTATGGTATTCTTATTTCTGAGCGTGGCTGTTATTTTGTGAGGGATAAATAATGAGGACATTACAGGGAAGGTTAATAGTCATACAGCATTCATACAAAGAAAAGGAGTACTAGTGGCACCTTAGAGACTAACCGATTTATTTGAGCATAAGCTTTCGTGAGCTACAGCTCGCTTCATCGGATGCGTAAAAGTGGAAAATGCAGTGAGGATATTTTTATACACACAGACCATGAAAAAATGGGTGTTTATCATACAAACTGTAAGGAGAGTGATCACTTTAGATAAGCTATTACCAGCAGGAGAGTGGGGTGGGGGGGAGAGAAAACCTTTTGAAGTGATAAACACCCATTTTTTCATGGTCTGTGTGTATAAAAATATCCTCACTGCATTTTCCACTTTTATGCATCCGATGAAGCGAGCTGTAGCTCACGAAAGCTTATGCTCAAATAAATCGGTTAGTCTCTAAGGTGCCACAAGTACTCCTTTTCTTTTTGCGAATACAGACTAACACAGCCGCTACTCTGAAACCTAGCATTCATACAGTGCATGGTGATTTATAGCCTAGGCAAGGTGAAGAGACATTCAGGTCAGACTATTTTACGGTGTAATTATACATTAGGATAATGCCTAAAGGTCCCAGTCAAGATCAGGGCCCTTTCATGCTAGGCACTGAACAAACATGGCATACCCTAAACCTAAGGAGTGACAAATGGTGGAGTGGAGGAGGAGAAGCTATAAATCATCACACACTTGTAAATATTAACCTTCCCTGAAATCGCCTCATTACTGATCCCTCACAAAATAAAATCCCCACTCAGAAATAATACCATTTTTTTCAGCTCTGTCATCAGCCTGTAGTACCAGTAACTGCACGATTTTGATTGGAGTGGGGAAGGAGGGTAACAAAGATCTTGCAGGTTTCAGAGTAGCAGCCGTGTTAGTCTGTATTCGCAAAAAGAAAGGGAGGACTTGTGGCACCTTAGAGACTAACCAATTTGTCTGAGCATAAGCTTTCGTGAGCTATAGCTCAATTCATCGGATGTTAGTCTCTAAGGTGCCACACGTACTTTTTTTTTTTTTTAAAAGATCTTGCAGTTGATTTGATTTCTTGCATGGGTGTCATATAGACAGACACATACATACACACACATACTTGGAAAACAAGAGAGAAAGTCACATAAGCGTTGCTTAATTTCATATCTTCCCAAGTAGAACTAAGGTATTTGTGGTAGAGAAGGCGGAACGCACATGAAATGAGAGGAGTGAAGACCAGGTGAAGGAGCAAAGGGGGTTATTTCAGGGAGGTGTATTTTGGGATCACTTAAGAAAGTGAACTGGTGTTTGTTAATTTGTGGAAATTTACAAGGTTAAAAAAAAAGGGTGGCGGGGGGGAGTTTACAGGCAGTAGCCAGGGGCATTCCAGCAAAGAACAACGATTACGGGAGAAAACAGGAAAGAATGGGAACATACTAAGGTATCTGAGGCAGGAACAGGGATGCACGAGGGAAAGGGGTCAGCAGGAAGCAGGGGTTAAAGGGGGAGCTGGAGTAAGGCGGGATTTCACAGAGATAACAGGTGCCCGTGACCTGGAGTCACGAAGCGGGCGGCTGCGGGGAGTAACGGGGGCCGCGGGGGGCTACGCGGGTGCCTGCGGAGCACTCCCGAGGGGCGGTGTCTGTGGGAGAGCGTTACGAGGGGGTCAGCGCGGTTCGAACGCGGGGCGGCGAGGGAAGCGGGCTGGCGGGCGTGCCGGGGCGCAGAGGAGGCTGCTGGCAGCGCTGTGCCCGGGGAGCTGGAAGCGGGGGTGACAGTTACACGGCGGCGGGGGGGATGCTGCGCGAGCGGGGCAGCACACCGGGCGGGGGGGGGGGGGGAGCTCGAGGGTGTTACACGAGGGGAGCTAACGGGGGCGGGGGGAGTTATACCGAGGTCCGGGGCTGTGGCGACGGTGGCTTATATCGAGGCCTGGGAGGGGGGGGCTGGCCTGGGAGGGGGCGGGGGGCGCGTTACCTTCTCGTTGTACCGGCCCAGGACCCGCTCGAGGCCCTCGGCCCCGCCGCGCCCCCTCACGGCCTCCAGCGCCGTCTCCAACTCCATGCCTGCGGGGCGCTCCCGAGCCGCGGGCACCGCAGCGCCTCCGCCAGCAGCAGCCAACACCCAGCCAGCTGCTCCCCGACCTTTCACCCTTCACCGCCAATGACGCCACGTTTGCCCTGGAAACCAACGGCCCGGCCCCACCCGGCTAGGCGGGGCGAAGGGAGAGTTCGGTCGCTGTTGGCTGGAGCGGGCCTGGGGGAGGCGGGCTCGTGCCCATTTCGTCGTTCCTATTGGCTGCGCTCTATTTCCCTCCCCAGTTCAGGGCAGAAGCCCCCGGCGCCCCCTCAGGCAAGGCCGAGGCTGGCAGAGACTACATTTCCCAGCGTACAGTGCGTCAGCAACACGGCCATGCATGGCGGGACCTGCCGCCTGTTCGGGATGTGTTGCATGCTGGGAGTTGTAGTCCCTAGGGGCTGCGCCGATGGGGGAGTTAGCGGGGGCGGGAGGGCAGAGATCCTTTAATTATCACAGTCTCCACTGGAAGCATTGACGTGCTGTGTGTGTGAATGTGTGTCTTGTCCCCCGCAACTCCTTCGTGCCTCAGTTTCCCCAGCGGCCCGATGGTCATCACGACATGTCCCTACTGTGGTGGCTAATACAGCTGATAACAACATGCATTCGGCCCCAGCCGCAGGCTCTCAACCATTTATGTCCTTTTGCAGGAGGCTGCAAACACCGGATCCCGCTATGGGGGTTACCACTTGTGGCCCTTCGTCCCAATGGGCCAGACAGGCACGTCGCAACATCTGTGCCCCGGGGTCATAACGCTGGCCCGGTGTGGGCTGATGCCCTCGAATCATATGGAGTTAGTTACATTAGTGCAGGAGGGCTGTGGGGGGTAACAGAGAGCACAGGACTGGGCACTAGGCGTGGGACAGCGGGCCTCAAGAGCGGAGTGTTGAGCTGGGTGCAGTGTGGAGATCGTGGAGCTGCGTTTAGAGGCAAAGTGACGGTGACAGACAGCTCAGAACTGGGTGTGGGGGAGTTACAGGAGGAGAAAACTTGCGGGGGGGGGGGGGCGGGAGAGCTCTATCCTGCCCTCCAGGCAAATTCTGGTTGCATCCCTGCAGGACGATATTGCAACATAGGGTGATATGCCATTAGTATATGATGGGTTTCAGAGTAGCAGCTGTGTTAGTCTGTATTCACAAAAAGAAAAGGAGTACTAGTGGCACCTTAGAGACTAACCAATTTATTTGAGCATAAGCTTTCGTGAGCTACAGCTCACTTCATCGGATGCAACATATGTGTTCCATCATACAAGTGCACAAAGATGCCACTTCAATGTCTTGACTCTTTGTCCAAGGGTGAGAAAGTCTATGTAAGTGGGAACTGGGTGGGCAAGTGCCATGAGGAGGGTGTGTCCTGAGGTTCCAGCCATAAAGGCGGATAAGGAGGTCTCTTTTGACTTTCTCTTAGCCTGTAGCTGAAGAAGAGAGCAGTCATTGGTGTTGGGCATGAGATAAAGCTTAAAATAAATATTCTGGTGACCACCTGAGAAAAGCTGGAGCCACCACAGCTGCCTGGAACAGCTGAAGAGTCAGGGTGGTCAGGCAGCCGCTACAAAAACTTATAAAAAGCAAGAGGCAAATATGCACACTACACAATTGGACAGTCTTTGAATTCTGTGTGCACTCTACACCAATGGGTCTCAACCTTTTCAGACTACTATACCCCTTTCAGGAGTCTGATTTGTCTTGCATAGCCTCAAGTTACACCTCACTTAAAAACTACTTGCTTCCAAAATCAGACATAAAAACACAAAAATGTCACAGCACACTATTACTGAAAAGTTGCTCACTTTCTCATTTTTTACCATAGAATTATAAAATAAATCAATTGGAATGTAACTATTATACTTACATTTCAGTCTATAGTACATAGAACAATATAAACAAGTCATCGTCTGCATGGGATTTTATTATGTACTGACTTCACAAGTGCTTTTTATGTAGCCTTTTGTAAAACTAGGCAAACATCTAGATGAGTTCATGTACCCTCTGGAAGGCCTCTGCATACCCCAGGGGTACACGTACCCCTGGTTGAGAACCACAGCTCTACAGTAAGAAAACAAAGCAGCGTCACTGTCAGTGAATGATAAGTCTGATACCTGCAGTGTTACCATCTCTTGTGACTATCAAGAGTTCAGTATAGTTGGTGTTTTTCCTCAAGTCCCACCTCCTGGACTCATGTTATTATGCAAGAATCTTAGCTTCCATTTAGAAACAAAAATTACGCTCTCCTTCTCAAGTGACAACATGGTTGGCTCTCCAAAGTTGCCTATGCACAGTAAATCCTTTTGCAGATAGATTAATGATGTGATGGGAGTTTATAGTGGCCTGACTAGCATTAGTGCCATAGAATGGTAGCATGTCACAACCAGCTCCCTGCTCCACTCCCCTGCCCACTATGTCACGTGCTGCATTAAAAGAGCAAGAGGGCAATCTGATATCAACAGGAGTTATGGGTGTGCATAAAATTCAGGATGAGCTCTCAAAACATAAGGGCAGAGATCTTGTGTTCCTATATTTTTTTGTGAAGCATTATACACATCTATAGGTTTACAGCAATAAAAAAACCACTTCAAACTTGAACAGTATTTTACATATTCAGAGCATTTTGTAATAAAAATGTACTGTCCAGATTGCAGAAAATTGCCTATTTTGTGATCAACAATAAAACATTGCTTCAGAGGGGTCTGCTACTTGTCTCCCTCAAGAGGAATTTACTTATTCAACACAGACTCATTTCCTGACTCCCAGGAGTGCTCACTCTCCTAGAAAGCTTGAAGAATACTTCTCTCTCGCTCTCAAATATTTGATAGCATAGCTGAATATATCCTGAGGCCAGGGCATTAGCAATTACTAATGGACCTCCAAATAGAAACACTCCTGAACATCTTGTGCATGTGTGTATGAATAATCCAGATCCAAATGTGGATCTGAATGTCTAATTAGGGCCTTGATCCACAGTGGGCTGAACTGAAACCCAAAATCAGAACACCATCCAACCTTTGGGACATAGAGGAACAAAATCCAAGCCTAAACACTAATCTGATTTTTTTTTTTTTACTCAAACATATCACCTTCATAGTACCTTCTTAAAGAAATTAAGCAAAAATAATCCTTTGATAGTTTTTTTATCTACATACCATATAATAAAGTACAAGCCTTTCTACACCTCTCTCTCTCCAAAATAATAAAATGTTCAAATTACTTACATACCTTTTTATTAAAACCTAAAAGATAGACTCTAGAAAAAGTTACTGGCACTTTGAAGGCACATTGTCATTTATCATCTGTGCATTTCAGTTTACATCTTAGGTAGCATATGAAAGATTAGGATTTCAATGAAAGGTGGACAGAATAATTTGCATCTTCCCCCAAAGAGCTGCCAGACCTTTTCAGAGGGCGCATACCATGAGCTCTTTCCATGTTTGTTACTTTATCTAAACCTTCCAAAGCAGTGTCTGCCCCTGAATTTCATGGGTTTCAGGGTCAGTCACAACAGAATTGTGAGGTTGGCGAGGTCAGAGGCCATTTTTGTCAAAGGGTAGTGACCCTAGCAGCAAGAGTTAGCCTGACAAAAAATTGGATTCATTCTAGTGAAAGTAGTTCTCACTGCTCTTCCCCTGCTGAGTCTTTTTTCTACCTGGTAATGAAAATCCTGCAAAGTTGTAGTGGGGTTTCACTCCAGAATGACAAAAGCAGCATTTTGAAAATGCATTTGTAGTGGTCTCAAGGGGGAAAAAAAAAGACAGTGGACTTCCCCAGAGACATTTGTATAGTTGCACTTTACTTAAAATTTGTGGCTATGAAATCACAACAGTTTTAGTTGCCATGGTCAAGGAGCTCAGGTGGGCGGGCAGGGGAGGTCACTGAGTGGTCTAAGCATCTGCTCTGTAATAATTCCTAGAATTACAGATTCAAATCCCTATAGAAACAATTCTGCCTTTCATCCTTCTAAATTAGACGAAATGAGTGTGTGTGTTCTGGGGGAGACCTTCGAAACCAAGGTCCTATCTAATCTGTGTAGTCATTAAAGATCCTGTGGCTCTTTTCATAAGAGCAGATGTTTGCTGTGGTGTCTTTGACCAAAAGTCCCTCTCCCCAGCACTGATGTGCTATATGCTGGCTGGCTGCAGTCCTCCATCCCAGAGATGGTTGCATTTCAATGGTACTATATACACTGTATATGATTTCTATCTATCCACCCACATGGGTTTTCATATGGCTCCCATCATCATGGTATCTGAGCACATCCCCCAAATTCTAAAATGTGTGTGTACACATAAGGATATATTTCTGTTTCTCTTCCTTCCAGTCAGCAGGGACTGGGCTTTGTTTATTGATTTTAACGTGCTGTTTTTGTGGAAAGGCAAAGTGGTAGATTTTGCACTTTGCTTAGAAGCAGCTGAGGTTCAGGTCACCTGGATCTCTTCCAAGAGTCCACTCCAGATTCTAGTGCTAGTGGCGGAGAAAGCTCCATTCTGCCCACATGAGCCTCACTCTTGTGGCAGACTGTTTTGATGGTATGCAGTTGTCATGCCAGGTCAGAATCAGCAGTCTATTGGGTAACTTAGGCCACTCCTCTGTAGGGGACATTGAAAAGACGACAAAGTATTTCATGGAGGGTCAGTGAACAGAATGGGTCACAGGTGGGCCCTGCTTGGCTAAGCAGAGGGGCTGCTGTTCAATGATTTGAGAGCTTTTGGGAGAAAAGGCAAATTTTATTTCTTTGGCAGCATTTGCTTTCCCTATGAGTTGCAGTGCACTGATTGGAGTCTGGCTGTAGGTACATATCTGTATGCATTTTATATTTAACAATTTCAATGCCTTGATTAAACAAACACAGAAAGAACACTGAAATCAGGACCTTGATCCAAACCAAATACTTCAAAACTGTAGCTGCTAAAGCTTAGCTACTTATAAACTTCACCAAACATTTTAACTATGTGATATTTTGACATTTTTTGTGGATACCTTGAATTATAACAAAGGAGGATTTGATACATTGAGCCTGATTCTCAGTTTCCCTGCACCATTTGTAGTCATTTACACCAGTGCAAAATGACTGTAGACTGAGTGTAAAAGAATACCATTTGATCTAGTAGAATTTTACCTCCGCTTTTCTCTTTGTGTAACCACATAATGGAGAACCAGAGCCAGATTTTAAAGATATTTAGGCACTTAAAGATGCAGATATGCACCCAGCGGGATTTTCAAAAGTGCTGGTGTTTTTGAAAATTTCACTAGGTGCCTATCTGTATCCTAAAGTGCCGAAATACCCTTAACAATCTAGCCAACAGGCTCATTATTTGTAATTAGCAAAAACTCATTTCATGCAAATTTTCAACTCAATTCTGCAGTCAATGTGTACCCCTGTCAAAGGGTTGGCCACCTCCCAAGTGCCCCCCTCATGGCCTGAGGTGGCTCTACGGAGGCCTGCCTCACTTTCCTCTTCATTCAGAGCCTTTTAAAAAGTCCACACAGTCCAGATATTCAAAACATTCCCCTTCTGGGGTCCCATTTATTAAGTCCTGCACAAAATCTTTCATAGCAGATCTCAAACCGCCGAAGACGTCATCCCAGTTTCAGCTTGGCCCAGCCCTTGGCCACTGAGGGTCTGACCTCTCTTTAAAGTCAATTTCTTTTGCCCTTATCCAAAGCTGGGCATAGCCCCTCCTCTTGAGTGTCTATCTCCCTTTCAGAGTTCAAACACTCCATCCTTCCACTTTCAAGCTGGGAACAGCCCCTCCTCCCTTAGGATCCGTCTTCCTGCTTTCCCAGTATCTCTTGCCTGGAGTTTGGCCTTCTCCACAGGCCTTTCGCCTGCACACACAGAGCCCTGCAGGAGCCATCTTATTCCCTGCAGTATGCATAGGCATATGCCAACACCACCACCCACTGTTCCCCTTCAAAAGGCCCAGGTGCTTTCCCTTATGCCCAGTTGGGCAGACGAAAATTGCTCCAGCAGATGCACTGATCCTGCTCCCTCTTAAAGGGGCCAGTCACTCTGTGATAACCCCATTGACCTAAACAGGACATTGGGTATGCATGGACTGAACATTTGGCCCCTTTATTCACTGTTCTAAGAAAACAAAGGCTTTGTTTTTCCAGCACTATTTGGCATTGGCCTTGTTATAAAAGTTATATTTATATAGAGACAAATCTTGCTTCCCTTCATCAGTGCGATTACTTGAGTGAACGATGTCACCAGACTTTGGCTTGGATATGGCTCCAATCCAGCAGTGCACTAAGCACATTTGTAACTTTAAGCAACCCAGCAATCTCATTTAAGATAATAAGACTATTTAGAGCTTAAAGTTTCACACATTCTTCAGTGCTTTGCTGGATACGGGCATATGCCACCACATTTAAGATTTGTTTAAAGAGTTGTCAGCCTGTAAAGGTCACTGTGTACAAATAAATTAAAATAAAATATATTTAATTTCAAAAACTTTTTTATCTGAGTGTGAAAATCCTTCATATATCTTGCACAACTGTACAAATAATATTTATTTCCATTTTAGCCATAAACATGGTTATCATCACACTGGGTGTTATCAAAGATTTTATTTACATAACAATTACTAAAATGCCCGATGTCATATTTCCATTTATTTATTTCTTACCCATAGGGTAATAGGTCCACCATAATTGCTTGGTGCATTTTATAATAAGAAGAAAAACCTATGTTAATAAATTCTAACAAAAACTCACAAATACCTACAAATCTGACAGAATATGTCTACTAAAAATTCTCCCAAAAATACAATACATTTTCCCACACATACACATTACAGAATAAGTTCAAAGGCACAGCTTTGAATTATTTTTTTGTAGACACATATTGAGTTGTCATCTTGTGAAGGAATCAGAAGAGTGGTTTTCATACCTGTCAATAGGTAATGAAATGAATAATTTGTTTTGTATTGTCACTTTTATATAATTGCTTAGTATCATCGTGGCTCTGAATCCAACACTTTACCAGTCTCAAAAAATCCCTTCTTAACCTTGATGTTACAGACCAGAGCTGTTGCATTTAACCAGATTGTGCAAACTTAATACAAATACATATATAATAAGAACCACAGTCAACTTAAGGCAGTGTATCATTCAATGCTACATGTCTTTCTTTTGTACGGATAACACTTATTTGATCAACAGAAAGGTGCATCAATATACAAAGTTATGTGTAAACTGAAGCCTATAACAACACATACCATTTAAGGAGCCCAAAAAAGGAATTTAGGACAACAAGTAACGACCTGACAGAATGTCTCTAAAGAACCCAGTAGAGGTGCCAGAGCTTTGTTATGGTCAACTTTTTGTCTTTATCTCAAATTATAAATAGATTTCTCTCTAACATCTTTCCTTAAAGACTAATTAACATTTGTCAATAAGGGGGGAGGGGGAGAATGGCTCAGTGAAACTGACATCACAACAGGGCCAGACCATACCACAGAAGAAAAAAAAGGCACAGCTTGGCCAATATAATGCTCAATAGTAACAGTTAAATCTTGTTACAGGAACAAGCCGTCACACTGGTCTGCAGTATGTTCAGATTATGAACTAAAATTATCTGTCCAGGATCAATTCTATCTTCAAGTCCGTTAACGAATGTTCAGATAAAGTCCCATGTAATAGCCAGATATAAAGTTTTTCTGTCTTTATTAGATATAGGGGCTCATGCTGTACGAGTCATTTTCACTTAGCCCACCCTGTGGTGGCTTCTCCATTGATATAGGCAAAGCCAGGAAAGTGTTGCATGTGCTCGTATTCAGAATTCCTGCGAGTTGTCAAGGGCGTGTACATGTCACTAGAGTTTCCATATCTTGTGGAGTGCATGGATGGACTTGTGTAGCACGTGTTTGCTGATGGGACTTCTGGCCAGCGAGGAGTTACAGGGGCTGGATGCAGTCTTGGGGTGCTACTCATCAAACAGGGCTCCATCCTGGATGTCGGGCTGTTGAAAGGGTACTTAGAAATAAAAACAAATTTTAAAAATGTTAAACACACACATTAAAAAAAAGTTAGAACAGGCAATAGCATACATGTTGCCTTTGTAGTAGGAACTATTGTTAAGGAGCTATAAAGGTCATCAGTAAATTCATAATGGTAAATATTCTTAGCAATACATTCTCTTTTATTTTTATCGAACATTTATAGTGTGCCACTTGAGATGTTCTACAGACTGTTAACTGAGAGCTAAAGAAAAACAAATGTTGAAACATCAGACTTTAAAGGGCCTAATTCTTCATCGCCCTACCCCTTGCGTGGTCATTTACAGCAAGGCAAAGTGAGCGTTATATTCCACCCTTCTGATTTAACTACACTACGTGCAGGGCATTGGAGATCAGGCTCAAAGACAGGAAGTGATTAGATGGAGGATTTAGATGGAACAGAATGGGGAACAGATTGACCAGCAATGCATGTTTCGATTATACCAAGGCTGACCAAGTTTGAGGAGTTCAGTAACTTTCATAATGGGAAATATAAATAAAAGTCTGTCCCACACTGGTAGATGTTTGAAAACAGTGGACAGGCTGGGCATGAAAGTGGAAGAGGAATACAAAATCGTGGTGAATCATGTGGTGGAGACAGAAAGGAACTCCTGAGTGGAGGAGCGGAGCAAGTAGGTGGGCAGCAGGTGGACAGAAAGACAGAGAGGGATGATAGTACCACTTGTGGGAGGCCATTGTGAATTTTAAAGAGAATGAAGGAAATTGTAATTAATTAGTTTCAGAGATGAAGAGGAAGCCAATTAAGCAGACAGAAAATGAGAGAATATGGTACTACTTCCTGGAGAAAAAGGAGCATATGTATTATTAATCCAAAATAGCCTACAGATTATGGAGAGTTGTGGGTTGGATGGTGATGGAAGATGGGGAACACTGTTTGGAAGATGAGTAGGTATTGCTGGAAAGAGGGAAAAATTTAAGTGCAGGGTTGGCAATGATAGCCAAACACCCTCCACATTTAGAGGCAAGGAGTTTTTCCATTGTAAATGGGGAATAGACTCACTGAGTGGAGAGAAACTAGGGTTTAACAATCAGGTCTAAGCCACCTGAGGAATTTCAGAGTCATCATCCAGAAGGAGGTAAAGATTGCATAGGAACAGATCAGATGTTCTGGAGAGAGTCAGGTGGTGGTTTGGTGCCACATGCATTGTCTTGACAGAGAGAGGGACAGTGCAGAGGAGGACTAGTAGAGAGGCAGACTCCTAAGGCAGCCGCAGGAAGATGAAGACCAAGCAGAAAGTGGATGAACTTGTTTTGTGAGGAAGGTCAGCATTTGGGGCTGGAGGCCTTGGAAGAAGGGAGATTTGTTTTAATGGAAAGCAATACTGGGGAAAATAAGGGAAGGAAGAGAGAGGGTATTATGGATAAGAACTGGTGCTAACTACAAAAGAATATGGGAATAGACATACCAGGGTAGGCAACAGAAGAAGGGGCAGTGATAAGTGAAATCTTGAGATAAAGAGAGAGGAAAAATAGCAGGAAGTTACACAGGGAGATGAGAGGTTTCTCAGCCTTAAACGGAGCATTTTCTACTCATGAATGCTATGCCATTACTCAGCAATGACAGCCAAAACCATAGCAACTCTCTATAAGAGACTCTTAGTAAACATTCAAAATGTTCAAGCTTTATTCACACATATGTTCAGGTAAAGTGCATTTTAAAGTTGCGTGCACTAATATTCTCTGAAACTGAATTTAAAAGGCCCTGATCCTGCAAGTTGATCCATATGAGTGGACCCTTATGCCTATATGGAGTCCCACTGAAGTCAGTGGGGCTCTGCATAAGGGTAGGGTCATCCCACAGGGATCAGATAGCAGGATTGGAGCCTAAATTTGCACATGTGAACACATGCACTAGAAGTGTAAGCCTACCTATTCAATCAGGAGCCAAACAAAACCATGTGACTTATCTAATCTATCACATCAACAGAGTTTATATTTAATAGGTTGAGTATTAAATATTAATGTTTGCAATTCATCCACAGAATAAGAAATGGTTTGCAAACAAATCATTAAATTCAAACTTCAAATACAGTCAGGAAAACAATAACTGTTGCAAGATAGTCCACAAGCAGAAAATAAGCCAAATTTGTCACAACTCAAATCAAGAAACTCATTATCCAATAAACAGCAGGTCTTAAAATGTCATACTTCCTGCTCATTCTACTGCGTTCCAAAGAGGAAAGATAAAAGGACCTTTAGAAAAAGGCGGTCTGTCCCCTTTAAATGTTTACAAGCCTGTCTCCCAGCCTCTGCAGAGAGGAGCTAAGGTCTGTCCACCTAGAAGGGAACTAACTGGTAAATCCGGAGATCCCTTTCTGTGAAAAATATCACATTTAAAAAAAAAATTATCCCAATTTGAAAATTTTCCACAAATGGGAAACTCCATTTTGGGAGAACTGAAATGGATTTTTTTAGCTTGCCGGCTGCCCACCTGGAAGACTCTTATCCATTTTACTTTCTGCAGGCAGGCAGCTGGAGAGTTCAGTTTTCCCTGCCAGAAAAATAATTTTCTTTAGCAAAATGGGAAGTTTTCCCACAAAACAATTTGATTTTGCAAAAAGGGCTTTTTCTGTGAGCTAATCACTCAGGTGGAAAATTCCTGACTAGCCCTGCTAACTGGAGAGCTTCTACAAAGAGGTGGGATGGTGAGTTACGGAAAAGAATCTTTCTATACTCCGTCTGTCTAAAGGGACAGCTGGAAACAGGAGAACAGAGGGGGATGATATCTGCCTCCTGCTAAAAAGAAGACAGGCTGAAGGCAGGACAGAAGGGAAGAGAGCAGAGTTTGCCCTCTATAGCTGGGAGGCAGAAAACAAGTCATGGACCATGTAGTGATATATGTAATAATTTTGAGTAGGGGTACATTAGAAGGAAAAGAGGGAAACTTTTCTGTTGTAAGCTGCTTTTTATGGCAGCAGCAGTTTGAAGCTAAATCCTGGGGAGAGGGATTAGTTAGCAGAGGGCAGGTGAAGAGGTCAGAGATGCATGATGCATTCATTTAACACATGGCTTATCACTTTATCACATGGCTCTCATCTCTACACATGTAGCATATTATATTTTCCTGTACAATGTTTGACAGGAAAACTTGGTGGCCGTTATTTCACCCTAAAGGCCTTGATTTTCAATGCTGAGTACCTAGAGCTTTCATTGAAGACAATGAGAACTGCAGGTGCTCAACACCAATGAAAATCAAGTCTTGAAATTTTACATTAAGGGACTTAAGGCCACAGAGGGAGTCAGTCTCTGAATCAGGCTTAGAATTTAGGACCATGGCAGTCTACTTTAATGGGATAGTAATCTGGTTGGTAAAGATTAGAGATTTTAGAGCAGTCTGTCAAAGAAATTATAAATATTTAAATAAAATCTAAGTAGTTCCAGGTAAAGTTTAAAAACTTTTCATATCTTTAAATGTCAGGTGAAAAACTCATTGGAAGATCTTTTCCATTAATACGCTCAAGAACTAAATCTTCTTGGACCACATAAGCAATATATGAAGTGGGAAGGTAAAATCCCTCCAAAATTCATTCAGTCAATCATATGGGGATGCTAGGAAATATAGACCACCTCTACCATATGTCCAGCTGTACAAATGTGCTGCCATAGAGTACAGTCAAACAATACTTTGTAACTAAGGCCCTTTGTTTTCAGTTTCTATTTTGTTTAAAATTTCACAGGAATGTCAGTGTTTATTACAAAAATTTAAAAATGGGCAAAAATCAGTGCAAAAGTTTACTTCACAGTTTTCTGGGTAAATATTGAGATTATTATTGGGGGATGGGAGTCTAGAAAAAAGCAACAAATAGAGAAAAATCAGAGTATTGAAAGTAAAGCAGTTTAATGCTGTAGTTTATTTGATGAACTGTACATTAACAGTACATACCCATATGCACATGCATGCATATATGTGTGTGTCTTCCACTGCATTGCCTTACTTTAACAGACAGCCTCTCATTCACCCTAGACTAATTTATTATTAAAATAAACACATCTACCTAATGTAATGTAACAATCAGTAGTCTCATGTACTTGTGTGGTCCAAAATTTGGGTGAAAATAGTAAAAACAGAATAACAGCTTTTGTAAAACCTGGGAATTTTTCAGTAAAAATCAGTAAAAACTTAAAACAAAGGGCCTTATCTGTAGCCAACTTAATGTGTTGGCTAGGGCTGTTCAGAGGAGGTCATTAAATCAACCGCAATGTCCCACTCTATAGTGGCCAAAGCTGTGAGCTGTTCTCCTTCCTAGCCTCAGAAGCCCCTTAGGAGCAATGTTCACAAATTGTCCTATGTCACTGGGTGCAAGGATAAAGATGAACCATATGGGAAAAGGTAAAAGCTTCAGGGATAATTTAAATGAAAAATGTGTACTCTCCAGGGCCCACTGTGTGAAGCTTGGCCTGAACTAGAGCTAAATTGGGAAAATACTATATTGGCCGAATCAAGATCTTGTCTTATAAACATTGTGATGGATTTATTTCTTAATTCACATTAGAATTTAATGTTAACTTGAAGTTTTGTTACACTTGGAGCCAGTGTTCTGGCTTAAAAAAATCTTTTCTTCCTGATGTTCTAAACAACTTTCCCTCTTGCTAATCAGATTAGAACATTCTGCCATCCCGACATGCTACAATTTCCTACTGGAAGATGTGAGGCAAAGGCTGGGATTCAAAGCCAGGACTTCACCTCCTTGCATGAACTGAGAACGAGGACCTTATACACTCCAGAAGAAGCTCTCTCTGGGATGTACAGCAGGCTTCTAAAATTTCAACAACGTTCAAGGGAAACCGAACGGTCTCTAGGGAAACCTCACAGGTTCTCCAGATCATGCCATGTCATCATTGTATGAGGGAGTCACACAATGCAGTTCACTTGGCAGGTAGAGTAGATGAACATATGAAAAAGATGCCATTTTTGGATTTAAGCTTTGGCCTATGGAGCAAACTCCATAATGCATTGAAAGGGAGAGCTAATCTGCCTTCCCACTTTCAGTTAATATGTCGCAGTGAGGCTTACTTGAGAGCAAGGGCTAATGACTGAGCATAAGGGGACAGGATACAGTATGCTGCTTTTCTGTTTAGTCAAATACCCCAGATGCAGCTGTGTTTATGAATGTGTCACGAATATAAAAAGAATAATTGCCTGAAAATAATATGGACTCCAAATATCTACTGTTTTACAATAAATTCTGTTATGACTGAATCCAACATGGAAAGTTTTGTAATGGTAGGTCAGCTAATTGCAAATGAGTCAGTGACTTCTTTTTCCCTACAGTGAAGAGACCATTGAAAGACAATATTTTTAAAGTACCCATTGGCCCCTGCCTGACTATTAACTCAACCAATGAAGCATCTATTCAGCCTTGTTGGAGTGTCCAAAGCATAGCCATCTGCGCGGATGCCTGCCCAGGCTGCCTGAATCACCTTTCACACTTTACATCCGGTTTAATGAAGAGTGCTTAAGCATGCTGAACTCAAAACACTGGGGCCTAGTGATCTTTGCCAGATATAAAAGCGACATTTGTTGGAGGGCTCTTGACAGGAAATTACTATTTTCTGGGTCAACTCACACTCGCTGCTACCACTGCTGTTTAAACTAGACAAGAAACACTAACTCCTTTAAGTTTGGGTGACTTTAAGCTGATTATTGTTAAGGCCTTTCCGCAAAAATTTTAAATTAACTCAATTTCTTTTAGTATTATTTTAGAAAATACTATGTTAAGTGTCTTCTCCCAACAAAGGAGTCTGAGTTCCTTCAGAGCAAGGCTGAAGAATAATCTCTTTATCCTTACCCTTTAGCAAGCCGGTTGATTATGCAAGAAGGTGAAAGGTGTCTCTGTCCAAATAGCAAAATATTTTCCTTATGAACGCAGCTCTAACTTTATATTGCATTAGCTCACACTTTTGAGCAGCATTGGAAGTCATTATTATATACGTCAAACATTATCTTTAGGATTCATAAGTACCTAGTCAAAAGTTATATCTGTATTAAAGACCTGGTTACAAACGAACTTTTTGGAAAGTTGTACAGTAACATCTAATGGAATTTAATAATAAAAGCTATTTATGGATTGGTTGTTCCTTTCTAACCTTTAATTTGACTCTTTTCTGTACAAAGCTAGATTTGGTGTGTCTTGGCCCATCACAGATGTAGGGTAAGTGACTTAGGCACTTTTGAAAATGGGACTTAGGGGCTTTTGAAAACGTTACCAATGCTTACTTTTTAAAATGTCATTTTCTGCTTTCCAATAGAAGTACATGACTATTTCAATTGAGTAAATAACAGTCTGATGGACAGTTATGAACTCATATCTTCTAGAACAATAATTCAAGTTTCTTAAATGGGATATGGACATATTGGTCCTTATTTATTCTTAATGTCATGACTAAATATAAGGAAACTGGCTGATTCTAATGGGTATTACAGTTTCCAGGATTATAATGTGGTTATTGGGGGATGAGGACATATGGAAAAGGGAAAGCTATTGTGTAGGGATATAGTGCACTTGGGGTGAGGTTCTCATCCCTTCTCTAGCCCCATTAAGGCAGGCAAGAAGGGTGTAAAGGGAGTATAAAAGAACTAGTTCCAGGTGGAAGAGAACTCCCCTGGAGCAAGCATCGCAAATAGACAGGAGTAAGACTGCCTTCCATGGACCTCTCCACCCCTCACAAAACCTGGCCTCGGGGCATGTCAGTGGTTGTGAAGGGAATGTCAGAGGCAGGGCTGCTCATGCGGTGCTGCAGCCCATAGGGCAGCCCTGCAAAGCTACTGTAACTTAGACAGGACTTCAGGACTAAGTTATGTTGGGGGCCTCTCCAGTCCTGGAACAGCCCATGCAAAGTGCAACCATGGCTTAAAGCAACCTTAACCTCTGTCCTCAACCCCAGGGCGTGAGTTCTCTGCTGTGCTTCTTAGAGGTACAACCCCAAATTTCACCCAAGGAGCATAGTAGTATTAGAGTTACCAGTGCTACCAGTGTATCCCACACCACAGTGAGCATTAGCAGGAACGAAGAGGTTATTTATGAGAAGGTACACAGGTAAACATGCACGTGTGCTATCTAGCAGAAGGTGTGTCCAGTCACATATACCCACAGACATGTGGGTTATAATCCTGTTTCATTAGTAGACTTCCAGGCACTTCGCTGCCCACATTAAACTCATGCAATAAACTAAACTACTGCCATATTGGGGTTCCAAGGGAACTGTGGCCTTAAACAGATAAACATTTGTAGAGATCCAGTCATCAGTGTGCACTGAACAAACCATGTGCTGCCCCAAATTGCTGTCACTATAAACACAACGAGGAGATCAAAGACTAGCATTACCACCTGTCCTGAAACTCATGGGACACATTTTTCATGGTCTGTCACACGTGCCGAGCACTGGCCTGGCAATGTTTGTGTCATCCACTATTCAATATGTGTTGTTTTCCCTCTCTGCCTAATCCATGAAGATCTATAGAACATATGACTTTGATTCAGCTTCTAACTATGAGAAGTAGGTCCCAATTCTGGAACATATCGCTATTCAGCACAAGACTTAAACACATGCTTAAAAGTGCTGTCCTAAATAGGAATGGTCTTAAGCAGTTGCGTAAGTGTTTTTTTGGCATCAGGGCCACAGTCCTTTACCTCAGACTACAGAGGCTTATGCTCTTGGCTCTGGCAGTCCCAGGTTTAAGAGGATTGTCCTTATATTTACATGACATTTTCTATGGACAGTGAAACTAGAGATGTGAGTTGTGCATTCTGTGTCCAATCAGAGTCACTTCCTAGTTCTTATACATTAATGCAATGCTATTGTGTTTGGGTTCCAACATCATAGGGGAAAGTTTAAATCAATCAGTTTGATCTGTCTGACTTGGAGATGAATGTATTGTGTCATATGTTCAGTTACTAGACATTTAAAAATATTAAAGACAAATATGGTTTCGTGTTCATAAAAACACAGCTCTTCATATTAAGATAAGTGTAGTGAAAGTACTTGATGTTTTACAAAACAAAAAATGTTGGGGCCTAAATTACTCAGTGTCCAGTTAAGCAGCAAACAGTTTCTGGAGTTTGAGAAGGAAGAAGATGGGTGTCTAGAAAGAAAGTGGAATAATATTTTAACTGAATGATACACTGGGTCATAGTCTGCTACAGGGTAAAGCTCTTCTATTTCTCATGCCAAAAGTTTGATCAAATCTCAGCTGACTTTGGACAACACAGATTGGCTAGGCGGTGACATTATGAATAAAATATACATCTCATCACTGTGCCATGGATTGTTAGGGGAAATGCTCAGACGTTCTTTGACAAAATTGTTGCCAATGACCTATTAAATATGAGGTAACACCAGCAGCATCTCAGCTAAAACTATGTAGATGGCTAATTTACAAAGTATAACCTGCAATACACAGGTGTTTATGTATAAACATTGCACACTTCACTAGTTGCAGGAGTCACATATGATCATATGCAGTTCTGCATTATTGCCTAGAAAATGAGACAATAGTTAGCAAATTCACACAGTAGATCATTTCACATTGATGCACCATGCTCTTCTTGCTGGTGAGCCAGACCTGGAGTGCTAAATCCGAGCAATTATAAATAGGAAGCAGCTGCTCTGAGAACTATCAGCAGATGCCACCAGAAGGCAAATGGATTTTAAAAATATTCAGGCTAAGATTAAGATACATCTAGAGAGATTCTGCATAAAGGACCCAATCTAATTCCAATTTAAGTCAATAAAAAGACCCCCACTGACTTAAGTGGGAATTGGAGCAAGCCGATAGTGCGGGGAGGAGCCAGCAAGAGACTGAAGCCAGCACAGCAGCTGCAGAAAGAAGTTCAACCAGGAGCCCACAGCTACTGATGATGTCATTAGTAGAACTGGGTGGGAAATGGTTTTCCTGTCCCATGAATATTTTCAAGATTTTGGAAATGTTTCCTATTCTGCATTGAGATGAAACCGAGACCTTCTAAAGTTATTTGATAAAAGAGAGAGAGAGAGAGGTGAGAAACAGACACAACTTGCTCCAAATCAAACAGATCAGGGACTTCAACTCATGTTTCCCAGGTGCAGGCCTGCCCACAGCAATTCTGGGCCCCAAGGCCAGGGCCATCCCTAGGGGGGCTGCAGGGACCGGGGTGGAAGTGACGAAGCCATCACTTCTGGGATCGACCCATCACTTCTGGGACCAACCGCGCTGGCCAATTGCGCCGGCCCCTCAAAGCACGGGGTCCGGAGGGCTTGTGTGCACCTAGGAGACCTGTGGCCTGCCTGGGAGGTTTAAAAGGGCCCGGGGCTCTTGGCTGCCACCCTGGGCCCTTTTAAATCGTCTGGGCACCATCGGCGGGCCTGTCCAGGCGAGTACCCAAACCACCTGACTACTGGCTATCCTGGGTGGCTCTTCCTCCCCTCCCCACTCGCCACCCTGGACCTGAGAAACCTTCCCAACAAAGTTTTGTCAAAACTATCCCTTTCCTATGAACTATTCTGGTTTTGATAAATTGGCATTTTCCAACAAAAAAACGCTTTGTCAAAAAAGTCTCCACCAGCTCTAGTCATCAGATTGCTTTCTGCAGTTTTCCCTCTGAACATTCACTCCACTGTGTTGATTGGCTGTTTGCTTCAATCCCCACTCTTCCTTTGTCTTTCAATCTAACCAATCCTCTCCTAACATAAGCCCATCAAAATGATTTACATAATAAAACAAAAGCAACAAAAATATCCTGGGACTAACTTGATGTTTGCAGCCATCACACTGTTCACTCTGCTTGCATGTTACCCTTTTTCCCGCTCCTTTGTTTGATCTGTCCACTTAGACTAATGGTTCTCAACCCGCATCCCACGGGCCACTTGCAGCCCAATCAGCACACAGCTGCGGCCCATGTGACATCCTCAGTGCCATACAGGTAGTATATATATTTTGTGGATGCGGCCCACATAACATAGAGAGCTGCATATGCTGCCCACAATGGTAAATAGGTTGAGAACCACTGACTTAGGCGGTAAGCTCTTTGGGGCAGGGACTGTCTCTTATGTTTGTACAGGGCCTAGTGCAATGAGACCCAGTTCTTGATGGGCTCCTAGGCACTACTGTAATGAACATGATAAGCAGTACACTAAATAATGCTCAACTAGGCTTTTCTATTTAAACCAAATGTGGACTATGGAAAAATATTTCTTTTGAAAAAAAACCCACTGGTAAATATATGCCACTTGACTGAAGAGCCCATGCAGACTGATGGAACAAACTTCACCCCTGGCATAAATGGGTGCAGCTCCCCTGACTTCAGTGGAATTGTGTCTGCAAAGGGCCCTGCAAATTTGGCCCATTTTGTTTTGATTTTGCAAAGTCATGACTTCTGCTCTCTGATTCCTTGCAGCAGGTTTCCCTTACAAATGTGGCTTCATAATACCTCTTTTACCTTTTCAGTGCAGAACACATAATTAAGTTGTTATGCATTAAGGGTGACTAATAAAATGACAACATTTATCAGTGCAGAGATTCTACAGCATTCCATTAAACTTTAAAAAAAAACCACCTGATTTCAGCCAATGTCATATTAAAACTCTTGGAAGCATTCTTGCATCTTTGGGTGCAGTTTATAGCTCCTTTAAATGTAAAATTAGCACATTAATAGGCTTTTGCTGACTATATTCTGCATTAAAAAATCTCAGTTTACCAGCAGGGTAAGAAAGAACATACTCAATTCAAGCTGAGGTAACTGCTCTGAAATATGATCAGTTAAGACACATCTACTTGTTCTATTTTGTTCTAGAATGTTCAAGAGCTGAAGAAGGCAGAAAAGTTATTTGAAACCCGGACTTGAAGAGACAGTCGACTACAGCAACAATGCTTGCAAAAGAAATCTCCCTCGAAATGGTTGCATGATTTTAATTTATTTTATTTGCATATGTTGCCTTAACCATGAAATTAGTGTGCACTCAAAGTAGTTATCTCTATTTATTGTTATTTGCATAACAACATGCTATGTTTGACACTGAAGACTGTCACAAGAGGATAAGAAATTTGAGTAAGGGACAAAATTTCTCAACAAAAGCAACAGCCAAACACTCTATTATACACACAGACACATGTGCTTCAATAATTTCTGAGCCAGTGCATGTGTCCTTAGATCACATATTTAGATTGTTTTTCATGCAATTGTTATTATATATTTTCTGCAATTAATAACTGAGATGGAAAACTGATTTCCAAAAGGTGAAAAGTCTTTGATTTCAAAGGTTTGTTACAGAACATAAAAATACATACTGTAGTGAAAAACGGATACATACAAACTTGTCTTGCACTACTAAACCTAAATATCCACTCATTCTTCTTACTGTAGATATAGCTGTTGCACTAAAGGTTAGAGTCTCTACCCAGCACCTGGCATAACTGTCTGGGCCAGGTGCTTGGAAGATGCATAGGAAATTGTGGGAGGAATCTCTTCACACAGGCCACTGAGTCACTGTCAAGCTGTTAGTAATACCTACCTCTTATGCAGCACTTTTCATTCATATATCTCAGAGTGCTTTACAGAGTATCATTATCCTCATTTTGCAGAAGGGGAAACTGGGACACTGAGAGGGGAAGTGATTTGCCCAAGGTGACCCAGCAGGCAAGTGGCAGAGCCAGGGACAGAATCCAGGTTTCCTGTGTCCAAGGCCAATGCTCTATTCATTAGGACCTACTGCATCCTCCGTGAAAGCTGCTCCAGCCTAATGACTGGAGTAGGCTCCGTGGCCCCTTATGTGTCTCCCTAAATTCCCTATAGATGAAAGATAGGAGGATCCATTCAGATGGACACTCCCAACTTTGCCTCCCAGAGAATCCTGCCCCTACCTGCTTCCTGCATGCTCCAAGACACAAAGCCTTCATGGAGCTGTGCTCCACACTGTGCAGTAGGTCAGCACCATCTGTGTATCCCCCAGAACCTCACGGCTTTGTGGATCCATACTAGTCCTGTTGCCAACGGCTGTGCCTGCACCTCTAAATCCCATGCTGGTTCTGACAGGCACAGTTTTATGAACTGAAATGACTAAATAGTGTAGTTAATGTACAGTATGAGGCGCAGAATAGAAAGGGGACTAAGATAGTGCTTTTCATGCAATGGAATTCGAAAGTGCTTCACAATACATGCAGAAACAAAGTGCGAGTGGCTCCCAATCAGTGAAACTAAACCTGAGTCAGAAGACACAGGGCTTGATTCACCACTGTACTACTTTAGTTTCATGCCAATGTAACTCCATTTAAATTAAATGAAAACTGGAGTAATGCGGCCGGGAGTGAGACCCATAGTTTTTATTTACAATCAAATGACTGACTCAGCCAGATACAAATCCTAAATATGAAGTGCATAACAGCCCAGTACATATGTTTGAAACAGCCAGCACATAGCCTTTATATCATCTCAAGCCATTATGGGGCTCATACAGACAAACAGCTTTAATAAATGGACATGATTTTAATATTACATGATTGATTAGATAGATGGATAGATAGAGTCCAAATTGTGCTGCAAGTTACAAAAGTTCTTAAAGCAACTTTATGAGAAACATGGGATGAAATCTTGCCTCCATGAAGACAATGGCAAAACTCCCATTCAGTGGGATCAGGATTTCACCCAGCATATTTAATTAGATGCCAATATAAGTTTCAGAAATGCAGTAAAATACTGAGCCTCTGTTTTACGAGTTGAAATGCAAGCAGCATTTGTTACAAGCTCAGGGCCAAAAAAAAAAAATAAAATAATAATAATAAAAAAAATCAATACTCAAAGGCAAAGGTTCCAAAAGAATGGACTACAATCCTAGCATCAGATGAATTATGTCTGCTATTTTAAAACATTTATTACAAATGAGACGTCTCCTTCACTTCAGAACAGCTAATGCAAATGTTCAGTTATTTAAACTGATATTTTAGACTGGTGCTTGGCAAAGAAACGTTTTTTGTAATCCCATCAATTGCATTTAAGATCATAGCATTCAAAAACAACTTCACAGATTAAAGTCACTTTTGGCAAAAGAATCTGCAGCCATGATAAAAATGTTTATGAGGAATTTTAGACCGCTATGGTCTATAAAAGCTGAGAGTAAAAATCAGGGAATAGCATATAACACCACGTATTAAAGACAGTTTAAAATAGCTTGAATGCTGATTACAGATAGTTTAAAATCTTTATTTAATACATTAAATCATGCATTGGCAGTAAGACAACAGACTTACCTGTGAAGAGCTTCTGTGATAAGCTGAGTAATGAAGTGGTCCAGAAATAGTAGTGTCATGTGATAGAGATGGATATTGACTCTGCATTGGATAGGGGTGCTGGTTGCTATAGCTACCATAGTTGTAGCTTCCTGTGTACCTAAAATGAATGAAACCCCCCCACACATTTAGTACTCATAAAAATGGCATTCCAGCTACGAGTTCTGTTGTAGTTTTCTAATGCTGTATGCCAGATATATTTGCATTTGTTTCCATAGGAGAGAGAGATGCTCTGAAGAACAATCTGTACGAAGATTTACCCCAACTCAGCTCGAAAATGCAAATGTCACTTAGTGTAATTATGTGCTCTACATTGAGCAAATAGAGTGACTCCATGTATCTGCGTGATTTGTAATCAGTCATTTGTTGTGCTTTCTAAGCGTCCAGTTTGGCCACTTTTACTAGTGTTCCATAGTCCTCTATTCAGGGAGGCGGTTCCTGGGGCTACTCACACAATGAAGTACTATTCAGCATGAGCCAGAATGGTAGAACTGGGCCCTGAGAGCTAAACTGTTAAATGTAGCCACAGCCTTGCACTGGGGCAAGGGGTGCTCCCCACTGATGATGGGGTTGGTGGAGTAATTTGCTACTTCCCTTAAAGGGGTACAGCATACTCTTCCTGTGCAGCTGAGCAGAGGGACAGAGTCACGGCTCTGCCTACTCCCCTTCTCTCCTTATCCCTTTTTTTTGGGACAGCTGTTCCAGCACAGGTCAGAATGGGGGAGGGAGAAGCTCCTGCACTTTTCTGAATGTTTCTGGTTAATCCTTAGGTGGGTCACACAAGAGGGGGTAAGGGATGGAGACTCTACAGTCTCCCTGCCTCTGCATGGCCATGTAAATGCTACATGCTAATCTACCTCTAAAGTACTAGGCTTTAAAAATGTACACTAGCTAGACGTGGTACTGATATAGGGATGGGGGGGGGGGGGCGGGGGAAGGAGGATGAGGCTCATTTACATTTTATTTTTATTTATTTTTAACATCTTTTAAACAGACTACTATAAGGTGCACAGGATAGATCTAGAGTCTGGGTACATTCAACCATCTCCTATTAGTCTTCAATTTAGCACACTAGAGATACTGCGCTATATTGTAAACCAGTCAAACAAACAGGTACGTTTATAAATGACAGGAGGACACCCAGTCTGAAAAGGATTGCTTTCAAAAACCGGGGCCAGAGGCCTCTCTTCATTCAGAAGCGTGAGGTGGAGCAAAGCAAGGGGGAAGAGGATGGACCACAGTGGGACTCAAGCATTAATAGGGAGGTTTTCCATATGTGGGACTGGTCCATCTGGGTGGGTCAGTGGGTCCTCCACTCTCTGTTAATTGGAATGGAATAAATGGCCCAAGAGTCAAAGATGTTAACATGACCCTGTCCCTATACAACATTAAACATGATTCATGGTTTTGAGTACAGAGACCTCGCCCTGCTTAGCCCCATGGAATCAACCACTACTAAAGCGTTTTAAACTTTTAGAAAAAAGAAGAAAAAGCAGTGAAAGCATTTGAAATGTAATGCATTAAAGGAAGCATTTCTTCATTCCCTTTAGCTGTAGAGTTTTTAGCAAACCCCAGCCCGACAGTCTTTGAGATGGCATTAAAGATGTAATAACTGTCGGGGGGGGGGGGGGAGAGAAAAAGATAGTTGAAATGGGCTGAAGTTGCTGTTGTTGTTAAAGTCCAATCCTGATCCCTTTCAAAACAAAACAAGAAAAACATATACGAGGGGAGAGAAAAGCACAGTGAAGACAAAGTGCAGCTTCTGTCTCTGGTGCTCAGTCTTGCTTGTAATCTCACTCCTGAAGAAACCCGGAGCACACAGTCCTATCTATTACTCCCAGATCTGGCAAGCTGTTCCAGTGTTGGGCTGTTTAAGGCATTGCTTTTATCTGCCTCTCTGGTCATGGGCTCGCAACAGGGTTGTGAAAGATACAATCTTAGCCAGCTAAGCCAGACTCATTTTAGAAGGCAAAAAGAGAAGAAAGAAAAGAAATAAGGTGGGGAAAGGAAAATGATATTCAAGGGAGGGCATGACAGCTACAACCCAAGTCTCACATCCCTACAGACGTTTGGGATTTAGCCTGGTAGAGGTGGTGATGTCAGCTGTGTCCCTCTCTTTGGTTCAGTGTGGTCAGGGCATCTGTCAGGATCAGGTCAATGAAGGCCCAGTGGTGTCAGGGTGGGTTCCAGGAGAAGATTGGGGTGGCAACCATGATGGTTGAGCTCACTCCTTTCAGTTCACCTGTCTCCAGCCTTCGTGTTTTGATACTTTCCCCCCTCCTTGTCTCTTTTTTAATGAGCTGAAAGGGGTGACAGGAATAATAGCTCATCCCCTCATCATTGTGTTTGCTATTTAGGCCTGCTTGCTGACACACCAATTTTGGTCCATTCATTTCCAATTCCATTCTCTTGTTTAGTGGTCATGATTTCAACACCGTTCTTGGGTGGTTTCAGTAGACCTTTTTGTCTGGACTCATTTATTCTGTCTTCTTTTTATACCTTTTTCCAAAGAATTTTATAGAACAGTCTGAATTGGACTTTTGTTACCCTGGACATCTTAGAGTGTAGGCCTCTGCACAACAACTCCTCCTGATGGCAGCATGACTCCTCCTGCCATGACTGTGCTCTCTCTCTGGGGCAGATAATGTCAGTTCGACCAGCACTGCATTTCCGCTCAGCGGTGCATTAAGCAGGGTCCTAGGACAGCATGCTGTATATGGTAGCAGCTCCTTGTCCCTGCCCTCACTCCTCCAAACTCACATATTTTCAACCATGTGATGTCCACTTGACAAGGCTTCTTCAGCTTCCTTGTAAGGACACGCAGGGGCATGCCATGGAGCTGTCACCCACTCTACTGCAACCCACCTTTGGGGGGTCTTTTTGCTTCTTGCTCCCCTTTGCAGGGAAGCACGAGGCTCAAAGCCAACAACAGATTTTCTGGTGGTCAGTGGTAAGCCTTGGCTTTCTTATGTTATTCTATGGTGCAGTCTCCTTTTGCGGAAGGTTTACACCCACAATTGGTCAAGTCAGTCCATAATTTAGGAATGTTGTTGGATTCCTTGCTGAGGCTAAGCTGTCATATCTGAGCATCCACGAGTAATGCTTTTTACCATCTCCAGTTGGCTAGGAGATTATCCCTTGCTGGTGGTGACGACCTTGTCTCAGTTATTCCTGCCTTTAGCACTGTGATGTATCTGGTAACGGTTCTGTTCAATATCTTCATCAACGATTTAGATAATGGCATTGAGAGTACACTTATAAAGTTTGTGGATGATGCCAAACTGGGAGGGGTTGCAAGTGCTTTGGAAGATAGGATTAAAACTCAAAATGATCTGGATAAACTGGAAAAATGGTCTGAAGTAAATAGGATGAAATTCAATAAGGACAAATGCAAAGTACTCCACTTAGGAAGGAATAATCAGTTGCACACATACAAAATGGGAAATGACTGCCTAGGAAGAAGTACTGTGGAAAGGGATCTGGGGGTCATAGTGGATCACAAGCTAAATATGAGTCAACAGTGTAATGCTGTTGCAAAAAAAGCAAACATAATTCTGGGATGTATTAGCAGGAGTATTGTAAGCAAGACATGTGAAATAATTCTTCCGCTCTACTCTGCGCTGATTAGGCCTCAGCTGGAGTATTGTGTCCAGTTCTGGGCACCACATTTCAGGAAAGATGTGGACAAATTGGAGAAAGTCCAGAGAAAAGCAACAAAAATGATTAAGCGTCTAGAAAACATGACCTATGCGGGAAGATTGAAAAAATTGGGTTTATTTAGTCTGGAGAAGAGAAGACTGAGAGGGGACATGATAACAGTTTTCAAGTACATAAAAGGTTGTTTCAAGGAGGAGGGAGAAAAATTGTTCTTATTAACCTCTGAGGATAGGACAAGAAGCAATGGGCTTAAATTGCAGCAAGGGCGGTTTAGGCTGGACATTAGGAAAAACTTCCTAACTGTCAGGGTGGTTAAGCACTGGAATAAATTGCCTAGTGAGGTGGCAGAATCTCCATCATTGGGGATTTTTAAGAGCAGATTGGACAAACACCTGTCAGGGGTGGTCTAGATAATACTTAGTCCTGCCTTGAGTGCAGGGCACTGGACTAGATGACTTCTCGAGGTCCCTTCCAATTCTATGATTCTATGCAGGCTGACAGGAGGATTGGAAACTTCACCTACACACACAGCATGCCGGCTTCCATAGTTCTTTACTGCAAACAGGCCCAACTATGCCAGTTAGATACCAATCTACATTCTTGTTATGGTAATTCTCCCTGAAGTAGTACACAGTGCCTTTTAATCTGGGGAATTTGCTGTGTGTCAGACTCCTGGTTCTTCCAAAAGAATTTGGAGTGACATGGGAACAGAGAAAACTGTCATCAAAGACTCAAAAAGCAGCAGTGGGGTTGTAGGACTTAGAATAAAGAAGCCAGCTCGTCAGATGCCCCTCACAAAACATGTCCTGAGTGAATAAGCAAAAGCTACAGGAGAAAGAAGTGAAGACAAAACAAAGTCCACAAAGCAAGTTCTTCCCTCTGCACTGAAGAGGGATGAAGACTATGTTACAGCTCTTACTAACTATGTCATCAACAATATGATAAACCCATTTGACCCTGAGTCACATCCAGAGGTGCTTATCAACGTATCTATTAGACTTCATGTAACAATGGATGTACAAGAGTCTCTACTGAAAATAGTAGATGCTGGTGAAAAACAAATGGAGAGATTTAGGAGAGGTACACTTGATTCTGATGGGTCATGTAGTTTCTTCAGCCCAGGCAGGAAAACTGGTATCAAAACATTTGCTAATATGGCCAAGAAGACCAAATTTAAGTCTGGCAAAGGAGGGACACTCACAGCAGCTATAAGTGCAGAAACTGTTTCCCACAGAGCCCTATCTTTAGCAAGAGGCAGAGATGATGTTTCAATGGCAATTGTTCTTAGTCACCCAATAAGACCTGTGCCTATGTTCCTCTTTCATGCTGATGAAACAATGAGAACAGACAAAGCTGAATTAGTGCATCAGCTGGAAGCTCAAGCTGAAAGAATCCATGAGCTAAGAGCATGCAACAAAGAAACCACTGTATACATCAGAGATGCCATGGCTGTCATACAACGATGTCTGGAGACAAATAAATTCCACACATTCAGTGAACTGGCTGCTGAGTTCTTGAGGAAGGCCCTGGGATTTCACAAAGCTAATTCTGTAATTGAAGTCTTTGAGAGATATGACAACAGTAACACTATTAAAACTGCAGAAAGACAGCGCTGGACAGGATCTAAGGTTGGACGCAAGAAATACCAGGTGATTGGTGGATGCCCTGTGCCTCCCTGGAAAAAGTTTCTAAACATGACATTTTACAAACATTGTAAAATTCCTCTATGAATACATGGTTCAAAATGCACCTAAGTGTGTAGGCGCATACCCAACACAAACACTCCTTCTTGCTGGAGACTTTTCCAGTGGTGAGGTAGCAAAGTCCATCACCAATAGAGATGTTGAAGAAGCCCAAGCCGTGTACAATACTCAAGAGAAAGTGGACACAAGGATGCTTCTGCATGCTATATGTGCCAATATGGCTTTTGAGTCTCTTAGTGTCAAAGGAACCATAGCAATTAGGTCAACTGATACAGAGGTTTTGGTCCTGCTGTTCACAACTTTCCATAAATGGAACACATAGATAGCATGTGGATTGAAACCAGACACCATTACAAGCATGACTGACTAGTGTCACTTCATATCTGTGCATGCAGTTTGTGACACACTCATACACTCCTGAATTCTGCAATATACTTCTTGCTGTACCTGCATTGATAGGATGCATCTATGTCATCTCTATTTGGGATTCAGGGGAAAAATCTGTGTTTAGTTTGTCAAAACAAAGGGAGCTTACCTCATCAGAGATCTTGCCAAACTGGGAGAGTGTGACTGACAAGCCACAATTTCTGCAACAAGGAAGTTGGTAGCAGTGCTGTATGACCAGTGTGAGAAAGGAGACCCACATTGCTTTTGGCTCAATGTAGCCATCAGAAAGGACACGGCATCGGCCAAACTCCCACCACACGACCACAGTTTTGAAGAGCAGGTCAAAAGAGCATCTTGGCAGACAAAGATTTGGACGTCTTCACACACACAGGTAAACCAGATATTGGATCATCATTGCAACATGGATGGGCAAATGTGGATGATGAGCTAATTCTTGTATTCTTCAAGGGCCAGTGGCATTTGAGCTTCTACAAGACCTTATCTGTGCCTGTAACAGTAGGCGTCACCGCACAATCAACTGTCTGTAGTCAGAACAATCTTCCCTGCACAGAACTGTGTGTATGCAAAGGCAATGAAGACTGGGTAACCAATACACTCTTGACAGAAATCATAAGGAACAAGGTGATGATAATGATGTTGACTAGAGACGTCACCAGTGCTATTACAGTTCAATGATAACTGTACTAATTTATTAGATTTTGCTTTACTCTTTTGATTGTCGTGATGCTCTGAAATGCAAAGAAATCCATTTTTATGTCTTGAAATAATAACAGAAACAAAATGTGAATATTTCAAAGTGGCCATTTTAATGTGTTGATGGTGTAATTGTTTACCCCTCTTTCTATGATAATGGCACCATTTGACAGTTCCCCATCACATGTCATCTTAAGGTAGACATAATAAGCTTTCAAATTATGTATGATGTGATTGTGTGTAGAGAGAGTACATTAAGTTGCCCAAATTGGCGGTCACTGCTGCTCGCCCATAGAGGGGTATGTTTTTAAAGTGTTCAGACACATTGCACTCTAACTGCCCTATGTACACTCCATTGGTGCATTCTAAAAAGTCCCTAGGTCACGTTAATGCAAACTAGGTACTTTTTGGAACGTGCCAGCAGGGTCTACACAGCACAGCTGGGCGCTTTGCAGATCACATCCCTCTGGTGCGCTCTGCCACGCCATGTAGACAAGCCTCAGGAATCTTGGTTTCCATTTCAAATTCTGTAGGGGAATGTGCTCTAGTAGGCACAGACTCGTCTGCCTGTTCCCCCAAACTTGATCCCTTCTGTCCCATGCCCTCCAATGCAACCCTGTCCTAGTCCTGTGTCTTCCCCGCCCCAGCTCCTCATTCCAATCCCATTCTTCTCAACTAGCCAGTACCAGTCTCCACTCTTAAGGCATCTCATCTTACTCCCAATCTTCTTGCTCAGCAAGTCCTAGGCCTGGTCTACTCTATAAAGTTAGTTTGGCTTAACTATGTCAGTCAGGGGTGTGTGAAAAGTCCACACCCCCTAAGCGGTGTAACAAAGCCGACCTAAATCCCCACGAAGACAGCGCTAGGGCAGGTGAATTAACTACATCAGTGGGAGAATCCCGCCTCTCTGTTTAGGTAGTGTCTATAGTGAAGCCCTACAGAGGTGCAGCTGTGCCACTGCAGCATTTTAAGAGTAGACAAGCCCTCAGTCTCACCCCTCTGGACTCCCTGCACCAGTTTCAGTCTCCTTGCTCATCTAATCCCCGTCTCTCCCCATTTCAACTCCCAATTTCCCCTCCCACCCACACCATCAACCTCCAGTCTCAGTCTCACGCATGTAGGCTCCTTGCCTTAATCTATTCCCCCTGCCCCATTCCAGGCCCCATCTGCATTTGAAACAGGCAGCTTCCTCTTTCATGATGCCTGGGCCCAGCAAGGTGGGCACTGAGAGCACAAGAGAGATAGTCTTTGATGTCGGCACTTCTCTGTTACCAGGATTTGGAGGGATAGCTCAGTGGTTTGAGCATTGGCCTGCTAAACCCAGGGTTGTGAGTTCAATCCTTGAGGGGGCCATTTAGGGATCTGGGGCAAAAATTGGGGATTGGTCCTGCTTTGAGCAGGGGGTTGGACTAGTTGACCTCCTGAGGTCCCTTCCAACCCTGATACTTTATGATTCTATCACCTGAAGCTATCTGGATTCCTGGGTAATCGGGAGGTTGTGATTAATCACCTGTGCAGTAACAGGCCAACAGAGGGCAGTGTGAATGAGGGTGAATTTGCTGCTGCTCCTTTCCTCCTGCTCAGAAGGGATATAGGTCACCAGAAAAGGAAGGTTCCAGGGCAGTTTGAAGGGATTAGGTCACAGAGGCAAGCTTTCTCATGGCCCCTGGGTGGAACACAGTGATTGGAGGCAGCTAGCAGAGTCTAACTGGAACCTGGCAGTGCCTTCAGGCCTGGCACCTAAGGTGCCTATAGCACTTGTCTGGCAAGTGGCACACAGACCACGCCACTAAGGATGATTTCAGGACAAAGGTTGGTACTGCAGAGTTGCCAAGACCTCCCAAGGGGTGGACAATTATAAGGTTTTCCATGCTGCTGTCAGCGTGACTCTTGCAGTTCGTAGAAGAAAGGTAAGCAGTTTCTGTCTTGTTATCCTCCATTATCTCCTAGGAGGTGCCATTGATATACACAATATACATTTCTTCATTTGGTATTTTGGAAGAATGTTTTCTGACTGTGTTAAAGGATGTTTGTGCACTTGTGCACATCGGTCTTAGGTGCTCGAGGTTTTCGACTTTTCCACCTACTCTCCAGAATAAGTCTCACTAACCCCTTCCCATCTTGGACAGTTTAACTGGGCTTTAGGAGTAAATAATTTTACATAGCCTCTGAAAAGAAAAGAAAAGAAAAGAAAAGAAAAGAAAAGGCCACAACAAGAAGTTACACTCCTGCCACTTTCAATAATATTTTCACCAGTACAATCAAGCTAATTAAGAAATGTCTGATAAATCCCCTCATTTAAAACACAGCTGAATGTCACTATCTCAGCATCTTCCCAGGAAGGTTTGGAGTCTTATATTATCTATTATTGTCACCACTTCAAATTCAGAGGGAAGCAGTAATGATCCCTCACTATTTATGGTCATGAAAGCTGCTTTTATCATGAAGCTTTCATTTTGTTTTGCACGACCGGCCTCAAGTACAAAAAGATACATTTACATTTTCTGAGCATGACTCAAAATGACTCTGAGCTTGACTCTGTCTTAAGCCCGGTCATGTGGTAAAATAAAAGTCAGTGTAAAAACTCTTGAGCCCTTTAAGGTGCTCTCCTCATCAGTACTCTACAAAGTTTTTGCATTCCAGAGGGTATCCATCTTCAGTGATGACTGGTAGTAGCTCCAGCAGAAATTGTTCTAGAAAAGCCAGAAGAGGTTCTCTCCATTCAGATATATTGGCAGGCTGAGGATACACATTTTGTGTGAAATTCAGCCCAGATCGAGGACCGAAGCCCTCAATGGTGCATAGATATTGTGCTGGCTCTCCACAAAGCAATGAATCTCTTATCTTCCACTATGGAGTATGCATTTCCACACATGGAAACTGTGGACAGAGCTTGAGGAATTCAGTAAGAAGTCTTCACCTTGTGTTGCACGCAGGCTATCAGCAACATCTCCCACACTCCTAATCCTGGTACATGCACGGGCCTGCCCAATGGGTGATTTTGTTATGGTGTTTGGCTAGTTGTGGAAGGGACAGAGGAGTTCTCTGAGCTTGATACAGAGCCCTATAAGTTGGGAATATACAGAATGGCTATTGCTTTCGAACAGAAGTGTTGTTAGGCTTTGTTAAAGTTTGTAAAGTGCTCCAAGATCTTTAATAAATTGTGCTATGTCAATGTTTACTATTTTCATTGGTCAGCATTACTCCGAGGCTTTGACACATTTGTTATGCTGGATTCTCCTTCTAGTTCAAAAATTGTCTGTCTTTCCAAACCCTGGAAATTGTTGCTCTGTGAGACTAGCAACTAGCTTGGTGAAGGAGGGTTAGCTTTTCTTGACATATCTAGGCCATTGACATAGAATAATAGGAATCAGAGATAGAAAGAAACCTAATTAGATCATCCATCCAGTCCTTCTCCCTTTAGAACTTATTTTCCAGGTTTCCTTGTGTTTATGACTAGCATTATGTTTTAAATGAATAAATGGAAATATGTGAGAGACCATATAACCATACAATGCTATCACATTTGCAATGACGATCTATTCCCTCAGGAAACAGACCTTGGATTCCAACTGCTTTTGAAAAAAAACTTATTGCAAATTTAGACGAGTCCTTAAAACTCAAATAAACAAACTGGAAAGTGACCTACCCGTGGTCCTCTCTGTGGGGGTAAACAGGTATCCTGTGTGTGACAGATGAAGAAGGCACATGAGGACTTCTCATGCAGGGCAGCTGTTGCGAGTTCTCAGCAGGTGAACCAGCAGCTGTTGTCACAGTGTATGTGAGTGACCATGTATAGGACTGCATAGCCCCTGCAGAACAAACAAAGTTGATATTCATAGTTAACATGAGCTGTAGTCCTTTGAAACAATCCATTTTGAAACAGCCAGTAAAGAGCAATCTAATAAGGTGATGCCTATGAAGAACATCAACCAAAGGAGGTGAATAAAAATGGCAATAGTGGAAGCAGTAAAACACCCATTTTTGAAGAACACTTCAAAAGGCACAAATAGGTGAGCGAGAATATCAGATACTGGGAGACAACCCAGACACAACTAGTATTTTTGAAAGACAGCAGGATGGGAATAATCAATGCAATGCTGTAATTTGTGCCTATAGACCTTTGGGCAGGGACTGTCTTTTTGATCAGTTTGTACAGCACCTAACACACTGGGGTCCTGGTCCATGACTAGGGCTCTTAGGCACTACAGTAATACAAATAGAAATATATAATATAATATAATTAATATAATATAATATACAAAATACAGGACAGGGCTTAGAGCTGGGAGAACAGCCCTAGCACAAAACATTCCATAGACATTATGGGCCAAATCCTGAGCCCCTCTCTGCAGCAGAATGGAGCTCCGTGCCGGCCTAACTTGATCCTCAGGATGATCAGGGCTGGTGTGGTAGGAAAAACAGTCAGGGCCCTTGTGGGCATAGAAGAGGGTTGGATTCAGGCAAATGAATTCCCTGCAGCCCGACTTGGCTTTCATCTACCCACCAATCTAAGTTCTTATGTGGTCCCCATCATTGTGGTATCAGATTGGCTCCCAAAATAATAACAAGTGCACACTTGGAGACGTTCCTCTCTCTTCCCACTAGTCAGCAGGGACCAGATGTTGTTGACTTTTAATGTGGTTCTATTCTAGGAAGGTTAAGGCAAAGAAGTGGGTTTTGCATTTTGCTCTGACGGTGCTGAAGTTTTTAGTCAGCCTGATCTCCTCCAGGTGGGAGCTCCAGATTTATGGGCCAGTTCTTGAGAAAACTTGTCCTCTCTACGTGACTCCCATTCTTGAGGTTGGTGGTTCCATAATTCTGGGGTAACATAGCTGTTGCGGATGAGGGCCAACATCTTGAATTTGACTCAGTATAGAACAGGGAGCCAATGAAGATAGCAGAATAAAGGTCACCAGGTGCTCTCAGCTCTCTTTCTCCAGCTAAAAAAGGGAATGGCCTAGAGTTTCAGGAGCTGACTTAGATTTTCCTTCAGCACCTCTAGGACTTTCTGTTTTGTCAAAGGACCTAATTCAGAGAGGCAAGTTACTGTGTTGTCAGCTCTGTGTTCATTGTATGGCTCTTGGTGAATGGAGAAGCAATCTCAGATGTGGGTGATTTTCTTCAGAAAGTCAGGCAGATAGTTCTTTGTAGTGGAAATTGCTCAATTCTGGGACTAAAGGGGGAGACACTGTTCTAAACAAGGTGATTCATAGACAAAATCTCCAGTAGGCTGTGACTTTATGGCTGCTGAGGTGGAGAAGAGGTGGGAGTACTTTGCATGTTTCATGCCTGAGAGTAAAAACAACAAGGAGTCTGGTGGCACCTTAAAGACTAACAGATTTACCCACGAAAGCTTATGCCCAAATAAATATGTTAGTCTTTAAGGTGTCACCGGACTCCTTGTTGTTTTTGTGGATACAGACTAACACGGGTACCCCCTGATACATGCCTGAGAGTAGGTTCACAAGAATTGCTTGTGCTAGAGCCTGTCTGCATTTGCTTCTGTTCTCCATCACTAACACTTGAATTTTCTTCCTTTCTACTCTTTCTGTTACAGGTTTGCAGAGAACCACTGAGATCTATGGGAGCAATGAGGAGGGTGCAGGCATTCCAATGCTAGAACATCAATGGTTGTGTTTAATGAGTGGTCACAGTGACTCAACAGACCCTCTATCCTACAGCAATTTGGTGGGGCAGCATTACCTGCAAGTGTGTTTTGGACTTGACTGGGTCCAGGCCATTACGTTACCTTCCTTTTTGTCTGGAAACCAGCCTGAAGGAAGTGACGGTCAGTCCAGCATAGGGGGCTGTTTCTTGTGTCCTCTATATCAGGTTAGGTTCCCCCTTTTAAGTGAGAGGAAATGATCTAGTAGTCACTGCTGGCCTCAAAAATCGATGAATCCATAGCCAAGTCCCATTCAAAATTCAGGTCCAAAGCATGACCTGCTCTGTGTGTAGAGCCAGATGTTACCTATGAGAAACTAAAAATGGAAAATGCGGCGAAGAGGTTTTAGGCCATTGCATTGGAGGGGTTGTCAATATGGCTGCTGAAATCTCCCAGGACGATCGTCAGAACATCTTCACCATGCCAGACAGCAGCACCTCAGGCTACTGCTCTAGGAAAGGCTTGCTTTCTGGGACGTCTGAAGACTGGCAGTTTGCATGTGGTGGACTTGTCTCTGGATTTGCAGAGCATCTGACTATTGAAAGATTTTGTATCAAGGAGGCCTCTCTTGCATTTGAGACTGGACTGGAAAAGGATGACTACTCACCCCTTCTCTCCCTTGTGGAGGGAATGCAGTAGCTTTCACAGAGTGATCTGCACATGAAGAGAGAGGGGAAGGAGTGGCTCAGATTTGGAAGGTCTCAATTTCCTGTCGGAGGAAGAAGAGTGCAGGGTACACGTGTGTATGTATGTGTTAAGGGAGGGCACCAATCAGAGCCCTTCCATACATTGTGGTAGGGCAAAAGGTAGGAGGAGAGGCAATTGAAGAGATTGTGATTGTTTCGATTTTTAAAACACCAGACACCAGAATCCCAATCCCACAGCTTTTATACAATCAATCCCATTGATTTCAATGGGCCGCAAGACTGGAATCCAGAAGACAGCCTTTTTTAGCTGCTGTACCCACTGAATTGAACCAAACTAAACATAAAACAGTAGTGGTTGAGTGATTTGACAACACTTTGTTTTTCTTTGTGATTTCAGCCTTTGGGGTTTGAATAAACATAGAAAGTTCTTTTACTTCATTTCACTTTATTTTTTACTTTTTTAAGACTGAGTACATTGTTGAAGACACGACAGCAAGAGGCCCTCTGTAGGAAGCACAATGTATAAATAGCTCTGCTAAAAGCCCAACAACAGCCTTGTCGTGCTTTCACACAGCAAAGCCAAAAATCCAAAGGAATTTCATTCACGGACCTGTGATTTGTACTACAAACCCTGACTGTACTTGGTGGTGTGTGTGTACTGCTGTGAATAGTCCCATATAGCCAGGCTGATTAGCTATTGTCCTGCCTCTTGTGCAGTCATTTATACCAGTGCAAAGTGAATGCAAAGTGGATGTAAAATGCTACCATTTCACAATGGTACACACATTCACACATGGTTTCACATTTTACAGCCACTTTGCACTGGATTGCAAAGGTGCATGGCAACACTGAAGCAAGCCCACAGATGTCAGTAGGAATCGCAATAGTAAATATTATACCTGGTAGTAAACAATACAATACCAGGTATAATATTTATGACAGACTTATGTCGGTATAACTACGTTGCTCAGGAGTGTAGAAAATCCACACCCCTGAGCAATGCAATTGTGCCGACCTAATCACCAGTGTAAATGGTGCTATGCTGATGGGAGGGATTCATAGCTACTGGCAACATAGCTACTGCCTCTTGGGGAGGTGGATTAACTACCGCGAGAGGAGAAGCTCTCCCGTCAGCGTAGGTAGTGTCTTCATTTCGTGCTGCAGTTGAATCGGTGCAGCTGTGCCACTGCATCACTGTGCATGCAGACAAGCCCTCAGTCGCCCCAAAATCAGGAGACTGGCTTAAAAATCAGATTTTTAAAAACCAGACATTTGGGGTTCTTTTCATTTGCTTTCTGGTGCTGGAGCCTTCAGGGTTTGCATCATCAAGCTTTTCTCTGCAACCACGAGGGCTAGAAACTTACCTTAATTTTTAAACAAAAAATAGCATTCTCATGAATCCAGGAGCTGGAGCTTTAAGTAAAAGCACCAAATATCATGAGACTCTTGATAAAATCATGAGAACTGGTAACACTCACTAAGAGTTTACAAGATCAGCCCCAGGGAGCATTACTTCCAAGTCAGCACCCTGAGGAATAGTGTACAGTACTATTGAAATGAACCTTCAATTCAAATATACAGTCCCTTGTAACTGAGAGGAAAACAGTGGAGGTGGCAATGACAAGGAGGTGGAGAAATGATTAGTTATCTATTAGCAAACATTTACAATGCAGAATTTCTGTAAACCAGTTCAGGTTCTTCTAACAGCAACTGCATTAGCAAATGAGTAATCCCAGGCTTTAAGAGAGGACTGCAGAGTCAACCATCACTTTTGTTACAATATTGTTGTAATTTGACCAATCATTAATCTGGCCTTTGTAATTTAGAAAGAATTAGGGCTAATTATCCTTTTAAACTTTCAGTAATTTAACAGATTTAAATTTAAATAAAACGTTAACTGGGCATGCCAGATGTTTTACACCAGAGCAATCTATATAGGATTTACCTTACTTTAGTTAGGTGTCATCTAATCGCAGTGATTTAATTTGCTGCTTTTGTGTTTGACCATTGAGTGCATGCAGGAAGTTTAAAAAGCAAGTTTAATAGTTAACTTTTATTGCCAGTGCCACAAGCAGCAAAGACTTAATGACACCTCAAATGGGGGAACTGCAAGCTATTGGCAACCAACCAGATTAGTTTTCTAGTTGTACAATGCATTTCCACACTGCTACATTTACCTAAATTAAAAAAAAAAAAATTAAAGAAAGGCAACACAGTAATTTTTAAATATATCGCAAGAGAATTGCTGGTTCGATCCACTTATCTGGAGAAAATACACAGAATTAGAAAACAAACAAAAGAAAATACATTGAGAATTTTACACTTTATCCCTCAAATCCTCACCTGGTATAAATATGCATAACTTCACTGAGCTGGAGTACTTACATTTTCAAATATTTTGATTTTTACTTTACATGCTGTGTAAGCACTAAGGCCTGGTCTGCACTTGAAAGCTTTATCAATACAACTATTCTGAGTAGTGGTGTGATTTTTTTTTTTTACTAACATAGTTGTACTAGTACAAGCCCTAGCATGGATTCAGTTAGACTGATATAAAGGTGAGACTGCACCTTAGCTATGTTGCTCAGGGCTGTGAAAAATGTTGTGCCCTGTACAATGTAGTCAGGTTGACCTAACCCCTACTGTACATGCAGCCTCTTGAGGGGATGAATTTTCTACAGCAGTGGAAAAATCCCTTCCTTTGCTGTAGCAAGTGTTTCTATTTCAGTGGTGTAGCTGCTGTGCCATTGTAGTGTACACCTACCCACCAGTATATCTTATTCCCCTTCCTGAACTGGAATAAACTTTAGGCTTTATAGCTAAAAATCAGCGTTTTTATACGGAATAACTGCATCCACACTAGGGGCATTTTGCTATTTTATCTATGCTAGTGTAGTTAATGAGGAAAACCTTTCTAGTGTAGACCAGCCCATAGAATCAAGAAAAACATGGATAAGAAGCATCTTTTACATTTTTATTAAAAAACCTCCCCTTTTTATTTTATCATCAACGTACATGAACTTTCCACACAAATGCCTTTTACATTTTTCACATGTCTGGAATATTATCTGCATCGACATCACCACCAGTTTTGGGTAATTTTTTTGATGTCCCCTCTAATGTTTTTAAAAACTTCCTATTATATTTTTCTACAAACTGCAGAATATACCCTCTATTAATTGATACCCTAGAACTATGGCAGGTTGATTAGCCAAGATGGTTTATAATATGTCCTCAGCACACACAAAGTAAAATACAACCAATTCCTGCAGCTGCAATGTTTCTGGTTCTGGATTACTTTACTTATATGAACTCTTATTCATATAAGTTGCGTTCTAGACAAAAATTAAGATAATGGTGATTAAAACAAAGTTGAGCTCAATGGCCAGAGAGAAGCAGCAGTTCTGCCAAACAAAAGAATATGGGGAGAAAATGGGGGAGGTGGGGGAGGAGGGGAAATGAAGAGCTGGTGAAAAAGGAGGACTGTAATGATCAAAGATGAACTGTAGCAGAAAGGTCTTCCATGGAGGTTTAGCTAAGACAGGCTGTGGTAGAAATGCTCAGGTGGGAGGGTTCCTTAGCCATAGTCCCTATGTTCATCCTGAGGCTTCACCCTAGCAGCCCTCAGCCTTCGAGGGCCATAGCAGGAGAGAGACAATCACTCAAGCACCCTAGTAAACATAATTAAAGTACAAATAAATTAACATAATGCCAGTGTGAGTCCCTTCCACGTTCCCCACTCTTACAACCTCAGACCATTCTCATTTTGTAGGTCTCTCCTTTGAGGGGCAGCACACAGTTACCTGCTTTTCAATTTCTTGTTACTGGGGGAGGTTTTCTGGCCTGTGTTACATAGGCGGCCCAACTAGATGATCACAATGGTCCCTTCTGGCCTTAAAATCTACGAATCAAATTATTCATAAAATCTGTGTCTCAAGTTTCTACTGGGGAGAGCACATAGCATGCTGCTTCATTCGAACAGTGTATTTTCTTTTGTGCTCACCAATGTTCCCTCTAATTTTTGACAGGCCAAGTGCGCAAAACATTTCTTCTGTGAAAATTTTTGAAGTAGAGTTCAAATTTGTGCGCCATGAGGCAAATGCATCCAAGCGAGTAAAATGCTTATACATTTAAAAAGTTTTAATTTGCAATTTGTGATAATAATAGTTTTACACCATGTTATTTTATAAATGTCGTTTTTAAATACTTAGAAAAAGGAAATTTAACCATTCTTCATGAAGCAGAAGTTAGTTTTAAGCATTACGCTTCATGATCTTTTTTATAGACAATCACGAGCATATATCAAGCACATATTAATCATGATCATTATCAGTCCATAAGCTTCTGCCAGTTGGTGTCCACTTTCACCTTTCATTCTATACACATGTCCGAAAAGATTTTGATAAACATATAATAAAGACAATTTAATAAGTATGCCATTATGTCAATTTGTATGGGTTTTCAGAAAGAGACATCATAAGTAAAAAAAGAAAAACAAGAGTTTGTGTTTTAAATTTAAAATTTTCCTAAACAATATCAATAAATCATTATCAGCCAAGAATAAGATATGTAATTACAAATACATTTTAATTTCCTTATTGGTCAAAATGTCAAAGACTGCTAAACTAACCTTACTGTTTTTCCCTGTGATCTTTTTCATTTGCCCATTCAATATAAACTCATATCTGAGAGAGCCTTAACTTTGTCACTCCATAGACTGAATCTCCAAGGGACTGTCTTCTGATCTTGTTCAGTTTACCTCGGGCAAGGTGAAATGCTTCAAGAGGTGTAAGGCCCCGTTTCTGGAGCAGCGTGGATAGTGAAGTCAGCTCCGACAAAACATCATTCAAAACTTCTAATGTTATTTGGTATTCCATGGTATTCAGCTTTTTGTGGCAGTATTTAGAAACTGGATCAGTATCTTTGTCTTGCTCAAAATATTCCAGAAGAGGATTATAGTTGCGAATAATTGCTCGAAGTGCGAAGTGCCTAGATAACCAGCACACTTCATTGAGTGCCCTGAAAGCCACTGACTCACATTCAGAAGCATCCACTATTTCCTGAAATTTGCATTTTCTCCTGGATGACCGACAGAACACCGTGTAGACAGTTCTCATTAAGGTTTGATGTCTCTTATCAGCTTGATCTCTTTCAATGCATCGGAAATCCCCAAGTCTTCCCGGTGTGCAACACAATGTTGCTGGACTAAGTATGGAATATCACATTTCAGATGAGCCGCCACGCCATTGAGTTTGCCCAACATCACGGAGGCACCATCAGATATGAACATCACCATTTTCATGAGCTCAAGTTGGTGTTTTTTATAGAACTCTTTGATTGCAGACACTATTGAAACAGCATCACACTCTTGCAATTGTAATAGTCCACCAAATGAAGTTTTATAGTCTGCAGAATTTATGGATCTATATTTAAAGTAGAGTATCAAGTGTCTGTTAATGGATATATCAGTGCTTTCACCAACAGCTAGAGTATGAAACATGCCGATGCTATTTCATGCATGAGGTCATTTTGGACAATGCAGTTGACAATTTCAAGAAATTCAAAAGCATAATTTTTACTTCTCCAGCTCGCTGGTATGCGCACATACTTTTCCATATGGTCATTAATATCCTGAACAGAAAGCATTGAGCTGTTAATTTTAATAGCTAACAACACACTGTCAATAAGTACCTTGATTTCTTCTGGGTTTGAGCGCTTGTGTTCAAGATTAATTTGCCTCCTCTGCTTTTCAGCAGGACTTTCAAGAATCATGCTAAGCAATCCGCTCCGTAAGGACAGGTTTTGTTTCTAAAGGGTAAGTCTTCACTACCCGCCAGATCGGAGGGTAGTGATCGATCTATCGGGGATCAATTTATTGTGTCTTGTCTAGACGCGATAAATCGATCCCCGAATCAATGCCTGTATGCCACCTCAGCAGGAGGAGTAAACGGAGTCGACGGCGGAGCCATCGCGGTAGACTCGCCGCCATGAGGACGGCCAGGTAAGTCGAACTAAGATACTTTGACTTCAGCTACGTGAATAGTGTAGCTGAAGTTGCGTATCTCAGTTTGAACGCCGCCCCCCCTCCCCCCCCCCCAGTATAGGCCAGGCCTAAGTCTTGTTATACCATCTATATGAGACTTACTTGACAGATGACGCTTTAAGAAATCCAACTTCCATAAATAGTTCCACATTCTTCCTGTTGAAAATTCTCCCGAAGCTCTGGCATCTCGACAATATAAATAAACCACTCCATTGTCCTCATTATATGTGAATATTTCACAAAGTTTAACAAGCATTATACTATGGGTACATTTTCCGGCGGGTAGTGATCAATCAGGGATCGATTTATCGCGTCTCATCTAGACATGATAAATCGATCCCTGAATCAACTCCTGTACTTCACCCTGGCAGGAGGAGTAAGCGGAGTTGACGGGGGAGCCACCGCGGTTGACTCGCTGCCATGAGGTCGGCCAGGTAAGTCGAACTAAGATACTTCGACTTCAGCTACATGAATAGCGTAGCTGAAGTTGCGTATCTTAGTTCAACCCCCACCCCCCCCACCCCCTGCCAGTGTAGCCCAGGCCTACATGACTTTGGTGTAACCGTCTCTATAGTCTCATCCAGCCATCCAGATTTAAATGAAGTCACTGTTCTTTTATGCTTTAGACCTCTAGATAGTGACATTTTTGGGATTGATTTTTTACCAGATTGGTTTATTTAAAATTAATACTTCTAAGAAATGGCTACTATTTCAATGTGCTTAACAGCGTAACTCGACAAAAGGGCAAATGGGAGATCATTCAGATCAGAATACCGGAAGTTTGTGCATAGCTCCGATCACATTCATGCATCTGTGGCAAAAAAATGCAGGAGAATGGTAAAACATCACGAGAAAATGTATGAAGTCCAATGCCTTCGAAAGATTTCAGTCACGAAAACAACACTTACCTTTGTTCATTTCTGGGAAATCTTTGCAGTTCCTTAGCAACTACGGCCAGGCATTTTGACTTATTCACACGTACTTGAGTTTGTACACAGCCAAACGAACAGACTACAATGAGATGCGTGGGTCCCGACTGTCCCGACGTGATCAACGTTTCACATTCGAAATGATGGTGGGGAGGGGTAGGATTCATTGCCCTCCTTTCCCTTTCCCCCCCTTGCCAGCTAGTAGAATCTGGCTGTGTTGATAGATGGCAGGCGAACAATGTCAAAAGTCGCCTGTAAATGATATTTCAGCCTGGCTCTGATGTAGTATTTCATTTTTTGTGTGCGCGGTGTTTTGCCGTGTGTGCGGAGTTTAGGATCTGTGTGCACAGGCACACAGCTTAGAGGGAACAGTGGTACTCACCCTTCATGTCCAAGAACCACATGACTCTGGTCTTGTGGTCTTGCTGTTCAGGACATGGGATTGTTGTATTTTCACACCAAATACACTCTAAACTTTAGACTATGATTCTAAAGTCTCAAACAACAAGCAAACCTGAGGTTTCCACAATGCTATGTAGGATTAAAATGCTCTTAAATCTATTTCAGCCACAAATACACACTGTGGTTCCCTGGGATGTCTTTGAAGGCATGAAAAAGATTTGGCAGAAACCTTTATTAGTCCTTTAACTACTGTCTGATTCTCTAGGATGGTAAATTGCCACTTCCTGGCATTTTTCTAGAAGCTTTTGTTGCTACTCTAGAGTCCTCCAAAAGTGAAAGTTATATCATTCATTTCACCACTGAGTAGCCAGGGCAGCATCAGGTGCCTGGAATGTCTTCTGACAGTCATTCAAGTTCCTGACTCCTTTCCTGCATTGGCATACTCAAATTAGGAAAACAAAATATTTTTGACCCCAGAGACTTGAAGGTCATGACTGGCCCTGGCCACCACCTTCAGAATGTACAATCTGTCTTTCATATCAGAGAGCCTATGAGAGGAATTTCACATGCAGAGTATAGAGGCCCACTTGTATACACCAAATTGCAAGCCAGTTGTGTGCCTACTAGTTCATTTGCAATTTTTGCAATCCTGAGTCACAAATGGAGTATCTTCATGCACAAATTATTAATTAGGACTTTTACATGCCCATTTGATACACAGTGTGTTCCTGAAACTGCTATAATTATATGTGCAGTTATAGGCATGCAGTTGCATACAAGCCACAGGCCTTCATTTCCTAAATTCTGTCCTTGTAAGATGTTGAAAGGTATGAACAAAGCGTTAAAACAGAAAAACAAAACATACCCTAGAGCAACTGAGCCAGATTTTTAAAGGATTTAGGCACCTGAAGATGCAGACAGGATCTATTACCATTGGGAATTGGGAGTTGAGGTGTTTTTGATAATCCCGCTAAGAGCCTGTATAGCTTTATAAATCTGGCCCATTCAAACTGTGTCCATTTTTAGAGAAAGTGTGTGTTAAGTCATCGAGTGTGTTCTAAAGCACCATTTCTCAAATGTGGCCACAGTGGCTGCATGCGGCCACTAGGGGGTTTCCCTGTGGCCACGGCAGTTTCCTGGGCTGGGGGGAGGGGAAGCATCAGCCCCTCCAAGTTCCCTGTAAGCTGCACGGCCATGCAGCAGCCTATTTAGCACCACACAGGCACTCAGGGAACCCGCCTGGGGACCAGCCCCACATCCCCAACCCCATCCCAGAGCCTGCACCCCCAGCTGGAGCCCTCACACCCCTGCACCCCAACCCTCTGCCCCAGCCCTGAGCCCCTCATTCCTGGCCCCGCCCCAGAGCCTACACACCCAGACAGAGTCCTCATACCCCTGCACCTCAACCCTCTGCTCCAGCCCTGCCACATTCCCCCTCGGCCCCACCCCCATCACATGAATTTTGTTTTGTGCACCAATATGAAGGTTTTGTGCACCAATATGAAGGTGAAGGTCACACATCACCTCCATATTGGTGCACATGGGTGGGAAAAATTAGTGGGAACACTGCTCTTTCTCCCTGTTGCTGCATGCGCCGCCTCTCTGGAGGCACAGGTGGGACACACAGCACTTAAGGAGCAAGGTGAGAAGGCAAGGGGTGGTGAGGAGGCGAGCAGCGGGGGAGTAAGGAGGTGAGTGGTGAACCAGCAGCAGAGTGAGGAGGCCGGGGGGAGGGGGGGCGCGTGCCCTCCCCTCCCCTCAGCCATCCTGAGCATCCTCCCCGACTCTCCCCTCCCCAGACCCAAGCCGCCCAGATATGTTTTTCATTATTATTTGGACTTCTGTTATGTGAAAGCATTTTAAAATTTACTTCAGAATTGTTGTACAACCATTTTTACCAAAAAAGCAAAAGAAACAATAATAAAAAAAGACAAGAACATGCAAAGCACCTTATTTGTGTTTCTATTCTGTTAGGTCCAGTCAAGAATAGAGATAACTACATTATTTTTATTATTGAGTCCGCAAAAAAAAGCCCAAAACCTTACATAAATAAATTACAATGATTTAGATGTATATATGTGCATATTACTTTATTAATTTAGGAAAAATAAATAATTTTAGGAAAAAGTGTCTGTGCGGCTACCAGCAAGAGTTAGTGGCCACACACTGAGGCCACCCAAAAATTTGTTGCGAGAAGCCCTGTAAAGTGCTGTATTTAGAAAAGACTCTTTTAAAGTATTGCTAGAAATATGCGATTTTAAACTGAGGTTTGAAAACATTTTGGAACAAAATTGTGGCCCTCTTCTTCCAAGGGCCCCAGACATCTGCATAGAGTCCATAATGTATTGAGATTTCCATCTGCTTTTACAAATTTATATCTTGATGTCCAGGAATCCATGCACACATTGGATCCTTTTTCAATTGCACTGCATGTCATGTTTGGCAAGATATAAAGAAAATATCTATTTACAATTATAAATAAGGAACATATGCTGAGTCCATTTTGAGAGGGCGACTTCAGAGACAGTGGCTCTAAACTGACACATTGCTCACAATTTTTATTGCAGGCTTTTGGTTTTTTGACAACATTTTTTTGGAAAAAAGAATGCAAGAACCAGCCATCCTTAGCCTACCTACCTGTTGTAGTTGCTATGCTAGCGTACTCTGGGGATTGACTGCTCACAGGTGAGGGTGCAGATGGCACTTCCACCAAGGTGGCAGATTTAGCTGGAGAGAATGGCACTGGCGAAGGAGTTGGAGGAGCAGGTTCTGTCAATATAATTTCTTCTCGTATTTCTGCTGAAGATTGGGAGACAGGTCATAAAAATGTTGTTAAATATGGCTCGTGGAACCCTATGAAATAGATCACTTAGAAAAGTTAATTTTAGATGTAAACTCTGGTGTGTGGAGGAATTACATAAATCTGTCTTTATCGTAGGTATTTTCATGGCCCCATTTTCATGGCCCCATCTCCTGATCATTAACATGCTTATCCTCACAACATCAGTGTGAGGTACTCTTATGCCCATTTTACAGATGGGGAACTGAGGCACAGAGAGGATAAATGAATTACCCAGGAAGTCTGTGGTGGAGCATAGATTTGAACCTGGGTCTTCCAAGTCACAGGCTAGCACCCTAACTACTGGATCATCCTTCCAAACCTTAGGTGTCATATTTAGTCTATGCTAAAATGGATGAGTGAGCTTTTCAAAAGCCAGCTAGGGGATTTAGCCATACAACTCCCATTTAAATTAATTGTAGCTTCAGGGAGGGATGGAAGCTGGCTCCACTGACTCTATGACTGCTAGGACTCTTTTTCATCACATGCATCCTGAACTGGGAGGTTACAGGTGATCTCCACACCGCTGGGGCTGCACTGAAGTACCTGAGCATACAGCACTGAGTATCTGGCATCTGTATTTCTACTGATAATGTAGATTTTTTTCTTTGGAAGTTGAACATTGGTATATCATAAATCATAGCTTTGGCTTTAATCTTAACCAATGAAAGTCACTCACCCCGATTCTCTTCTCAGACTCAGTGGTGTAAAATCAGGAGTAACCCGACCAAAGACAGTGGACATATTATTGTAAAGCCAGTGTAAGGGAGAGGGGAATCAAGACACATGTCACTTAAATGTGACTGTGGTTTTATAGGTTAGTTGATGTGAACATTCAGTATAAAACTCCCTTGCTGAAATCTCAAATACAGGTTTAGGAGTTGAAATTTTCAGACTTTCATAACTAAACTCAATAGTTACAGCAAGAAGCAGGCAGTCTAATTAAAAATCAATTTCAGGACACGCAATGTCCCCACTGAATGCATCCGGTGAAGTGAGCTGTAGCTCACGAAAGCTTATGCTCTAATAAATTTGTTAGTCTCTAAGGTGCCACAAGTATTCCAGTTCTTTTTTCACTAACCAGAGAGGCTCATAATTGACTTGTCTGACATAATACAGCTGAAAAATGACACATTCCTTCTGGAAAGGCCTGATTAGGGTAAATGGGGATAGGGAAATGCCCATGTACAGAAATGGGTGAATCACAGAGAATAAAATTATAGAAGGTATGTAAGGTACTGCTAAGAAAACAAACTCACCTGTGCTTCCTTCTCCTTTCATTGCCCTCATTAACTCATTAGCTCTCTCCTGACAATGCAGTGATTCTAACAGGTATAATACGTAGTCATCAAACATCAAGTGAATAAGGTGAAAAGACCCTGGGAATGAAATAATATGAACAAACATAAAAGCAATTAATGGTCTCAATACATTTATCACACAAATGATTACAGTATTACCAAAAAAACAACCCCAAATCACTGAATACCACTGGCCCCTGTATAGTCCTGCTACTGAACCATGTCTCTTACTGAAAAGTGAGTCATCTGTCAATGTTAAAGGCAAGTTAAGAGGGGAGGGTGTTTTTGTGTCTGGGTTCTGCTTGCCACAGTGTACTTGTACCTGGATTTATACAGATTTATGTGAATTCTGGGATCATTTCTCAGAAGTAAAATTTGTGTCTCTGGGGTCCGGTTCTTGAGAAAAGTGTCCTGACAAATAACTATCATTCTGTAGTAATTATAAATCTTGAGCAAGAATTGCCTTTTGGACCAAGCTCTCTCTCCTATATCCAAGCAAGCACTTACTAAGTCAGATGGGGCGGTCTGGGAAAGCAGGAAATTAATCAAAATATAAAAATCTATTCCTGTCAAATACACTAGCACAAAGTATTGTTGAGCTAGCTGGACTGTCCATGGGGGCTTTAAACTAGAAAGATGAAGGGAGGGATATGGTGAAGGTCAGAAACTACGGGACCTGGACCCCAACCTTCCTTCAGCATCTTCCCAGCAAGAGTCTGATTATCTTTTTGTTAGCATTTTTCAGCCGATTGGGCGTTGGTACCATTTATATAGGACCTTTAAAGCCAGAACATTTCCTTCCCAACTCTCTGGTAATGTCATTAGTGTTGCCAAGAATCAAAGCCATTATTCGTGTATGATAGGATGCCCAAACACCTTAAAATAAATTGCTTTAACAGGAAGCATTGTCAGTCAGGATAGGTACAGTCTGAAGAATTTATAAATAAGGAACTTTCTCATTTTTCATAATTATACGTCTGGAGGTGGATTATGTTTGTGGTTAGACTAATAGGTTAAAAATTACAAGTGTTAAGAATCAGCACATTTTAGGATGTAAACTGGTCACTGAGTTGAGAGCTGGAAATAAATATTTTGCTCTCACGTCCTAGCTTTGTAAAATTGGCCAAGAACAGTATAGCATACTTTTCTGCCTTTCTCTGAAGCATCAGATTACTGACAGATGTAGAATACTGAATGGGATAGACCAATGATATGTTCTGGCATGACAATTCCAAGCTACCTAAGACATCAGAGAAGGTATATGACACAATGATATCAATGAGAGACTAAAAGACTCCTTAAGTAAAATGTCCATCCCTATGGCACATCTTGAGGGTTTTATCCAGTCTATCTTTGAATAATTCGACAGATGAGGTTTCCACTACTTCCCAAACGTGCTAGCAACAACTGTGGGATGCCCCACATGGAAAGGCTTCAGCCAACCAAAGTAGCGTCAATATCTCTGGCATCAGCCCTTCCACATGAGGCATCTGTCACATTATTAAGTACCACATTACTATAGTTGGAATAGGAAGTGTCCTGAATGTTTTGGCTTTGCCTGCCATCTCCCAGCATGAGGGACAGGCATCACTATCTTTAACAACCATCAGTCTTGGAAGTTCCAAGCACATTTCTTGGTGGTTCCCGGCAAGCCACTTCCTAGGAGGCAATTTGAGACATGCTATACAGATATGGATCTGGACAGGGAAAGAAGAGTTTCCCGTGTAGTTTCAGGTCTCAGTTCAATTAGAGAAATGCCAAGAAGCAGAGAACAGACGTGAGGGAAGCAGTACTGGGGAAAAATTGACTTTTCCTCTAGCCTCCATAGACAGAGACTTAAAAATTTATACAAGGACTCAGTGTGAGAAGTAGACATGTCCATATGCTATCACTGGGCAGATTCAGCAGTGTATAGAAGATAGGAAGCAAAGAAGAAAATCAAGACAGATTACTTTGTCTGAAGAGCATACTGGCATCTACTAGAGATGAATGATATATATATTTTTAAAACTAAATGTTTTTTCTTCCAGAACCAATCTTTTTGCAAAAATGAAAAAATCACAAAGACATGTTGACCCTCTTTTTTGTAATTTTAAAAATTTCCCATGACATTTTTTGTAAAAATTTAAATCACTATTTGTATTGATTTTTTAATAAAAATATCTTCAAAATTTTTCATTTACCAAAACCAGCTCTTTGATAAACAAACAATGTGCATAAACATCTAGATAACACTTTAGACAAAAGTTGCAATAAACTGTTTTTGTACAAAACAGAAAAATGGGTCTGTATCAACCACTGCAAAATAGAAACTTTGATATTTGGGGTTATTATTTTTCAACCAGCTGTATTATCTATATTATACAACAGAGCTGGGTGAATACTTCACTTTTTTTTTATGAAGAGTCACTTTAGTGAGAAATTTAACTTGCTCTTTTTATATTGGCTTTCCACCAACGATTAGTAAATTTTAGATATATTTATTTGTACTTGCATGGTACATTTAAAAAGGCCTATCAAAGGCTTTAGGTACCTTTGGCAGGAGTGAATACAGTCAGACTGGAATAAAAGTAAACCCACCAGCCACCCCAACACCAGAGAAAATAGCCAGCTGAAAAGAAATCAGAAATCAGCTACACCCATAGACCCCAAATCCCGCAACCACAAATACAAGCCCTCAATATACTCATCACTCCTCAAAACCTGGAAAAAGAGATGGCTTTTTCGTTGTGCTCTGAATATCAATGGATTTGTCGATTTCAAACCTAGGGATAACGGGAGGGTGAATTCCAAAATGGAGGGCCCCTCACAAAAGAATGTTCTGCCAACGGGCCCCTTTCTTAAAAGTCAAGAGATGTCAGCTCACTGCTCACAAAGATGGCAGCTGGGGACAGAGAGAGGCTCTCTCTCCCATAGGCAGGTCCTTGGTCACAGCCCAGGATCTGGCCCAAAACTTTCAAATTTCTTTACTGATTTTTTAACAAACTTTTGAGACAAAATCCTTCCCTGGAATGGGATGCTACATACATAATTTCAGAATGATTGGTTTTTTGGAGGAAGTTAGAGGAGGAGGTTGAAAGCTGAGCTTATATTGGGAAGCCTGTTTCTACCTTAACGAGTGCCTACAGCTGCTCCACAAATATGCTGTTCTTTGCTCGTATATACTGTACAAGTGGAGTGTAGGAGAAGCAGTCTGAAAGGCCCCATGTCATTATGCAATGCAATGTTGTCTCGTAATTAGGCTTTCAAAGCAACTGTGCACACACTCTTCTTCAGTTGCAACAGCTCTAGTCTTTGTGTTCCATTCTCTCAATGCACGCATGCGTAACTTCCATTGTCATTCATGGGAGTTATGCACACACACTGAGGGGAGAACAGATGCTTTGTGTCCTTGGCGCAAGACCAAAAACAAGAACATCAGACATTTTTATAAATAGAACACATGCGTAGTGATGGGCAAATAATCTTCCACTGGCAAATATAAAGGGCTTGATTCTCTACTTTTGTGATCATTTACACCTGTGCAAATCAAAACTGTATGCTTCACAGCCATCTTACAGAAATTAAAATGACTAATAAGGTGCAATGTAGTGGAGAGCCTTAGCCAAGCTCTGTAGCTGTTTAGTTTTATAAAGTTTTTGAACTGGAAGTCTTGTAAAAACTGCAAATGGAATAAGATAGCTATTTTCAAAATGCTTAACATCGGTTACAATGTTGTAGAATCCTACTCTGTTTAGAAGTGTTATGAACACAATGGGCCTGATTGACCACTGTGTTAGTCCAGTTTAATACTGATGTAACTCGATTGGGGTTCACCAGCGTAAAAAACTGGAGCATTATGCCCTAGAACAAGCCTGGTTCTCGTCTCACACAAGTTTGTACCTCTGTTGACTTCGAGTCATTACTGATCCGGACAAGAGGCGAATCAGGCCTAATATTCAGCGTTTCCAAGTCTCACAATTTTAATCATAAGTCTCAGGATATTTGGTGTTCATCCTTCAAGCCCCTGCTCCTGGAGACAGGTAATTACGTGACAATCTCATCTTTCATTAAAAAATAAAAGAAAGTTTCTAGCCCTAAGGTTGCAGAGAAAACCCTGAAAGTAGAAACACTAAATGCTCACATGCTAGAAGACAAATACTAAGAACCCAAGATTTATTATTTTTTAAAATCTCATGATATTTGGGGCCTAACTCTTGATTTTTGAACACTTGGGGTTGATAATACTGAGTACACCATTTAAAAAACTATCTGGTCCCCTTGTCTCTCTCTGAATTTTCCTCTTCTTTTACTATTTGATATTTTTTAATTCTGCAGAATGTTTGAGACAGAATTTATAAGACACTCTGCATCAAGGGGTGTTGTATCAAATGAATGCAATCATTTTACATTTTAAATTAATTAAGTTAAATGTAAGATATAAAATTAAACCAGTTTCAGGATATGCACATCAGTTACTTACTGAGCAGCTATTCATGTACAACTGTTTATATTTTATGTTTATATTTTGTTTTGCACGCTACTGTATTTAGCAGGGACCTACGATTGGCTCTTTCAAATACAGCTGTAGGTACTGAAGAGGATTCATCTGTGTCTCATAAAATATATATTCATTTAGTGAGAGATAAAAAGCCCCCTAGATACTGTACCTACAGTAATAAATTGCTTTTGTCTCTCTTTTCAAAAAGACCAAATTGAATGCAATCAGGATATTATTACAGCTGTTCTATCCAGCTAATACACAGTAAACATCAGCAGCTTTCACAAAAGCCAGGAATTATGTACAAGTATTGTAAAACAGAGATATATAGCTCTGCGGAAGATTGGAAGGCTCCTTTTACTAATTAGTTGTTTTAATACACAGGATGCATTACCAAAACATTGCCACCGACTGTGCCTTTGATATGCCTAGACAGAAGACGAGTAGAGGGAGAGAGAAAGGAGAGAGATGAGCTTTTGTCTGCCAGGAATCGTTTTGACTTGCCCATGCCATGCACCATACTTAAAAGCTTTGCCCAGACTCAGATCTGTATGTCATTTCAGGATATATACTACCAGCCCAGTGACATGTTGTGAAACATTCTGTAGTCAAATTTCCAGATCATGAAATGATGACAAAGCTAAAATATATTGTACTGTATATAAGAATGACCACAGCATCAAACAAGTGATTTTTATCATGTTTTTGTTTCAAACACACTCTCAAATAATGCTTTTTTGTTTTTTAAAACAATAACAGCATAAAGATCTGGCATTGTTTATTGCTTAGAATGATCCTGAAAATCAGTGCCTGTTTACATAGTCATCAATGTAGCCAAAATACACAAGTTTTCATCTAAGATAAGAACAAATTTATATAGAAGACAATATCTAAAATATATCAATGTCATCTTTGTTTCCCTCTATTGTACAGTACTCATTAAAAATGCATGATACTATAAAAAGAGAGGAAGAACTGTGTTAAATTAAGCCCACAACAAGTTCCTCAGGTCTGATTCTGATACGTTTAAATTCAGAGGATATTAGACTTTTGGAACATGCTCAGCTATAATGCAATACAATGGCTTTGTAATTAGAATATTACAGCATTCATTCAAGAGATTATAATTCAGCTGATTATGTTAAATAACATGTCAGTCACTTTTTGAGAAGTGGGAGCAGTGATAGCCAAATTTTATTATACTGGGGTCTGGATGTGGTTTCAATACTCATCCCCTTTGAGGATCTGAAGTCCTTGCTCATTCTAAACTCCCACTGACTTCAATAGACCTGCACTTTTGGACCCAGAGGGGAGAAATTCAAGGGTTCTGTTAAAAACAACTAAAAGCTCTTATTCACAGAGACAGTGTGTATTGGTAAAAAGAAAGAAAGCTTACATGGGCTTATTATAAGAAAACCTTAGGAAGTTTACAGTGCCATAATGAAGATGTAAATGATAATCCTGTTCACTACTGCTGCAAGCAGCATTATCAAACCCAAGTCGTTAAAAAATTCTATACTATATTATTTATATCCTTTAAAAATGCATTATTTTCAGAAAACCAGTTTATACTGATTTTACATGTGCTATAATAATTTGAAAGCAGACTCTTAACAGATGTAGCTGGTGACTACAAATGTAATTAAATTTCCAATACTTTTAAGAGACAGCAATTGATTTTAAACATACTTTTAAGATGGAGTATGCATTTAAGACCTGTCTTACTAGAATTGTATAGAGTAATTCTCCAGATGCCATGGAAAGCACATCGCATGTGGCTGCTGATATGCTCTTTCCTAATACACCATTCTATCTAAATAGCTCTATTTTGTGTAGAGAGGGGTATACGTGTGTGACTACACATCCTGTATATTTTATTTTATACATTTTACAAAAAACAGTATTCTATTAGGCTACACATTTAGCCTAAATAGGCATTTAAAATACTACTTATGTACAGCTTGATAGAGAGTGCACAATTTTTGGAACCTTAACTTGCATTTTTGACGTTTCATGATTTTATCAGTGTGACCTCAACATTGCATTTACACAGTGTTTTGCATATAAAGGCTGCTCCTGCAGCTGAGTGCTGCAGAGAGCCAAAACGCTCAGAACTCAGTGTTTGCTCAATACCTGTTCCAAGAGGTTTCTGCATTGTGCAGAGAAGTATGCAATGCTCAGCAATGCGAGCAATCTCTATTTCCACAGTGAAAAGAGTTTTGGTGAATAAGGGGGAGAGCGCATATGAGAGGGGATAGATATCAAACATGGTCAGGGCTCTGGTACTTCAGCACAATCCAGTGAATACAAAAGCTGTGCATAGAGGCCTTTTAAGGATTTTCACTATCCCACTGCCTGCTAGGAGTGGCAACTCACTGTTGTGCTTGCTGAAAAGCTGTGCTTAGAAGAAACTGACAACAGGGAAGCCATGAAGACCAACCACAGATCAAAATGCTCCTGAAGGTTCTCAGAAGACAGTGAGGCCAGCTCTTGAGATTTTATCAAGAGTTGTGTGGTATTTGGTGTTTTTCTTAAAGCCTCACCTCCTGGCAGCTTGTAAATATGTGAGAATCTCAGCTTGCATTAAAAAAGTAAGTTTCTAGCCTTTATGGTCATGGAGTAAAACTTAAAAATGTGACCCACATGCACTCTAGAGATTCAAAAACCAGAAGATAAATAAAACCACCCAAAATGCATTAAAAAAAAACCATACATTTTTTTAAGCCAATCCCATGATTTTGTGTGGCCTGACACACAATTTTTGATTGCTTGGGGTTAGTAATACTGAGTCCTCATGGCCAGCTTCCCAGGTGCCCCATGTGGGACTTCATAGTGTTCTTGCCTGCCTCCAAAATCTGCTCCCCTCAGCTTACTGGTACCTGAACAAAGCTCGGAAGCTTTCTATCTATAGGTCTACATTCTTCTGGGGGTGCCCAGCACCCCTATATCTAAGCATCACCTAAGAGAATAAAACACAATAAAGCACTGCTGGAAGAAAACATGCTAGTGGCTCAGTGCTGCTCTCTCACAATCCTCATTATTATTAGTCTGCTAATAACATACATTGACAAGTGTGCACTTATGAAAACACAAAAGCACAATAGCCAATTTTCCATCATTCCTATTGTTGACTAATTCAATTTGTACATACACATACTCCTCAGTAGGGACTGTTTACACACCAGGTTTCAAAGCACAGTTCTGTGTGAAAAGAAACAGGACAACCTTTTTTTTCCTTTCTTTTTTTTTTAAAATGGGGTACGTTTATATTCTTCCACTCTTATGGACATCAAAAACAACTGAAGGGAATTTGTTCAAAAGCAACAGAAAAAATGACCTAGAGGCAGAAAATTTGTTGAAAATTTCAACCCCAAAAAGAGATTTTTAAAAAAAGTTATAAACATGTGAAAATCAGAGGGGATCATCACTCAAAAGTGCATGACAGCTATTGATCTAGCATTTTTTACTGTGCTAACAATCAGTAAAATTAAAATTAAAGTACCAAAGCTGGGTGCACTGTGCAAAGTCATGTCCCGAATCACTCGTGTGCCAAAGCAGGACCACATCAAGAGGAACTGCTGAGCCACTTTCTTCAAAGAGCCTTGTCTATTGGCAGCTACCTACAAGAAAATATATATATTTCACATGGATAACAAACATTCATTTTCATTTCCATTGTCTGTCCCAGCCCAACACTGCCCATGTCCATCCATTTCCTTAACTAAAACTACATCCCACTGTAAGAAAATTAGGGTAAAAATTAAAACAGACACACATGAAGCCATCCCGTAATGATAATTCTATACACATTAGTTTGCAGGAAGAAGAAGCTTACAATAAAATTATAATCTCTAAAACAGAAAATGCTCATGCTTCTGGAGGGTAACATTTGGATTATAAATAATGAAGGGATTTATCAGACTGCCTAACAACATCCAGGTCTTCATCTTAATTTGACTCTCTTTTTGGCAATTCTCTAGTTCAGGAAGAAAATTTATAATGAATATTGCTGGGAATATACTGCAAAAATAATGTATTAATCTAATTAATTTAAACTAATTGGCTCTTGGTGCGTTCACATCCTCTTTGCATTTTCTTTCTGTGAACACTCAGATGATAATGTTTTACTCACAATTATACTTCTCAGAAAGCATATTGTAAGTTTACACTCTCAAAAGCTCATTTTCTATAACTGTTACTGTAGCCGTGTTGGTCCCAGGATATTAGAGAGACAATGTAGGTGAGGTCATATCTTCTATGGGACCAATTTCTGTTGGTGAGACAGACAAATTTTTGATCTTACACAGAGCTCTTCTTCGGGTCTGGAAAACTTAGAGTGTCACAGCTAAATACAAGATGGAACAGATTGTTTAGTATAAGTAGCTAACACATATTTCAAGGGACCATTCAAGGTGAAATGACCCGTTAATTTTCTATATTCCCAGTTGATCCTAAGAATTATACTCATCTAGTCAGCAAATAGAAAAAATACCACGTCCAATATGATCCATCATAAGCACTCACAGTGATTTCAAACAGCAATCTATAGACTAAAGACACTTTTTAAAAAATTAAATAATTTCAAACAATTGATACATTTAGGAATTTTTTTTGGTGTGGGGGGGAGTTGTGGACATTCTGCGAACAGAAAAAGAGGTAATATTGTTTAATGAAGTGTTCTTAAGTTATTTACACAGGTCTAATAGTGAACTCTGGAAGTAGAGTTGCAATTTTCCAACAGAACATGCTAATACAAAATGTATTATCATTCACAGACAGAAGCTAAAAGTATATGGTAAATTGTCCAGTTACATATACTGCATAAAATTGTATTGATGTCTGATTGGCCGAGAGTGCTCATGAGTTCAGCCAGTAAGTGTCCACCCAAATAATACTAAAACTGAGGTCAGAGTTCTATTACTGGTGTTTCAGAGCAACTCCTAAAAATCCCTTGCTGAACCATAAACTCGTTGTTAACCTTTATTTACTAAAATGAATCAGCTGGACTAAATATTATCTTCATTAAACTCTCAAAAGGGCATATTAATTTATTATCTCCACCTGCAATGCTACATTATTCACTATACACTACAGAGGAGTCTGAACCAACACTTCAGATCCATACACCCTTGAACGTTGGGGTGTTGAAAATCTGAACTCTGATCCAGCTCCGAATTTTGCAAATGGCTCCTATTTTTAGAATGGAATGAGTGAAAGCCTTGAATCTGAACACTCCCTGACTTTTGACTCTGGAATTTGGATCCAGATTTTGCATCTTGAGTCTGTGTCTACTAAATACCTATTGCTTTGTTAAAACAAATATTACACATGGTAATACTGCACATTAAGTGACTCGGGTCCTAACTCCTATTTACCAACCTTCACAACACATCTGTCCACCATGGAATCCAGCCACTCAATGTAGGACTCAATGGGTGACTGCTCCTCCAAAAGATGATCAAACTCCTGATACACTAACAAACAAAGAAAAATACTCCAAATCAGGACTTTAATTCCATTTTATAACAATAGAGAAAACAACTGTCACAAAACAATCAGTAATACATCGCCAATTTGCTAAGCTAATTACAACAGGTCACTTAACTATAAATGTATATATGTACACCTTAAGACATAAAAGAGGTTGAAACCATTACTGTGCTTGGTCACTGTCCTGCTCCTATGGAAATCAGTGGGAGTTTTTAAAGGATTTCAGTGGGAGCAGGATCTTGGCCCATCATTTGTAATTCATCTTTTGATTTACGCTTCAGCTGTCTATGCCCGGAAGTAAAACACATTTATGGTGTTCATGGTGCAGAGCAGTAAGCTAGGCTTTGACCCTCATGAGGAAAAAAAGCCATGCATGAAATTGATTTAGAAATGCATAGAGGATCTTTTAAACACCCAGTGGATGAGCATTGTTGATAGGCCTCTCGTCAGCAAATCTCCAGTGCATAGTGCTTTAGTTGTGAAAACGTGCTTCAGCTGCAACCGTCATTTAGTTGTAACAGCAAACAAGCAACAACAACAACAAAAGTGTACTTTTATAAAGTGATTTACTGCCAAAACACAAATGCCATGCTGACTACACCTAAAGGAGTTTCTACAGACAGGCAATCCTCTTCCAAATATTTTTTTCAAAAATATAGAGAGTAAACTCAGATGGCCTGTTCAAATGTGTCAATTAAATAGGAGAATCTCCAATTTATTTAGGAGAAGAAGCTATTGGAAGACAAGGAATCATGTGTCTGAGCATCTCAAGGAATTGCTCTGCAATTGAGCTACAAAAAATGGTCCCCTAAATCAAAAGAAAAGATGCTTTTATACCTGCTGTGTCACAGGGTGATTTAAATGCGCTGTGCACATCCATTTATACTTCATTATAAACAGCAGGAGAGAGGAATTTCCCACCACTGGAGTGGATGCTAGGGGCAGGGAGACGAGGCAAAGCGCAAAGTTGGCAGCTAGGGAAGAGTGCAGGAGACATGGAGAAAAAATGCAAAATACAAGATGTTCTCCACTTGAGCAGCATGGCCATTCTTTGTAACACCACCCTGGATTGGGCTCTGCAGATTGGGAAGTATTGTTATGAGCTGAAGCAACGGATCCAGTAGGAATGCATTTAAGAGTTTCCTTGCCTTACAAATGACTGTGCATTGATTCCATTTAGACTTAATTACAAAGGGGTAGATTGTCACAGCTGTTATTCAGCCACCCAGGGGAACAATGGGGAGCAAGCCTCCCCTTCCTTTCCCACTCAGACCTGCTCGTATTAGGACCCTGGATGCAGAGGGGAGAACTCTATTTGTCCAATACTTCTCACTGCAAGCAAGCCAGTGGGGAGAGGGTAGACGGAACAGGGCATAGGAGGAGCCCTCGCTCTGCCTCCTTAATCCAGTACCTGGCTGGCCATAGAGTGGGGAGTAAGCTGCTTCAACTACATTCTCTGTGAGTGAGTTGGGGAGCACAAGTGGAACTGTGATCCTCCGAGTCCCAGTTTGTTGTCTGGTTAGCTGCTGGGAAAGTGCTGCTATGCACTATCCCTTACTCAGGGCCGATTACAAAGCTACCATCTGCCCCAAAGCAGCTGTTGCAGACACATCTGCAGGAGCCAGAAGGAATGGAGCACCGGAGAAAAATCATGATAGAAGTACCTCTATTCTTAAAAATGAGAAAAGCCACTTTCTACTAACAAACGACTATCACGTTCAGTGGAAATCTGCCAATCTGGAAGATTTTTTTCCAGTTATTATAGTTGGAAATTGTAACCTTGGGAGGCTGAGTGTCGGGATTTCCCAGCACCAGCAGGATATAAAGGAGCATTGGAAACCTACATTGGACATGTGTATTAAGAAATCCCAATGCCATCATCCTAAAGTGAGGGCCCAATTTCACCACGTGAGGAGACACCCTGCAAAAATGTGACACTTTCATGCATGTGTGAGTGTGTGTGTGTGTTGCAAATAAGTAAAGTGGACTGGGTGAAATAAGAACCAGCCCGAATCTTCATCCAACACTTGACTCCAACCTACGCCAGCCCCTTTTAGAGGTACAGAACAGTTTGTCTTTGTCTCTTCCCCTTACCTATGTTTTCAACCAGGATTTGAAATAAGACTGAGCACTGACAGAGAGGCAAGCTTTAGAGGGCCGGGAACACCTTTTCAATCTGTGTGCACACAGTGCTTAGCACAATGATCTCTGATTCAGACTATGGCTGCTAGGCACTATTGCAATACTCATAAGGAATGGCAGGACATGGGAGAGTTATCCTAGAGTTCTTGGTGATTCAGAGGAAAAAATCTATCAAGAGTGGTAAGAGTGCACAGGAGGACAGAGAGGAGGTGATACTACTGGAGGATTCAAAGGAATTAAGCTGAATTTCCAGCCTGCTATAAACCCTCCAGTAGAAGGGGAAATACTGACTTGCAATAGCAGTACTGAATTTGCTGCAAGGGAGCTGAAAATACCACCCCAAAAAGAAGGTTCACCTTTTGGAACTAGCTCCTTGTAGACTTATCCTTGGTTACAGATCTTTAAATGATCTTCATCGAGGTAGAAACTATATGCAAAGTTGGAAAAAAACCTCTTGAGGTCAGTGTCACATATATACCCTTGTCTCAATGTAATCCTCAACACTTACACTGGGTTGGGTTACTGCTTCTGGTCTTTCTCCTCTCTCTCCTTCTTTCACACCTTTCTCTTCTCCCTTTCTGTTGCAAACTGCTACCCGGCTATGACTGGCCCCTTCTGGAAAGCACTTATATGCTGAATTCCATCCACTCTTCAGGAAAGTTCTTAAGCATTTGTTTAACTTTAATGGTTTTTAAATATGCACTGAAAGTTTAGCACTTGCTTAAGGGTCCTTCCTAAATGGGGATGGTCTCCTGAATCTGGGCCAGAAACATTACTGGTATTACGTATTAACCCTTTGGGAACTAGATAATTTCTAGGGGTTTTGGGTGTATGCTGAGGATGGTTAAAGAAGAAGAGAGATTTTCTGGCTGCTGGGAACCAGGATGAGCCTGGATTCTAGGCTTCAGCTTGTCCTGAACTGCTTATCTTTTACCCCTGTCCTGTCCTGAATTCTCACTACTCTCAACCTTTCACTGCTGCCAGCTCCTGGCTCACTCCCGTCAATCACCAGTGGGCAGAAGGATCATATCAGGAGGTAAACTCAGGGGCTGGGGGAACTGGCAAGAATCCCAGAACAGTTCTCCTCTGGGAAATGGAGCCAGCAGCAGGTGGTCAGGAGATGTGAGGCCTTCTTCCTGCTTGGGGATGACTCTTTCAGAGGTCAGTGAGGGATGTGAGGTAGACGGGAGCATTTTTGTCGTCTTCAGGAAAGAAAGGAGGAGGACTCCAACTGGAGGTAGAGGTTGAGACTGCTACTAAAGACAAGAATACTCATCTTTAGTATCTCAGTGTAGCACACCCAGGGATGCACACACATTTGTTGTCAGAGTTCTATGGGCTAGAAATGGCTATCACATGCACATTCTGTGGGCAACTTGTGTCACTACTTTACACATGGAATAGATGAGCTTTCCCCCTAAAACAGGGTGACCAGATAGCAAGTGTGAAAAATCAGGACAGGGGGTGGGAAGTAATAGGAGCCTATATAAGAAAAAGACCCCAAAATCGGGACTGTCCCTATATAGGACATCTGGTCACCCTACCCTAAAACCAACTTGCCCCTTTAAGAAAGCACAACTTTTCCAGGGTTTCTACAAGTCATTCTTCAATAAACCAAGCAGTGTCTATGTCAGCCAATCAGATTTCTGGATGTGGGATACATACTTACTTCTAAAAGTTCACAAAGAAAACTTCAGCCAATCAGAGACTAACTTGCTGATAAAAGTGCTTTGTGAAACCAGTGCTTTTAAAAAAAATAAGCCTCTGGAAGTGACTCAAACAAAAATGGCCCTGCTGTCAAAGCCATTCAAAAGGCAGTTATCCCATAATAGTATAACTGGGTAAACAACCATCATTCTACTCTATCAGATAAAATGATTCGGGGCTTGATCCATAGCCCATTAAAGGCAATGGGCAGACTTCCATTGACTTCAATAAGCTTTGGATTGGGCCCTAGATCTGCATCAGTCATTAGGAAGACTAGAAATAATCTCTTTAACAGAACATTGTCCATATCCATGTCTCAAAGTGGAACATCTTGGTTTTGGCTCACCTTTCTCTTTGATAAGTGTTTCAGTATTTATCTGAGCAGCAAGCAAGCAATAGCCAGTAATGATGTGCCACCACATTGCTACAATATCTCAATTAATAAACTGATTGACTGTAAAGCAATTATTATAAAATTGAACATTATTATTATTGTGGTGTTTTGCATTCAACAGGAAACACAGTTCAGAGTTCCCTGTACCACATTTGAGGATTTTATTCTTACATTGTATGATGAGCTTTCTGTGCTCCTCACGTGAATCCTCCATGGTATAGAGAGTTTGTTTGGTAATGCTGTTCAGATCCACATTCCTCCAGTCCTCCAGCATTTGAAAGGTAATGTCTGCACTGTGGATCACCGTTCTTGATGCCTATAATCCAATCCGATCTACTCATTAGTTCATGGTTTATTAGGTTAAAAATAGCCTTCATCCCCTTTTACGCTCCCTTAGTGAGCCTCACTAAGTTGATTCTCAAACCCCACACACCTCTTGATCCTTTCTCGAAGTTACTGGACACAGTAGCTGGAGAGAACTCTGAAGCCATTTTTGCCAGTTCTACTCAGCATGTATTTGGTTTCCACAAGTACAAATCTCAACAGGCATTTCTAATCAAACTGCTCTCTCCCTAGACCATTAATTCTACAAGGTTTGAGCTGCAGTGTTTGGTCCACGTCAGTCCAAGAACAAAAACACATTGGCCCAGATCCTTCCCCTCAATCTATGTAGGGAGGGAATACTCTGCGTGTGCATCTTCCCCCTGACACATGAAAAGGAGGCTCACCTGCCCCCACACCACCACCTGCCCATCCTCTGGACCATGCAGAGGCCTCCCTGCACAAAGGGAAGGAGTAGGCTGAGAGAAACGTGGGTGGTGCTGGATCGGGGTCACACATCAGTCCTGTGTAAATTAATCAGAGAAGACAACCCAGATTAGGGCTGTATTATCTTTTCCAAGGAGTCTCCCTTGGGGGCCATGGCAGCCTGAAGAGTCCCTGGTTTAGGAAGCTGTTGAGGGGACAGAGCTGTGTGAATGGATCTGGTCTTCTACAGATTCCCGTGGATCTGTGCAGATTCTTGGGGATCTACCAGGTTTGTGGATAGACCCCACAGCTCATGCAGCAGGATGCCCCACAAATGAATTAAAGGAGGAGGAACTCCACAAAGCATCCTCACTGAGATCTCCTTCCGTCAGGGGGTATTTCTGCTGTGGGGGTTAATCTGGGGCATTAGATACAGTTTTCAAGTGTAGCCCCTCAAACTGCAGTGTGGGACAAACCCTCAGCTGGTGTCAATGGGTGAAACGCCACAGGAGTCAAGGGAGATGCTCCTACTTATACCATCAGAAAATCTGGCCCTGTGAATTTTGCACAGTTCATGTGGCCTAACTGAGTCAGTGAAAAATAAATCACAGACATAGTATGTTGACCTGCATGGTGGATTTTTATCAGTAAAACAATGGGATATTATGAAGCTTATATTCACAGCTATAAGAACATTAATACATTATAACGGTAATTTTATTTATAAAATGATCTCTACTGAAGTACTGTTGGGCATGCCAAACAAGTTTTGATAAATAAACCATTTCAAAACCCCAGAAGAAAATAATCCATTGTAAAAAAAACCCCCAAAATACAGAAAAATATAGTCAAGCCATCCTCACAAAATGATAAACAAAGAAAACTAATAGAGTGGGTCCTATGTTAAAGGGAAAAAAGACAGACAAAATACACCTGTTGAAATAGTTCAATTTTATATGCTGCTACGAGTTTTCAGGTTAATTTTATGGAAGAAAAACAATCCATCATGTATGTCTACGAGAGCATCTTTTGCAAAGTGGTAAGTCTGCATAACAAGCTTAATCAGTTTTTATCTAGGCAAAACTCCCTAGTTCTGCCAGAATAAAGACTGGATTAACAAAAACAAGTAAAGTGTTCAGGATTTGAGAGCACTTGGTTTTAAACTGAAGTATGTAACCACAATAAGTGAATATTTGCCCTGTATTTTGTTTTCACTTGAGGTTTAATGTCACAACTAGGTATGGTGTTTTCTCTCTAGAAAATGGACAAATTGCTTCCCTCATCAAAGGCCTGATTCAAACCCCATTGAAAAATCAATGGAAAGTTTCCCATTGGTTTCAATGGGTTGAACTGGATCTGAAACCTCTTCTAGGATCCGATCCTGAATTTGTTACATAGAAGTCACTGGGAGTTTTGGGTGCATAAGGAATGCAGGATCAGCCCCACTATTTAACAAATCATGTAATTGATTTGTGGATGGTTTTGTAGCTTATCTATGGAAGATCATAATAAATAAATATTAGAAACAAAACTACTAAAGCAGGGGTGGGCAAACTTTTTGACCTAAGGGCCACATCTGGGTATGGAAATTGTATGTCAGGCCATGAATGCTCACAAAATTGGGGTTGGGGTGTGGGAGGGCTCCAGCTGGGGGTGCAGACTCTGGGGTGGGGCCAGAAATGAGGAGTTCAGGGTGAGGGAGGGGGCTCCAGGCTGGGGCAGGGTGTGTGGGGGGGAGGGTTCCAGCTGAGGGTGTGGGCTCTGGGGTGGGGCTGGGGATGAGGGCTTTGGAGTGCAAATGGGTGCTCCGGGCTGGGACTGAGGGGTTCAGAGGGCTGGAGGGGGATCAGGGCTGGGGCAGTGGGTTGGGGTGCAGGAGGAGGTCAGGGGTGCAGGCTCCAGGTGGCGCTTACTTTCAAGAAGCTCCCGGAAGCAGCGGCATGTCCCCTCTCTGGCTCCTACATGGAGGCGGGGCCAGGGGACTCCGTGTGCTGCCCCATCGGCAGGCACTGCCCCTGCAGTTGCCATTGGCCAGTGGGAGCCCCAGGGGCAGTGTGCGGAGCCCCCTGGCTGCCGCTACGCATAGGAGCCAGAGGGGGGACATGCTGCTGCTTTTGGGAGCCACACGGAGTGGGGCAAGCCCCCAACCCCGCTCCCCGGCTGCAGCGCCGGAGCGGGGCAAGCCCCAGACCCCGCTCCCCAGCGGGAACTCAAGGGCTGGATTAAAACATCTGATGGGCTGGATGCAGCCCATGAGCTGTAGTTTGCCCACCCCTGTACTAAAGCCTCATATACCATTGTTACTTCCAAGAGAGTTTCTCCTTGTGCAATATCCAACCTGCAGATTTAGCAAACTGTTACAACAGTCTGCAAAAGCAGCATAGAATAAATTTATCTGGAATGGATAACCACTGAAATGCCTACCTGGCAGAGATGATTTAATGAGGTCTGCCGACGGAGAATTTGTGAAAACCTCCTGGATACTGCAGGAAAGGAGAATTACACATTTAGGTAATATGCCAAATAAAGAAACTTGATTATAAAAGTACTTTGTTAAAACTAGCATCAATTAAATACACTGAATTTCCTTTCTGTTAAGACACACATTTGTGACTTATTTATTGTTCATATTAATTGCCCAGTTTTCAAAGATGGACTTCTGAATAGGACATCCAAATCTTACATTTGGATGCTCAAATCAGTAGTTCCAAGTATGTATAAGGATTATTTATATCTCTAAATGATGGTTTGAGTGTCCCAAAAAGGGATCTGGGCATCTTATTGAGGTATTCATACTTGTAACTTGGGCTGTAAATATTTATTCTACATACAGCATCTGAAATCTATGATCCCAATCCTGAAAACACTCCCAGCCATACAGCTTTCTTTCACCAATACTTCCACTGGCTTCAATGGGACTGCACAGGCAAGAGTAAATATTATGCTCAGGAGTAAGTAATCATTTGCAGGCACCAAATACAAGTAAATGCTGGTGTGTTCTCAAGTTTATTCTCATTTTATAATCACTAAAGATCTGCAGATCAAAGCAAATAATCTATAGAGATATTTGAAGTCAGACTTCTTGGTATTACATATTCCTTCTACATTGTCCATCGAGCAGTTAAAATATATATTTTCAGATTTATTAGAACGTTCATTGTCCCAATATTTATATGAGCAGAACAGAGTTCACTGTTGTGGATTCTCAATAGTTTTGAATTGTCAAAGAACTGACAAAAATAGTCTCAGGACACATTTTCCATAATTTTTGAATAACTAAGTAATGACCAAAAATATCCAGTGGATTATTATAATATATGTCCTGAGTACTTTCTGCAAAACATACTCCTAATTTTCCATGCTGATCAGTAGTTAATCCTTCTCCTAAATTAGTTTTTTTTTTAAACTTCTGATGTGGAATTTACTGCTCATGAAAAGCAAAGAATGGAGAGCTGTGAAATAAAGCAGGCTTTATCAATAGGTGATGCGCACTGCAGGCATCTACAAAGCATGTCTGAAAAGGCATAGTGCCCTTTCCTGTGGTGACAGGGTAATTTGATCCCCTTCATATTTAACTCTGGCACTTCTTTGGAGTGAGGGCCTCAAGCTGTATTCAAATTGTGCAAGTCTATAGGTTTGTTTAATAATTTGCTTTGCCTAATATCATGCCTAATGCTTGCTTACTGTCAACAAATTAATTTCTTATCAGAGTCCACAAAAAAGGAAAGGCAACTGGTCTTAGAGCTGTGCTTTATTACATTTAAAGGAAATTGGTTCTCATGAGTGAGTGGAGATTATTGGTGAATGAAAGATCTGTAATGTTGATCTTTTTTCATGACTAATAGAACATTTTCCCTAGCTTCCAATTAATTTGTAACGGATAAATAACACATTCTTCTCATATATATAAAAGAGATTGCTCAGTACATACACTCAAACTTGATATTTCGGAGGTTTTCTGGCAGGTCGTAGAGAGCTACTTTTAACCACTCATCCAGCTGTTTTGCAAACTTTCGGATCACCTGAGTCAAGCTGAAAAGAGAAATCACTACTTCAGAAAATGTACACTGTGTGGTTTATATGGCAGTGCCTGGAAGCATGTAAAGTCAGTGTTCCACCACACAGCATATCATTTTTAGTTACAATTTATAAACAAAGGTACCTAGGACACAATTTTCAGATGTGGGCATCTTAATAGTACATTTAGATCCCCTATTTGGGATATGAAATTGGCATTAAGGTTCATAATACAGGAATTCATGCACTTAATTGCCAATTTGAACAGCCACTTCTGGGTTCTAGAAGTCTCATTGGTTGTTTACATTTAACAATTGTGCCCATAACATAAAAGGGAAATTTTGACATAGCTTCAGGAGGGTGGAGTGACTGTTGGGCCAGATTCGATTTTCCGTTACACCAGCGTACATATGGAGAAATTCTGTTAAAATCAGTGTTGTTACTCTGCATTCAAACTAGTATAATTCTTCTGAGAAGAATTCGCCCCACTACAGTCTATGGGGCCCACTGGCAGCCCAGTTACACGGCTTTTTAGTGAATAGTTTAAACAGGACTAAACATAGAAAGCTGCATAAAAATAATAGACCTTTAGAAGTTTGGAAAGGGGAAGAAATAGCCCCATTTCTTAAATGACTACATTTTGGGAACTGTATTCTCAAAACAGGTCAGATCTGAATCCTGATCATGCAAGTAACTGTCTGGGCAGCTCCTACACCTGTAGGCAGCCCCACTGTGCACACAGAGTCACCTGCAGGATCAAGGACTTGGACAGCATAGAAAACATCTGAAAATATCTGAAGCAAAAGGGAAAATACCCAAAATACCTTGAGTTCAGGAATAGTTTCAGATTCATCTTCCTCATTCAAATCAACTTTAAAGATGGCCTTAATACTTCACTAAGCTTACAACTGTGTTTGCTGTTTTCAGTTAGGGGGCGGGGGGGTGGGGGCAGATCAGCCTCAACCTATTCAACTGTCATAAAAAAACTCATGGTCCTACTCTCAGTCACATCACTTTAAGGAACATAAGACCCAAGATTAGAGTTTTGAGCTCTACTGGGCCCAGCCCTGCATGGGTACACAAAGATGGAAGGGGGAGGACACATAGAAGCTTTTCCACTCCTTATGGAGCCCCTGTGCGGGGACCGGGCTCAACTCATTGGATGTAGTGCACAGCCAGTTTCCTGTGGATACTAGCTACTCACAGTGGGGCAGGAAGAGGTGTGTTGCAGAAGACATGGCCACGGTCCTGCCTTCCTCCACATGGGCTATCTTAGAGGGCTGGGCGTGGATGGGAGTGCATGATGCCCCCACTGAAAGGTTGGCTTTGTTGGCACTGCAACTTTTGTTCCCAGGGAATTCCGGCTGAGTCAGCAAGATTTCCTCCAAGGGCTTCCATTGCTGTGTCTCCATTGCTTGAGACCCTTCTGCACTCCCTCCAGTGTGGGCCATGGCTTAACAGCCACAATCTGGCCCTTTATATGCATTACAAAAGTCCATATTCACACTCAAGTCTCTCCTTATTTGCTCTGAAAGAACTAAGCAGCTTGAAAAAAGAGCTGCTATGCAATTTAATCCTTCCGATGAAATAGATTGGGGGGGAGGGAGGGGAGGGAGCTGAAGTCTGCAAAAACTTGCAAGATTTACCAAAGAAATCCATGCTTGTACCCTGTTCCTGGTTGCAGACAGATACTTTGCATCTACTTAACAAACCATACAATCTGAACACTGCACTCTAGTTTAAATAAGTAGAACAAAAGCCGGAAAAGGTTTGCTGTAATTAGAGCTACAATAAAATGTAGGTGACCAAACGTACAGTGCAAAGAGTGAACACTCAAAGCAATAGTCTCAACAAATTGCTAGCAAATCTTGCGCTGAATTTTGTCAAATAATTTTGAATATTGAACAAATGCATAAAAATCTAAGTCTGTTTTCAGATAATTCACAAAGAGAAAAAGAAGCTGGTTGAATAAAACTTTCTGTAGTTAATTGTTGACCCTAACCCTGCTGTCTCTATGTAAGCAAAACTCCATGGACACAAATGAATTACATGTAGGAAGAGAACAGACAAGATCTGACATGTAGATCAGAAAGGAGAATTTAGCTCTCAAACTAGTGTGGAAAGACTATGTATCTTTCCTGTAGAGATAGGCTGTGTAGGCCTGGTTCTGGACCATGTGAAGAAAGTGACCCCCAAATGGGCACAATTCTATCCTGCCCACTATAGTATTTAAATGCATCCATGTTCTCTCAGAGGTCAGCCTTACACCCAGCCCCCACACACATTCTACTCCTGGTAAATAGAAGAACAATTTGGGTCAGAGACTATGACAGAGACCAATGCTTGGATTTCTGCACTTGTGTATGCAATTGTGCATATGCAGGTAGCCCATGCTAACTCCTCTTGGAGCCATAACTCGGAATATTGAGCTCTCAGCCCTGGAGAAGTGACCGAGCAGCCTCTCTAAAAGTTTTCAAAGGAGGCATAATGAAGGCATTCCACTGCCAATAGATTTCTGGTCGGCACTCGCGCACATGCCATCTGCAACATGACCATCTATATGCTATGAGACATTTCTATCTATCTATAAACTCATTTAAACTGATTCTGACTTGGATTCAGGAGATAGGAAATATGTAGGGAAATTATGCTTTTTAAAGAACTGCACCAATAGTGAAAACAAATCCACACAATTAACAAAAACAATTCAAACAAAAACGGTCAATACTGCAGAACATACTAACCTGTCAGGTAATGCTTGCAGTACTGTTGGCATCAAAACTCCAGAAATAGCTTTGTACAATATTGAATCACAAACCCCAACGATATTTACTACAGTGGAAGAACCCAATACAGGAAGCATGTGAGGCGGCATCCCTTGCCAAAAGTGCAGAAGAAAACTTTGAACCTAGAATTACACACACACAAATTAAACATGGCAAATGTGATTTTTTTCTTAAATGATCTAATTCCATATTACTGATATGGCACCGCAGTTGTACATGGTGCTGCTCAAAACTCACATGACAGAGTACCTACCTGGACAGGCTTATGCTGTAACTTAGATAAACATGGTACATCATAAGATAAATGCACAGGAGGATAAAGTATTGCTCGGGCATGTAGGAATGATATCAGGAGGGCCAAATCGCACCTGGAGCTGCAGCTAGCAAGAGATGTCAAGAGTAACAAGAAGAGTTTCTTCAGGTATGTTGGCAACAAGAAGAAAGCCAAGGAAAGTGTTGGCCCCTTACTGAATGAGGGAGGCAACCTAGTGACAGAGGATGTGGAAAAAGCTAATGTACTCAATGCTTTTTTTGCCTCTGTCTTCACTAACAAGGTCAGCTCCCAGACTGCTGCGCTGGGCATCACAAAATGGGGAAGAGATGGCCAGCCCTCTGTGGAGATAGAGGTGGTTAGGGACTATTTAGAAAAGCTGGATGTGCACAAATCCATGGGGCCGGACGAGTTGCATCCGAGAGTGCTGAAGGAATTGGCGGCTGTGATTGCAGAGCCATTGGCCATTATCTTTGAAAACTCGTGGCGAACCGGGGAAGTCCCGGATGACTGGAAAAAGGCTAATGTAGTGCCAATCTTTAAAAAAGGGAAGAAGGAGGATCCTGGGAACTACAGGCCAGTCAGCTTCACCTCAGTCCCTGGAAAAATCATGGAGCAGGTCCTCAAAGAATCAATCCTGAAGCACTTGCATGAGAGGAAGGTGATCAGGAACAGCCAGCATGGATTCACCAAGGGAAGGTCATGCCTGACTAATCTAATCGCCTTTTATGATGAGATTACTGGTTCTGTGGATGAAGGGAAAGCAGTGGATGTACTGTTTCTTGACTTTAGCAAAGCTTTTGACACGGTCTCCCACAGTATTCTTGTCAGCAAGTTAAGGAAGTATGGGCTGGATGAATGCACTATAAGGTGGGTAGAAAGCTGGCTAGATTGTCGGGCTCAACGGGTAGTGATCAATGGCTCCATGTCTAGTTGGCAGCCGGTATCAAGTGGAGTGCCCCAAGGGTCGGTCCTGGGGCCGGTTTTGTTCAATATCTTCATAAATGATCTGGAGGATGGTGTGGATTGCACTCTCAGCAAATTTGCGGATGATACTAAACTGGGAGGAGAGGTAGATACGCTGGAGGGGAGAGATAGGATACAGAAGGACCTAGACAAATTGGAGGATTGTGCCAAAAGAAATCTGATGAGGTTCAATAAGGATAAGTGCAGGGTCCTGCACTTAGGATGGAAGAATCCAATGCACCGCTACAGACTAGGGACCGAATGGCTAGGCAGCAGTTCTGCGGAAAAGGACCTAGGGGTGACAGTGGACGAGAAGCTGGATATGAGTCAGCAGTGTGCCCTTGTTGCCAAGAAGGCCAATGGCATTTTGGGATGTATAAGTAGGGGCATAGCGAGCAGATCGAGGGACGTGATCGTTCCCCTCTATTCGACATTGGTGAGGCCTCATCTGGAGTACTGTGTCCAGTTTTGGGCCCCACACTACAAGAAGGATGTGGATAAATTGGAGAGAGTCCAGCAAAGGGCAACAAAAATGATTAGGGGTCTAGAACACATGACTTATGAGGAGAGGCTGAGGGAGCTGGGATTGTTTAGCCTGCAGAAGAGAAGAATGAGGGGGGATTTGATAGCTGCTTTCAACTACCTGAAAGGGGGTTCCAAAGAGGATGGCTCTAGACTGTTCTCAATGGTAGCAGATGACAGAACGAGGAGTAATGGTCTCAAGTTGCAGTGGGGGAGGTTTAGATTGGATATTCGGAAAAACTTTTTCACTAAGAGGGTGGTGAAACACTGGAATGCGTTACCTAGGGAGGTGGTAGAATCTCCTTCCTTAGAGGTTTTTAAGGTCAGGCTTGACAAAGCCCTGGCTGGGATGATTTAACTGGGAATTGGTCCTGCTTCGAGCAGGGGGTTGGACTAGATGACCTTCAGGGGTCCCTTCCAACCCTGATATTCTATGATTCTATGATTAAGTGGTGAGATCAGTTTAAAGAAAGCTTTTGCCAAGGGTTCCATGCATGCCACGCAATTTTTATTCTCCACCAGCAGGCACTATGAGTGCAGCTCCTTGACTTCCACATATACTGCCTGATTTTCCACAGCTTGCACCGGGTGTAGACATTTATACATGTGTAAAGTGAAGGCCAGGAGAGGACTAGAGGTGGTCAAAATACGGGAAGTATTTTCCATGAACATTTTTGGAAGGAACAAAACAGGTTTGGTTTTTTGAAAGAAATTTTCTGGTTTTTTGGGGTTTTTTTTAAATGAAAACTGAAAATGTTTTCACTAGAAAGGAAAAGGGGGAGGAGAGGAGAGAAATAGGAAAGGAGGGGAAATCTATTTTCAGTTTTAAAAAAAAAAAAGGTAGGTGGGAATTTCAGCCAAATCAGAAGTTTTCTGTTAAAATTTTCATTTAGGAAAAAAAGCCATTTTCCATGGGAAAGGATTTGATGAGTTTTAGAGCAATCTAAACACAAGTATTCCAGTTTGATAGTATTTTAGACCCACTTTGCACTGATGTAAATAACTACACAAAGTGCAAAGCAGGGGAGAATCAGGCCTGTAAAATTTATAGCTATCAGAGGTGCTGAAAAACTATCGGATTTCCCAACAAGATATTTGACTAACGAACTATTGTGGAGCCGATCCTGCAAACTCTCCTATATAGATGCTTATTCAGTGCCACTGAAATCAATGGGACTAGAACAGGGGGTATTTACCTTATATAAGCTGTGTGTCCGTTTTACTCTCATTAAGAAACTGCCTTGATCCCCATTTGAAAATGGGTGATTGTTAACAAGGAAGCTACCAAAGGAAAATAGTAAAATGGGAGAGTGTTCGTATTTCACTTGGGTAAATGAAAACATCTAGGCTGGATGTAATCATTTAAAGAGCCTCAGCTTGAAACTGGAAAAGTGTGGGGAATAATGCAGCATGAGAGACATGCCTAGGGAATTCTGCCCCACTCTGGCTCGGATGTTCAAAGGGGCCGACCCGAATAGTTGCCCCGTTCCTATTGACTTTCAATAGGAGTTGGGTGTCTTGACTCCCTTAGGTTCCTTTGCAAATCCCAGTCTCTGTGTATTCAGACTTATTTCCCTTAACTAAATACTTTCTCCATATGCAATTGCAAATTACTTTACACATTAGCAATTTTGGGAGTTTGCAGTTCTTGAACTATAACAAAGGCTATGTAAGTACATGACCAGAAAGTTCTCAGACTATGAAAAATAGGTTGCAAATTTGTGGGGGTAGTTTATATACTGAAGCCAGTCAAACCTGTGTTGTGCCTCAGACTGGCTGCAATGAATCAGTCTGAATCTTGTATCCAGAATACATGCCCATTCCTAACAGATATCCAAGCAATCAATGGTAAGTGTTACTAGCAGCACAGGGCTATAACTGGGCAATGGCAAATTTATACTGAACTTCGAGAAAAATTCCCTAAGATTGATATGTTACTGTATAAAGATCTCCCTAGGAAAGTGACGGGTGACTCATTTTTTGAATCACATAAAATTGGACTGGCCAGCACTTAGAGTATAGTATGGGGCCAATCCTGCATTGGAGGAAGGGTAGACTAGATAATTTAGTAGATTTTTTCTCTAATTTACATGATGATATAAGTAAGAGTTATCATGTATAAAGCACCATAGATACACTAGTGCAAATATCCTCTATTATTCACAACAATGTACCAGATAATCTATCATTTGAAATATCACATTCAAAATATGCTCCAGAAATCCTGAAGACATTAAATGTTATTAAACTACAGCTCTTTTCTTTCTCAGCATACCTCATCAAAGTTGGCTCTTATTACAGTGTCTAGTATCCTCTGACAGTGAGTTCTGTACATCATAATAAAGGTAGAAACCTGAGAAAGAAAAGGAAAGACACACGAAAGATGATTTTACTTAAAAAAAAAATCAAATCAAATTAAAAAAACTTCTGCTTTAAAAACTACTATCAAAATACACAGTACAAAAGGAACATGGTGGTTTCCCTCAATATATAATTGCAAAAAATACTAAAATCAGCTGAAGTGATTAGTTCAATTAGATAACTATTAGGAACAATGCAAGTCTTAAAGCTAAATTCTCCTTTTTGAGACCTACAGAGGATTCCTTGATGGAGATTCTGCAAGTATTAAATGAGCAAAAAAGCCTTGATGAGATCAACAGGAATAACATAGCCCTTAATTAGGATATAGAGAACCCTATTTATTTTGTTGAGTCTACATATTTACTAAACACATGAATAGTGTCTGCAAAGTAGATCAATGAAGAGTCAAGACATTTTGCCATATGCACGTATAAGATTTCTTTCGCTTTCCAGCCTACAGGAAGGAGAAATGTAATAAATACACTCTTTCCTCAGGAAAGTGTTATAATAGATTTCTTTCAGCTTGCAAACAAGGGAGTTCAGACTTTGTAGATGGTATACTCAATTACAGAAACAGAGGCCTAGAATATCACAGTTGGTGACATAAACGGATACCCGTTGCTAACCCTTTCTTACTGTATACACTGTGCCTACAGAATGAGTTTACATTGAACTCAGAAATGTTAGGGGGGAAAAAAGCTACAGTAGATTTTTTTGTCAGACATTTTAGTGAGAGAAAAATACATGCCCCTACCACATGGAGCAATTAAGTCCCTCATAAATAAAGCCAAGGCATTATTAAACTCACTGTTTTTTAAGATCCTTGTATTTTAGATCAACCTTTCATCAACAGGAAAAAAACAAGGCAAGCCAAAGAAATATTTCAAAAGCATTACCTTCTCCTCTGGCAGACTGGCTGGCAGATTTAGATCTTTGACATTTGGAAACTCTGGCAGTAACGTTCCAAGTTTGGATCGTGGTGAATACGCCACTGTCTGTTTGGTTACTTCTTTTTTTCCTGTTTCATTGACCCAAGCTGCTCCTTTCTTAGAATACATCACGTCATAATACTGAGAGCTCTCTTTCACTGCAATGCCATAGTAATGGTACCTGACACATGAAGATACACATTTTATAAGCAACCTATTCATATAGCATACAAATAAATGGTGGGAGGAGAGAAAATATACAATTGCTCGTGGTTTCACTTGCAAAACAGATGTGTGCCAGTGTACATTTGGTGCACAAGTGCTGATTTAATGGCAGAATGACACTGTAATGTATCAAGTTTCCAAATATCAATCCTGCTGGTAAAAATAGCTCTAATCAGGAAGAGTAAAGCTGCTTAGCTGTGAGCAGAGACAGAGCGCCAGACCAACAGGACTAGCACCTCTGCTATATTTCCAGCTACCTGATTCTCAGGCCGCTGTGTGCTGGTTGGATCCTGGGGAGCAAAAGTCTTTATCACAAATACAGCTGATTGGAAAACTTCAGATGAAACAAAATTTCAAAGAGAAACATTAACAAAGTATGGCACAAATTGGCAAATCCCAGGAATGTAAATTTCAGGATAAAGTTGTTTGCAGCTTGGATTGCTATCCTCATTAGGCTGAGACCCATGAGGGCTGTTACATGACAGAATAACATCACCTGTGCTACAATACATAGGGAAAACAGAATAGGTTTAATACTGTTCTTAAATCACTGCAAATTTGTGCTACAGCTTAGCATTATCATAGATGATAATGGGACCCCTCATTATCCAGTCCAACCCCCTGCATCAAAGCAGGATGGACAATATGATTCTTTCCATCAACTTGCCTAACCTTGACCACAGCAACTCAGCCATCGCTACCTCATTGTGATGATTATGAAAATAGACAATGTCACAAAAATATCCTTCTCTTGAAACATTCATTCACTTCTTTGTTTTTCCTAGAGAGAGTTGTCTGGCATCTTCATGTCCTCTCATAGGCATAGTGTCACAGACACCTTCTGGGGTATGGCTCCTCTGGGAGCCCATCAGTGATGCTCCACTGGTCAACCAAAAGGGACTCACTTGAAAACAACATTAGACTGAGTGGGATTTTCAAAAGCCCTGAAGTGACTTCTGAGCACAAGTCCAATCGGCTTTCAATGGCATTTGTGCTTCTACATCACTTCAGCACTTTTGAAAACCCCACTCTCCATTCCCTAGTTCCCTTTAGAGGCTTAGGACAAACCCCAGATTACACACAGGACAGCAGACTACCAGACTAGTCCTAACTACAGCTGGCTGAAATTCAGGATTTCTGGTTCAAGGGAAATTTGACAGTTAGAATTCTGCCTTCATTCTGATTCAGACCGAAACCAAATTGTTCAAAGTTTCCTCTGTGAACTGAAAATTCTGAAAAAAAAACCCCAATAGTTTTGGAAACACCATGTGTGGCTTCTATAAGCGACAGATAAACTGACAAGAATCATGTCAACTTCATTCAGCAGCTGCCAGGGCTCCCAGGATCTGTGGTTCTGGGGTGGCTCCATCCATCGGAAGTCCTGGGAGTCAGCTGGGATCCCCCAGAGCAATCCACACAGTGGGGCTGCCCCAGAGCCAGACCCTGGAAACACATGTTCACCAGCAGCCTGCCAGGAAACCAGGCAAGGATCCACCAGAACTCTGCTTGGGATTTAAGCAAAGATCATCGAACCTGAGACATTTCGGCACAATAGTTTGGGTTTGACAAATCAGCATTTTCTGATTAAACTTGCGTCAGAAAATTCCCGACCAGCTCTAGTCCTAACCCTGTTCCATATTTAAGATGACAATCGTGCCCTCCTGCTCAGCTACCACCTGCTGTACACATTGATGTGCTCCATTTTTTATATCATGAGTCAGATCCTCTCACTGGCTCTAGTCCCCTTATGCTGTGTAAAAGGGCTGTAGCAACCTAAAGGGGCTCTACAAGCCCTGGTTCCAGCTGGGGGAGAATTTCCCCCAGCACAAGCACTGTGGAAGACAACCATAAAGCTGCCTCCTGAGAGCCTCCTTGCAAGCCCTGATGCGGGGGGCATGCCAGAGGTGGGACTGAGGGCAGGAAGGGCATGTTGGGGGCAACGCTGTAACAGGCAGCACTGCAGAGATTCTGAACAGCCCTGGCAGGCTGCAGTAACCTAGGCAGGGCCCCAGCCCCCAGGATGAGGAGGGCTGGCCTTACCATGAGGTGAACTGAGGTGGCCACCTCAGGTGCCAGACTGGGGGATGAGAGAGGGGACACTAGGACCCAGAGTTTCAAAGTTTTGGCCCAAGTGAGGGGGATGTGGGCGTCATTTGAGCTCCCCACCTCAGGTGCCAAAATGTTGTGGGCCGGCCCTGACAAAAATGGATTAAAGCCACCTTTGACTCCGCTTTCCCTGCATTGCAAGTTTTCTGCAGTGCCTGAGGGGCACAGCACAGAATCTCACCCCCTGTGTTCTATCAATAAATTGTTCCTTTAGGGCTAGATTCTTTTACTCACACTGGGTAGCGCTTTACTCCAAAGGTAACCTCATTGACTCCATTAGGACTATTCACGGAGTATATACTATTCACCATGAGTAAGGGGATCACAATCTAGGACAGTCAGTTTAATTGCTGAATTATTGGGACAATGTAGGTGGCATCCTACGAGAGGCCTTTCCCTCTAATAAATTCAGCAACTCACAAAAGCTCAATTTGTTCTCAGCTATACTTGTTTCAAAATCAAAAACCTGAACAAAAGTGTGGAGAATTTGATAGTGTTTTATTTTGTATCATTTCATTCCTGGCATATTTCACTTAGCAGTACACTACAAAAGAGGGTTTTTCCAATAGCCACAAAATCAAAGAAATGGCAATATTCAAAATTAACTTATTAGGATTACTGCTCCAAAGGACAAAAACTCCTTAGTGCACTCTGCAAATATTCTTTTCTAACTTTTCCTATCAGTTACTGTGGAAAAGAGTTAAGCCAATGGCCAGCATATGAAAGTTTGAGCTTTAAGAGAATAAAATGCCGACCATACACAAACATTTTTACAGCAGAGCAGAATGACTTTTCCTTTCATGGGCTGAGTACCTGCAGTACTCCTTCAGTGAAAGAAATAAAATTCCCTGCACACCATGTAGTTTCCATTGGGAAAAGTAACCCCTTGTTCATATAATTGAAGAGTTTCAAGCTACAGTACCATACAGAAAGAAATTGGCTTTTATGTATAGCTGCCTTCTCATGGCTCACCTGTTGTGAAACTGTTTTTAAGCTCAGTGAGATAGAACACAGCTGTGTTCTTACAGGCAATAAACCCCATTGCAAAGAAGAAAGCTGGTCAGCTGATGACCAGAAGCATAGTGACATTGTAGCGCTGAACTTCCTAATGTTACTTTTTTCTATAAAAAGACTGAAGGCAGAACAGTGTGAAGCTAGATAATCTTAACCATTTGTACGGCTGGAGTTCCTTTTGGCAATAGGTGGGTAGCGGAGTGAAATGATATTGGCAGCAATTGGTCTGCCCAATTGTTGAGAGGGAGACCGACCTTCTAGTTTATAGTTCTTCAGTAATTTCTCTATAGAACATTTAATTTGAATGTGATTGGATATTTTTGAAAACAAAAACAGAACTCAGTCAGAGCAGTACTGCATTTGGCAGAGAGTGTGTTTCTTGTGATGGACTGTATTTTGTGCATGTAGATCTTCACCTTTCGTTGGATAAAATCAGAACTACTCATCTGGGTGCTGTGATCCCTACACTGCTAACAGCTAAAAGAGATGTAGATCTGAAAGAATTGAATTTCACCCCTCCTGTTGCTGTGAAATTTTGAGAGGGAAAGACATCCAGCACAGTGGGAATCATGAATTCCCTATGTGGCCATGCATTTGTTTCTATGCTGACTGCCTAAAACCCTGTAGATTGCTCTGATTATTTTGTTGCTTATTTTGCCTGCCTTTCCTTATTTAGAAAGATGGTTAAGGTCAGATGTTAGCAACAACCCAGGCCAAGTCTGAACAGGATGGGAATCTCACTGGACAATCCAGTGAGATGACACATGGCCACTAGGTATCCTACTGACACTTCCACGTCACCAAGAATGGGTCCTGTAAATATTAAAATAACCACATCTACCTGGAAATGCACCCACATAACTATGTAATGAGTTGGCCTGTTCAACTGGATGCTATTCCTGAAGGTGTTCCCTCTGAAAGGCAGTATTATTGACTGGAGTGGCCAAATTTATTGGCCAAATGCTGCCCACAAAGTTCTACAGCAGGACTATGGCTACAACCAACTTTAAATGTGAAAATATGCTCATACCTCTGCATTAAACAGGAGTGTAATTGCCATCTATTTCTGTTTATGCAAATTAAGCATGGAACTGGGGCTCCTGGTAAACTGCTAATATGGCTCCCTCAAATGGGTCACGTTTGGGTGTCCCCATTATAGCACAAATGAATTGCTAGTTTCAGCACTCGAGTGACAGAAGTACCGTCTTCCAAAGGCAATTAATATTATCGTCAAACATGGTAGCACTCACCCTTTCCTTTCAGCTGAAAAGCAATTAACCAAATGATGTTGCAGTTGACACCAGTGTGAGACAGTGTACAATTTCACGGCATACTACCCAAAACCAAACTGTCACATCTTCATACATACTGCCCTTGCTGAACCAGTGCAGAAATCATGTCCATTTCTAAACCTGGCTATCTTGAGCCCTCTTGGCCTACAATTTTTTGCTAATGTGCAGCTGGGCTAGCCCATCAATTTCATTTGAATAATATTTTGGGTTATTAACCATTATGGTAGCTGGGTCTTTGGGATGAGATCTCAATTTTAAAACTGTCTCGGGGTTATCACTCTGGAAAAAGAGTTTGGTTACAAAACACAGGAAATTCTCACAAAAATTGCCTCAGGGAGACGGTGGTGGGTTGTTGTACAGTTAGTTTTGATCTCAGTGAAGAGAACCTGCTAGAGACGCATCACCATGGAACAATTTATTAGAAGGAGAAGGAAGTGAAATCAGATTTTAAAATGGTATTTGATTGAATATCTTTCAATGCATGAGTTATTGTTGGTTTCTATCCTTACTATATGTTAATAGATAGGTTTAATTATCATTTTATAAGTTTTTCTTACTGATTAGTAACATTGTGCTTGTAGGCTTTATGTGGGAATGAGAAGTTTTACCAACAAAATTTTGCAGCCATACTAGTTAGGGCTTTCATTTTATATTTTACAAATTAAGGGTCCGATCTGGACAATATGTGGATCTCCAAGGAAAACCTAGGTGTTGCAGGGAGTGATGTTGCATTCACTCTTCTTTCTGAATCAGTATAGAACCAATTCCTGTGATGTTAGGATGCACTTTACTCTGGAAATTTCATCTTTTGGATGAGACAGAAAACTCAAATCCTGACCACTTATGGTTTTTTAAAGATCTCATCTTCTCACAAGAGCAGAGGGTATTAACTCCAGGTTCCTGGCCAATTTCCAGTTTGGGCAATTGGATTCTTTCTACCTAAATTCCCTCTAGAACCTCTTTTTGATATAGTGTTCTGCCATTTATGTCCTAAACTGTATGCTATTGAATAACTGTCACATTGCACCCCAGAAATGGTTGCATTTCAGTGGTGGGTGTGAAGATCTCTAATAGTGTATGAAGTGCTCTGGAACCTTTTGGCAAGAAACGTGCTATATAAAATGTATATGAAATATAAATGATATAACTCTACAAAGTTTCAGAAAGTTAGCACAGAATGGTGAAATAAGTAAAAGATGCTCTTTTAGACCATTTATAAATTACCTTAGTTACTACACCACGAAGAGAAAATATTACTTGGAAATGGCTTCTAAAGCAACAGAAATAGAAGTCAATAGGAACTCCATGGTAGAATCTTCAGGCAAAGTTTGGATCTAAAAGGCTACAGGGGAAAATTCATCCCTGGTGTCATGCCCCTATCTTCAGTGACAGGAAACCAAATGGCAAAATTTGTCCCTGGGTGAGAATGTGAAATAATACTATACGTTGCTCACTTTGACTGGCCTCTGGTTCCGAGTCTTCTCGTTGTTAACTGTGGAAATTGTTGTCTTATTATCTGCAAATAAATATAGTGACATGTTAACAAATCCAAAAAATCACATATGCTAATACTGTATTTTTAATATAGCCTGTTTTGGGCAGCACAAGGGAAAGGAAGAGAAATTGTATTGCACGTAAACAGGGGAACCACCAGAAATTTGTCACCTAGTGTACACAATCGCACTCACCCTGCAACAGCGCGTAGGCCCAGTTTCCCATTCCAGTGTGTTGCAACTTGGTGCCCAGGGTCGCAGTGCCACTGAGGTTTGGCCTGGTGCCAGGTTGCAACGCCACTCACTGAAATGGGGCCCTGCGCCCCTCCATCATGATAGGTTTGGACTCACAGCCCCTCTGAGTGGCAATGCAACCCTGCATGCTAGGTCACACCACCACCCAGTTTTGGGACCCTCCAAATGGGGGCGCCAGGCAACCTGCCTATTTTCCCCTCTCTAGGCAGCTGTACCCCCGCCCATTGGCACCCCTGCCAATGGTATGCACCATGTGTAGCAAACAGAGCTGTGGGCACCACTGCAAGTACATGTAAAGTGTGATAGGAGAAATCGGACCAAATTAGCCTTTTCTAAAAAACGATGTTTTAATTTAATCCCTTTCCTGAATGAGGCAAAATAACAAATAAAATTCAGAACAACTCCACTCACTTAAATGAAGCTGCTCTGAATTTATACCAGAGTGAAACATGATTCGTAAACTCTAAGGGCACAGTTCTGCCCTTAAGCTTATTGAGAGTTTCACCTAAAATTGGGCGTACTATTAAAGTTGCTCATGTATGCGTTTGCAGGAGCAGGGGCTTCATGTTATCAGAATAAGACACTAATTACTGGAAAATTTACTCAGTGTTCTGGTCAAATAAGCCTGAGATTTTACAATTTAGGTAACTTTTGGTTATGGAATATTAATTTGTGGGCAGCATCTCATCTTGATGGCTCTGGAAGCAGAATGTTTCTTAGAATGCAGTAATTCTTTCGGGGCCCCCACATTCCTGTTATTAAAATACTCACACTGCTACAAGAAGATTCCTTGGAAAGAGGTTGCTGTTTGCCAGAGGCCACAATTCTGCTAGATGAGGTTCACAGTTGTGTTTACAGGGATAGGGTAGTGTTAACATAGGCTTAATCTACACTCTGGATGGAGAATAAAGGTCCATCTCACAAACAGGATTAAGCAAAGAATTTGAACACTGATTTATGTCCAATAGACAATGAAGAGGACTGGTAACCAACACCACATCTTCAGTGCTAGCAACATTTAGGACTCCGATCATTATTAATTCAAACAGTAGATTGTGCCTTCAATAACTATTGATTCCTTCATGCAGTCTAGTCCCTCCACCAGTGCAGAGCCCCTTTGTATGGGTCTGCCCAACTCCTACCGAGGTCCAAGCGAGTGGAACCCCCTCACAGGAATGAGCTCAGTCTGCAGTATCACATGAGGCATGATGAAAACTCTTTCAGCAGAACAGCCATACAAGAAAGAAAGCAGTAGGCCTTAAAGATTGGTATGGAGGAGCAATTTCTTCCTTTATTTTACTCCTAGGCATTCTATTTTCCACCCTAGATTATTGCTGAATTTTTCTCATACTTGATGAAAGCCATGTAAAATTAATTGAAGACAAAGATAAAAGGAGCTGTTCAAACAGAAGAAAATGTCAATTAAAGATTAATTACATAATATGGACTTTTCCCATAAAGTTGTATTTTACCACAACTGGTATCAGCAATCAATATCTAACCCTGACTGATGATCAAAAGCTATGGAACGGGCATTTGGATCAAAGGTGTTTTATAAAGATTATTACAGTATCACATATTTGGCTTATTCTTCACAAATATTTCTTGCCAAATCTACCAATGGTTTTCCTTGTGCAACAGATAATCGATTTGTGTTTCTTTCTCAGAACCTTGCACACACTTTGGCTTGTGTCAAAAATGCTACGTATGTTCACACTCACTAGGCTGTTCAGCTTTAATTTCTGGAGCAAAACTTCAGCAAACAGTAAAACACTTTTGTGGAGCTGTGAAAGTTCACAGCCTAGCTGTTTGATAAATGAGCAGACGGGCAAGCAGCCCCTCTTTCTTTTTTTGTATGGATTCAATGAAGCCTGCCTAAAGAACACCACATGCTGTTCCAGCTACTGATCTAACATTCCGCAACATCTCAACCTTCCAAATTCCCTTTAATTACACATTAATCCCACCCCTCTCTCTTTCAGTTTCTGCAGACAAGGTTGGGGGCTCCACAGGGCTGTGGGAAAAAAGGCAGTGTTGAAGAACCACTTTCTGGGGATTTTTTTCCTTTTTTTCTTTTTGGTGGTTGCCGTCACTCAGAACGTACCATTCCACTCCCGAAGTTGAATATTACAGCAGTGGATTCAAAAGCAAACTTACTCCATTTTCCTTTTCCCCTAATTTTTCTTTCAAAACCAAACAAAAAACAAAAAAAGCAATGGAATAACTTTCAAAGTCTGTCAAGTGCTGATTGAGTGTTACAGTGCACACTGAAAATGTTACCTTATGAACCATAGTCTGTGGGAGTGCTTGAAATTTAGAAATCAGACACTTCTACATACCAGGGCAGAAAGGACCAGGAAAAGAAAAGAATAAATAAAAGCAGAACATCAGCTGATTTGCCTTTTTTTTTTTTCCCCTCCCAAATCCAGTACGTTAAGCAGTAAAATATACTTTCTGGAGCACTGCTGAAGTGTGTGTTGCTTATAACAATATTCAGTATAAATTATTTTTTTAGAAGTCCAGCAAAACCTTAAAGAAAAATTCCAGGATTTTTCCAGCAAACGTTATGGGGGAGGTATGGGGGGCGGGGGGTGTAATTTCAAGCACAACAAATGTCGTTATTTAAAAAATAACTGTTATTTTCAAACGTTTATATTTATATGGTTATAGATGACTTTGTTCTATCTCCATGGATGGAGCTAGTTCCCTGCCAAGTGGCAGGAAGTGAGGCTGAGTAGGTTGAAATCACTGTGCATTGAAATCAATGGGAAAAGCAGACATGTGTGATTGTTGGTTTTAAAATGTGTTTTTCCACTCTGAAAAGTGATGATAAAAACCAGCAATATGGGGTTTCATATTTATTGACTTTCAGTGACTGACAGAGAAAATTTGCTCTTTTTAATAAGTAAAGATGCTTTTTTCTAGCTGTCAGAACTGAAAATTCAGCTTAGGATCTGAAAATTAAGCTAGGTTCTTTCCTTCCCATCACCAGTAAAGAAGATTCTGTGGGGCGGCTGCAGATACAAGTGAGGGCAAGATCTGACTCTACAATTTGAACTTGTTTAATAATTCTGTTGGGGATGTGTGAACAAGAATAGAATCCAGCTGCATGCCGCACGGCAATGTTGGCTCTGCGGTAACAACAGAGGTAAAAGATATCGTGTGAAATCGTACCAATACTGGAGCCAGTGGGAATTTGCCATTGATTTCAGTGAGGTCAGAATTTCACCCCATATGTCCCTAAAGTGAGCAAATATAAATCTGAAAACAGAGAGCTCTGCTGAATAAGGAGGAGTCATTTTACATTGTCACTTATTAAGACTAAAACCACATTTTTACACTCAACTTTCTTTTATATGAAGTTTCCCTTGGGCTTTTTTAGGAAGATGAGGCCCAGGAATTTCACATGAAGATAATCTGTGCTCTCAACACCACCTCAGGAGCCCGTGCTCCACTGATTTCCTTCCCTGCTTAATAACTTCAGCTCTGCCCCTTTCATATGTGCCTTAGCTAAGTTCTAGTCTTTCCTTCGTATGAGAGGGAATCTTGTGTATTTTCCTATGAGCTATTTAAACATCTCCCTCATCACTTTGTAAAATAATCACACAATTAAATAGTCATACCTGATGCCCCTATTAGCGAGTGCCTGGGATTTAGATAAGGCAGGATTCATTACATCCAAAAATCAGAGCTGTGTATTTTTCTTCTCTTTTGGACTATTACCAAACACATCTGTGTTTGTTTAACCCTTTTGATGTTAATCCTGAAATGTGGTTTTATGAAAGTGGACAGAACGCCTGTGTTGTGTTTTAATGTTATCGGTGAGAAGTACATGAGGGACCCTTTTTTCTGTATGTCTGGTGGGGACAGGTGACCTTTCCTCTCTGAGGTTATAGAGGACACCAGAGATAATGGGAGAAGGGCTCCCCTCAAATCATTCTTATACATTTGAGGTTAAACAGTTGCAATGTAACATACAATAGCTATTACATAGCCACAAAAACGAGAAAAGAAGTGGGTTTTTTACCCACGAAAGCTTATGCTCAAATAAATCTGTTAGTCTTTAAGGTGCCACTGGACTCCACAATGTTTTTGTGGATACAGACTAACACGGCTACCCCTCTGATATTATATAGCCATTACATTAAGAAGCATTTAATCCAGCGGTATTTTTGAAACCTAGAATAGTTGCCTGAGTAAATCTAATTTAAATATCAAATTAAATGCACTTTTGGTAACTCTTAAGACGTTGAAATAAACAGTAAACAAGTCATATGTAAGGCTCAGTGCAAGTTACCAAAAGTTTTATAAACAATAATATAGAAAAATATACAAAAAGTGCAGATATCTATATTGTACTCTGCATGAGCCATGTAAGCATCAGCCAGGGATAGCTGCAAAAGATATAACTATGCTGCCGAGGTACACCCTGCCCTTCCGATTTATACCATCTGTAATTTCTATTATTGCATCACACATGCCTCAGCAGTATGAGACTCAAACACAATCAGGGTCCTCTCTATCTTTGAAATGAGAAGTGTATTGTCTATTCTACCTTTAACCCCTGCACCAGGGGCCATCATCCCTTATCCCATTCACAAGTGAGCTGTGAACTTTCTACTTCCCAATTATTCCACCTAAATTCTTCCCTGGTATGAGGCTCAAAAACAGCTTAGGCCTCAGTCTTCACACTGACAACTAAGGATGGGAGAGACCAGCCATCTTTGAGGTCTTGTGAAGACTCTAGAACTTTTTGGTTTATTAGTTAAAATGTTGGATTTTGCAAAACCTTTTCAAAGAAAGATTCCCCTCCATTTAAACTGTTATTTTTCAAAGGTACATTTCATTTTTACACGTGCATTTGAGCTAAATAGAAGCCTGTGCTATACTTTGCAAGTCTTTCTACTTCTAATTTGAAAATTATTCTTGCCATGCTCCTAACGCTATCAAGGGCAACTAAATAAATTTAGAATAAAACAAAAACTCATATAGTAACAGCCCAGAACTTGAACTCTGCCGGAACAAAACAGTACTCCCACCACTAAGATTCAGAGTGCCAGTCTAGAACTCATGATTATCACGTTCTAAACAAGGCAAGAGAAATTCTCTTACCCCTGCTAATAATTCCTTCCATTCAGTTTCCCCAGTTTCCCCAGCAGGGCCCGTCATTCACTGAACATTGACTGATGAGCTGTGCGCTCCCTGTGGCTTCCAATACTGCACCCAGAGCACATTCTTTGCTTGTGTGAAATGAGATACAAAACACAGTGTGTGCTATTCCTCAGTTTTAGGGTAATTATTTTTATTGCTCTGGTCTAAGACAACTCTGCCAGGGTGGTCATTCTCCTCTTGTTCATTGCAGGGGTGAGCTCACTCTCTCAGAGCTGGGCTATCTGTATTTCCCATTAGTGTTAAAACTCGAATCACAAATACTACTGGTACCTTCAATCCTATACAGGAAAGGTGGGGTTCTCACAAGTGCGCCACTGTGACCTAACTCTGCTCCCATTTAAGTTTTACCTACCACTCCAATGCCAAGTGCTTTTGAAAATCCCACCTGAAACCCCCCACCCCCCCACATACATATTCTAGGATCAGTTCCCTAATTATAGGGCATCATGTAGACGTGCTGCCCCAGGAAGAACAGAAGGAATGCATTGTGCTGCAGAAGCACACCACTGAGATGCAATTCCTCCAGAGCACCCCTTTTCCACTGGTGGGAAGAAGCATGATAAATCAGCCCACTGTAAAATAATACTCCCCGCCCCCAGCGTCCATACAGCTCTGCTGGCCCGTGCATAGTGGGGGAGGAGGCATGACCTGTGCCTACTCCTCACTCCCTCCATGCCCACTTATATGCGAGGGATGGGGGAGGGCGGGAGCATTGGGAGGGTACTTTACCCCTGCTCCCAAAGCTGTGCGATTCCAATGGAGGAATGAGGTTATAATCCAACCCTAAATCTAGATTGTTACATTGAGGATTGCTATGTCCCAGTTGACATTATCAAGCAAGATAAGGCAGGCTCTTTGCACCCACTTTAATCACTGGCCCTTGTTCTGACAACTATCTGTTCAGTAGGATCTTACCCTGCAAACAGTCCTACTGGCTCGAGTCCTTTAGGGAAGTTTGTGAAGCCCTTGCTTGAATCCAGGTATGTACAAAATCTTCCACTGTAAGAGTTCATCCGGCCAGATGAAATTCAGGCTAATTCACATGTGACACTGCACCCCATATTCTTCACAGTGATATTATTATTGATAGGATTATGGCATAATTATGATGCATTTTGTACAAGATAAGACATGTGAGGTGTCATTGAAAAGGTTATGATTTTCTGAATATGATTATCCTATTTATATACAAGTATCATTTTTGTATCTGAAGTTTTGAGTACTGATTATGTATCTGTACTTCAAATTTAGTTACACCTGGGTAACGCCCACTAGACAAGATGCTTTCAATCTAGATAAAGGGTGGGGAAGGGCCTATTCAGGGCAACGGGCCATTAGAAAGAACAATAGGCCTTAGGAGAGGTTTATCTCTCACCTGGTGAGCCTTCCTGAGAATGCTACAGACAGCCTGTGAGTGATGGCTGCTATGACTCTACAAATGTGTGACCAGGCCACAAGATGCTGGACTCCACCTTGGGATGTCAGTATTTTTCCACAGACTGCTCTGGGAGCCAAGTTTTGAAACAAAAGGTTCCCGCCTTATGCTAAAGCTATGTAAGGTAGGGAGTGACATCATCAGAGGCTCTTCATTCCACACACAATAAGATTCCTGGAAACACCTGAGGAACAAAGACTGAACTGGGGGAAGTGCTGGACCCAGGCTAAAGGGATTTCTAGCCTGTGTATGAAACACCCGGGGATTCCAAGCTGTAAAGCAAGCACAGCTTGCCCCTTAAGAATCTGCAGCCTGCTTGTATCATTTCTCAGGGTGAGAATCGACTAATTCATATCTCATCTATTCAGTATCTTAACTTTATTTGCTAGGTAATCTGCTTTGATCTGTTTGCTATCCCTTATAATCACTTAAAATGAACTTTTTTAGTTAATAAATTTGTTTTTGCTTTAATCTAAACCAGTGAGCTCTGACTGGAGTGCTTGGGGAAAATCTCTGCTTGGTTACCACAAGTGTGCATTGTTCTCTTCACATTGAGGGATAGGCGGACAAGGTACTAAACCCATATACTGGCAAGATTTGACCAGGGCAGGATGGAACTGCTGTGGGGTCCCAGGGTGGGAAGCTGGTGGTTAGACAGCCTGCATGTAACTGCAGCTGGGTGTGTCCCTACCTGTATGAATGCTGGTGAAAGTGCAGGCTGGAGGGCTTTGCAGCTTGACAGAGCAGTACATTGTGAGAGGGAGCACAGGCTGGTGGGTCAGGGGCTCAGTGGTACCCCAGTTCCAGATGGCACGCCAGGGGAACCCCGTCACAGCACAATCAAACAGACTGTTGCTTTTTCAAGATTAAAGAACCATTGAACACTTTGGCCCAGACTCTCAGTTGAGTTGTAGCTGCCTGTAATGGCCAGGGTGTAGGCAACTGGACCAGTAATGTCTGTTGGGCCAGGGTTGTTACCAGGCAAAGTCAGGAGACGGGTTCCAAGGTCAAGCCAGCCTAGAGTCAATGTCAGGATCAAGACAGAGCAAAAAACAAGGTTTGTAGCCATAGCAAGCCATAATCTGCATTGTTGCTCAGACAGCTCCCTGGGCCAATTTCCTAGATTAAACAGTTGGTGTGGACCAATCAGGCAGCCGCAGGGTTCTGTTGCTCTGGCCTCTTCAGGAAGTACTTCCTGGCTGTCTTTGCCTTTGCACTTTAAAACCACTGAAATGTGCAGTCTGAAAACTGTTGCACATGAGGACAAGCTTGTCAGGAGGATACTTACAATGCACACTCCTGATTAATACACAGGGCCTTGCCTGTAAAGTAACCTTTAACAAGGGCAAACTCATCTTCAGTCCTTTCCTCTGATCGATTAAACTAATTCATTTGCTTTAATGAGGGAATCGCATTTCCCTCATCTTTGAGTCCCAAGCCAATTGGCTCTCAGGACTCTAAGGAAACATTACTGGTGGGACGGCACAGATGTATTTTTATATTTTGCTAAACACGTACGTACTGTGTGTGACTGCCCTCATTAGTATTGGACCTGAAGTCTTTGGTATGGACAATTGCCACAGAAGATAAATTTTTATTAGATATTGTTTCCAGCCAATACTGGGAAGGAGAAAAAAGAAAAAAAAAGAACTAGGGGGGAAAAAGGTGTTTAAATCTAAGGATCGGTGTGGTCCACTAGACAAGGTGCTTGCACAGGAGTCAGGAAACTAGTGCTTAATTTGTGCCAGGACTTGCTGGGACTGAGCCCCGGCACCTCTAGGCTTGCTGTGTCAATTATGAAAGTAAAAACATTGCTTGAGCCCCGGCACCTAATTGCTTGAGCCCCAGCACCTCTTTCATTACCAATTAAGCACTGCAGGAGACCCTGGCTCTGCTGCTGAACTGCTGTGTGACCTTAGGTACGTTTCTGTGCCTTAGTTTCCCCATCTGTAAAACTGAGATAATATTTACTGGCAGCCTGTATTATAGAGGAGGTCACATTAGATCAGTGGTTCTCAAACTTTTGTTCTGGTGACCCCTTTCACATAGCACGCCTCTGAGTGCGACCTCCCTTATAAACTAAAAACACTTTTTAATATATTTAACACCATTATAAATGTTGGATGCAATGCGGGGTTTGGGATGGAGGCTGACAGCTCACGACCCCCCCATGTAATAACCTTGCGACCCCCTGAGGGGTCCTGACCCCCAGTTTGAGAACCCCTGCATTAGATGATCCAGTGGTTCCTTCTGGCTTTGAACTCTGACAATACCGTGGATTGATCATCTAGCAAAGTCTGATTTTGAAAAACTTTTTCAAGTTCTTAGAATAAAAAAAGTCTTAAATAGAGAAGGCTTGTTTCTTGTTTACACTAAAGCCTTGTCTAGATTAGAAGGGGTTTGCTGGGTACAGCTATATTGGCAAAGCCTCCTAGTGTAAATGCAGCTTACAGCAATAAAAGTGCTTTTGCTAGTGAAGTTTATACAGTTCCCCAAATGAAATAAGATATACCAGCACAAGGACTTTTATGCCAGTAGAACTGCATCTACTCAGAGGCTTGTGCCAGTGTAGAATGTCATAAGAATCGGTGACATTACTCTACTCCCCCTTTACATTTAAAAACGTGGGACTTAATTCTCATTCGCATCCAGACCACGTTACACCACTTTGGCAGCGTATGCTTTACACTGCCAAGGGTGGTGTACAGTGGCCTTAGTATGAATGAGAATCAGCCTATAATTTTTTGCATTCTTCTGGATGCCGAGTTCTTTCTTTTTCCCTTTTAAAATATTTATTTGCTGCAGCTGGCCAAAGACACAGCAGCATCACATCAAAATAAGGAAACAATGGAAGGAGATATAGAACCTCCAGGCTGCACAATGGAGTTGCATGAAGAACACTGGGAGGGAGCATAAACCCATCACGAGACACTGCAGAGTTCCCCTTTGTAGACATTCAGGATCTCCAAGACAAGTGTTAAAACGGAAAGTTGCGGTGGGGGGAGATTACATTTTCAGGAGGTGGGATTAAGAGAGTGAGGAGCATATGGGGTCATGAAAGAAACAGAGGAAGGAAGCAGCTATGTGAGAGGACACTGGGGAAGAAAAGGGGAATGGAAAGGGGACAAGGCTGAAGTTATTGGTAACTTTATAGCAGTGGTCTAAACCTACAGTATGAATCAATGCTCACCTGAGATTACTGACAGATCTGGGAATGGGTCAAACAGTTGGGAAGATTTTTTTAATTAAATGTTTGATTCACTGAGTCCTTTGTCCAAATAATGGGGTTTCCTGTATTTCTGCCTGAGGACTATTTCACAAGCTGAACACTCTCACAGTCAGAAAAAACTTTTCCTCACATGCCGCCCAAATTCCTTTTTCTTACTTGTACCCCATTGGTCCTAGTTAAATGCTTCCCTGTCCCCTCCCACTGGCTGCAAGTACCAATCTAACTAATACTGCTCCCTCCTTAGGGTGAAAGCCTGGTTCCATTGATGTCATTGGTAATTTTGCCATTGACTGCCCTGATTTCAGCCTCAGTCAAAGCCTGGCCTTCTTTAGTCATTGCTTAGATAAGTTATACAGGTAGAATTGCCAAGCGTGCCTAAGGCCTTGCCTTCGCTAGGAAAAAAAAGGGTGGGTTTTTTTACTACTTGTTACCAAACCCTTTTTCCTCGTGTGGATACACCTTAAGTGCCACTGAGGACTCTCTTAATCATCCCTCTTATAGTAATTCTGCTCCTCCAACTCCTTATCACGTCTCTTGCTCTTTTTTAAACTCTCTTTATTTTTGCCTCCATTGTATGTGTATTCCATTTAAAGGAGGTTTTAAAGGCACTTCTGAGCTGAAACCTTGAACCCCAAGTCTTGATCTACACCAAACATTCATAGGCCAGTCAGAGATCCCCCCAAAATGGCATTTATAAATGAAACCTTACGTGTACTGGTGGTATCAGTGCTGGCATATTAATCGAGAAGAAACAGTTGACTCAGAGGTAGTGTGCTAGGGGTTTACTCATTGCACATGGGTAATTTTTAGTTCAGGACAGAGAGCTCTGTGCTTTAAAACAATCTATTGAAAAATAAAATAAATCAATCAAAAAGCAGGAGCCCTTATGTTTAACATTGCCCACAAAGTTCAAAGTTCAAAGATGAATCATAAATTCAGTGAGATCCACTCAAAGGAGAACTGTCCATAACTTCACTAACAGCTTTCACAGAACAACTAGCCTCTTTCTCTGGAATAGAGGACAGCTGCAGTGCACTGATGAGTCGCAGTAAGGGCAAATGTGTCTGGGTTTCTGTTCAGCCAGCTAAATATGGAAACCCCTCAGTTGGCACTACTCATTTGTGCCTGGAAGGACAGCCCCACTTCCAAGGCACTTATGGCGCACACACTTTAAAAATTACTGCTTTTTCAGCTGCCACGCCACAGCAGCGTAATTTGTCAGAGCTCTAGGGTGTGTCTACACTAAGGGAGAAATCGACGGCAGAGTCATTGATTGCATGGAGTGACTGTTGGCTTCACTGGTCTTTGTAACTGTTTAGTACCTCTGCACAGCAACAGCTGGGTTTGACAGAGCCATTTTGCTACGTTCAGCTTCCTACAGATAGCCTACTGCCTCACCACCATAGCTGTACCAGTGCACTCAGATTCCTGATGTACATATCCCTGTTGCTGGGAACATGGGTTTGGGGGTAATTTGCACACATGAAACACTGCATGATAGGATGCAGTGAGAAGGCTCATTTGTGTTGGCTCCTGTCTACAATGGAGAGAAACCGCTGGATCTGAGCTAAAGCCCTGACTCTAGTTTGGGTGTTGCAACCAGCTGGTAAAAATCTGCATTTGGGACAACTGCACCTGCTTTGCAAGTTCAAGATACTCCAACTAGTGCTTCAGGGAAGGGAAAGGGTTTAAATGCCTCTCCACCTAATGTAGACATGACGGAAGAGACCAGTGCACTTTGAGAGGTCACCAGTGTGGCGTAATGTTTCAGACAGGCAAACCATGTTTGTTTCCTGATTAAACAATTTAAAATTTTACAGCTTATGCGTCATTTACAGACATTTTTGTAAAGGCAACAAAGGTATAATAAAAATTTTACCTGTGTGCCAAATTTGTCAATCTGTAGGAAATTTGTTACTAATTTCCATTGTTTCTAAATTAGTCATTGGAACAATATTAACCACTTAGTAGCAATGATATAGCAAATAGGATGAACAGAAGTTTGAATAAAAATAATTTTTCATTTACTATATCTAAACAGAACTTTAACACAAAGTCAACCTAACTGCTTAGGGCTTTATAGCAATTAATTCACCTAAAACATTGCCACACAATGCATTTTACTTGCCTCACTAAACTACTTAAATAAACATGAAATACAAAAGAAAACATTCCATTAAATGTTTTCTCCTCTTTTGGCTTCTGCATTAGGAAACATTTTCGATTCTGTAAATATATAGCACTACTATACAATTAATGTTGTAAACATTAAATGAGACTAGCTTCAATTGAAATTAGCTTCAGACAGATGCTTGCAAACTTTTCAAAAATGGTTGGCAAATTTCAGCATGTTGTATCACAAAATACAAGATTTAAAGGTCCAGGGTGCTCTCTTGAATAACTAAATAAAGATTGACACAATCCTATTTTGCACTTAAGACACCCACCTATTTGAAAATTCAAAAAGTAAGAACATCTGGTAATGTTCAGGGTTACAGGGAGCTCCTAAAAAGACAATGAAACTCGGTACTGAAATATACAACTAAGATTTATTGATCACATCTGTACTGTGGGTGAAATTCACTCACTCACAGAAGACCAGCACAAGACATATAATGAGCCTGGTTCTCCTCTCACTCATGTTAGTATAAATCAGGAGTATCTTTACTGAAGTCAATGGGCATTCCAATATTTCTGCAGAATTAATGTGCACTTCTGTCCACACTAAGAGTTTTTATTACCTGAATTGTTGCTGTTTAACTCTTAAAATTATTGTTATTGTTAAAGCAATATTAAGGAATAACAGAATTACTTACACTCTCTTGTATTTGGCTTCCATATTGCCAATGCCATAAATGTCATTTTGAAGCAAAATGGTTGCCATGAACAGGCAGGTCATAAAAATCATCAATTTTTTAAAATGCATTTTCACTTTAACCATGATGAAAAGCGATCCTGACCTCCTGAGTGTTTAAAATGCTTCACATTTTTCTTGGAGTTTTAATACACACCATATTCCTTTGATGCATCACCACCTCTGACTTGAAGTGACAGTTTTCCTGAGGTTAGAGCTTTTATCCTTTAAAATATCAAAATCTCACTGGAGCAAGGTTAGGGAGCAAGGCTTCTCATTGCAGTTTAGACTCACCTTCCCAAAGCTGGCAGCGTTAACAGGCTGCGTGTCGTTTTTCTCACAGAAGTCCAAATAGTGCATGTAGAGAGCACTTCGAGGAATGCAAACGCCTTCTGCAATCTCATAGTTCTCCTCCAGCCTTAAAAAGCAAATACCAAACAAAGAAAACTGCAAATATGTTGGCTGCCCTGAATTATAAATAGTGTGCAAACCTGCACGTTTAAGTGACTTTCACTTTTCAGCTAACCTCTGTTTTATTGTTATCTCATCTTTCCAATTCACCTCCACCCCATTTGTCTGTATTGTCTACCTGTTGCATTCTATCTGATATATATATTGTGAGCTCCAGGGGCTTCTTTGTTACTTCTCTGTATCGTACCTAGCACACTGGAGCCCTGATCCTTGATTGAAATTCCTAGGTGCTATTTTAATAATTAATACTATTATATCATAAAACTTTTAAATCATATTGGATTAAACGAATGAATGCACAATCACAGAATAAAGAAATCACTAAGTGGCAACATTCTGATGCACCCTGATGAGCATTCTGATGAGTCCAAGCCAGTGTCACCATCAACATCCTGAAATATTTTAAATACTTTCACGTCTATCTGATTGCAAGATTCTTTACATAAAGTAAACAGGAGTGGCTAAAAATAAAATATTTGCATCAATGTAAGGATCTCCACAGATCAAGTTTTGTACAACAGTTTCTTACAGCTGCTGATGAACAACACAGGATAAGAAGAATCTACCAAGTGCTGAATGCAACATTAAGATATTGTTCTATTCTACCTCATAGAAAATAATAATTCCCCGCAATATATTTAATTTTACACACACACACGCTTTGCCTTTAAAACAGGAGACTCTCCATATAACTGAATAATTATAAATCTGTCTATTTGAGAACATGTTGCTTTGAAAATTATTTTCTGAAGGCTGATCTTTCCCAAAGAATAGAGGCCCCCAGTTCAGGCAGGTACTTAAGCACATGCCTAATTTGAAACCCATGAGTAGTCCCACTGACTTCAATGCTCCTACTATACTATCTTGCTGAAGGAGGGTCAGAAAGGGTACACTCCATTATTTTGGTTAATTATATTGCTGGAATCAATATTTGCTCAGGAAACCTGGGTTTTAAAGCAAACATGGCCCTTTAAGTAGTTACCTGTAAAAGTTCAGATCTCCAAATAACCTGAGTTTCTCTGTTTCGCTGCCCTTGGCAGACCTTCCCTCCATGTCAGTTATTGTGACCATTTGTGACTGCAAACTATTTTAATAAGATATCTGGCTGGATGAATGGAATTGGTTTGTAAGGGCAACATCTATTCTTCCTTGGTTTCTACAGGAATATCATCACGGCATCGTTCCCCAAATTCATTGACCTTTAACAAGACCTCTTTTCAAAACCCAGTGAGTTCATTTCTATACTATAGCTGCTAATTGGCATGTCAGCTTCCCTGACCAAGACAGGACAGAAAGAAAAGCAGTTAATTATTTCTGTTCATATCTGATGAATTTTTCTTTTTCTCCCCTCTTTCACAGGGAGTCATTAGTCTGACACTGAAGAATGCTCCATTATACCTGGACTTTTTTTTTAAATGATCAAAAACCCCATTTTGCTCCACTTCTTTTATTTTCCTGCCTTTTATTTAACAACTTTATCATATTTTGAATTCAGCTTCATCCTACAGTATTGTGGAAAGATAATGAACTTAATCTTCTGCCTAATAAATCATTATCAGAAATATATGTGTGTCCTAATAAAGCAATCCAGTAGTTCACTATGAGAGCTTTTGTACCACTCATGGTATTGCAGTAAAAAAACCTAATGTGTCTATAGGAAAGACAATTTTATCTGCCCCTATTACTGTTCCCCTTTGTTACTTATACACTGCTAGATTAAAAGGGATTATTCTGCATCTGAGTAATGTTTGTAAGTGTTGATCATACAGACTTTTATTTTGAAATGAGAAGCAAAAGAATATGCCCAACTGTTGCAACGTAGCTACAATTAATTCCTATATTTATTGATGGAATTACTATGCCAAGGAAGGCCTATTTCTTATCATCCTCTCTTTCCCCCTTTCCTAGTCCTTTTTACATTATTTTGCCACTTATGCCCGATGAGTAATTTATATCACCATTTATGTCACTGCTGAATTTGGCCCAGACTTTCATGGCAGTTGCACATGTTTACACACTAGGCTGTCTCCAACTGAATTTGGCCTTCTCTCTTTTACAATCATGCAAAGGCAGAGTCCAAGGCAATTGCAGGCAGAGCTGTCAAACAAACACATGAAACTAAAACTACTACGCATGTCTTGTCCCATGTTTGTACAGCGCCTAGTACAGTGGGGTCCTAGTTCATGACTAGGGCTCCTAGGTGCTACTGCAATATGATGGTTAATCTGATGCTAACGTGTTAGGCTTTTTAGAACAGTGCAAAACGACATCTTCACACCATGAAAGCTTAGCACTTTACAGCACACTGGCCAAGATATTTGAGTGTCTGCTTGTATACAGTATAATCTATCCAGTAGCACAGCTTCTCCAGGTGAGACCAACAACATTCAAAGAGATAATACTAAGATAAACAAAAGGAAGAAACACCACATACTGTTGTGTGGCACAGCCGCTAAACTGTGAAGCTCTGGGGCGTCAATCAATATGCTAATTGAATTGTTTAATTTGACACCAGAAAAAAAGATATTTTAAAAACACAGAAGAAAGTTGCTGTGTGTATTTTGCTCTCCTCCCATATTTTTCAGTGGAATATTCAATAGAGGGAATTAAATGCTCTGCAAAAATGCATGCACTAGATAAACATGGGGGAACATAACGTAATGTGTAGGTAGCAGGAAGCAGATAGACTGCATGATGCAACAAGCCTTTTACATTTCTAAATTCTAGGATTCTCTGGCAAATGCTTCTGAACGGGCATTATTGTGCAGACTGCATTCCAGCAGAGTTCTATATCCCAGGAGTTTAGGGATTTACTAACCTTTGTGAATGAGGAAGCCTGAAAGTGTTTGGCTGAATATTGTTTCTAGTATTTGCATGTTTTCTTTTGAGAGCGGTATCACCGCCATGTGTTCCAATTCAATCTCACTTCTTGGCTACTATGTTATTTGCTCCTTTGGGGGGGGGAAAGACTTCTAACTGGCACTACTACAAAATAAACAATGTCCTGCATTTGTGGCTGCTAAGTACTGTTGGCTATTTTATTTTAGATGGAGTGTCCTACATTGTATTGTTTACCTTGTACTGAGGTCAAGTAGACTGGGGGAATAATGCATAATAACAGGACACCTATGAATATTCACTCTTCACTTTTTAATGAATTCTGTTTGGCCACACTCACTCACCCTTTTCATTCACTGACCACAAACATCTGAGAGACTAAATTTCTTTGGCATAGATACTTGCAGAAAGTGATTTTCAGAGTCAAATTATACATCAATTTAAATTTGCAAGTCTGAGCGAGTATTTGCATCAGAATTGTTCATGGGTTTCTCCAGTCAGAACACTGAATACTCACAGTAAGTTGCTCTGGATCGATCCATAGTCAAATAAAATGAAAAATTTCATTGAATAAACTTTAAACAACAGATGTGAGGAAACAGCAATCTGCTCATGAATATTCCACATGCAGGAAAAGAGGCAAATTCATTGGATAGATTATTCTTAGCAACGTATTCGTTCAGGTCTACAGTGAAGCATATTGGAGGTAGACCACCAACCCAATTTTTATACTGGGATGGATAAATGAGAACCCCCAAATTTTGCAATTGGGTGCTCAAATTAGCATTTAGAAACCTAAAATGGGTATCTGAGTGCCTAAGTGACAATCTAAGGGTCCAAGTGCAAAATTGGGTACTCTTGTTTGAAAACTGGCTCTTTGCTTGATGTGCCTTTAAAGACATGAGTCTCAAGAGGCTGACACAACAAGGTAAGTATTCCAACATTTTGCTAAGTGAGATATTGTATGGCAATAATCCATTTGTTACCTGACATACTGAAAATTACTGATAGCTGAAGTAGAGTGGAGATAACAATAGCCCCTCAAGTTATTTGCTTTGGAAAGTATTAAAACAAGTCCGGGGACACTGATTTCCAACAGGGTACCTAGGGTCCAATCCAAAGTCCAATGACTGTTTCAGTTGACTTCAGATCACAATTCTAGAGCCCAATCCTATGAGATGCAGAGCACTTCCTGCAAGGCACTTTGTGTCCTCAACTCTCTCTGAAATAAAACTAACAAAAATAAAAAGACAACCAAAGTAGAAGACACAAGCTACAGAAATAGAGCTCAGAAGATTGTGTCATCGTAACACAAATGAAAATGCTGCAGTAAATAAGTGTGAACAGGTGGAACATCCCTCACTTATTCACAGTACAAGACACAATAATGCTCTAATGCATTCTCATCTACTTTCAACCTTGCCCCTACTTGCCCCCTCCCTCCCTGCTCCACCACCTAATTTCTCCTCTCACTCCTTCCTGTCCTCCTTCTCCCTGGTGGGATTATGACCTGTGAGGTGAATCACACAGTCAAACTCCAGCTGTTCTTTTTCCTCCTCTACCTTAAAGCATTTGGACCGCATCTAACTATTGTTGCCAGCTTCCGATTTGCACAAAACCCAACACCCTTGCCCCCACCCCCCGCCCTGAGGCCCCACCCCTTCTCCAAGGCTCCACTCCCATTCACTCCATCCTCCCATCCCTCTGTCGCTCGCTCTCCCCCACCCTCACTCACTTGCTCATTTTCACCGGGCTGGGGCAGGGGGTTAGGGTGTGGGAGGGGGTGAGGGTGTTGGCTGGGGATGCAGGCTCTGGGGTGAGGCTCGGGCCGAGGGTTTCGGGGTGCAGAAGGGAGCTCCAGGCTGGGGACGAAAGGTTTGGGGTGTGGCAGGGGGTATGGACTCTGGGATGGGGGTCCAGGCTTCGGGGTGGGGCCAGAAATAAGGGGTTCAGAGTGCAGGAGGGGGACCTGGGCTGGGGCAGGGGGTGCAGGCTCTGCGGTGGGGCTGGGATGAGAGGTTTGTGGTACAGGAGGGAGCTCCAGGCTGGGGCCGTGGGATTCAGCGTGCAGGAGGGGGTTCCGAGTGGAGGAAGGGGTTTGGGGCACAGGAGGGAGTTCAGAGTGCAGGCACTGGGAGGGACTTTGAGCGCAGGAGGGGGCTCAGGGCTGGGCATTGGGGTGTAGAAGAGGTTTCAGGGTGTGGGTTCCGAGCAGCGCTCATCTCAGACGGCTCCCCGCAAGCAGTGACATGTCCTTTGGCTCCTTCGCGGAGCACAGCCAGGCGTCTCTACGCACTGCCTCCACCCACAGGCGCCGCCCCCACAGCTCCCATTGGCCGTGGTTCCTGGCCAATGGAAGCTGCGGAGCCATTGCTCTGGGCGGGGCAGTGCATGGAGCCCCCGTGACCATCTCTCTGCCTCGAAGCTGAGGGACATGTCGCCGCTTCCAGGGAGCCACATGGAGCCAGGTAGGGAGCCTGCCAGCCTCGCGCCACCTGGACTTTTAACAGCCCCGGTTAGTGGTGCTGACTGGAGCCACCAGGGTCCCTTTTTAACCAGGCATTCCCTACCGGACACCTGGCAACCCTACATCTAACAGGGATGGACATAAGCACCTGGTTGAGTGCTTTGCTGAATCAGGGTCTTGAAAACTGAAAAACCCTTGGCATTTATTTTTCTTTATCTTTTTAAAATTAAACAAAACAAACCAAAACCCTCATTGCTTAGGTGGCAAATACATCTGCCCAAAAGACTTATGCAAACTGGATCTGAACTTGCTCCGTGTACAAAAAGCATAATTAGGACAACAAGCAAGACATATTATCATATAGAGTGTAACTGCATAGAATGCCCACATGCAGTGAAAACACTATTGCTTTGTGAGGTTTCTCAGACCTACAATCTTTTTACTTGGGGACAGAGCATGAAAATGATAAGGAATTATCAAAGGGTTTTTTTAAAAAAAGGAGTCTTACCATTGCAGAGTAGCTGGAGTTGAGTGTGGTTTGGATGCTCTGTTATTTTCTTTTTCCTCATCTATTGAGAAATAAAAAATGGTATGTCATTTCAGTGGGAATTGCTCAGGCATTTGTGAGCTGATAAGGAACCATCTATTCAAAGAATTCTGTCAGACTTCACAGCCTTCCAAAAATAGAGACTAAACTCTGGAAATGTGTAAAACGGTCCCCCTAGACTAGTTCACATACATGCTGCCAAAACTATGCATATTTTGCTTGCAGCAGGCCCTGACCATTAGAGAGGAATTGTGTATAGGGGTTATTGTTATGTCATATGTAACAAACCCCTCACCCCAACGTGGTCATAAGAAGAGTCAGAATCTGGGACCTTCAGCACCACAGCACACAACCACTCGAGCTAATGGAGTAACTATTCCTCAAGTCCCATTAATTCTTATAACAGTTAAAAAATAAATTTAAAATAATTCCTGGGCAAATGTGACTTGCAAGGCTGCACATACTCAGGGGTGTTAGATGGTATCAGAATCCCCCTCAGAAGGGATGTTTAAGTAATGTACAGTACATCTCTGCTGTCACCACAACCCCCAGATGTATTGATATCGAGGTTCATCATTTCCTAGTTTGTAACAGTACATGGAGCATAGATCAGACAGCACATCTCCTCAATATGCAGGATTGACTACAGAATATTCACAATTTAACCCAGCCCTTGAGTCATGTCTGAAGGCCATCACATGCAGTAATGGTCAATTTCTCTGCGCTGTTTCCATAATATATTTTGGTTTTTATGGGACAGGGTTATTAGCCCTGTGCCTAACCCCCAACCTGGAGGACCAGGGTGTCTGTTTTGTCTGGTCCCTCCCGCACAGACCAATCCAGCCTGGTTGAACCTGCCAGGAGCAAAAAGCCCCCCTCCCCGGCACAGACTCTGGAAATCATCAAAATACCACACCAAAACCAAACTCAAGATTTATCAGAGCTGTGTACTTTCAACCTTGCTTTAGAGTGCAGAATGCAGGGGAATGACAAAGTATATGTCCAAACTATCTTCATTCCATACAACCTGTCTCAGAAAAATCCTCCGAATCTTTTGGCCCAGAACAATCTCAAACCAAGACCTATTCACACACTGCAGCCAAGCAGATATGAGCACCATCATTACCAGGAGGCGCTGGAGACGGATTGGCCATGTGCTTCTGATGGAAACCGATTCCATCACCAGAATAGCAATAAGACGGAGATCTGAAGGCAGGCGAAAACAAGGCTGCCTGAAAATGACATGGCAAAGAGCTGTGGAAGTTGAGCTGAAAAACCTGGGGCACGCCTGGGGAACCATTGAAAGACTTGCCAGAAACACACAGGAATGGAGGAGCTTCGTTGCTGCCCTAAATGCCAGAGGCATAATGGATACTAACTAACTATTGAGTCATGCCAGAATGCTCTCGAATGCCTTTTTGGCACTTTCTGAGGGAGCCAGAATGGCACCTAGTGGTAGTTCCTGATCTTATTGGGTACTTCTTGAGGACTGCATTCACCCCCTGTGTTAGCCAGCCTATTTGCTAGAACTTTGGCCCCCACCATTCTGCCATGTGTTGCTACACAGCTTAATTTTATACATCTTCCACACTTCTCCTGGCTAGTCCTCCTAGCTCCCCCACACTCATTTGGGGAAATGGTGGTGTAGATCTTCTTAATATAATACTTCCTCAGCCCTGTCAACTCCTAATGTTCAAAACCCATGAGTCAGAGGCCAAAACAAAACCAACAACAAACCAACAAATATTTGCCCCCAGGTTTCTGAATCATGAAGTGCCACATTTTCCCGGTTCTTGCTGTACCACAAGGGCTAGAAATTTGGATTTTTAAAAAAACCTGAAAGTGGAGAGCCTCCCATAATCACAGGACTCCAGAAGTTGGGAATTAAAATAAAACACCAGATACCTCAATACTTGAGATAAAAAAATCACAATCACAAAAACTGGCAATATTGCTTCCTCTCCTTTCTTACATGCTTTGATGAGCAGTGAAATAATTAACAATGATGCCATTTAAAGTATCACCATCCCAGTTAGCACCCACTTAAATGAATGGCTCAGCTCACATCTTAGAGCTATTGTTTCTGACTCTCTGCAAACTCCTACATTCCTTCAGTTACACTCACTTCACCTTTTGAAGGTTTTCTTTGCAATCATCATAGTAGGAGACCAACATTTTTTCAAATGAAAGCAGAAACTGTAGACTCTCCGTGCCCTTCCTCCTACTCAGCTAAGCCAGGCGGGTTCAGAAAACACGCGGGGAAACACTACTCTACTTAATACTGCCCAGCACTTAGGCCAAAATTTTCAAAAGTGATTTTTGAATGTTTTGAGTGTTGAACTTAAAACTTCCTTAAAGGGGACTGATTTAGGTTATATTAAAGGAATGTTCTCACTTGAAAATTAGGAAACGTCAAATTTATGCTCATCTGTGCAACCTTAATTCTGTCCCCTTGTGCATAGGCATATTATACAGTCTTTAATTACATTACCACATACTGCTTTTTTCCACAGGACACCTGCCTCATTCCGCACACAGGACAGCTGCACAAGTTTAAATACAGTTTTTAAAAAGGTAATTTCACGGGGCTTATTTGAAAAGGAAAAGGGTGAAAACAAAACCTGTTATGTGCAACTGTAACAACTCTCTCACCGGGGGAGTCTGCCCTGAGGGACTCTCTCTCTCTGTCCTGGAAGTTGACGAGGTCCAGCCCCTTGAGGTGCCCCTGGGGGACGGGGAGCAAACATGCTGCTGGGTCTCAGGGCGCACCCAGCTGGTTTTTGCCCAATATGGTGCTCGCAGAGGGGTTACGCACCACACCCAGGGAGGGAAGGGAAGGGGAGCCCAACCTAGTTTTCCCCCATGACAGCCGCTCTGGAATCTCCCAGACGTTCCCAGGACACAGTCTGCTGCAGCTTTGACATGGGCAGCGTGAGGTCAGCCTCAGGGCAGGTCTACACTACTAAGTTAGGTTAGCTTAACTGACATCGTTCAGGTTTGCAAAAAATTTCACATCCCATTCAATGTCATTAAATCAACCTAAACCCCAAGTAAACACCAATAGGTTGATGGAAAAATTCTTCTGTTGAGCTAGCTACTGCCCCTCAGGAAGGTGGATTTACTGTAGTGACTGAAGGACCCTTCCATCGCTGTTATAAATGTCTACACCACAGTGGCATATAGCAACACAGCTGCAGTGCTGCTGTAGCATTTCAGTGTAGACAGACCCTTAGAATTGAGTATGTGTGTGGTTATTCCAGCAGGCTGCCAACATTTCCCTGAGGGAAAATGAATGAGAGAAGGGAAATGGCCATTTTTAGCAGTTTATATCTCAGCAAAATGTAAACAGAATTTTGTGAGACAAAGAAGAGACACTTCTGTAGCTGGAGGGCAACCCTCCCGTTGAACATTAAAAGTGTTCTGCAAACAATAGAGATCAGAGAGTTTGCAGAGAACAGATCACAAGAATCTTTCATAATGGAAAGTGTTTGGCAACCCAAGTACAGATATCTCTACCAGTCCCCCTACAATATGGCACTATCTAGCTTTTTTGCACACCAATGTCTTTTCCAATGCTGCTGATTTTTAAGACATAAAATCTATAACAGATGCATAAAGGTGGCCTCAGTTATTATTTCAGAGCCATGCACAAGAGGCCAGAATTTGTCCCTAAGCCTCCTCTTCCTGCTATGTTCAGGGTTATTCTCCCCAGATGTAAGGTCAAACATTAACTTAGTACTTCCTATTTTATTGTCTAATTTATTAACAAAGATGGTAAACAAAATGGGAACAAGTATCCGACCCGTGAAACCCAGTGGATGCTATTCCCTCCACAGACTTCAACTTTTAAATGTATTCTTTCTGTTTTGTTCAATGGACTATCTTTTAGATGCTTATTATATTTTCATCTATGCCAGCTTGGTTTAATTTTCCCTTAGGATATCACGTGGAACTGTATGAAATATCTTACCAATATCTAAATTATACAGCAGTATAGTCACTACCCCCATCCATTTAGTTGCTGTGTTTTCATGTAAGGAACTATGAGCAGGTGTCTTATCCAATCTGATAGCAAGCACAATTTATACACTATGAATAGTCCAAACTCATTCCTCCAATGCACTTAATTTTATTAACACCAAAAATTAATGATAAGATCACAAACCCCAGGTAAAACCTTCTCCTAAGGTTGTCTGTTCCTGGGTTCCTCCTTTCAGACTTTGCAGCCCACACACTGGTTTCGGTTACATCACAGTAAAATCAAGAAACTGAGATCTGAAGGAGCTGTTGCTGGTTCCAGAACAATAATATATATGAATCCTGCAATCATTTTTCATTCCTTTCTAACACTTGGAAGCAGTGCTTAATTTATAATGACAGGTTTCAGAGTAACAGCCGTGTTAGTCTGTATTCGGAAAAAGAAAAGGAGTACTTGTGGCACCTTAGAGACTAACCAATTTATTTGAGCATAAGCTTTCGTGAGCTACAGCTCACTTCATCGGATGCATACTGTGGAAAGTGTAGAAGATCTTTTTATATACACACAAAGCATGAAAAAATACCTCCTCCCTCCCCACTCTCCTGCTGGTAATAGCTTATCTAAAGTGATCACTCTCCTTACAATGTGTATGATAATCAAGTTGGGCCATTTCCAGCACAAATCCAGGGTTTAACAAGAACGTCTGAGGAGGGGAGGGGGTAGGAAAAAACAAGGGGAAATAGGTTACCTTGCATAATGACTTAGCTATTCCCAGTCTCTATTCAAGCCTAAGTTAATTGTATCAAATTTGCAAATGAATTCCAATTCAACAGTTTCTCGCTGGAGTCTGGATTTGAAGTTTTTTTGTTGTAATATCACAACTTTCATGTCTGTAATCGCGTGACCAGAGAGATTGAAGTGTTCTCCGACTGGTTTATGAACATTATAATTCTTGACATCTGATTTGTGTCCATTTATTCTTTTACTAGAGACTGTCCAGTTTGATCAATGTACATGGCAGAGGGGCATTGCTGGCACATGATGGCATATATCACATTGGTGGATGTGCAGGTGAACGAGCCTCTGATAGTGTGGCTGATGTTATTAGGCCCTGTGATGGTGTCCCCTGAATAGATATGTGGGCACAGTTGGCAACGGGCTTTGTTGCAAGGATAGGTTCCTGGGTTAGTGCTTCTGTTGTGTGGTATGTGGTTGCTGGTGTGTATTTGCTTCAGGTTGGGGGGCTGTCTGTAGGCAAGGACTGGCCTGTCTCCCAAGATTTGTGAGAGTGTTGGGTCATCCTTTAGGATAGGTTGTAGATCTTTAATAATGCGTTGGAGGGGTTTTAGTTGGGGGCTGAAGGTGACGGCTAGTGGCGTTCTGTTATTTTCTTTGTTAGGCCTGTCCTGTAGTAGGAGACTTCTGGGAACTCTTCTGGCTCTATCAATCTGTTTCTTCACTTCCGCAGGTGGGTATTGTAGTTGTAAGAATGCTTGATAGAGATCTTGTAGGTGTTTGTCTCTGTCTGAGGGGTTGGAGCAAATGCGGTTGTATCGCAGAGCTTGGCTGTAGACGATGGATCGTGTGGTGTGGTCAGGGTGAAAGCTGGAGGCATGTAGGTAGGAATAGCGGTCAGTAGGTTTCCGGTACAGGGTGGTGTTTATGTGACCATCGTTTATTAGCACTGTAGTGTCCAGGAAGTGGATCTCTTGTGTGGACTGGTCCAGGCTGAGGTTGATGGTGGGATGGAAATTGTTGAAATCATGGTGGAATTCCTCAAGGGCTTCTTTTCCATGGGTCCAGATGATGAAGATGTCATCAATATAGCGCAAGTAGAGTAGCGGCGTTAGGGGACGAGAGCTGAGGAAGCAGTGTTCTAAGTCAGCCATAAAAATGTTGGCATACTGTGGGGCCATGCGGGTACCCATAGCAGTGCCGCTGATCTGAAGGTATACATTGTCCCCAAATGTAAAATAGTTATGGGTAAGGACAAAGTCACAAAGTTCAGCCACCAGGTTAGCCGTGACATTATCGGGGATAGTGTTCTTGACGGCTTGTAGTCCATCTTTGTGTGGAATGTTGGTGTAGAGGGCTTCTACATCCATAGTGGCCAGGATGGTGTTATCAGGAAGATCACCGATGGATTGTAGTTTCCTCAGGAAGTCAGTGGAGTCTCGAAGGTAGCTGGGAGAGCTGGTAGCGTAGGGCCTGAGGAGGGAGTCTACATAGCCAGACAATCCTGCTGTCAGGGTGCCAATGCCTGAGATGATGGGGCGCCCAGGATTTCCAGGTTTATGGATCTTGGGTAGTAGATAGAATATCCCAGGTCGGGATTCCAGGGGTGTGTCTGTGCGGATTTGATCTTGTGCTTTTTCAGGGAGTTTCTTGAGCAAATGCTGTAGTTTCTTTTGGTAACTCTCAGTGGGATCAGAGGGTAATGGCTTGTAGAAAGTGGTGTTGGAGAGCTGCCGAGCAGCCTCTTGTTCATATTCCAACCTATTCATGATGACGACAGCACCTCCTTTGTCAGCCTTTTTGATTATGATGTCAGAATTGTTTCTGAGGCTGTGGATGGCGTTGTGTTCTGCACGGCTGAGGTAATGGGGCAAGTGATGCAGCTTTTCCACAATTTCAGCCCGTGCACGTCAGCGGAAGCACTCTATGTAGAAGTCCAGTCTGCTGTTTCGACCTTCAGGAGGAGTTCACCTAGAATCCTTTTTTTTGTAGTGTTGGTAGAGAGGTCTCTGTGGATTAGTATGTGGTTCAGAGGTATGTTGGAAATATTCCTTGAGTTGGAGACGTCGAAAATAGGATTCTAGGTCACCACAGAACTGTATCATGTTCGTGGGGGTGGAGGCGCAGAAGGAGAGGCCCCGAGAGGCCCTATTTTCGACGTCTCCGACTCAAGGAATATTTCCAACATACCTCTGTATAGTGGTTTTATAGCATGTGCGGGGGGGGAGGGGTCTCATAAAGAAAAGGTTAAGAACCACTATAAAACTGTGTCACAACAACTGTTTTTCTGCATGTAAAAGCCAGGGCCGGTGTTAGGGGGTAGCAAGCAGGGCAACTGCCTGGGGCCCCACACCATAGGGGGCACTGCGAAGCTAAGTTGCTAAGGCTTCAGCCCCAGGTGGTGGGGCTTGGCCCCGGGCTGCAGTCCCATGTGGCAGGACTTTGGCTTTCTGGACCCTCGCAAGTCCAATGCCAGCCATGGTTGGCAGACCCCCTGAAACCTGCTCACAGCCCCCCAGGGGGCCCCAGACTTCTGGTTGAGACCCACTGAGCTAGATGAAGGTAAGTAGTTACCACATCTCTCACTCTTATGTAGCCATGGTGAGACTCTGGCCCCGAGGGCAGATCCTGTGTTCCTTGTACAGGCTGGGAGTTTCCAAAGCACCTACGTGACTTAGGAGCACAAGTCTAATGGACTAGAGATGGTTGGAAAATTGACTTTTTTCAGCCCCATGAAAAATTTAAGTGAATTTTCCCCAAAATTTCCAGGGGACAATTTAGACTTTTCATTGAAAAATTGAAAACCAAACCCAGAAAAAGTTTCAATTTTTGGTAAAAATTGAATTTTCTGACAAAAAAAATGCAAGGAAAGCTGATACTTTCAGCAAAAATTTTCATTTAGCCTAAAACCCAATTTTCTGTCAAAAATTTTCCACTGGAAATTCTTTTGATCAGCCCTACCATTGTCTTGCAATGGAAGCTGGACTGGTAAATCACTTTTGCTTCTGAAAATCCCACCCTATGGCAAAACAACCAGGGAAGCCAATGGGTACATTTTATGGGTAAGGACAATGAGGTCAGGCAACTTTTGTCTGAACTCTAATTTCTAATGACTTTGAAGATGCACACAGCAAAGGAGAATGCTCTGAGAGTTCTCTACAGATTTAGATTTATACATTCGGTCAAATGGAATTAGTCCTTCAACTATAATTGAATGCCCTAGAGACTGTCTAATTGTAATCTTCCTTACACTACTAGTATAATAGGATAGCATACACTTTATGAAAGATGTGGACAAATAGGAGAGTCCATAGGAGAGCAAACATGATAAAAGGTTTAGAAAACCTGATCTATGAGGAAAGGTTAAAAAAAACAAACACTGGGCATGTTTAGTCTTGAGAAAAGAAGACTGCGGGGGTGGGGGAGGGGGTTGATAAGTTTACAATTATGTTAAGGAATGTTATAAAAAGGTCTCTGGTCAATTCTTTTCCATGTCCACTGAAAATAGGATAAGTAGTAATGGATTTAATTTGCAGTAAGGGGAATTTAGGTTAGAACTTTCTGACTACAAGATTAATGAAGCACTGGAATAGGCTTCTCTGGGAGGTTCTGGAATCCTCATCATTGAAGGTTTGTCCAACCTATTCTTAAAAACATCTGTCAGGGATGGTCGAGGTTTACTTGTTCCTGCCTCAACACTGGGGGATGGACTTCATGTTTCAAGGTTCCTTCCAGCCCCACATTTCTATGATTCTATAATTCTGCCACAGAACATTAAAGCTGAAACCTTCAGAAAACCCTAAATTGTAATATCCCATCCCCAAATCCTGCTGTTCTGTAGAATATGCCAAAGCAGAGGAAACAATAAAAGTTATTTCATTTCGTTTACTTGACAGGAGATGATGCCATTCCCTTTTACTAGAATTTTTGAACAATGGGAGTGCAGGTATTAGAAAACTGGAAGCTGATAAGGCATTAACCTAGAACACTGATGCTAGGCCAAATACTATGTGCCAGCTATGCGCAGAAAAGACCCTGAATGCAGGGTAAACAGGATAAGCGGGGGGGGGGGGGGGGGGCAGAGAAGCTGGTCAATCTGCAGCTACACAGTTCGACTAGTACTAGTCATCCCTGTCTTCCACAAAGAAGCAGGGGAGTACAGCAGCCTTGATGGGCAGGGTGGGGGAAGAGGGAAAAAGTCCCCTAGGGAAAGACCCATTTTCTCAGGCTGTGGTCTTGGACAGGGTATTGGTTTTATGAGCATAATCTAACTATAGGAAAGATGTGTCGGGGGGAAATGAACTCTATAGCTTTTGCCCAAAGCCTCACTAAAAGCAAAACCTTGGAAACAAGGCTGGGAAAACTATAGTGAAAGGCAAACAGGGTGCTCACAAGAACAAACGTTCTTTCACTTGAGATAGCACAAGACATGTACAGATCCAGACAAAACAAAATACACCAATATGCCATTTCCTGCCTCACTTTCCTCTCCACTCTGGAGTGTTCTTCAGGATTTGAGTCAGTATCTTTCTGGAGTTCCAGGTCCCCTCTTCAGGACTCCCCTCTCCTTCAAGATGGGCTTCTCCTCTTTATCATAGAGCCGCCTGACCTGGAAGAATGAAATCCCAGAGGGGAAACTTGGCCCTGCAAAGACACCGACTCACACCCTGAAGAATACTCCAGGATGGGGAGGGAAGTGATGGAGGGAATAGCATATACGTATTTTATTGCTCTGGCTGGATCTGTATAGTTCTTTTGCTATCCAAAGTAAAGAGCAATTGGTTTTGGAACCTTTGCACAGTCTGTGTGTTATGTGCTTTCATCTCTCTCGTGTCCCCGAAGGGGTAACCATAAGCCACAGTGCCCTCAAAGTTGGTGCTCTGGGAGGGGCATGCTTAAGCTACTGGAGAGCCTGGGCAAGCTGGCTCTAGTCACAGGGCCTAGGCTCAGCTCTCAGAAGGGAGTGCTGGATAGAGGATCTGCACCCCAGGAGTGTGCCTAGAGACCCAAAGCCAGAGGCAGTACCTGGGCTCTGCTCAGACACAGGAAGCTTAAAAGCACAACAGCTCAGTGTGTGGGCCCAAGACAGCAGCCTGGTGTGTCTCTGGCAGGGGCAGCTTTACCAGGGGCTGTGACAATAAAATCAGCTGACAGAACTCACTGCCACAATTATCACTAAAGTCAAGAACTAAACAGAATTCAGAAAAGGCAATAAGACATTTATATGGACAAAAACCATCACCAGTCACATTACATGGCGGGGGGGGAGAGGGGAAGGGAAGACTTTTAAGGGATATAAACCCTTCTGCTTCAAGGCATAACCCCACCTCTAATTAACGTGAAGTTAGAAAGAAGTTTCTTTCAAGGATGGATTATACCATAATTGCCCACTTTGTGGTTTTTTGCAAATGTCTTCGGAGATATCGGATATGAGACACTGTGGAAGACATGATACTGGATTAGATGGGGACCTCAGTTCTGATTAGCTATGGCAATTCCTTTCTACAGATATTTAAGAAAAATGAGAAAAATCTATCTGCTAATTTAGGTGCATTGAGTCAATGTCACTTTTATGGCTGTGGGTTTTGCAGCCACGGCTTCTGTGGGGGTCTGCAGGCATGGCATCACAGAAAGTCCTGAGGTTCAGAAATCAGTCCCAACTATCTGAATAAGTACCCTTAAAACTGCTGTGGCTGAGGTGAAAAGCCTGCAATTAGGTATGGATGCTGAGCCAACGACTTCACATCAGCCCAACAAGCTACCAGATATATGAGTGACTGACACACACTCATACAAGCTCCTTTCACTCCTCATGTATTTAAAGGCACATCGGGAAGTGGAATCAGCACAGAGACACTTGAAATATGGCACTTCTTTCCCTGATCCTGATTCTCAGAAGACCCATTACAATACACTGATAAACAATGGAATACAGATGGAAGACCCATTGTAAAATAGTGATAAACAATACAAATGGAATTTCCTTGGCTCACCAATGAAGTGGCCATTTTAGATGCTCAAGGGACACCTGGGAGTTAGAGGAGGTTTAATACTTGCCATAAAGCAAAAGAACATTACCCAAAGTGACCTCGACACCAGTTAACTCCACCTGTAGTGGAAGGACTAGCCAATCAAACAAGCCCAAACCTGCCCAGCACCAACATACTCTTTGCAGATCCAGAACAGAAAACTCTGGAGTAAGAGCTACCCGTACTATAGGGCATTAATCAGACAGGGCCTGATCCGGAGCTCAAAGTTAAAAGAAAGAATCCGACTGGCTTGGACTAAGGGCCTGATCCAAAACTCACCAGAGTCAATGGGAGTCTTTCCGTTGACTTTGATGGGCTTTGGACTGGGCCTGCAGAGACCGTGAGCATTCTGAAAAGCAGGACTGCTCAGCGCTGAACTCTTTGGCTATTAGGAATTAAGTCATATCAGGCGTCACTTGAAAGATGGCTATACTCAGGTTTAGCACACAGTGTGAAATTGATGTTATAAGCATAGGCGGCGAGTTACGTCTCCATGTGGTGCCTTAACACCAGCAATATTCAGAGCCCAGGGGCCCAGCTCCACCAATATTTGGGGCTGGGTGTTCCCCCAGCCCCACCTGCCTCCCCCCACCCCCTGTGCCTTCCCTGAGTGTCCCCCGGCCCCCTCTTGCTGCCCCCAGCCCTCCTGCACGCCTCCCCGGGTCCCGGAGCAGAGCGTCCCTGCCTCTGCCTCTTCCATGCAGCTCCATGCTGCCTCCCTGCAGCAACTGCTGCTGCAAGGTCCTAGTGCCCCCCCATCTCCACTGCCAGGGCACACTGACTCTGAGCCTGCCCTTGCACCTCAGACCCTTCCCTTTTCCGGCGGGACCCTCCACCAGCACAGGGGGCCCCTCTGCCTGCAGACACCTCTCCTGCCCCATAGTGGGCAAGGAGGCAGCCCCATCCCCCACCCCCAGTGAGGCTACAGTCAGGGGCAACAGCAGGGGAGGAGGCGCACGCAGCACCCCCTGGCACCCACCACAGGGGAAGCGAGGGAGATTCCTGGACCTGAGAGGGGCCCTAGGACCACATGCAGTGACAGTGGTAGGGGTGAGTGTGCTGCCGGGGGGGGGGGCGGGAAAGGGGGGCTCCTTCCCCAGAGCTCGCTGCTGCCAGCAGGGAAAGGGCTGGGGGGAGTCCTCCTCTCTGGCCCCTGTCCCGGAGCAGCCTGCCTGCACCCCAAACTCATCCCCAGCCCTGCCCCACCCCAGAGCCCACACCCCCAGCCAGAGCTTTCATCCCCCCACCGCACCCCCAACCCTCTATCCTAGCCCTGAGCCCCTCCAGCACCCCAAACACTTATCCCCAGTCCCACCCAGAGCCCTCATCCCCCCGCACCCTAACCTTCTGCCCGAGCCCTGAGCCCCCTCCAGCACCACAAACCCCTCATCTCCAGCCCCAGCCAGAGCCCTCATCCCCCTGCACTCCAACCCTCTGCCCCAGCCCTGAGCATCTCTAACCCCGCAAACCTCTCAGCCCCAGACAGAGCCCTCACCCGTCACACTCCTAGTCTTGCCCTGAGCCCCTCCCACACCCCAAACCCCTCATCTGCAGCCACACCCCACAGCCCTCATCCCTGTACCCCCTCCCTCCACACCTCCTCCCATCCCCAAGCTCCCTCCCAGAACCTGCACCCTGCACCCCAATCCCCTCCCCCAGCCTAAGGCCTGCACCCCAGACCTCCTCCCCCACCCAAACTCCCTCGAGAGCCTTGGGCAGGTGGGGGGCTGAGTTTGGGCAGGGGCAGGTTCTGGGCACCACCAAAATTTCTACAAACTTGCCACCCCTGGTTATAAGATATTAATGATCTCCGTCTATATAAAACATGGGCAAACAAATGGTTGTTGTGAATCTGCCAGAATTATTTACAGAGAAACTCAGTTAGAAGAACTCCTTAATTTCTAAAATAAACCCTGGCAAACGAGTGGTCCTCAGCTAAACTCATCAGTTTGCTTCAGTGAATTACAGCATGTGTTCTCAATTTCGGGGTCACAAACAAGTGTTAGGAGGTTCCAACCATTCTTCTCTTCCCATATTTCTAAATTAGAGGGTTGTCCCCCTACAGCCCTGAGCAGAGGGGAGCAGAGACCCTGTGTAGAAAGGACCACTGAATTATTGTACTGTCATATCATCAATACCATAGCAACTGGATAACTTCAGAATATTTAATTCTCCCTTAATGCAAAAAGGGTGTGTGTGTGACGGGGGGAAGACAGTCAGGTACACTGGATGCAAAATATGGGGTGGAAAGGTTGTTTTTCTGAGTTTTTAAAAGTATAGTAAAAAATAGCTTTTTAAAAAAATTCAGTTAAGAGTGTTTATGTTTAGACCTAAGCAATCGCCTGCAGGGTAAGAAATGCAAACATATATTGTAGCATGGGCTAACACATAAAATGCAGAGATGGAAAATGACTTATGATGTTTATTTTCTCTCCCCAAATTGAGTACAATGAAAAGAAAAAACCCAAATGGGGAAAAGTAAATGCTGAATTAAAAAAAAAAAAAATTAAAGGGAAACACCTTAAAAATCATTTCTGCCTGATTTTTAAACTTGTTACAAGCAACAACTAAAATTGCTATCACTGAAGATAATTAAAATATTTTTTCCTCTGACTAGATTTAAAATTGACACTGTCCCTTTAATAACTTAAGGTATTAGTAGCATTGGTAAGGGCATATTTAACATGTGATTGTAACCTGAGACAGTCTAATTTTTAAACACATAATGTACACATTAGGAAGGATTTATTAAGCCACTGTTTATTGTTTTATTCTGCGTTCCAAGTGTCTGGTGGTCACCTGTCAAAAACAAAACAGATTTTGCTCTCGATCTAATCCTGACAGTTGCATTTTACAGGTCATAACTTTTTATACAGTGGACCCCAAATCCTGCAACCTATTCTATTCAGGCAGACCCCTGTGCCCACACAGAGCCCTACTGAAGCCCCGACTCCGAGTATCCTGATCTAACCAACAGACAACACTGCTTCCTCTTCAATACATTTTTAATGGGAGGCTAGCAAACATTCTAATGAAAAACATGTATAAAATTATCAGATATCACAGTAACCCAGCTCTTTGGACTACACAACTGAAACACTCTTTCATTCCAACAATGACTGGATTTGGAAACCTGAATATACACTATTTTACAGTCCTTAGATTGTAAGCTGTTTGGGGCAGCTGTCTGTCTGTACAGTGCCTAGCACAGTGGGATCCTGGTCCATGACTGGTGTCCGTAGTTGCTACCACAATACAAATAATAACTAATAGTTTTAAATCACGTGTATAGTGTAACTGCCTTTTTGTGCTGTACAACAAGATTCACTTCATTTACCAGATCATCAACTTGAAAACCAGCACAGTGCCGCTAAGTCTACACCTATGCTGCGATCCAAGGTGTGCTTGCCGTACTGCTAAAAATAGCAGTACAGATGCAGTAGCCCAGGCTTTAGCAAGGGCTGTACAAACATGCCAGAATCCAAGGTATGTACTTACGCTGCTAGCCCCTGTTGAAGCCAGTGACCCCATGTCTGCACTGCTATTTTTAACTCTGTCAACATGGGCATTCCTACCTGAACTGCAATCGCCCCTTGTATTGCAGTGTAGGCCTACCCTCATTATAAGGCATGTAATTTTTTCTTTATATATTCAATGTCATGATGAAATAAAGATAGTTTTTGAATGTAAGCATCAATGTTACCATGGCATGTTTAAACAAGTTAACTTCTGCACGTGGGCATACCCGTAACCTCACTTAAATGGAATGAAAAATTACTTACTTTCATCATTAGAAACATTCCCCAGAGAGGTGTGACTGGAATACCGTTTGTTTTCACTTTCATTGAGACATCTTTCAATCCAGCTCTCTGCAAAATAACAAAATTGCTTTTTTGTCTTTTGTGTAAATACAAATCTTTTGAATGATCTGAAGTCTATAATACAATTAGGCTTGCCAACTTTCTGACTGCAGAAAATGGGAGGGAGTTGGGGTGCGTGGGGGGAGGCTCAGGGCTGGGGTGCAGGCAGGGGTTGGGGGTGCAGAGCGGGCTCTGGGCAGCACTTACCTGCGGCGGCTCCCAGAAGCAGCAACATGTCCTCTGTTTCCTAAGCACAGTGGCAGCCAGGAGGCTCTGTGCGAGGCCCTCACCCACAGGCACAGTCACCGCAACTCCCACTGGCCGCAGTTCTCGGCCAATGGGAGCTGCAGAGCCGGCTCTCAGGTCAGCGGCAGCATGCATGGCCTCCCTGGCCGCCCCTGCACCTTGGGGTGCAGGGACATGTCACCACTTCTGCGAGCCTTGCGGAGCCAGGACAGGCATGGAGCCTGCCTTAGCCGTGCCACCAACCAGACTTTTAACAGGCCAGTCAGCGATGCTGACCAGAGCCACCAGGGTCCCTTTTCGACCAGTCAAAAACAGGACACTTGGCAACCCTAAATAGAATCTTTTCTTCTTCAGTGCTTAGCCAGACAGTCGGCCGTACCAATAATTTGCCATTTGGTCTGTTCCTGCACAACCGCAAAGGCTTGACAGCCTGAGAGTCCAACATCGGAACAGACTTGATGAACCCTTGTATTGGAGGTCTCCCCCCAAAGTCCAACCTGTACCTCATTGGGGTAGAGGAGGTGTAACATCTGAAGTCGGGGATTGCTCATTGGAGTTATGCCATCAGCGATGAAGGCTTGTCCGAAATATTACCTTGGGCATTATGCCAGGTGGCCAGATCCAGTGTAAACCCTGAAAATGATGGCTAACACAGGCGGCAAAGATGCAGGGCAGCAGCTGCACCTAGCTACCCGAGGCAAAGGAAGTTAGAAAGACTCAATGGCTCGGGTTGCACAGCGTGAAGCCAGTACCGGCAGACTAGATAAAGGGTCACGTTACCGCGCCTCCGTCTCATCACAGTGAGACGAGGCATTTCCCTAGATAATCGTTCGCTCTTCTCAATACAACACAGAACCACAGGTTTTGCTAGAGGCCTTTCGGCTGGATTTCACTCAAACCTTGCCCAAACCCACATACAAGCCGAATCATCTTCCCACCTTCAACTATCAGATTTCTGTTTTAAAAAACTACACAGGCTGAGTGAGATGTGTCCATGTACATTAAGAGTCTTCTTCATGGAGACCAATAATTTCTCTGACACATAATTTAATATGACAAGACAAATCAAGGGCCCTGTTCTCCTGAAATGCTTTCAAAATTATGCAGGGAATTGAAACAAATGCACTATGCATACATTTCTAGGCCTCAATCTTGCAAAGACTTATGCATGATTTCAATGAGACTCTTCACATGTATAAAGTTAACCAAGTGTGCAAGTCTTGACAGGGTTAGAACCCACACAGAGGCCCAATCCTGGAATCAGATACACTCAGGTGGACACTTATCCCCTCACGAATTCCTCCTCCCAGCAGATACAAGGGTCTGGCCATGGAGCTCTGATTATAGGACTGTGGCCTTAGATGCCAGGTCTTAAGGGCAAGGATTGAATCTTCTCATGTGTGTGCTTGTACAGCTCCTAGAACAATGGAGCCCTCAGTCTGGCTGGGACCTTTGGACACTACTGCAATTAATGTAATTCTTCCTCTCTGGTGGAACTGACCGTGGCCATAGGTGGGGTAGGAAGAGGGTGAACACAAGGCTGCAAAAGTGGTCCCATACTTGCAGCAGGTAGCAACCCTGCAGAGAAAAGACTAAGAGTAAGTGAAGTTAGTCAGACCCTGGTATGTAGCAGATAGCCAGGGCCAAGAGTATTGAAAGGGATCTGGATGACCACACACTCACTTTACACCACACAGCCTACATGAGAGACCTAAAACATTAATTTCAGGGTGCAGTGATGGGCTGGCGGAGGTCCAGGGGATGGTTGTCTGTGAGATTTAGCATCCTAGTGGGTAAACATGAGAGCACTGGCATTTTGCGGGCAGCTCGCTGCATTGCTAAGTGTATCCTGTGGTTTTAGAATGCTAATTTGAAGGTATACTTTGAAGTTATAAAAACAGGATATGTACAACTTTGGTTCAGAATTGAATTTGAATAAATAAAGACGTAAGCAATCGTGGCCAGACAACACCCATGAGAGCAGCCTCATGCACCCGGGTGCTCACACACGCACGCAACAGGGGTCCATACAGAAGTACTCAAGAAGGGCAACGCGAAGCAGCAAATCACATGTTTGCCAGGACCCTACCATAAGTCTTCAGTTACAGTTGGGCACATGCTGTTCGAGCTGGTTAGCCCCTGAACCACAGGTCGCAGCAGCTTCATGTTGCACCACCCCGTCTCTCTATTCCATGTGGGTTCCTGAAGGGAATAATGTTGTAATGCAGCCTTCATTCCCTTAATTATGGCCACATTTGCGTGCACCACCTCCCCTTTCTCAACTGTTTGCAGGTTCTGTGCACAGAGGCAACACATTCACCATTAGACTGCAGAGCACCCAAGAAGTATCAGACCCGTAATTCTCTCATTCCTAGAATTTACTCCCTTTGCAGATGAGGATTTTCCACACTTTTTCAGGAAGGCAGCTAAAGCAAACAAACACTGCAGCAACATATAGCTATTGTTTCTGGTAGGTTTATACCCTCTCCGGAAAGCTATTCCTCTTTCTATCACATCCAACATGGCCATACAGAAGACCACCCTGAGCCCAGTGGCTTACAACCTTACAATAGAACCTTGATAACTAATCTGTACTTTACCCAATCACAAACCACAAGTCTGGCTTTCACAGAAGAAAAGATCCCGTTGAAGTTTTGCGGCAGGTAGATCCAGTACGCTGGCTAAGGGCCATATGCCACATTATTCTCTGCACCATGTCTGGTGTCCCTGCCACATGCTCAAATTGACCCAGTGGTGCTGCGAATCCCTCCCGCTCCTTCAGTGCAGTGGGGCAGAGGGACAGGCCCTCAGCAGCAAAGAGGAACCAGGCACTCCGGATTACAGCAGAGTGAGGTCTGAGAGGCCTATGAGAAAGGCAACCCCACCTCTTTGACGTGAGCTCTTCAGAAAGCAGCCTGTGCTGCTTATACGCATCTCATGGCGTTGAGCTCAGCTGCTGGGATTAAAAGCAAACATAGCTGCCACCACCTCTGAGCAGATAGACTGATCCTCTGTTCTTCATCCTTCTAACAAGAACTGTGTGAGTCATCCTAGCAACAGGGAGCTGGCAGTAGCCATCTGTATTTATCTTCAGTGCCTGGGCCTGGCGCTGGACTGGGGGCAAAGCTTTTTCAAGGTTTTATTTGGTGGTATTTTGCTTGTCAATATCTTTACACATACTGAACCCACTGGCTTCGATCAATACCATGACTTAGATTCATTTAGAAGGCTGACAAACTATAATTTGCACAATCCCCCCACCTCTTAATGCAGTCACCTATGGGATGAGACCCAGTTGCTGTTCAACAATGTACTGCAACCCTCAACTTAGTGGCAGATCCCACACACCACTATCTGCAGCACCCTGGGTTTTCCCCTGTGGTCTCACATTCAAGTGTCTATCAAACCTCTTCCAGTATGAAAAATTATTTGACCTGCCAAGCAGCAAAGAATAGAGGAAACTAACCCTGAGTCTCAATGTTCAGAGGATTACTGGCAAATTTACCATATAACAGAGCACATTACAGAACCTGGCTGAAAAAGGTCTGCTTCTTTAAATGATGTGACTGGCGTTATGAGTGATGGAGATCTGGCTATCACAACCAGTGCGAATTGGTGCACTCAGACATTCAGCCAGACATTTCCTGTGCACCTGGATCAAGATTTCCAAAATTGGGTCCCTAATGTTAGGCTCCTAAAACCATATTTAGCACCTGTATTAAATGAGCTTTGCAAAAGGGCTGAGCATCCACCAGTTCTCACTGAAGTTGCAACAATAATTTGCTGTATTTTTGCTTGAAATCAGCAGGACTCTGCCCATGTGGATCTAATTGTGGCATCAGGGCACAGATTTGCAAATGAGGACAGAATATATATTAGATTGTTTTGTAGAGCCCACCTGCCAGGTAGTTTTGGCCCCAAATTAACTGTGGAGGAAACTATTTTTAACTGTTTTTTTTTTAAAGTTTTTACAAAACCTAACATCCGACACTAATAAGAATATTTTCGTGCATTTCTTAAAAAGCACAAACATGTTTTTGCAGAAATTTAAATATTGCCATCAGGGACTTGCAGAGCCCAAATATGGCAGCAGTGTGCTAATGAAAATTTTTTTTAAAAAAAGGAGCAAGAGAGAAACTGACTAGAAACAAAAGTGAAGCTGGCTGGTCTAGTTTAGTTTCTCACCTGAGCAAAAAAAACCCAAACCAAAACAAACAAAAAACAATAAAAAACAAACTAAAAAGTGAAAAGTAAGTTTGATTTTTAAATTCTTTCAGATCTTAATAATAGAGGCCATGACCCTACAGAAACAACCATATAGGCAGACCCCTGAATGTGCACAGACCCCTACAGACTTCAGCAGGGCTCTAGGCAGGCCTTGAGTCTCACCGTATGGTTGTCTTTTCAGGATTGAGGCCTAATTATTGTTCTGTGACCTTGGGATCTACGTATTGGTTGGTTAGCATAGCCAGGCACAGTCCCCACAACAACAATGCAAACATGAGCTCCATGAAACAACAAAAGCACATCTATTTATTGCAGGAATAGAGTACAAAGGCAGCTCCCCTCCTCCTGCGAGGGCTGTTTCACATTCTCCCTTCCACAGGAAGCATGCACACCCATCCGCCCCTAAACTTCCTCTAATAATTACTTCCCAAGGCAGAAGTCCTTCCCACATGGGAGGAGTCAGACGTTTTATGGGCTGTCTGTGGGTGTGCTTAGTAATATTTAACACAGTCACCCCATGGGGACTCTGTATAGTAACGCAATACAGTAACTCTGTTACACTATTAGTAAAGAACACAGGTAAGGATTTTTTTAAATATAGTTTTTGAGATGACGGTGCCTCTTTAAATAATAAGTAAATATATCAGGGACTAAAAGTGGACTGTCAATCAACCTGTCATTTTACATGCTGCATTTTGCAATTGTATATTTTTTGGTATGTAAGTGAAGACAAGCCCATTATAAATATTACACCATTTCTGTATGACCGAAAGAAGCAGATTCTTAAAACCGAGGTAATTTTTCGTTCTTGATTCCCTTGCTAAATAATTTGAGAATAGGACAATTAACTTCAGAGTACTTTCATAAAGACGGTTTGAAGGTGTTTCCTCAAAGTAATAAGCATTTCCTGGTCTAAATGAAATTTGCCAAGGTATTTATCATAAAGAATGAGGCTGAAAACCACTGTATTTATTAGCCCAAAATATTTTTATTATTGTGTCTAATGAAAGCACACTCAAATTGTTTCTACGTGGATGTTTTTAATGTTCTAAATTAAACTCAAGCTTTTATTTTTTTAAATTCTCTCTCACAGAAGATTGACAGCATAATTTTCTTTCCTGGTTTTTTCCCTTCTCTGTCATGTAAATGTTGGCATTTTTCTGCTTCAGCTAAAGGGATTGAGACGCTGAAGTGACAGAGGATGTTGTGAAAGCCAAAACTATAACAGGGTTCAAAAATAATTGGATAAGTTCATCAATGGCTATTAGCCAAGATGGTCAGGGATGCAGCCCCATGCTCTGGGCATCCCTAGCCTCTGACTGCCAGAAGCTGGGAGTGGGCACCGGGGGATGGATCATTTGATGATTGCCTGTTCTGTTTATTCCCTTTGAAGCACCTGGCATTGACCACTGTTGGAAGACAGGATACTGGGCTAGCTGGACCACTGGTCTGACCCACTATGACCATTCTTATGTTCTTATATGTATTGCTGGCAAACAGCTTGAAAAAATTCTCAGTACAGCAGCTAATCGGAGCTGAGAGATTACTGTAACCAATAAGACTTTGTAAATGTGTATATTCAAAGACTAGCTATCGAGATTGAGATAGACAGTGGTTATGTAAATTCCTACATTTGACTGGCTAATAATGACTGTTTGCCAGAGTAGATTGTAGTTGATGTTATATATGTGAATAATTGTACTGAAGGGGAATTCACAAAGTCATAGATTTAAGGCCAAGAGAGACCATTATGATCATCTAATCTGGCCTTTATTTTGTCTCAACCAATCACAGTGCAGGGATTTTCCACCAGTTATGCAATATTCTGCAATTTGAATGTGGTTGTATGATTGGCATAATCATTGTATGGTTATGTCTCGATATCCATCATGCCAATGTGCAAATCTCTCCACTCTGTAAACCTGGAGTGATTGGCTCCTGAACTCAGAATTTTCAAGTGATTTGACAACAATAAATAGGACCATTTAATTCAGCTTTGCACAAGGGCTCAGGATTCACCCTATATGGATTGCTTCAATTTACTGATTGCTGAGTCACCTCTGAAGTGGGATTTGGCTGCTGTTAGAGCTAGAAATGGGCCAAAGGAAAAACTTTTGATTCAACCACCCACACACTCCAATGGTTTGGCAATTGAACCTGAATGCGATCCATTCCTACTTTCTGTTTATCGCTTTAGTTATAACCTTCCAACAATACTACAAAGCAGATTTAAAACTGCGTGCTAAGCAATTGAAGTAGAGGGGAAGGTAGGTCTACAGATTGTGAATATTGAAAGCAGAAACTGGCCTGCACACCATTACACTTGCAAAGAGTGCCATGAGATATTTAATATCCAGATGTAGTCAAGGAGACTTCATTATACATTTTACCTGAGAGATGGCAGTTCCTGCAACACACTGAACCTTACTACTGTGGGGGAAAGTATTGTTGACCTGACCCCATCCCACTCTGTGACAAGACCTATGCACTATATGCAGCATAGGCAAGAGCGGTAACGCAAGAGGCCTACAGGCCTGCATCCTGTAAGACTTAGCTTAAGCTAAGAGCATTTGCATATGCTGGGCCGTGGTATTTTGACCCAGATAACAAAGTAGGCCAACCTCTAGCCTAGCTCAAGTCCCTAGCTGTCCATTATATGCAACCCCCGCCCCCCGAACCTGCAAAAGCCCCGAGACAAAACGCAGCCACAAGCAAAGTGCAGACCTTTCCTGGAAATTCCTGTGTGTGACCATCTCTGTCTCCTTCTCCCTGCATGCTTGTATTCAAAAATAAAAGGACCTCAGACTGTTTGAACCAAACAGATGGTGTGACTCGTTTTCCACAACACTACTATGCTGTGGTATTGGTTCAACATTTTCACAGGGAAGAGTTCCATCTACTACATCAGTCACCACCACCTCGTTTTGCAGCCAATCCCAGTGCTGACTCAGCCAGCCACGATTAGCTATTCTTGTGACATCTCAAGCCAAGAGGGTGTGGCTTGGGACAACAAATATGGTGGATATAAGGAGGGACTGGATAGCTCAGGGGACTGCCCCTAGGATATGGAATCTTCCATCTCTAGTTCTCCAGATCAAATGCAGCCCTTCACTTTACTAACGAAATATCATTACTGGAGAAAGACTGCCCAGTGCCCTGCGTGAACTCACTTGGTGATCTTACACCTGTTCCTAGTGGGTAAGTGTTCACATCAGAAAAAACATGGTTCTAACAGGCCCCCGTGGTAGCAGTCTCTGGAGAAATGCTGCTGACTGAGTAGTTTATGGAGACTGAACACTTTTCTCATCTCTAGCCTGAAGCACGTTGATATGAAAGACCCTTGCATTCCTGCTGCCCATGTGGGTGGATAGAGAACTTCAGCCTCCACAACTGTGGTTATCACAATGGAGCGACAATCCTGGTATGGGGTCTTTGCATGCTATTGCAATGCAAATAAGTAATAATGATAGTAAAAGGAAAAACAATAGTACATCTTATTCTAATATTTCTTCTGGGGAAAAAGAAGTCCACGCATTACAACACTGTCACGACCCAAATCAATCAACCATACTAACTCAGAGGACAAGTCAGGACTTTTAAACTCCCAAGCCCTACTCTCCTTAACAGAACAAAACACTGTTGGCCATTGGTCTCTGCAGGACAGCCTCACCAGAGTATACCCAGCAAATCATTAAGGGTCTATTCCAGCACCCACTGAAGTCAAAAGACAAACTCTCATTGACTTCAGTAGACGCAGGAGCAGGGCCTAACAGCTTTCAACCGAAACACAAAGTTTACATGATAGGATCTAATTCTTGAACATAACATTACTGGAATAGGGAGCTGAGTAAAGCCCACTGAAGTCAATAGGGTCTTTCTATTGCTTTCAACAGGCTTTGGATCAGATGCTAAATCCATAAAGCACTACCTATATATAAATAAAACTTTCCTAGTGGCTCCGTTTTCTCCAGGAGCTAAGCCTTCAGCGTCTTTATTATTTATTTATTTATGAATGCTACTGGTGGTGATGAAAACCCTCTAGCAGGGACCAGAATGTAACAGGTCTATAGTTATTTCATGAGTCTGCAAACAGATGAAACAATGGAGCAAACTCATCCCTGGCGTCACTCCCCTGACTTTAACAGAGTTACCTCTGAATCGAATTTGATCCAATAGCTATAAGAGACTTCTCTAGTTTATCATAAGGGGCGTCAACTGCATAGCCTAACGACAACAGTTTTAAATTGACAGCATTTAACTATTTCAGTGCTAATCATCTGAGCATTAACATCTAGCTGTGCTTAGCCACTGGTTGAGTAGCATGGAAATTAGGCTGGAAAAGATCTGGCAGGTCACTTTAACCATGTTCTGGGGCCCTGCTAGGGTTGTTCCCTACTGTGCATTCTCTAGGGCTTTGTCTAGTCTAGTTTTAAATGTTCCATCGCTTCCCTGGAGATGGTTATTATTCACTCTAATAGACTCTTCCCTGCTAGGAAGTGTATCTCCAGCCTAATGTTTCTTTTTCTTAAATTCATCCCATTACTCCTAGTTATTATTCCAAGGCTTGGAGTGAGCACTCCAGAAAGAGGGGGAAAGAGAAAAGGGAAGAGGGACAGCATCTATGAGAGGAAAGGTGAAGGAAGTAGCAGCCCACAGAAGAAGGTGGTGTGGGGAGAGTTGAGGGGAGAGCAAACTAAGGTGGAAGCTTAGTAACGAGGCCATGAGCCAAGCACCACCAGAATATTCTCCCCCCAGTTCAACCCTTGCTGCCAATAATACAGACAGCTAGTCCAGCAGACTTGGGACTAGTTCCCTAATAGTGTGCACTACAGGTGATTATGAAGCAGCAAGTCATGGTCAGGCTTATAGCCAGAGCTAGCTATACATCACTTGTTCTGACGAGAAACCCACTCGTGTCTTGCTCCTTCCTTATCTCCTGTAACACACGAGTTTAGTTGCTTGTTGCGTACACCAAAGGCGTCCATCGCCTGAGAAGCACACTATCGTATGCACTGTTGGAAGTGTCCTAAGGTTGACCACAGCAGAGCATTAGAAGCTTTTGAAAGAGTCCCTAAAGGGGAAAAAAAATCATGATCGCTCTGAAAACTTCACCAAAACACTGAGATTTATTTCCTAGCACCAGCCACCTGACGTGGGACTGGGTTACAAACAATTACACGCCTGGTACATGGCAGGGGTCAGTTGCCACCAATTCTAGTGGCTGATGGTACATCTTTTTCAAAACAGTCAAACAAACAAATGCAACTAATATACTATCAACCCAAACCAACCACCAAAAATTAATATGGACAATTAATAAAACATGGAGAGACGTTTAGGCTGTTGGTTAGAGTAGATAACATCAACCGCTAGGGCACATGAAAGTATTCTTCTGCCTCTTCTGGACCATTAGTCAATAACGATTACCTCTCAAGCTCAGTGGCTTTCTGATCACACGGCCACTTGTTCTTTAGGTGGATCTGCTACCTTGATCCTGGGTTTGCTCTTTTTTTGTAATTTCATTGTTGTTGACTGGATGTGCATTATGTCAGCCCATCCAGGAGCACTGCTGGTAGTATCTTGGGTGCCCATTACCTTGGCAAGTTGCCAGATACGGCCTCTTTGAAATCTAACATTCTTTCCCACTCGCAACAGGGGTAAGTGTCTAGCATTCTTCTTGTAGTAGTTTCTTTATGTTCTAGTTTCTTGGACTATCGTTCTGTTGGAACTACTTCAGGGTTAATTGTCTTTGGTCAAAGAAACATGCTAAAGGTCTTTGTCCTTCCACCCATAAATCTCTGAACTGGTGGTCCTAATGAAGCATTGTGAGGGATGTTGTGATATTCCAACAATGCCAAGTATGGACCCCGTGAATCCAATGGGGCCCTTTTGTTCTGTTTATTCATTTTTTGCTCTTTGTATTGACTTGTGTGCTAACCCATTTTATGGTGTGTAGTATGGGCTTGCCCTGCTGTGCTTGAACTGATACACCTGAAAGAGTTGTGAATTATAGCCCATTATTTGTTGTTAACTCATCTGGAATCTCATGGTGAGCAAATCGTGTTTACACTGTGCTATTACCTTGTTACTTCATGTGTTGTGCAACAGCTCAGTTTTAAAAATCTGGAGTAATATTTCACCCAAGAGGGCATATTTCAGTTTTAAAAGACTGGCCCAAACCTTGGACCAAGGACATTCAGGAATCTTATGTGGTTGCAATGGTTCATTTGCATTCTGATTCCTCTATTTCACTACAGATCTTATTTTTCATAGCAGCATTTATGCCTGGCAAGACAGGAACATCTCAAACTCTGTCCTTATCCTCCTCAGGAACCACATGGTGATTTATGTTTGGTATATCTGACCTCATGTTCTGCGTGGAATTATGATGACAGCCATTCTCCAGCATTCCACATATTTTGGGCAGTAGTTTTCACCAGCATTGTAAGCATGCACTGTTCTTTGCAATGTCAAGTCCATTTCTCACAGTAGCCTTGCTTTGACCTAGTGATCAGTTATACCAGAAATAAACTGATATCTAATTGATCCATCTGTTAACTATTCAAATTCACCTGACTTAGTCATTACCTAGCTCTGCAACATGATGGTCAATCATCTGCCCCAGCACCTGGTTTTTTTTTAAAGAATATATACCTTGAATGTATTCCTGAATTTTTTGGAAAAAAAATTCGTCAGTTTGCAGCCACATTCATGCTCTCATTTTAATGTATTATGTAGATCTCCAGTGATTCTGGGTCTGCCGCACATAGCAGTATGGAAGATTTTACCTTCTCTGATTTCTCTGCAACATTTCCTTCCAGGAACATTTGACAGTTCACAATCACCTCCTCCTTTTCTGTGCCAGGTTCATTCCCAGGCCGAAGGACAGCTCCCTCTCTGCACTTTTGCCAAAAATTCCATTTACTTTGAACCCCATGTAATCAATGTGTGACACACACGAGTGTTCATAAGAGACTGGTCTTTGTTTCTTGGTCCCAGTCACCTGGCAGGGGTATCCACTCATTAGTAGCTTTTGGGGGGAAATCATCATGATAACCCTTGAACTTCAACCCACTAGCGCATGCAAAGAGGCATGAAAGCCCCAGACCATTGATTCAGTCCCACAGGGGTACAAAACTAAAGTGAGTTGGCTGGATACAATATCTATGAGAAGCAGGTCTACACCAGGTGCCCATGCTATGCTTCCTTCCCTGCAACAGGCGCTGCTGAATCTAACAGCAAGCCAAGTTGGCCCAACACAGTGATCAGTGCTTAAAGTGGTCTGAAAAAATGTGGGGGGTCTATAATAATCCGGGAGATGCAACTTCTATAAAACTGTGCTTAAAGTGTGCCCCTCAGTGACCTGGTTCAATTCTTAATTATTATTTTTTGCCAGGTCTGTGATCCCTTGTGACCTCTCCTCCTACACACACTTTAAGCACTGAGGTGGTGCATCAGTAAGACAGGCAGGCAAAGAGGACAAAGCAAGAAGACAAGTGATGAGGGGGAAGAGACAAGAAAACAATGACAATAGGGATGGGGGATGAGGAAGACAATTGAGAAAGAAAAGAAAAGGGGGAGGAAGAGGAAATATTGCGGTGGGGGGGTGGGACTGGTAAAAGGAGGTAGCCAAGAAGAAAGGAGGATGGAGGGAGAGAAGATAAAGATGGAGAAGATACCAAACAAACAGAGAAAAGGGAGACCAGCAGAAAAGGGAAAAAGTATACAAGAGCCAGAGAAATCTGTCCCATCAAAAAGAGCACCACTTGCCAGACCCATACAGAAATCTTGACTCTCAAAGAAGTCCAGATGGGCCATCTGGATTGGCAGCAGCCATATGGAAGGACCCAAATACTAAAAAAAAAAAAAAACCCAGCAAAACAAAGCAATAGAAATGAAGATATACTAAAGGGTAAAAAGAGAAGAGAACAGTATTTCTTTTCGAATTTAAAAATGCATCCGGAGCATATTTGTTTTACAAAATTAGAAGGGGTGGTAATCAATAATAAATAAAATCATACGTATTAATTAATTAATTAATTAATAAACAATGTGCCCTAGGCCATCCTAGAGGTCCCAGCAAAGATCAGTGTCCCACAGTACTATGGACTGTACATATACACACTAAGAGTTCTCGTCAGAAGCAGGGAATGGGTGACAGGGGATGGATCCCTTGATGATTACCTGTTCTGTTCATTCCCTCTGAAGCACCTGGCACTGGCCACTGTCGGAAGACAGGATACTGGGCTACATGGACCTTTGGTCTGATCCATTATGGCCATTATGTTTTATCCCACAGAGCTTACCAGCTAAATATATTTCTGAGAGGTTTCTCAACAGCTCTCCACTCTGCCCCCAATATACGCAAATTAGAGATTCAAAAACCTAGAGCAAATTCAATTCCTTCCGCTCCTTCTCCCCTCAGAAAGTAGCACAAGTTTCTCAAACTGCGAGGCTGACCTCCTGGAGAAGGCTCCATTTCCCACAATGTGCAAGCAAGGCCAGGGAACAGGAAAAAAGAAAAGGGCTAAGACAAGAATCTAGTCCTGAATATTCAGCGCTGAATGCTAGCTGCTCAATAGATGGGCTGTTTGCAGGAGCTCCAAGTGGAAATGATCCAGCAAGCTGGAGAAGTAAACAGGCTGCTCCGTCCATGTGATTAAAATGCTTTCTAACTGCAGCCTCCCAGTCCATGAACCCTCCTCCCCTCCACCATGAATGCTCTTTGCTGCCCCGACCCACACCAATTAAAATGTTTATATTAGGGCTGTCAATTAATCGCAGTTAACTCACGTGATTAACTCCAGAAAATTAATCACGATTTAAAAAATTAATCACAATTAATCACAGTTTTATTTGCACTGATAAACAATAGAATACCAATAGAAATTTATAAAATATTTTGGATGTTTTTCTACATTTTCATATATATTGTATTCTGTGTTGTAACTGAAATCAAAGTGTATATATTAGTTTTGCTTATAAATATTTGCACTGTAAAAATGATAAACAAAAGAAATAGTATTTTTCAATTCACCTCATACAAGTACTGTAGTGCAATCTCTTTATCGTGGAACTACAACTTACAAACGTGGGGGGGGTTGGTACACAACTGCACTCAAAAACAAAACAATGTAAAACTTCAGAGCCTACAGTTCCACTCAGTCCTACTTCTTGTTCAGCCAATCGCTAAGACAAACAAATTTATTTCCATTTACAAGAGATAATGCTGCCCTCTTCTTATTTATAGTGTCACCAGAAAGTGAGAACAGGCTTTTGCATGGCATTTTTGCAGTCAGTGTTGCAAGGTATTAATGTGCCAGATATGCTAAACATTTGTATGCCCTTTCATGCTTTGGCCACCATTCCAGAGGATATCCTTCCATCCTGATGACGCTCGTTAAAAAAATAACGCATTAATTAAATTTTTGACTGAATTCCTGGGGGAAGAATTGTATGTCCCCTGCTCTATTTTACCCACATTCTTCCATGTATTTCATGTTATAGCAATCTCGGATGATGATCCAGCCCATCTTGTTCCTTTTAAGAACATTTTCACTGCAGATTTGACAAAGCGCAAAGAAGGTACCAATGTGAGATTCTAAAGATAGCAACAGCACTCGACCCAAGGTTTAAGAATTTGAAGTGCCTTCCAAAATCTGAGAGGGATGAGGTGTGGAGCATGTTTTCAGAAGTCTTAAAAGAGAAATACTCCGATGCGGAAATTACAGAACCTGAATCACCAAAAAAGAAAATCTGACTCAGATAATGAAAATGAACATGTGTCGGTCCATACTGCCTTGGATTGTTATCGAGCAGAACCCATCATCAGCATGGATGCACGTCCCCTGGAATGGTGGTTGAAGCATGAAGGGACATATGAACCTTTAGAGCCTCTGGCACGTAAATATCTTGTGACGCTGGCTACAACAGTGCCATGAGAACGCCTGTTCTCACTTTCAGGTGACCTTGTAAACAAGAAGTAGGCAGCATTATCTCCTGAAAAAGTAAACTAACTCTTTGTCTGAGCAATTGGCTGAACAAGAAGTAGGATGGAGTGGACTTGCAGGCTCTAAATTTTACATTGTTTTATTTTTGAACGTAAGTTTTTTTATACATAATTCTACATTTGTAAGTTCAGCTTTCATGATAAAGAGATTGCACTACAGTATTTATATTAGGTGAATGGAAAAATACTATTTCTTTTGGTTTTTACAGTGTAAATACTTGTAATCAAAAATAAATATAAAGTGAGCACTGTACACTTTGTATTCTGTGTTTTCATTGAAATGGATATATTTGAAAATGTAGAAAACATTTAAAAATATTTAAATAAATGGTATTCTATTATTAACAGTGTGATTAATTGCATGATTAATCGCGATTAATTTTTGTAATCGCTTGACAGCCCTAGTTTATATTGAGGTGTGGGGGCAAGTATTGTCTCTACCACCCTGTGTTTAGGAGAGGAATTTTGGCACCAAGTTTGGGAAACCCTGGGCTACAGAATCAACCACAACTTTGGGCTCCGTTATCATTGCCATTGACGAGAAAGGCAAAACAGAGGGCCAGATCTTCCGAAGAGTTCAGGACTCGGCAGCTCCCATTGTTTTCAGAGCGGGCAGCGGGGTGGGTGGAGTAAATCCATGAACCTGCAAGGAGCTCTGCTAGGGCAATGAGGCTGTGTGCAGGTGAAGGGGCCCACTCAAGCAGAACCCCTTTCAGGGCCCAGGGCTTCCCTCACATGGCACAATAATATATGTCCGGTGGTAGATTTTAGAAGTCCAGGAGAACAGGCTTCTCCGGAAGCTGGACGTACGTTGTGCTGATTTAGGCCTTTCCCCCCAGCGTTACCTCTGGCAACTTGATTTCATCACCAATAGCATGTGCACCCTGTCTCTGTGTAGTTTTAGTACTCATCAAATATTGTGCAGAAATGAATACAATACAGGAAAAGTATGTTTTAACCTAATGTATCATTCCATTCAGTGTATCACTATTCACCCTACATCTCTTTTATCTGCTGTAATCAAGATGATTTCTTACTGTAATTCTCTTTGCCATTTTACTGCAGTATAAATGTACCACAGACTAAGGATAGAATCCAGTGCCTGTTGGCTTCAATGGAGAGACTCCCAGTGAATGACTCCATTCGGCTCTGGTTCAGGCCCTGTAAATCTGTGTAGCAACCTAAAGTTCACAGCATCTGTATTTCAGTGTTTTGCTTACTCAGGGCCTGATCCTATAAACTTCTACTCAGGTGAGTAGCTGTTACTCCTGCAGGTAGCCCTATCCAATGTAATGGGAAAGCTCACGAGTACAGGTTTGTGGTGTCAGACCCCAACTAGCTGCATCACCTGAAATAGCTGTGCTGGGGAAAGCTGGCTATAGGAGGCCCGTTAGTATTATTCTGACCAGAGCAGGTTTTACAAAAACTTTAAAAGTGAGTACTGATTAGAAAAGAAAAAAAAGAAAGAAAAAAGAAGTGACTCAAATACTAATGTGTCTCAGGACATTTGTCCTTAAGCCACAACAATTTCTAATCATCTATTCTTTAAGTCCTGACTTCAGGCAAAACTCCGATTTCTTTCAAGACTGGCTATCAACTTTGCAACTGAATTAACCCTCCCCCCTGAAGAATAGGGTTTACAATGGATGTGCTGACATAACGTAAGAGCCTAACCCTGTAGTACTGATTTGCCCAAAGTTCCTATTGTCTTCAATGGCAGTTTTGTCCACCTAATGACTGCAGAATCAGGCCAGGAATAGCATAGAAAAATAATGAAATCGAAATGCATATCAAGAGCTGAATGCTTTAGAATTAATGACTCTTTCTTAATGCTGTGGGTTTTAGTTGGGACTGTTTCTCGGAAAGACACCTGTCTATCCTGCTATCCTGGTACTTCTGTTGTTGCTCATCATCATAATGAAGTGAGCTGTAGCTCACGAAAGCTTATGCTCAAATAAATTGGTTAGTCTCTAAGGTGCCACAAGTACTCCTTTTCTTTTTGCGAATACAGACTAACACGGCTGCTACTCTGAAACCCATCATAATATAGGAGCTCTTATTTAGAAAACCTGGTGAGAATTTGTTAATTGTGAACTCTGGTGCGCTAGCTGCTGAGAACTGGCTATTTCAGTCACATAACAAAGACCATTTTAGAGACATAATTTCACTTTCCAAACCCCTCCCCACCCCACCACCACACACACTTAACTGCAGCCACAGGGAAATAAACAAAACATTCCTGAGCTGAGAATTTTGTCCTTTCTTGGACAGGTTGGGGGAACTTTAAACTGCAAGGGAGCCTTTTCTCAGTTATTGAAGCCAGTGGACCCCATCCTCCTGCTGACCCCCTCTTTCTTTCTCTATGACAAGTTTAATATGAAGGGGAAAACTTGCCAAAAACATTTAGCATGATCAATTGTACTCAGGGGGTGAAATCTTGGCCCTGTTTGAAGTCAATGTATTTTGCCATTGATAGAGTTTCTAACAGCAGCTGATGTCTTATACCTAATGAACAGATCTGCATGCAAATCTCTAGGAACAAAATAAACAGGAAGGGGACAAAGCCACAACTGCCAGTTACACATGTGACATGGATGCAAAATAAAATTACATATTCACAAGCATTATAAAAACTCATTATAGGCCAAGCTCTTTGTATGAGGAACTCCCATTGATTTCAACAGGCGATTTCCATGGAAGAGAGGGGGATGGAAATGGCAGGATCGGACCCTCTATCAAGTAGAAAATTATACTATACACACACACTTACATCTGAATGCAAATGAGACATGCACACACAGAGACACACACACACACGTGTGCATGCACAAATGTTTGACTATGTACATATTAAAAAACATTCCCTATGCCCAAACTGGCGTAATCATCACCAATTACCCTTCCTCGTTACTACTGTTCTCTATTGTATCCCTCGTGGCAAAACCCATTATACCACCCATCATCCTAGCTAGAATGTCAGCAGTCCGTTTACTCAGCTGCTATGAGTTTCAGGCTCCAGCGGGATCAAGTCTTAGAGAGTATTCATTTTCAGTTACAATGGCATAAATGTATAAAATTCAGCACAGATCTATGGAAATAGACATGAGGGGGGAAATCAGAAAATTCACCTACTTCAATATTCATGCAATAGCGAGCTGATTATTTTTTTGTCATGTAATGTCAAATACCACTCAAAGCGTGGACTTTATACCTGCGTTAGGTACATGACAGCCCACCACTGCTCCAAAGGCGTCGTTACAGTTCTGGCTTTACTCGAGCCCACCTCTTTGAGTCTTGACCTGACGGGGGATGTGTATTCAGACACCACCCCAAGTTTAGCGATCCCAGCATTGCACCTTAATGTCAGGATTTTGCTGGGGAAGGCTCTAAAGTGTGGAACCCGTTCCCCTTGACATTCACCCCAATTCCTCTCATCCTTCTTTATAAACAAACAAGAAAGCCTGGTGTTCTACAGTCAGACACAGCTGCCCCACCCAGCTTTTCCCCCTCTCCTCCATATTGGCCTTATTTTTATTGAATCCCGCCTCCCCACAGATTGATTATTCTTTGGGGCGGTTAAAATAATAAGGGTGTTTTCAAATTATGCTTGATTATATTTTAATAATATTGATATGTAGCACAGAACCCTAGTGTCTCAGCATGAGGGTGTTAAAATAGTCGTCATTGTATAAACAGATTAAATATTTGATAAATATTGAACTCAATAGACAAGAACACTACAGTAAAGCAGGACTGTTCTGTATATCAGATGAGAGCAGGGGGGTCACAAGTGCACAATGTCCACTGGAAGCACCATTGCAGTCTCACACACATGTCCGGAGGGCCCAGTTCTGGAGCCCTTTCTTCAACAGGAGTTTTGCCCAAGTAAAACCTTGAGGACTGTAGCTTAAAAAAAAATATTTTCTCACTCTACTTTTGCAAAATGAGGCACAGTTGTGCCACTCTCCAGGCTATTCGTGTGCGTATTTTTGTTTTAAAAACAACCATTTATAAACAGCAGGCAAATAAAGCACCTTCACTCATTTCACACACACAGCTGAGAAAACTAACACGTCTTTCCCTCGAACTTTTGGAAATAATTCCATAGCAATTGAAGAAAATGTAGACGATCTTTTCCCCTGACTAGAACTCTGAAAGTCAATGTCTAACAGTCCAAAAATCTCTGAAAAGCAGGGTTTAATATAAATTCATGGATACAATGTAAAGTCTTGATCCTAGCGCCTTCCTTGTTCTCACTAAGAGTTCTGCCAGCATAATACCCAAAATAATGCCAGCAGCACCACAATAGTAAACATGAAAAACCATTTCTACCTCTTTCACTGGTGCATTTCTATGAAATCAGATAATGTGGTTAACAGGATTTAGACCCTATAGGACTCAACGCACTATTCTTTGTATATCCACACCATATCAACTTCAAGGTGCAAAAGGAATACAGGATCAGCCCCATGAACATAATGCACTATGTATATGGAAGTACAGAATATAACAAGCACATTTCTACCACAGCATTAGCAATCAATAAAGAAATATAACATGCTTCAGCCATAATAAACAGTTTGTCTCCTAGATAACAATGCAAATTGTTTTGGAAACTTCTTATGAAAAGATAGGTAGTTTTCCAGCAACAAAATAAACCGCTAATTTGAATTTCAAAAATCTGGAGATCTACAGTTAAATACTGTATTATTATTCAAATGTTTTAAAGTTTTATAATCAATCTCTTTGCCAACTAGGACACTAATATTTGTTGAGATTTAAAGTGGTTACATCTTTATACCAATTTTCATGATCAAAATCAATGTATGAAAGCCTTTATAGCTATTATAAGTGAATGTTTACATTCTAGATTTTTTTGAAAAAATGCAAATGAATAAAACAGAATGTTTAAAATGAACTGATATGTTTTAGTAACAAAGATATGTAGCTATAATGTCATCTTCATTCACAGGGAATCATAATAATCCTCATGCAGTGATGATCATATATCCCAAAATTTGACTAATGCTAAAATGCTTTCATCATTTCACGTGATTTAAGCATTTCAGGGTTCACACCAAAAGTGCTTTAAGGACTCTCTGAAATAAATGTAAGCCTTTTGATTGAGTTTAATGGGCTTTGGATCAGGCCCGAAGTATCAGCTTTAGGTCCCACCACCCCCAAAAGGACCTGATCCCTCTCCCACTGAAGTAAGTGGAAGTTTTGCCATTGATTTCATTTGAAGCAACACGGGGCCCAAAAAACTGTAACAACAAGTGTCTCCATACTTTAAACATACATCCAGCACAAACATTCTACTGCAAAACGATCTCCTTTCCATTATCCCCCCCAGCCCTGACATCCTGTGGTACAGATCATTCTCAGAGGGTTTTATAATGCTTGGCAAGATGGCAACACTAGCATGGTCTCCAGTTCCTGTCCTAGGAAAGACATGCTGTTCTTTTGGAACCCAAAAGGATGGGAAGTGATGGAGGTTTCGACCTCTGGGACATGGCTGAAGGTATGTGGAGGTAAAGCTACCCACCTAGGAAAGAGGAGAGCACACACACAACTGCCTTAAAAATAAATAAACAAACACATCATGACCGCCACCAAAACAAAGCTACTGTTTTGATGAAAGGATTAAACTCTGACACGTCATCTAGGGGGAGGGAGGGGAATCATACATTGCAGACCCCTGCTTCTTGTGGAATCTCTGGGTGTGAGGCCTGTTTGGTGTCTGTGTGACTCAGTAATATCGCACAGTGTATCACGCAATATTAAGATGACATGAGAGATTTCCTTTACTTATGGGAAAACTAGCTCTTTGCCCAGTCCTGAAAATATAAAAGCAATACTGTTAGCATGCTTATTCAACAGGTAGTAGACAGAGTCATTTCAAATCTCAGCTGAACACATCACTTTTCTCCTTTGCCTCTACACCTCTGCTTTTCTCTCTCTCTCTGTCACTGATCATTTGCTAGGTAGCTCTGTGAAGCATCTAGAAGATTATGTCAACCAAAGGTGCAATGCAAAATCCAGCTGCGTTGTGTGAGCTGATGCAAGGAAGTGGGTAGTACTAATCATTTGGCTGGAAGGAAGATTGCTCTCCGAGGTGGCCAGAGAACTGATGGTTCTAGATGCCCATCCCTCCCAAGTTTGTTTGGACAGGATTGTTAATGAGTGATTAAGAATGATTTGTTGGAGCTGTTCAGCAGGGTTTCGCCCCTTCTCTTCTGCATGGTTTTATTTCACAGCAAGCTGCAGGGGCTCCTACATTGTATGAGGGGGACATGCATGCTCAATTGGATCCTTGCTCCTTCCACTCCCTCACTCCCCCTTTGTTGTGAACTCGCTGCTGCTTTCTTGGTGCCTCCTGCTCCCAAACGCCTTTTAAAGAACCAAAAACAGAAAACTTATAATATTTTGCTACCCCCTTCCCACTCCCGGAGCTGCCTCCCCCCCAGCTCCCTGCAGTCACCATGGTGATGTCGGGGGCGGGGGGAGGGCTGTGGCTATGGAAACATGTTATTAGTACTTCCACTGCCTTGCAAACTTTTCTCTCGGTGTGTGCGGGAAGGCGCAGAGCTGTCCTGTGAGTTCCAGCGGCTGGGCACCGCTCAGGGCGCGCAAGGCACCATCAGCGCGCACAAGGCACCGCTCTGCCCGCGCAAGGCTCACTGAAGCCAACTCGCATTCTAGGCGCGGTAGCTCTGAGCCCTCTCCCTGCAGCAGGCCCCTTACTGGCCAGGACTCCCATGGATTGCAGTGGGACTGGCCCACCCTGGGGAGAATTGCACCATCTCAAAGGCCCTAGAGGTGGATGAGAAGGAATAGGCTATTCAAAGCAGCAGGAGCAGATGGTGATGATTTCAGGGCCAAATTCTGTTCTCACTCACACCTTGCTTACTTCAATGGGGTTGCGTCGAAGGGGGGTAGACTTTGGCCCTTAAATTGTGAGACATCCCTACCACAGAAGTGACTGCCCAGTTCTATAAGGAGGCTTCTAGCTGCCTAGGTGCTTTCCTGCAGAAGAGCTCTGAGTATCTGGAAAGCTTGTCTCTCTCACCACTAGAAGTTGGACTAATAAAAGATAGTACCCCACCCACCTTGTCTCTCTGGGTGCTTGCTGTGCAGCCATCACCATGGTGTCTGAGCCTGTCCCTGATTGGAGAATTGTGTCCAGAGGAGTCAATGCTGGGAGAGGTATAGAAATGACAGCCCTTACCCTTGCAATGCAGGGTGGGTGATGGGGGGCGGAATGAAAGACGGCAGGATCCGACCCTTGGCTTGGTTCATAATGTGTATATGGCAGGTGTAGCCCTCTTCCGTGCAATGCAGCCTGGCCAGGCTGCGGCTGGCTCTCCACGGAGTCACTTCCTCCCTGGCCAGCAGCCCTGGGGAACGGCTCCCCCTCCAGCCCCCAGAGAAAGATCCCAGCTGGATGGCAAAGGAGACTGCATGGAGCGCAGGAAGGAAGGGGACCCAGGAGGAAGAGAAGGGGGGAACTGGCAGGGATTTGGGGAAAATCCACCATAGGGCGTGTGGGTGTTGGTCTCCCCCTTTGACTGGGGAGGTAAAGGGCATGTGGAGGTGAGGCCGAGGTAGGATTAGGCGGGGGCTTGGTTGCCGGGGTGGGATGGGGCTGGCCATGAGTCTCTCTCCTTCTCCTCCGGGCAAACAGGTACTAGTACTAGACTGGTTGTTTGGGGTCCGTTTTAATGAGTCAGGATGAGCCCTGGGGGAAAAGCTCTCTCTGATTATAGCCATAAAACCCAACCCCCCTGTGAAGATCCCCCCTACTCCTTGCTCTTCCTTTGTAAGTCTAAAACAAAGGGCAGGGTGAGCCGCCAGCTAGCGGTGCGTCTGCAGGGCCTGGATTTTTACACGTTAACTTCCAGCGCCTTGCAGAAGAAAACAAAATCACTCACTCCGCCAAACTTCTGGGTCTTTGCCCAACGCTAGACCTTAAGTGCCTTTAAACAGCATCGCCAGCAAGAGTAGGGGTCCCCTTACAAGAATATCAACAGCCTATCTTCATCGTCGATTAAGGGAGGGGAAGGGCAGACACACTAATAACCGTCTGTCCCAAGCGAAGAAATCTGGGGGCTTTTCCCTTCCTGAACACGGGTTGGGTTCCCTCCACACAGCAATCCCCTGTACAGCCTTGTTTGGACAATCGGGAAACGCTTCAGCTATCAGGAGCCAGGACCACCAGTCCCGGCGCTGCTTCCTCTTGTCTATTTCAATTAGTTTCCAGACCGGAGCTCCTGGATCCCTGCTGCTAGTAAGAAGTGATTCTCTTCTTCTTCATCATCTCTCTTCCCTCCTGTCCACACCTCAGCTAAAGGGTATTTCTTTAGAAGGACAAAAAAAAAAAAAAAAAAAAGGAAACGGAATCTCTCCCTCGGTGTGTGGATGCATCCTTCACTTTCACTCCAGCAAAATTTTGCCTTTGATTCTGAGCACTTGTTGCATATTAAGGGGCGGGGAAGCTTTGCCCGTTGCTATTTAAAACAAAAATCCTCCTAAAAAGTCACAAGACGATGCGGAAGATCTCATTAAAAGGAGAAGGGATTTTGTAATACTTCCAGATTTGTAGCAATCGATTTCTTCTTTGAATTGGTTTTAAAATAACTAATTTCCACGCACGCTGTATCTTAGTTGACGATTCGCTAGGCTAGATTTAAGCCGATGATATTTTATTTTATAAAGCAAAGATTATTAAGTGATTTCAGTGCCTTGCCATTAAAAGTTACGGGCTGGTTGGGTTGTTTCCCCCGTTACTTTAAAAAAAAAAACCAAGAAAATAAAACTGATAAAGAGAAATTAAAACATGGCTGGGTTTTTTTTTTTTTTTCCAATGAAGCTATATTGCTCCTCCAATGCCCTAGGATCTTTACATAACAACTGAAACTCAGAAGAAAAGCTAATTGGATTAAGTCCTCTGAAAGGGAGGCTAAGGTGTCTGAATGAGACAACTGCAAAGCTCCACTTTTCTTGCCATCTGTTTAGCAAGGCTAAAATGTTTTCTGATTAATATTATCTTCATCAATCATGCTGCCATTTATCATAACCCTGCTGCATTTAGAGAACGGCAGCTCACAGAGACGGCCGCAGGGCACAGGTCTGAGCGTTGGGATTGAAAGTATCGGGGATTCCAATCGCCTGTGCCACCGGTAAGTAACAAGCAGTGCCCATAAATAAGTCTGGATTGCGTCCCTGCTAAGAGGGGCAACTTTATCCTACTGTTTAACGACTCTTCACTGAAAACTAGGCGCAGTGTGGGCTGCCTTAGAGCGAGTGTTGCAAATCAGCGAGTACAACGCTTCATTCATTTCAAAACATTTTCATCCTGAGAAAACAAACTCCGGGGTTTTTTTTGTTTTGTTTTGTTTTGTTAAAGGGTCACATCTTTGTAAATTCGCCCCAGCCAGACTATTCCCTCCCCCGCGCCCCCCGAAAGGTTTTGAGTTCCAGCTGTTGCGTTTAGTTCTCAATGCATGCACATAATAATTAGAGCTTCAACAGAAAAAACCCCGGGCAATGATCTCACACTCTGCATTTACAAAATAAATTCTATTAAAGATTTAAATATCTGGCGTCTGCTTATGCGGGAAAGCAGTTCACATTTAGGTGGGGAAGCGTCTTGCTCTTGAAACTTGCATACGATCCGTTAGGAGACTTTAGGCTTTCTTTACATCTATGGCCCCTTTCAAAACACAGCATCGACTCCTACCCGAACCGGTGATAATTGGTAGAGAGCAGACAGGCTTTCAGGGGTTCTGAAATGTTACAATATTTTCACACACACCTCCCCCTCACAACTTACTTCTGGAGAGTCCTCCAAATGCTAGCGGTAATAAGTCTCCCCTAGTTTCCTTCCCTCAGAACTGCCTAAAGATACTGAGCTGGAGGAGAGAGATTCTTTGCATCTGAGTGAAAGACATACACAGGAGAATTCCCAGTGGAAAATATAGCACGGTCAGGGAGAAGGAGCCAAATCAAAGAGAAGTTTTAGTTCTGTTAGGGTGGATCCTGTAGGTCTTCATCGGATAAAACTCTCACGGAGTCGCTGGGAGTTTTGAGCCCATAAGGTCTCTAGAATCTGGCCCATAATTACTCTTTGGTCAACATTGCAAGGCAGGATCCTGTAGCCACTGAAGTCAACGGCAAAACTCGGACTGACTTCGTTGGGGGAAGGATCGGGTCCCCAGTATGTGTTCAGCACGGCAATTTATAATTAATTATAAATGACTAAAACTCGATAAAAGAAAAGGAGTACTGGTGGCACCCTAGAGACTAACGGATGCATGAAGTGAGCTGTAGCTCACGAAAGCTCATGCTCAAATAAATTGGTTAGTCTCTAAGGTGCCACAAGTCCTCCTGTTCTTTTTCCGAATACAGACTAACACGGGTGTTACTCTGAAACCTAAAACTCGATAGAAACCTGCATAAGGAGAATATAAGCCGCAAATCAGGGCAAATGGCCACTTACGATTTCTCAGGTGAAAAATGGAAACGATTCCACGCTGGGCTTATTTCGAAAGAGGACTTTGCCGTGAGAGAGAGCGAGCGAGCGACCTGTTTGGAAAGTTTTTTTCCTAGAAAAGCGCAAAGGTTACTGGTGGATTCAGGGATCTGCTTCTGAGTGGGAATTGCTTTCCTATGTCATAGGTTGCATCAGGACAGGCCGGTGTGGCCCGAGTGTAAAATCCGGCTGGACATAGAAAAAAATCTAGAAATGTCGTTTCTGTGGGTGCAAGATTATTAAATCGATTTCATGATGGGAAAAAAGGGGGGACGCCAGGTGAACCGGCGCAAAAAGGGGGATGGATTCGTTTCGGAAGGTAGCTGACTGACAGCTGGCATGGGGAAGAAATGGAAGGCCTTAAGTTAAGGGAGCTAATAAAGCATGTGGTTCAGGGGATACTCTCAGAACCTGTCCACAACATTACCAGCCACCGAAACTGCAATCCACCGCCACCCGATTTCCAAAGCATGAGCCTTGCCAACGCTGCGGTGCCAGGGGCTGGCAGGAAGCTGCAGCCTGAGCTGGACAAATACACTTCAGTGTACTCCTCTGACTGAGCTCCGCATCCATCCCCTCTAGTCTAAGGAAGTCTGGGGCTTTCTTTCCTTGCCGCGGTTAGGAAGAGGTTAGTCACGGTCTCCGTTTCATTCCAACCAAGGTCTTTACACCTAACCCTGGCTTGAATTTTTTAAAAAATCAGAAAAACTTCCTACTCAGCCAGTCCACCCCAGCGAGGGACTCGCTTTCCAAACCGGCTTGAATTCTAGCTATTCCCACAAGACGCCATTTGGATGAGGTCATTAAAAAAAAACAACCCCTTCCTTATTAATACCGTAATGTATTGCCCTGGAAAGGCTCCGCTCAAATCTAGTCAACCGCCTAAAACTGAAAGCAGAGAGGGAATTAGTTTGCCGATATCCCGAGGAAAAATACAGCCTGCACCTCAGCTGCAAGGGCAAACTTCGGGCTCCAGCCAGCCCTGTCTATTTTTAACACAACTTTTTGGGGCTCTCTTTCTGGTGAACTGAAAACACACACACACACACACACACACACACCAATGCACGTTTGATTAGAAGCCGGGTAACTTATCATCCTATTAGAGTCTAGTATATTTCCTCCACTGTCAAGTTGAATAGTCTCCACTTGGCTGCAATGGGAGGCTGTTGTCTCGAGTCTTGGACTAACCTGTGGAATCCATGTCGGGTTCCTCCAGTAACCCACAATGCATGCTCTTCCCATGGGCAGTACAGAAGCCCCAAAGTCCCGGGGTCTGGAGATCCCCTAGCTCAGAGATGCACACCGAGAACAGAGAGAGGGGAGGGGGGGAGGTTAGAGAGAGAGAGAGAGAGGGACACTCAGTAATCCAGCAGGGCAAAGCCAGACCCGTCAAAATGTTTGCGGATGTTTCATGGGAAAAAGCATCATTTTATAGGAGCCCTGATGGGAGAAATGTCATTGATAGGCCAGCCAGCCTGATGAATGGCTGCTAGTCAGATGGGGATGTGGCAAGGCTCAATGTGAAGCCCATTGTGATGCTGTTTTGAATAAGAAAAGCTTTCCTCCAAAAAGGGGGGCCTTAGATCTACGCAATCCCAACACTTCGACTTCCCTCCTCGGTTAGAGCATTAGAAACGTTCTTCTGATTTAAAGTTCCAGGGGCCTTTCCACTCCCTCCCCACTCCCCCCCCAGTCTTTGGTTCATTACAGCCTGAGCTCAAATTTGGCTCAGCTCTTCAAACAAGCAGGAGATCTGGGTGCGGGGTCTGCGGTGTGTGTAAAGACCCCATCGATCGGCCCCTCCCCGAGCTTTAAATTGGGCTCATTCCCAGACACACATGGAGTTGGAGGCTGTGTGCTGCCTTCCCCCCAGGTCTTGCAAGCTCAGTTTGGCTGGGGAGGGGTGACGGAGAAAGTTGCCCATGAACAGAGCTGACGGTCCAGTTCTGTGTCCCTGGCACACACACACACACACACACACACACCCCAAGGCATTTCTGCTTGGCTCGCCAGGGACTGCACATAAACTGCATGTGTTGTAAAGAGCGGTGGCACGTTGTACAAGTTGTATGCACTTGACGTGCAAGTCTGGAAGAGAAGGGAAGCTCCAGGCGGCGCTTCCAAGAAAGAAGGGACGGTTGTGTGTGCTCTCCGGGGTACATGAAAAGAACAAAATGTTACCTGCGGGTTTTAGGACAACGTTGTAGGGTTCCCTTTAGGGGTGCAAGGGAGCTGGACTGCAAAGAAAGTTGCTTATTCTGAAGGCGGTTCTAGGTGCTGGAAGTGGAAGTAAAAGTGCAAAGCTCGGGCTCTGATAAAGTGGCTGGTTTAGGGAAGGAAAAGCTGTGATTAGAATATGAATAGAGCTCCAGGAGAGGAAGAGAAAGGGGGATTACAGCTGAATTACTTTGACCATGGACAGAGCCAACGTTTTCTACTCTCTCCCCCACACCCAGACTTCCCCCCTCCTTCCCTTCCCTGGAAAAAAAAAAAAACCCAACCACCCAGCGAAACAAGCAGCGCTTCTGCTAAACAGGAAGCCGAACATCTCCTAGTACCTTCAAATCCATATTAAGAGATGAAAGGAGACAAAAGCGTTGCTGCCAGTCGGCTGCCGCGGGGCCCTGCTCGGATTCTGAGCACTCATGCAAAAAGTCTCTGTGCAGAGCAGGGAGATGCTGACACACTTGTTAGCTTTGCCTAAAAGACAATAAACACAAAGATTGTCCTTTGGGGCAAAGGAGTGAGGAGCAAAACCTGGAAAACTCAAGGGGGTTTTGTGTGGGAAGCAAACTGCGGCTCAATAAGAGGTTGCAAAAGAGTGAGACTGTGACAAAATAGCGTCTGAAGCAACGGGATCGAAAAAGCCTTCACGGAAAGGTAAAGAAATTGGCCTGTTAAATTTCACAAACGCTTCCTGCTGCAAAAACATTCCCCCAGAAGACCTAGGAGCAGGGGCAGAGCAGCTGTTCCGGGGGAGCTCCGGGGAGGTTGGCTATTGCGGGCTGGAATCACCTACACCTTAAACAAACTGACCCCTTTGATCCTTTGGCCACTATTGAATGCCAGGGATGAGATGATAATGAGGTGATGGGACACAGTATCAACAAGGAGCATATTGTATGGGGCTGTTTGTTTGTTTGTTTTTTTGGGGGGGGGGAAATCGCGAGAGTCCTAAAGAGAAATCCCAGTGTCGTAGGCTCAGCAATTCCTGTAACTTTGGTATAGTGTAAAACCAGAGTGTGGCCACCGTATTGGTGTGAAGAAGAACGATACACTGCGCTGTGCCCAGCTTGTTTATGTCTGTTGAAAGGTGGGAACGAGGGTCGAATTGCAATAGCAACGAGAAAGCAAACCTTTCCTCTGCTGGGCACGGGTGGGGGATTGTCTCTCTAGGTTGCTCCACAGAGGCAAATCCCTCCTATTTCTTCCTGAAAGAAGAAGTGAACTCCCACGTGTTTGGGGAAGTCGAATCTGGCAATTTAGAGACAGCAGCTTGTTGTTGCCCTCCTTTGAAAGAATGTCATTTTCCTCCCCTTCTAGTTGAATTATGATTTAGACACTGACCATTTCTTTTGATCAGGGCTAATGGAGGGTGGGGGGTGGCGGCAGGGCCAGAGAGACCCAAAGGTTTGCAGCAGCTGTATTTGGAAGAATGCCTTTTGTCCTCGCCGGAGTGTGCTAGGAAACACGTGATGGGTTAAAGTGGGATCATGCTGCAATAAGCAGCTGGGGGCATTTGGCCTGTCTCCTGTGGGTGTCTGTCTGGGAATGAGGGCTCGGAGCTCCAAGGCCATCAGCACAGAAACTGTCTTACAGGCAGTGAAAAGGGGTGGGGGTGAGAAAATTGGGGCCAAGATTTCTCCTTTTTAAGATGGTCGAAATTTCACATCCATGGTCCGGCTCTGCTGCAGCCTGTGTGTGATGGTGGGGCACATGGGGGGCAGCTGCCAGCATCTGGACATCAGGGAGCTGCAGCTTGGGCAGAGGAGGGGCTTGCTCTCCTCCCCCTTTCCTGCAGGACTCGCTGCTCCTTAGGCCTCACAGGTGAATGCAGCAGAGAGCGAGGCCCCAGCCACAGTCTCTCATAGGCCCCCAGGAGACTCCTCTCCAGTGCAAAGTGCACTGTGAAACTGGCTCTTCTGTACTGCCAGACCTGCCCTCTGGGCATCCAGAGCCTCCTTAGTGGCAAAGGAATTCTGCCCTGCCTCTGGCTCCTAGGGCCAGCACAACTGGGAGGGAGGGAGCAGAGGGTGGGGTCTATTCCTTCTTGCGCAGCCACAGCATCATTAACTCAGGCCTGCTCTGCACCACAGGGGTAGGCCAATGTACGGTGCCTTGTGTCAAGGTAGCTGTAGAAGCGTCTTTACTTACATTTGGCTCCAACCAGCACAAGTGCTTCTCTACACCAATTTAATAATACCCCCTTCCTGTGCACAGTCATGCTCGATGGAGCTAGGTTGACGTAGCGTCAGTGTAGACACTGTGTTACTCCCCTCGACTGTTGCTGGCTTTCAGGAGCCATCCCACAATACTCCACCCTGATAGTACAATCGACACAAGCGCTCCTGGGAAGACGTGCACTGCCAACCCATGGAGCCTCATGTGCACAAACAATGTAAAAACCGCAGTGGCTGTTGGCCAACGAAAGTTAGGTCAACATAATGTTGTAGTGTAGACATGGCCTCTGTTCCAATCACAGGGCCAATCACTTACACTGCCACAAACATAGGTGTACCAGAGCAGGGGTTAGCCCAGGGCTTTTACTTGGGGGTTTCCTGCTCAGCTGCAAGGTGGAATCAGGGCTCCATAGTTGGCTGCTCCCTTTCTCTCAACTTCAGAGTTTATTTTTCCTCATGTTATGACTAGAACACTGTAAAATAGAAATAGTGTATTAGATTTAATAAAACAAAACAAGGTTCCCCGGTCCCTGAATTCCTAGCCCTGCAAGCTCCAGTGTGAGCAATCTTTGGAGCCTGCCCGTGTTTGCTGCTGTGAAAACTTTGTGCATGGTTTGGGGATAGGGTGACCAGAGAGGAAGTGTGAAAAATCAGGATGGGGGTAGGGGGTAATAGGCGCCTATATAAGACACAGACACCAAATATCGGGACTATTCCCATAAAATCGGGACATCTGGTCACCCTAAGTGGGGATGTGCACGCGGGTGTATGAATAAATATTTGGAGCAGTGGTAACTGGAAGCCTGTGGTACTTCTGCAGGGTGGGGTGGGCGGTTAGTCAGCTTTAACTTAAAAATAGGAAGAGCTAAATGTAATGGAGCTTCCAGATCTGGGTGTCATGGAGGAGCTCCCAGAAACTGCTCCCTCAGAAATTACTCAGAGGCACAGGCCGCAGGAAGGCCAGATGTGTTGTCAAAGCATCAGGCAGTGGGGCTGAGTGAGGGCCAGTGAGCCTGTCTGGCCAGAGGTAGGCCTCCTAGTGTTGTAGCCTGGCACCCTGAGGGGAGAGACGCCTCCTGCTCATATCAAATCACAGGACAGGCAGAGGAGCCAATATACTATGTGGGCCTGATTTTCAGAAGTGCTGAACATCCAGAATGCCCGCTGAAGTCAGTGGGACCTACCTGGGCAGAGCACCTCTGCACATCAGGCCCATGTGTTCTAACGCTTCACAGAACCATCCCTGTGATGTCCCAGCATTAAATCATTTGTTAGAGAGCAATACAGCAACTACTATGACCACGTTCCCTCTGTGCTGGTGAGATGGATGCAGTTCACAAGTGATTATGTGCAGGATGGGGTGGCCAAGAGACAACCCCCACAGAGCTGAATGCAGCCCAGGGCGGCCCTCTTCTTTAATTTAAACCAGAGGTTTGCCTCTGCAGAGATGACAAATCCCAGCAAGTGATGCTCCATGTGAACACTGTATACTTCCTCCTGCGGGCAGAACTTCCAGCTCAAAGACGGAGGTGGCTGCTAAAAGGGAGCTGAACAGGTATTTGTTTTGGTTCAGTTCAGGTTTGCCTTCAGTGTCTTTGGGTTCAGTTCCAGATCAAGCCACCCATAAACCCCGCAAACATAGTTCGGTTACCAGTGTGAACTGGTTCAAATCAAATTTCAGTCTTAGTGGAAGTAAATTCGAAAGAGAGAGTTGAAAAAAAAATGAAACTTTTTTGATTTTTGACCATTTTTTAATTTTACATGAGTTTTCCTAATGTTTTAGTGTTATCAAACACAATTTTTTTATGAACAATTTGTTTGAGTGAACTAAAAAAGCATCTAATATTTGGTCTGTCATATTGGACCTCTGTGACGAAAGGATACATTTGAAGCCTGAAAGTGTTCTTTCAAAAACTCATTTGTGTTCCTGCAACTGCCCATACAATTTTTGCCCGTTGATACAGCTCGAGCATGACATTTTTATGATGGATCCCCATCAGTTAATATGTTTTCTGTCTTACTGAGACCTGGCTCATCTTCAAATTAATCGAGAATTGGCCCAATCTTTTTTGGGCTTTCCTTCATCCTGATCTCACTATCTTTTCAGAGGTTTAATGAGTTTTATAAGACGTTCCGATTCATCATCTGATCTTTCAGTTTCAGACATTCATTCTGTGACATCATTATTTTAGACTGCTGCCTGAAACATTTCCATTTGCATCCACGTTCGGGTTAAATGAGATTTTGCCTGGACTTCTGACATAAGGGGTTGATATCTAGGATCAAGGCATATACGCGAGAGAAAGATATTTTCAGAATAGACTTTTTTTCTCATTTATTCATTTAAGTCAGAAAAGCTTCTGTAAAAGGAGAAGAGAGTTTGGTGTTTCCAGGTAACAAACTCCATAAAAAAGTCACCTGGGGTCAGTTTTTCATACTGAAGAATCTTTGTCGTCACTTTAGTAGGCTTCAGTGCAATTGCGATTCTTTTAATGGAGGTGGGTATCGGGCAGTGCCCCAGAGGGTGGGGTGCAGGGTAGGCCCTGGGGCTTGCTTCGGTGGGGAAGTGAGCTTGGGACATGGACCCTGCCTCAAGTAGGGCAATTGGAGGGAGGAGGTGCTCCAGGATTGCATATGGGTGGGAGGCATCCTGTCTAAGGGGGAGGAGGGCTGGGGAGCAGGGGGGAAATTCATCTATCTCCTATGTCCCCTTTGCACAGGTTACAGGGCTGTAAACTCCCTTTAGAGAATGATCCTGATGTAGGAGACCTCTCTGGAAGGTGTAAAGCCAGCTCTGTCCCATCCCCCCCAGTGGAGGGGCTCCCTGCAGTGGAGCCAGAGTGTGCCTACATTCCAGCTATTCTGCGTTAGTACACTGGCTCCTAGAGGGCATTGCGTTAGGGATACAGGTCAGCGCCAGCCTCAGGGCTACTCTAACCTGTGAGGAAGGCCAAGCAAGCCCTCACCAGCCACAAGCTAGGGGAAGCATTCTCCTTGGGGGGGGGGGGGAGAGGGGGCAGGGTGTCTCTGCACCAGTACAACAGCAATTTGGGCCTGGTTGATTTAGTTTCCCAGATGTAAAATCGGGATCATTCTTACACAACTGACTTACCAGGTGTGGTATGAGAGTGACTTGTGAAGCACTTTGAAGGTGCAAAGCACTGCTTATTAGTTTCTCATTTCTTCCCATCACTAACAAATGAAAAAAACTGTTACTAACCTTCCATAAGTCTTGTTCTTCAAGATGTGTTGCTCACGTCCATTCCATGCCAGGTGTGTGCATGGCGCATGCACAATTGCTGGAGATTTTTACCTCAGTGGTATCCATTGGGCCAGCTTTACCACCCTCTGGCCATATGCGCCAGTGTAAAGGGCCCTGCCGACCCAGCACCCTCTCAGTTCCTTCTTGCCAGTAACTCTGACAGAGGGGTAGGAGAACGAGTCATGGAATGGACCAGAGCAACACATCTTGAAGAACTGCTACAGAAGGTTAGTAACCAAGTTTTCTTTCTTGAGTGCTTGCTCATGTCTATTCCACGCTAGGTGACTCTCAAACAGGACCTTTGGAGGTGGGTGCAGAGTTCATGGATATGCTGACTGTAATACTGCTCTTCTGAAACCAGCGTCATCTCAAGCCTGTTGGGTGATGGCATAGCGGGACGTGAAGGTATGCACCGATGACCAGGTTGTGGCCCTGCAGATGTCCTGGATTGATACCTGCACAAGGAACGCTGCTGATGAACCCTGGGCTCTTGTGAAATGAGCAGTCACAATGGCAGGACGTGGAACCTTCGCCTGCTTGTAACAAGTTCGAATACAGGCCGTTATCCAGGATGAGATTCTTTGGGATGACAAAAGGTAGCCCTCTCATCCTTTCCGCTACTGCTACAAAGAGCTGCGTGGACTTCTTGAAGGACTTCATTCCCTCAATATAAAAGGGAGGGCCCATCTAACATCCAACGTATGAAACAGATGTTCCTCAGTGGACTCGTGAGGTTTTGGGAAGAAGACAGGTAGAAAAATGTCCTGGTTGTTGTGGAATTGCGACACCACCTTTGGCAGGAAGCCCGGGTCAGGGTGCAGCTGGACCTTGTCCTTGAAGAACACCTTATAAGGGGGTTCCGACATCATGGCTTTGACCTCAGAGCCTCTTCTGGCCAAGGCGATTGCCACCAGGAAGGTGACCTTCCAAGAGAGAAGCAGCAGGCAGCATGACGCTAATGTCTCGGGGGGGGGGGGGGCATGAGCCTCACCAGGACCAGGTTTAAGTCCCATGGGGGGATTGGATCATGAACCTGAGGATAGAGTCTTTCCAGCCTCTTCAGAAACCTTACTGTCATCTCACAGGAGAACACTGATCTGTCATTCAGTGGAGGGTGGAAGGCGGAGATGGCTGCCAAGTGAACCTTAATAGATGAGAGAGCCAGACCCTGATGCTTTAGATGGAGCAGATAGTCCAAGATAGACTGAAGAGAAGATCAGGATGGAGAGAGATTTCGTTTAGAGGCCAAACAAGTCAAGTGTTTCCACTTGGCCAGGTAGGTAGCCCTGGTAGAAGGCTTTCTACTATCTAGCAAGACCCGTCAAACCTGATCCAAGCAGGCCTGCTCTTCAGGGTTCAGCCACTCAGCAACCATGCAGTCAGGTGCAGGGAGGTGAGGTTAGAGTGAAGCAACTGGCTGTGGTCTTGTGAAATCAAGTCTGGGAGGAATGGGAATGTGAGTCAAAGAGGTCTAGAAGCTTGCTGAACCAATGCTGGCATGGCCTTGCCAGTGCTATTGGGATAAACTTCACTTTGTCCCATTTGATTTTTAGAAGGACCTTGTGAACCAAGGGGGTCGGTGGGAAGGCATACAGCAGGCTGTCTGCCCGTGAGAGCAGGAAGGCATCGGAGAGGGAGCCTATTGTGACTGTGCAGTGAACAGAACTTATGGCATTTCCTGGTCTGTCTGGTGGTGAACAGGTCCACCTGTGGAGGCCCCCACCTCTGGAAGATGACATGGATGACCTGTGGGTGAAGAGACCACTCGTGGAGAGAGGAAAAAGATCTGCTGAGATGATCTACCAATGCGTATTGGGCTCTGGGGAGATTTGACGCCTTGAGGTGAATGGCGTGTTTCACACAGAAATCACACAGCTGAAGGGCCTCCTGGCCCAGGGCTGAAGATCGAGCCCCCCTGCTTGTTGATGTAAAACACTGATGCAAAATTTTGGTACAGTGTTGTCCGTCAGGACCTGCACCACTTTGTCTGAGATCTGGGGAAGGAACAACTGGCAAGCCAAGTGTACTGCCCTGAGCTCCCTGACATTTATATGCAGGGAGAGTTCTTCCTGGGACCAAAGGCCCTGGGTCCTGAGACTACTGAGGTGGGCTCCCCACCCCAGGTCTGACATGTCTGAGACTAGGGTTGTCAATAGCTGAAGGGTAGCAAAGGGTACCCCTTCCATTATGGATCCTGGGTCTCTCCAACAGGCCAGCAAAGTGAGAACTAGAGGTGGAATCATGAATATTGAGTCCAGGTGGTGTTTGCTTGGGGAGTAGACTGATGTCAGCCATATCTGGAGGGGTCTGAGGCATAGCCTTGTGTACTGCATCATGTAGGTACATGCTGCCATGTATCCCAGTAGTCTGAGGTAGACCCGAGCAGACCCGTGAATTGGGTGAATCGTGACCTTGGAAATCAGGTCAATATAGCTTGGAATCAAGCTTCTGGCAGGGAGGCTTTGGCTGGGTCAAGTCGAGCACTGCCCTGATAAACTTTATTCTCTTAATGGGGACCAGGGTTGACTTCTGCTTGTTTATTAACAGACCCAGTGCCTGGAAGGTGGCCTGGATTGTACTGATGATGCACTGCACCTGAGCCTGCAACTGCCCTTTGATCTGCCAGTCGTAGAGGTATGGGTAGACTTCTACACCTCAACACCTGAGGAAGGCTGCTACCATGGCCATACACTTTGTGAAGACCTGTGGAGATGCCAATAGGCTGAAAGAAAGAGCAGTGAATTGTTAGTGGCATTGACCTACTACAAACTTGAGAAATCTTCTGTGTCTGTGGAAGACAGATGTAGAAATGAGCATCCTTTAAGTTGAGGGCAGCGTATCAGTCTCCTGGATCCAGGGAGGGAATGATGGAGTCCAGGGAGACCATACAGAATGTCAATTTCTTGAGATATTTGTTGAGGTGACACAGGTTCATGATGGGCCATTAGACCCCCCTCCCACTCCGCTTGGCCTTCTGGATTATGAAATATCAGGAGTAAAACCCTTTCCTTCTCAAGTCTTGAGGAATCTGCTCTACAGTCCCCACACATAGGAGGGCTTGCACCTCCTGGACGAGAAACTGCTCGTGAGAAGAGTCCCTGAAGAGGGATGGGGACGAGGGGTGGGATGGAGGCGTGGATGAAAATCGGAGGCTGTAACTGTTACCGTACTCAGTACCGAACAATCTGATGTTATATATGATCATATTCAGCTGAAGGGCAACAGGTGGTCCAATAACAAAAGGGAAGATGGATATGGAGTTAAGACTGGTATATTGCCCTCAGGCATACCTCCAAAAGGTCTGCCTCACCCAGCCGGGTTATCTGTGAGAACCCAACTGGAAGGCTGAGGTAGGAGGAAGGGGTTGGCGTAGCTTATAACCCTTCCCTTTTCTTTTGTAGGGCTCCTGCCCTGGGAGGCTGCTGGGACCTAAAGTACTTCCTGGAATCTGGGGGCACATAAAGGCCCAGGGAACAAAGCTTGGCCCTTGAATCCTTGAGGCTGTGAAGCTTCGAGTCGGTCTGTTCCGAGAGGGAGGTGCCCTCAAAGGGGAGGTCCTGGGTGGACTGCTGCTCTTCATGAGGGAGGCCAGAGGATTGGAGCCATGAACAGTGCCTCATGGTGACTGCCAATGCCATAGTCCTGGCTGCTGAGTCGGCTGCATCCAGAGCCACCTGGAGGGAGGTCCTCGCCACAGTTTTGCCCTCCTCTAGGATAGCTGTGAACTTCTGCCTTGACTCCTGCAGAAAGGAGTCCTTAAATTTGGACAATGAGTCCCACAGATTAAAATTGTAGCTCCCCAGCAGTGCCTGCTGGTTGGAGATACGTAACTAGAGACTATCTGTCAAATAAACCTTACGTTCAAAAATGAGTCCAGTCTCTTGGCCTCTTTATATTTGGGGTTAGCACTCGACTGCCTCTGTCTGTCCTGCTTATTTGCCGCCGACACTACCAGGGACCCCAGGGTGTGGGTGCGAATAAAGGTACTCAAACCCATTGGCTGGGACATAGTATTTCTTCTCTGCCCTTTTTGAGGTGTTGGGGGGGGGGCAGAGAAGGAGTCTGCCACAGTGTTCTGACAGGGCCCATCACCACTTCGTTAACAGGCAAGGCCACTCTGGAGGGAGCAGCTGCAGCTAGCATGTAGATTAGGCTGTCTTCTGACCCCTTAAGCTCCTCAACCTCCAGACTCAAGTTCACAGCAACCCTTTTCAGGAGCTCCTGGGGAGCGGGTTACTAGGGCCTGCGACTGCCTCGTCTGGGGATGAGGAGGAGGCCTGTGCCAGAGGCAGGGCTCCCTGCTCCTCATCTCCTTCCACCACGTCCATTGGGGCCACTTCCTAAACATCGGCACCGGGGTTGGTATCGGAGTCAGGTCTGTTGCCAGATAGGAAGAGACGGGAGCTCACCTTTCTGACACCACCGAGTATGAGAGGTGGGAAGGAGTGACCAGTACCGGGGGAAAACCCCAAGAATTCCAGTACTGCCACTGCATTGGCCAGGGACCAGAGGGCTGGCACCAAAGTCTGGTGTGTAGGCTGGGTACTGATAAGTTTTGGGTGGAGCGAAGGATTCCCCACCAGAGTCTGAAGCGGATTCTTCCTCTGGAGACCATAGTGGTGCAGTACCAGCTTCTGCCTCTGGGCAGTGCCGGGGAACTGCTGCCTCGGGATCATGGAGGGCTTGCCCTGGATGGTGCCGCGGTGTTTGGTGCCATGGTGGAGCTCGCTGCACCTTGCTCCTTTCTGTCCTCAGTCGCCTTGGCTGACGAAGGGCCTTGAGGATATGGAGAATATAGGATATTGGAGGATATTGCGGAATTGGGAGGTGCAGCGGGGCCTTTGTGGCTTGGAAAGCCTCCGGGATCGAAGGGGCCAGCAGACGCTTGACCCCATGGCTGCTACCGAGAGACGGTGGCAGGTCCCGTACTGGACTCAGCATCTAGGCAGAGTCAATGGCGTCATCAGAGGCTCTGGGGAGGATGAGTGGCCTGATGCAGGTCTCACTATGCTAGTTGCTCCCCTCTTGTTCCTCCTCTGCATGGGAGAACGCCCTCTCTCAGTATGTTGTTTCTTATGCCTCTTCCTCAGCACCAGGGATGGGGAGCAGTGCTGGGAAGAGCACGGTGCCAGGGGAGCACTCTGCATGGTTGTCAACGTTGATTCTCAGCGTTGATTCGGAGGGGCTCAGCTCCGAGGCCAATCTGAGGGCCACCTCCATAAGAAAGGCCTTCAGCTGAATGTCACTATCCTTTCTCGTGCGGGATTTGATGTCTCTGCAGATCTGGCACTTCTCTTTAATGTGAGACTCCTCCAGCCACTTTAGGCAGCTAGCATGCAGGTCACTCACTGACATCAGCTTGCCGCATGAGGTACACAGCTTGAAGCCCAGGGCATACCCAGCCCTTGGGCGAAAAGTCTCTCGACGACAGGGACAATTACTAACAGTACTATATACACTAACTAACTCTATACACTGACTGCAATAACTATATAAAATATGAACAGAGAAAGTCCAAAACCATTGGGAAAGCAACCTTGGTACAGCAAAAAGGGTCATTCCAGCAACCATCATGTGCGGTAAGAAGAAACAGAGGGCACAGGGCCAGCGGCACCCTTTATGCTGGTGCATTTGCCAAAGAAGAAAGTAAAACACGAGCCTTTTCCTTAGTCCTTAAAATAAGCATTACACTTTTAAACAGCTTTTTTTCTGTGAAAAGTGTCAAATTTTATCATTTCATTTTAAAATTAAGAAATGCAAGTAATTATTGAGGGCAGTTTTCAATTTCTCATCAGGCCAAGTGTGTGTGTGTGTGTGGTTCTCCTGGGCTTTTAAGCAGAAAAGAGTAACACCTATTCTGTGAGCACTGCTGCTATCGATTTGTATATCCCAACTATATGTTTAAAGGGAACTCTGGCATTGCCAAGGGTCTGTGGTGAATTCTCCATCATTGGACATTATAAAGTCAAAATTAAAGGTTTTTCTAATATATATTCTCTAGTTCAAAGAGGAATTAATTCAGAAGTTTTATGCCGGAGGTCAGACTAGATGATCACAATGGTTCCTTCTGGCCTTATAATCTCTGAAGACAAATACATTGAAAACAAACCAGTTTTACCTAATATTATTACATTTAGATTATTTTAAAAGATGTTGAAAAAAATCTTTTCACTATGTATTTGCACAACATCCTGCATGAATGATGAAACAAGACTAGCCAGTTTCACTTTTGTTCATAGTTAATTTCACTTTCTGGTTACAAGGCACAAGCACAATGCTGGAGCGTTTGGGAAGGTTTACATGAAAACGTCACTGAAATTTTTTATAAAGGTGCTTTTAATGATCTGAATGGCTCAAAAATGAGGCTGTTTTTTTAAAGCCTGAACAAGTGATTAGCTAAACCCAGCTTCAATTACAGCTACAAGTTCCGGATTTTATGAATAAACTGCACCTAAACATCTTTCAGCACCCTTTTTAATTTTATTTCTCATAATTACACAGCATGATTAGACATTTATGGTATTTTAAGGGACAGTTTCAAATTCATCCCTGTAGACCCAAACTTCATTTTGCAGTGGAATAATAGACTTAGTTTCCAGCCCAGACTTCTGTAATCAAGTTTAACAATTCTACATTTTTAATACCGTCAAATCCCTTGTATCCTCAAAATAAATGGGATGATTTAAAATGATTTATAGGGTAGGTATCCCAGCTAGCAGCAAAATACCTGTTTGCTTGTGCTAGAAAGTGGACTGTGTTCAGCATTTCAGCTGGGAGTCATATTAGTGACCTTCATGTTGAATAGTACTTCTGGTAAAAAGCTTCTCCTGGACACCAAGTAGGAAGAAATAAAGAAGCTGGAATAGAATGAAAACTTTATGGCGCAGTTTCCTAACCACAGTACCCTGTATGAAAGTCCTGAGTGCAAGTATTTGTTTGGAACATTACATCTCCTTCAGTGATTAGACAAAAAGTCATTACATGGCTGTTTTGAGGAAGCCCAGTCATGGCATGGGAGTCATCAGCTGACATTAGAACGGTGTGTGACGGCATTTCACTTTACAAAGGGAAGATCAGCTTGCAGAATGCGGCCAGATACAGCATTTCAAATGCCTTTCTGAAGACTGTGTGCGAGTTCCACAGAGCTGCAGGGAGGAGATTCTCAGTTAAAAGTAGGGTAGCAACTTGAGGGGCTTTTTTCAAAGCAGAGTTCTTCTGAGGGCCATGGACGGGGATCCTCTGCCCCTGCACCTCTACCCTGAGAAGCATGTCCTAGGAGTTTGTCTATAAATGGTTCTTGAGTTATTTCCTATATTTGCTCTGCAGTGCTGATATCATACATAACACCATCTATCATTCCAAAGTGTCTTCCTAGATCAGTAAATGTAGGTGATCATTCTTAAAACACACGGTGTAAACATAGGTAGTAAAATATTGGATTCAACTGAATTCTACAATCTTATTACTCTCCCACTGTATGAGAGGCAGCTCTGGATGAAAGAAACCTGGATTTGACTTTACCTGGATCAGACGGTGGTAGGTGTTTATTGCTGGGGCACGGTTTTACTTGAATTGGTGGAGGCAGCATCTATTCTATCTATTGAGATACACCTGCCTATTGCCACAATAGATACACCTGCCTATTGCCACAGACTCTTTATAGTCTCTGCATTCTACTGGTTTCAGAGCAACAGCCGTGTTAGTCTGTATTCGCAAAAAGAAAAGGAGGACTTGTGCCACCTTAGAGACTAACCAATTTATTTGAGCATAAGCTTTCGTGCAATGCTAGCAATTCTCTGATAGCTACTGGGGTCTGTGCTGCCTTTTCTCCCTCATCTTTGGCTACCCATCTTTCCTACCTCTCTTTCCTCTCTAGCACAGGCCTCACAATCATTATCCCATGACTTTGCCGTCTCTAAGCTCAACTGCTGTACCATACTCTTAGGACTACCCTTCAATGTCACCAGAAGCCTGCTTTCTGAATGGGGTAAGCTATTATGAACACATTCCTTTGCTCCTGCTGATCTCTGCTCTGGCTACCTGTTGATTTGCAGATACAATTTTAGATGTTGCTTACAACTTTCAGAGCCCTGAATGGCCTGTAATTCACCCCAGACCATCACAGCAATTAAGACAGGACTAGGCAGCATGAACACCTCAGTCAGACTATATTTTCCAGGACCCAGGCCAGAGCTCTCTGAGGGGAAGGCCCTAGCATTTGAAGCTCACTCCCTCTGGTGGTCCACCAGAGCCTCAATTTGGCAGTCTCTGGGAACAAGGTAGGTGCACTTATTTGGCCAGGGCTTTTCATTCATTTCCCGCCCCCTTCTCACAGCCTGGCAGCAGAAAGGTAATTTGGGTAGAGCAGTGGCTCATAAGTTACCCTTTTTGGGGGGCATGTACAATTCTGTACATTCCTTAACTTTTTGTTAATAGCATCTTGTTGTTCAGGTCACAGGTGACTAAAAAACCCCCAACCTTTCCAGGTCCAAATGTTCTTCTCTGAATTATCCAGACTGTTATTACTCTGACTGCAAAGAAAAGAAGAGATCCACCCCCTCATTTGTGAGCCTGATTGCTCAGACTTGGTTCATTAATCCGGACACAAAGCTACTGCTCTAAATGTTTGGGATGCAGCTAAAAATAGAGAGCCAGTTCAGTAGCACCTCATCAGAAAATGTTCAGGACTTATCACTTGTCCCATTCCCCCCCAGAGGCAGAGCCATTTATGCAAGAAAATAAGGAAGACAAGTTTACTGAAATTTCTTGGCTATTTAGGAGGCTGATGGGTCTCTCAAGATCTCCACTATGCAGCTAATGTTACTTTCTTGCTTGTGATCCAGACTGCTCAGCTATTTCTCTCTGACGCACCTTGAAACCCTGATCCAACAATGGCATGCTTAATTTTGACTTCAGTGAGACTATTCGTGTGCTTAAAATTAAGATGTACTTATGTCTTTTGCTGAACCAGGGCCCAAGTGTCTTCAGAGTGTTAATTCCACCCACAGCTTTAGCTCTAGGCCCTGTATCCCATTAACAGAAACATAGCTCTTTTTCCTTCTCTAAATCTTCTTAGATCACTCATGTCTATCTCTCTGCCAGCGGATGATTGTCCTTTACAGCATATTTTCTAAAGCTTGGTCACGTTTAATTTTAAAATCCCAATTTTTCTTTTAAACAAATCCTGGGAGACTCTCCATTATTAGCTATAGCACTTATATCCTGTTTTTTCAGGCCTTCAATCCTTGGAAGGCAAGCTATTATGTACTAAAATATTACACTCAATAAGAATCAAAATATTAATCTGTCTCTATAAACCAAATTCTGCCCTCGGATGCATGCATGCAATCCACTCTCAAACTTCACTGGAAGTTGTGTATGCCTAGCTGAAGGCAGCATTTGACCTTATATTTGTATTACACCCCACACACATGCATCTTTTCTTTACTTGCTTTCGGAAAATATTGTTCAAAAAGTTGTATGGAAGTTTTTCAGAAAATGTGTTTAGTCTCGCCAAACTGTTTAAAGATTGTAAATAAATGCTTCAGCGCAATAAATTTAGCAATTTTGACCCTTCCAAGTACTTACCATACCATCTTTTACAACATTAACACTGGGTCATGAAAGCAAAACACAGGCAATATACTTGAAAATGTTTTTATTAGTCTTTCATACACTGTCAGTCTGGAAAAATTAAACTAATACTTAAGCAATATGGATAAACTGCTGTAGTTAATAACCCCTAGGCCCTGATCCAGAGAAGCACTTGCATCCTGAATGCATGATTATCACATACTTAAAAGTTACATGCGTACAGTGCTTTGCTGGATCAGGGCCTTATTTCATAATTGCTATATATCTCATTCATCCAGGCTGCCTGAGTCCCCACCATTTGCTCTTGATGTTCTCTACAGCATAGTCTCCCAGTCAACTTAAAATAGCAAGGGGGGAAATAATAAGGAATTCATCAGCACTCCTCCCTCCCTCCCCCACTCAGTTTTAACAGTCACTCCTTTTCCCAGAAATTCCTTCCAGTTCGGCATACTTTTTTTAAAATTTCTTCTTAAATCTTTGTTTTGCAGGCTCATTCATTGTACTTAGCCAATTTTAGCCTGGGTATAATGTTCATAGACTGAAGTTCTTGGAATAATAGTTTACAGGCATATGGAATGCGCAGGGATGAGACATGGCAAGACGACTTGCAGTAATGGCACCTAGGGAAACAACAAAAACAAATTCATTGCAGGTTTATACATAAAGCTCTGCTACAATTATCAAATGGTTCTTGTATCCCACTGCATGTAAAGAATACATTTTCTATGGCCTCCATCTCAGAATGTGCTGAGCACTCTGGCCCTGTTGCAATATTTAAGGATGTGCATATCTGTAAGTCCCTGAATAATCTCATTGAAGCCAACAGGATTACTCATGTGTTTAAAATTAAGCCTGTGCTTTACTGGATTGGGACTGGAGTGCTCAGCATCTTGCAGGACTGAGTGCTATATCCCCCTCACACGCAGGGAATAGGGCCACTCAAGAGACAGCATTACATAGACAGTGGTCAAGCGGATTCAAAATCTAAACATTTGGCTAGTTGTTCAGTTTCCATTCTACTCACTTTCAAAACGGATAGAGCACGGAGAAGGGGCCTTCAACCTTTGTTTTCTCACCTGAGATTTCTCCCATTACCAAAAAGTGTCTCAAATCCATTTATGCTCATTCTTACTAGGCTGAATATTTCTCTCTCCTCCAGCCTCCACAAACAAATAAGCAACCAAAGCAGCGCAGGTTGCAATTAAAATGGGAAATTAGTGAAGCAGCCTTTAAATGTTCCGGCTACTGGTCACTCAGGGTAATAGAATCTTATGATAATTTAGGGAGTTGGTTTTTTTGTTTGCTGTATAATTCTTTTCAGTACATTTGTGCAACTGGGCACTTCAACTAAATTAGAATGAAAATGCCCTGTGTTCAATAGCCTAATATCAGACTACCAAGCATTCTACAGATTATCTTTATCTTACACGGAGATAAGAACCAGCAACATAAAATTTAGTATTTACTCCCTCTCCCTCTAACCTTACACATCATATGGAGAATTGGAAACTCTTCCGTAAATATCACATTGCTACTTTCCCATTTCTCAGTTCTTTGATTCATTTATTATCCATAATATTTTATAAAGTTTAGAAAACAAGCCACTGAGGAAATTCAGTCATTCAGGAGTCTGGAATGGGCTATCAATCTTTTCAATCTCTAGATCGAGGTTCAAATCCTGTCTCAGATCATTAGGTCCTAAACTTCCTATTTGATGGCTGTTTGCTTGAAGGCTCATTCCGGAAGTCAGTGGGAGTTTTGCCAATGTCCACAATGGTGAGAATCAATGTTTACTCAGTCACTTGATTCTGCTGTCCATGGGCCTGATCCAAAACCCACTGATGTCAATAGCATCAGGCCCAGTGAAGTCAACTGACGCTTCATAAACAAACTCAATAGGAGATGGATATAGTCAAGAGGCAGATCGCGGGCCAAATCTGGACTGCCAGACACTTTTGAATGGACCCCAAAATCTCTATATTTACTACTTATGACAATTATTGTTATCGTTTTTATTATTATTTTCTCTGGAGTCTGGACCTTGACTATACCTTAACCAAGAAATCTGGACCTTGACAAAAAATAATTGGCTACCCGTAGACTTGATTTAAATTAAATTTAGTGATTTTGTATTAAACTACCAGGGTTCCACTCTTGTTGCTATTCAGCATACATTGATTATATATGAAAAAGCATATGAGTTGACCATAACACTAAACAACACAATGATAAATGGATGATAAAATGAACTAATTTGCTAAAAGGCCCTCGATTCTGAGAGCCAACACCAAAGTCTGATGTAGTTATTCCATCAGATCATGCCACTTCTTTCCTGTCCTGAACTATCTATAATAAATAAGGCTACGTTTATGTCATGGAAGTCACAGAAGGTGCGACTTCCAGAGACCTGCTGTGACATTTTCTGCTTCAGCCCCAGGGACACCTCGGGCAAGCGGTTGGGGTGTCCCGTTTTCTCTTTGGGAAATATGGTCACCCTGCAGCTCCCACACTGTGGGCGGAGGGTGGACTCCCCTGCAGCTTCCGGCTGTCCTGGACAGAGGGGGAACCCCACAGCTCCCAGCCACCACGGTGCTGGGGGAAACCATGGAGCTGTAGCAGCGAAAGTCACAGACAGGTCACGGCTTCCATGAATTTTTGTTTATTGCCCGTGACCTGTCCATGACTTTTAGTAAAAATAACCATGGCAAAATCTTAGCCTTAATAATAAATAATGCTGTTCAGGAGCTACTGGTTTTTCAAGAAATTCAGGGCTGCTCTGCCTCTACACGGTCCATATTTTGGAGTCCTTCATTACCAACTGATCTCTCAGCTAGCGGTACAGCAGCATTGACTACAGTACTCCAGTTCAGAGTGAAGAATGGATTCCACTCCACATGATTTGTGAGTTGAACAAAAAGCAGGATTGGTACTTTCTTGACCTGACTGAAGGCAATAATAAGTTAGTTAAAGAGAACCAACTGTTTCCAGAGAATACCTGTTCCACGTGGGCATTATTGTTGCCCGAACCAATAGGCACCGTTATACAATTGGATTGTTGATGCTGTTTTAAAGAAAACAGAGCTCAATTTTTTTTGCAATAAATCTTTTCCTCATTGTCTGTTTATATTTGTGTGAGAGAAAGTTATGAGAAAAGTGACCATCTTCTGCGGTGGACATAGCAACAATTACAGAAAATGAAGGCAGTCACATGTGCAGCCCCAGAGCTCTCTATAGGGCATGACGTTTCTGCTTCTGGTCATACCCTTGTCCAGTCTGGGATCAGTGTGAGAGGCGGTACAGTGATTTAACAGGATCTTTCTTGGAACTACATGGAAAATGCACCTCATAGCTCAGTGGTGGGTGGGGCAAGTTGAGACTGGCAGACAGACATGATATTGTGGGGAGGAGTGTGGGGTATGTTCTGGCTGGTCACATGTCCTTATCTACCCCAGCATTGGTACAGTACAATCCCATACTGTCAGAGGTCTGCCTACAAAATCTAGATGGAGGGCGTGCATGTTTAGAGATGTGCAGTGCATAACTCAAGATATGTGCACTTAGAGGGCCAAATTCAGCCCTTGTGTAAACAGACAGCTATTCAGTGCAGTGTAAATTACACTCCCACAAAGGCTGAATTTAAACCAGATTTAAATTGAAACATTTTCTGTGTCCATAAATTTTCAAATACCCAAAATATTGCACCTGCACAATCTCCCAAAATATTTATGGTCTCCTATGTGTCATTAACATCTTCAGCATAAGAATCAAACCCCGTTTGCTGTATTCATCAGAGCACGGTCATTGAACTCATTGGGACTATGCACAGGAGTAAGGTGAGGAGGACCAGTATTAAATTGGTAACCCACAGTGAATTTTTTTAAAACCTTCACTGGGACACTCTCAGCTGCAGGGGTCTCTCCTCACCCACAGAGGAACCAATCCTGCCACTGAGGGCAGTATGTTGTTACTTTCCTCAGGAAAGTATAACCCAGATGTACCACCCTATATTGGATATACGTGTTAGGGGGACATCTTATATGTAACCATTTTTTCCTGGCGACTAGTGCCCTTCCAGTCATCTACAGAACAATGCGTTGCTACAAGCTTTCCCAGAGCAGTGTCTCACTGATGCTTGAGTCTCTGACAAAGGCCAGTTGAGAGGTTCTGAGCTGCTCTAATTACCTAGTTTTTACTGTGTTGCTCATTAGAGGTCACTGACTGCAACTACGAATGGATACAGCTTATTTAGTAGCTGAAACCACCCATTATTGATTATGCTTCCCCACCAGGGAGCTTTTTACAGAATTAGATTGCTTTGAATGTCTGTTCCTCTCTCTGGGAGAAACTCCACCTACAGTTTACAAACTTTAAACTTTGCAACAAAGTTGAACAAAAAGGGTTTGATTAACAAACCCCTAATTTAAAGGGTTAAAAACTCATTTTTTCACCCTCACTGGTCGAAGGATCCATGAGTTATTTTATGGAGCCTTTCTGATTCCCCTCAGCTCTTCCAACACCTTCAAGGACCCATGTTGCAGACATCATCTTTGTTAAGACTGGCCACATCTGCATTGAAGCTGTACAAAGCAGGGCCTTACACAGGTGGAAGGAGTTGCTGTTGAGAAACATAAGGCATTCTCCTTCCACTCAGAAGCAGATTACACTCTCGTCCCATCCTTGCCGGTGGAGCGAGAGCCTGGCTTTGGAAAAAGAGCACTTATCACATGTTCATTAGTCTGGCCCAAATATATATTTTTGGTATCATGACAGAAGTTCAAAGAGTACGCTTTGCACTCACATGCAGAGTAATGCCTGTCTACACAATTGCTTAACAGGAGAGATTTGAGTCACAAACAACGATTTAGTCTTCTCTCACAGGACTCGACATCAAACTAGAATTTAAACAATTATAAAGTACTAAACAATCCAAATACTGTCTTCTCCTAAGGCCTGACATCTTCAGTAGCCATTGGCTGAGTCATATGACAAAAGCACAACCAGGAATCCAAACAGTTTAAATAACATTAACGGTAAGAAAAGCAACAGGTGGTGTCCTGCTGCTGGGTAGTTCTGCTGTTATTTACAACACTTATATGTTACACGTTTTTTCCCCCCACACATGAATGGGTGCACACTCACGCACACTCGCTCTCTTTAAAAAAAAAAAATCACTGATCATTGAGGGATGTTCAGAGCAGGCTTTATGCTCCTTTCAGGGAACATGGGTGTTTAACAACCTCAATCCTCCGACTATCCACCTAGACTTCAGTTATATGAGCACAAGAGTTGAGGAAAATTAAGAGGTACCCTCTTTTTGGGCATAACACATGTACATCAAATGATAAAAAGAAAGATATTCTGACACTGAGACCGAAAACAGCATCCCATCTCTTTCACATACAAAAGAGCAAGACTTACTTTCAGTCTACTTTCTTGCCCATAACATACGATGAAAAATAGGCAGACAAACTTCCATAGATGTATTCCTGGCAACCTACTGTATAGCCTTATACCCAGTACACCAAAATCGTAGTAGAAAATTAAGGCAACTGGGATCCAAATCCACACCATTAAAAGGTGTTGCATTCCAAACAGTTTTGGCCTCTAATTCCATGTTTTCAGTACTTGAGGAAAATGCAATTAGTCTGCACAGGATAAAGCTTGCACTAGGCTAGAATCCAGGACAACAGTGACAATATAATCTTACCTGCAGAGAAATTTTTTTTTCCTAAGAAGGGGGCATTTGGTTAGAGGGAGACTGACAGAGGGTCACATTCCAATAAGGAAGCTCCATCCTTACTGGGCTAGTCGCGCTCTGCCTTTCCCCAGCAATCAGTGCATCTTTCTAACATCACCAACAGGTGTACCTTGTCTTGTATTCCCACAGTGAAAGGAAGTACCTATCAGGTTGCTCTGTATAGGAGCCAGCGTGGGAAGGCAAAACATAAATGGTGGCAATGTGGGAAATTCAGTAATCTGGGGGCGATTCCACAGCCAGAGAAGTACAACAAACAGAAGATGCAGATCATCACTCATCTCCCTATCCCTCTCTTTTGCGCTGCAAGACTCGCATGAAATTATGAAGGTTTGAGTCTGTGGCAAACCTGACCTCAACTATTCAGTAATTTATGGCTGGGATTCAGGGGTTGGGGGGTTCAAGGACATTGATACCGCTGATTCTCCCGTTTCGAAAAGGTAAATCACTCGTTTATAATATAGATGATATGTGCAATCAGGTCTTTGTCTCTATTCCTGTATCCAGTGGAAGAGCTTTTTCTGTTTCTCTAAAGTTTAGACTTGGAGGGTGATTTTCTAGTAGGGGCTGGAAGTTCTCCAAAGAAAGTAATTTTCCTGTGCCAAGCATAGGGGAGAGTCCAATTCCCCTGTAAATGATTTCTGTCCTGCAAAGAGGTAATCCATCAGCTTTACAGGCACCACAAAGACTCAAGGAAAAACCTGAGCCAGCAGGACTCATTAGATAGTCTGAGAACATTTGCTTTTTTAAAAAACAAAAAACAAACAAAACCATACATACAGATCTCTCTATTGTATTGAGATAAATCTCTGTAGTATTAGAACAGTAGCGGACATGGGGCCTGATTTTTCCAATGCAGGATGCAAGTAACTCCCACTGTTTTAAATAAAAGAGTCGCTTTTATCCTAGGGCAGGAGAATAGAGCCCCTTGAATGTTACTACTAATGCATTCCTGTGTGCTCTTCATTGTTATTTTCTGTCCACCACTGCCCCTGGAATGGCCACGGGGCAAACATTAAAACACCTGTACCCCTGGAGTTTACTCTGGTTCCAGAAGAAAATTTGGCCCAGAAACACCAGGAGAGTGGTAAACTTTGTTCTCTAGCAAGGACAAGCACATGGCAATGGGAGATTAAAGCAATACTAACATCTCCAAAAGATCTATGCTGTACTGAATTGCAACAGCATAGATCAGAGATTCAGAGTTGAGCTCAGGCTCTTCCTGGTCCTCCAACCCAAAAGAAAACATTCTCCACTTACAACAAAACAAATATGCACCCATCTACCCCCGGTTGGTGTGTTAGGTGGAGAAATGGCTTTAGAGGAGAGAATCCTGCTGACTTTGCTCCTGTAAAAGGAAATCAGAAAGTCTATTGCTCATGAGAACAAACAGAAAGTATTAAGGGCTAAAGGGAACTGGAGTAGGTCAGAGAACATAAGTAGAATTACAGTACACACAAAAAAACCCCCACAGTCTCAGCAACTAAGAACACCATCTACTAATGGTGCCCTCTGTGTGTAGTGTAACTTGCAGAAAAAAATCGTATGGTATTAAAGATTTTTTTTCTATTCTGTAGTAAAATTAAGTATGAAAGGACACTACACGCTTCTGAAAATCTTACTGAAAAAGAATAGCAGTCCTTCAAAAATATTTATGACTGCATTAGAAATATGTGGTCCTATGTGTCTTTTTTGTAAAAATCTCATCACTCTTCCCTTAATAAAGATAAAAGTTAACTGAAGCATGAAACGTGCTAGACTGATCACTTGGAGGACTGATGGCGGCCATTAATTTTCAAAGCTAGCTACAGAACAGGTGCAGTGAGCGGCAGTGCAAGCTTCCCGACAGGACTTAGAGCTTGTCCACTCAGTGAAGCAAAGTGCACCAGAGGGGTGTGATCTGTAGAGCGCTGACATGTTGTGGGTTTAACTGCCCCACGTAGACCCAGCTGGTGTGCTCTAAAAAGGTACCTAGTTCACACTCATGTAGCTCCATTTCAAGCAGGATGACATTAATCTGAATTGGGTACCATTTAAAGAACTCCAGCTGGGTCTGCACAGGTTGGCTAGAGCACAACATGTTAGAGCGCTACAGATCACACCCTCCAGTTCACTTTGCCATGCAGGGCAGACAAGCTCTCAGAGACCATTAATTAAGCCCTGGTCTACACTCAAAATTGCACCATTTTAACTAAAGGTGTGATTTTAAACCAATTTAGTTAAATCCATGCAACTGTGTGTGTGGACACTTAAATTAGTTTTAAGTGTCTTCAATTAATTTATCTTAAGCTGGTTTGTACATGACCTAAGCTAATGTGATTTAAGACACAAACCCATCGAAGAGCTTGTCCCCAGTAGGAGAGTTGCAACAACTGAATTAAGTTAGTTGAGTTAAATTGGCACACAAACTCTATGTAGACAAGCCCCTAGAGAATGAGTGAGAGGGCAGTACAGATTCCATGTTAATTCCAACCTTGTCCTGTCCCTCAGACTGCCAAAAGGTACCAACTGTAACTGAGTTTTGGGACATGGATATTTATTCCCACTTTGGGAGATGGACCACAAAGGCCAGATTTTGTTTTGACTTAAACCCTCTGAAACCTCAACTTCAGTTAGGACAGAATTTGGCCCAGAGACTACTTTGTGTGACAGCTGCACTACCAAGTCAGAAGGAACCAGTGCCTTAATAGTGAAAAGCTCTATATCCTGTTACCAATCCCATGACCATTCAGAGTGCATCCCCTTTACACTTACCTGGTCATTGATGTAGATTAATTAAAATGTATGGAAATGTTAACGAAGATTTGCAAAGCACTTTCAAGATAGAAAGCACTACACAAGTGTGAAGTATTATTCTGTAGATGTATTTACTGTGTTAATCAGTTTGCTTCACATTACTTAAAGATTCAATAGCTTTCTTTAAAGTGGACATACAGAACATAAGACTGCACGTGTAAAATAAAAGGAGAAGAGATCAGGATGTAAACCCACTAACAAGAAAACATTAAAATGAGTCAATTTACCAGCCAGAATATCCCAGCAAGCCACACTGTCCACAGACATCCACTTCAAAGGCATCACTTGAAATCATCAGTCTCTCCAGCAAAAGCATGCTGGCTCCATAACCTATTAAACAATCTCGTTCCATTTCTCCAAGACGTAAACCACCATCACGCGATCGACCTTCAGTGGGTTGCCTTTGAAATAAACAATTTAAAGAATATAATAAATATTTCTGGAACATATGTCCTCAAATTTTAGGAATGTATTCCCTAAGGAATAGTACCAATAGGCTTACATTAAAGGTCTACAACCACAGGGCAAATCCTGCAAGCCTTTATTCATGCAAGTAGTCCTTACTCATGCGCGAGTAATATGTAGTAGTTACATGAGTAAGGATTGCAAAATCTAGACAGTAATTCTTTATTTCACAGATTTAGTTGAATAAATGCAAAACACATGAATTTTCATTAGCCAAGAATCCAGTTATAACTACATACATGAATACAAAATTAGTAAACATTATATTTACAGAGCATTCAAAGTACTGAAGTTTTATTATCCAGCTAAATAAAACAGGAGCCAAAACAGATATTGTGTTTTCAATTGGACATATATTCTAGCTAATGGGATCTAGGAAAAAAAAAAAAACTTCACACCTCTGATAAAATTTTAAACAAGTCATTTGATACATGTAGAAATGAAAAAAAACCCTACTGGAAAAATGAGATGTTTGTTTTAATTTGACTTTTTTTTAAAAAGTCAATGTCCTTTTACAAGGTTTTTTTTTTTTTTTTAATTTACTTTCACTTTAAAACATACATTAAAAGGGAGCACCTATGCTTCAGGTGCCCCTTGACATATTTTAAAAACTGTGTTATACAAACAGCTGTTCCAGGAATCCCTTTTTGCCCAATCTTTAAAATAAGTCATAATACAACAGTTAGAAATATTATGATCTCCCACCAGTGTCCTCTTGGTCTCTCTCAGCTAGGTAAAATACAGGAGGCTTTGCAACAGGCCCAACAGTGTTTGCAAACAAACATCAATAAACTAGGACAATTTGGATCCAGGACAGCAAGTTCCAAAGCTGAAGGGCCCTGGAAGAACATCCAGCCTGCTGCTTCCTCTCTTTTTGTGTGTTCGTAAAAGATTATTAAACTGGAAATAATTTTAAAAAAGCCTTTTCTTAACGTTTATGCAGTTTGTCTAAGCAGAAATGCAAAACATACATAGATTTGTCAGGTCAGTGTTGCCAACTCATGATTTCATCACAAATTTCATGATATTTGGCATTTTACTTAGACCCAGCTCCTGAAGACAAGTGATTATTGGAAAATCTCAGCCTTTGTTTGCAAAAATAGGAAGTTTCTGCCCCTTGTGGTTGTGGAGAAATGCTTGAAATGTGATTCCAGTGCACTCTAAAAGGCTCTGAAACCAGAATGCAAATCAAAATGCAAAACTGGCTTTAAAAAAAAAAGTAGTTTTTTACATGAATCTCATGATTCTGGAATGTTTTAGGTTGGCAATACTGCAGACTTTGATTATCACATACTAGCACACTGCACAGCAATACTTGGGTTGCAAACAGCAGTTGAATGACAAAAAAGCAACTTTTAAAAAAACGTAATGGAGACATTTAAAAATATCACAATGTATTAAACAAAATAATGTACATGCATTGCCTAAATTATTACAGTATACCTTTAAGTAATTAAAATATTGTCTGTTTTGTCCTGGATAATTTGATAATCAGAAAGTGGTTGCCAGAATATGCCACATGAAATATTTAAAAGAAGATAAAAGGATTTTAAAGGTTTAGGGATGGATACAAAATGACCACTGAAGTCAATGGAAGTTTCTACTTCAATGAGCTATGGATCAAGCCCTTAAACACCAAGGGATAAGAAGAATTGTTTATGGTGGTCCTAAAGTACAGGTTTACCTGGGTGGTGGAGCTGGATATCTGGATCCTCTGCATCACTGGAGTGGCATAAAGCAGCCAGTGTGTACTAGCGAATCAGGCCTGCAACTTTTGTAATATACGTATTTTGTGTATAATAATTCAAATTATTTTATTTCCAGAGTAAAGTTGTAATTTTACAGTGAAAAATGGTTCCAAAAATAAATGGCCTCAATATCTAATTAACCTACTTAATAACTACAAAAAGTTATCTTAGTTACTAGATTCAATGGATCTTGTCAAGGTTTAAATTGTATTTACTTTTCGAAGAAGTCTTTCCTTTTTTGTGTCACCACCTTGGGAACGTAAAGCTAATCTGTTTGCAATTCAAATTTGTCCTTCCATTCATGTAACTGGTTTCATTTTCTTCCTTGTTGTGACAATAGGAGGAATCTGTTTACAGTTTAACATCCTAGTTCTCACACACACACACGGATGGTGGCATGTTCATTGCTCAGACACTGCTTTAATGACTGATCCTGGAGCTTATCCAGCAAGGCTGTGAGGGCCAGATTTTGAAAGGTATCTGAATAAAGATGCACCTCAAGATGCACATAGGCACCTAAGCGCTTTTGAAAATCTCACTAGGCACTTATCTGCATCTTTTATGTGCCTACCTACCTTTGAAAATCTGCCTCGGAGAACCTACGACTCCCCTTCCAGTCAATGAAATAATGAGATTTTGGAAAAGCTATGTGCACTCTTTCCTTTCTAGTCTTTAAAAAGCTGTGGTCTTTAAAGATACAGAGCAAAGCACCAAAGTCCCCCATTTTCAAAACTTGCACAGATGCCTACGTTTCACTGAAAGTCAATGGGACTTCGGTGCTTTAGAAAATTTTACCCAGAGAGTGGGGTTTTCAAAACCTCCTAAGTAAGCTAGCAGCACAAGGCGTACATGACGTCAATGGGACTTGTTCTCCTCACTCACTGAGGTGCTTTGAAATTTCCCCTCCCCTTTAAGCGTTATTTAATATTATAAAATATAATATTTATAAAGGGTTTGCGTGTTCTCTCTCTTTCACCCATCCAGCCACCCCGGCTGTTGTCCCTCCTTTCTGCATTCTAAACAGAGGTTCAAGAGACCCAAACATGGAAGCTTTAAAAACAGAAAACATTTCAAATGTCAAAAAACAAAAAGAGAAACACAAATAAAACCAGAAAGCACCAGGAGCACTGAAAGTAAAAGAACCACATCCTTAAACGAAAAAAGAAAAGGAGGACTTGTGGCTACAGCCGTAGCTCATGAAAGCTTATGCTCAAATAAATGTGTTGGTCTCTAAGGTGCCACAAGTCCTCCTTTTCTTTTTGCGGATACAGACTAACACGGCTGCTACTCTGAAACCTATCCTTAAATGAAAAACTGGGGCCAGTTGATCCTGATATTGTTTATTTAACTATTACCGTTAGAACCAGAATAATCAAGCAGTTAACTCCAATGTTTATTTACTTAAAAAACCCAACCCAAATCAGCAATTTAATGGCACTATTCTGCATTATCCAGAAGACTGAGTTCAATTTCTTGCCCTGTTTCTTGCTTCCTAGGCCAGCAGAGGAAAAGGTACTTAACCCCTGGGGATGAAAGTATGTCTCACTCTGCTCAACAGTGATCCCCCTCATTCCTGTTAAACAACAGTGCTAGCTGGCTGAATCACTGGACCTCAAGGGTGGGGATGTTATCCAAAGGACCTTCATATCTCTGACAGGAAGAGAGGGGACACTGCTCCAAGGCCTTGGGGATTGGAGGGCAACATTGACCAGTATTACCAAATTATTTTCTTACAATGCACTATGAAACCGGCGTGTCTGATTATTTCAAAATGCAAGCAGGCAACAAGCTAGGACTGAGTTATTCATTCTGATAATTGTGTGTGTGCGCGTGCGCACGCACAAGAGGAGAAAATAACCCACAGAGGAGCCAACACCGATTTCCTACATAGAACAGTAAATGTAGTTACGTATATACAGAGCTGACTGGGCAATAGAATTCTAGCTTCCTCTTTGATGCTGCCTGTGAGCTTTATTTGGGGCCTTTGGCACCCGTTTATGTCTCAGGGGTGGAGACCCAGGAACCCCAAACATTTGCCATAGAGCAGAGAGGACAGGATGAGGTTAAAATTAGGTACACTGCCTAACCCTCAAAGCCTTTATATTCATACACCAGCTGCTGTCAGGTCTCTCTCTTTGCAGTGACATTTTGCTGCCACAGACACAGCTTTCTGAAACGGACCAATTTAGTCTAACAGCGGAGAAAGGGTCTGATTCCGAGTCAACTTCGCTCCTCTGGCACAATGGAACTTTCTATGATCAGGGTGAAGCTGACCTGTGCAGGAGACAGGGCTTTCTCAGGGGTCACTCAGACCGTCAAAAGAACTCCCTCAAGAACTAAGGACCTCCCCACCTGCTATTCTATCGGCAAGGTGCACTTCTGTAACCTTGCCTTCTCTATCAGAAACACATAGCTCTTTTGGTCTCTCTCGCTCTCTCTTTTTTTTTTTAACCAAACAAACACTAAAACAAGACACTCCCCTGCACACACACCTCTCCCTGGGGAAAGGGCAAGAGGACAAACATCTGACAGATGTTAGTCACGTTGCTTAATGCTATACTGGAAGTCCCTCAGATACTACAATGATGGTGTAAAAACCTATACAGAACAGAATAGCAGATTAAATTCAGATGCAAGATGATACACATTAGAAGAAATAAATATTAGACTACCCATATATATATTGACAGGTTCTACCTTAACTAAATGCTCATGGAAAAAAATTCTAGATATCAAGGAGATAAATGAACACATCTGCTCAACGCATAGCAATAGTAAAAAAGCAAAAATTGATGTTTAAGGCAATGAGGCTGGACAGATGTCTGTGGGCATCACTTAATCTGCTGAATCTTTAGTACTAGTGATGCTCAAGAAGGAAAGAAGCCAGCTTTGAATCTCAGATCCCAGGTGGAGTTTTCCACAGTTGTAAAGAGATAGTTTTACAAAGCAAAACTAAGCACATTTGATATGGAAATGACAATAACCAGTGAACCCCACAATGAAATGTCATCTTTATAGGAGTACTATTCAAAAGAGTCACATTTTAAGATACAGTTAGTCCACTTTGTCCTCTGTAAAATGCAATGGATGAAGAAACGAACACGAAAGTCTGGAACTTATTCTCTTAGTGGAGGTGATGGTAATAAGAAAGGATGAATTAGTGGAGAAAAACAGTTTCTAAGACCGGTGGTCATGAGGCAGCTTAAATAGAACAATCCACTAGCTTCCTCAAAGGCAAGGGGAAAGCCAGATAAAAGCAGACAGGGACTATTATGCAGGTATGTGAGGGTAGGTTATAAAAGGGGACAGTGATCAATTGCTGTCATTCGTTAACAAGAACGGATCATAGGTAATGGTGCTAAGATTTAGATGGGGCATATAAGTACCAAGATAACACTAGTTAGGTAAATAGGGTTCCAGAAGAGATTTTGGAATCATCTTCACTAGTGATATTCAAGACTAGATTGGACAACCAACTGTCTCACAGGATTTAGGGATCATGCAAGCAATCCTGCTATGATGCAGAGGAATGGACAAAGTAATCCACCAGAGGTCACTTCCAAGCAAAGTGATTCAGTGATATAAGGTTTGATAAGCCAAAAGGATCCATCAACTTGAAGGTAGCATGAGCAGCCATATCGACTATAGCTGAAGGGGATGAGTCTTTGTTTGGCCTCAAGGGCAAGAAGCCAGATAAATCCAATGAAAGCAGAAGATTTCAGAGTCCTTGAGTGTGTAGATGGAGGTATTAAATCTCTGGAAGCATATCACATTACATACATGCTTTTTCAAGCACACCCTCTGACTCCTAAACTTGAAACTAAAGACACCAATGTTGATCCTTTTTGCTCCTGATGTAGCGGGGTAGTGTAGGCTTGGCCATGTTTATTCAAGGGGAAAGCCAGATGAAAGCAAACATGACTGCAGACAAGAGAATTCATATTTAGTGCAATGATAACCGCATCACGGGAACTGAGGAAGCTTTATCAGATCTTTAATGAAACAGCTGAAAATGGAGACTTACCATAGGTTTCTTTGTAAGTTCTGACACTGATGAATTGCAGGGTGTGCTGAAATTGCCAACAAGCACCATGCTGAATAAGAACAGAAAGGTCACTGATTGGTAAATGCCATCTTGGAGTGTATCTCTTTCTTGACCATACCACAGGGATTGAGGTTGGGTGGGAGGGGGAAGGAGACAGCATTGCAGATGCTGTATTTTGGGGATGTGTGCATACCATTTCAATGGGTGTTTACATTCAATTGTAGCCAATCCATTCATTTCATATTAAAGGGCAAAAGTTAGTGTCACAATATTAATTGTACTATGTAAAAATCCCAGTGACTGCTGCAAGATCAAAGGAAGTTTTTTCTTCCATTCACACACTGTGTTGTGAGAACACTGCAGCTAAATCAAAAACAGAAGAAGAAAAAAGCTCTTTAAATGCCAGTGAGGACAAACAAAAAGGGACAGCAATGCTTTTAAACAACCCCATAGGTCTACGTATCTGTTATGTTAAAAACATCACCCAGTGATTCACAATGTCTACATTTCCCCAGATGCAACAGAATGAGTTAAGAACAGAGTAGAAGCCTCAACTTGAATTGTATGAAGCACTCTTTGGATCTGCAAACTAACTTCCTCCTATCACGGTTTCACAAGAGTTTTGTTTTTTTCCCCCAATTAATATTAAACAAGGAACATCAAATATGTTAAACACTAAGAGACAAAACACCTTAATCTTTTATCTGCTTAGGTTTAGTGAACCTAGCACATTTCTGATTACACAGCAAGTACTCTGCACACATTCTTCAACAATACCTGGTAAGGACAGCTCTAGGGCCTCGAGCTCTGGCATGCATCTTATCCAACACCATATGCTTTAGTTTCTGGTAATACACAGGACCAAAATAGATATATGCTTCCAAGGGTTCTCTAAAGGAATAAAAACAAACACAATCTTCTTGGTCAGCTCATTTTTACCCTAAGATATGAAACAGTCTACTAGACAGGAAAAGCGGCAAAGCCATTTGAAATAACCCAGGAGCCATGAATTATTTAAAAAAAATGCATTTGGACTTTTAGGACAATCTGCAATGGAGTCATGAATAAAGTTCTAGAGAATAGTTTGGGAGTGCTTCCTCATAACAGTACGGTGTATTACTGTATATTAATGTGGAGAACAAGGCTCTGAATCTGCAACTGATAGCAGAGGGGCAGACTGCTGTGCCTGTGCAGAGCCCATCTGACTTCAGTGAGGCTGTGTGGGTGCATTTCACCCAGGTGCTATCAGTTGCAAGCTAAGACTCACTGTCTGAGAGAAGTTGAACTGTGATTTAAGATATTATTTACATCACTTAATTTGTATCATTCATATAGCTTGTTATCAACAGAAAGAAATGCATGCAGAATGTATACCTAATTTAGGGATCAAGGAGTAAACAGGGCACTTATATCTAGGTATCTCTTGCATGCATTTATATTCTAATTGCCTTGCCAACTACCTTATTCCATATGTTGATTATCCTTTCCATTGAATACATTTGATTTGTTTCTGGAGGAGTGGAGGGAGGTGGGGGAGACTTGGAGGAACAGTGAAAAAGCAAGAAAGTGGGATTAAGACACCTTTTTAAAAGGGCAAGCATGTTGGACCATATGGGTTTTTCCTGTTCCTAAACTATCTCATGTACTTTGAGCTCCTTGTCTCGGAAGACAGTCTTATCAACACAGCAGGAAGTTACAGAACAGACAACTATGTAAGATTGAATCACTGTATAATCAGCAAAAAAAGCACACAGATACAGCCCAAGGAACAGACACCTGCCTCCAATTCCATATTTTACAGTACTATTATAGTAAACGTGACATTGCAAATAAATACTCTAACAGCACATAAAATTGCTGTCCATTTTTAAAAAAAGAAAATTACTTAAAAATTGCTCTTTCCTCACTCCTACTCTGAAATGCCTAAAATTTTGCAGCAGATTCTTACCCAGTGATGCCAGATGTTACGTAGTCCTTCCCTAAGTAGTTATACCCATGGCGAATGAGATCTTCACACACATCCTTAACTTTACTACCTCCAAAAGCTGTTCCATAGTGAAATCTGCCATCTAGGACACCAGCTTTCCCTGCCAAGAGCTCAATTAATTTTCCCACCTGTGCAATGGAAAACATGAGAAGTTATAAAAGGAAGAGTACTTCCTTGATATACATGTTACACCTCTGAAACACCTCCTCAAGTTTTAAAATTTGGCATCTTAATGCAGGACTGACAATTCACTGGCATACGGAGGGCAAGACTTGCAAATTCACTGTCACCTGGCTCATCCTCCTCATCACATTTGGAAGGTGAACAGGACCGCTGATCTAGTCCCCACTACCAGAGAACCAAGGACGTTAAAGTGTCGGAGATCAGTAGCAGGAGTAGAGGAGAGAAAGACAGTGGTGAGAAAAAAAAGAAAACATAGAAGGTAAAAACCAACAAGGGAGAAAGGCTGAATAAAGGGCCAGATGATAGCCTGACTAGCATGGCAGTGCAAGGGCATAACAGGGTGCAAAGCGCTCCCATATGTCTATGTACCAGCTACTTTCATCATGGACAGTACCACATATGGGGAAGTAGGCTCTGGAGAGCTTATACTTCCCCCACCCAGCTGGATGGAGTCTTGGCTCTGCCCCCAGTATGTTCAGTGACACAGCTATGCTGGCATGTTAGGGAAAATATGCTGTGCCTGGCATAGACTCAAAGGTTACATCCTGCCTGGAGCAGTAGGGAGACCGGACGTGAGATTGTGATTGGGAGCTCTCATGAGTCACAATCTCCCCCTCAGCTGTTCCTTATGCTGGGCAGATTGGAATGTCACAGTCTCGCTGAAAAGGATGAATGTCCTGAAGAAAAAGTATGTATTAGAGAAACAAACACTGAAAGTCAATGAAAAATATTTTGAAGATTAACAAGAGATGAAAAGGCACATGAGCTAGAAGAGATGCATCATGGTACTGAAGGGAAAGTGAACTGAATAGGAAGAGCGAAAGAATAAAACAAGGGAGCAGTAAGATTATATTTTATAGGAAGCTGGCTTCCAATTCAGGATCTATTATTTCATGGTGGTTTAAGCAGTTTCTTGCCGAAAACAAATTTGGAATCTGAAGTTTTCCTTGGTTTCTTTTTCAAAAGTTGACCAATGCACCAATTTTTCTCCCATGCATTAACAGACACAAAATCTGAGCTTTAAAAATGGGTATCTTATTTTCATTCCTTTTTGTTAAATAGTTCAATGAAAACCATTTATTTTACAGTTAGTCAAATACTTTATTAGGCCTCAATCCTATAAACACTTTAGCACCCAGTTAAACTTTACTGTGTGAACAGTCCCCAGTACATAAGTGTTTAGACTGGATTACAATGATTTGAATAAATCCAAGTTTACCAACCCATTAGTGACAGAGTCAGAACTATTAATGTTAGCCTTGTGTTTCTCTCTCTCTCGATCTCTTTTGAAGCACACTGATGAAGGCCAGAAGAATAGATAGGTAAACTTCCCTTGGAATGAAGAAAGATGATGCATAGCTTGGACAGCACACGTTAAAACGGTGTTAAGGGAAGGATAGTATCCTCTCTCTCTCAAATGACTGAATCACTTGTATGGTGTTTTGCTTTCCTACAAATCTTAGGCACAGCACCTCATGTGTGGGATGTCCAGAAACTATATCACCGTTTATTTTATATATCATATTTAGATATCTTATGACATATACAAAGCAGCCCACTGAAGAATCCCTGGACAGACACCATGGGACATAATGAAGACTGGAAGAACATCTTAAATGCAATGCTGCATCTTGTTGTCCAACTGTCACACCTTGTTCACTGTGGTTAATCTACTTCACTCTCCTTTTTTGGGACAGTGTCTTTTTAATCAAAACATAATTACTAACCGTCATACGCGATGGGAAGCCATGAGGATTCATAATGATATCTGGACAGATTCCTGTATCACAAAATGGCATGTCCTCCTGAGGTACTATCAGCCCACACACCCCTAGAGAAGAGAAAATATTTCAATTCACAAAAAGTGAGACAACATCAGGACTGATATTACCAAGCTTTCTTACTATTCAGCCCCTCCGCTCTCTTTTTCTCACGGGTCAGTTTTTAGCAAGAATAAATTCCATAACAACGACAGTCCACACCATCCAAAACAGTGAACTTAACATACCCATACATAATAACTTCAGTGGTAATAATTTGCTCATTCACTCAAATAAGGCACTCAGATAAGAAAATATTGGTTACATTTTTCAAAAGTGACTAAAGATTTTGGGCACTTAACTTGTGACACCTTAAAAAGGACCTAATTTTCAGAGTGGCTGCTGCATGCTTTCTGAAAATCAGACCGCTTTAAGATGTCTTGCTGGGCTCCAAAAATCACTAGTCTTTTTTTTCTAAATCTTGGCCAACATGCATGAATAAACCTTTTCACTGAAGTCATGCCTTTGAGAAAACTGACCCAAAATAATGTGTTTTCTGTTGGTACTTATTTATTGAGCAAAAGACTGTGTACTTGGAACCTTCTGAAACCAAGGAAAACATGATCAAGTTCCAGACACCTAACAGTTTGTTAGACAGATATGGACCCCTCTGTGCATTAAAAAAAAAAAAGTTTCCAAAAATGTCAGTCATGATAGTTTAAAGATCATAGGTGGGGGTAAGCAGGTACAAATTCTAAAAGCTAGTCAGAAGTGTGAACCCCATTCAAATTGGTTTAAAATACTTTATAAACCTTTCCTCCCCAACCCTGAACGTTGTTCCCATACCTAATTTGACAGATTAAAAGACCACCACTTTACACGGCATACAGACTGATGTTGCATCTCAAATCAGGTGCTAAAATGCAAGCACTAAAAACCCTATTCCTTTGAAACAAGTCTAGTGTTTCAGTCAATCTTTTCCAGAAGCCCTCAGAGTGGAAAGAATCTGCAATCTATTTGAGATCAGCCTGGTGCAACTGCCAGAGCACACTTTGGTCGGAAAAGTCCTAGGCTGGAGGGGGCTGAGCAAAGACTGAGGGTGCTGGTTACATCCCTAAAAAGGCATCCCCCAACCAGCCAGTTCACAGAGGGATATTGGCGTCTGCTCAGGAGGGAGCTCCTCATCCACTGTCCAAACAAGACAGGGATAGGTGCATGGGACAGTAGTTAATAGAATGAGAATGGTAAGTAGGGGGGAGGGGGAAAAGGGGAAGACAACTGGAGCTTTTGTATTTTTATGTTTAGTTTGTAATCTAGTACAGACTAATTTTCACTATCTCTTTGCAACAAATCGTTAACAATCCTTTCCCCAGAAAGACGTGATCATTTGGTGAAAGCAGATTAGAACATAAGAGTTTTTATTAAATCTTCTGCATACTGCACATTCCCCCCCCCCAAATATTTATGGATATATAAAATTGTGAGTTTTGCCAATTCCCCTTCACTTCTAATGTTTTCATAGATTGCATGTGGACTAAGGGCACCTGTAAGCCAAAAATTCAATTTTAGCTAACTTAAAATTACTTGAGGCTCTGAAAACCCTTTAATATGCCAAGACGGTTCCCATAGCAGACAGCCTCTGTGTTGTTTGTTTTGTGTGAAAGTAAATGATAAAAGATCCATGAAATCGACACAGAAAGGCAGAACAGCAGAAAGAACTGAGGGCTCTCCATCATAGCGGCTTCTACCCTCTGCTGACTTGTATAACAATGGAATCTACACATCCAACTGCAGATCTAACACAGCTGTGCATTTCATTAGATGAAGAGCACTAGTGACACAAGTAAATAATTAACTTATTCTGGTCCGCTGACTGTGCTTATGAGACCAGTCATAGCTGACAGATTTTAATACAAGTTAACACAAAGAGAGCATAATGAGCTTAGAAGTTAAAACAAAATATTTAGACAGAATCTGATGATCTGAAACTGAGTAGGCCATTTTTAAAGTCCCTATTTCAAAAAGAAGTTCTAAATCTTAATTCTAAATCCAGATTTTAATTTATTTTTTAAAAAGTTACAACATTATAGATCGTGTACATCTATATTTGCCGAACACGACTGAAGATATTTTCCTACCCCAAATTTTAAGACCATCTCACACAAGACTTTTTCATCTCTGGGAAATAATCCCTAGAAACTTTATCGATTTTTAAAAAATCTTGATGGTCTGTATATTGCATTAATTTAACAATGTTAATGATGTATTTAATTTCAAAAACAATATTCTCAGGACCTTGGAAAAGCACAGAACACAAAATTCATCATACAGAAAATATGTTGACATTAAACACACTATTTACAGGTTCATATTTTAAGCCCCAGATTCCATGCCCCAACTCAAACAGAATTCTTGACCCATTGTTTACAGCACAACATCTACTGGTGAAAAGCAAACACACATTGCAGGGTTAAAATCCCGGGGGTGGGGGGGGGGGGGGAAGAGGGAAGAGGGGGATGGGACAGACAACAACCACACACCCAAACAGGCAAATTAGCTTTACCCAGTGTAGCCTTTCAGCAATGAAAAATAAAATGAAATCATCCTTCACAATAGCAACATCACTTTGAAATTGGATAATAGAGCATTGCCCCCAAAATGTAGAATATAAAACAACCTCAGGATTTGAAGAGCTTTCCCTGTCCAAGTATGAACTCAAATTCACTTTACCTACTGATTTTTTACCATGCCCATCTACAGAAGAACACACACTCAAAACTAGGGTATAAACTTCCTCTGTGGCATTAAAAAAAGAAATAAAATAGTTTTTCCTGAATTCCCTATTCAACATACTTAGGGAGCTAATAGTTTTGCTCATCACCTCAAAACGTTTTTCTCCATCACATATATATTTTAATGTATACCTCAGAGTCTCATGTAATGTTACCTTCTCCCCCTTTAAATGCCCCATCTCTTGTGAGAGATGTAGTCAGACTGATTACTTAAAAATGCCATACTGTTATGGGCCACATTCTGCCCTCACCGACACATGTTTCAGTTCTCATATTGGGGACAGAGCTGAACATCTATAAATAGTTCAGGAAATAATTCTACATGTGTTCTTCTACATGGGGTGAAAGTTGTTTTTTGATTTAAAAAATGCGTGGACTTACGTTAGGCTCATATTTGTAAGCAGGCAGATTGCCAGATGCTTTCTAGGTCTCTGCCTATTCATTCAACTTAAAAAAACAAAAACAAAAACAAAACCCCCTTTTAATTCTGGAACACACTTTTGCAAGGAATTTATTGTCAAGCTGACACATAATTAATTTCTTTTAAAAAAAGATTACTGAAACCGTCTTTTTTCCAAATATTTCAATATAGATTTTATAAACTGAACCAATAGCATTTTAAAAAAATCCAATTAATGAGAAGTACTCTAGTGCTTTGCAAAACAGCAGCCAAATCAATCAAATCTTTTCAAGCAACTTTTCTTCCGAACAGAAGATAACTAGGAGCTGTTCTTCAACTGGTGCCATACTGTGTTCAGATATGGGACAATTTCCTGACTACACATTGGCACCACCCTGCAAAGGGATCCATGTGGGCATAAATGTCAATCTGTATGGAATCCCACACTGTTCATGGAGTAGGGTCTGACAATGGGGATCTCTTTGCAAGATCTGGGTCTTGAAGACACCTTGATGTCTTCACTTTTTTTATTGAGAGATTTTACTTTCCACCTGCAGAGACTCAAAACTCTAGAGTTTGTGTCCCTTACATGTTGCTGTCCTTGCTTGCTAGCAGGTGTGAATTTATCACTCTAAAACGCACTGTTTAACAATAAAAAATATCCAGCAGTAGGCGTTAAGTCTCGTTCACAAGCCACCATACGGATACTTTCCATAACTAAAACACATACTCACAAATGAAAAAAGTCAAAACAACCTACTATGTAAAAGCCTAATTACTATCAACAGGTGGCACATTGGAGAGCAAAGGGGACTAACTTAAGTGAACAGAAGTGGCAGCAGCATTACTACTAATTTCTGCTGTAGAGGTGAGAAGAAGCCCACTACTGGATGAACTTGTTTAGCTCCTTTACTCTTATGTGGTTAGAAAAATAACCATAATTCCTTAATAGGTGCACTCCGGAGTTTTCAGTACTAGATGTGTCCAGTGACAGAGTACATACTGGAATTGAAGGGATTGGCTAAACTTCCAATAAGAAGGCTATTTTCAAATACAATTGCCGTTTTATAGTTACAAAGTATTTTGGGGGAGAACAGATTTATAGACAAATCTGCAAACCAATATATGGTACCAGGTATGTTTGCTTCAAATTTCTCTAATTAGCCATCATGTTTATTACACAACTATATATACACACACAACTTCGGCGGGGTTGGGGGGGAAAAGCGCTAAATCATATTAGCTTTCTTCAACAGCTGAATCGTTTACAGATCGATCATATCACTTGCTACATCCCATTTGACATAGGATAGAAAGAAGAACAGAATTAAAATTAACAGATAAATAATGCATAAGTAAACTTGATTAGCTCGCTTATTAAAAACATCACTCTAAATGAGAGGAGGCGCTAGAAGACAATACAGTTTGTACACGGCTTTCCCATGAGCTGCTGAATGGCTTGATGCGATAAATTTGCATAGTCTGAAGCACACAAAGAGCTGATTAATTGAAACCCTTACAATGCTTCTGGAAGCAGCTATTGTAAAACAATAACCATAGGAACTTTACAAAATACACATGGCTGAATGAGTCAAGAGCTTAATAAAATGTGTGTTCAGGATACACTATAGCGGAATAAGAGATTTTTATTTTGTGCCATAAAATGCGAAACCAGCCTAATTTCAAAGGTTCAGTTGGGGATTTACTGAAAAAGGTCAGAAGGTTACCTGTTTGCTATTTGAGATAAAAAATGCTGTAATTTAGTTCTTAAAACAGCAAGTTACGCTTAAACAATCAGGAGCTCTAACGGAAGTTCTATGGGATTTCATTTTCTTACACTTAACTTTTGAATATAAAAATATGGCAAAAAAAAAAAATCCTCCCATTCCTAATTCCAAGCAAGTGATATCCATCTCAAATCTCTGGAGATGCATCTAACATTACATATCAGTAGCTATCAAGCCTGTTTTTAAAATAAAATTCTGTTTAATACCACTCCAAACACTGAATATGTATTAGAACAATAGATATGTTTATTAGATATAATGCCTAATGTTATGAAACGATGAACTATCAAATTAAGAGTTACATATGGGAAAATGCTACAAATTGCCACTTAAAGCTATAATATTTTATTTCACATGCTCCTCTTACACATACAGAACAAGTATTCTTTAACAGAACAGATAAGCAGCATATTTCTTTATTTTGTCCACATCAAAATATTTTGATAATTATCAGTTTACATGTGGACAAATATTGTGTCCACAGCAGCTGCTCAAATCAAGTCAGAATTCAATAAAGTAAACCCAAAACAAGACCACACTAACAGATATGTGGTATTGCAATAAAGTTTATATAGTTCACAATGCAGTGAATAGATTCTATTTTGACACTAAAGAACATTGTTCATTTAGGAAAACAAAGATGGTCTTTCATGAATTTAAACTCGTTTCCTTGTCTTTAGAGTAGTTTAAGTGTAGATACTTCAGAAAGGTTTAATCCTTTATCTTAGATCTTCAGCTCTTAAAAAGCTTCTGTTTGCCAGTTCAAAATCTCTTGCTTAAATACAGTTTTTCCACTCCTCAGGAAAACTGTTCAGTACTGCTGCTTAGTTCTGTGATCTAGAGGACCTTTGTTGGAGGTGTTAATCCTTTTTCACATGAGAGACTGAGAAATGTTCTTTCAGAGAAGTGATATATTGCTTTTTTTCACATCAAAGGAGTCTAACTTTTTTCCTTATTGTGACTTGTAGAGAAGCAAGGGTAAATCTGGAAATATAATAATTTAGTTTTGTATGGAACGCAGATGAAGCTTGTTTAGTCGAGCGCTCTCTCAGCCTTCTTTGCATCTAGAGATGATTGCACTTGAAGATTTTAAGATAAAAAGAGCAAGGTAGGAAGTTCTCTTACCCTTCTTGGAAATACACGAACAATCCTTCAGTTAAACCAAATGTCTCCTATAAATTTGACAGTAAACTCTCTCTGATGGCTATATATATACACAATTTGTTTACTAGCATTTGAAGTGTGCCAAGTACTTGGTAGGCAACCAAGGTATGTCCCAAACAACATACAGATGAAGGCTGGAAAGTGGGATACAGCTGGTGCTATGTTAGTTTCCCATTTTGTTTTCATTTCTCTTTCCTCCTCGCTTTTATTTTGTTGATGTGTCTTGAAGAGAGGGCTGGGATTTACAGGCAGTTTAGGAGAAGCATGCTTAAAGGAAGGACTTGAAGGATGAAAGGACATGAGCAGACTGAGCAGATAGCGGTATCCCAGGCCAAGTGGGCCTTGAAATGCGTGTGGGAGGACATGAAAAAGGCAGCAAAACAAAACTTGGTAGCATATATCTATGCTACCCAGAAAGCCTTCCATTAAGCTTGCCTAGTAGCCTCTTCTTGGAGCATACCTTTCGGAAGATGATTTGAGAGATTTTACTCCACTTTTTCCTAGCTACAGTCCAATTTTCTTAAGCCTTTATTTTCTTGCATTTAAACTACAGATCTCATTCCACAAGAATATAGAAAATATGTGAAGTCACTTGAAAATGTGGCACTCCTGATCTCATTCTACTTATTTAGAGTTTAAAAGCTATCATTACACATGAGTTGCCTCGACTTATCTCCACCTACACTTCTTCAAAAGGTGAGAAGACTTCAGAGGAGAAATTGACAATGCAGAGCTTTAAACAACATCCTTCTCACTGAATCAAGAAAAACTGTTAATGTAAACAAAACAAAAAGTTAATTCACTTGCTGCATGTGATTTGGAAGATGGTCTGATTTTTGGAGGATCTTGGCAAAGCCTGCCTGTTGTCTTGTAGCAAGCTGAGTGTATGCTAATTTGTGAGGTAGGTAACTAGCTGTATTCAAAAAGGAAGTGGAGAGAACTGCAGTTAATTGTTATAAGCTAGTGACAAATTCACAGATGTCCAACTAGAGGTCTCTTATCTAAAAGCTTTACTATGGAAAATTTACTGGATTTTTGGTAACCTTAATTTCCATTGTAATGATTTTCTTCCACTCTGACTGCCCCACCCCTATTTTTGATGTCAGAGAATCATGATGCCAGCACTCTCCTCAGCATGCCCTTCTCCAATTACTGCTCAATCATTGTTTATGGCTTAACATTAATGTTGATGGCCAGTTATGCCTTTGCCTGCTTCAGCACACCAGCTTGCTGTGATGTCTTCCAATTTTTTCTTAGCTTTTATGTACCTAAAAATACATGTTCTCTCTCCTCCTCATACTCAAGTCTTCTCTTTTCCATCCTTTTACATTCTCTCTCCTTATTAATGATAATTTCTTATAGGTAGATGGAGTAAAGTTCAATGAATAACAGTAACTATATGTATCCTAAAAGTTATCTTGATTCCTTCAAAACTGTGTTGAGACAACACCATGACAAAACACTGGTAAGAGATTTAGGGGGCATACAGAATGAGCACATTCTATAGAGACACTGAATATTTGGAACAGACCAACAGAAATTGTTTCTAACAATTGTAATGTGTGTTGAAAGCTTCCAATACGATTTAAACAATCTGGGTGAAGGGGCAATTAGCATAAGTAAGTTTTAAACTTACCTTCTGTTGTTTTATTACAAGCCCTGAAGTGCAGACATTCTGCGAATCACTGATTCCAATTGTGTGTGATGCCACAGCTACCAGTGGACAATTCTGGATGCTGCCTATAAAATGCAGGATAGCTTCTCCACTACTATGAGGTTTCCAAAAGGTTTTTAATTATTTTTTAACAGGAGAGATAAATGAATTACAAGTATTAAACACTTTAGAAAATTGCATAATACTTGAGAACACACAGTCAAACTCCTGTACTTAAGCATCATTCCCTAGTGATTTTCAAGAATGAGTGCAAAGTCACTAACAGCATATGAGCATGAGAGTCAATAAGAGGTCTGCACTTGGGACCTTAAAAAAAAGTGCTACAAACTAATGCATAACTTACTAAGCATTTAGCTTCCCTGCAAAGCAACTTGCTCTCTGAAGTCAGAGAATATAAGGCTTTTGGAGGCTGCAGCATGTAGAGGTAGAAGTGGTACAGGTTCTCTCTGCTTCTGTAGAATACCTTTATTTTTGATCTCTGGAGAGCAATGAAATCAGGTCCATTTAAATCAGATTAAAATAATGTTTTATTTCAGAATATGCACATCAATGGCTCATGTCAAAGTGTTACGATTTGCCAGAAGATAAATATTTTTACCTGTTGTAATCTTTTATGTAAGGTGCCCCAGGAGCATCTATGAAGGTTAGGCACCTAATGACGTTACTATTAGAATGTGCAGACTACATTTTTTATACGAACTAGGACATTTATCACACCAAATATTAATATTGTTATTTAATATTTATGTAGCTACAGCTCTCAGAGGTCTTGGATTGTGCTAAGTGCTGTACAAACAAAACACAACACTCAAAAACTGCACACACGAAGACATGGCCTCTGCCCTGAAAAGCTACCTTTTCTTTTTTTTTTTTTAATTAAAGTCTTGCACATCATCCTTAAATATTGTGATACATCTGAACATAATTTGAAAGACTACACAGGAAGCTTCTTTGAAGGAGGCTCTATAGAAGGCATCTCAACTACTGAACTGCAGCTGTTTTTACACTAAATGGTGACACACTGAGTGCCCTGAGGTTTACCTTTGAAGCGAATGACCTCCCCTTCCATCATTAAAGCTGTATTAATATGGCAACGGTCAAAAATAAAGTTGGAGACTAACCTGGAGTTTGCCCAAAGGAAAACCAAGGTTTATACTTGGCAGTACAATACAAATCTTCCTTGCTGGCTCTTCCGACTTTACTTTTCTAATGCTTGGAATGACTGTTTTTTTCCAATAGTGTGAATGGAGTCATCATGGAAAGCTAACAAGGGAATCCAGAAGATTAAGATGCTTTCCACTTTGGGATTAAAAGCCATCTTGAAAATTAAGTCTACCAGGGCAAACTTCTCACTGCTAAGTAAAAGGTCATTAGAGCCATGCTAATAGGAATCCTTCTAGTCGGTTTAATTTAGGACATCTGCCTATACCACAAACTTTTGCCATCAAAAGTTACATCCGCATAAAGCTGCTGCAGTTAGGATATTGTTTGTACATGTGCACACTTGGCTCCTTGCGTGGGCACTGCCCGCATTTACCAGAAGTGCTTGTTTCAATGCACAGTGCTATGCACCATAGGTAGGTATCCTAGTGTGCAACCCGCTACCATCCAGTGCGCTGTCTTTTGGGAAGTCTCAGGAATGCATGGTGGGGCAGAAATGAATTGCACAGGGGTGACTGGCAGCAAGGGGTCAACTTCTCAGCATGCAACTTTCTCCGCCCTAGAGCGTCACCCCTATCCCAAAATTTTCAAGCTTATTTTGAAAATCCCACACGGGACCTGGCACTGTCCACCATTGCTGACAGAAGCACGGTGCTTGCACAGCCCTACCCTACTGTCATAAGCGTTGCAAGCACAGCATTCATGATCCTCCTGTATTTGCTGAGCCACAAGAAGAGCTGCAGAGAACATGACGATTTCCTGGAGGTCAGACTGCTTGGGACATAGCGAGAAGCAACTCGAGATTGTTGGTGTCCTTCATGGAGCAGCTGCAAGTGGAGGAGTGCCTCTTCTGGGCCTGAGAAACCATCACTGACTGTGAGATTGCACCCTAATGTCACCTTGGGCTGATGACCAGTGGTTACAGAACTTTTGGATGCGCAAGGCCACGTTCATGGATCTGTGTGCCGAGCCCACCCCAGCCCGCCAGTGCAGGGACACTAGGATGAGACCTACACTCACACTGGGGAAGCACATGGTGACTGCACTGTGGAAACTGGCAACACCGGATTGCTACCAGTCAGTGGAAAATAATTTTGGAGTTGGAAAATCCACCGTGGGGGTTGATGGCATGCAACTGTGTAGGGCTATTAATCATCTTGTGTGATGGTGTCCACTTGCCACAGCGGTTCCTCCTGCTGGCCGTCACAGGGTTTAGCTCTGCCAGCCGGGCACCCTTTCTTGGTGGTGCCTTTCCCATTATCTTCTCCTCCCGCACACCCACCTAAGTCCAAGTACTGGGGAGTCCTCTTTGTAACTTGGCCCTCCAGCCATGTCACCATCTGCGTTTCCCCCTTCTGGGGATAGGTATCACTGTCCACCAGTGGCGAACTGCGGGGACCCGGGCCCGCCCACTATTCTGGGTTCCAACCCAGGGACCCTGTAGATAGCAGCCTCCTGCTGCGTCTCTAACTTCATTCAATGCTGCTTCAATTCCCTGGGCCACTTCCGTACAGCCCCAGCATCTCCTTTGCCCTTTCCTCAGGTCATTCACCCAGCAAGTCCCAGCAGCCAGCCAGGAGCTCTCTCTTGCTTCCCCAGTCCCTACCAGCAACTGCTCTGTCTAAGGCGCTACCCTTGCTGCAGCTTGCTAGGAACACAGTCCTCACTCCTTGAGCTCCCTACAGCAACTGACCCTGGTCTTCCCTGCAGCTCCTTTTGCACTAGTCCACTGGGCCCTGATTGGCTGCTTCATGCAGCCGTGCTCCAATTGGCTGCTTCTTATGCAGCCTCTCTAAGCTGCTGGGAAGACTCACCTCCTCTGCTCCTTTCAGGGATCGGGTATGGCAGGCCCATCAGACCTCCGTTAACCCCTTCAACTCCAGTGTGGGGTGAACACCTCATCACATACAGGACTGAGGCTCTCAGCAATGTGCAGGACATAATGGATGGAGTTGCAACAATGGGGTTCCCAAACTGCGGTGGGAACACACATCCCTATTTTGGTACCAGACCACCTTGTCACAGAGTACATCAACAGAAAGGGGTCCTTTTCTAGGGTTATGCAAGCATTGGTGGATCCCTAGGGACATTTCATCAACCTCAACGTTGGTTTGTCAGGGAAGGTGCCTGATGCTTGTATCTTTAAGAACACATGACTGTTCAGAAAGCTGCAAGCTGGGACCTTCTTTCCCAACCAGTGGATTACTACTGGCGATGCTGAAATGCCAGAAGTGATTCTGGGGGGATCCAGTCTATCCCTTACTCCCATGGCTCATGAAGTACACTGGCCCCATTGATGGCACCAAAGAAAGATTCAACTACGGATCAGCAGGTGCACAATGACCGTTGAATGTGTTTTGGTAGATTGAAGGGATGCTGGTGTTTACACAAAATTGGATCTCACTGAGAAAAACATCTCAATGGTTATAGCTGCCTGTTGTGTCCTGTATAGGATCTGTGAAGCAAATGGGGGAAAGTTGCTGCTGGGGTGAAGGTGGATCAGCTGTCTGCTGAGTTTGAAGACCCAGTTACAAAACCATGAGAAGAACTCAGTGTGGAGCTATCCGGCTCAGGGAGGTTTTGAAAGAGCACTTTAACAGCGAGCCACAGTAATGTGTTGTGGTGTATTGTGCTCTAACTGGCCCTGCTTTTTGGCAGCTTGTTGGGACTGTGTAGTGTTTGGTGCACATCATTTTCTACCTGCTGAACCACTAGTTGAATCTTTCTTTGGTGCTTGGTGAACGAAACACTGACAATGCACCTATTAATTTTGTGGTGGTTGCTGTACATACGAGTTGTATCAAAGTGTATAATATCAAGTAAGTGGGTGCTTTCAACACCACCAGTCATTTTACAGCATATGTTGGGAACTAATAAAAGTGAATTATTTTCCAAACAATAGAGTTTTATTGAGTGACAAAAACTCTTCAAAAAAAAGTTCTATGCAACTTAAAAGCAAACACATTAAAATCTTAACAAATTTATGGAGCAGAGCTTAAAAAAAGGGAAGGAACATTCATATTTGTAACTCTGAACAAAACGTTATGTTTGTTCTTTCAAAAGTTTACAGCTGAACACTGACTTTATACATCTTTGAAACTATACTGTGCAGAAGAAAAATGCTGCTTTTAACCATCTGCTACTGCCTGATTCTGTACTTCCAGTTCCAAACGAGGCGTGTGGTTGACTGGTCAGTTCATAACTCTGGTGTTCATAACTCTGAGGTTCTACTGTACTTCCTGTCTACTCCAAGCCCAAGTGTGTCTGGAGTGTGTAGCCGGCACGGTCAGTTGGACAGTTGCACACAACAACGGAGAGCTGCTAGATGTGCTCACCAAGCTGGACAACCAGGAAAAGGCATTTCAAAAATGTGCAGGACTTTAAAGGAGGGTTGGGGGGCATGCCTTCTGTAAGACCCCTGAGCAGTGGAGTACACAATTGTGACCAGAGTGTCAGGCATTGTAGGATAGCTGCCAAAAGACTGTTCAGGTCAACATAGGTATTACAGTGTCTACACAGGCACTTTGTCGACCTCAATATATTGCTTATGTTAGTGTAAAAGATAGCTTACGTCACTGGGAGACAAATTTAAGTGTAGACACATGCACAATTAGGTTGATGAAAGGGGACTTCTGCTGACCTAACTGTAGCGTAAACCAGGCCTTAGAGATAGAAATAAATAAAACAGGATTTCTTCAGAATGCAACAGGTTTCATGCAAGTCAGTAACCAATGGTCTTTCAAAGCTTCTTACATCTTTACATGCAGCCAAAATTGCTAACCCACACAGAAACGTCACTGAGTTTCAGTTAAGTTTGTTAAGTTTCTCCACTTCATAAAAACAAGTGGAAAAGAAATTTGCAGTTTAAGATTTACTTGTACAGGAATTAGGGAATCCTCAGCTTATGAGCATTACTGATCATTTATTGACGAGGGATAAACAATTTTTAATTGTAAAATCATAGGACCAGGATTAAAACTGAGAAAAGTTAGTTGGTGTTGAAGGAATTCTGCACTGGTTTATTTATGTACTGATGTAACCCCTACCACCATAGAGTATAGAAACTCCCATTTACTGCTTCAGTATCTCTATTTTTAAATCCCTCTCTTGCTTCCTTCCCAGCCTATCAGAGAAAAAGATGAATTAATTTTGTGTCTGTGCAGGTCGGTGGGTAGGTATCTGAGGATACGGTGTAGACATATTATTGAGGGAAAGACAACTCAAAAGGACTGGAGTTCTGCCTTTACTCCTGTACTTAGTGAGTCCCATGGTCATTCATCTCTTGTGAGAGGGAGTGCCAAAGCTTACATCCAGCTTCTGTGAAAACTCCATCTCCTGTGCTTTATAAGCCTAAGTGTGAGGGTTCTGATGGAATGCACCTGTCGAGAGGGGTCAGAGACACGGAGGAAGAGGTGATCTCTCAGGTAGCTATGCCTAATCCCACAAAGGGCTTTGAATAGGAAGAGAGCTTGTATTGGACTGTATTCAATGGAGAGCTAGTGCAGAGAGTGGAAGGACTAGGGTGATGTGATCATGGCAGCCTGCACTGCTAAGCAGACAGGCTGCTGCATTTCCAGTAGTCAAACCTGGAGGTCATAAGTGCGTGGATGACTGTGGCCAGATCCATGTCTGGTAGGATGGGGAGAAGTGTTCCATTTGGCCATAGATAGAAATGTGCATTTTTTTGCTGCCATGACTGGTTAGGTAATCCAGTATCACTGACTGTAGGGGCTCTGAGGAAAGAAGTCATCAGTAGTGTGAAATTTATACAGGAGACAAGTTCTTTGAAGTGTTTTCCTTTCTACTAACATCACCTCACTCTTGTCTGGGTTTAGCTTTAGCCAGCTACTCTTCATCCACTTGTTGATTCAGGTAGACACCGAGAAAGTGATACAACTGGATGTTGTGCTCATATTGCTGGCATTCAGCCCATCTCACTAGCTCTCCCAAGGCCTTTATACAGATGTAGAATAATGGGAGAGAGCGAGAGGACTCATACTGATGGGACTGCATACACGAGGGCATTAGAGCTAAGGAGAAACTCTTGTCCCTAACAGCCCTTTGGGTTCAGTCTGAGGACAAAGGTATGAGCCATTATAGTGAGTTTTGATTCACCTGAAGCCTCTTGAAGGTGGCAGAGGGTAATTTGATAATAATCAATAATATCAAATGCTGCAGAGGGGTCGGGCAGGAGGAGTATTAACATACTTCCCTTGTCTAAGGACAGCAGGAAGTCATCCATTGGAGCAAAAAGTGCTCTCTCTCTACCATATCGTGGCCTGAAGCCTGACTAAGAGGAGTCCAGAGTACAGGCAAAGATAGGGCTCAGATTGTGAGACATTGATCCTTAGTTCATGCAATAATTAGAACTGGTCACGTAACATTCACTGAAACTTGGACAAATGTATTTGAATGTGTCAGATTCAACAGTTTCCTCCATTATTCACCCAGCTGTAGCAATCACTATATTCCTCCCCACTCCATTTTGCTCTAGATGTGATTTTAGCAGACATGGACTCAAGTGCTGCTGGAGTGGAGAGATTAACGTTTTACATCATTTGAATGCTGGGGTTTCAATTTCTCAGATGTCAGGCAGCACTGAATTTTAGTTCTGGTGGTTCTTGAAATAGTAGCAGCTAAATTCACATAAAAAGTGAAAGGGGGTGTACATGATCAGTGATCAGAGTGTGATTTTAAGGTAAAATATCTTTAAAATTTGAAGCAAACTTGTCTGGTCAATTTGCTTCAAACTTTATAAAACACACACAGCCCCTCCTCTGGCATGAAATTGAGTAGGAATGTTCTCAGCCAAAATAAGATTAAAAAAATTAAACAAAGTTACAGGATGTCACAATACAGTAGTATTTGCAACCCTAACTACAGTAATACCCATGGCTATTTGAATAATCAATACAATTCTATTTTTGCAGCAGAATAGATTATATCTCAGTGTAAACATTTATTCCAAGCACACATTATCTCATTGGGGGGTCAAATGGGTTGAAATAGATTTTAAAAGTAGTTTACAGTTGATCATTCCCTCTTCCTTGAAACACTGCTCCCCGAGCTTCAGAAACTGTACTCTCCTGAGGCCTGATTCAGCGCCAATAAGGGAACTTTTGCCATTGCTTTCAATGCACACAGGATCAAGCCCCTGGTTCTCATCCTATCCCTGACTACTCCTTTAAATGTCCAGTCCTGCATGTGGCTGAGCATCCCCCTTGAAGGTGTTGACTATCCTTAACAAACATTAATTTTAAAAGGAGTTGAGGACACCCAGTGCTCTCCAGAGGTGCTCAGTCCCTTTCAGGATTAGGTCCTTAGTACGTCCTGTGGGGGTACTTCTCCTCCCCCTTTCTGGTCTCTGTTGGTGCACCTCAGAACTCTATTCTTGGTCAACTTCTCCCTCTACATCCTGGCTTGGAGTGACCTCATCTGGTCACCTACATCCATGCTGATGATTCTCAGGCCTCGTCTACACTGGGGGGGAGGGAATCGATCTAAGATACGCAACTTCAGCTCCAAAAATAGTGTAGCTGAAGTAAACATATCTTAGATCGACTTAGAATCACTTACTTCGCGTCCTCGTGGCACGGGATCGACAGCCGCCGCTCCCCCGTCGACTCTGCTTCCGCCTCTCGCCATGGAGGAATTCCGGAGTCGATGGCAGTATACTAGACGCGATAAATTGATCCCCGATAGATTGATCACTACCCGCCGGATCGGCAGGTAATGTAGATGTGGCCTTAGATATACCTCTCCATCTCTGACCCCATCTGTCCTTTCAGAATTTAATTTTTGATTTCCTCTCCAATATCTTTCTGGATAACCCATGACAAACTTAAAACATGACTAAAACCACAGGTCCTTAAAAGAGAACTCCCCATCCTCTTTTTCTTGGTCACGAATGGTGACTCCAATGTCCTTCAGGCTCATAACGTTGGTATGCTTACTTCCATCTACTTCCTTCCTCCCTCCTTTCCTCCCACACAGTTACTAAATTAGGCAAATTCAACAGACTATGTGATAATATATGTTTTTCTAGTAGTAACACCTGTACAACAGGCCTCACAAACTGACCTCATGAGAGCAGGAAACAGGAAACGTGCTGTAGGCTGAAAGCAAGCTCTCTTTTGATTAAGGGCAGGCCTACACTTAAAACACTGCAGCAATTGCACTGCTGTAGCGCTGCAGTGAAGACTCTACTGTGCTGATGGGAAATCTTCTCCCCAAGTTAATTCACCTCCACGAGAGGTGGTCGCTATGTTGATGGGAGACAGTGCTGTCTGCACCGAGGATTAGGTCGGTATAATTGAGTAACTATGTAAGTTTGTAGCGTAGACCTGACCTAAGTCAGTCTCAGTCCATAAAAATTCAACCCACAATTTATTGCATACTCATATCATTTGAGGAGAAATATAAAAGCGTCCATTACATCTAATTACCAATATACATTTTAATAAAAAAGACACTTACCTTTTTGTCCATGACGACTGCTAAATTTATCTCCAATTTCTGGACGTCTAGTTTGTCTCAACAACATTTTGATCAAAAAAGCATCCTCTGCATTTGAAGAGATCATTACTTTTTCAATATATGAATCAGTTGCACCTTTGTATCTAATAGAGAGACAAAAACGCTATTTAAATTTATATACACATAGAACGAAGTGGAAGTTATGAAGAGAAATTTATAGATCAGCAGGTTTCTGACTGTAAATGTAAATTTTGTGGGTGGTATGTATATGGAAGGCCACTGAAGCAAAATTGTAATACAGAGTTCAAGAGATGGATGTATTCCTGGAGAACAGAGGGATTAAAAAGGCATAGCAAAAGAGCAAGGTGGTGGGATTAAGGTCAATACAAAACAGCAAGCATAGTCTAATGGCCTCTTCCTGATAAAGTCTCTTTATATATTGCTGGACTTTCCATAAGAATCAACAACTGCCCAAACCAAATTACAGGTTTACATTTATAATAAAGAAGTCAGGGAATAAACAGAGCAGAGAACAAAAATTATGTCACCAATATCTCTCACTCAAATGTCAACTATTTCAAATTGTGTTTGTTAAATAAATAATGAAAAACAATAGAATATTTCCATTATTCCCACACTATGCATAAGGACAGCTGTAGCAAATAATAGGTGCCAGTCGCAGTGGATACCAGTACGTGGTCAGAAATACTTCATGATATATACTCCTGAGAGCATTCTGCGCCAAAAATATTAAAAATTCTGTGTCACAAAAATTAAAATTCTGTGCACAATATTTTAAAGTACTGCGAAATTCTGCAAGTTTTATTTATCATTAAATAAATGCAGAGGCTCCAGCATGGCAGTGGGGAGCACAGGCCACTGGCTGCATGAAGGTGGGAGATCACCCTGCAATCCCACTGCCCCCGGGACATGGACTCAGCGGTGAGGCTGCACCTGACCCTGACACAGCATAAGGCCTGGGCCTGCCCCAGAAACATGCTAGGGCCCTGACCCTCTGCACCAGGCGTGGGGCAGGCATGCTCAACCAGGCAGGAGCCAAGTGTGGAGGGGCTCAGTGTTGGGAGGATTCAGGCGTGGGCTGAGAGGGTTCTGTATAGGACAATCCGGGTGCAGGCAGCTCAGTGGGGGGTCTCAGTGTGGGGAGATCTGGATGCACGGAGGCCCTTGTGGGGGGAAGTTCCAGGTGTAGGGGCAATGGGATTCTGCAGGGGCTTCCAGGTGAAGGTGGTTGGGGCTCAGTGGAAGGGTCTGGATGTGGGGGTCTCAGCAGGGGGTCTGGGTGCCTGCGTACGCTAGTTAGGGGACAGTGGCATGGGGGTCCGGATGTGGGGGCTCAGGGTAGTGCAGGGAGGTGGGTCTCGTCAGGGTGGGGGTTTGAGTGCAGGAAGCTCAGTGGGGGGTGGTCTGGGTGCAGGGGTGGGGGTCCAGAGGCAGGGGTTGAGGTTCAGTGGGGTGGGGTTTGGGTATGGAGGGCTAGGGGGGGTACGGAGGGCTAGGGGGGGTACTGGGTGTACAGGTTGAGGTTTGGAGGGGGTGTCTGGGTATGGGAGGTCCGGATATACGAGAGTTGGGTGGATGGGGGAGCAGCTCCCCATACAGTGACCCCTCCCCCAACAACCGAGGAGCGATGAGGGCAGGAAGCAGGGGAGGATGCTCAGCTTCCTGCAGCTGGGGGAGGTTTCTGGGGGTGGGTTTGACACAGCCCCTGCTACTCCTTGCAGAGGAAGAGGAAGTCCCATCCTCTCCTTCCTCCAGCCCAGCCGGGACTAGCAGCTGATTCCAGCTCAGGGTAGGAGCCCTAGCTGGTGTTTCCCCAGCCCCACAGTGATTTACCTCTCCACTGGCTGCTCTGGGTGCCTGAAACGATGTACCTGGGCTGCTAGGGAATGGTGCATGACTGCTCTTGCAGCTTCCCTTTGCTTCCCTGTCAGAAAGTTATTTTTCTGCAGGGAAGCAAAGAAATCTGCAGAGGACACGAATTCTGCGCATGCGCAGTATTCCCCCAGGAGTAGATATATTTGTAAAATATGAGAGGTAGGGCATTATCATTGAAATGAATCAAGGAACAAACTGGTTTTGAGTTTGACTTTTTTTTTTAAATAAAGAAACAAGAGTGAGGGTCCTTTGCATATAGTAACAGGGAAGCTGCTCCAGACATAAGGGGTATTGGGGAAGAAAGAATCAAGGATATAGAGAGAATGGCAGGGAGTGTAGAAGAAGATGAATCAAAGATTTTACCAGGGCATGAACTATCGATTGCTTTGATGGTGCAACTTAAAGTTTATGTGCAAGGAGAATGCAGAAAGCTATGAGAAAAGTAGTTTGACATGGCAGAGCAGAGAGAAAAGGAAAATTACTTTGGTGAAATACCAAATACCATCTGAATCATATAAGCTAACCTAAAAGGTCAACAGGACGTCTCAGCCATCTTGGGTATGAGGCTCTTCTCTTATGGTATACAGACATTCCAGCTGTGCCTATTTGCCTGTAGACTACAGGTTTTCAGACCCTTCTATGGGGAAACTGGCTGTCCTTCCCCAGTCACTCACCTCCTGGGGGAGGACGACTAATTAAAGCTGCTACACAGGCTGCCTGACAGCTCACTATCAGTCTGTATAGCAGGCAGAGCACCGTCCCACACCGCCAACCTGGGTGAACAGAGGACTGAACACTAGTGAAGCACTCACTCCTTTGCTCTCAGAAGTGGCTGGAGAGCAGCTGCTTCCTGCTCACTCTGCAGCTACCCATGTGTGCCCTGCCCCTGCATGCACCTCTAACCTCCCACGCCAGTATCCTCATATTCCTCTGTCACCCCCATATCCACAACCTGTGACTCTGCCCACCCCCAAACACTGAACCCTTGGGGGCCCAACTCCTCCTCTTACGGTGTCATCTGGGAGAGGCCCTGATGACCTACCCACCTTCTGTCTGCAGGGAGTTTCTAGCTGCCACCCTAATTCCAATCTTCAGGGGGACAAAAATCAATAGGGGTTAAGTGTTTAGGTGCTTTTGAAAAATCCCACTGGGTGCCTATGTGCACCTTTAGGCACCTAAAAATCTATGAAAAGTCTGGCCCATGGTACTGAATCTAACTTCTAAGGAAAATTTATGCCTTTTACTTTTCCAGTACTGAGCATCTGCTACCTGTCCTTCCTTTCCTCACTTGTAGATTTTAAACTATGAGATTATAGTGTGACATACGTTACTGGTACATCTTTATACTGTGGCTGTTGAGGAACATTACTTCCTTCCAGAGGAGTCTGGGTCACAGTTGGCATGGACTTGTTCACAAGCACTTGTTTGTTTTCTACTTTTTCACCTAACAGAAAATAAATAAATATATAAATAAATACAAAAAACAAAAACAAAAAATCCACAAGCATCATGCAAGTATTTTTGGCCCTCTACATACAGTCAGAAATAGATTTTATAACAATTAAAATGACAAGGACACTGGGAAAGGATGAACTGACCAAGGTGCATGGGAAATGAGGTCTGTTATATTTGTAATGCATTGGCTTAAGAGACATATCATAAAAGAGGAATCAAACTAGGATCTACCAAAACAAACAAACTAATAAAAAAAACAAACCCTCAAGTTGATTTTAAGGTTGATATCCACTTAACTTGTCAGGGTACTAGAGACAAGAAAATATCTCAGATGATCTAGGGGGAATTCTGCCATTAAAATACTGCAACTCCTCTACACCTGTATTTCTTTTTTATATTAGCAGGAGTAAAACTGATATGTTTTGGTAGCTGACCGCCATACTTTGGACACTTGCATAATTCTCTAAAGAAAATTACATAAGATACCACGGTTACCTTCTCCCCTCCCCCTCTGCCTTTACCTTGTTCCTCCTGTTCCTCCCACTCTTTCACTCACTTCATTTAAAAAGAACAACCAAGTTTGCAGCATGCCCATTGGCAGGCATCAATGTTTTAGCCCTCATATGCACTGAAGCTCAATTTATGTTTGTTGATCAGGCTAAATTAGTTTAAACTGGGTTTGGCTAGCCATTATAGACAAGGCTTTACATTTGGAGCCAGCTACAATCCTCTCTATCCCAATACTTTTAAGTTACTGGGGAAAGCAGGAACATTTTGAGAGCTTAAAAATATTCCAATGCCCTTAAAGAGCATAACTGGTACTTTATCAGAAAAAATTTTCTTCAGGGCTTCAGCGTTGAAATTAAATGTAGAGGCTTTTACAATTGTTCTACCACTGGATCCCGACAGACTAACTTTTAGACCACTTCCTAAGTAAAATATTGGCAGGACCATTCTTATATAGGTATACGTATCTCCATATTAATTATAATGGTATATTTAAACTTTTCCCCACTATGTCCTGCCAAAACATACTTTTAGGGAGTTAAAAGGTGTCTCTTTTCTCTTCCCAAGTATCCTTATTAATTGCTTGCAAATGTTGGTAGCTGTAGAGATGATACACACAAAAATTATAAGGGGATGCATTTTAAAGATGTAGATCTGATGACAGAAGAGAGACTTGAATAGGAAAAGTTCAATAATATTACAGATGTGAAGACTAGGAAAGTTAAGAGGAAGAAAACAAGTAGTGAGAGATGATTGTTTTAACAATATAGTTTCATCATTTGCTGAAGTGTTAAAATATAGACAGACATTTTTATTTAAATTTAGAGCTTCATTTTCATCCTGCATATTAAAAAAAAAAAAAAAATAGAGTCACAGGTACCAGATTATTTTCTTAACTGTAACTGTTTCTGCTTTCCAATGTCCACTAAAAAGATGCAGTGCTCTAAAAAATATAAAACAATAAAAGGTGCAAACATTTTAAAGCAACTCATGAGAACTGAATGCTAATTTCTCCTACCAAAGACAATTCAAATATCATTATTGATAGAAATGTTTTACATACCTGGAGAGCAAATACCATCAGCATCTAAAATTTCATGACGCCAAATTGGTTTACGTGTAGCTGCATCCAACATTGGACCCATCACTTTGTCGAATGTCTGATTTGTGTAGCGCTTCAGTGTACACTTGGCATTCTTATACACAAGACACCTTCCAAATCCTAAAATAGAACACAGAACCTCTTTCAAATTAATAATGTACAGAAGTTATTTTATAATCAAGCAGTTATCAAGAGAAAATTAAAAATGGTTAATTTAGCTAAAATACAGGAAAACAAATGCATAATAGCTAAAACCCAAAAAAGAATTATTTTTAGAGCACTTTCAGTATCTACAGCATTGTACAAAAATCTTTGGCCACAAGAAGCTGAAAATTTAAAATCAGATCACACGCTATATTTTCAGATATATCAAAGGCATTTGACGATGATGGCCCAATTTTAAAGCTGTGCAGATTTAAAAGGAGAAGTTAGAAGAAGTTTGGCACATCTTTTCCTTTTCATGGTTCTCTGATAGCTAAAGATTTTACTGAAAAATTTCAGTGGTAACTGTTTGCTCAACAGGAAAGTGCCTATTTAGTGTTGTTTCATGTACTCCCCATGTTCCTTTTTGTTTGTTTGTTTTTACTTAAAAAAGAAGTTTGAATTATACATGTCTCCACAAAAATGTTTTTTAGATGAAGAACTGTGTGCTCTTTAGAAAACTTTTCCCAGGAGCAATAGCTGGCTTACAAATCTTGCCTGTCATTCTCATATTCAGAAATAGAGTCAGCTAGGAGCAATACCTTCCAGTAAACTTATATTTTATCTGAAGGATAGCTGTAGCCATTTACAGTACGTCTAGATCATTAGATTATGTCAAGTAACTCCTGACAAGCATCACATGGTCTTTAGATTTCCCTGTAAATGTTACCAGTCTACCAGAAAGGAAAACATTCAGTTTTAAATCATGCCTGTTGTTGTTTCAGAAAGAAAGGCATAAATTAAGTGCGGCAGACATTAATGCCAAAGATACATGTCTAAGAATACTATTATTGCTGCCTGGCAACAAGCAGGAGGCGTGTTAAGGAAGGGGTAAAAGGGAGACAGAATGAACTAATGGAAGAGTCTGGTTTTGGCCACCCGATACTGAAACTAACTCAATCAAAGTGAGAATTATTCTTGATTCTAAACAGTGCTGAAGAATATGTGCAGAACGAATGAAGTTTAAAAGCAGGCAGCAGTACAAATTTTACTTACGCACTAATTGAAAGGTAACTATGTTTTTCCACTTAAAATAGACTGAATTATGTAGATTTTAAAGAGGAAGTAGATATTTGTTTTTCCTCTATTTTGTTTGCTGGCATTATTTTCCTCTAGCATTAAGTTCATAATGACACAAACTACATACGCTCTCTTTCTTCTGCTGAATACATTCAAAAGTCTAATTTCATCTATCGCTTTCAATACAGGGGAAAATAATGAGACTTTTTTTCTCTCTCTGTTAGGCTCAAACAAAGGCCCAGGTCACCATCTAAAAAGCAAGTCCCACACCAACAGATTATCTAACACATTAAACTTTATGCAAGACAAATATTTTTGAAAAAGGATAGCTTATCCTTTGTTATTCAAGGTCAAAAGTCAGTCATTTGTTTTCATCATATCTATACTCATAGTTAACACGCAACTTGTGTAATTTCACCACAGACACACCACGTTCAAGCACATATATATGTACGCACAGACACCCCCTCCATGTTTATAGAAAAAAAGCATTTTACAAAGTTGATTTCCTAATTTTAAAAGTTTTAATCTTCATAATTTAGGCAATATTAATTCTATAAGCATGCAATGCAATAAAACCATAGGTTACTGTGCTTGCTTTACACAAGTGACAAAGAATAGGCCCAGTTGCTTCTTACCTCTGTCCAAGGAGGCCTTGTTTAACACAAGAGCATCTTCAATATCATAACCACTGTAGCTCATCACAGCAACTGTGGCATTCTGTCCAGCTGGCAGTTTCTCAAACTCTATCAGTTCAATGGTTTTTGTTTTAACCATTGGCTTTTGTGGATATGCTAACAGATACATAAGAGTATCAATTCTGTTTCGTTGATTGTATCCAATGGTACCTGTATTTAAAAACAAAAGCAATACCATGAAAACTTCTATTTTACTACTTGAAATATTTTAGACGTAAATTACCAACATGTAAAATAACCAATGCGACATTTCACAAATGTAGATAACATATCTGGTAATGTTAGGTCTTCAGAAGAAACGGGAAAAAAACCAAAAACCTTACAATTCATATTAGAGATTGTGCTGAAATAACGTCAAATTTTTTTTAAAAAAAATTTAAAATGGCTTTAAGATTCTAACGTAAAGATCCTCAAGAAAATCCTGATCAATTAAAAACAAAAACAAAGCCCCAAAACCAAACCCCAAGGTAAGTGCCTGTGTCACTCTGAACTAGAGCAGGTTGGTAAACTTCTAGCCCCGAATAAGTCAACAAAAGCCAAGTTCATTTTCACTGTTTTCTGTTGATACTTAATAATTGCAGTTGTTGAAAGAGGCTGTGGGCTTGACTTAAAGCCCATCAAAATAAATGGAAAGACTCCCATGGACTTTGAAGGGGCTTTGGATCAGTCTCTGTGTCCTCCACATCATATTTACTTCCTTTTCTGGGTAATAATTAGTTCAACAGTCTGTGTTAGAATGTCGGAAAGCATGAATAAGGCATGCAGTTATCAGCAGCCAAGACAGATTTACTTTCTGAAGTTATCAGAGGAGTCACTGCTGGTAGGACTACAGTAGAAGTTCACCCTCCATCTATTTGTCTTTTTACATGAAATTACTTTTAAATTTACGGTTCAGAATTCAACACTTTGTATAGACCTCCCAGCTTGATACTGAGATTCTGGCCATTTCCCACCAAACTGCCAAAGTGTCTTCTGAAATCTGTGAAGAAAAAATAATTAATACCCAGCAGGGGAACATAAACTGTTGTGTAGCAGAACAATAGTGAAAGCACTCATATGTTACTACTGTTTGCTGTGTGAGGCCCTGTGCTATGTCTCTAGGTCATTAATAAATTATGATCTTAAAGAACTAAATACAAAGTATGTTTAAAAACATTTAGCAGTTATGCCCCATTTTCAAAATGTTTGCATTGCCTGCAGTTATTCCAAGAGGACTGGTTGCTACAGTTAAAAGAAATGCAACACGAAGATTTTGGGCTGCTAAACACCACACCAAAACACAGTTCTGCTATTAAGGTTATGACAAAAACATGCTTTATATACAAATACTTGCACTTTCCAGGCATTTGTATTTGAGAAAATACTAAAAAAAGCACCCATAAAACAAGTATCTAAAACAGCAACTGTCATAGTCAACTCCTGAGATTTGCCCTCCCCTCGATGCTATATTGGCGGTCACAAAACACTTCCAACATAGTCCCCTTCCCAAGGCGGAGGGAGGGAGACAAATACTATAGCAGAAGATGGCAGCCTTCTCTGCTGGGTCCCACAAACTCTCCTCATTTCTTGCACTTTCCTGGAGTCTGCAAAGTGGCTATGAAGCTCTAGGGTGTCAGTACTGAAGAACGTCCCAGAGTGCATGTGGGGCTTTGGCACAGGTGATAAATGGCTTCACTGGCATCTTACTGGTGACCAATTTACTTTCTTCTTCGGGAGAAGAGTGATTCACCATCTGTTGGGGGAAGTTTGGCAGAGGCTGTTCCTCCCTCCCTCAGTTTGCAATGGGAGGGGAGGGGAAGAACTGGATACTTCAGCCTCACTTGCATCTTGGGTACAGAATCAGGCCTGTCAGTTACCACCATGGAACAGTCCACCCACTGAAGTGCCTACCCACGGAGACAACTTTTCAGTCAACTGGGACAACTTCATCCTACTTTCCTACGCTTTGAAAAACTGAAGTTTCTCCTACTGCAGAGCGTGGGGATCATTTCCCCCAGTGAAAAACTCAAAACCCCCATATTAATTTCTACCACTATCTGAATAATCCCTTTTTTCTAGGGTGGGCTGAATCTGTGGAGCTTACTACTCAAACGAACTAAATTTTCAGGTGATCCTAAATGCAGTTCCCGATTCTTCAGTGGAAGTTGCTCCTGAATGAGAAATACACTTTTATCATGGCTGTGAAACACATACAGATCGTTCCTCAAGTCTACTTCTGAAGGGTTTTATGTTCTCTTGTTATGTTATGGGCTATATCTGCTACGTTCCAGTGGCCACCCAGGGAAAGCAAGAAAGAGGCCAAGGTTTATGGTGTTCAACCACAACCCAACCACATAATTAACCTTATTAATGTTCAGAGAGAAAACGCCTTGTTTTCTAAAGTTGCGAGTGACACCTTTACAAAACTTCGGAAATTCTAGTGGAAATTTACTGGGCATGAATATTATGGCTTTCTTTCTGAATGGATATCCTTTATCTTTAAAGTTGGTATTTCATCACACCACAAGGTAATTCTAACTAGATTATTTTTTTGTTTACATCACATTTGAATGGGCATGAATGACCAATGAAATGGCAGAATTTTTGAGCACCAATACATACTGTTCGCTTTCCCAGCCATGGATGCAATAGTACACACAATAAAAACAAAGAAACAGGAAAAAAGCACTAGGGGTGAAATGCGCAAGTAGGAATGTAATTGATTAGAGGAAGACTCACTCAAGCATAAAAGTGAAATGTAAGTATGCAATATATCAGCAGTAACCACCCTTAAAGGGTGCATCCTATACAAAAGGTAGCTGTCACTGAACTACTGCAAATATTATTATATATATTACTGTAGCTGCAATAGCACAGGGAGTGACAGCATAGCTTACCTGTGTTGCATACAAACCTACCCGAACCCTATGGATATGTACTCACTGCTACTGTCTGTGCTACCGTGGCTACAGTACTATTTATTCTTGTGCTCTCTCTCACTGACCTAGTGCAATCATGTGTATGCAAGCTAGGAATCACACCCCTGGCTCACAGTCACAGAATGCCTTCTCTCCCCTGGCTGCCAAACCACTCGCATCCTCTGTTTATTTAAACCCCATCCCAAACTCACAGAGATAGGAGCTCTTTTTCCTCCCTGAGGTCTGCTGTGTTGCCACAAGGCCTTCATGCAGGTGTTGGAAAGAAGGGAGCCACTAACATTTATGTCTACTTTCTAAAGGAACAGAGGTTTTGTTTACTTCCCTCAAAAAGCCAAGCAAACTAAAGCACAATGAACTTCAACAACTGTACAAAAAATAAAACTATGTTTAAATATGAACCAAAGGGAGCATTTGTGTGGGTACCAAAAAAGGGATTGCTGGTACTTCTGTATTTCCGTTCACTTGACAGCAAACATTCCACTCCTTCCTTTCTGCAGGGGCATGGAGCTGATAGAACGGATAGAACACCTTTATGTAAAGGCTGCACTGAATCCTCGGGGCGGAGCAGTTGACTGAGGTCATTGGGAATTTTACATGATAGGTGCTCCCTGGCTGGGATATTTACTATTTGAACCACAATCTGTTTGAGATTATGGGTATATTGGAACAGAGCATGAAAGCCTAGCTCAATTTAGGCACTTCTGTACCTCCATCCACAGAGCGAAGAGCTGGTAGAAGAGAACACACGGTATGCAGCACAAATGCTGTCCCTGGATGACTGGTGGCAGAACCCAAGAAGAGGTTGTACAGACCAGTAATAGCCCACACTGGTTTTGCTTTTGTTTATATTTATATTCTTCCCACTTTGTCCCCCGCCAATAAACTGTCTGTACAAAATTTTGAGACACTTTACTTCTCAATACATTGAGAAATACATCACAGATGTTACCTAAAAACAAAACAACAACAACAAAAACAGCTCTATTCCCATAGTTGCAATCTCCTTCCTCAGCCCATTTGTGAGAATTGGTACTAAATTTGCCCTGTAATATACCAGTCATCAGGGACCTCTACAGTTCTCCAGGAGCAACTGACAATATATAGATAGCAACGGTTCTTAGTACTAGAAGACTTATCTCCAGACATCTAATTTGAAGTAATCTTTATCCACGTTTTTTTATTATAGCATTCATAGGGCAGACGGCAATAACCAGGGCTGTAAAATTGTTTCCATTACAACCCTCTATATTCTGACAAAACATTACATATCTTCAATGTGAGTAATAGCCGAATTATTAATATGCAGATCTTGCTTTCTATATCCAGAGACACAGAGAGAGAGAGAGACACTAATTTTATATATTATATAAAAACGCAGTTGAATTAGTAGTAGAAAAAAGTAAGCGTTACATTTCCTGACTAAGTTCTGTGTTTGTACAGCACCGAGCACAACAGGGTCCTAGTTCATGACTGGGACTCCTAGGTGCTACTGCACAATAAATAAATAAGAATAGGTCTTATTCATCTCTATTTTCAGAGTCTCTGATCCTTTATAGCATTATCCTAGCCACATATGGAACATTAATAATGCAGGGTATTGAATTATAATCTTACATAGCACACCATTATCTTAAATTTGAAATTATTTCTGTACTGCAGTGTGCACATGCAATCAGAAGACCTTGCAACCACAACTGCACTTGCAAGCTAAGTACAGGTAACACCCCCATCCCTGCATTATGCTACATGCATCAAACTCTACGTTCTCTGGACAAAGTGCGTCCCCACCACTTGATCGACGTCCGTCTTACCTACTATTGAATGCACCAGCACATTAACAAGAACACTCACTCCGGCCATAAAACATATTTTTCTGTACAGTACATTTAATAAGCATTATCCTGTAGAAATGTTGTCTTTGAGATTTTAATAATCTATACATTGCCGGTTATATTGCATTATTAATTTCATTCGTAAATTGAGGGGATCCTGTCAATTTATCCCTGCTTCACATCCCTTCTCACCCATGACATTACTGTGTTTCTGATTGAGGAGACTGAGGACTTCCTTCAAAGCCTGTCAGTACAGCTTCCTCAAATCAGCAGAGGGGTCCGTGTTGAGCAATCTAAGTCCCACCCTCCCTCTAGGAAGGTAACATGGTCTCTCAATACTCCCAGTACTTGACACCACAGGGAGTGAGTGGACATGGGCATGGGTCCTTCCATATGGCTATGCAAAGCCAGTAGGGGAGAGAGAGAACTTTTTAAAGCACAAAACAAGCAACAGAAGTTTGAAGTAGTAGTCAGCATTTGTGTAAATACAAAAATATATGCAAACAAATGAAATAAATTACATGAATATCCTGTAGGTTTAATTTTATACCGCTAATCTACAAGCATATGTAACAATCTTTTCTACAGCTAGATATCACCTCCACTTTAAAAAAAACAAGTGTACACAAGCTTTTCATAAAGACTCAGGGTGTTTGCTGATATTTCAGTGTACAAAGTAACATACAGCCAGGTCATGTGCCAACTTTTAAAATGTACTTTTATCTCACTGCTTATTCTTTGGAGTCAGGTGTTTTGTAATAACAAACCGAAACAAAGGCTTTTTTTTATTGCTAAAGATATTCAATGGCTTTTGTGTTCCTAGCGTCAGCAGTAACGTCAGAGGATTGTATCCAAGGAGCTAAATGTGCAAGACCTAGGGTCAAAGCAGCTGAATACACCAACCTCAGAAAACACAGACAATGAATTGCAAATGACACTCAAAACAAAACGAGAAAAAAAACCTTCACACAGAAAACTACAAAAGAACTCCACAGATACTGAATTGGCTTTCTGTACACACTGATCCTGCTTAACTGTGTGTGGTAACTAACCAAACGTTCTGAGACTAATAGTCATAAAATAGAGACTGTTGGGGGGGGGGCAGGGGGAACGGACTTGTAAAGGAAAAAAATTACCTCTACCTTTTCTTTTTTAAGGTGGTAACACTTCTCTTTCTAATTTAATTTACTAGTATTTTGACATATTAAAGTTGACCATTAGGTACAAGGCAGCTATTCTTCCATTAATTCTGCTAGAAGATTTTCACAAAAGGTGTACGGTTTCAATTTCGGAGTCACATTACAAAACAAATGATTTTGTAAACCTAATATAAGAGATAATTTTTTCATGACACATGGGGTTCTTTTACTGTAATCTCAACTTGTCACAAACACAAGACGTAAAACTGACACGTATAGCTGAAGTCTGAACAGGGCAGACTGAACTGATGTGCTGCTGTTTTCATTGGGACTTGCTGTGGCTTGACAAAACAGTACATTAGTTAGGCACACAAGTTAACAAGAAAATGTTAATATGGTTTGGCTGCTTATCAAATGGCAAAACTAGAACTGTGATCTTAACTACCTAACATGACAAATTCATAAGATGACAGTTAAAGGAAACCATACCAACTATTAAATTAAAATTAGTTAAAAACTCATGCTTAGAAAATTAACTTCTTTTCTTGTTTCATTGAGATGACACCATAACTGCCCACTAGTGCTTCCTCTCCCAAAATAAAGCCAAAATATAAAATACTGTGAAGTGAGAGGTCACTGAGGAAGTACTGTCTTTTCTGGTAAGGGAGAGAAATTCTTAGTGCCATGGTATTGAGTGTTAATGAATATATATTAAAAAACGGCAGTACTCTAACTATTCAGAGAAAATCACTTCTCCATGCTTTCACTCTCTTTGTGCAAACACTTTTTTTCTCTTTTTTGTTTGGAAACCCACAGCACACTGAAGTATAAAAAGAAAGAAAAAACACTCACTGCCAATCTTCCAGCTATACTGAAAACTTGAAAGTAATGACTGTTACAAAAATAGGAATAATAGTGCTATGGTTTCTTCAAATTTTCTTTTAAAGTATGAAAACCCCAGAACATTGGACTCCATTTTGCTAAGCTATTTCTTAAATAAAAAAACAAACAAAAAACCAAATGAAAATTGGAACAAAGTCAATTTCTCCTGGCATCTACGCCATTGCTCATAAGAAATGTTAATTTCCTCTGAAACATTTTTAAATGATCTAGTAGACAAGAATATTTGTAGTATTTTACGCTGTCTGATGTTTAACATGACAACATTCCAATCTTGAAGCAGAAAAACCTTACCCATTGCTTGCTTCCCCATAGCACACTGGTAAGTGTTTCTTGGGGACTGGTTATGGTGAGGATATGGAATAAGACCAGCACAGACGCCAAGAAGCGTGAAAGGTTCAATCTCCAAGTGTGTTGTAGCTCTTAAAAAGAAAAAACACATTCTGGTTATAATATACCTATAGACAGCAGAATGGCACGATTTTATTGAATTCATTTTAGTAAAGTCTGATAAATTATTTCAATTTAATTTGTTACCATTCAGAAAAATTTAAGTGAGTAAAACTAAAAGCCTCAACGACAAATTCCAATATATTTTTATTCAAAGTTTTAATTTGGGATTTCATTGGGTCCAAACACAGAGAGGTAGAAAGGACAGGAAGGGTACAAATTTACATGGACAAATAGAAGAAAAAAACCGTAAGAGTAAACACACTGACCATAATATCTAACAAGATATAAATAGATGTTATTTTATATACCTGTGGTGCTTAATATAAGCTACAAAATAAAAAGGGAGGTCACATACGAACGTCTGGAAAGAGAGCGTTTAAAAAGTTCCAGAGAAATATTTCTCACTTCTGATTACATGTCCCAACAAGCATGTCCCAACATGACAGCAATCTATTTCTGTTTTAGTTTACATGAAACCCATCCTTCCTGTATAGCAGGGGTTCTCAAACTGGGGGTCAGGACCCCTCAGGGGGTCGCGAGGTTATTACATGGGGGGTCGTGAGCGATCAGCCTCCACACCAAACTGTGCTTTTCCTCCAGCATTTAAAATGGTGTTAAATATATAAAAATGTGTTTTTAAATGATAAGAATGGGGTCGCACTCAGAGGCGTGCTATGTGAAAGGGATCACCAGTACAAAAGCTTGAGAACCACTGCTGAATAGGCTCCTCTTTACCTAAAAGGTTCCCCAGTTCCTAATAAACCTAAATTCTTCCTCCCAACACCATCATCTCATCCACACATTGAGACCTTGCAGTTGTTCATCTGTCTAATTGGCCCTGCATGTGGAACTGGAAGCACTTCAGAGAATGGAGGTCCTGGACTTTAATCTCTTCCCTATCAGGCTATATTTGGCCTCCAGGACCTCTTTCTTACCTTTCCCCATGTCATTGGTACCTACATGTACCACAACCAGCTCCTCCCCAGCACTGCACATAAATCTATCCAGGTGTCTTGAGAGGTCCACAACCTTCACTCCCGGCAGGCAATTCATCATGTGATTCTCCTGGTCATCTACATTTTTAATAATCAAATCCCAGTTACTGTTACCGGTCTCTTCCCAGTAGCTGGGGTCCCTTCCCCTGGTGGGGATCCTCAGTGCAAGAGGATCCCCTGACATCATCTGGGAGGAGGGTCACAGCTATGTCTAAACAAGACTATATGCCACAGTTGATAAAACACTGTACAACATTTTATAAAACTATATACGTTGTGCACCAAAACACCTTAGAAAGCTGAATAGTGGGGGAAGAAATTAAGTAATATAGGCAAGGGATAAAAGGTACACTTTCAAAAGATTTTATAAGAGTTGGTGCATCAGAGAAAATTTGTTCTACATGGAAGGAGCTGCAGAGGAGAAAGCTCATGCACAATAGATAAATAGGCCATTTTATGTGGAGGGACAGAAGTGTCCAGCCCTAGACGAAGATTAGATACAAAGTCTGTAAGGCTGGAGCAAGTCTATGGTTTTTAAATCAAAGTGGGCAATTACGAAGCAGGGAATTCTGAAATAGGGCCAAACACTTTAAAAATAAATGTGTCCAAAGCACACATCTGTGGCAGTGCTCCAGAGTCATTAAATAGTGTGTGGATTTCAGGTATACGCCATATGGTGGCTTCCCAATAAGAGCTGGGCACCCAATTTGAAAATCCCCCAATGCTCAGCCCTCTTTTCTTACCATGTGGGACATCTCATATGTTGGCTAAAATTGGTAACCTGAATTATGTGTTTTAAAATAGAAATTATGGCAATATCTTTTTAGTTGCAATATATTGCAAGGGATGGCAAAGCAGCACAACTGTGAGGTGGCTAAAGAATCCCCAATATATACTAGCAGGGAATGCCTGAAGAGGAGGACTACCTGGAACATTACATCATAGCATTGTATGCTTTGCTGGGAAAATTAAAACCCTGATAAGTAGTTTAAGAAAACAAGCTCTTAGCCTCAGTCGTAGAATCATAGAAATAGAGGACTGGAAGGGACCTCAATAGGTCATCTGGGCCGGTTTCCTGCACTCCAGGCAGGACTAAGTAATAACTAGATCATTTCTGACAGGTTTTTGTCTAACCTGTTCTTAAAAACCTGCAAGGGTGGTGTCAGGTTCCCTCCCCACTCTGAACTCTAGGGTACAGATGTGGGGACCTGCATGAAAGACCCCCTAAGCTTATTTCTACCAGCTTAGGTTAAAACTTCCCCAAGGCACAAAATTCTTTGCCCTTGGACGGTACGCTGCCACCACCAAGTGATTTAACAAAGAATCAGGGAAAGGACCATTTGGCGTTCCTATTCCCCCAAAATATCCCCCTAAGCCCTTACACCCCCTTTCCTGAGGAGGCGTGAGCATAGTATCCTAACCAACTGGTTACAAAGTGATCACAGACATGAACCCCTGGGTCTTAGGACAATAGAGAAATCAGTCAGGTTCTTAAAAGAAGGATTTATTATTTTTTTAAAAGATAAAAATCATCTCTGTAAAATCAGGATGGAAATTAACTTTACAGGGTAACAAAAGATTCAAAAACACAGCAGAACTTCCTCTAGGCTTAGTTTCAAAGTTACAAATAACAGGAATAAACCTCCCTCCAGCAAAGGAAAAATTCACAAGCAAAACAAAAGATAATCTAACACGCCTTGCCTGGCTTTTACTTACAATTTTTGTAATATGATAGACTTTTAGGATGGTTTATAGGAGAAGGAGTTTTCTGACTTCATGCTTCTCTGCTTCCCAAGACAACACACAAAAACAAAGCCGCCCCCACCCCAGATTTGAAAGTATCTTCTTTCCCCATTGGTCCTTTTGGTCAGGTGCCAACCAGGTTATTTGAGCTTCTTAACCCCTTACAGGTAAGGAGGAATTCTAGGCTACCCTTAGCTATATGGTTATGACAGGTGGAGAGTCGACAACCTCTCTAGGCATTTTGTTCCATTGCTTAACTACCCTGACAGAAGATTTTCCTAATGTCCAACCAAAACCTCCCTTGCTGCAATTTAAGCCCATCGCTTCTTTGTCCTACCCTCAAGTGGTTAACCAGAGGTTACCCTTCTCCTTGTAACCATCTTTTATGTACCTGAAAACTGTTATAATTTCTCCCTCAGTCTTCTTTCCTCCAGACTAAACAAACCCAATTTTTTCAAACTTTCCTCATAGGTCATGTTTTCTAGACATTTGCACACTCTCACCAGTTTGTACTAACAGTAATAGTTCTGCTTATATTAATTTGAGTATCTTGAAAATTACTCACTGGCATATCAACATATGCTACTGCTCTGCATCTGACGAAACAAACTATGTTCAGTGGAAAAAAGAAAAGGAGTACTTGTGGCACCTTAGAGACTAACCAATTTATTTGAGCATAAGCTTTCGTGAGCTACAGCTCACTTCATCGGATGCATCGATGAAGTGAGCTGTAGCTCACGAAAGCTTATGCTCAAATAAATTGGTTAGTCTCTAAGGTGCCACAAGTCCTCCTTTTCTTTTTGTGAATACAGACTAATACGGCTGCTACTCTGAAACCTATGTTCAATGGAGATCTGTCTTAGGAAATACGAGTATTAATGCATCACCTGCAGATGAGCAAATCCAGAAGGGCAGATGCCTGGTCATCAGAGCTATTAATAAATTTGAAGTACGGACACATGCAGCGTCACAGCAAGCATAGAACTGAAACACTAAATGCCATGTAGGACAGTGAGATTCAGTCAGACTTGATGTGGTAGATTGCTACTTCTTGACTGCACACACAAAATCAGTTATTGCTATGATGAGCAAAGCTTTGAAAGATTACAAAGGGCTCAAAACACATGTAAACAGAGGCAGGACTAAGCAGAAGGTAGGCAGATTAGAGTGGTTACCTCAACACACTTCTCACTCCTTTAATTCTTTCAATTTTTCTTGTTACAATTCAGCAAAGCACCGTGTTACCAAGTGTGTGCAAGACACTTGGTTAAGAACATGATGTTGGTGATGAAACTCAGGTCCTTGTGTGTGTGCTCACATACAACGAGAGGGCCAAATCATCAGCTGGATGTAAATCAGCACAGCACTGACTCCACTGGAGCTACACTGATTATACCTGCTAAGGATCTGGTCCACAGTGTTTGTAACAGGAAGCCAACATTTTCAAACAAATCTAACTTCTACAAGTCAAAACGTCATGGCCAGAACTGGACCTGACACATGTAGGTTTTACAAAGAGATTATGAAGCGAAGAGACACCTTGACAGACACTTGAAGCTCAAAAGAAATAAATCCCCAATTGGAACGCAAAAGGTAAATAGCACAGATCACTATAGCTAAAAAGAGGTGACTGACATCAGACAGGAGGAATGGCGATGGGATACCTCAGGGCTCTTGATCAGGTACTTTGATTATTCATCACACATTAAATTGTATTGGTTGTACCAATATAAAGGACATTCTTAGCTATGCAAAGAGATTTAGGGATAATTGCAAATAAATTGCATACTAGTTCCCAGTGTGATGCTAAAATTGACAGATTTACTTCATCATTTATATTCAGAAACAACTATTGTATGGCCAGGGTATTACAGCAAAATTACCAGATATATTTAGATCAAGTTTAGATGTGTTCATGGATAATGTAATAACCTTCCACACTTATAACAGGTAATTTGAACTAGATGACCAACTAGGGTCTCTTCCCATTATTATGCAAGAGTTATCTGTGATTCCATATAGATTGCCAGGGATGTTCCAGGCTGCAGTCTATTCAGGTGCCTTGCAGTTACTCTTGTCAGCTGCAGTATGATTTGAAGGCAATTAACTTTGCCATAAGTGGCAATTTGTTCCTTTTGTCCTGATCTTTGCTGATGCACTCAGGAAACCAGCCAAGAGCCCCCCAGATCAGCTTGTTAAAGTGAAAGGGCACAAGCAATATCAATGCAATTAATTGATGGAATGACTGTTTCATTTGGCAAAGGTGGACAACAACAGGGGTTTGGTCCAGCTCCACTGAAATCAATGTGAGTCTTTCCACTAACTTTAGTGGAGGTTGAATTGGGTCATAGGACTTTTGAGGTATGTCTACACTGCAATGAAAGCCCAGGCTCAAGGCTAACCCCCCTTGTGTCTACACTGCAGTTGCACTAACCCAGGGCTCAGACCGAGGGTCTCAGGGTCTGCAGGGCCAGAGGGTCCGAGCTCAAGTCAAGCCAGGACCCAGGGTCTGAGCCCTATTGCTATGCAGTGTAGACGCAGCCTTGCTTGACTCAGGTCCTGGGAGTCATCTGGAAGAATCCTACAATTCCTTGTGACAGCTTCCTTAGTTCTCTCTAACCCAACAATCTGCAATGCACTCTATTGAAAACAGAAGCCCCACCCCCAGCAAACGGCAGATGCTCAGGTCAGCATTAGCCCATTCTGTTCTGATCACTGCTCTGTAGGCACACTATCACAGAACCTCTTGGGTTTGCAACAAAGAGCAAACCACTCAAGCCTTTTGCAAAGCGAGCTGCTTCCTGGCAACAGGCAGGGCAAGCAGTAAAGTTTTCCCACAGTGCACCATGTTCCTAGGAGTAGAGCGGCCACATTTTGGGGGGATGTGTGTGTGATGATGTATAACTGAAGATGACCATTTATACCATGGTTGCTACCATGGTTATACAATTGCAAGAAATCTTATACAAAGTATGTCATGTAAGGTACAGCTGTTCTGTTGATAATCTGCTAAGTATGATAATCTTGTTTATATGCAGGTACCATCTTTGTATCTGACTTTATGAATATTTGCTATATATTTGTATCTCAAACGTGTTTTTTTCTTGGTTGACACCCACAAGGTAGTTTTACATCCAGTCTAGCCAGCCCAGTGTTGATGAACCATTCAATTGTGGATGGACCATTCAGGTGGTGACAGGTCATTAAAGGAGTTCAGCTCTTCAATGAGTCTTCCTGCAAATGCCTAAAACAGCAAGGAGCCAATAGTCACCCCTGTGATTTATCAAAACATGTAGGACATGTGATGTGGATATGTGATCTAGGACGCTAGGGAACTGGGGATGTTTAGTCTTCAGAAGAGAAGAATGAGGGGGGATTTGATAGCTGCTTTCAACTACCTGAAAGGGGGTTCCAAAGAGGATGGCTCTAGACTGTTCTCAGTGGTAGCAGATGACAGAACAAGGAGTAATGGTCTCAAGTTGCAGTGGGGAAGATTTAGGTTGGATATTAGGAAAAACTTTTTCACTATGAGGGTGGTGAAACGCTGGAATGCGTTACCTAGGGAGGTGGTGGAATCTCCTTCCCTAGAAGTTTTTAAGGTCAAGCTTGACAAAGACCTGGCTGGGATGATTTAGTTGGGGATCGGTCCTGCTTTGAGCAGGGGGTTGGACTAGATGACCTCCTGAGGTCCCTTCCAACCCTGATATTCTATGATTCTATGACTCCATCTTTGTCAATAATTTTCCATACACAGGGGCTGTGGGCTTTGTTTGGAACAGCACATGTCCATGCACATGGCAGAGGCTATAAAAGACACCTGAGACATCTCCATTTCGGCTTTTTCCTGCTCCAAATCTCTGGACTGTGGTTTTACAAATAGAAGGAGTATTTTGAACTAAGAACTGAGGATCTCCCAATCTTTTGGAAGTTACCAGAGCAACTTTTGAAAACTAGCAGTTTATTCCACCACTGCTACAAACCTGATATAAGGACTTTGCAATCACTTGTATGTATATATGATCTATTAACCATTTATAAACTATTCTTTTCTTTTATTAATAAATCTTTAGTTAGTTTACTATGGATTGGCTGACAGCGTGATATTTGGGTAAGATCTGAGATACATATTGACCTGATGGTAGGTGTCTGACTGATCCTTTGGGATGAGTAGAACCTCACATGTGGTGAATTGGATTTTCAATAACCTCTTTCTATATTAGACCTGATTGTTGGGATGGAAGCCAAGGGCTGGAATGCCTAGAGGGGACGGGTTTCAGAGGAACAGCCGTGTTAGTCTGTATTCGCAAAAAGAAAAGGCGTACTTGTGGCACCTTAGAGACTAACCAATTTATTTGAGCATGAGCTTTCGTGAGCTACAGCTCACTTCATCAGATGCATACCGTGGAAACTGCAGCAGACTTTATATATACACAGAGAATATGAAACAATACCTCCTCCCACCCCACTGTCCTGCTGGTAATAGCTTATCTAAAGTGATCATCAGGTGGGCCATTTCCAGCACAAATCCAGGTTTTCTCACCCTCCACCCCCCACACACAAATTCACTCTCCTGCTGGTACTAGCCCATCCAAAGTGACAACTCTTTACATAATCAAGTCGGGCTATTTCCTGCATAAATCCAGGTTTTCTCACATCCCCCCCACCCCCATACACACACAAATTCACTCTCCTGCTGGTAATAGTTCATCTAAACTGACCACTCTCCAAGTTTAAATCCAAGTTAAACCAGAACATCTGGGGGGGGGGGGGGTAGGAAAAAACAAGAGGAAACAGGCTACCTTGCATAATGACTTAGCCACTCCCAGTCTCTATTTAAGCCTAAATTAATAGTATCCAATTTGCAAATGAATTCCAATTCAGCAGTTTCTCGCTGGAGTCTGGATTTGAAGTTTTTTTGTTTTAAGATAGCGACCTTCATGTCTGTGATTGCGTGACCAGAGAGATTGAAGTGTTCTCCGACTGGTTTATGAATGTTATAATTCTTGACATCTGATTTGTGTCCATTTATTCTTTTACGTAGAGACTGTCCAGTTTGACCAATGTACATGGCAGAGGGGCATTGCTGGCACATGATGGCATATATCACATTGGTGGATGTGCAGGTGAACGAGCCTCTGATAGTGTGGCTGATGTTATTAGGCCCTGTGATGGTGTCCCCTGAATAGATATGTGGGCACAATTGGCAACGGGCTTTGTTGCAAGGATAAGTTCCTGGGTTAGTGGTTCCGTTGTGTGGTATGTGGTTGTTGGTGAGTATTGCTTCAGGTTGCGGGGCTGTCTGTAGGCAAGGACTGGCCTGTCTCCCAAGACTTGTGAGAGTGTTGGGTCATCCTTTAGGATAGGTTGTAGATCCTTAATAATGCGTTGGAGGGGTTTTAGTTGGGGGCTGAAGGTGACCGCTAGTGGCATTCTGTTATTTTCTTTGTTAGGCCTGTCCTGTAGTAGGTAACTTCTGGGAACTCTTCTGGCTCTATCAATCTGTTTCTTTACTTCTGCAGGTGGGTATTGTAGTTGTAAGAAAGCTTGACAGAGATCTTGTAGGTGTTTGTCTCTGTCTGAGGGGTTGGAGCAAATGCGGTTGTATCGCAGAGCTTGGCTGTAGACGATGGATCGTGTGGTGTGGTCAGGGTGAAAGCTGGAGGCATGCAGGTAGGAATAGCGGTCAGTAGGTTTCCGGTATAGGATGGTGTTTATGTGGCCATTGTTTATTAGCACTGTAGTGTCCAGGAAGTGGATCTCTTGTGTGGACTGGACCAGGCTGAGGTTGGTGGTGGGATGGAAATTGTTGAAATCATGGTGGAATTCCTCAAGGGCTTCTTTTCCATGGGTCCAGATGATGAAGATGTCATCAATATAGCGCAAGTAGAGTAGGGGCTTTAGGGGACGAGAGCTGAGGAAGCGTTGTTCTAAATCAGCCATAAAAATGTTGGCATACTGTGGGGCCATGCGGGTACCCATAGCAGTGCCGCTGATCTGAAGGTATACATTGTCCCCAAATGTGAAATAGTTATGGGTAAGGACAAAGTCACAAAGTTCAGCCACCAGGTTAGCCGTGACATTATCGGGGATAGTGTTCTTGACGGCTTGTAGTCCATCTTTGTGTGGAATGTTGGTGTAGAGGGCTTCTACATCCATAGTAGCCAGGATGGTGTTATCAGGAAGATCACCGATGGATTGAAGTTTCCTCAGGAAGTCAGTGGTGTCTCGAAGGTAGCTGGGAGTGCTGGTAGAGTAGGGCCTGAGGAGGGAGTCTACATAGCCAGACAATCCTGCTGTCAGGGTGCCAATGCCTGAGATGATGGGGTGCCCAGGATTTCCAGGTTTATGGATCTTGGGTAGTAGATAGAATATCCCAGGTCAGGGTTCCAGGGGTGTGTCTGTGCGGATTTGATCTTGTGCTTTTTCAGGAAGTTTCTTGAGCAAATGCTGTAGTTGCTTTTGGTAACTCTCAGTGGGATCATAGGGTAATGGCTTGTAGAAAGTGGTGTTGGAGAGCTGCCGAGCAGCCTCTTGTTCATATTCCGACCTATTCATGATGACAACAGCACCTCCTTTGTCAGCCTTTTTGATTATGATGTCAGAGTTGTTTCTGAGGCTGTGGATGGCATTGCGTTCCGCATGGCTGAGGTTATGGGGCAAGTGATGCTGCTTTTCCACAATTTCAGCCCGTGCACGTCGGCGGAAGCACTCTATGTAGAAGTCCAGTCTGCTGTTTCGACCTTCAGGAGGAGTCCATCCAGAATCCCTCTTTCTGTAGTGTTGGTAGGGAGACCTCTGTGGATTAGTATGTTGTTCAGAGGTATTTTGGAAATATTCCTTGAGTCGGAGACGTCGAAAATAGGATTCTAGGTCACCACAGAACTGTATCATGTTCGTGGGGGTGGAGGGGCAGAAGGAGAGGCCCCGAGATAGAACAGCTGCTTCTGCTGGGCTGAGAGTATAGTTGGATAGGTTAACAATATTGCTAGGTGGGTTGAGGGAACCATTGCTGTGGCCCCTTGTAGCATGTAGTAGTTTAGAAAGTTTAGTGTCCTTTTTCTTTTGTAGAGAAGCAAAGTGTGCGTTGTAAATGGCTTGTCTAGTTTTAGTAAAATCGGTGTTTGGTTAACCCGTGTGGTGCTGCAGAAGCTCTTTTGTTACTGGCATGGTGAATCTAATTGAAGAATAAACCACCAGTTATTGGGTACTGTCTGCCCTGTTTCTTGCAGTCTGTCGTGAGCGTGGCATTCTCAGTGTGATCCATTACAGGCCCCCCAGTCACACTAGGGACTCTGCGACATGGTTACTTTGACTCAGGTCTGTGCAGTGCAGTGTGAATGCCAGAGCCCAAGGTTCGAGCATGTGTCAGAAAATTCTTAACCTCAGGTTAAAATACAACATAGATGCTCAAGCCCAAGGTTCCCTAACAGGGGTCTGCTGACTAGAGTCCCACTAACCCTGGGCTTACATTGCAGTGTAGACATATCTTTGAAGAACTGTAAAAATCATGCAGCGTATATGACAAAGATGTGTCAGAGAAGTCACTTGGGATACATTAGACATGGCTTTTGAGTCAACAGGATATTCTCAGCTCAATAAAAGCCTCCGAAAGTGTGAATTAGTAGTCTGGAAAGAAGCTTTGTTTTAATTTTAGTGCTCTTTGATCACAAATAGGTAGTGACAGTCTAGAAACTTTGAAGTACAGAAACAAGATATCTGGCTTTAGATGTGGATAGATTTAAAAAAAAATAAAAACCTCTTAAAAGCTCTCTAAAGACATTCTAGAGTAGACTAGCATAACAGGATACATAATGGTGTGGTATAAAAGTTTTATAAGGAGCTGTTTGGCTGACCTGCATAACTCTCTAATGGTTTGGCCAATTATGAGTACAAGAGATCATGAAAAACTCACACTGATAAAAATCACATATTCCATGTTTTTGTGGGTTAGAGTTTATAACCTCAATTCCTCACAAAAAAAAATCAAACACTAAATTCACTTATTTGTGACTATCCCATAGATGATTTAAGATTGGTGTAATCACAGATTGCTTCCTAAACTTCTATCATCTCCTTCTTGTACATTGTTATAAACATAAGCAAGAGCTTGGTGTGGAAACAGAAATGTTACAACACAGTTAGGGCCCTACCAAATTCATGGTCCATTGTGGTCAATTTCATGGTCATAGAATTTAAAAAATAGTAAATTTCATGATTTCAGCTGTATCAATCTGAAATTTCACAGGGTTGTAATTGTAGAGGTCCTGGCCCAAAAAGGAGTTAGGTTATTGTGCGGGGGGTTGCAGTACTGCTATCCTTATATCTGCGCTGCTGCCTTCAGAGCTGGGGAGCCGCAGAGCAGCAGCTGCTGGCTGGGAGCCCAGCTCTGAAGGCAGAGCCACCGCCAGCAGCAGCATAGAAGTAAGGATGGCATGGTGTGGTACTGGCAACCTTACTTATGCACTGCTGCCTGCAGACCTGGGCCCTCAGTCAGTAGCTGCCACTCTCCAGCCTCTCAGCTCTGAAGGCAGCAGCGCAGAAGGAAGGGTGACATGGTATGGCATTGCCACGCTTACTTCTGTGCTGCTGCTGGTGGGGTGCTGCTTTTAGAGCTGGGTGCCCTGCCAACAGTCGCTGCTCTCCGGTCACCGAGCTCTGAAAGCAGTGCAAAAGTAAGGGTGGCAATATCACAACCCTCCTAAAATAACCTTGTGACCCCCCTGCAATTCCCTTTTGGGCAGGACCCCCAATTTGAGAAACGCTGGTCTCCCCCGTGAAATCAGCATAGTATAGGGTAAAAGCACACAAAAGACCAGATTTCACGGGGGGAGACCAGATTTCACGGGGGGAGACCAGATTTCACGGGGGGAGACCAGATTTCACAGTCTGTGACGCGTTTTTCATGGCCGTGAATTTGGTAGGGCCCTAAACGTAGTTAATGAACTTACATTTCAGAGAACAGAAAGGAAGAAGGCTGTAATATGCATATTTTTACTGTGCCAGTATTTAGTCTGAATGTACACTTACTTAGTAATTGTATGTTCATACAGTGCAATGTTGCAGTCATTTTCCTCATTCACGTCCAAATATTCAACTAGGCCTTCATGCAAAAAATCTTCAAAATTCCTGTAATTGCCAAAAAAGGTACACACTGAGAAACATTTTATTCATATGCAAAAATAAAGTTAAAGTTATTAAAAGGAACTGACTTTTGTAAGGAAAGCAAACTAAACAAGTGGTCCTCATCTGCACGGAGTTACACAGATCTGAGAGAATTCTCTCTAAATATTTGAAGCAGAAAAAACAATCTTACTTACCTGTTTGCTTCAGGGGGGATTTTTTTTTAAAATAGCCTTAATATTTTCATCATATCATAAAGGTAAGTATATTTTGTGGATGGATGAACAAATTTCCATGATGATTTTGCAAGACTGATTAGAAACTGAACTGGAACGCTTATATATGTAAATATTATACATTCTCTCTCTCTCTCTCTCTCTCCTTCAAGAGTTACTAGTGATTCTTAATGCCTCAATTTCTGAGAGCTCAAGCCATCACTCCTGATTAAAGGTGCCTGATTTTCAGAGGGCGGATGCACAGCCTTTATCAAGAGACTCTCTAAGGCATCTCAAATCAGGCATCAGAAGTCAGTAGCTGCTTTTAAAAATTTAGGTTATACATTTATTTTATATAACCACATATCACAATCTCAAATCAATAGCAGAATGAGAGTCATGACTTTTTTGTATTTGATTTAAAAAACAGAAAATATCTGCTATTCTGATTCTTCATTTACATGTGAGAGCAGACTTCTCCCGTAAACATTTAACCAGCACTGCAATACCATAACAGAACTCTTAATTCAGTCAGGGCGTATTGTTATTACATTTACAGCTGGAGAGGAGTGGGGGACAGACATAGTCCTGTCGAGTAATTTACCTGTATCCCTGAGCAAGTTCTTCCATATGCTTGTCCGTAACTGCAGGTTTTTGCTTCTTTACAATTATGTAGGGTCTAAATTGGAAAAAGGAATGTTGCAGTAGATATACACGGAGTTAACATAAATATAAATTAAAGTAAGGTAACATCAATGCATAGGGCAGCTGGTTTGTAAATCCACTTTTGGAAACCAAGTGCAGCCGTAGAAGTACACATCTTCTTAAACAAGGTACTCATTTAAAATAAGTAGAAGCATAACTAGATTTATCTGCTATTTAGTTGATGTATTTATGCAGATATAATTAGCCAAGCCATTAACTTGGATTGTTTCAAATCTGAGTTTTATTTTACCAGTTCAAGAAACGTATGTATCATATACAATTTCACCCCAAAGTATAAACAAGTTATTTTTAAAAGATACATATGACATATTAAAATAAAGTTCAGAACTACATTTTAAGTGGATAAATGTAACCTACAAAATTAAGTTGGTTGCTTTGAAATATTTAAATTTTCTCAACAGTACGAGGCTACAAACTCCTTGAGACGGGGTGTTTACATGTCAGTATTTTGTTCAGTGCTGAGCACAGTCAAAGCTCAACAAATATATATTTAAGTTCGAATAGGACACATTTTGCTACTAATTGTTACCTAAAAGGATATAAAATATAAATAGAATTCACTACGTGCTGCAGTAGATTAATCTATCACTTTTAGCAGCACATGAATCTCTGGAAGCTTCACCACCACGAGGAAACACTGACACAAAGAATGGCATGCAAGATCAAAACGTCAAGGGCTGTTGCTATTTGGACAAGTTGCTCTTACAGAGTGCAGCAAATAAGTACAAGATACTTGTGTAGTCTGCTCTGAAGTCCAAATAACTGTTTGAGGGCTAATGAGCACTTTTAAATGGTTAAGAGGAGGAACTGAACAATTGCAAAGGAAAAAAACCTCACAGGAAAGTGAACTGGGTAAGTTTTCTTGGAAATCCACATTATTTCACTCGATGTTGCCTTTTTTTAGTTGGAACACAGTTCAGATGTTTTGCCGGACCGCCAGATCTGAAGTTTGATTTGTACTAGCAGTGTTTGAATTGGAGAGTTAATTTCTCTGCCTTTGAGTTCATTCCTGTCTGTGGATTCTACTCAGCTATCCCTGCCAGGTCTGACTTATTGCTGGCTCACAAATATGCTGATGATAGAATGATTTTTAAGCCTTTGGAAAGCTTCAAATTGCATCAAACACCACGTTTGGCTTTTAAAAGAAAGTTAACACTACTAGACAAGGTGATTGCCAATTTTAGCCATGAGTACTACTGTTGATTGACTTACCTATGAACTGTGCACACAGTTAGCCTAAGCTAAACCATGCTTGTATTATTACCCCATCCTCTCTCCGCCCTCCCTTCTTATTTGTTCACCCCTCTGTTGTGCTTTGTCTTTTAGACCCTAAACTCTTTGGGGCTGGGAATATCTTTTATTATGTATGGAAGTACCTAGCACAAAGGGGCTCTGACATGACTGGGGTCTCTAGGCATCAACATTACATGAATAATATAGTAATTTTAGTTCAAATACATAGCTATTTACAGTCTCAAAACATAGTTACATTTTTGTAAGACGTTCTTGTCTGTGTCTTTCTGCCCCAGCTTCCTTTGGCAACCCACCTCATTCCCTTCCCTAGCATATTGTTGCATTGAATTCAAGTGCTCTCTTTCAAATGTAAATTGTAAGCTTCTTGGGGCAGAAACGTTATTATTTTATGTTTGTCAAATGGGAACTACAGAAATAAGTCAAAATTGTGTGACATGTTTTCTTCTAATGAAAGCAAACAGCTACATCCCTTTGACACCTTTAGCTAGCTCAAAGGAGATTGATTTATTTCAAAAGAACTAGTTACAATTAGAGTAAAGCCCTGATCCTGCAATGTGATGCTGAAGACAACAGGGTGCCTTGTGGGTACTTATGCACGTCTTGCTGCAGGACTGTAACCTATGTGTTTCTTATAAAAACACAAAATAAAAGAAAAAAAGAAAAGTAACAGTATTTCAAATATACTCATACCAAAGTTGCTAATGTTGTATTTCCTTGGGTGGTAGGAGGGACATTTTTACTTTGTTTTCACTTCTGTTCAGAGTCATCTATTCGAGCAGCAGCTTATTTTTTAAACTTCGTTTACTCAATTGCACATTTATCCTACAGTAAGGCGGAGATTTTGAGGACCTCTTGGCTCCATTGAAAGTCCACTGAAATGGAATGGGGATTGTTGCGTAAGGGGTTTTAGGCACCCTTTGAAAACCTGAGCCTAAAAGACGCACAATGTGTAATGGATAATTAAGTTAAGTTCTTTAGAAGGATTTTTGGTGAGAAGTTGTGATAGTCAGGGTCCAAACACCCCAAGAGGAGAACAGAAGGTTTAAACCCCAAAAATCCCAGGGAGGAGGGGAGGGGGTATCAGCTCCTCTTATTGAGACAGCCCTCCAAATCAGCCAAAGGCAAGCAGTCTTTGTTAAAGAACAGGACACAGACCATTCCCTAGAGAGCATCAGGGAAGCAATCATAGCAACGCCCCTACAGACAACTATATTGCTACTATTACTCATGTAAAGGGGGAGGATTTTTATGGACGCGGGTACAATATACAGGGAAGCCCGAACAGGACAGAATAAGGGTTTGTGACAATCAGGGTCCAGATACCCCAAGGGGAGAACAAAAGGTTTAAACCCCCAAAATGAGCTGGTGAACCAAATGATTGCATACTGTATTATTGTAGTATAAAAGTATATGAGTAAGGTCTTGTGAAAGCTTGTAATGTTCTGAACTTGACAGTCATTGACAGATATGCATACAGAATGTGGTTATGAATTGATGTATTTATGAATATAGAAAACTGTGCTCATAATCTGTACTAAAACTGTCCTGCTGTAGTTGGAAGAAGCAGTGAATCAGGGAGGGGCTCTCCCCAAGCCAGGTGTTTACATGAAACTGGCTTCAAGTAACCATCCATTGTGCAATACAGTAAGAGACAATGATGGACCACCACAGTTAATGATAGCCAGGATGTCTCCATGTAGTTTCAAGACAAGAAAGAATTTTCCCACACTGAATAATCATGAGTCATCATGGGGGTGGGGGTGGGGAGGGTGTCTTTTTTAAACAAGCTGGGGACTGAAGTTTTTAATTCAGAATTTGGGGGGCAGTCTTGAGGCGGGAAGCTGTCCATGAAAACTGGATCCTTCCTATAGCTAGGGGGTATGGTGAGAAACAGTTAAGGCAATAAGCAATTTATATTAGAAAAGAGATTTTTGTCTAATATGGAAGCATAAAGCCTGACGTTGCATCTTTATGTTTATTTTCTGTGTTACTTGTACATGTTTGCTCTCCCTTATTAGTTGATCTTTGAATCTGGTTTTTCTATTAAATATTTTGTTGATTTTCACCCCAAGCAGGTCTCTGGTGTCCAAACGGTGTGGAATGTGTATGCCAAAGTAAGCTGGTATCCAGGGGGAGGGGCTCGTTTCACACCTTTGGGATTAACAAATTCGAGAGTAACAATTCAAGTGTCTGGTAATTAAGAACTATGGGAGGACGAATTTGGGGAGTCTTGGGACTGGAAGGACTGTTGGTGTCATCCTGCAAGGAGTAACTAGGCTGCTAAGGACCTACGGGGTGAGACCTTATGCTGTGGGTAGGCTACTGGTTCAGAGACCTGAGCCATTGCTGCACAGCACAGAGGCCCCCAAGATTACAGGGGCAGGGCAGGCAGTGACAGAATCCCTTATCAGTCTGGCTGGTCCCCCAATCATCACAGAAGTTTACCTGCACAATCTTCCTCCATCAGAGGAAATGTAGACACATCTGTCAGCAAGATTCGTGGAGATTGAAACAAATTCATTGATATAACCTGCTCGCCGCATTAGCCGAAACGTGTGAACTAGTTTTGGATGGTCGCGAATGACACCAAGGATGTTACCTGTTCAAGAAAACGATCATTTTATGATCTATGTTTTGCATGCTTCAAAATTCTCTTCAGTTCAGAGTCGAGCTCCTTCTTGTTAAAGGTGACAGGAAATACCTGTAAGGTGAGTCTACGCTGCAGCTGGGAATGAGCCTCCCAGGCCGGATAGAGAGAGACTCGAGTTAGCCTTACTTGAGCTAGCGCACTAAAGATAGCAATATGGGCATTGCAGCAAGGGCAGTAGCTCTGGCTAGCTATTTAAACTTGGCTCTAAGAGGGAGGGGGGTTTGGACTCAGGCAGCTAGCCTGAACCACCACCCAGGCTGCAATGTCCACCCTGCTATCTTTAGTGTGCTACCTTGAGCAGAGCTAGTGAGAGTCTATCTAACTGGGCTTGGAGGCTCACTCCCCACTGCTCGGTAGACATGATGAAAAGCTTAAATTTTTCATCAAGAAGCCAAAACATTTTCAAAGTCAAAACCCCCAAAATATTTTGGTTTTGTCTGAAAGTTTTAGGTTTTTCCTCCAACCCCACGACCCGCCAATAAAAAAAGAAAACAGCAATTTTTTTCAAGGAACACAGACACCTTCCACAAAAATTTTTGTTTGTTCAAAAATCCACTTTTCCATTGAAAAAGTTTCATTCGAAAATTGTCCACCAACCCTACTAATAGCCTACATTTCTATCAATTTCTCCACAGCATCTTGAACAAAAATGATGTGCTCATTACAGTTTCATTTTAATGAATTGCTATTCAATATGCCTACAAAATTCACCATTGCATGTACAGGGAGGTAAAGCTTCTGAAGACGAACTCAAGAACTCTTTGGCAAGTGTATGGGGGAGGAACTAACCCAGAAATAGTTATGATGACTTATAAGAAAGTAACACCCCTCCACCCCCCTGATATTTACATTAAGGTAACTGCACACAATAGCACTAGAACGTCCTTTTTAAGACCCAATTCAGCAAATCATTCATATTTAGCAAAGCATTTTAGCATGCAAGTTAACTGCTTTGCTAAATAAGGATGGACTTAAGCATTTTATGTCATCTCTGCAGACAATAGAGTAAAAATTTACTTTTAAAGACCTAGCAGAACTGAGATCATCATAGAACATAAAAAGAAATGGTGCAGGTACTTGGAATTCAGAGTAGTTTATTTATTTTTTTTAAATGAACAAACAATAGCTAGAGATTAGTAATGGGATAGGGACCCCTTTTTCTTTGTAGGTCACTGGTTCAAATCGAACACGTGTCAGTGGTCTGCAAGACAAATTTTTAAGTACTGAAAAGATCAAAATTGTAGATTTAATAGTGAAAGTCTTTTGCTTTCACTTAATGTTGTATTTTCTATTTTTAGGAATGTTACTCATCTCTGCAAAAGACATTGCAAACATATTCCACAGAACCAGTGAACTAGGAAAAGTAAAGGTTGAGTCAGCATTTCTATTATAAAACCCCATTTATAATCTGGGTGAAGTGTAACACATGCATGGTTCATTAGCCTTTAAAAAACAAACAAACAAAAAACCCTACTACTACAGAAAAGCAAAGGAAGTCATTTTACTTCTTGAGGAATCTTTTCTGGAGAGAGGGACAGGGTACGAAAAACAAAAAAACCTTTTGTTTATCTCCATCTTCTAAACCCTGAATCCAAAATGTAAATGAGGCCTTTTTGCTACCAAAAGAGACCAAATACTGGATGTCTAAAAAGTGGTTACTGATGACAAAGAGCAATTTTATCTCATAACTTTTAATCTGTTAGTATCACAAACAGTGAGACTGATATGATATTAAATGAGGATTTAGACAACAGATTTCAAGTCAATAATGTTTATGTGCATAATATACACATTTTTTTGAAACACATGTCTATCCAATAAGCAAAAAAGAAAGAAGCTGGCCTGTTCTCCGAGGTGAATTTTTGTAACTATCCATGATGGTGTGGGGAGTGGTGAGGGTGGTTGACTAGATGACCTCTTTAGGTCCCCCTTCCAGCCCTACATTTCTATGATTCTAGGATGGGAGTTCTCCCCAACAAAGATAAAAATATTTTTCAAGAGGATAGTAATGTTAACTCTATAAAAAAAATAAGAATTAGGAATTCAAACCCTGCATAGCATTACATTCCAGACAATATCACAATCTGTACGGAATTGAAAGTGTGTCCGTGTGCATGTTTCATACAGTACTGTTAGGTACCATCTAAGAGCCCATACTTAAGGATGCCCTAACACAGCCTCCAATTTTGTACCAGAAATTCTGCAGCCACAATTAACTGTGGTCATAATTTTTGGGGCATAAACAACAACTATAGATGAGTAAATGTCATCATTTGGACTGTCAACTCTTTCTGTAGGAGCAGTCAAGATGTCAAAACATCTGCACCTGAAATAAAAAAGTGCATCTGCACTTGATTATGATGAAAAAAGATGCTGGACAGTTTTTAAAATTTGGCCCCCTCTATCTGTGTCAAGATGGAGCAAGACTGATGGAAAGTTACATACCATTAAGGAAGACAAGGAACACATTTGGATATGAAAGTTCTTCTCCACATAGTAAGTTTACATCTTCTACTCCAAGGTTACTGGCTAATTTAATAATTGGGCCATCTTCCATATCAGTAGTAATGTGAGTCATCAGAGCTAGGTTTTTAACCAAACCACAAGCCTAAAAAACCAAATATGAACAAGTTATTCCAAAGTACATATTCTGATGTTACAAACTGCACTGTTTTTAATAAAAAGAAAAGGAGGACTTGTGGCACCTTAGAGACTAACAAATTTATTTGAGCATAAGCTTTCATGAGCTACAGCTCACTTCATTGGATGCATTCAGCCACTGAACGCATCCGATGAAGTGAGCTGTAGCTCACGAAAGCTTATGCTCAAATAAATTTGTTAGTCTCTAAGGTGCCACAAGTCCTTTTTTTTTTGCGAATACAGACTAACACGGCTGCTACTCTGAAACCTGTTTTAATATAATTCTGTAAGTATGTACAACGTGTATTACAGCATAAGTGATAGAAATGAGGTTGGATACAAAATAAGTCCCTCTAGGAAAAAATATCTTTCTTCTCAGATTCTTTTATAAGCCAGGAAGTACCTTCTAATCATCACACTGAAATTCCATGTTTTAGAATTCAAAATTGAAGATTTTAAATTTAAAAAGTGTGACTGCAAAGCTGCAGCTATTTTTCAAACTATTATTACAGTGTAGTAGTGTTAAATTATGTAGAATACAAGATATGTGCAACTATTTTAATTCCTATTGAGATCAAATTTTATTTTTTAAAAAGGTTCTAAACTTGTAAGGTATAAAATAGATCTCATTTATCTCTCCATGTAAAAGTTACTCTGAAATAGAATAATGCATCATTTAAAGAAATACAATAGAAAAATGACTCCGCATCATTAAAGAATTTGAAAATATGTAATATGCGCCTTTAGTAGGCTAGTCTCCAAGCTGAAAATCCATCCATTCTTTTATCTATATGTATGTAAGGCTATTTTTATGACTTAAGATTAGAGTTTCACTGGTAAAATTAGAATTAACCAATGTGACAATAACTTGTTAGGATGCCAAATGTATGTTTATATTATTCATTCTAATCAATACAAAAAAAAGTACGGCACTAAAATGGCAGCTTTTAAAGGAATCATAACAAAAGCGGTTTTGTCCATATGAAGGAATCAGCCATCCCATATGCCGTAAAGTAAGCTTTAAGAAAATAAACATATTAAATTATGTAACACTTGGACATTTCAGCAAATCACTTCATCCATTTAATGCAAATGGTTCATCTTGCTTATCTCCTAGTGCTGGAAAGTCCAGGGCTCCCATCAAGCATTGTATCAGAACAAATTCACTCCCAGTGTCAATTGTTCGGTGAGACAGTTTTATGATTTTTGTTGCATTACGAATTTGAAGAAAATTTTCTTCATTAACTACAGCAGTTTCTGTAATATTCACAAATTATTTACAATAACCTCTTCTCTGAAAGTCTAAGGCTCAGGCTGACATGGCAATCTCACAGTAGTAAGACACATTCATTTACAGTATAAAGGAATAAGAGTTTAAGACTCTTTGGACCCTTCAGCCCTGGCTGGTAGAGGGAGCAAGATGAGCTTCCAGAGAGAAGGCGGTGCCTGATATCATTCTGTTGCAAATCCAGATGAAGAGCTCCATACAGAGTCCCATCCAGTTCACCTCAGCCAAAACGACGTCTGTCATAACAAGGAATGGGGAGTGCAATTAGAGAAGACTGCGTTGGGAATCAGATGGCAAATCCCCATGTACCTTAGCTCTTCACTTGAACTGGAGGGATAGACAATAGTGTCTCTGAACATGCCCCCTTCCACCATTTTTTTTTTTTTAAATTATGACAGTGGTACTTAGAGGTAGCAGCCAAGATCCAGAGCTCCATTGTGCAATGTGCTATACACACATAGAAACAGTCCCTGCTCCACAGAGCTTAACATCTAAAGAGGTAAAACAAATAATTATTCCCATTTTACAGACTGGGAACCAACACACAGAAACAGTCAATGACTTGCTCCAGGTCTCACAGAAAGTCCGCGGCATAGGTGAGGATTGGTGCTTACTTGCAGCTCCAACTTGTGAATTTTAAAAGGAAAAAAGTTACCAATCTCCCAGGGGTAGCCTGCCAAATCTAGGCTGTTAGGTAAGCAGGAAGCTGAGGCTTTGCAAGCTGGGAACTCAGTGTTCCCTTGCCCCCTGCAGCAGGAGCTGGGAGAGGGGCTCAGATAAGCATGGAAAGCACTGGGAAAGGGGAAACTCAGCTATCTGTCCCCCACTCCAGAAGCAAAAGCACCAGCCCCTCCTCCACTGTGGGAAAGAAAGGGGATAGACCTTGGGGAACAGAGAGGGTGAGAGTATTGGGAAGAAGGAAAGAATGGAGATGACTTTGTGGATGGGGAAGAAGTAGAGCAGTATAGCAAGAATCTGAACGTCAAGCATCAGCCAAAGACTGCAAAAGATCCTAGAATAGGGCAAAGTAGATAAAACAATGAATTAAGTGCTGATCTCACAGGAGGGTTAAGAGAACTTGTGGTGCTATTGGGAGCTTCACGTGAGTTGTGGAGTCAGCCCTTCAGGGTAATGAAGGACAATTTCTCTTCCCTATAACATTGTCAGCAAAGCTGATCCTCTGATAAAGGACTGTCTGGTTCAAAAGAAACTATGCCTGCCACCCTAGGTTTTGGGGGTGAGGGGAAAAGTGAGGGAAATAAAACGCAAGTTCCTTACCTCTCCTTCAGGAGTGTCTGATGGGCAAAGCATACCCCACTGAGATGGCTGAAGAGATCGGGGGCCACTCACTTTTCTTGTCTTTTCAAACTGAGAAGAGATTCTTGTCATCATTCCCAGAGCTGATATATAAGACAAGCGGGACAATACCTGTGTCACACCTTGGCGGTCCATTTTGAACCTTTTCAGTGACCAATTTCCCTACAGAGCAAAGAAAACATGTATGCTGTCAAAATGCTACCATCATTTACCCCTTATCCTGACCACTCATATTTCTTTTAGGGTAGTGATACTCAGATCTCAGTGGTTCAGGAGCAAAATTAGCGATCAACATTATTCAAAAGAGCCACAGGAGTAGGAATTCATTGTTTTATTTACTATTTTTATGTATATATATTATTCTCACAGCAAAATAACTGACCCAGTATTATTATTTTATCAACTATAATTGGTTAATAACAGAGTAAAAGCACCCTGATTGGTTAATAATTAAAATCACACAGTGTTTTACCATCATGTGCTGCAAAGAGCCACTTGCAGCTCTTGAGCCTCCCTCTCAGTATCACTGTTTTAGAGTATTTCTGACAAACCAGTTGAGAATCTCTGCATTGAAGATGCTGTGCATTTTATAAACAACCTTCTACTTCCTTATTTGCATCTAAAAATATTCCCCAGGTTGGGTTCTAAATTGCATAGTATATCCCCACAGCTCCCATTGGCCGGGAACAGCGAACTGTGGCCACTGGGAGCTGCGGACGGACAATGTAAACAAACCGTCTCGCAGCCCGCCAGCGGATTACCCTGATGGGTTGTGTGTGGTCTGCAGGGCACAGGTTGTTCACCAATGTCCTAGAGACTGTTCCAAAACTGGGGGCGTAGCACTGATCCTGTGGAACTGTGACATTGTACCAAACAGAATTTGTTCTGTGTTTACCAGGAACATTCCAGGAGAATGAACATTCAGTGTGACTGAGTGCTTGGATTGAAGAGGAAAGTCAAATGGGCGTAGACACCATCAAAGCTGTTCTTTTGTTCGACTGAATATTAAACCCTTGTTCCATGTCATATGATAAACTCATTCAGAACACTAAGATACTGGGGGGGGGGGGGAGCGGGGGGCAGGAAAGAAATCCTCCACCTTGGCAAATATGCACATGTTGCTGTCAAGTCGGAAGCTGACAACAACATCAGGACATTTTTTTTTTAAAAAAGAAGCGTACTTTTTTCCTTTATAGGAGTCTTTTAAACACTTAAAAAAAGAAGGAAAAAAAAAACAAAAACCCCAACCCAACACACCACGGAAGCGTCTCAGTTTTTAATTTTGAAATTATGGTGACCTTTGCTAGAACTATGTAGAAAAAACACTGTACCACTAATTCAACTATGTGCAAGTTACTTTTGTCTGAAGAGACCAATGATCTAAATTTACAGCCTGAGCTAGCTCTGCCAAAAATTACCCCAGAATTAGGATAGGTCAGGACTACAAAACATGCAATCTCTCTCAGGTAAAACAGACCAATTTCTTAATCTCTGGCAAGAGTACCACTTGTAATACCTCAGAGAGGGATGTCGCTGGAAGCAAACATCAAATAGAGTTTGAGCTAGCCGATACACTTCCCTCTGGTTGTGACTACCACACTTAGATTGAACAGCTTGGGTCAGGTTGGCATCAGTGGCAACTGCTGTCCTGCATTGGGCTAACTGCTCTTTCCTGAATCACCACATACTTGTTGCATTTCCACTTCTTTTCAGTCTGTTAGGGTATGTCTACACAACAGCTGGGAGGTGAGAGTCTCAGCTTGGGTAGAGCTAGCACACTAAAAATAGTGTGTCCACAACAGCATGGACAGTGGCTTGGACTCACTGCCAGAGTACTATCCTGTCCAACCCCTGCCACACTGCTATTTATAGGCACTAGCTCGAGCTGAGCTAGCGTATGTATGTCTACCTGAGCTGGGAATTACATCTCCCAGTTGATGTGTAGTCATACCCTCAAGTAGGGAGAAATTCTTGTTCATGTTTGAGTGGGAAGGGACCCAGTGATCCAGCATGAATTTTTGCAATGGTGTCAAACAGGACTTGGAAAGATCTATGGGGACAAGACACCCACACTTCATAGTCTGAGCAGATTATGTACAGTTGATTCCTTTGTCATCTGTTTTTGACTCACTAGATCTCTTGGCCTCCAAGAATTCTTCCTAGGGAAGAAATGTGTTGTCTTTGTTGATGTATAACAGTACTTGCTGGTGAATTTTAACTGTGACCACATTTTCCTTGCAGCTGACTAAGAACCGGTGAATTAACAGAAGTTTTATCTTGGTCTCCATAATCAGCTCCAAGTCCCTCCTGCATTTGGCTTGATGAGAATGTTATCCCAGATAGGTCAAAATAGATACCAACGGCATAGAGGTCTACGCTTTCTTAAACCCTCTGCAGGCAGAAAAGAGTCCAATCAGACATGTCTTGTGTTGATATGTTCTGTCATAATAGAAGCAGAGGAATCTCAACTGTGATTTTCATATAGGCTTTGTCAAGTCTATCAACATCATGATATCCTCGGGATTACTGCAGCTATGGAATGGAATGTCTTTATGGAACTTCAAATACTTAATATTTTGCTAAGGAACTTCAAGCCCAATATTGCTCTGATTTCTTGGGGACAACAAAGATAGATTACCAAGAGCCTGCTTTGTTCCCCTGTTGGACAGACTCCAACATCTCTACTGACATTAGATATTCTGTGGCACAGAACAGATTGCAGCATTTCTGCAAGTTTATGGATTTGGGAGACTATATGAAACTGTTGTTAAATTCAACATAAGTTCCGGGACATAATCTCTGCGGGGAGTTTCCAGAATCCACTTGTTGGATATAGCATGTTCCATTCCATTTTGAAAAGAAAGATTCCACCACTAATTAGGTAGGTCTGTTTACCCTGGCTGTCATCACGCAGTCTGCTATAGGACTAGCTGGTTGGAAATATGGCATACATATCCTTCTCTGCTGTATCTTCCTCAGGATTGCCCTCTGTTGAAACATGTGTCCTTTCTGGGGAACTCTTTCAGTAGATGCTAGCAAAAGAAATTCTTTACTTAGTTTAGGACCTAGTTCCCTGAAATCATTTCAGTGTGTGGTTTGTTGGGCTTCTTAAAGTTAGAGTTGTTACAATGTTATTCATTTTCTCACTGTCCAGCAGATTGAGCCAAACCTTGTGGCTACTTTGCCTACATATCTCCGAAGTGCAAAGCTATTGTCCTGGCTGTGATGAAGGACATGGTCAGGACACTTGGTGATCAGACAGTAGATTATTTTGTCTTTTGGGACCTTAGTTCAGTTCCTTAATTTAGGCAATGGCTGCCCTGGAGAAGCATGTGGAAACTGATGAAGCTTGAAGTGGGGCACAATCTTAAATCCATAAGGTCTTGTGGAGGAAATCCTCCTTCATCAGGAGTGAAGTTTTGGATGTGGGCCACCACTCCTACGTCTACTTTGAGTAGAAAAAAGGAGCAACATTTTCCTTCCGACGTGCACGGAACTTGCCGTATTGCTACTAGGCAATCCTTTTCTAGATGCTCCTAGTCTCTGAATGAGGTTTTCCAGAGAGACATGAATGGCATGGCATGGTACTTTGGGCAATACAGAAGCCACATTGTGGCTACAGGATTCAACTCCTCAATCTCAGTTTACCCTGTGTGTCACAGACTTGAACATCTCAGGCAGGAAGAAATACTCCTGTGTATCTTTAGCAGATTCTTATTCAGAAAACACCCTCTCCTCAACAAATGAGCTGTTTGAGGAGCAAAACCTTACTGAGGAAAGGGTGACTGCATATGTTCCACCTTTTGGCTTCCTTAAGCCTTTGGCCATTTAGAATGCATGCATTTCTTCCTCACTCTTTCTATGACAGAGAGGAAGAAGAGTCCCATTGACTCAACCTCAGATTCTGGTCACTCTGATTAATCCAGTCACTACTTGTTCTTCTCCAGGATCTCATCTTGATAGCCCGCTCTGTGTATTCTTGCTCTTCATCCTCACCTGAGCTGGAGAAGAATAATTCTCTCGGCAGACACTTAGATGAAGGAGAAGCAGGCTAGTTTGAGGAGTCGCATGGACCTTTAGAAACTATGCAAACCTAACACTGTCCAGAAAAATGAGTGGCAGGTGACAGTGTGTAAATGTAGATGAAACAGTACAGCAATAACATTCTTGTAACAAATAGGAAAAGTATGGTCTTTCAGAGTAAAGAGACTCCTGGTTAAGACATATTTTTTAATTGTCCCAACAGCTTGCAAACACAGACATAGAAATATGTTAAGCCTGTAAAATTATTGCATGTTCCACTTACTCCCCCACTCCCTCTTTTACTTTTGGGAAACAAAATATAAAGTCTGTAGTAAGCATCATTGAACACCACATAGATGGCCTGAGCAGGAATGCTATGGCTTCTTCTACATGCTGTGGGTGTAATTACGAATCTGCTGAGCTATTCCATGTTCTCAGGGACTATCCTTAAAAACTTTCTGGTGAGATTTGTTCTACTATAACACCAGTCTTGGAAACAGAACTTGTTTAGTTTCCTGAAGAGTATACATTGAGCATTATTCCTGGGAAATTATTTTCAATGGTTCAGAGCAGATGGCTTTTAATTGCTTGTGTGGTAGTGGAAAAAAAAAAGTCTTAAGACAGTGGAAGGAGGAAGAATTTATAGTATATACTGAATAGTTGGCAGATTTATCTCTGTCAGCCCAAATGCAAAAACTGGCATCTGCTAGAAGAAGCCACTAGGATTTAGAAGACAGATCTGTGAGTCTTTTTTAGTTATTTGCATTATAAGATTTAACTATATTTGGTACACTCAAAATTAAATACAAGATGAGCTTTATAATTGGAATCTGCTAGTTACAGACTAAGATGTTTTTGCATGTGATTTGTAGTGCCAATTTTGTTTTTAAAACTGAAGAAAAACTCAACCTGATTCTAAGCAGAAAAAAAAGATCAAGACTTTCAAAGATTGTGCAATAGGTATTGAAATTTATTTTTTAATTGTTAACTGTGGACTACTATGAGTTAATCTATTTTAAAAAACAGAATTAGTTAGTTCGAGAATTTCAAATGCTTCACTACAGTTAGCTAAATCTCAGTGTGCCTCATAGCAACCTCATTTTACAGTTGAGTAAACTGAGGTTCAGATCTGGAGTTGCATCATTATGCTTTGGCAAAAATAAAAAGTACCCACTTGGATTTTGTTGAGATGGAAAACAGCACGAAACTAGAGATCAAAACACCCTAAGAAGTTTATAAAATTGATCCTGTTACCAGCCTTCATCAGTTCTCCTATGCAACTCTAAACTGTTCAGAACTTCTGAGTTGTACATCTGAACAAGGTTCACCTCTGACCCCAGGTCCTTTTAGCCAACAGGAAACAGATACATGGGCTCCAGAGTAACCCACATGTACACACTGAAAATTAATTCTTTAGTTGTTGGACAAATAGTATTTTAAAAGCACCTAGCAGTTTGCCCAGTGTTACATGATAAGTCGGTGTCAGACAGAAAGAGAACACAGAAGTCCTAGTCCCCTGGTACAACCAGTAGACTGCATCATTACTCTTAATTGCAAACACCTGTGAACAAAAAGAAGCATGGTCCCTTTAAAAGATCCAGATCTATAGCTGATCCTCTGTTTTACTCAATTTACAAACTAGAGCTGGTTGAAAAGATGAGTATTTGAAACTGACTGACATTTTTTTTGCAAAAAAATGTCAAAGTTTTTTCTGCGTTTTTCAACCAGCTCCATCACAAATATTGCAGTTTGACATCAGATAAATCTAGGTGCCAAGTACTCACCATGAATCACTGATGTAAACAAAATATTTTTTTGACAATTTAAAATGTCTTAGTTCTCACTGTTATTTCAGTAGGACTTCAAAGTAGTATACATTGATATAAATGCATTATGTTGATCATTATCTCCCTCTTAGTGAGTTCTTCGAGCTTTATTCATGAGAGTTTTATCACTTGAATCTATAAAGAATATTAATAGCTTTGTTTTCATGATCAAAGATACTGGCACCACCAGGACAAAAATAACTCACCCCATTCATCTCAGCCACCACCCCCCTTTCAGGCTGATGAGAAACCCCACCAAGCAGCAATAAAACATAGCACTTACAGTAGAGATGGCATTTACCATGCCATTGGTGATCTGATCTTGACGCATATGCTTCACTACATCAAACTGGGCTGCTCTCTGCTTTGGAATGACCTGATCAGCAATCTTCTTCATTTCAGAGTTAAATTTTTTGAACAAATCTTCAAAGAGAAGGGAAAGAAGCTGCAAACACAAAACAACTGGATTTAGAGTGAATAGTGGGTGACTTTTCTTCTTTTGACAGACCAAAAGTGATGCATTTTAGGTCACCAATGCTTACTAATGTCATCTTACTAAAAGAAATAAAAACTGTATATTCAGTACCTAACTTTTTGGTGAGAAGGCAAACAGAAGACCAGATTAGAAAGAATTTCAAATCTACAAATGGCCCAGAACACCTACTCTTTTTTTTATTTATCTGAGGCTTTCTCCTTCACCATACTTCTCTTTTCAAAATTCTGAGGCTGCACTAGCCATTTATTGATTAAAATCCTTTTTCAACCTGGTGACATTGTATCTCATTTGATCAACCACATTGTGTAGAGAGTTGTCACTTTGGATGGGCTATTACCAGCAGGAGAGTGAATTTGTGTGTGTGGGGGGGTGGAGGGTGAGAAAACCTGGATTTGTGCTGGAAATGGCCCAACTTGATGATCACTTTAGATAAGCTATTACCAGCAGGACAGTGGGGTGGGAGGAGGTATTGTTTCATATTCTCTGTGTGTATATAAAGTCTGCTGCAGTTTCCACGGTATGCATCCGATGAAGTGAGCTGTAGCTCACGAAAGCTCATGCTCAAATAAATTGGTTAGTCTCTAAGGTGCCACAAGTACTCCTTTTCTTTTCACCACTAAGGTGTGATTCTCCTGATCACCTGACAACTACTTTTCAAGATTTAAAACTATGGCTATACAGAAATTTGACTGCCTTAACATTCAGCCCCAGACTCCGCTGCACAAGCAGGCATCCTCAGAGAGGGTGGGGAAGAAAAAAAAAAAAAAAAGACCCTCTTAGGGATTCTACTTGTACAAACAGCAGGGCCTTTTTCCTCCCCTCTCCCTCCCTCCGAAGGATGCCTCGGGAGCAGGGAAGAACGATGCTGTTGCGTGGAGCACTTTTAGAAAGAACCCTAACAATATAAATTTTGGGGGTGGCATGGTCAGACTGAGGCAGGGAGGGGCAGCAGACAGTTACCACAACTATTGCAGAAAAGAGTTGGGACAAGCTCTTTCCTTTCAGTGACTCCAGGCCAGCTGCCAGGAACTGCCTGCTTCCCCTCTGGCTGCAGCTGAAACTCCTTTCCCCCATTTCTGACAGGGTAGATCTGAGATGATCAAGATTGGTACTCTGATGTACATCTAACCTCCTGTTATTCTGTAAGCTACCTAGCCTTGCAGCCATGGTCAACTGATCCGCAATTTATGCAAGTCTCCGTCTAATTTCATATTTATTGTCTATATTCAAGTAGCTCCTGCAATGTGCCAAACCCTGTCCACCCACAGAAAGATATAATCACTAAAATGAAGAGCCTACAGGTGGGTACACGAGTTACCTACAAAGGGGATTGGGATAAAATGCCATGGTATAAAAGTAACTATTCAACACTGCTGCTATTTATTGGTTCCAAAACCCCTCCTCTTCTTCATATATGCTCTCCACGTATTTTAACATTATACAGTGATTTCTTCTGCCTTTTGTCTGTTATGGAGATGCTCTAAAGGGTTTTTTTTTTTTTTTTTTTTGCTCTGCTATTTGATTGTTTTCACAGCTTTCCCAACCTCCTCCAGTAAACACTAGTGCTTTCCCAAAATACTTAAATTTGCATTAAATGATGCACTGTCAATGTTTACAATGATTAGTTTTTCAAACAAGCAGTATAAATTCTAAAACTTGACAATCCTATTCTGAGATTCTGTTTTACAGCAACTCGAATGTCAGAAAGACTAAAAATGCACTAGCTACTGAATGCCAAAAATGGTAGTTCCCAGCATACAAAGCATTGTAGTGTTGAATAAACTGGGTAATCAGCAAGCACAGCTAAGACATTCTGGAGTCTACTGCATAATTTAATTTCTGTGTGTGAAGAATGAAACTGAATTATAACTGTCACCTCTGAACTGCACATAATGTCACTGTCTCCTCCCTTGCAAGCACAGAGCCAGTCACTCACTTCTCTCCCAACAAGAAGGGCCACCCATTCTCATCTGCCATCTTTCCACCAACATGCTCCAGCTAGGCTGCCCAAAGCAAATGATCTCTGCACAGTCAAAAGCCTCTGGAAATCATAACATCTGAAATCAACATTGTCAGACCTCCATTTTGCTGACATCTTAGATGAATCACACAAAAAAATAGAAGCATGAAAACTTCAGAAAGTCATTTGAATTCACAACTATGAGGTGGTCTAACTTACAGGTTATCATTTCAACGAGGAGTCCAAAGACTAGTAGCTTTCACAACAGCAGCCTGAGTGATTTGAATACGGCTGTGCTTCAGGAGTACCAGGACATTTAATAAAATCTCTCTCTCTTTGGAATCAATGTGAATTTTATTTATTTTTTTGTTTCCAATTAAAAGTGATTTTCTTGAATCAGCTGAGTTCTCCCAAAGCACAACTCAAGCAGCTGAGGACAAGCTTGTTACAAGTTTTAGGATCCTGTGAGATCCTAATGCTTAACCCTATGCCTTCTCCCATTGAAATACAGGGCAAGACTCCCACCAGGCTTTAAAGACAGCAGGATTGGGCACCCTAAACTAAACTCTTCAGGGCAGGGAGAACATTTTCTTATATCTATAAAGCATTATGTAAGCCAATAATACTAAATAAATAATTCTATATGTTAAATGCAAAATCACTTAGATTTAAACTTAGCACCTAAGGTCGGAAATTTAAATAACATGAAGTAGTAAATAAAGTTAAGGTTCCTACATCACCGTACAACTACATCTCTTAGCAGTCACTCTTTCCCCTTTACTACTGAGTTTCAATATACACATGTGAAGTATTTACTTAAACCTTCCTTTTGAATATCCAATTTCTCTATTTGATTGTGTGTTTTAGGGAAGAGGTCTTCCTCCCATCTTGGTCACCATATACAAAAGGTCTCAGAGGGTATGTCTACAACAGCAGTTCTCTAACTGTGGGTCGGGACCCTGTTTTAATGGGGTCGCCAAAGGCTGGTATTAGCCTTGCTGGGGCCCAGGGCCAAAGCCCGAGCCCTACCGTCCAGCGCTGAAGCCCAAGGGCTTCAGCGCTGAGTGTGTGTGTGTGTGGGGGGGCCCTCAGGTTACAGGACTGAAGCCCTTGGTTCCCCCACCCCCAAGAATGGTTGGGGCTCTGGCCCCCCTGCCTGGGGCGGCAGGGCTCAGACAGGCTCAGGATTCAGTCCTCCCTCTTGGGGCCATGTAGCAATATTGGTTGTCAGAAGGGGGTTGCAATGTAATGAAGTTTGAGAACCCCTGGTCTACACTGCAATCAAAGACCTGAGGCATGGCCACAGCTGGCTTGGGTCAGCTGACTCAGGCTTGTGGGGCTCAGGCAGCTGGGCTATACAACTAGTGCAGATTAGCAGGCTCAGGCTAGAGCCCGTGCTCTGAGATCCCACACGGTGAGGAGTCTTGAGCCTAGGTTCCAGCACGAGCATCTACACTGTAGTTTTACAGCCCTGTAGCCAGAGGTCTGTGAGTCCAAGTCAGCTGACCTGGGCTTTGAGACTCGGTGCCATGGGTTTTTTACTGCAGTGCAGACTTACGCCTAGGGAGATAAATTCTGAACACCATAGGCTAAAGAAACATCTCTATGTCTTGCCCTGTAGACCCGGCAAGTGTGTTCTCTGCAGTGGAGGAATGCTTATGATATTACCTTCTGAGATCATCCAAACTACTTCATCTGCAGTCCTGAGAAAAACAGGGGTCTTGCTAGGATTTGTAACTCTTTTCTGTGTACTTGCTTACAGAGGGTCAGACATAGTCTGGAAAGGGTGTGGCTGAAAATTCTTATCCATGGAAAGGCGTGTTAACTTTTCCCAGTAATGCAATTTGTATAGGCACTACTCTTGTTTATGACATGATACCCTCTTACCAACAACATGCCTTTGTTACCATATGGCCCTATCAGGCCCTCCTAGCGGCACCCTGAGACGGGCCATCATCACTTGCAGCTTGTTCAAGCAACCCTGAGTACTACTTATTTATTTATACATTTAGAGAGGCAGGCAATGTGTACTCCCCGAGGGAAGCGCCGAACCTACCAGCAGTAGAGTCAGTTCTTCGCCATTGCCTTCCCCAGTCAGAAAGGGATACGGACAGGGCTGCTGACAGTTATTTGTCAAAACTGTTTTGATGCAAAATTGGGTCTTTCACTAAATGAAATTTTGTATGAGATGTGTCTTTCGGCTGGGAAAACATTCGGTTTTTCAATGAAAAGTCAAAATTTCCCACAGAAAACAAAAAGTGTTTTCTGATGAGCTTTAGAGAGGGATACAAAAAGGACCCCAACACCCCCAATATCTCAGCAAACATTTCTGGCCTAAACTCAAATCAGAGAAGACTGTTTTTGTTCACTCCACATCTTATCCTGCATCCAGAGAAGCAAACAACTCAGCTCAGATCCATCTGATGCATAAAAGTAATAAAAATTTCCTCACAATGGAAGGGGCATTATTCCACCTGAGCGAAGGCAGCTTGGATTAACTAAACTGGTGACGACTGCAAGCAAATTTGCTGACTGAGATTTTGTGGATGCTAGGGCCGAGACCAAAATTTGTGTATCCTGCACAGCCACCATATCACAGGTTTTAAAAAAAAAAACAGAGTCATCGTGAGATTCTTGCCAAGAGTGCTTTAGCCACCTTCCCTCACACTTCATTCATTATGGGTCATCCGTAAATCAACATGACTTGTATGAAGACAAAGCCAGTAGACAGGGCATGGCCAACATGGAGCAGCTGTGCAGCATTCATAAAATTATGACATATGACCTAGCTATTGAGACAGAGAGTGGCACTACATTGGTTTACCGTGGGGGTTCTCAAACTTCATTGCACCGCGACCCCTTCTGACAGCAAAAATTACTACACGACCCCAGGAGGGAGACAAATGCCCAAGCACGCCCGAGCCCCACCCCTGGGGTGGGCAGGCCAAAGCCCAAGCCCCACTGACCTGGGTGGGGTGGACCAAAGCTGAAGCCCAAGGGCTTCAGTTCCAGGCATGGGGCCTGTAACATGAGTCTTGATGCCCCGGGCTGAACCTGTCAGGCTTCAGCTTTAGCCCCAGGTGGTGGGGCTTGGGTTTCAACTTCAGCCCCAGCAAGTCTAAGCCAGCCCTGGTCACCCCATTAAAATGGGGTCCTGACCCACCGTTTGAGAACCACTGGTTTAGTGGAATGTTTATTATATACCTATATTGCTTTAACTGCATGAGGGCTGACACCAGGAAGACAGTAGCTCCCAGATTAAAACATCCCAGCACACACTTGAAAGACAACAGGAAAGCTCTTAGTTAAAGGATCCTACATCCTATATCCAATGAAGTTGCAAGACTTGTTCTGCCAGAGCTGGGAGTTAACAGATCAAAGGGCTATAAACAGGTAAAAATGACTTTGGTCCCTGTAGGGACAAGGTGGGTGGCAATTAAAAACCTGAGCAGGATTTAGAGAGACACTTCCTGAAGCAAAGATGCTGAACTGGGTTATGAGTTTAGGGAACAGACTGCCATCCAGACCCTAAAGGTCTTGGGATGTCTGTAACAAGTTTAGACCTACCAGTTTCCCCTTGTGGAAGGGGAAGAGACTTCTGGTAGGCTAGAGATGCATATAGCATGTTTATCGTTTTAAGATCTTTTTTCTCTGAAATGCTTTGGCTCTAAACAGACAATACCTTGTTTTAAGATGGCTGTCTGGTCACTGGACACCACTGGTCATAGCTCCCGGAAAGAAGAAAATTGCAGGTACTGAATCTAAATTGGACCTGCTGAGGTAATCACGGTTAGCACCAGGGGACTATAGCCCAACACCATCTGACAGTGTGAGAATCCTGTGATTCTACCTCGAGAAAGCAGACAGCTCAAGGCCTGAGATCAGGGGTGGGGGAGGTGGGCAGGGGCAGAAGGGATGCATTCAAAGAGACCAGGACAGGACAAAGGTGCAATTAGCTTGGTAATTTACAGAAGGCAGCTAGATGTTATCCTATCAACAGCAGAGGATATATATATAAAAAAAAAGTAAAACCATACTAAACTCTTGACAAAGTGGTCTGCTGGATAAATATTATCTCTTAAACCCCTCTGGAGGCTTCTAAACAACCTTAACTCTGCGGGGAAATCATGCAATAACCTAGATAAGGACATTTTAGTGTTTGTGGTTCCAGAACAGTTTAATTTTTAAAGTCATTAGGTTTTTTTCCTTCCTCTTCCCCTTTCCACTTCCACACAGTATCACTACAGAGGCTGTATGAAGCCTCTGCATTATTCTGTTATGAGAACTGGGACCAAAAAAACCCATTTTGACACTGGGTGCAAAATTTCTTAAAGGGCTCACTTTTTATTTATTTTAACTAATTAACAGATTTACTTACAATTTCCCACAAAATTCATTCTATATCCAAAAGAATAAGTGCTATCATTTTGGGAAGGATACACTATATATTTTTTTAAATACATAAGAAAAAGTTTGAATCTCTGCTTTAAGGGCTTGTCCACACACTGTGGGGGCTACAGCAGCTTGGCAATGGCACCATAGCTATGCTCTTGTAACCCCATGGCATGCCACAGATAAACTCCTTCTGTTACTATCGTGAGTTTCTGTCACTGTAGTAACTCTGCCTCCCTGAGCTGCGGTAGCTAGGTGAATGGAAATATTCTTCCATTGACGAAGCTGCATCTACACCAGGGGTTTAGGTTTGCATAGTTACAGCTCTCCGGGGTCGGAGTTTTTCATACCCTTGAGCGCCATAGGCACATTGACCTAAACCCCAGTGTAGACCAGGCTTTAGTGCAAAACTCACACCTTGACTATGGAGCCACAGCTGGTGCTTCCATAACAACAGTTCCTTTTTGGCTCAAAATCATTCTACTTAATTTTAAAAGTCATACAGACCATACACTCTTAGGGAGGAAAACTTAACTGGAGTCTTCAAAGTTATACCCCTTTACTGAGAATGAAGCGTGAGTGAGAGGGAAACAGTTTTGCAGTTTGTCCCCCTGACAATTCTAATGATCAAGGGGCTTGAGCCAGCATCCACTGAAGTCAAGAGTATTTCCATTGATGTAAATTCGCTTTTGATCATACCTTAAAATGAATGTCCAGTAAAAACAGAATGTTTTAATTAGCCAACTAGAAAAATATTTTCTGCACTGAACCTGCTGATTTAAAAATAAACACTACAATTCCACTAAAATCTTCCAGTGCCAGGAACTGTAGTGAATATGAACACAAACCAAATCTCTTTTTCTTTGAGGTAAAAAGTTATATCCTAAGTACACCGACTTTACATTTTCCAGCCTGAAAGTCTTACACACTTTGCTAATTTTTGTACTTTCACAGCCTCTCTGTAAGAGCAGTGAATATCTGCAAAACAAAGTCTCACAATAAACCACATTATTTAGGTCAAGAGTAAGTGATTAAAAGAAAAGGGATGGAATGCCAGTGATAATATTCAATACATTTCAGAGCTAGTCCAAGGCCTTTCAGCCAGCTTAAGACAGGAGCACTAAAGAGCAAATTATATTTAAGAAAAAAATACTGACAGCTCATCAATTGATTGAAAATCCTAAGAAAAAAAATTAATAAAGAAGTTAAGCTGCTGAAATACAGTTTCACCAATTAGCTTAATGTCAGAGAATTCTAATTAGGCGCCTTGAGATTGTTATTTAGTGTTTAAGCCTTTAGAATGCCAAATTCTCCTTTTCACACAAACTGGTTGCAAAATTAAAGACATTAGGCAGCCTTAATTATATTATCAGAACAGCTGGGATTAGGCAATCTCTGAAGTCAAGGCGGTATTCTTTTGTCACAGGGTAGAAATCCCTTGCTTTCCAGGGTGCCGGATTTTGGTGCTGTTCCATATCTCACCCATACAAAGCTAGCTGCATTAGAAACAAAAAAAATTGAGGACAAAGAACAGAGTAATGCTCAGCAAATAATGAACACATTAAGGAAAGAGAAAAGGTAGGTGAAAAGATTAAGCCTGAAATCAGTAGGTTTTGCTAACACCTCTGCTGGCACCTGGCCTACCAAGCCTCTAGTGGCAGAAAGACTAAGAGAAAGCTCTGTAAACCAGCTTGGCTCGTGGATACAACTCTGTTATCTAAAGCTAAAGCACATTTCATACTCCCTTGTCCCATGGGGTATGAAATTAGTAGCTATTGTTTTCACACATTTTTATAAACACAATGCCTTTTATGTCTTTACATTGTTTAGACCGCTATGTTTTCCTCTTCACACGGGAATGCTCTTTTTTAATTCAAATCTTTAAGCAACAGGATTTTTATTCCAGAAACACAAATTTAGCATTTTAAAAATCTCAGCCCGTTTAGTTACACAAACTTCTGCTCATTGTAAACATTTTAAAACATACTTAAAGAAAAAGTGAAATCTCATCCTATGCTTTATTTTAATTGTTTTAGTCCCCAAGTACAGGTAAATCAAGTTTATGCTGTTAACATGTGTTGGGGTGGGGGAAAGAGGAAAGGGGAGTCAAATGCTCAGCTTCCAAGGATCATTTAGGAAATCCCAAGGGAACTAGAACCATTAAATCAAATGGTACAAATATACGCAATCACTGCACAGCTATCCATGATGAAATAAACTACTATACATTGCCTTTGTTGTGATGATCTACAATTAAAAAAAAAACACTTCCCATTTAATTTAACCAACTTTTAGAGAGACAAGATGGGAGAGGTAATATCTTTTATTGGACCAACTTCTGTTGGTCCAGTGAAAGATACTACTTCACCCACCTTGTTTCTCTAATATCCTGGGACCAGCATGGCTACACCACCACTTTAACCAACTATGGCAGTTTTAACATTTGCAACCAGAATGCTTTTGTTTCAGATTGCAGAAAGGTTGCATTTATGTTTTCTGTGATTTGATTACACCAAGGCAAACAATCAACCTTCAATTTATTTAAGTAGGATGGCTATAGTGGCAAATTAATGATTACTTTTACTGGTTACAATACTACAGAACTATAGCAATAATGTTACAAGTTCAGGCTGCAGTGGTGCTTTAATTATAATCTTAAAACATTTGGTCAATTATAATATTCCAGGGGGAAAAATTAGCTTTAGGCTGAAGTTGTTCCATGCTTGTGTAAAATCAGCAAGAATTCTGTTAGGGAGGAAAGTTAGGCAAAGTTTTGTTAGGTGTTTGAAAAAGGGGCATTTTTTACACTAGTTAAAACTTTTTGTTGTTTTATTTGAGCTCTGATAACTTAAGAGAAGTTGTGTGAAAACTGTCTCAGATTCATAGATACTAAGGTCAGAAGGGACCATTATGATCATCTAGTCTGAGCTCCTGCACAACGCAGGCCACAGAATCTCACCCACCCACTCCTGCGAAAAGCCTCTCACCTATGTCTGAGCTCTTGAAGTCCTCAAATCGTGGTTTAAAGACTTCAAGGAGCAGAGATTACATTCATATGTATTTTGGAGATGAAGTTTTTCTATTTTAAAGCATCTTAACTTCAGTGCATTCTCCCAGGATGTCACTGTGGAAAGATACCATGAGATAACTTCTTGAACTGCCATAATAGCTGAGAGTGCTTCAGAAATGTTGTTTCTCTTTTTCTGGCAGATCTTAACTCTGCATTTCCTGGTTATCTCACATTTGTTGTTTGTGGTTTTACTCTAAAGCACTTGTAAGGGGTGAGGGTGGGTGGGGATAATGGTAACTTTGAATTTTTGAGGTCTGAGTGTCATGTTCTGGGTAGGCATAAAGAGCACAGGGCACTGCTGTGTGCCTAAAACCACAAATCCATAAGTGGATGCCGTGTGTGTGTGTGACACAATTTTTCCAGTTTGCCTCATTATGTACATCAGTCTAAATTCTTCATGTATGGTCTAAGAAGATACAGAGGTAGTACAACATAAAAACACGTGCAATCCTTAAATGCTATTATATACCTGAATACACAGTTTTAATTTGTACTGAGTCAAGCAATGAAGTCCAACCTCAATCTAAATTACTTCCTCATCATAACTAAATAATAAAATGTGAAATAATGTAAGTTATACTAGGGCCTTGGTAACTAAAGTGATCAGTGCCCTAAACTGACAGACATATAGACAACACACCCCTTTTATCAGGAGCATGCAAGGACATGCAGCACAGAGTTTGCAGCCCAGAGGGAGGGGAGCTAAGGTTGCTTTAAGCCATCTTTGCACCTTCCCAATCTGAGCTGCTCCTGGGGATGGAGAAACCCCCGGCATAACTCAGACAACCCAAGGGGCCTGTCTAAGTTACGGCAGCCTGCTGGGGCAGTTCTAAGAGCTGCAGTACTGCCCCAAATCTCTGCAGGCCTGCAGCACATCCCTGATGTGCTCTCCTGCCTCCGGTCCCAACCCCTACACCACAGCTTGCCAGGGGATCCTCAGAAGACAGCCCTTACAGGGGTCTTCTGCAGTATGTGTACCAAGAGAGTTCTCCTACAGCCAGACCTGGGGCTATTAGGGCCCCCTTACACTGCTCCAACCCTATTCCCAGGTGTAAAGGGGCAGAGTGAGGGTGAGAATCTTACTTCAAATGTTTTATATTGTTGAAGACCCAATTTAGGGAAAGCATATCTATACTTAAGCACATGTTTAAACTTTAGAAAAGTCAAGGAGGAGGAAATCAAACTCAACAGGTTCCCCCACATCTACATCTTTTTTTTAAGTAAAAAGAAAACACAAACAAAAATCACACAGCCCCAGAGTGGGGACCCACCTGTCCAGCCAATTCCAATCGCTTGTTTCCATAATAGTCTCTGTCATCTACTTTGTTTTCTCCTTGGGCCAGAATTACCCTGCGGACCATCACTGCTGTGTAGATGCACTTGGCACGGAAATGAAACTCTTTTACCTGTAATCGAAAAGGTTTGAGAAAAATGTTGATATCACAGGATCAAACGTGCAGTTTTGACTCAAAGATCCCCACTTAAATCAGTGGGGAGTTGAGCCTGAGTGAGGACTGTAGAATGGGGCTTGTTTTACATTATGAAAGCCACCAAGAGAAATCTTAAATGTGTTAGGAACATTGAAAGAGAACTTAAAATGAAGTAGATTGGAATAAGTATGTATGTCAAATATGTTATGGCAATCCTTTGAATTGATATCGGACATTGTCTAGCTATGAAGAAAAAAGTTTGCAGGAAATGGAATAATTCAATACTGTGGCATTTTGTAAACATAAGCAACTATCACTAATGAAACTTATTTCAACTACACTGGAAATTAAGACACGTTGCCTGCCACACACACACACTCACATACACACTCTCACACAGAGTGTGGCTCATAAAACAAGTTTCTGTCCCATATCCCACCAGTAAACTCAATCCTGAGTTAGGAATCATTATTTTCCACTCTGTTTCAGATCTGTTTCCCAAACAGAGATTTTCAATTGCATCAAGGAATAGCCTTCAAGACTTCACATTTCCATTTAGATTCAGCTTGAAAGTTATAGTGTGGGAGGTAATACCAAATCTGCATTTACACCCTTAGAATAGACAGCGAGACTTTATCTTCCAAAAATCACATATTCCCTACCCCCACAATTTGGATAAACTCTCCTTTTAGGTTCCTGCATAACAACTTTCCTGTGTGGAAGGCTGGATGGAGCTCCATTCACAATTTGAGAATGTTGCTCCTTGATCCCCCACTTGTAAGGTTTGAGGTTTTCTAAACTCTCTCTCTCAATCCAACAGCCACAGAATCTAGCTATTATACTAGCCGACATCAATAGATTCCCAGAAGAAACGTACGTTTGAATGTTCCTGTGCCATTTTTTTAAAAGAAGACTAGCAATAAAATAGTGTGTTTAGCAGCCCCCATTCCTCATAACTGTTCTAATATAGGAAGGGCTTTCACGTTCCTTGGTCACTTGTTTTTCTCTACAGAGGAGACCTTTCTCGCAAACACCACTTCACTTGAAAAAAAATTGTTACATTTGAATATGCACATTCAAATAGACAAATTCTAATTCAGCAACTACTGATTCACAATACAGTTCACCTCATCACACTATTTTAATAAAGTTTAGGCTCTGGCACAGAGCGTGCTTGGAAAAAAAATCCCTGCAAAATCAAGACATGTTTGCTGGAAGACTGTTTATCTCCTCCACTATACTTACTCAACCTTTGCTGAAGTGAGAGGAAAGAGAAAGCTACGGAGACACAGTTTTATCTTTTACATAACGGAAAAGGATATGATTTCTTCAAACACCTATTTCGCTAGTGAGTTTCCTCCCCTTTAGAAATATATTGTGAATTTATTTATCTTAAAAGTGAATTTTTGTACTCAAATAATACCAGGCTGATAACACTTTCCCCACAGAGGAGCTACAGTGCACATAGATAACTCAAACCTCTCCTCTTGTACTTTAATACTTGCTAGGAATTCTACCTCTAGGGACAAGAGGTCCGTGTGTTCTACATTCTTGACTTTGCTCCCGATTGCAATGAGTGCTAATTATGGTGATGGACTATAAGGTTGGCTGCTATGAGGAGAGTATACATCCACTTTTCTGTTGAGAAGCCTAGAATGTGGGAACATGGTGACTAAGGTCTCAAAATGCAGACTTCTTTCCTTCTGTTTATCTCAGTAATTATACCACACTCATGAAAGTGGCCCTTGAACTGGCATCTAGGGCTGCAGCTTAAGGAAGCAGGACCTCCAGATGGAAAACCCAGTGCTAGGGAGTCCACAGAAAAAGTAATTAAAACAACACACAAACCAACCAGTTCAACATTAGGTTTTTCTAGCAGTTCTTTTCAGACAAACCTCTAAAGATTTATTCTGGGTTTTTTAGTGTAACCCACATACCTCCTGGGTGTGGTGTTCTGTCCCATCTAGTGGCACTGAGACCACTTAGAGAGACAGGCATGTGTCTTTTAGCTCACGCACTAAGCTCCAAAGGTCCCAGGTTCGATCCCGCCCGCTGACGACTGGGGTCTGTTGGCGTTACAAGTGGGGGCTCTGGGATTTCAACTGGGAAGTTCCTGAAACTCGGGACAGGCTTCCTCAGCTAGGGGAAGTATGTAACCCACACACCTCCTGGGTATAGTGTTCTGTTCCATCTAGTGGCGGGCGGGCGAGAGATATTAATGAGTTTTCTCTACCGCCTTAGCTAAGAGCCACAGAGTCTGTCGGTATTACATTAGCTTGAATTTTTCCACTTTTGTTTTTGCAATACCTTCATTATGTCTTATATGAAACAGGAAAGTCAAATACTAACATTTTCTAGTCTATACTATTGAAAGTGGATCTCCAGAGACATTGCAGAGGGCATTATCACAAATACATGTAAGTACTCCTCCTTTGAATCCCTTCTCAATACCCACTTCGGCCATGACACCTACAAGGGCAACTAGGAAAAGTAGATATTTATATAATTACAAAAACTAATTTAAAAACATTACATTGTGTATAAAAATTGGAATTTGATAGTCTCGCTCCCCCTACTCTTCGTATGTTGCTCATGTTCTTCGATTGCAAACTCTTTGAGACAAGGATTGTGTCAATTTCTATTTGCCCAGCTGCTATCAGAGTTCTAATCCTAACTGGGGCCTTGGGGTCTTCTCTAACATAATTACACATATTTTTACAAAACCCGATAATTGCATTCTTGGTGAGCATTCCTCCCAATGTTCAGACAATTTCCCTTCTTCACTTTTCATCATTCCACCTGTGTATTAGTTTGCACACTGTATTGGAAAGCAAACAGTAAAAAAAAATTTAAAAAAATGAAAAAATCATTGTTTAAATAGATTGAGATCCTTCTGTTATACAAGCAGGATCTGTTGTAGATCAGGTTAGAGTTGTATATAGCAGTCTCTCTCCTAGAGCGTCTGCAAGCTTCAGAGGGCAAGTCATTAAATGAGTATGTCGTAAACAGAAGAGCGCTACTTAGTGGGCTTTGAAAGTCTCTTTGGTCTCCCGGGCACTTCACTGTTCTTTTTAAGGTTTTACTGGTCTACTACTATGAGATTCATTCAGAACTCAGTCAAGTTCTAAAACAATTTCAGCAGGCTCTCTTTTGAATGGGAAAGTGCAACATGTTACTTAAAAATCTCAGCCATTGCATTAGAAGTCTTACTCTCTAATAGGATTCATACTAGTGGAAAACTTGTGTTTCACCCCCCAAAATAACATTTTTTCAAGTTAAGGGAAACACTACATACAGGAACATGTGTCAGGATGGTTGATGCTAGCAGCTCTCGTGCTTCCTCCATCTTCGTTTTCTTTGGGCCTCCCCACATCCTCTGCCTTCGTACCTTGTTTCCTATGTACTTTAATGCCTGTCAAGCGAGTACCACAGATGTGTTTAGTACTAAGAATGTCATCTATACATGTACACACATTTTTCACAATCATTGCAGTTTAGTTAGTTGTCAGTGGCATAGCTACAATGTCAAGTCACAGAAGTGAAAAACACCACATATTTTTAAATAATACCTTTCATTCATGAGCATCACAGAAAGCTTCGTAGGTGATCAACTTAATGTACATAACTGACAAATAAATAACATACTGTACATTTCACTATTATACATAGGTAACATCTGTGGATGAATAGGGAATGGTGAAAGGGTATAAGTGCCACAATATAGGGAAAATAAACCATCATGGGGACGTGAGAAGCATGGCTCCACGTGCCAAAGACATGAATTCCTCCCAATTCACTTTTCATCTCCAACTCCTTCTTGTCTAGTCTGACAGTTTCATCCAGGTTAACATAGTAATTGCATGTATCCAGAGAAAATTACAAGTAAGATTTATTTCCTTTCCTGTAGTAACCACATCTGTTTATGTATACATGGCTCTTATTACCATAGTAGAAAAGCACCTGCTAATCCATTCATGGATTTTATCCTCACACTGCCCCTGTAAGAAGGGAACTATCACCCCCATTTTTACAGAACTTGGGCACAGGGCAGATTGAGTGATTTACTCAAGATCACACAAGGAGTCACGGGCAAAGCCAGGAATTGAACCCAGGTCTCAAACCCTGACTAGTGCACTATCCATTAGACCATCCTTCCTATGCTGTCCTTCACCTTCTTCCCCAGATTTCATCGCCTCTCTATTCAATTTATCTTTATTCTATTTGGTACTTCCTGCATGGAATGTTTTATTAATAGGGTTTTGTTTTGCTCATGTCTCTACGTTCCCCCTGCAGTCTCCCCTTGTACCGTTTTATTATTTCACGCTCTTACTTAAAAGGGCTTCTATGCCGATCCTAACTGTGACAAATCCAAAAGGATGAAAAATAGAAAACAAGAGATCCAGTTTAATAAACTCAAGATTAATTATGAAAAGGTTAGATCATTTTTATAATGAAATACCAGAGATAAACTAAGTTTTTGCAGCTTGGTTTTAACAGATCAATAAGTACATGAAAAAACAGATACAGCAGTATGGCCTCTATTCCAGCTAATTAAGGCGTTCAGACTGAAGAGAATTATGACCCATCCTTCACTGGTGGCTATTATTACTGGCTTTTATGCAAAAGATTAGAATTTCGGTAGAGTTCATGCACAATGAAAGCACTCGCACACATGTGGAAGGTTCCTGTCTGTGGCGTGACCAACTCTAAAAAAATTTGAGGCCCTCAACAAAAATTCAGCTCACTCAGATTATAGACTTCACTACCCACCACATACACTAAACATGGGCTACTTCATGTCTGAGTACAAATAGATGTGTCTTGGCTTCATTTTTTCTCCTCTCCTCAGATAATTAGAGCAGAAATTTTCTTGCGACATGTATGGCCCCAAGCCAAAAGTAAACAAAAATAACAAAAAACCGTGAAACTGTTGTGTCAACAACCCACGTACCAATGGCAAAATAAATAAATAGTCATCATCTTTAGATTTTATAGCCTATGGCCATATGAAAAGACACACCTGCATCTGTGTAAAAATCTGAGCTTTCTGGCATTCTTCCAAACTGGGAGCAAATGCAGCCATCACGTGCTCTTCTGTACCAATCATCTGCACAATCTCTTGGTCACTCTCAACACCCATGGCCTAGGAAAGGAAGAAAAGACAGAAACAGTGCTGGCTTTATGTTAACTCACTGACATTTGCTTATGCTAATTTGGTATTGTTTGTCAGTATTACTTCGGAGCAAAAGCTACTTCTTCTCTCAGAAACCGTGCCATCTGGCATTGGCAGCCCATACTCAAGCTATGGAAGAACCTGAAATGGTAATCTTGATAAGCAGCAGGAAAGCAAATGCTCTAGAGTGCCTTTCGCTTGTGTGTGAGCTGTTCCTTATTTGCAGAAGTATACATTTAATATAATTTCTTAATAAAAATAAAAACTAACTAACAGGAGCCTTCCAAATGATCAGAGAAAGCCTATTCAAGAGCTACAATAAGGGAGGGTGAAATTATCTAAGAGATCACACATAAGTCCCCTACTCCAAACACTTCTGCAAACTTAATGTTACAGCATATTCTATTTGAGTAACTTTTGCAATGTACCATCTTTGCACCTATTTGCATTTAGAAGATGACTTCACTACAGAATCCCACTTGAAAGCCATTCTATCTATTCTTTCACTGATCCTTAGACACCTTGTTATACTTTATACTGTGGAAAAAGCTTAATAAACTAAGAAAGCGCTTAACAGGTTTAGAAAAATCTCTCTATAAATAAGTGTTTCAAGGTGGCAGCCAGCAGTGCAGGCCTTTGTGGATTCCAGATGGTGCTAAAGCTTTTCCCTTCACACATTTGTCTGGAATTCTGCCATATCAAGAAACTGGGAATAATCTCACTAAACCTCTTTTGGCGGAGTAATAACATGCTTCTCAGAAGTCGGGAGTAAAGTTACATTTTGCATTCATATTCTTCCTTAAGCTGTGCACAACAAAGATCATTGTAAATAATGGCCTACGAGGTATACCCTATGCACCAATTCTCAATAAAAATTGAGAATATACCAAAGAGTCATATTTTCTTTAAAATACATGAGTACCTTCCTTCAAATAGTCTTTGTTGGGTGTTATTTTGCTTTTAACATCCAACTAATGCCTTGCCTTCTGCAATACATTTGTCGGCCCAATTATCAGGTGTTTGATACTGTTTTTAAAGGTACGAATGGTAGAAATCCTTAAAGTAAAAAAAAAATAATAATAAAAATAACCCACCCATGTGTCTTGATGAGGTCTCAAAGCAACACATTTGTAATGGTGTAAGAATGCTCCAGTTTCAGTGTATATTGTAGGTTTGGTGTAGAGCACACATCACACTTCTGCAGTACCACCAGGATACTATTATAACAATCTACAAGTAAATCTATCCAGGCCTCTATAGATTCCCAATTAAGATCTTCATCCAAGTCTTTAATCATTAAATATAAAGAGTAGGTAAAATAATCATACTTTTGCACATCATGGATAAAGGCTTCTACATAAAAGATGGCAGAACAGGTTCTTGATGAATATTTATGCATCTTGCAATTTAAATTGTTGCTGGTTGCTTAATTGAGAAAGATTTAAAATGTGATTAAAATTGTTCAAACACTTGTAAAGCAAGGTAGACAGAATGTCTTAATGAAAAAAGTGAACTGTGAATTTCCTGCTAACTGGGCTAACAAAATTGAGGTTGACTGCTGTTGGAATAGTTTCATTAAATCAGTATCAAAATGTCATGACTTGTTAGTTCATACTATACATGGTGTTGCACAGTATAACGAGTTTAGCTATGCATATAAGCCAATATGAACGCAATACTAATAGGACATGCAAACGAAACATTTGTTTGTATTTTTATTTGGTGTGTTGAGCAGCTTGATCATTCAGGTCTACCTTAATACTCTTTTTTTAGTACTTTGGGCCCTAATGCTGCATCTGCCCATGCACAATGCACTGCAGAATCAGGGTGGTTAGCTTGTAACACAGCTGGGATCCAGAAGCCCCAAGACATCTCATTACTATTATTCATATTATAGTAACACTCAGAATGTACAGACCTATTGGAATGGTGTCCATGGTCTAAAAAGAAAGGCTAGGGGAAAGAAATATAAAAGCAAAGTGGTCAGGGAATAGATTTACATAAGTCGTCTTAGTTCTTTTTGGATGAAGTGCCACAGGGGCTTATATTATGGGACAGAGGTGGGGGAAAGGGAAATCTCAGGAAGGGATATTTTAATATGGGCAGAGAAGTGAGGAGGAGGAAGGAAAGGAAGGCAGGTTGTTGAGGAGAGTGCCAGGCTGAGAGAGTGAGGTTGGGACCAATAGGACTTGGAGTTTAGTAGAAAGCTGGATTGAAGCAAACAAACACACAGAGTGTGAAGAATGTCTAGAGTTCATACTGTAGAATGCAGTCAGCCAACCCCACTGGTGTCCAGGGACTGTGGAAGTTGCTGCTGCCTAAAGAAGCATGTGTGTAAGAGTGCACCTCTGCTTCTGGAGGCTGGCCCCAGCCCTGGGAAGCCCAGCTCTTCCTCCCCCCGCCCACATCTTAATGATGATGTCTAGCGGTTGCCATGGCAGTTCCCTAGAATGCAGTTCTGTAATCTTTTAGGTTAAATTAGAGAATGGAGACTGGTAGGTGACTGGATTAAAAGATGTCAGAGAAAGTTAGAGGTTGACCCCATCACAGGTAGAATAAGTTTGTGGCTTTCACAGATCAGAGATGAGTGCTATGAAATCAGAGATGTGGGAATCCATAAATTCAGCAGACCCACAGTGAGGGAGATATTAATCTGCTTCTTTAAGATTTCATATCACAAACTTCAAGTTATTGCAAAGTTAAAACCACTTCTTAATGAGACAACGGGAACCGTGTTCAATTCTTTCTTTGCAGATCCCAGAGTGTGCTATTCATAGGCTTCAATACATGCAGAAATTAGAAAGGTTTCAGCGTAAAGATGTTTTACAAAACTATCTGGGTTCTAAAATCTGACTTTAAAGTTCCTTTACACCAATAGTTTTGGGACAGTGTATGATCTTCCATTATTTTAACTCCCAAGTCATTCACCCAGATCTATATCTGCCCATAGAGAATAATAGTCTCTAGGGGAAAAAACAAAAATACATACAAGATCATCTGGCCACTGATGTGTAACCAGCACACAAGTGAAATTTATTAAGCTAAAACAAGTGTTTTTTTGTTTGAAATCTCAACTAAGGAAATTTCTTAGAAGGCTGTTTTTAGTTATTACACACATCGTATACATATTGCTTTCAGATCTTTTACGTGGAGCCATTAATGATACCTCTAGTTAAGGTTGCCCAACACTTTCCATTATAAAGCACTCTTCAGTTACTTATAACTGACAAATATTTACTGTTTTTTTCCCATGCCAGGTGTTGGCTTCAGGCTGCAAATAGATGTATTATCTTCATGAATGTTTCAGCAAACATGCCGCAGCCAAGAATGAAATTAGTCAAAAGTACCTATTTTTCCCTCTGTTTAAAAAAAAAGAAAAGAGAGGTTTTCCAATCGTTCATTGTAAGTGATCTATTGCCTCCATCTCATGGAGCAAAGACTTGACATTTGGTGATGGTGAAAGATGGGGAAAGGAGGATGAGAATTGCTGTCACTGTCAAAAAACGACCAGCTAAGCTTTGGTCAAATTATAAACCCTAGGGAAAATTAACATTCCCACATGCTCAGTACAGCCTGCTGCTAAAATGTTCAAATTGCACCAACTCCTACGAAACTCCCCGAATGGCTCCGTATGGTATGCAGGCAATGCAGCCCAAAAAAACCTTTTGGCCTGAAAGTCTGGAAGATACCATGAGTTCTAGCCTCAGCTGACATGTGTCATGTTAGTTCCAGGTCTCTTATTTTAAATAAAAGATTTGTTTGCATAATAATACTTATCAAACTGCTGTGAGGCATTAGCATACTGGTCTTCCAGTTGGGGAAACTGAGGCAAAATAGTTCAATGACTTGCCCGAAGCATGCAATGGGTCAGTGGCAGAGCATAAAATCCAGGACTCCTGACTACAAGTACAACATTCTAACCTCTCAACACAACTCTCTGTTTTGAGGAATGATAGTGTAAATAAACGCACATTACATAGCATCCTCAACAACAAAATACACCCATGCATACTCCACCACTTTCATGGCACACTTAGCTCCTTGCTGAAAAGGATCTGCTAAGTAATAGCAAGACTGTTGGGCATATTTACATAATGTTAAATCAAATAATCCAACTATGGAAACAAAAAAGTTAAGAGAGACATGTTTCCATATGCTATATACCAGGGATCTCAAACTCAAATCACCACAAAGGCCACATGAGGACTAGTACATTGGCCAGAGGGCCGCATCACTGACACCTTTTCATACAAAGATACAAAAGTCCCTCTCTGCCTCCGTCCCCGTCCCCACTCCACCCCTTCCATGAGGCCCCGCTCCCATTCCAACCCCTTCCCTGCCCTAACTCCACCCCCTCCCTGCCCCTATTCCAACCCCTTCCCCAAATCCCTGCCCCAGCCCCACCTCTTCTCCGCCTCCTCCCCTGAGCATGCCCCGTCCCCGCTCCTCCCCCCTCCCTCCTGGAAAGTCCTAAGCACCGCCAAACAGCAGGAAGTGCTAGGAGGTAGGCGGTGGAGCGGGGATGCGGCACACTCAGGGGGGCCGAGGCGGAGGGACGGGGGGGGGGGGGAAGGAGGGGAGCTATGGCAGGCCACAGGAAATAACTAATCTTTGAGACCCCTGCTATATACTTTTCTCTCGTCCCTCAAGAGTTTTTCTAAGATTATAACCATAGATAAAGTGGCATCTTGAAAATGAGGAAATCTTTGCAGGCTGAAAACTATTGATGTTACTCTCCTCCAAAAGAACTAAATATTTTATATATTTGGTAGATGAACTTAACTGATTAGAAAGTTTTGATACAATCAGAGGTTGCTAGCTCAAGTGACTAAGTCAACAGACATCCTGGTTAGCCAGGAACAGTAAGTATTACAAAGGAAAATAGTTTGCTCTGAAACACAAAAACTAAGTATTTTATTTTCTTACCTCCTATCCATATACTTAAAAGATATATAAACCAGAATATAGCTTATATAGTGCCATTCATACCCCGGATCTCCCAAATCATTTTACAAAGTATCAAATAAAATACTGGTAGGAAAACAGCACAGCCATTATGTACTCAGCAATAGCTCTCTCATATCGTGGGACAAAATTAATTGTTTTCAACAAGAGAAGGGAAAAGAGCTGATGCCCTGGCCAAGATCCCTTAATAAAGAGTCCCATGGAATCCTTAATTTCCACTTGTATCATCACCAGCTGTGGTGAGAAGGACCTTAATTTAATATTTCATAGAAAGGATATTACAAAAGTATGGAAAGCTCTATCACTGAGTAAGAGAATGAAGTTGCTACATTCAGGATTATTAAGTATACACGGATAATTGTTTACTTAGGCATATCAATAGAAATCTCTAAACTAGTTTACAAAATACACTGCTAACTGCACTGCAGAAAACAGCTGTGATCACCTGTCCTACTGCAATCCGTTGGTGTACAAAATGTTCATGTAAGATTTACAAGAAGAGTAGGCCGGGAGGGAAATCAGTGATACATTATGAGGAACGTTGCCAGGATACGATTGAGGTGTCATTACCACATTGTAAAAAAAAAAAGGTTTTCTATGACTAACAGCAGAGTGTAGTTGAATACCTCTGTGTATCTGGATATTTGGACATACCACTGGGTGACAAGAAACTGACAGTTCAACTTTGTAAATAAAGACAGACTTTAACTTCTGACTGCTCAAGGAGTAAGATCAAGACCTGCATAGGCACATAAATATTAATCTGATTTTCTAGAATAAAAGGAATTGTAAGCCCATTGCTTCTGACACTTTTACAATGCATTTCTACTCATCAATCATTTCTTAATCCCCTTTAACACTGGTTGCTAAAACAGACAATATTGCTCAAGTTTTTGAAGAGATCTGCATAATCAAAGATAAGAGATACTTCGGACTTGTTTCTCAAGACTTAATCTAAATATTAATCAGCTGTTTTCCATTTGCAGAAACAAATCCAATCAAACCGCTTCCCCACATATTACCAAAATTCTAAAGTTGCCTACTAAAACGGTCATATAGCAGCCACCTCAGAGGACTGTTCTTATGTTATGAGCAGGTGCTGCCCTCTTCTGGCAATTTATTTTTGATTTGCGTTAGTGATTTTTGTCATCGTTGTATCATTTACATTTTCACATTTCATAGGAGTGTCATATGTAAGACACGGGAGGTAACTGTCCTGCTCTACTCAGCAATGGTGAGGCCTCAGCTGGAGTACTGTGTCCAGTATGGGGCACCATAACTTAGGAAAGTTCTACACAAATTGGAGAGAGTCCAGTACAGAACAACAATAACGGTAAGAAATTTTAAAAACCTGACCTATAAGGAAAGGTTAAAAAAACAAGCATATTTAGTCTTGAGAAAATAAGACTGAGGGGAGGACCTTATAAGTCCTCAAATATGTTAAAGACTGCTATTAAAGAGGATAGTGGTTAATTGTTCTCTATGTCCACTGAAGGTGGGACATGAAGCAATTGACTTAATCTGCAGCACAGAAGTTTTAGAAAGTTTTTCCCGATATCTAATCTAACTATAAAGATAGTTGAGTACTGGGATAGGGTTTCAAGGGAGGTTGTGGAAGCCCCATCATTAGAGGTTTTTAAGAACAAGTTAGACAAACACTTCTCAGTGGTGGCCTAGGTATACTTGGTCCTGCCTCAGAGCAGGGGCATGGACCAGTTAACTCCTCAATGTCCCTTCCAGCCCTACATTTCTAGGATTCTATGAAACATACATGGTTACTTTCACCATTACTGAGTCACTCTTTAGTTGTTCACCAGTTCTGATTCAGCAAATAAAAATGCCTTAAAGGTCTTTCAAAATACTTTGAGCAATCTACGTTTTGTAGTTCTATTTTGTATCTTGTACATACACTAACTTCAAAAGAAATATAGCAAGGACAACTTTTGGCCTTTGCAGGAAGAATTAAAGGTTTGAACATTTCCGCCCGTATCTCTATATTTTACTCTACTCCCTCTAATAATATGCTGTAAACCCAGTTATTGTCAAACTGTTCGTGTCCAGAATTCCTTTACAGAACATATAACACCATGAGTGCTACTACAGAGCTTTGCTCTTGAACTAACATTTTGTAGACTGACAGTTATATTACCTTAAATATAATAGCAATGGGAATATCTTCTGACAGAGTGTTATGCCTCAGGTAAAATCTTCCTTGTTTCACAATCATATTTGTTCTGCTCTTCTTCTCATGAGTGGAACTAAAGTTTAAAAAAAAAAAGAGAGTATTTTTTACTTAACTATTTTAAAGTGCTTTATAAAGAAGATTTCACTCACTCACACCAATAAATTCCAATGCCTTTTATTGATTTTAAACAACAGCTACAGATGCATAGACCAGAAATAAGAGACGGTTACTCGTGATGGGGAACATCAGTACTTAAATTTAGTAGGATGAGGATTAATTGAAAATTGCAAAACATAAATGAGTAATACATAAACAGACACATGGATCCAATTAGCTCTTTCTATGTACAAGGACTGTTAGAGTTTCAGCAGTGAGATATAACCACACATCCTCTTGTTGTCTTTTTGGTCTCGCTTTGGTTGCTTGTGTAATAGTACTCCAGTAGGAAGAGATAAGTGTTGGGGCATCTATTAATAAAGCGCATATGGTGGCTCATAACACAGCAAAAGGTGCTTTAGGATGCACTGATTTTTGGTTAAAAATTAACACAAAAAGCTGAAACAGAAAATAAAGCTGGTTGGCTAAGAATAAGAGGCCCAACCCATAAGAATATATCTGCAGTCTTCAACAATTTGTGGAGTACAAAAAAACACCCTATAGATTTTTGATCCATACTAAGCTGATTTAGCCAAAGATTAAGTGGCCCCCCACCCCAACACCACTCCCAACAGATTAACTTTTTCCTTGACTGGAGCTTGCGTAAATAAGTCTTCTAATTAGCATGGCACCCATTTTCCCTACCCCACTGCAGAGATGCAACCATTAGGTAGCTCTAGATCAAGGGTCTTGTAAAGGACCGGCCATTTCATCACTAGTTAGTTGGTTCAAATCCACTTCAGATTTGTGTGACTGAATACTGCCATACTCTGATGGCCACTGAGTGGTCAAAGTAAATTGACCAGTACCGAAAAAGCAGGGAGCCACAACATAAAACATTATACCTCAGCTGGTTGCTGGCAGCATCAGATGGGAGGTCTGAGTGGGTGTGGGAACCTAACTGCCCTCCTAGTCTTAGCGGTGGTAAGAGGTCAGGAAGCACATTGGTGAGGCGGTGAGGAAAGGCCTGAAAATGTCACTATGCATGCTGTACCTGGCATATGACTGAACATACGATTCAGGCTCCATGATGAGTCAGACTCTGACAACTCTCATGAGCACTAAACTAAAGAAGTTAAACTTCTAGAGCTTGAATAAGCCTCCTACACAGCCACATGTCAGTGAGAGGTCAGCGTGCTTATGCATCAAGGTTGGGTGTCAGGTTTCCAGTGTTTACTAGAAACCAAAAAGAGAGAAATCTTCTACTGACGTCACTTGGCGTTTGCCACTGATAACTGGAGCAAGATTGGGTCAAATACTATAAACTATAGGTAGCACTTGTTTTCTGTATTTTTACAGAAAACAAACAAAAAAAAAAGTGTCACAGCAAAATTTGCTCTATAACAAAAACTGGAACTCACTTCACTAACTTAGGGCCAAATCTCCCATTGACTTTGATGGGAACTTTGGGCAAGTGGACTTCAGGATGGGGCTTTAAGTTATTGGAACTACGTTAGAAAGAGAGTGGTGCTAAAAGTGCTTTCAATATTTTTTGCACTAAACTGAAGCAAATGAAAGTTAACTTCCAAGTGATGACATAAACAAGACTCTTAAGAGATTGCAGTGCATTTGCCATACCTGGTAACAGAAGCTCCAACTGTCCCTTTTCTGTCAGCTTCCACAATGATCCTGTTTTTGGATAACTGCTCTTGAATAAGAATGACTTTCTCTACACCTTTGACAATGAAGTAGCCACCTACCAAATGGAGAAGAAAAATGGGTTTGCACTTCATCTTCCTCAGCTATTATTCACCTCTTACGATATAGTTTCAAAAATGTTATAATGTATAAACATAAAAGTAAATTAAAAATTAAACTACAAGAAATGCATAAAGAGAATTACATAATAGGAAAAGAGGGGGAATAAACACCATCTCACAAAATGTTATATATAATTCTAATCCAAGGGGAACCTCTTATAACTATGGAGAGAGAAAAGACTATTATATCTTGCTGGAATCTTGTTATGCTGATCTACTTGGGATCTTAAGATCTTGTTGGAAAGTGCTTATCTGCAACAATGATAGGTGCTAAAGAGAACCCTAAGGCAGACAGAAAATATTTATCAAAAGGATGTTGTAGAACTGTTGGTACTTCAAGTTAAACCACAAATAAAATTGTTTGCCAGAACAGCACCTGATTAAGACATCATGATTAAAAGGACTAACCACGTGAGATGCTCAGCAAATTACCAACACAGGACCTCAAATTAATAAGCTTGGTTTCCATAATTACTTTCTCCAGTGAAACATTAATTTAATATTAACCTTTTTTCACTCATTTCAATTCTATTGTAGTAACTGAAGCAATGAAGAATCTATACTTCGTGTTATTGTATTCTAATCAGAAATCTGACTTGGAACAATCCTCAACTTGTATAGCATTTTACGCCAAGGTGTTTTGTGATCATAACAAATGAACACAGAGATAAAATGGAACAGGGAAATCATAAAGGCACTTCCTGAAAGCACTTTGATAAATGACAGGAAAGGTGGGAGGCGGGGAGAAGAGAGAGAAAAGTCAACACACTGATGAAAAACTACAACCAAAGCAAGTAAACTTTTTTAAAAAAATCTGTCTTTAATAAAAAATAATAAAAGTAGTATGGACAATTAAGAAATTATGAAGATCTTGACATCTGTTGCTAACAAGCAGAGATAGGTAGAGATAACATCTGTATTTCCCCAGATTTCTGGATTATATACATATCGATCTTTTGGTAGTTTCCCTATGAACCATTAACATTTTTTTTTTAATCATGGTAAAGTCAGATTACTGACATTAGTAACTTTAATTTAAAATCCCTACTTCTATAAGGGAAACATAGGAGATGCTGTACTGGATCAGAGCACTGGGCTTCTCCTTTGAGCAAAAAGAAAAGGAGTACTTGTGGAACCTTAGAGACTAACCAATTTATTTGAGCATAAGCTTTTGTGAGAGCTTATGCTCAAATAAATTGGTTAGTCTCTAAGGTGCCACAAGTACTCCTGTTCTTTTTGCGAATACAGACTAACACGGCTGTTACTCTGAAACCTGTCCTTTAAGCAAAGTATATCTGGCCAATAATGCAACATTATATCGGTGAAGGAAAATTTCAATCCTACTCTAAGAAGTCATCAATTTATGTCTTGAAGTGTTAGATTTGTCTCTAGCTTATGCACTCTAGCTACAAATGTTAGTCATGCATATAAACATTCAAGAAACTTTTGAACAATTTGGTACAGTATTTTCCCTGAGCTGTGAATTCCACAGGTTAATTATACAATGTAAACAAGTATTTCCTCTCCTTTGAGAATTGCTTCTGTATATCCCACTCATGGAATATATGTATGCCCACACCAAGAAAGAACAGATCCGCAGAAGCAATATACTAGAAGAATAATAGATACTGGTAAGTAACCTTTCCCTTTTTTTAAGGTGCAAAATTTTAAAAAGCCACCCACTTTCAGTTTTACCTTTTTCCGCCTTGGTCTTGCTCTACAGAACAAGGGGAATAGAAGTACTTACTCTTTTTTAACCATACTGGACATTTTTAAAATGTCCTTTTATCCTCTTAGCATTCCCAGTATTAATAAATTGAATATTTATTCTCCCTTCACAAATCAGCATTCTTACCTCAACCCTTTCAAAATGTTGGACTTCTGAGGCCAGGGGACCTGTCTGAGCATACTGTTTTCCATATTGTCAGAACTGTTTCTCATCCTTTATAAAATACACATGAAAGCTTATTTGCTTCTTTAACTACTAGTGTATATTCAGTAGCTACCCATTATGATAATTAGACAGAGCCTGACTGATCTTCTTAGGAAAATAACTAGTACGTACAAGCAGATGAGATTATTTTTCTATCTCTAAAACTATCTTTTAGAGAGGAAAAAACCACTAAAGCCACAGAAGGAAAATTAATTAGATGAAGACAGTACCTGGATCTAAAGGGCATTCATTAAGTTTGGCAAACTCTGCTGGAGTTTTCCCAGTAAGAACACAATTGGAGCTGCGCAGCATTATAGGCATTCTGTAAGAAAACCACAGTTATCCTTGTACCGTAAATTAAGAAGAATGACAACATGAGAAGTCACAGACCTTACAACAGTCAGTGATGACAAACCTGGAGAAAATGTGTTGAACATTTACAACCCAGGGGACTTGCAAAAGTAGAGATCAGAAGTAAAGTACAAAAGCAAGGAAGCTGAGTTAAAGTTCCTCTCCTTTAACTCCCTCCCATTGTGTGTATCATCATCAAATATTCTGATAAAATGTGTAAAAAACCTACGTGCTGTAATATGTGATCCAAACAAAAAGAGTGCGAGATCCCAGGAAAAGTTCATTCAACTGTTTCACTTTTGCCAATGTATGTCTGAGTTTTTGCTGTTGGTTAATAAGCAATTCTGGAGTTCTCATAGTAAAATCATCCACTTTTCTTACTGTAAAATGCTTTTTTAGTCAGATTCACAGGATACTTTTTCAAACCTTACATTTTTCATTGAAAAAGTCTATGAGAAGTGAGGGCACTTTATTTCAAAGGAAAAGAAACTGCGTTCTGGACATGATAAAAAGTAATTTATTCACACACTGTATTTGCTTAAAAAAACAGCCATGTGCCATGGTTCTTTCTACAGATGAGTGTAACTAATTCATCATTACAGTGAAATTTACTACTTTGTAGAGGCCTGCGTAAGGCCCATGCTCCACATAAGTCCTCCAAATAGCGCTTATATGAGACTTCAGCAATGCTTAAGTTTTGCCCTGGCCCCCTTCGCTGGGATGAATTTCATCCTAATGTGTTTAAGAGCTCTGTGAGGCAGCTATGCAACTAAATATCCACTTCATCAAATGGGACTCCTGAAAACTTTAAATTCAGTCATCTCTCGCTAACTAAACTTTATTCCTTTCCTTTGGAGCTTTTCAATTTCATGGACTTCTTGGCCATTTTCATATACTTAAATCTAAAAATAAAAAGCGACTGACCTAGTTGTGTGTAAATTTCTGTATTTAATAAAGAAGAAGAATTGCTATCTTCTCACAGCAATGCATCTATGCAGATATCTTAATTGCTCCAGTAATGTCTTCTTGGGACAGTGTGTTCACTCGCTCACTAGAAATAAGTAGCTTTATATGCCAGTCATTATCCTAGATCACAAATGTGATTGGCCTAATTCCTTGGCTACTAATTTCAGGAATCATAACCAGTTGTTAGAGAGAACCAAAATGGGGTATGCAGATATCATGATGAAAACCCAATGGGAACAGGCTCCAACCCTCAATTTTTTGATGATGGAAAACATGTTACTTTGCAGCTTCCATGTCACAGTATAAGACGACAAATTTACTCATTTAAGGAAAAGGAGTCAGATTGATTTTTTTTTCTCCCAAGCAAACAGCTTCAAATGTTTTGTTTTATTTTTTAAAAGAAAACAAACAAAAAATGGGGAGAGGAATAATGAGCCAATGCACATTGAAAGTGCATACAGAAATACAAAAGGCAGGCAAACTAATTTGGAATGAAATAAAATGTTATAGGGTTTTTTTTTCTGTCCAAAGATTTCTCTCATACAACACAATAGAAGCCACTTTCCCCACCAAAACTTATAGCTACTCTATGTTCCCACTACAACAGCACACGGAAAAAAAAAAAAAAAAAAAACATATGCGAACTTTCTGTTTCTAGCTGAACTGCAAATCAAACAAGAGAGTATGACATGTGCTCCCTTGGGGCAAGCAAATTAACTTAAAGGTTTATGAAAAGATTAACACATTGTTCCAAAAAGAGGTGGAAATATATTCCCAGTCAGATATTACCTGTTTTAACATATTTAAAAATTTAAAAACACACTTTTTGGAATCTATACATTTAAAAACTTGTTTAGCTATCTAGAGTAGTATCACAGGACTGATGTGTTTAATGAAGTTCCCTCTCCTTTGTATATCATTGGCTGTTCTTTTATATAAAATGTTCATTGTTAACCAGTAGTTTTGGATATTGTTTTAAATGTAATATTTCTACTAAGTAAACCAAGCTGAAAGTTTGTTGTTATGACTCACCTTTCATCCAGACATGGAACTTGTTAGTCTATTGCATTTGGAATTAAAATCATAAATGCATAGGATCACTGGAGCCATTTTCAAATCACAAAATAGATTGGTACATCAGTGCTGTGCCAGAAGAATATTTTCTTTTTTCTTGCAGTAACGTTCCCACTTGACAGGAGAGGAGAAGGTATAGAAAACTGCTGGTTTTAGTGTACAGATGTAGTGCACTAGGTCTGTGGAATACTTTGGTCTTTTTTGGCTTATTATACCACGATTGCTTTACAAATCCTCATTCCTTTCATTGTTTAAAAGTGTAGAAAAATCAAGAAAAAATGTTAAGTGAATTATGACAATCTAAGTGCTCACCCAGCTGCATTTCCCTCCTGTAGCCACAACAGATCACTATATCTGATGCAATGGTGTAGAAGTATCTTGATAAGTGATCGCTACATACAAGTTTTTGTGAAAATGTACTTTCACTTGATCACTTTTTTTTTTTTTTTTTTAATTACATCTAAGTCACTGCATGGAATGATTATGAAGGCCTATTTGTACCCAGAAATTCTTTCAAACAATCTTTCAATCAAGTAAAGGCTCAGAAATAAGAAAAAAATTATTTGCATTTATGGTAAGTTTGGCTCTATACCTATACTTCTGTGATCCATGTTCTCTTGACAAATTCAATAGAAATTATTTTGCTTCGGGAATCAAGGTCAGGGACTAGAGAATGTTCGGAGCTTAATCTCTTCCTCCTGCTGCTTGCAGCCAGTATTCAGGCTGTGTTATTTTTCAGGTGATATATGAAATATTCTTTGTAGGCCACTGCCATTTTTAGCCACTTGTCTATAGAAGAGCCATTTTATCTAGTTTAAGGAGTTTTGGAATCCTGTCCTAGTGAAAACTATGGGGACTGGGTCCTCTGGCCCCTCTAGAATTCTCAGGGCTTCTTTTTTTTTCCCCCTTTCAAGCATTCCATCCTCTTTTTTGAGGAATTAAGTGTTCTTAGCCATACTGGCAACCACATCCTTGGTCTACTCAATTGGTATTCTTGCCTCTACACAGCCACGTCTACTCAAAATATCACTTTGGTCGAATTTTAAAGGCGAGTTTTATCAAGATTGGAATCCAGTGATGCTTGCATTTATTGCTTTTTGCCATCCATTTTCAGTAGCAGACCTCCCAAAATTCTCCAATTCAGGTAAAGAAGGCTGAGGTGTGAAGCTAATGTGCCTAATTTTTGCTTTAAAATAGCCCTGCTTGAGGCTGTAGTATTTGTCTCTTTATCTCTCTCTAGCTAGGCATAAATCAAGTTTTGGGGAAGAGATTCAAATTACAACTTCCAAAAGCTCTGGAAAAGACAAAAGAAATTTGCAAAGAGACCAACAGAAACATATCCTCTCAGCTGCTATTCACCAAGCTCCACTTGCAAGCTTATTTTTTATTTTAATTTTAAGGTGGAAAAAGAGCTTTCCCTAGTTTTTTTATATAGTGATTAAGTTTCACACCAATGAGATTGATGGCACACACAAAAACTGATACTGCTATCTTGATATTTGTATCTTACCTGCCAATGGGTAATGCATTGCGAATAATTCTCTGGCTACCTCTAGTGTACTCAATGTCCACTGTAATTGGGGCAGAGTAGGTCATATCTCTCAAGCGACACTTAAAAGGAAAGAGATAAATAGACATTTTTCACCCTTACTTCAGAGTGGAGATTCTCAAGATCTACTCAGAAGATCCCACTTTTGCCTGGCCTCCCACCTACAACCACGAAGGATGAAAGCAAAAGAGAGCCAGACTGAGTCTCTTCAGTGTCTGTCAAACAAAATCCAAGGAATTCCAAAGTCTCTTGTTTAAAAAAAAAAAAAAAAAAAGTTTCAAGACTTCAATAGCAGCCATGGTAACTGCTTCTTCATATGGAAACATTGTGGCCACATGAAGCCATTTAACTTTTAAAGCGATGGCACCTTCTTCAAATGCAGGTACCCCTAATCTGCAAAAATTGAGATCTGGATTTCAAGACCATCCCCACTCCCACCGGTGCTCAGATCTGGTGTTTTGGTTCAGGCATGTCTCCATGTACTGTACCTTAACATCAAACAGCATGCGGCAATTGAAAGCCTCGTAATGCAGCCAATGTGTAAGATTAAAAAAGGACAATTAGCTAGCTTTTAAATACAATAATGGACAATTACATGGTGCTTCTCTTACGAAAGAGGAGTTATAAAAGGTTGAAATCTTAAAATGTCACTTTCTCTCAATTCCCTAAATCCCCACATGCAAGTTCCTCAGATATCATCGATAGGAGCAGCACTCACAGAGCTAGGGCATAAAATAGTCCAAGGCTCTGTCATTCTGAACATTCTTGATCTCACCAGTCTTCTCTCCCCAACCCAGTAATCCAATGTCAAACTAGTTTTGCATAAACATACACGTCTGCAATGTTGATACAAGGTTCATTTGCATTACCAGAAGACTTCAAAGCTACATACTATATCTTATTCATGGCCTCAGCCTTTGAGTATGTTACCTTCATTTAGGCACATTCTCAGGATTCTGATGTACTCATTGAAGGTTTTGTACAGCTATGAATACAGAATTAACAGTATATGGAATAAAATGCAGGTTTATGATGGAAGACAGTTTGCCCTGTGGGTGAGGACATGTCTATACACAAGATGGGCCCGAAGGATTACTACATATTGCGTGTCTCTTTTTTCCCTGCTAAAGGCAAACAGTTTCTCCAGTAACAAAAATTAATTTACACCAGCAGTTCTCAAACTTGTTGGTCACGTGGTGCCAGCTCTCCTCCTATTTTCCCGCTGCTAAATGGCAGTAAAAACACAACATTAAATAATTCTCTAGTATTACTTTTGTGTGGGAGCAATTGGGATAATTGTCACAGGAACGGTATGTGGTCATGAACTGAGAGGGAGGTGGTGATCCATGAGACAATTCCTTAAAAAAAGTAGCCCAGATCATGAAAGAGCTTGAGAACACTCACCTATATTTTATCCCTTTTAGAAAATAAAATGAACACAAACTCCATGAAGAGCAGAGAAGTGGAACAGGAGCCAGACAGGTGCCTAAAATCTAAAGTCCATATGTAGGCTCTTACTTAAGTAAATGATCTGATTTTCAAGAGTGCGGAGGACCTACCAGCTCTCAAAGACAAGTGCTCAAAGACTACAAAGGTGCAAAAAAGACTACATTTAAAGAACATTAAGGATGTTGTGGTTAAGGCACTGGATGGGAACCCAGAAGCACCAGGTTCTGGGTTCTAGTCCTGGCTTTGTCTCAGACATCCAACATGATACAGGGAAAAACCATCATAATGCACGATGGACTGAATTAATATTACGCAGACAACTTTAATTCTGGCACTTCCTAACTTATGAGTGGTTGATTTTGCAAACAATGTTTTTTAAAACTGTTTTTTCCATGAAATATGAATATATATATTCTCTCATACAATATTCACTTTGTTTTATCAGGAGAACCTGCTGCTTTAAACCGGAAGAAGAGTTTTTAAAAAGTGAACAATTAGTTATTCATGTATTTAGTCATTTCACAACCACTGGAGTGATTTTCTTACAATTAGAATGTTAACTAATGATGCCTTCTTTTCCCAACTAGGAATACACCTGGCCATTATAAGAATCTTTCCTGACAGCAAAGAGATACTGGGCAGGAAAAGCTACACACAACATCAACCCACCCACCAGTAAACATGAAATTAAATCCACAGTTGAATTCACGATTACCTCATGAGGAGACACAGGTCTTGTTACATTAAAGCTTTCTTCAACATCTGGAATCCCCACATAGATATTGAGGTATCTGTAACACAAACATTGCTATTATCAACCACGAAGATATTTGTGTGGTAGAACTGAAGGAAGCAGAGTCCATTTTTCAACACAATTCATTTTGACAATCTCCCATTCTAATAATAAACAAATAGCAACTGTCTTCCCAGAAAAAAGAAAAGGAGTACTTGTGGCACCTTAGAGACTAACACATTTATTTGAGCATAAGCCTTTGTGAGCTACAGCTCACTTCATCGGATGCATTCCCAGAGTATCCCATAGCGCTTGATCTATGCTCTATCTGGAATTTTGAAATAAGTCTTGGAATTCATGTACAAATATAAAAGCAAAGTTACCTTTGCAAATGAAGAGCTATATTGGCGCCTCAGCTATGAGAATTCACCAAACTACTGAAAACCATCACTACAATGTATTTTTACTGCATGGCTATCAATTCTGTTTAATGTGGTCACTCAAAGCTCTAAGAGATCTCTTATTTGGAGTGTGGTTTACCTCATCCTTCTCAAGTATATCACAATGTAACTACATGTACATTTTTATAGTCAATTACAAATTGTTATGCAAGATAATACTTATACTGCTACCACCAATACAGAAATCAACCTTATGCTTACTTCAAATACCACATTGGGTCAGCATCACTTGTGACTTTTTCATTAGCTTTCATGATTTTCTTTATCTGCAAAAAAGAAAAAATTGAGTCACAAGACTTTTGTAAATTTAGGCCTATTCCAGGGGTAGGCAACCTATGGCACGCGTGCCAAAGGCGGCATGCGAGCTGATTTTCAGTGGCACTCACACTGCCCGGGTCCTGGCCACTGGTCCGGGGGGGCTCTGCATTTAATTTAATTTTAAATGAAGCTTCTTAAACATTTTAAAAACCTTATTTACTTTACATACAACAATAGTTATTTATATATTATAGACTTATAGAAAGAGACCTTCTAAAAATGTTAAAATGTATTACTGGCACGCGAAACCTTCAATTAGAGTGAATAAACGAAGACTCGGCCCACCACTTCTGAAAGGTTGCCGACCCCTGGCCTTATTCCCTTTCCACCAAGGAAGCATACCTCTACATTGATGAAATAGTTGAATGAGTCTATGTGCTGCTTCACAAGTCCCTTCACCTAAAACAAAACAATGCATATACAGCAGAATTAGCCTTAGGAAAATTAGTCACGAAAGCAATGCAGAAATTAATATGTAGGAATTAGTTCTACTTATAATAGTTTCTGGATCAACTTTAAAGTTTTTTAGCTGACGAGTATCTGGAAACCCACAGGGTGACCAGTCTAATTCTACACTACGTCTCCAGGTTTATACCAGCATAACTCCACTGATTTCAACAAAGCCTCATCTGAAATTTACTAGTTTTATAGCACAAACTGTGCATATAACTCAATCTCATAAGTTTGCATGAATAATTGGGAAAGCCATTGTGAATTAACATTTTTTTTGCCAGTTTACCATTATGGCAGATGCCTGGGATATTAATAATTTGTCAGATCTAAAGACAGAAGAACTGTGTGGGATAAAGGAAAAGGTCAAGGAGCAGACTCAGGTTACAGCTATAAGGTGGGTAAAAAAGAGGGAGAGGTCCAGCAAGATGTGAGAGACTGAATGAGAAAAGCCTCAGACAACCTGCCCCAGAGACACTAGAGTTGGGGGAGGAATGTAGATTCTGTCATGGATAGTTTTTAGTAAAAATCAGGGACAGGTTGTGGGCAATAAACAAAAATTCACAGAAGCCAGCAATCTGTCTCTGACTTTTACTAAAAATCCCCTGGGGGTGAGAACAAAACTAATAGAGTGCTGCCGCTTGCAGCTGCTTCAGCCCCACCCCTGGTGGCGGCTGCTACTCTGACAGCTGCTGCTCCGGCCCACCCCAGGGCTGGCTGTCGCTGGTGGCTTCTGCTCCAGCAGCACCCAGGCTGACTGCCCACAGCTGCTCCAATCCCACTGCTGCTCCTGCGGGAAGGGGTGACTGCTGCTGCTCCAGCCCCAGGGGTGCTCACTCAACCTCAGCTGCTGCTTCAGGCCTGCCCCAGAAGAAGTCATGGAAATCCTGGAAAGTCACAGAATCCGTGACCTCTGTGATAGAACCGTATCCTTAGTAATAAGCAAGTACCAGGAGACACAGTATGCCACAGACATGAAACTAGTAGCTTCTAGGCCTCTCCCCCAGGAGATACTTTAACAGCTCCAGATAGAGCCTCCCATTTGCTTGCAAAGCAGGAAGCATCATCCTACCAGCACTTACACCACCCATTGCTTCTTCAGGTTCAGAAGCAGGACCCACCAGATATCAACAAGTAGAAATCAATGCTGCAGATGTTCAGGATTAAGTTTAACCAATGCAAGCATTAGAAAGGTTGTACTGTATTAGAAAAAAAATGGAAGGTAAATATAATACACTGCATTTTTTTTTCATAGCATCTCTAAGGGACACTGGGTCTCAGTACTCCATGGAAATAATCAGCCACAAGCTGCAAAGAAAAGGAAGCTTTTATAGGGGAAGGTTGGTCCAGTGGTTAGAACCATATATACATAATGTAAGCAACTAGCAACATACATATAATTTTCACTTTATGAAGATGTGTGAAGGTTCCATTTAAAATTAATTGAAAGCAATAGCTAACTCAAGAGTTACCCAGCTGGCTCCACACCGATTAAAAGTCTAGAAAACATGACCTATAAAAAAAGATTGAAAAAATTGCATTTGTTTAGTTAGGGGAAGAGAAGATTGACGGGGGACATGATAGCAGCCTTCAAAAGTATGTAAAAAGGGGTTTTTTATAAAGAGAAGGGTGATCAATTGTTCTTCTCATCCATTGAGGACAGGGCAAGAAGTAATGGGCTTAAAATTGCAGCAAGGGAGATTTACCTTGGACATTAGGAAAAACAACCTAACTGTAAGGGTAGTTAAGCACTGGAATAAATTAACAAGGGAGGTTGTGAAATCTCTGTCCTTGTAGGATTTTAAGAACAGTTTAAACAAAACAACTGTCAGGGATGGTCTCGATCAGGGGTGGGCAAACTTTTTGGCCTGAGGGCCATATCGGGGTTGCAAAACGGTATGGAGGGCCAGGTAGGGAAGGCGGTGCCTCCCCAAACAGCCTTGCCCCTGCCCCCATCCACCCCTTGACTGCCCCCCTCAGAACCCCTGACTCATCCAACCCCCCCCGCTCCTTGTCCCCTGACTGCCCTCTCCCGGGATCCCTGCCCCAACCGCCCCCCCGTGACCCCACCCCCTATGTAACCCCCCCACTCCCAGTCCCCCCCGCTCCTTGTCACCTGATCACCCCGACCCCTATCTACACCCCTGCCCCCTGACAGGCCCCCCAAGACCCCTGACCCATCCAACCCCCCCCCCCCACACACACACACTCCTTGTCTCCTGACCTCCCCCTCCCGGGACCCCTGTCCCTAACCACCCCCCCAGGACCCCACCATCTATCCAACCCCCCCGCTCTCTGTCTCCTGAGCGCCCCTGCCCTGAACCTCCACCCCTCCAACCGCCCTGTCCCCTGACTGCCCTCCGGGACCTTATCCAACCCCCCACACACCCCGCCCCCTTACCATGCTGCTTAGAGCAGCAGGACAGGCTTATTGGAAAGCCTGGGAGGTGGGCAGGCGCAAGCCACGCTGCCCATATGGCAGCGTGGCTGCGGGAGAGGGGGGGCAGCGGGGGAGGGGCCAGGGTACGCCTCCCTGGCCAAGAGTTCAGGGGCCAGGCAGGATGGTCCCGCGGGCCGTAGTTTGCCCACCTCTGGTCTAGATAATACTTAGTCCTGCTTCAGAAACAAGGAAATTAACCAAGAGACCTACTGAGGTCCCTTTCAGTCCTACATTTCTACGACTCTATGAAGTCCCCACGGATTTAAGGAAAGCAATACAACAAAAAATGACGTCCAGACAAAATTATTTTGATATACAAAATTTTACAAAAACTCAGCATACGAATAATGAATGAAAATGTAATACGAAAAGCCAAAAAGGCATTTGAAGAACAGCTAGCCAAAACCTCAAAAAGTAATAACAAAATGTTTTTTAAGTACATCAGAAGCGGGGAGCCTGCTAAACAACCAGTGGGGCCCTGGACGATTGAGATAAAAAGGAGCATTTAAAGTCGATAAAGTCATTGCGGAGTAACTAAATGAATTCTTTGCTTCAGTCTTCATGGCTGAGGATGTTAGGAAGATTCCCAAACCTGAGCCATCTTTGTAGGTGACAAATCTGAGGAACTGTCACAGATTGAAGTGTCGTTAGAGGTGGTTTTGGAATTAATAGATAAACTTAACAGTAACAAGTCACTGGGACCAGATGGCATTCACCCAAGAGTTCTGAAAGAACTCAAATGTGAAATTGCGGAATTATTAACTATGGTTTGTAACCTGTCCTTTAAATCAGCTTCTGTACCCAATGACTGGAAGATAGCTAATGTAACGCTAATATTTAAAAAAGGCTCTCTCTAGAGGTGATCCCGGCAATTACAGACTGGTAAGTCTAACGTCAGTACCGGGCAAATCAGTTGAAACAACAGTAAAGAATAAAATTGTCAGACACATAGAAGAACATAAATTGTTGGGCAAAAGTCAACATGGTTTCTGTAAAGGGAGATCATGTCTTACTAATCTATTAGAGTTCTTTGAGGGGGTCAAACAAACATGTGTAGAAGGGGGATCCAGTGGACATAGTGTACTTAGATTTCCAGAAAGGCTTTGACAAGGTCTCTCACCAAAAGCTCTTACGTAAATTAAGTTGTCATGGGATCAGAGGGAAGATCCTTTCATGGACTGAGAACTGGTTAAAAGACAGGGAACAAAGGGTAGGAATAAATGGTAAATTGTCAGAATGGAGAAGGGTAACTAGTAGTGTTCCCCAAAGGTCAGTCCTCGGACCAATCCCATTCAACATTCATAAATGATCTGGAAAAAGGGGTAAACAGTGAGGTGGCAAAGTTTGCAGACGATACTAAACTGATCAAGATAGTTAAGACCAAAGCAGACTGTGAAGAACTTCAAAAAGATGGACTACAAGCCATCAGGAACAGTATCCCCAACAATGTCACGGCAAACCTGGTGGCTGAACTTTGTGCCTTTGTCCTCACCCATAACTATTTCACATTTGGGGATAATGTATACCTTCAAATCAGCAGCACTGCTATGGGTACCCGCATGGCCCCACAGTATGCTAACATTTTTATGGCTGACTTAGAACAACACTTCCTCAGCTCTCCTCCCCTAATGCCCCTACTCTACTTGCACTATATTGATGACATCTTCATCATCTGGACCCATGGAAAAGAAGCCCTTGAGGAATTCCACCATGATTTCAACAATTTCCATCCCACCACCAACCTCAGCCTGGTCCAGTCCACACAAGAGATCCACTTCCTGGACACTACAGTGCTAATAAGCGATGGTCACATAAACACCACCTTATACTAGAAACCTACTGACCGCTATTCCTACCTACATGCCTCCAGCTTTCAGCCAGACCACACCACCCAATCCATTGTCGTCTGCAGCCAAGCTCTACGATACAACCGCATTTGCTCCAACTCCTCAGACAGAGGCAAACACCTACAAGATCTCTATCAAGCATTCCTACAACTACAATACCCACCTGCTGAAGTGAAGAAACAGATTGACAGAGCCAGAAGAGTACCCAGAAGTCACCTACTACAGGACAGGCCCAACAAAGAAAATAACAGAACGCCACTAGCCATCACCTTCAGCCCCCAACTAAAACCTCTCCAACGCATCATCAAGGATCTACAACCTATCCTGAAGGATGACCCATCACTCTCACAGATCTTGGGAGACAGGCCAGTCCTTGCTTACAGACAGCCCCCCAACCTGAAGCATATACTCACCAGCAACCACACAACAGAGCCACTAACCCAGGAATCTATCCTTGCAACAAAGCCTGTTGCCAACTGTGTCCACATATCTATTCAGGGGACACCATTATAGGGCCTAATCGTATCAGCCACACTATCAGAGGCTCGTTCACCTGCACATCTACCAATGTGATATATGCCATCATGTGCCAGCAATGCCCCTCTGCCATGTACATTGATCAAACTGGACAGTCTCTACGTAAAAGAATAAATGGACACAAATCAGACGTCAAGAATTATAACATTCAAAAACCAGTCGGAGAACACTTCAATCTCTTTGGTCACTCGATTACAGACCTGAAAGTTGCAATTCTGGAATACTGTGTGCAGTTCTGGTCTCCCATGTTTAAGAAGGATGAATTCAAACTGGAACAGGTACAGAGAAGGGCTACTAGGATGATCCGAGGAATGGAAAACTTGTCTTATGAAAGGAGACTCAGGGAGCTTGGCTTGTTTAGCCTAACTAAAAGAAGGTTGAGGGGAGATATGATTGCTCTCTATAAATATATCAGAGGGATAAATACCAGAGAGGGAGAGGAATTATTTAAACTCAGTACCAATGTGGACACAAGAACAAATGGATATAAACTGGCCACTAGGAAATTTAGATTAGAAATTAGACGAAGGTTTCTAACCATCAGAGGAGTGAAGTTTTGGAATAGCCTTCCGAGGGAAGTAGTGGGGGCAAAAGATCTATCTTGCTTTAAGATTAAACTCGATAAGTTTATGGAGGAGATGGTATGATGGGATAACATGGTTTTGGTAATTAAATATTCATGGTAAATAGGCCCAATGGCCTGTGATGGGTTTTTAGATGGGGTAAGATCCAAGTTACCCGGGAAGGAATTTTCTGTAGTATCTGGCTGATGAATCTTGCCCATATGCTCAGGGTTTAGCTGATCGCCATATTTGGGGTCGGGAAGGAATTTTCCTCCAGGGCAGATTGGAAGGCCCTGGAGGTTTTTCGCCTTCCTCTGTAGCATGGGGCACGGGTCACTTGCTGGAGGATTCTCTGCTCCTTGAGGTCTTCAAACTACAATTTGAGGACTTCAATAGCACAGATATAGATGTGAGGTCTTTTTTAGGAGTGGTGGGTGAAATTCTGTGGCCTGCATTGTGCAGGAGGTCAGACTAGATGATCATAATGGTCCCTTCTGGCCTAAATATCTATGAATCTATGAAAAAAAAAGGTCAAAAACAGACTCCAACGAGAGACTGCTGAATTGGAATTAATTTGCAAACTGGATACAATTAACTTAGCTTTGAATAGAGACTGGGAATGGATGGGTCATTACACAAAGTAAAACTATTTCCCCATGTTTATTCCCCCACTCCACCCCCCACTGTTCCTCAGATGTTCTTGTCAACTGGAACTGGCCCACCCTGATTATCACTACAAAAGGTTTCTTCCCCCTGCTCTCCTGCTGGTAATAGCTCACCTTAAGTGATCACTCTTGTTACAGTGTGTATGGTAACACCCACTGTTTCATGTTCTCTATGTACATAAATCTCCCCACTGTATTTTCCACTGAATGCATCCGATGAAGTGAGCTGTAGCTCACGAAAGCTTATGCTCAAATAAATTGGTTAGTCTCTAAGGTGCCAGAAGTACACCTTTTCTTTTTGTGAATACAGACTAACACGGCTGCTACTCTGAAACCTGTCACAAAACTAAGTGATTGGACAACAAAATGGCAAATGAAATTTAATGTGGATAAATGTAAAGTAATGCACATTGGAAAAAATAACCCCAACTATACATACAATATGACGGGGACTAATTTAGCTACAACTAATCAGGAAAGAGATCTTGGAGTCATCGTGGACAGTTCTCTGAAGACGTCCACGCAGTGGCAGTCAAAAAAGAAAACAGGGTGTTAGGAATCATTAAAAAAGGGATAGAGAATAAGATGGAGAATATCTTATTGCCCTTATATAAATCTTTGGTATACCCACATCTTGAATACTACATACAGATGTGGTCTCCTCATCTCAAAAAAGATATACTGGCATTAGAAAAGGTTCAGAGAAGGGCAACTAAAATGATTAGGGGTTTGGACCGGGTCCCATATGAGGCGAGATTAAAGAGGCTAGGACTTTTCAGCTTGGAAAAGAGGAGGTGAAGGGGGGATATGATAGAGGTATATAAAATCATGAGTGGTGTGGAGAAAGTGAATAAGGAAAAGTTATTTACTTGTTCCCATAATATAAGAACTAGGGGCCACCAAATGAAATTAACGGGCAGCAGATTTAAAACAAATAAAAGGAAGTTCTTCACACAGTGCACAGTCAACCTGTGGAACGCCTTGCCTGAGGAGGTTGTGAAGGCTAGGACTATAACAGGGTTTAAAAGAGAACTAGATAAATTCATGGAGGTTAAGTCCATTAATGGCTATTAGCCCGGATGGGTAAGGAATGGTGTCCCTAGCCTCTGTTTGTCAGAGGACGGAGATGGATGGCAGGAGAGAGATCACTTGATCATTACCTGTTGTTAGGTTCACTCCCTCTGGGGCACCTGGCATTGACCACTGTCGGTAGACAGGATACTGGGCTGGATGGACCTTTGGTCTGACCCAGTATGGCCATTCTTATGTTCTTACATAAAAAATATGTGGTTCTATCACTATTTGTCTAACTTTTAAACTTCTTTCAGAAGAAATGAACAGAGATTTATCAAAAATTTGACTCCAACACAAAAATCACAATACGCAGCATTTGTATTGTATGGTGTTGGCACAAATACAATGCTATGTGACAAAAGGACACAGTGAAAGATGTAAACTTTTGATGTAAAGCATACAGCAAATTGCATCTCCTCCACCCATGCCTGCAGAACCAGGGCACTGGGACACATGGTCCCAACAGCCCTCCCCCAGTAAGAACATTCTTACAGCCTCAGGGATTCTAATGATGTCACTACTTCAAGCCTCTGCAAGTAGTTTGTGGGGGTGGCTGGGAGAGATGTAAGGAAGGAGTCATAAATGAGATGGGTATTAGGCAGGCCCCAGGTACCATCACAGCCCTGGGCCAGAATGACAGTAAAGCACATAAATGACTGCTGGACTTTGTTCTCCTGCACCGGATATGTGCAGGGACACATCCTGCCCCCATATAGCAGCAGAGGTAGTGAGAGACTCCTGGTGGTTCCCACCTACTTATTATTACTCACAGTTTGTGAGTTACCTTTCATGAGGACCCAAATCTGCAAACACTTATATGAGAAGTCCCGGAGTTCAGCAGAGCTACTCACATGCACGAGTGAAGTCATGCATACATGCATCTTTGCCGGCTCAGGATTTTAGATTGCAAGCTCTATGGGACAGAGACCATATCTGCCTAGTAAGTGTTTTACAGGCCCTAGACCAATGAGCTAGATTGGTTCCTTGGGTAACAGTGAAATAAAAAAAACAAAATCACTGCCTGTATTTCATAAACCACTGTTTCAAACTGGTTAAAAAAATTGGCCACCTCTAAAGAGAGACGGCCGCAAATTATTCCCTTTGAGATTAATCAATAAACTTTCATTTATGTAATAGGCTTGCCTCTCATATTATGGGGGCAGGAACTGGATGACTGTAGAGAGAATGCAAACTCTAGATGGAAAGGGGACAGGTGGTCTGGGAAATAACAGAGGAAAAGACATAGAAGGAGGTTAAAAAAGAGGAAAGACAGAAAGAAGAAAAAATAATGGACTTGATAAAGAGAGAAAATGTTGTAGGGAATAATAAAATAAAAAAGCATAGAAAAAGCCCGAAACAAAATAGAGAACTTTTGAGGTTAATCAGAGAAACGGAAGCTTTCTGATGCTCTGGAGGGTGGACTGAGGAGCATACAGGATTGGAGGAAAGTCTGGCTGTACAAGGCATTAATGCATTCTGAGAGGTTGGGCAGCCATGAATTAGTGTTGGGAGAGGAGAAAGAGACTATTGGGGAGTACCTACTTCTACAAGAAAGGAAACTAAATGTGAGAACTATGGGGTTTTGGTTGTGCTGAAGGACAAGGGCTGAAAATAAAAAGTTTAGAGAATCTGCAAACCATGCTGACATATGATTTTAAAATGAATGTATTAGGTTTTAAGATTAAAACACAGTTCTGACCATCTTTTGTCTTGTCAAAACACTGCCTGTAGCAAGTCAGTCTTGCACTAGTTAAATTGTTTTCAGTTTCAGAGCTTGAACATTCACGTACAAGTGAAACGTATAAAGCAACACTAACCTTTAGAAAAGCAACACTAACCTTTAGAAAAGCTGGAAGAAGTCTCCATTTTTCCTAAAAACAAAAATAAAACACACAATTTGAAATAGCTGCAGGAGTGTATCTAACAAAAATCTAAAAAGCTTCATCACTATTCTTCTACCTAGGGTGGCCAGGTGTCCGGTTTTCGACCAGAAAGTCTGGTTGAAAAGGAGACTTGAGGGCGTCCAGTCATATCTACTGACCGGACACCCAAAGTCCGGTTACTGCAGACAGGGGAGGCGGGAAGGCGCCGAGTCATCACCCGCACCAGCCCCTATTCAGCCGGGGCCGCCTTCTACCTGGGTCTGGCAGTTGCAGCTCCCAGCCCCGGCTCTGCAGGTGAGTCCCTCCTGACCCATGCGAGGGCTGGGGGGGGTGGGGGGGGGAATGCAGCAAGAGATGGATGGAGGGGGAAAGAGGAGCAAATGGGGGGTGGAGCCTCAGGAGAAAGGGGCGGGGAGGGCCTCAGAGGAGGTTCTCCACTCCTGCTGGAGTCTCCAGTTTTTATACATTACAAAGTTGGCAATCCTACTTCTACCATTAAGACTATTTAAAGTCAAGTCAATGTAGAAAAGAGGGACTGTAACTAGTCAATCAAAATTACTAATATGAACAAGCAAATGACAATTCAAATCACACAATAATCCAGGTGTGCAATACAAAGTATATTCAAGGCACAGAAAGTCAAGGGATACAGTTTCAATTTAAAAACAAGCTAACAAAATACAAGTTTCTGAGAAAACACTACTTAAATACTATGTCCTGATTTATTTAAAAAAAGAAAAAGAGCCACTCCTTCGGAAAGTTTAAGTGTTTTATTTTCTTTTCTGCAAGAGAGAAAACTACGGTCCTAATCCTACACATGTTAATGCCCACAGCCAAACACAAAGTACTGTCAAAACTGAAAAAAATAAAGTCTTATTCCTGTAACTTCTTTCAGCTGTACAGTAATCTCAGGTATTACTGTAGTTAAAAAGTAGATTCAAAACATTCAGACAAACATGACTTGCAGGTTAACAGTATGTCTAACTTTATAGGTATCTAAAGATTCAAAGACATCTAAGATTCTGAACATTAAATAATATATTCAACTGGTCTGTGCAATTCTAAAATGAACTAAAAGTAAGTCAAAAAATTGTTATTGACATATTGGAGTCCCAGATATTGTTTGTATCACTTGCTTTCAAAGACATGAAATTCAGTTGATTTTTATTCAGTCTTAGTCTAACTTTGTTTTTCATATTTCAACAGGAGAAAGGTAAAAAACAAAATAAAGGGAACAGCCTAATGTTTACATTTCAAACCTAGGGAGGAAGAATTGAATGCAAATCAAGGTAAAATTTTTCCACCACTGTTTAAAAATAAATCTTGCTGTATCACAACAAACTATTTTGGTATGTAGTAGTATGCATAAACATGAGCATGGAGGAAAGTGGGTTCAATAAAGGGTTATAACTTTGCATGGTTTGCCCTGTAGAATAAACTCATGCGCATCACAAGTAAAACTGGGCCAAAATTAGTTTTAGGGCAGCTGCACAGATACAGGACCAACAGTGCAATTGGCAGCCTCAACCCTCTTGTGCCTACTATATGTGGGCTTGATTCCATGAAGCATCAGACACCCACAATTCATTGAACTCGGTGGAAACTAAGGTGGCTCAACACCTTGCAGGTAGAGTGACCACCCTTCCCTAATTGGATGGCACAGTCCCAAAATGTACATTTCAAGTCTTGGTCCCAGGCTGAATGACTCTGGGACAGCTTTTGCCCCAGATTCCCTGCGGTGCCAATCTGCACCTGCCCGAGGCTTAGGACAGCATCAGCCTCTTCGCAGTCACGGGGGCTGAGGTGGGCTGTAGTCCCTTCTCGCCACGAGGCCCTGCCCCCTGCTCCTCCTCTTCCCCCCTGAGGTCAGAAGCCAGAGCCGGGAAATAGTAAGAGCTGCCCATGGAGCCCAGGCCGCTGTGGGGAGCCCTGGAGTCCCAGACCCTCCACCTGCCCTGGGCGGCACATCCTATGGGGCGGCTCACACGTGCCTCACTACTCTTGGGCACCCAAACCCCCCACCCAGGGCAGGTGGAGGGTCCGGGGCTCCCTGGGTGGCTCTTAGCACAGTCTGCTCCACCTGCCAACCTGGCCAAGGGACAGGGCCTCAAGGGGAAAGGAGGAGCAGGGGCAGGGCCACAGAAGGGGTGGGGTTCTTGCATGTGTCCTCTTTTTGCATTTTGAAAAGGTGGCCACCCCACTTGGAGGATGAGATCCTAAGGGAGCACATAATGAGTTCACTTTGCAATGGAATACAGTACTGGGCTCTTTGCACTGTATGAGTAGCAGCTACTGATGCAGACACTATCAACACAGTGATACGTTTAAGAGGTGGTAACACAGCGATGAGTCACTGGTTTCAAGGCTACATTTCTGACATCCCCCTTCTATCAACTAAACCCCTACCAAAAAAAGGGGGCGGGGGGATTAAAATATAAAAATATCAAAAACAAAGCCCCTAACCCATGCAGTGCTTTTACCCCAAAAAAGGAGAAGTGCCAGACACGCCACAAAGTCCAGGAGGAACATTGCTATTGCTATCCATTTTACGTGGAAGGGGTTCAAGTACTATGGTGATGGGCAGCAGCGTAAGGTAGATACAGGGCTGGATAGGCAAATTTCCCTAGGGGTAGGTAAGAGCCAGGCTCTTTGTGTGTCACCCTCTACAGGCGTTATCGAGACTGAAATCACACCGCATGAGAAACGCTGCTAACTGCCCTGTGTAGACAAGGCTGGCGCGTCTCCTGTCGTGTTAGGCAGCCTCATCGCGGGCGGCTCACACGTGCCTGCCCTCGCCCACACTGAGCGGGGTGCTCGCTGGCCTTGTGACATCCCGGGGCGGCCACGGTCCCCCGGGGAAAGGCTGGGCGCCCTCCACCAGCTGCTGGGCTCAATGGCACAGGAGGCTGCACAGCACCAGGCCGTGCCCCTTGTGAGCATCTCACTGGCTGCCTGGTCACTGGCACCAGGCCCGGGGGCTGCCAGGCCGAGCAGCCGCCTGGAGCTTGCGGGGAGGGACAGGCCAACGTGGAAAGGGTGGCTTGATCCTGCGCATGCGCCACAGGTGACTCGGGACCCAGGTGCCTGGAGCCAGGAAAGCCTACTGGAAAAGCGAACCTCGGGGCCTAGGCGCATGCGCAGTAGCGGATGCTGCGGGAAGAGGGATGGCTGAAGCGGGAGCCTCTACGCAGGCGCAACAGGGGCCTCGGGGAGACAGCTCGCGGGGGCGCCGCCGCTCGTCGCCAAAGCGGAGCGTGCCCCTCCTCCTCCGGCGCCTTTATCCGCGTCCCCTCGCTCACCTCCACCGTGTTCACGGGAGCCGCCGCCTGCTCCGGGGTCAGAGCCCCCAGCTCGGCCGCTAACGCGTCCATGGCGAGCGCGGCAGAGACACGAGCCGGGAGAGACTCGGCGGCCGGCGGACGCTCCGCGCGAGGGACCCGCCGTGTGGCGGTGAAATCTGCCCCCGCGACACCGGAGGCGCGGCGGGAACGTTCCGCTTCTTTTAAGCTCCCGCCCGGAGCGAGCTGCTGGTCCTGGCCCAGAGGCTCGGAAGGTGGGGGAGGGGACACGTCCCCCTGAAACGCTCCGCACAAACCTCGTTCCCCAGAGACCGACTCTGAGCCCGCCCCCCCCCCCCCCCCCGCCGCGGGGGAGCTCCCCCGCCCCTAAACATAAGGGAGGGGTCTGGTGAGAGGCTTGGAGAACTGCCCTAAACCTGACGTGACATGACGGGGGGCAGCCGGTTCCCCTCTGAGAACAGCTGCCCCCCTCCACGCACCCCAGCCAGCCTGGGATGGGATTTCCGTGCCACGGAAAGTTACACTGTCTTCTACTGTGCAGCCACCAGGGGGCGCTGTGTATAAAGGCTCTTCAGCCGTGCTGGGCAGAGCATGAGAGGCTCTTCTTATGAACACACCTGGTACAAAGAAAGCTCTGTAGCCAGCAGCCCCTATCCCTGTATAAGTATGTGACGGTATTGCATGGGACAAGTCCCTTTTGTTATTATTTGAAGGGCACCATGGGAGAGTCGCTGTCACGTCATCTTCTGTAAAGTGGGGAAGTACAAGTGAGCCAAAGCTGGAATCAACACTAACATTTTTTTCCCTCTTATCAGCTGGTTAGGATTCCCTGGGGTTGAGAACTAAAACAGACTCACAGATAATAGGCAAACCATCTGCAGATCAGCAACAAACTCTTCGATTTTGACTTTCGGCAAAGGGCAGTTTGAAAGTGCTGCTGCAGTCTCATTACCTTCTAGCTGGTCACAGAATGTCAATAGGTAACAGTCATTATGATATTTTTTCCAGTCTTAATGCTGTTTGCCTTATATGCACCATGCTCAAGAACAATGATATTTTATTTCTTTGACAGTTTTTCCCTGTCAGCACCTCACAGATATTAAATTTATATTCAAAATACTCTGGTGAGGCAGCAAATTACTATAATCTCCATTTTGCAAATGAGGAACAAGTAAAGAAATGTGATTTGCTCAGGGTCATATCTCCTGAATCCTACTCTGATGCCTTAACCACAAAACCATCCACAGCACCGCAGAAACCTTTCCTTAAGTGGCACTTATTGTCAGGAATTTAAACTCCATGGGACTCCTTAGCTTTGGAGTTACCAGGCCTTCTATTGATTCAATATCTGAAATTGGGCAGGGGGGGAGGAATCTGAGCAGCCATACATGTGGAGTCTTGAGATTGTCAACTGGAAACCACAGGAGACTTCACAAAAAATTGCTTTCCTATCTTTCTGTGGGAGGGGGACTTTCCAGTTGACTAAAATGACAGCTCACTGGAAGCATCAATATACACAGTAAAAGTCCCTGTGTTGATTGTGTTAAAAGTTGTGTATAATGATTTTTAGGCACCATTTAAAAGTAAAGGTCACACTAGAGACTTCTTTCAAACAAATCGCTTTACTTTTTGTAATAAGAAGGAAGTCATACTTGAATAATAGTTTACACTTCTGTAGCACCCAAGGATATCTTTTTACTGTGCAAACAAGTAAGGAATATAGGAATTGCCATACCATTCCATGATTCTGGTATCATGTCTGGTGCCCATAAATGGCCAGTACCAGGTGGTCAGAAGAGAGCACACGGAATACCACAATGGAAAATTATGTAATAACCTGCCAAGGGGGGAAGAGTTTCTTCTTAACCTTAGTGGTTGGCTTATGCTCTAAAGGATGAGGGTGGAGGTCCTAAAACTTTTATCCTACCTTATATAAACTATGAATGTTATCATCCACATAAAAGTGCAATCATCCTTTGAATCATAAGTACTTGTCCTCAGTGATATTTTGTTGGTAACGAGTTCCACACATAAATTATACATGGTGAAAAAATCAGTACATCTCTTTAAAGATGGATTCCACTGTCAGGTAAGCGTGTATTTTATTCCTTTTACAGATGGGTAAATTGAAGAAGAAAATGGCTAAGTAATTTTTACCATATCAGTCAGTGAATCAGAGGCAGAGTCAAGAATAGACCAAAGGAGTCCTCACTCCAGCTTTAACCCCTAAAACACATCCCAGTTTTTAACCTCCTTGAATAGAGTTTAAACTTAAATAAGAGTATCATTACTGCTGTCATAAATATAAAGGGAAGGGTAAACACCTTTAAATCCCTCCTGGCCAGAGGAAAAACCCTTTCACCTGTAAAGGGTTAAGAAGCTAAGACAACCTCGCTGGCACCTGACCAAAAGGACCAATGAGGAGACAAGATACTTTCAAAGCTGGAGGAGGGCGGGGGAAACAAAGGGTTATCTCTGTGTGTGTTGTTTTTGCTGGGACCAGAACAGGAATGCAGGTCAGAACTCCTATAAAGGGTTAATAAGCAATCTAGTTAGATATGCGTTAGATTCTGTTTTGTTTAAATGGCTGATAAAATAAGCCATGCTGAATGGAATGGATATTCCTCTTTTTGTGTCTTTTTGTAACTTAAGGTTTTGCCTAGAGGGATTCTCTATGTTCTGAATCTGATTACCCTGTGAGGTATTTACCATCCTGATTTTACAGAGGTGATTCTTTTACTTTTTCTTCAATTAAAATTCTTCTTTTAAGAACCTGATTCCTTTTCATTGTTCTTAAGATCCAAGTGTTTGGGTCTGTGTTCACCTATGCAAATTGGTGAGGATTTTTATCAAGCCTTCCCCAGGAAAGGGGGTGTAGGGCTTGGGGGGATTTGAGGGGGAAAGATGTTTCCAAGTGGGCTCTTTCCCGGTTATATTTGTTAGACGCTTGGTGGTGGCAGCAATAAGGTCCAGGGACAAAAGGTAAAATAGTTTGTACCTTGGGGAAGTTTTAACCTAAGCTGCTAAGAATAAGCTTAGGGGGTTTTTCATGCAGGTCCTCACATCTGTACCCTAGAGTTCAGAGTGGGGAAGGAACCTTGACATGGTGGCAGAGCGGTGGGATTAACTTGAAATCATTTTGAGATCAATTTGAGATTTTTTGAACCAGAAACACGGATGTTAAAAAAGGACATTTTTTTTCCCTTTGGGCTGCTGGAAAGCAGCTTTTAAGCTGAAAGCAGTTTGAGGTAATTTTTGTTTCTGCTTGGGGGCCAGAGCAGAGACAAAAGGGAATTGTCTTTTGTGAGCTGGAGTTTTCTCTACCTAAAGGCAGGGTAGTTAACCTCCTGCAGGGAAATTCACAAGTCTTCACAGATCTGAAGAGGTGGTTGTTGTTGCTGTTTTTTTTTTTACCTAAGAGCAACTAAAGGGGTTTTCTGCCTATTTGCCTGGAGACAAAGGTGTTAGGTTTTTTTTGTTTTGTTTTTTTTTTAAAGGATTTTTCTGTAGGCTGACAGTCACTATCAGAGAACATAGGTATCCGGTTACAGCACAACCTATATATATATATATTTTTTTTTGACAGGCCAAATTTTGTTTTTGTTTGTTTGATTTCAAACTCTCGGGTGTAAAGTTAGTTAAAAACAGAGAGGCAAACATGACAGAGCCCAAGGCAGAAACAGCCAAAGAGGCTGCCCACAGGAGAGAACTGGAGGCAGCAAGAGAGGCACAAAAACACCAAGAGGCTGCTCACAGGAGAGCTATAGAGGCAGAAAAACACCAAGAGGCTGCTCACAGGAGAGCTATGGAGGCAAGGGAAAAAGAAATGGAGGAGAGGGAAAAAGAGAGGAAGCATGAACTGGAGTTGGAGAAGGTTAGGGCTGAGCGGAATCTACTGGAAAATCCTAATCATTCTTCCCCAACAATCCACAAATGGGAGCGACTATATCCACAGTATGATGAATCCAGTGATATTGCTGAATATTTTCTCACCTTTGAGAGACTCTGCACTCTCCATAAAATTCCTGAAGCTCACAAGATAACCACATTGGTCGCAAAATTAACTGGAAGAGCTCTGGACGTATTCAATAAGATGCCTTTTGATGAGGCTTCTGACTATAATAAGTTCAAGGATTTGGTTTTAAAGCAATTTCAAATTACATCTGAAACGTACAGAGTAAAATTTCGAACCCTTAAGAGAGGGTGTGGACTAAGTAATGTGGCTTGTCTAAATCAGATGAAGGATCTGTTAGATAAATGGGTCCAAGGAAGGGGAGTCACTAGCTTTGACTGACTGTGTGATTTGATAGCTCAGGAGCAATTCCTGAATATGTCCAAGGAGGAAATAAAACAGTGTTTATGGGATAAGGAAATGGACTCGGCAGAAAGTCTTGCTTCTTATGCTGATCGATACAAGCAGTCCCAGACCCCCAGAGAGGCGGGGCAAGCCAGAACAAAATGGGTGGAGGGAGGAGAGAACAACAACCCTGGTTGCAGTTGGAGCGGATACCAGAAGGGACACCCTCAGATCACACCCTACTACCGGGGGCAGCCCAAGGCCCCAACTACACACCAAGGAATAGTCCAGATACCGTATCGTCCTGCCACACTGTTCTCCAGAAACCCACCTCACCCCAGTGACCCGTCAGCTGGACGATGTTTTAAGTGTAACTAGCCAGGGTATGTGAAGGCCAACTGCCCCACGAACCCCAACAGATTACAGTTCATTGCACTGGAATCACACCAGAGGTCTTCAGGCCCAGATACCTCCCAGATACCCTCAGAGCGGAGGAAAACTGTTAGTGTGGGCGGGAAGAAGATCACCACGTGGAGGGACACTGGAGCACAAGTGTCGGCTATCCATGCTTCCTTAGTGGACCCCAATTTAATAGACCCAGAGATCCAAGTGACAATTCAACCCTTCAAGTCCAACTCTTTCAATTTGCCTACAGCCAAGTTGCCTGTCCAGTACAAGAGCTGTTCAGGAACGTGGACTTTTGCAGTATATGATGATTATCCCATCCCCATGCTGTTGGGGGAAGACTTGGCCAATCGTGTGAACCTAGCCAAGAGGGTGGGAATGGTCACCCGCAGCCAGGCTAAGCAAGCCGTCATGTCTAGCTGTGTTCCGGAAACTTCTACCAGGACCTGGTCAGAGGTGATGGACTCAGACCCCATGCCAACATCTGCAACAGCAGTAATGGATCCAGTCCCAGAGACCCAGACAGAGCCAGTCCCAGAACCGGAACCGGCAGCAGCTGATAACCCTACACCGGAAGCTCAGCCGGAGCCTGAAACCCAACATAGTGCACCAGCGGAGAGCAGTTCACAGTCAATGGAAACGGCCCCATCCGCTTCCAGAGGGACCAAGCCTAGGCTCACAATCCAATGAGGAACTGATGTCTTCAGCATCAAGGGAGCAGTTCCAGACCGAACAGGAAGCAGATGAAAGCCTCCAGAGAGCTTGGACGGCAGCACGGAGCAATCCACCCACCATCTCTCAGCTCTTCTAATCGATCCAGGTTTGTTATAGAAAGAGGACTTTTATACAAGGAAACTCTTTCTGGTGGACACCAGGAAGACTGGTATCCTCAGAGACAGTTGGTAGTTCCAACTAAGTACTGGGTCAAGCTCTTGAGCTTAGCCCATGATCATCCTAGTGGCCATGCTGGGGTGAACAGGACCAAAGACTGTTTGGGGAGGTCCTTCCACTGGGAGGGAATGGGCAAGGATGTTTCTACCTATGTCCGGTCTTGTGAGGTGTGCCGAAGAGTGGGAAAACCCCAAGACCAGATCAGAGCCCCTCTCCAGCCACTCCCCAACATTGAAGTTCCATTTCAGCGAGTAGCTGTGGATATTCTGGGTCCTTTTCCAAAAAAGACACAGAGGAAAGCAGTACATACTGACTTTCATGCATTTTGCCACCCGATGGCCGGAAGCAGTAGCTCTAAGCAACACTAGAGCTAGAAGTGTGTGCCAGGCACTAGCAAACATTTTTTGCCAGGGTAGGTTGGCCCTCAGATATCCTCACAGATGCAGGAACTAATTTCCTGGCAGGAACTATGGAAAGCCTTTGGGAAGCTCATGGGGTGAATCACTTGGTTGCCACCCCTTACCATCATCAAACAAATGGCCTGGTGGAGAAATTTAATGGGACTTTGGGGGCTATGATACGTAAATTCGTAAATGAGCACTCCAATTGGGACCTAGTGTTGCAGCAGTTGCTCTATGGGCTGTACCATATTCCAGTTTAGGGTTTTCACCATTTGAACTTGTATATGGCCGCGAGGTTAAGGGGCCATTACAGTTGGTGAAGCAGCAATGGGAGGGGTTTACACCTTCTCCAGGAACTAACATTCTGGACTTTGTAATGAACCTACAAAACACCCTCCAAACCTCTTTATCCCTTGCTAAAGAAAACCTAAAGGATGCTCAAAAAGAGCAAAAAGCCTGGTATGATAAACATGCCAGAGAGCGTTCCTTCAAAGTAGGGGACCAGGTCATGGTCTTAAAGGCGCTCCAGGCCCATAAAATGGAAGCATCATGGGAAGCGCCATCCACGATCCAGGAGTGTCTGGGAGCTGTTAATTATCTCATGGCCTTCCCCACCTCCAACCAAAAGCCTAAGGTGTACCATATTAATTATCTAAAGCCCTTTTATTCCAGAGAATTAAAGGTTTGTCAGTTTACAGCCCAGGGAGGAGATGATGCTGAGTGGCCTGAAGGTGTCTACTACTAAGGGAAAAGTGCTGGTGGCGTGGAAGAGGTGAACCTCTCCATGACCCTTGGGTGTATGCAGCGACAGCAGATCAAGGAGCTGTGCACTAGCTACGCGCCGACGTTCTCAGCCACCCCAGAACTGACTGAACGGGCATACCACTCCATTGACACAGGTAATGCTCACCCAATTAAAGTCCAACCTTACTGAGCGTCTCCTCAAGCTAAAACTGCTATAGAATGGGAGATCCAGGATATGCTACAGATGGGTGTAATATGCCCCTCTGGCAGTGCATGGACATCTCCAGTGGTTCTAGTTCCCAAACCAGCTGGGGGGAGACGTTTTTCCGTGGACTACCGTAAGCTAAATGCTGTAACTCGCCCAGACAACCATCCAATGCCATGCACATCTCTAATAGTTCACCCAATTAAGAGAAACTGGGACGGGCCCAGTTCATCTCTACCTTGGACTTAACCAAGGGGTACTGGCAGGTACCGCTAGATGAATCCACCAAGGAAAGGTCAGCCTTCACCACACATGTCAGGCTGTATGAATTTAATGTACTCCCTTTCGGGCTGCGGAATGCACCCGCCACCTTCCAAAGACTTGTAGATGGTCTCCTAGCGGGATTGGGAGAATATGCAGTCGCCTACCTTGACGATGTGGCTATATTTTCGGATTCCTGGGCAGAACACCTGGAACATCTACAAAAAGGCTTCGAGCGCATAAGGGAGGCAGGACTAACTGTTAAGGCTAAGAAGTGTCAAATAGGCCTAAACAGAGTGACTTACCTTGGACACCAGCTGGGTCAAGGAACTATCAACCCCCCACAGGCCAAAGTGGATGCTATCCAAAAGTGGCCTGTCCCAAAGTCAAAGAAATAGGTCCAATCCTTCTTAGGCTTGGCCGGATATTACAGGCGATTTGTACCGCAATACAACCAAATCGCCGCCCCACTGACAGACCTAACCAAAAAGAAACAGCCAAATGCCATTCAGTGGACCAAAGAGTGGCAGAAGGTCTTTAACCAGCTTAAAGCGACACTCATGTCTGACCCTGTGCTAAGGACCCCAGACTTTGACAAACCGTTCCTAGTAAACACAGATGTGTCCGAGCGTGGTGTGGGAGCAGTTTTAATGCAGGAAGGACCGGATCAAGAATTTCACCCTGTAGTGTTTCTCAGCAAGAAGCTGTCTGAGAGGGAAAGCAACTGGTCAGTCAGTGGAAAAAAATGTTACGCCATTATCTACGCTCTGAAAAAGCTACGTCCATACGTTTGGGGACGGCGTTTCCACCTGCAAACCGACCATGCTTCACTACCATGGCTTCATATCGCCACGGGAAATAACAAAAAACTTATTCGGTGGAGTTTAGCTCTCCAAGATTTTGATTTCAACATCCAACACATCTCAGGAGCATCTAACAAAGTGGCTGATGCACTCTCCTGTGAAAGTTTCCCAGAATCAACTGGTTAAAATCGTCCTTGAGATGTGAAAAATATTGTTAGTCTTTACATACTTGGTAGTATATTTAGAGGTGTATGTGTCTTATTAATTCTGTTTTCTCCTAGAGCTCCAGGAAGAAATCACAGCCAGCCTTTCACCCTATCTGTGATTTGCGGGGGGGGGCGGGTGGTGTCATAATTATAAAGGGAAGGGTAAACACCTTTAAATCCCTCCTGGCCAGAGGAAAAACCCTTTCACCTGTAAAGAGTTAAGAAGCTAAGACAACCTCGCTGGCACCTGACCAAAAGGACCAATGAGGAGGACCAATGATACTTTCAAAGCTGGAGGAGGGCGGGGGAAACAAAGGGTTATCTCTGTGTGTGTTGTTTTTGCCGGGACTAGAGCAGGAATGCAGATCAGAACTCCTGTAAAGGGTTAATAAGCAATCTAGTTAGATATGCGTTAGATTCTGTTTTGTTTAAATGGCTGATAAAATAAGTTGTGCTGAATGGAATGGATATTCCTGTTTTTGTGTCTTTTTGTAACTTAAGGCTTTGCCTAGGGGGATTCTCTCTGTTTTGAATCCGATTACCATCCTGATTTTACAGAGGTGATTCTTTTACTTTTTCTTTAATTAAAATTCTTCTTTTAAGAACCGGATTGCTTTTTCATTGTTCTTAAAATCCAAGTGTTTGGGTCTGTGTTCACCTATGCAAATTGGTGAGGATTTTTATCAAGCCTTCCCCAGGAAAGGGGGTGTAGGGCTTGGGGAGATTTGGGGGGGAAAGACGTTTCCAAGTGGGCTCTTTCCCGGTTATATTTGTTAGACGCTTGGTGGTGGCAGCAAGAAGGTCCAGGGACAAAAGGTAAAATAGTTTGTACCTTGGGGAAGTTTTACCCTAAGCTGCTAAGAATAAGTTTAGGGGGGTTTTCATGCAGGTCCCCACATCTGTACCCTAGAGTTCAGAGTGGGGAAGGAACCTTGACAACTGCATACTAGTTTTTTCTCATATAGGTGATGACCAAGTAGGATAGTTAAAGATGCAAGGCCAAGCAGGTTCTGGAGTTTGCAGTGAATGGTTTTGTTACTATTATAATTCTAAAGGCTGTGTAAGTCAATGGTGTTAACGCTCACTTATGCCAACAGTGAGTTTGGGCCAGGGTTATTTCTCTTTAAAACCTGATATGTTGCTAATTGGTTTTACAAGTGGTGGATGCTGCTTTATAATAAACATTTCTAAAAGTACTGTAAGTCAGGGACATCAAAGCCCTACACCCAACCTACAATATGAACAAAAACATTTAAAAGGGAAATAAGAGCCCATCACCAATAGTGTGGATTGATTTAATTCAGAAGCAGGAAACCTTGATTTAAATAATAAGTTTAAATCTTAATTTATATTTATACTTTTTAGTTATTTTCCCTCAAGTAAAGCTGGTTCACACTGGCTGGTAATCCCTGAAAATCAACAGTTTTTAACTAAATTTACCCTTTACACAAAATTTAAGCATTCTTTCGCTAACCAGACCAATACACTATAGCTATACACATTTAAACAATATACATTTATTCAGATACTTAATTTTTACATTAGAAAATAATGAATGATGCATTTCTTATTTACTAGGTGGTTAATTTTTTACTTGTGATTTGTGTCAAGCTCTATTTGGATGAAAATTGGAATTCAATTAGAAGTGAGTAAAACAGCTTTTAAAAATGTATTAGTTAAATAAAACTACCTTCAGTGTTCTGGAAACAAAAGCCAAATGTTTTGATAAGCTTGTTTTGAATTTAAAACTGATTTTTTAAACAAAGGAAATATTGTTTGTCGTTAGTGAATTGAAGTGATTGTTTTGGTACCATATCCTTCAAGATTTTAGAACGGATCTTATCCTCTCACCCCTAGTTTTTATTTACAGATTGGGAGAGGAAAACAAGTTTTCCTGCTTTATCAACTCCCAATCAGTTTCTCAACTTTGAATGAACTAGTGATTGAACTGAACTAGTTGACCACTCTGAAATGAAGAAAATATTCTCTCTGCACTTGCAGAAGAGGCTACTGCTGTTAAAAGCTGGTTTAACACTTCAACAAACTCTGGTTGCTGGTGCTTAGTCATCAGTTCAGTGGTTTGACTTTCTTTAAAACTTGGACCACAAACAAGTACCGTTTAATATTTTTGAAAATTTATCTTAAATTATTTTAATAGATTATATCACGTTTAGGTCTCAACATAGGTTGTCATAATTCCAAATTTAATTTTAAATTGGTTTATCTTTAAAGACAATGTAATTTAAATTATAAATCTCATTATTTAAATTACTTTTTTTTTTAATCCATGCTGATCACCAAACCAAACAGTGTTCTTCCCTGCCCTCACCTTCCCCTGAAAAGGTGGGGGCAGGAGAAACCCAAGATTGAGTGGAAAGTAAAACCAGATGCAGGCAGGGTGACACAGCTGGACTTCAGCATCTGCTTAAATGAACCATTTATTGATTTGCTGTTCAGATTCTTTCCACTGAGTGTCTCTTTGATGGCTTTTTAAAAATTATTTTTAGCACTCTGGCAGTTGGGAGCAAAAGGGCAAGGATTGCTGGGTTTTGGTGGCTTCAGGATGAAGATCAAAAATGATAGCTGTTGTCCATAACATTCTCTCTATATACATAAAAGTGAAATAAAAGGACCACTAATGTATACTCAAGTTTGTCAAAATAGAGATAACTAATGCATCTAACAAATGCAGATTGCATGTTTTGATGCTACCCTAACATAGGGTTCTAAAATAAGATATGCAGTCCCCAGGAAACCCTATGCTGTGCATTATTGAAGAAATACATTGAGGATAATATTAATGCCTGAAGATAAGCTGCAAGAAACAGGCCTGTAAATTAAAAGCAGCCTTTAGCTGTGACTTTACTCCACCACCAATGATGTTAATTCCTGCTTCAAACAAACTGAAGATTTTTTGGTTTTGTTAGTTTGGAAGTTCTGTGCCCCTGTGTCTGAGAATGACCAACACCAGATGCTTCAGGTGAAGATGCTGCCCCTCTTCCCCGCACTCCCGGCCCTGAAAAAATATTGTTCACACAGCAGTTATAGAGTATCCTAACCACAAAGTAAAATTTTCCTCAATATATCTCAGTGAGAGCTCGTTTATATCCTGAAGCATGAGGGATTTATTACAGCTGTGTAGAGAAAGGTAATTCTCGTTCATGGAGGATTTTAATTCAGAATTTGGTTTTATTCAGATTAGGATCCCAACAGTCCTCCACCAAAGGGCAGACTGCCCTGAAACCATGGACTCCGAAAGCCCTCTCTGAGGCAAACCACCTGCAGCTCTGCTGAGGAGCTAGATGGGAGGCTGCATGAAAGCATCTAATACAGGGGTGGCCAACCTGAGCCTGAGAAGGAGGCAGAATTTACCAATGTACATTGCCAAAGAGCCACAGTAATAGGTCAGCAGCCCCCCATCAGTCATCCCCCCCGCTCCCAGCACCTCCCACCCACCGGCAGCCCCACCAATCAGCGCCTCCCCCTCCCTCCCCGCACCTCCTGATCAGCTGTTTTGTGGTGTGCAGGAGGCTCTGGAGGGAGGGGCGGAGGGCACAGCAGGCTCAGGAGGGGGCAGGAAGGGGTGGAGTGGGGGCAGGGCCTGTGGCAGAGCCAGGGGTTGAGCAATGAGCACCCCCCGGCACATTGGAAAGTTGGCGTCTGTAGCTCCAGCCCTGGAGTCGGTGCCTATACAAGGAGCCACATATTAACTTCTGAAGAGCCGCATGTGGCTCCGGAGCCACAAGTTGGCCACCCCGATCTAATAGAAACAAAGCCTTCTACATTTTGAAACTTACCTGGGTTCCGTTGGAATTTTCAGGGATATTTCAGGTTTTGAAAAATCAGCAAATTCTGGCAAAATATCTTCTCAGAACTTTTTTGAACAGCTCTAGGTTTTAATCCCATCTAACTGTTTGGGTTTTTTGTTTGGTTGGTTGGTTTTAAAATTCTCTCTACATTTACTCTGGCTTGTTATCCATAGACGTTTGTGATCCCTTTTTTGAATCCAATTAGAATTTTAGCTCTCAAGACTAGCTTGTGGTAACAAGTTCCCCAGCTGGGTTCACTGAGAGTCCCCTTACTCATATAGCAGGAGGATGAACTGGCATACCTGTTGGATCATATTAAAGAAGTTCTGTATTAAAATCACAAATGAGTTTGATTCCCCATAGTTTAAATTCCAGGGTATTACTAATTAAGAGGTCTCTTGGGTTTTGGTACTGTTTCTCTCCCTCTATGTGTGAAACTTGCAAGCTGCTAATTGCATTAGTACATTCTAAGACAGAGTCTGTTCTCAAAGCAATTCACACAGAGAGACTCAAAGCAATACTCTGTAGCAACAGAAACAGGACCCAGAGACTCCCCGCCCTTTTGTTGTATTAACTATTGTGATTAAAATAGAGATAGAGGATGTATGTGGATGGATGCTTGGTGTGGATAATAACTGAATGATCAGGGAGGTGCCAGCCTAAGAATCCAGTGTCCATCGGCTGAAGAAGGCGTCAAGTGGAAATAACTAGAGGACCCCCAGAGGGCAGACGGGAATCCACCCAACAGCCTCAAGAATGGGAGAACCAAAGAACAAGATAACATCTAGCAGCACGGAGCTGTCAGGAATGTGCTATCTGCTGATTGATTCAGCAACAGCATGATGAAGCAATTCCCATAGACTGGCATAGGAAGAAACTCCTATAAAAATGGACTCTAGAAAGTGAGAACCTTGGGGTCTGATTCTGCAAACCAACTTCCAGGAGCATCAGATGAGCATCTGACAAGGCCCTGCTCCCTCCTCATGTCCAGGCCACCTGGCCAGTGGCTTGGCATGAGCAACTCTAAGGCTGGTAACTATGATAACAACCTTGCAGAACCTGTGTGTGTGTGTGTGTGTGTGTGTATGAATGAATGTGTGAATAAATATGAGATTGAATGAAATGTTATAGCTATAACTAACTGCTTACTATGATTCTTTCTGTATTCACAATAAATGTGGTATTTTGCTTTTTTCCCTTTAATAAGGTCCTGCTGGTTTTTATTTTATTGGTATAACACACCCAATTTACCTGCTCTACACCATTTGTTATTGTACATACATACACACATCCACCATCTCTCACAAGAAGACAGCTGCAATCTTTTCAATCTCTTTTCTTGCAGAGTTTGGTGCTAGGAGTTACAAACTCATTCTGAGATTAGAAATCAAGCAGTGTTCCTTCCCACTCATGCACCATCACCAGTAAGATTATACTGGCTAACTTCTACCATCCAACCTGGGCAATTAGTTGAGGTTGCATACGTATGAAAAAAACTGTCCTGCAATTGGAATGTGTGTAACAATATTTTGGACAATGTGCAAAGGAGAAATAGAATTCAGTTTAATTGCTATAGCATTACAAAGCCAACATAGGAAGCAGCTGTAAAAAAAAAAAAAATGTACGTCACTAATAGACAAAGGGATGCACGTGAGAATAAAATCCATTAAGTGTAAGGCAGTCAGGCCCAGATCCTCAAAAGGTATTTGGGCTCCTAACTTCTGTTGATTTCAATGGAAGTTAAGAGCCTAAATGCTTTTGAGGATCTGGGCCCCAGATATTACAGTAATGGATGGCTATGACTAACTCTATACATGTGACAGAAAATACCCATGTTCGCATCCTACACATTATTGTACAAAATGTATTACAAGGCAGGTCTTGTATTATTTGAAAATTCATAATTTGCAAGTCAGTATAATCCTGATAAAGTATGCATGGCAACATTGTATGTAATGTTATAAGATTTGCCTGTAATGTTATTAAGACATGTTCCATACCCCTGCCCAAACTGAGGTTGGTAGACTGGTCTGTCCTAAACAAAGGAATGTGGGCTTTGCCTAATTTGTATTTAAGCAGTAAACACAGTCATCCAGCAGGAAGGGAAGCAAAGAAAGCTCAAACAGGTGAGAAAAACCCAGCAGGGAACATCCTTCCACATAGCCTCTGTCTCCTATTGACTAGTTGGAAATGTTTTTCAAGAGAGGGACAAACTAGAAAAAGGAGGGACATGTGCCCCAAGGCCCCACTCTCTCCACCTGCCCATTGCATTTAGTGCATCTGAAGCAAAAAAGGAAACATTTGTTGGACTCTAGGGTGCGGGTGGTCCTGACCTACAGGGGTTGATCAATATGATGGCTGAAAGCATGTGGTGAATCTGTTGTAGTTTATTAAGTTAGGTATTACTAAACATCTTATGTTTGTTTATTTTTCTTATAACCATTTCTGACTTTTATGCCTCATTACTCTTACTTGCTTAAAATCTCTTTGTAGTTAATACATTTTTTTGCAATTTTATCTAATCCAGGGTGTTTAAATTGAAGTGTCTGAATAACTATGAGATAAGAAAATGGCATATTATTCCCTTTAAAGAATAACAGATTTAAGATACTACATAATATCTAGGAGAGGGCTGGGCAGTACAGGACACATTTCTGGGGAGAAACCTGGGACTGGGGGTGTGTTGCGGTCACCCTGCCATATAAACTAAGGCTGGTGAGAGTCAGTGTGTAACTCAAGTGTCGCTGGCAGCCTGCAGTTACACAGACACATAGGGTGTGGCTTGTATGTTGGAAGGGTGTCTGTGAACGACCCTGATAGGAGCTACTTCAGCAAGGCATTGTAAGTCACCCAGGCTTGCAGGGCAGGAATGATAAAGCTCCTCATTAGTCTGGAATGCACCTGGTATGTCACAATACATAATTAGAAAACAGATTTGAGTCAGAACGTGCTATTTTAAGCCACTTCTACAACTACATTTAAAACTGCTCTTCCATTTTATTTAAATAGGATACATTCCTGAAGGACTCCTTGAAAAACGAGAAAAGTTACAGAAGTCATTTTGCAATAATGTATCAAAATAGCTGACTGCATTATATTTAAATTGAGAACCAGCTTGCATGAATGACTTATCTCCAAAGTTTTACTACAAACAGACTTTTAATGCATACAAAACCAAAACAACACAAATGCACACCACAAAAATTCATTTGTACTTTTTCTAATAAAGCTACTGCTACATAATTGTCTATTTTCAAGAAGCAAAATTTAGACGGGAGGTAAACATTTGATCCATGAGCATGCAACAGATGAAGTTAGAGGAAACATCTACATCCAAAGCACTATTAAAATATATCCTAATTGTAATGTTTAAGTGATCTCCAACCTATACCATGCTATAAAATGCCCTTCAAAAAAAAAAAAAAAAAGTCACATCAATGCAAACGAACTATTGTGTTCTCATTTTCTAGTGGGAAGTTACAGTGACAATTTCCCAGATGTTTTAGACCAGAGGTTTATAAACTATGCTCCAACTGATCTCACCAGAGTAAATTTTTCTGTTTTACACTAGAAAGTTTAGAAAGGTAAATTGCTATGATAAGAAAGTTACAATACAATTTTTTGTACATTTTCAACATAAAATCTTTTCTTTAGGCCCAAAGCACAAATTTAGAAAAGTTGGATTTCCCAAGGTTACGGAATTACTAACAGAACTTCCCTTTTCAGCTTTTGGGATATATTCTTCTCTTGATACATGTACTGAAGTCCCATATTCATGAAGACAAGAATATACCACTTCCCTGGCACACTTGTTACACTGTAACAGCTCCTTTCAATTTTGAGTTTCTCAGACTAAAAACTGTACTCATCTATTTGGTGCAATATTTTTAACATGGCATAAAGAGGAAATGGGGTCAGAAGTCATTGAGAAGTGTTGCAATTTGAGACTTTTTAGCCTCCCTCCACCCCCACATGTACATTGATAGAATGTCAGTAGTAGCTTTTGACATGAATCCAGAAGAGTGTGCACTTAATACATGAGTCTGCTGTTGCTTAGTCCCACATGGAAACCATCCAAAAAAAGTTAAAAATAAGTCCTGCTTTGTTTTTCCTGGGACACCAGCCTCAGTTTGAGAAACTCTTGTCTAAAAAGTATGTTTTCCCTGCTAAACAAAACAAAAACACAACCTAATTCTGTAAAAAGGAGGTTGGACTATAAACCCAAAGTGCTTCTAATGCCCAGCTATTTTAAATTTTCATGGGAGATACACTAGTTGTGCTATATATTGTGTGTGGCACATTAATCCCATATGGGCAAAGTTTATTTTTTAAATAAAAATATACTGTATATAAAACACTAGGAAGATATCTGGAAACTTGTACCAGCCAAAGTTTACATTTTTTGACATTTAAAAATAGGATTAATTCACTATTTAACAGTCACAAATACTACAATTATATATTTTGAGTATATTTGATTAACTCTGATCAAGATGGGAACATTTTACACTGAATATTTCAGCACTCATATCTAGTAATGTGAGATATGCAAAATAATTTGTCTATATTGTGTAGATTTTTTGAAGTTTATTCCCATATCAAAGGTCCAATCCAACAATCTCTGCAAGACTCCAATGACCCAATGGGCCTGCTCCAAAGCCCATTCATGACAGTGGGAGTCTTTCTATGGTCTCCAGCGGCTTTGCATCATGCCAGCTTCTAGGCTACAGCATTTGCCTAACGAGTATGGAATTAATAGCTTTTGGCTTAAATTTCCAAAAGTGATTAGTGACAGATTTTGGCTGCGGAACTTGAGACCCAAAAAATTGAAATATCCAGTCAGTGAACAAAATCACTACTCACATTCAAAATTTAGGCCCCAATCCAGTAAGATATTTAAATACATGCTTAATTTTAAGCACAAATTGTTCCCTTGAAGTCAGTAAGGCTACTCTTGTGCTTAAATGCTTTCAAGATCAAAGGCTTAAAGTCCCAATTCAGAGGTGCTTAAGCATCTCTGAAGATCAAAGGCGCAACTGCTACATGTATAAAAAGCAGATTAGGCCCCCAAATGTTTAAATTAAAGGACAATATGACCTCTATTAGAGAACTTTTAGAACCATTTGTTTGTGTAAGGAAATTGAAGTCAGCACCCAAGTTAGTTTTCTATGAATAAAAGAATTGTTAGACTTATCTTTTATTGCTGGATTACATTTGACAAAATTCTGAAATGTTTCTATTTTGCAAGACGTATTCACTCTGTAACTGGTACACTTAACACCATTTATAGTAATGTTGGCATGCGCTAGTGAAAGATAGGTAAAATCCTGATATAGTTATTGGGATCAGAATTTGGCCTAATTTCATTCTTTACTTTGTTACAAGTTCAATTACACTATATTTTCCTCTCTAAGTCTTTCAAGAAGTGATCCATATTCAGTTATGTAGTGTCACCAATAGAGCACTGTAAGTTAAGTACATATGAACTAAAATTTCATCTTATGTCACTGCACCAGTATACATAATGTATTTAGTAATTTTTTTTAAGAAGAGTGCAAAGAGTTCCATTGATTAAATTGTAATGGTGGTAAAACCAAGAGGTACTTTTCCAAATCTACACTAAGTCAAAAATGCTTGCTTAGGAAGAAGACATTTACAGTGATCAGGTACAATGAGTGTTAAAATCCATTAAACAGATTTAGTTCATGAAAAAATATATATTAATTAGTTTCCTTCCAATGAATTTTGGAAGCTTTACTTGTACACACTTTATAGGGTCTATTTGCCTTTGGATACACCTCTGTTTGTCCCTGTCTCGGTAACAGTCATTGGAGTAAATTATGCACATTGAGGGAACAGAGTTCACAATATCTTTGTAATAAACACTGTGAAGGAAAAGGGCTGGATGCACAACCAGATCATTCTTTTTCCTCAATTAGTAGAATCACCAGTTTCTGTTTTCCCCATTGGTGCCTCACTAAAAAGCAGTTTTCGAAGAATATTTGCATAGAATGGTCCATACACTTGTTTATTAAAATTCACAATGCTTGCGTACTGAGATCCAATAGACTCTATCTCTACCTGAATCACAGCAAGGCCTCCTGGAATCATAGGCATACATTTCTGAATGCCTGGAAGAGTAAGAAGGCTTTTCATATACAGCTGGATTCGTTTATCTGAAACAGAAAAGATAACTGAGTTCATGATAGAACAAACCATATAAATGTAAATCCAAAGCGTCAAGCCACAGTTGCCTTAGAAATACTTCACACACTGGCACATGGAAGAATCAAAATAAGCAGAGACACATCTTGAATGCTACCTTTCCCTACCTTCCTCCTTCAGTTTTAATTTAGAACAAAGTCAAATGTTTCCCATTGTAGAGGGACAGCCTTCAGACTGAGCAATAGGATTTATGTTGTGAAATAGATGCACGGCTATAATTAAGACTGAGTTAAACCTGGAGTTGTGGGAGATAGATCCTCCACTGGTGCACACAATCCACAGTTAGGTATAAATTAAATTCCCCCCTGAAATCCTGGTACTTCTAGGTTCACAGAGAACATCCCAGAATCACTGAGAGCATTCTGCTCATATTTGCGGACTCTTTCTAACTTTGTTGTCCCGCCCCGAACTAATCTTTCAGAAGACTGTCTTAATATAAACAATAGAAGCAGCACAGGTTTGCACACTTTATGACCCAATATTTACTGTAAGAAAGTTACTTTCATTTTAACTTTTTCACAATAATTAGGCAATCTTTAACTCTAGCGATTTAATTTTTACAGTATGGATGGGCCATTAGCCTTCATTTATTTAAAAAAATTATGCATACAACCAGAGAACCACATAAATTATACTAACCAATCAGGGAGCTGATGGGATTTTCTTCTTCAACAATGCTACAGATCTGACCCACTAGGCTGTTTTGAATTTCCATATTAAGAGTGGGAAATCCTCTCTCAGACAGGGACCTGTTCACCTCACTGCAAATCTGAACACCTATAGTATTCAGAGCCTCCTTCAAATCAAATTTTCTGAAAAGAAAAAAAAGTTTGAGCATTTAACTCTAACAGTTCTTGTAACATCAGTCACATAGCTATTTTGACACACACCCCCTCCCTTTTCTTTTTAAATGAGTCATCTCCAATAAAATAAGAGAGCCAGGTGGATTTTTGCAAACTTTGTCCGCTTTCCAGATATAAGACACAAATATTCCACCCCAGGATAAGAGTAGATCCCATTGGCAGGGATGTGAGGGAGGAGGAAGAGAAGACTGCTCATATGATTAAATTCTATTGGCTTCAATGAGACTAATACATGTGCTTAAAGTTAAACATGCACTTAAATACTGTGGTGCCAGTCCTGGAAAATACTTAAGTATACTTAGCTGAACCTGTCCACAGTACAAATTGCCCAAGTAATGACTGACAGAGTTGTTACAACCAAACAGCTGTTTGGTGGCATATGTGAACCACGTTTCTATTCTTAACATCAGTCCATATAGGGCAGTGTCCACAACACACACACACACACACACAATCACCACAATTTGTAGCACTAGTGGCAGTTGCAGCAGAGGAGCCAGAGACTGAATAAATAATGTGAAAGGCTGGAGCAATTGGCAGAGCAACATGATGAAGCTTGCACTGCCAGTCTGTGCCGACCTGAATGGTGCATAAGTGGAGCAATTTCAACACTATACACTGAATTTGGTGTCAGATTTTCAGTACAAAAGTTTAAATTGTAAAAAAGAATTAAACTATATGGATGCACTAGGCCAGTGGTTCTCAAACTGTGGGTCGGGACCCCAAAGTGGGACACGACCAGTGTTCCCTCTAATTTTTTAGGTCCATGTGCAGAATTAATTTTGTTATGTGCACCAATATGGAGGTGATGTGTGGTGGGGGTGGGGCTGAGGGGTTTGGAGTGTGGGAGGGGGCTGTGGGCCAGGGCCGGCTCTAGGTTTTTTGCCACCCCAAGTTCCACGAGCGCAAAAAAACCCCAGAAAACCGGTAGCCGGAATGCCACTCCTGGAATTGTGCCACCCCAAGCACGTGCTTGCTTTGCTTGTGCCTAGAGCCAGTCCTGCTCAGGGCTGGGACAGAGAGTTGGTGTGTGGGAGATGAGGGCTCTGCGATGGCCAGGTGAGAGGCACTTCTCCCTGGCTGCGGCAGCTCCTGCGAGGCTGGGCTGGGGGAGGGGCTCCTCTCTCCAGCCCCAGCACTTCTGATGGGCCTGGGCCTGGCACAGGGAGGGGCTCCTCTCCCCAGCAGCTCCGGTGGGCCTGGACCGGGCCGGACCGGGGGAAAGGCACCTTGCTGCACAGCTTACAGGGAACTTAGGTGATGACCCCATTTTAATGGGGTCGCCAGGGCTGGCTTAAACTTGCTGGGGCTTGGGGCTGAAACCGAAGCCCAAGGGATTCAGCCCTGTGCAACAGGGCTCAGGTTACAGCCCCCCTGGAGGGGACTGAAGCCGTTGGACTTGGCTTTGACCCCTACCCCGTCCAGGTCAGTGGGGCTTGGACTTTGGTTCTTCTATCCAGAGCAGTGGGAATCAGCTGGACTCAGGCTTTGTTCCCCTCTCCTGGGGTCATGTAGTAATTTTTGTTGTCAGAAGGGGGTCGCAGGAGTTATCAAACTTCATTGCACTGCATCAGGCAACTGTTTTCACTAGTACACATGTAGGTCTAAGAGTGATACATAATAAATGGATTATTACTATCATGTCATGTCAGTAACAAGGTGCATAGGCTATACATGTTAACTATTTCTGTAAAAATAAATAAATCAGTAAAGTTTGTTACGAGCCAACTGGCTTTTTTCTTTAAAATGGGAGGGGGGAGTGAGAAAAAACTTACTCCTTGTTCATCCCTTCCAGCAGAACAGCTGAAATCCTTTTTAATTTGTCAGCAAAATCAGGTAAGCCCACAATAGCTGGGCCTACCATATTGCTAGTTATAAGAGATACACAGGCTATAATCTGTAACTCATTCAGCTTCTCTTTCAACTTCTGAAGACGAACTTCATCTGTTATTAACGTCTAGAATTAGAACAACATTGATTACTGTAAGTGATATCAAGTTAAGACTTAAGCTAATGTCCTAACAAGTAATTTGAGGGGGGCAGAGGAGAAGCTACTTTCATGCAACATTGCAGCAGAAAATTTCAGTGCTCAAGAGTCAAGAAATTCACAGTAATTATAGCCAACCCCTTGCATATGTAGTATTATACAGTTCCTTTAAAAAAAACAATTTTTTTTAAATAACCAAGAAATAGAAAAATGTATGGATGAGTCCTACCCCAACTCTTGCCCTTTTACAGAAAGTAAGGAGGGCCATAGTGGCATAAGGAGCCCTAGAAGTCCTGAACACAGTTGAGGGAGAATTCCTTCAGTGTGCAAACTGCAGAAGACTGACCTAAGGTTGCCTTCAGAAGCCTCCCTTGTGAGCCCAAGTGTGTGGTGGGGGGGAAGGGGAGGAGGGGCTGCAGCTTGCTGTCCACAGGACAGTCCTAGGAGGTGGCCACTTAAGCCCCTGAAGCATCCCAGGATCAGGATGATGCTAATCATTTTCAGACTAAACAAATTCACCCACACTAAGCAGAAGAGCATATCCAATGTATACAGAACTGGGTTTCAAAAAAGAAGACTTAATAGTTTCAGGTGGGTTGTGTCGTTAAAAATTCAAAATATTTTGACCAGCTCCAAGTAGTAACAGTAACTAGTCATAAAACATCTGTTGTATATGAACAATTTAATGTTCGTAACAGGACACTTTGGTGGATTTTAAGGTGTATCTACTCTTTCAGCAGTTTGCAATGGAAAAATAACTACTAGAGTATCACAATGAGACTGTTCATCTAGCTTCTTATATGGAGCCCTATCACTGTGACATCAAAGTGATTCTCCAAAAATTAAGGCCCCGATCCTGACAAATATCTAAGCACAGAGTTATCCTTAGGCATGCTTGTAGTCCCATTTACTTCATGGGGACTACTCAGACTATTTAAATACTATGCTGGACTGGGGCCTACATGTTCTGATATATTTCTCTTCCCTCCAGTCAAGAGAGACTGGATTTCTCCCACACTCCTACCCCTTTCCTTAAAGATAGGTATAGTGCATTGTTATGGGATGGCTAAGTCAAAGTAGTGAGTTGGCCATTTTCTCCGAAAGTTCTGAGGTTCTTAGCAGCATTCTGATCTCTTGCGGAGAATTCCAGGTTAACGGGCCACTTATATCCGAACAGTTATCTGTTGCATAGAGATTTCACTATTGAGGAGGACAGTGCCATTGTTGCAGTGGAATGGAGCTGTCACAAGAGATGGTGCTCAAACAGGCCGAGGTGGTCATTCAGGGAACTTGGGCCAATGCCATACAGGGGTCTAAAGCCTTGACTGTAACCCAGTATGGAACAGGGAGCCAGTCACAGAGAACACTGGGTTCATGTGCTCTTTGCATCCAATTATTCATCAGTGCAAGGCTACAGTGTTCCACATTAAAGTTTTGTTTACAAAAACCTAGTCTACAGTTTTCGTTCATAGGAAGAGAATTAAGATCATCAAGCCTAGAGCGCACATATGCATGCAACTCGATAGAGAAGTACAAATCTGACAGGAACATGAGCAGTCTTCTTGCCAACCTTAGATGGAAGAGTTTTACACAGCTCGAAAGCTTGTCTGTCTCACCAACAAAAATTGGTTCAATAAAAGATATTTCCTCATCCACCTTGTCTTTCAGATAGAAGAGGGCATGTTTTAATGCTCTGGGCATAAAGGCATTCAGAGGTTGTAAACAGTTCAGGTGAATATGAATGCTGCAAAATCTTCACATTCTAACACTACATGTCCTTCAAAGTGAGGTTACTGAGTTGGTAAATGCTCCTTTCTCCCCACCAGCATCACTTCAGTCTTTCTGGGTTTAACTGCTGCCAGCTGGTCTTCATTCATTGTTATTCTCAGCCAAGTACTTAGACAGCTAGCAGATAGATTAAACACACCACTAATTGTACAGGTAACTGAGCTAGGCATCATTTGCCTATTGCTACCATTTAAGTCATGCTGCTTTACCATTTTCCTCTCGTGGGTTCATACAGTTCAATAGGATTGATCCCTGGAGGACTCTCCAGATGGCAAAGCAGCTGCCAATCATGATTCTATATATGGCCCAAGGGGAATGACCAACTCTTATTAGCAGGAACCTGCTAATACTTGCTATTTCTGGCAGGACAGCAGGATTCCATGGTCAAATGTCTTAAATGCTACAGGGAAGTCCAGTAATATCAGAACGGATGCACTGCCTTTGTCCATGGCAAGAAGATCATAATGTGAACTGATAAACTGCTGTCCTATTAATTCACTCTTGGAGAAAATTCTCTAGCCATTAACATTAGTTTGCTCTTCTCACAGTTAAGGTAACTAGTAAGGCTGTTGCTTACTTTGTTGGAGGAGAGAGCATGCACACAAGTGCATACACACACATATAGTATCGTCAGCACTAAGACATTGTAATGCAGGGAACAACAAGCAACTGATACTTACCAGGAACGTGCTCCTTGATTATGGAGCATGCTGCTATGAAACTACGAAATTTGTGGAATTATTTGGCAAGAGAAGTCCTCCAGGAGAGTTCCACGACATCTAGCATCATGAACAGCATAACTGCTGTACCAGTACTTTCATGCAATTAGAATTAAGAGTACATTTTGAGGCACTGGGATAATTTAAGAAGAGCTATGAGAATTCACTTCTTACCTCTGGAATTGCTTTTTTCTGATAATCCCACTGTAACAGTTTCAAGTAGCCATTGTTTAGCACCAGAGTAGGACTGAGATTTGGTTTAGAGCTACCATCAGCACCAGGGGATGAAGAGGTTTCACAAGAAACAGACAACAATTCATCTTTTATTGACTCCTTTATCCACTCTGTTGTTAGATCCAGAGCACCTAAACAAGAACAAAATTTTGCACAGGTTTATTGTATAACTTTCCATGCAAGTGTACAGCATATTGACAAATAATGAAGGTGAACAAGACAACTCCATTTCCGATCTCTAAATATACTGCAGTGAACTGTTAAGTCTGCTCAAGTCAGTTTTCCCCCAAGCTTTTTTCACCTAGCCAACACAGGTGACCAGCTGAAGCTTCTAGACAGGTTATAAAAACCCCATAGCAGACTCGTGGCACTGGAGCCATAAGCAAGATTTAAATACAGATATCTGAACCTTCAGAAGTCTAGTGCATTAGCCATCAATGTCACCAGTTTCCCTTCCTCTTCCAAAATTTCTTAACAATGATTTAGCTATATTATCTTTACAGTGCAACAAGACTCACTTTTGCCTTTACAACATCTAAACTAAACTAAACATTTATTTTCACTAGAGAATAGGTTTTGTTGTTCTATGCTTCATTATGGACTTAATCCTGCCTCTGCCTACTACCAATTACATAGCATGTAATGGCATGTATTCTGGAAAAGCCAGCTACACATGTGCACATGAGCAGGAGCAGATTTTCAGATACACAGGAGAGTGGTTCCATATATTGCAAGATAAAACTGAACCCTGTGTATGCAGAACTGTTTTAATCAGATCTCAGATGCTTTGATTGCAGGAACAAGTTCTTCACAAACTGTATCATTTTGACAGGTTTCAGAGTAGCAGCCGTGTTAGTCTGTATTCGCAAAAAGAAAAGGAGTACTTGTGGTGTTGTCTAATGAATTTGCAACAGCAGTACCAATAAAGTCAGCATTTCACAATTATTCGTTATCATATAAAGGTATGATATGGTCACATTTGCCCCCAGGTGCCTTGCTCAACAGATATCTATAGTAACAGAGAGAAAGGTTGGTTTTAATGGTTTCCACTGTATCTGATTAACTGAAAACATCGTAATACGTACTTGGTGTTTCTTCAAGAATTTCTTGGAATTTTGTTCTTTCATAGTCCACCAAGTTACGCTGAAGCTGTGGTCTAATATTTTGAATGGTATAATTAACCATATCCATTTTCATAAGGTCCAGAACATGGAATATTTGTCTGAAAGCAAAGACAAAATTACAGTGCAACATCACAGAAGAAATTAGGTTGAAGTTTCAAGATGAGCTCATATGCTCTTGAACAGCCTGATGTACACCTACATACTTGACTTGTTTTGTAGTCCTTCCACCTTAGAGAACAGGCTCCAAGTACTGAAGAGAAAGTACTAGCACATGGTAGTTTATATACCAAAGCATTTTGGAGAATTAAATAATGTATTGAGATATTTGGTGTAAGTTACAAAAAGTAGGGCAAAGATGTTGCATGATCAAGACACTGGTGCCATAGACCAATAACAGAAAGGTTTTGAAGCAATATGGAGTCAAAGCAAACTGAAATTTAAAAAATTTTAGCAACTCTGATTATGCCAAAATAAAAACAAAACACCTCATTCCCTCCTACTCAACCACTTTGCTCCCTGTAGGTATACCTAAGTGATAGCAAAAACATAATACAGCAAGAAACTATTTTTAATATTACAGGGCTAATACATCTGAGGCTCATGCAGATTTGTGAATCAAACCTTAAGAGTGAAGTCTTTAATAAAGGGAATGGTACACATAGAAAGAACTGAGCTTCACTTTCATGTTCCAGATGGAGTGTACATTTTTCCCCCCCTGCCAGTTCTAAAAAAGAACACTCACCTTTTAACTTGTAAGAATAAGTAAGTTTGATATGGAAGCATGCACAAAACACATGGAACTGCATGACGTTTTTGTTTTTAAAAATGGTGACACTTTTCAGGGTATGGCAACACTAACATACACCATTGAAAAAATATGCTTGTGAAAAACCCAAAACAATTAGAACTCTTAAATGAAGTACCATGTTACTAAACTCTAAACCAACACCTCTTTCAAATGAAAGCATTTCGGCAGTTTCTTAGCTTAGCCCGCTATTCCAGTTTAATGTTAGTTTTGAGTTCCTTTCTTCTCCACCCAAACACCTTGTCTGTCAAATTGATATTTTCTAAATAAACAAACAAAACTTTGATATGAAAAGTAGCCAAACACCAACCTGAACAATTCTACAATATTGACAGTTGCTTTTAACTGTTTTATATCATCATCTCTTACTGGAGCACATAATTTCCCCATAGTGTTGATGACATAGTTAGCTAGCCCAAGAATGTCAACAGCATCATGCTCAGCCTGCTGTCTTATAAGATCTGCATCCAGGACTTCACAGATTTGGTTTCGAATCCTGTTCGCTCCAGGAGTTAAAAAGGAAAGAAGAGTCTGAAGTGAAAAACAAAACCAAAAAGCCATAAGACATGTCAATAAGTGCAGCAACACGAGACCAGCAAGCCCTTAATAACGGTGATGAAATGAAAGCAGCTTTCTGAAGACATCAAGGGTACACTGTAGAGCCTGACTGCAAATCCCGAATCTGGAAAGGCTATTTTATTTAGCAGGATGGGAGAAAGCAGCCAAAGGGAATAGAATACAGATACAGAAGCTGGTGAAGACAAGTTTACTGGCTTACTGGTTGAGACCTTTGCAACCTTTCAGAAACACCCTTAGGTCTTTACTAAAAAGTTAATGAATTGGTACCAGGATTTCCAGTAATAAGGGAAGATCTTGATCCTATTTGAAAAGTTGATGTCTGACTTTGTATTCTAGGCATACTATAGTACTCTATCACATCCCCATCCTGCAACTAACACGTAGAAGTATCCCACTGACTACAGTGGGGGTCCACCCACATGGAATCATTTGCAGGATGGGGCCTATGATGTCAACACAATGCTGGGGGTGTGAAGGGGGGGAAATAAAAACTAACTTGCCTCCTTAATTTCTTCAAAGAGCTTGATAGCATGATGATATTCTGGAGGATCTTCATTCAGTTCTGACTCCAAATGATCCCAGAATGCCTTATGTACAATTTGTTTCACTCTACCCTCCAAACTGCTGGAAAATCAATTTGCACAAAAAGATTTAAAGAAGTAAACAGAGTTTAAAAACAAAAACAACCAGCACGCACAATCTTAAACCAGTCCAATGATTCGGTAGAGAACCATCATCACATCTGCTAATTCGAAGATCTATATCTGCAACCAGATCACCCTTGGACCCCGGGTTATCACCCCCCAAAACTAAGCAGGATTAAGAATTAAAATGAGAGGTTTCCCAAGAAAATCCTGATATTGCAGAAAGTGGTGTTGGAAATTCAGTATTTGGGTATAAAAGGCTTTTATCCCAACTCTATATTAAACAAATTCCACTACCTTGTTGCTATTGAGTAATATGTTTTGGGGGAAGCATTTTTTGGCATATTATATACAAATAAAAGAACTTATCATCAATAATAATCCCATTGTATTTTTTGTAAAAATTGGCTCAATAGCATGGCCAGATTCCATTTTAAATGATAATCTCTCAACATTCCCACTGTAGTCTAAACTGGGTATGTAAATTATTCCTTTCTTCCTCCAACTTCCCAGAAGTGTTTTAGTCTGCAGAGCAGCATGAGTACTGTGTTCATTACTGAGATGAGTATATAGATTATACACAGCATTTGAGCTATTAAGTAAGCTGTATAGATAAAAGCCATACACACGGCAGTACTACAACTTTAGCCCCCCACCCCTTCACAGAGATCTTAGATTGGCAAGAAACATTAAAGGTGGACTCCAAAAGTAGAGTGCATACCACATTGCTTACATATCTCCCCTTGCAGATAAGGCAGAGCATCATATGCTCCAGGAGAAGAAAATGTGTTAAACCTACCAAATTGTACCACTTATGCCACAATGTTGCAGCCTTGACAGTTCCCCATTAAGTGTGGAACACCTTTGCAGGCTGTGTACCCTCAGACCCATTTCCCTTGCGTGCACACACACACCCCATATCAGTTTCTGCAAAATTTATAAAGGGTAACTTACCTGTTCTGTGGGAGGTCTACATGTTCCATGTGAAAGTTTTCATTTACAGCAATTTCATGAGCTAGAGTCAAATTTGACAAGTTTCTTGCAGCAGCCATCAATTCATCAAATGTAACAGTTTTTGGAGGGCTTGTTGCTGTAATGAAGGAAAGGAAATGAGAGCCACAAGTCAATTGTAGGTAAGTTCAATTTTAAAAGATGGATTGGACTGCAAAAACCAAACATGGAAATAGTTAGGCATGATATTTTATTTCCTGTTAACTGGACACTAATTTATGAGAAGCTAGCTAGACTGATAGTTCTTTGCATCTCCTTAAAATGATCTGGTAAAATGAATGACCCTCCCAGCTCATCTTTGGAAGGTAGAAGACTCTCATGGCATGTTTTGAAGAGCAGTAGTTTACTCTGATATCTTGGCCATTGTTCCCCTCTCACACTAAACACAGGACCCATTAAATAACCCAGAGTTTTGGACAGGCAGGTTTTACATAAGAGTCAAAATAAGCAAGCACGCATACAGGCTGCATGTTATTACTGAGCAAATGGATGCATTTCTCTCCACAATCATTGTAACCACAGTCTAAACTCATTACTTTGAGATATGCAGCTTCTGTTCCATAGCATATGCTACAGTGTCTTTGCCCCACTAATCAAGTCTCTGATTGAAGAGTTTATGTTGCGAAGGACATACCACATTCTTACTTGAAAGAAGGAGTGATTGCTCACAAAGTTTCTAAAATAAACTTCTGTAGTTTATTTTTCACATTTGGAAACTATATTTTTGAGAAGAGTGATACAGGACAGGGCACATACCAAATACAAACTTTCAGTTCCATTAACAAGTTTACTTTTAAACAGACAAATGTATACATACGAAAAAGATTTGTTAGCATCAGTGAAGTGTTCTACAATTAAGTGCTTTTTATGTACAGTAGTATTTATTCTCATAAGTCATTCAAAATAACTTGCTTCACCTATTTTATGTTTTGACTTCTTACTGTTCAATGAAACAAAGTCACAACACTATTGATTTGATTTCATAATTCTGAAGTTTAAAGACAAAATGGAGGCATCCTGTCCTTTGTTCATGAAGCAACATTTGGTGGATGGACAGAATGGTACTATTTTGTAACCTATAAGCCAAAGCCAGAATAACCCAAGACAAGAATGTCCTGCCAGGCAAACTTTGGTTACTCTTTTAGAAGGAAGTAGTAACAACTGTTGCATGTATACGAAGGATCTGCTTGTGCTTCATGGTGGCAGACTGTACCCCTTGGAGATGTGGTGATCTAAACAAGAAGCTGTGCCTTTCTCCTAACACTCTCTGAAGTACCAACTATAAATCCCAAGTCCTACTACATGCGTGGGACACCCAAGAAAATACACAAATATAGCCTATATCTCTATTTTACAGGTTAAATCTGCTTACAAGCTGGGGAGCTGGGTTTGCTTGAAGAGTCACTAGTAAAACTCTGCCTTGAATATTCAGAGTCACTGGAAGAAGCTGTGCTTTCAGATAGCCTTGAAGAATCAAAATCACTGTTCTGGTCATCATTGAGGGGCATTTTGAGTCACTTCACTTGGTACAGTACACAGAACCTAGAAAGAAATAATTTTACAAGATCAACATTTTCTAGCACTTCATATTTTCCAAAGATTTCTTTACAAAAAGCAGCAATATTTCAATAGTTACTGTTATGAGCACTGAATATTACATTGCAAAACAGGGATAAATGCTTGCCTACTTTATAAGGGTGTTATGAAGTTTAGTGGATTTGTGAAGTTAACTGCTTAATTTGTAACATGTACAGGATTGTACAAATCCAAAGAATTAAACTTTCGATTCTGCAAGAAGTTAAATGAAAATTAAAGATTAACGTCAGCAGCATCAACCTCTAATCTACTCTTTACGCAGAAGGTATTGTGCTGTGAGGAGCATCAGAAGCAGAGCTCTCAAACTCTTTAAAAGGTACTCCTTAAAGCACTCCCCCTACTGATGAATTTAGGTGTAGAGCAGCACTCTAAAGGCACCTTAGTTTCTGCACTTGGTCATAGCAACCCCTTTCTCCCACAAAGTTACTGAAGTTACAGGGGCAGGAGCTGGAGCTATGTTTAAAGGGAGGGAGGGAATTAATACATCTTGTCAAAGACATTCAATTTCTTCATGGATCTTGAAATGTGAAAGGATTCACCTAAAAGGAGCAAGCCACAGAATCAGACTAATAATTGCGTTGAACTGGAAAGGTTTTCTCCAGGGATGAGATGAGGAAAAAAACAAAAACAAACAAAATAAAAAATAAAGTTACTATTAATAAAAAATTAATGTTACATTTGTTGTGGAAAACGAGTCACACCATCTGTTCGGTTCAAACAGTTTGAGGTTTTTTTATTTGAATACAAGCATGCAGGGAGAAGGAGACAGAGATGGCCACAAGCAGGTGCTACTCTGGTCTTTCTCTGTTCTGCCCCTATACCACCAGTCTTATATAGTTTTTTACATTTAAGTTAAATGATACATTTTCTTAATTTTTTTATTACTTAAGCATTGTTAATAAAGCCTTATAAGGAGCCAAAGTAAACAGTTTTATAATTAGCACTGTGCTGACGCACTTTGTTATTATTAAGATCTGCAGTTTGCTTGTGGCATCGTTTTGTCTCAGGGCTTTTGCAGGTTCGGGGGGCGGGGGTTGCATATAATGGACAGCTAGGGACTTGAGCTAGGCTAGAGGTTGGCCTACTTTGTTATCTGGGTCAAAATACCACGGCCCAGCATATGCAAATGCTCTTAGCTTAAGCTAAGTCTTACAGGATGCAGGCCTGTAGGCCTCTTGCGTTATCGCTCTTGCCTATGCTGCATATAGTGCATAGGTCTTGTCACAGAGTGGGATGGGGTCAGGTTCAACACCAAGGTTAACAGCAATTTCCCCCACAATTCCCCCATTTTGTGCTTTTAGCACAACTATTAGTTTTAAACCTTTATTTTTATTAAAACCTGGTATTTTTTTTATTTTAAATTAAATGGCTTCGCCTTTGGGGTTTCAGTTGAATGCAACGACAATGCATGGTTAGGATGAATATGGAAGGTGCTAGTTTTATTACATTTTTTACAATAACGATAACATAATTTTAAACTAAACAACAACACTGAAAGCATTTTTGTATAAATGTTAGTTCTCAATTTAATAGCAAGAGCTGTGTTATAAACCTGTACCATCTTATCACTTGCCAGAAGCTGGGACTGGCCAACAGGGGATGGATCACTCGGTAATTGCCTTGTTTGGATTCTTCCCTCTGATGCATCTGGCACCAGCCACTGTCAGAAGACAGGATACTGGACTAGATGAATCATTCTTTTATCCCTGTGTAGACATATCCACAGAAACATAAGACCCGCAGCATGGCTGCAGCTGGCCCAGGTTAGCTGACTTGGGTTACTGGGTCTAAAAATTGCTGTGTAGACATTTGAGCTCAGGCTGGGACCCAAGCTCTGGGAACTTCCACCCTCACAGGGTCCCAGAGTTTGGGCTCCAGCCTGAGCCTGAATGTCTACACAGCGATTTTTCAGCCCCAGAGCCTGAGTTAGCTGACCTGAGCAAGCCACAGGTTTTTTAATCCTTGTGTAGACATATCCTATGTGCCCCTTGAAGAGGTAAACCAGAAGGCTCACTCCTTCACATGGAGTTCTGGAAAAGGTGGTATTTAAGTTATTGGGCTAGTAGGGGAGGAAGTCTGAGGAGCCAGCACTAGTTCCAGGGACTCTGGGCCACATGCTCTGATCTCTCAGAAGTGGGTGCCAGATAGCCCTGCCCCCCAAACTGGCGGCAGCAACTGGATTCTGTTCAGACTGGAGGCTTAAAACACACAAGATCTAGCAGCTCAGTTCCCTCACAGCAGTCTGGTGACTGGCCATGAGGAGGTGCTTGACTAGACCTCTGACACATGGCATTATTTTGCATGCTTTAAAAAAAATTCTTCCTCACAATGTAGAATATTCACTACAGGTGTTAACTCTTACATGTGAGTGTATTAAGCTGTTATAAATAGGTGCCTGGCAAACCTGCAGATTGAGGATGCCTGTCCCCAGAAAAAGAGACTGAACAGATTGTGAGGAAAGCTTGCAATGCCACTACATGCTTCAACAGTTAGCGGGAAGGTCCACATTCATGGAACAAGCAGTGAATCCACTTTCTATGCCCATTCAAAAGACTTTGACTCTGCTGATATTAACAGCCAAGGGTCTTGATAGTGATGCACACACCTGTGTACCACCAAGTGACTCAAAACTAACACCTGTTCCTGTAGCAGAGGCATGTGTATGCATGAAACAGAGGAACCTATTCATTTTGTTAATGTAGTTGTTTACAAGCTTTTAATTATAAACCGAGCACCCCAACACAAGATGACACAGGGAAAGAGTATCATGACCTTTGCTAGCAAAGACTTATTTCTTAGAGAAGTTCTCTGGGGTATTGGGGGAAGGGCTAAGGAAATGCATTCTGCACAGATCTTAATACTGTGGATCTGGACATTACTCGCATGTTGTTACTGTAACAGATGCACCAAACAATAAGCACACACCCATACCCCATATTTTCTGTGCATAACAAGCAGAAACTGGAAATATTAATTCAGAACGTTAAAAAAAAATTAGCTCATCCAACAGGTGTTTGTCAGAGGTAAGTACAAACTGCTCAGGTGAGGGATTCACATTTTCTAAATGTACATAATATATATATACACCCTGCATCCATAAACATTAGTGGGCATTCTTGATGCAGACGTAGGTTGCTATATAGTGCGATCATTTCTCTGCAATGTAGTCTCCTTTCTTCCAAGTTGTGCACTCAGTTTTTCCTCCCTGATTTTTTATATAAAATGTTTATTATCCCTGATAAATCCAGGAAATCTCTTGTACTCCCTCCTATTTTGGAGATTGGAAAAAGAAAGCTATCTGTCTAAAGTTTCTCTTCTTGATTTAGAGTGTGTTTTGTATCCCCCCCATTTGTGGCCACCAATTGGGTAGCTGGCAAGAATCAAACTTAGCTTTTTACATTCAGTGTAGTGAGGTAGTCTGCCCACATGATAGAGTATTGAAGATCACTGGACAGAACTATCTTGTTTTTCATTTGTTCTTCCCAGTGACTTTTATGCGTTGGTCCAATATCTTGAGTATATATGTGATATGGGGTGGTACGGATCATGTTACTTGTCAGGGTGTTATAGTTGTTCAGCAACAATATTTGGGAGTGGATCTGGTTTTCACTTGGATTTATGGTGGGTTTTTGTTTTTTTTTTTAATACGTTCCAGAAGCTTGAGATGGAAAGAAAATTGGCTCTGTTGGTTGAGATGGCACTAGAAGGAGGAAAGCAATAGCTCTGCCCTGCAGTCATTGTTCAGGGTGCAGTGTGTGGAGGAGGGGGAAAATGTACATATATTAGTTTGCAGATGTTTTACAGAGTTTGTCCCCAAAAGTGTAATTAACTGCTAAAATTGGGCTCCAGACTGCATTTCTACTTAATAGACTGGGTTGAATTATCGTATTACTTTTTCACAGTAGTTATACTGGAGGGTTAATCTAGGAGTCTATGTGAACTGGAATAGCTTTTTTTGCAATGCTTTTATAGCCAGTCTAAGCTCCCTGAAATTTATTTTGGACGGCCAAGTACAAATATAATTTAGCACTTGTTCAGTTTCCTTATTTCTTTTACAGCATTTTAGTTTGTTTTCAGACTTTTAAATGTATTTGTTTTCCAGTTTCACTTACTGGGTCCTATGAGCTGCCATCTCACCTAGATGATAGTACAACTACATAGATGGGATTCCCACTATACAACTGAGAGAAAAACTGAGGGCAGATCTACACTACTGCTTCAATTGATCTAACTTATGTCACTCGGGGTGTGAAAAAATGACACTCACCCACCCGAGCAACAGAAGTTAGTGTGTCTCCTCAGGTCGCTCTCCCATCGACCTAGCTTCTGCCTCTCATGAAGGTGGAGTAATTATGTTGACGGGAGAGCACTCTCCTGTTGGCATAGAGTGTCTTCACCAGACTCACCGCAGCTGCATTGGTGCAGCTGTGCCAATGTAGTGCTTCTAGTGTAGACCTTCCCTAAGTTTGAGGATTGTTCCAAGGCTGATAAGTCACTAGCATGTAAGAAGGTTCAACCTGAAGTTACATCCTATTTTACTCCCCTTTTTACATGAAGGCCTTTGGTGGCATGCTTATTTGGGTGGATTGCACATGAATTTTAATTAGGTTATGTGGTTTTCTGCCAATTCTATTGTGCAGCAATTTAAGGTTCATTCCTGGATGTTAGACTGAATCAACAACTATTTTTAAATCTACAAAGCAGAAAAATCTTCTCCCCTGGCTTTTTACAGGTTTGTTATGAGGACACAGGATACCCAAAACACTGTTAAAAGTTCGGGGACAGAGAGCATGGTCAACAACTTCATTCCTTTGGCACAGTGGAACTTGCTGCAAAAAAAGTAAAGCTGGTCTGTGTGGAAGACAACCTTCTCTGGGGGTGGTCTGAGAACATGGAACGAACTCCACCAGTAAGTAAGCACTATCACAAACAGCACCACTATCTACTACAAGTGCAAGGCACATTTCTTTGACCTTGCCTTCTCTAATACAAACATACATACAGATATATTTAACAAGACAATCCATTTGTTTCTCCCTCTGGGGAAGAAATGAGAGAACAAACAACAAATGACAGATGTGTAGCCATATTGCTTAACATACTATTGGAAGGTTCTCAGAGACTATGGTGATAAACACAGTACAAAAACCTATATTGAACAGATAAGGTAAAGATGGGGTCAGTTTCTCAGGAAGAATCCAGTTTGACTTTCACAGATTAAAAGAGTACAAAATTTGACTAACAATGTAAAGGAACATACTACGGAATATTTTGCTGCTGACATAGATACCTCTATAGTTGCTTGGGTTAAGGGAATCTTGCTTTTATATATTGAGATAATTAGTCCATACTACTAGGGTGGCCCGATGTCCCAATTTTGGGTTTTTGGTTTTTTTTTTTAAATATAGGCTCCTATTACCCCCCCCCAACCCCTGTCCCGATTTTTCACACTTGCTGTCTGGTCACCCTACACATGACATATATCAGGGAAATATCTAGATTGCAGGATTAGGTAAAACAATTTTAGAATGGCTGCCTGGGTATATTAGGTTTCAGAGGAACAGCCGTGTTAGTCTGTATTCGCAAAAAGAAAAGGAGTACTTGTGGCACCTTAGAGACTAACCAATTTATTTGAGCATGAGCTTTCGTGAGCTACAGCTCACTTCATCAGATGCATACCGTGGAAACTGCAGCAGACTTTATATATACACAGAGAATATGAAACAATACCTCCTCCCACCCCACTGTCCTGCTGGTAATAGCTTATCTAAAGTGATCAACAGGTGGGCCATTTCCAGCACAAATCCAGGTTTTCTCACCCTCCACCCCCCCCACACAAATTCACTCTCCTGCTGGTGCTAGCCCATCCAAAGTGACAACTCTTTACATAATCAAGTCGGGCTATTTCCTGCATAAATCCAGGTTTTCTCACATCCCCCCCACCCCCATACACACACAAACTCACTCTCCTGCTGGTAATAGCTCATCTAAACTGACCACTCTCCAAGTTTAAATCCAAGTTAAACCAGAACATCTGGAGGGGGGGGGGTAGGAAAAAACAAGAGGAAACAGGCTACCTTGCATAATGACTTAGCCACTCCCAGTCTCCGACTGGTTTATGAATGTTATAATTCTTGACATCTGATTTGTGTCCATTTATTCTTTTATGTAGAGACTGTCCAGTTTGACCAATGTACATTGCTGGCACATGATGGCATATATCACATTGGTGGATGTGCAGGTGAACGAGCCTCTGATAGTGTGGCTGATGTTATTAGGCCCTGTGATGGTGTCCCCTGAATAGATATGTGGGCACAATTGGCAACGGGCTTTGTTGCAAGGATAAGTTCCTGGGTTAGTGGTTCTGTTGTGTGGTATGTGGTTGTTGGTGAGTATTTGCTTCAGGTTGCGGGGCTGTCTGTAGGCAAGGACAGATGTCAAGAATTATAACATTCATAAACCAGTCGGAGAACACTTCAATCTCTCTGGTCACGCAATCACAGACATGAAGGTCGCTATCTTAAAACAAAAAAACTTCAAATCCAGACTCCAGCGAGAAACTGCTGAATTGGAATTCATTTGCAAATTGGATACTATTAATTTAGGCTTAAATAGAGACTGGGAGTGGCTAAGTCATTATGCAAGGTAGCCTGTTTCCTCTTGTTTTTTTCTACCCCCCCCCCTCCCCCCCAGATGTTCTGGTTTAACTTGGATTTAAACTTGGAGAGTGGTCAGTTTAGATGAGCTATTACCAGCAGGAGAGTGAGTTTGTGTGTGTATGGGGGTGGGGGGGGATGTGAGAAAACCTGGATTTATGCAGGAAATAGCCCGACTTGATTATGTAAAGAGTTGTCACTTTGGATGGGCTAGCACCAGCAGGAGAGTGAATTTGTGGGGGGGGGGGGGTGGGTGGAGGGTGAGAAAACCTGGATTTGTGCTGGAAATGGCCCACCTGTTGATCACTTTAGATAAGCTATTACCAGCAGGACAGTGGGGTGGGAGGAGGTATTGTTTCATATTCTCTGTGTATATATAAAGTCTGCTGCAGTTTCCACGGTATGCATCTGATGAAGTGAGCTGTAGCTCACGAAAGCTCATGCTCAAATAAATTGGTTAGTCTCTAAGGTGCCACAAGTACTCCTTTTCTTTTTGGGTATATTAGGTTTCTTCTTTGATATTATCTGGGCCATGTGATTTCCCCTAGTTTAAGTTTCCTGAAGGTTTTCTTTTAGTTCATGTAATATACAAGGTATCTTGAGGGAGGAGTGTCAGTTTACTTTAATAGAGCCTTTAAGCGCATTTTTTAAAAATAATGCTGTTTTGTTCAAGTAAGATTTCCACGCTGGCTCCCTTTGTGTAGGCCTTGGAAGTGTTCTGCCCAACATTTACTAGTCTGGATTGATGAGTCTTGTTTCTTTTCACTTGGTTTAAGTTCTTTTTACCTTTGCCAGAACAAGCCAGTGCCTACTGCATCTTCTGTTTGTGCTACTTCTCCCCCCCCCCCCCCCCCATCAGGTGCTGACACTTCTGCTGTAGCATTGATATGTACGTGTACAGTATGTCGGGGCTAGTGGAAGCTCTGTTTTAACAGAGAATTCCCTCACTTTCCTTCTTAGTCTACGGTAGTTTGTAACAAGTTATTAGTCTTGTTTGGTTTGAACCACCAGTCCTTTTTCGATTGTTAGGAAGTGTTTTGCTGAGAGATCTACACAAGTTTTTGTGTGTGACATCTTATCTTTTGTCTACAGCAAGGGAAACATTTGTTTAGAACATCAATTAGTTTTCTTGATTGGGGTCTTCAGGGATTCCTCAGTTTTCTTTCAAACCTTTACTCCCAAATATATTTCTTCAGGTCTGGTGTGTTTATTGTTAGTTGATTAAATTTACATAGATGACCAGTTAGCTATGGGCTGCTAAGTAGGATGACGATTAACATACAAGCACATTTATGTCACTAAAGTTTACACCTACTACAGTACCCTGTTGTCCTTTGCTAGTATAAAGAAAAAACTCTTGTCTAGAGCCCACTCTTGCTTTTCTATCGAGAATATATAGACAAGTTTTTTTGCTGTTTTTTTTTTTTTTAAACTCAAGACACATTCTTAGTTCTCACAGAACCATCAACACAAGCAGTGAGAACGATGTCAGTTTCAGCAAAGCTAGGGCAGTGATTTTCAACCTTTTCTCATGTGCGGATCAACAAACATTTTCAAACGGAGATGCAGATGCCTTTGGAAATCTTAGGCATAGTCTGCTGACACCCTCCCCAAGGGTTCACAGACCACAGGTTGAAAACCACTGCGCTAGGGTACCTTGTTTTCAAAGGTGGGTGTGCTCCTTGCTCTCTGAAGGGATGGATGGTGCTTCTCTGCCAGCCTAGGTGAGCACTAACGTCTCCAGAGGTAACAAATCTTCCTACTGCTTAACAGCTGCTAGTTTCCGAAATCAGGTGTGTCAGGCGCGGGGCAAAGTGGGCTGTCACGCCAAGGAGCCGCCCTCAGGGGGCGGCAGGGGGGGGATGTTCCGTCCCGCGGGCACGCTGCCCTTTCCGCAGCGGGGCGGTTGCCAGCCCTTGGGGCCGATCGCAGAGTCCCACGGGCGCCGTGCAGGAGCAGCTTGGCCCCGCTCCCCCGCCTCACACACCAGCACCCGGGCGGCGGCGGCTCTACTCCCCCTCCACCGCCAGCCGCCGCCGCACCCCGGGGCCCACCTGCCCCCTGCAGGCCCCCTCGCCCCGGCGGCTCCGCCCCGCCTGGCCAGGGCTCCTCCCCCAGCCGCGCTTTGGGCAGCGCCTGGAGGCAGGAGCTTTGGCACCAGCCCAGCAAAACAAACAGCGCTTCCAAGGGAACCGGGGCCGGCCCCGCTCGGCCGCCCCCAGGCTCTGCCCGCGCCCCAACGCGGGGGGGGGGGACAGTCCCCAAGGGGCAAGCGGGGTTTGTTTACAAACGGGGGGGGGGGGAGAATCAGCGACCCCCTCCCGGCACCGCCGCCGGAGGGGCTCAGCTGCCTCCTTGGTGCAGTGGGGGAACGTCTGCCCAGAACGTGACACCCCCAAAACCCAGCCTCCCCCCGCCCGCCCATTTGGGGGAGGGGGGGCACAGCCAGTCCCCACCCCCCGCAGGGACCCGGCCGCTCCCGCGGACCCGCGTTCATCCAGCCCTGGACGGGCAGCTCCCTGGGCAGTCCCGGGATGGGGGGAGGGGGCTCACCCTGCGACCCCGGCTGCCTCTCGCGCTGCCGCTCAGCTGTCCGCGCGGTCGGGGCTTTAAACCCCCGCGGGGCACTTAGCCAAGACTATTAGTAGCTCCTTGGGCGCTTCCATCCCGCCGAGAGGCGGGGGGGGGGTTAACCCTTTGTGGGTCGCTCAACTCGGCCACGCAGATGGAGGCTTGGGGGGGGGGCAATAATCAGAGAGAGGCAGGATCCCCCTCCCGCTCCGCCAGTCCGCGGTTCCGGGTTTAGTTCTGTTCCGGGGGGTAGGAGCCCCCCTTTCCCGACAGAATGGAACCGTCCAGGCGGGAGGGGGAAGGGCTGGACGGTGTTTACGGAAGGGCCATGTCCTCAGTGCGCCCTCCCCGGATCGTGCCTCCCTTCGCGGGCGGCCCCGGCTCAAGAGGCGCCCAAGGGGGCGGGGAAGAAAGGGATCACCCTGCTGCTCCCCTCGATACCCTCCCCCATCCTCACCCCCCCGCGGCAGGGAATCCCCCCATCTGCCACCCCACCATTGCCCCGCTCCCCCCACCTCCGATGCACTCCCCTCTCCTCCCACCCCCCGTATTCCCCATCCGTCTCCCCTCTCCATGCGCTGCCTCCCACCCTCGATATCCTCCCTCATTCCCCCCAGTCTCCCCATCCCTTCCACTGCTCCGCTTCCCCCACCTCTGATACCCTCCCCCATACGCTCGCCCGCACGAATCCCCCCACTTCCATCCATTGCCCCGACCCCTTATACCCCCTATCCAGGGGTGCTGGAATTCGGGGTCCTGTGGGTGCAGCAGCACCCCGTGGCTTGAAGTGGTTTCCAGCATATGTAGAGTTTACAGTTTTGCTGAATAGTTTTGAGTACCCACACAACAACAATTGTTCTAAATGCCTCTACCCCCATCCTTCCCCCAGGCACTGAATCCTCCCCCACACCCCAGTCCATCCTCCCCAACATCCACTGCCCCGTTTCCCGCAGGGGGAAAGGCGGGTTCGCAAAACCTTTCCCGCTGCACCAAGAAGAATAGGAACATAGTCCTTACGTTTACTTGCAAACTGTGTTGGGTGCTGCTGTGGGCGCAGGTCAACCACCAGGGACCTTGTCAGCCTGATCTCCGGGAGCGAAGCTCCATGAGATACACAGAGGCACAGCTTCACTTTGTACACTGCCAAGGAAAGTGATGGCTGTAAAAGACGTCTGTCTCTAACACGCCAAACTGTTGTTAGGAAGGATGTTCGGATTTAAAGAGACGCTTTTTAAAAACTTGTCCTTGTATTTTACATTGCATAACAAGCCGGAGAACACGTGCACACCAAGGTTTTGTTTGCACATCTGCCATTTTCTTGTTTTGTAGCCCTAGCACACTCACAGCCTCTCTGCCTCAGTTTACTCATGCGTCTAGCTCACTGCTATGGCGTTGTAGGGCTTGCTCAGTCCTTTAAGCCCTGCCAATGGAATGTGCTAAGGAAATGCAGACTGTCATTATTGTAGCTATCCTTACAGCTGTACTGACTTCATCAGTGAAGCCCAAGCACTGTAAGATTTGATTATTTACTAATAACAGTGTATGATATAGTCGTCTTGCTTCGTGCTAAAAATTCCTGAGCCATGTGCAATGTGATCTCCTACCACGAAGCAAAATGCTAGCAGTCATCTTACTGCACTAAGTAGCTCTTGCTAATAAATCATATCCTGCTTGTCCATGTTATACATAGCTCTTCCTCCCTCCTTGTGAAATAATGCCATTAGCATAAGCACACCTGACAAGTAGTATATGTGATGAAGGTTGTATTATCTTCTATTAAATTGTAAACTCTTTGAGGGCAGGACTGTCTTTTTGTTCTGTGTTTGTATGGCTCTCAGAACACTGGAGTCCTGGTGCATGTTGGGGCTCCCAAGCACTACCATAATGCAAATAATAAAAATAAGAATGGTGATGCTTGCAGTACCTCCTCATTAACACAAGCTCTGCTAAAGAAAACTGATGAGTAAGAGCTGAAAGTGTGGGAAGGAAATCATGCATGCTGTGATTCCTAGCCCCCTGGTTGAATAAGTGATTATTTTTCCAAGAGATGCATCCCACCAGTCAATCTTGCCTTTGGTGTCCATCACTTGGAGACATTAGAAGGGATTACATTCAATGGTCTAATCCGATTACTTCCACAAGGAAGAATACATTTCTAATGCATGCTTATTTACCGTGCCCTAGTTTTGCATCTCATTGGGATACAAGAACCTCAGGGAAGGTCTCTTTTCATGAAAAAAGCCAGGGAGAAGTCCATTTGTAATGCCAAGCCATTTGAGAACTCATAGTTTCACCTCCCAGGGATATCATTCACTCCTTTTAAATTAGCTTGAGTTAAAATTATTTGTTTACCCATTTTTGTAGAGTATTAAAACCAAACACTAAACAACATATCTTACAAGAAAATTAAAATGTCCAATGCCTATAGAGACTTGACAGGCTCAGCTGAAATTTATTATTTGTACTATGATAGCGCAACAGGTACCAGTCAACAATGAGGGCCCCACTAGGCTAGACACTATATAACGAAAGATAGTGCTTTCCCTAAAGACCGTATAGTTTAAATCTGGAGCATGGACTCTGCTGCAGAAAAGACAGAGGAATTAGGACCGGGCATAACTCAAATATTACATATATTGAATTTTGGTTTAGATTTCAGAGTTTGACAGCTGAATAATCTTTATTCTTGCTAAATTGGTTCAGCTGCAAGGGAGAACAGAGACTGTTAGAAGTCAGACATAAGGGTGGAATCAACAAAGGTACTTAGGCACCTAATCCTCTGACCTAGGCACCTAAATCCCAGTTTTAGGCTCCACTGTGATCTATTCTGGTGGGGGGGCTCCCTCAATTTCCCCTCTTAAGGCTATGCCACTGTGGATAAATAATGAAAGAGTGATTGGAGCAGGGGGACTAGATCCTGGTCTCCCATGTGGATGCCCTAACCACTGGACTACCAACTCACTCTCTCTCTGATCCAACGACAGTCTGCTGTGGATAAATACTTAAATAGTCATTGGGTCAGACAGACAAGAGAGCCAGACAGAAAAATCATCTCCTCCTCCCCTCCCCACCCACCATGTCTCCTCTGAATAATGTCAACTCCTTCTAGGACCATTTGAGGATTCAGAAATAGATTGGTTACCTTTTAAACGTCTTACACACACCAAAGCATCCAGCATTAGAGAGAGAAATTTTAAAAACAACTTTAAAATTAATCCCAAATGAGGACATCTTCCATCCAATTTTTGGACAGCTCTGCAGCGTAAAGGTCTCTATCTGTATATATTTCATAAAAAATCCCTACTTTACAAGAACAATAAGGTTGCAAAGTCAAACTCTCAATAATTAGGAAGTACCAGAATTCAGGTTGTCAGTGCAACCTTAATTATGCCTCCCTTTGTGTATTCATTATGATACATAATCACATATTATTTCGCCCAACTTCATTCTTGGAAATGACATTTAACAAAAAATTCAGCCTGAAGCAGCCACCCAGCAGAGAAAGTTTCAGCCCAAATGGTTAAAGATTGGCAAAGTTATAAGCAACTGAAAACTGCAGTGTTGTCTTGCCAGTCTTGCCCACGGAAAAGCTCTCTCTGATTGGCGGCTCTTGCCCAGGAGGTGAGGAAATGGGGAAGGCAGACAAACAGGGCTCCTGCAGAAGACAAGTTGCTATCTCTCCCCTCAGGAGCCCAGAGGTGTTTTGGGGTAGGGGAGGGGGAGAGGAAGGAGCAGATAGTCCCCAGCAGCTCAGGGAGATCTGGTCCCTCTTCCCCGCTTGTGAAAAAAAGTGATCAGTCTGCTCTGTGCTCCTCCCCCTTCCCTCTCCATCTTGCAACACGAAGCCTGGGAAGGGGAGAGGAGGTGAAGAACCCCTGGAGCTGCCTCCCATCTCCCCAGCCTGGGAAGGGGGAGAAAGGGATGTGCTGGATCTGCCCTCGCAGACCTGGAGTCTGGGGGAAGAACCCTTAGAACTGCAAGAGGAGCAAAGGGCAGATTGGACGTGGACTGGGGGTTGGGGAGTGTGGCAAGCAGCATTCATTCATTATATTTTTTGTGGCTTAGGAGAAGCTGGCAGCTCTGCATCATCTGGCAGCCAACCGAGAGCACTTGCGGGGGGGGGGGGGCACAATCATCTTATTGTTAGGAGAGTTGGCAACATTGCAGCTGTCCCAAATGCTTTGGGGCTGGGCAGGAAGAGTTCAGAAAATCAAAAGCCACATGCGAAAAAAAAAAAACCAATGTAATTTATCATTATTTTCATTTTCTTGACTTTGGGGCACGTCTGACTTTTGGGGCTGGCAAGGCTGGTAGGGTTGCCAGTTTTGGTAGGACATATTCCTAGAGGTTACATCACATGACATAATCTTTCATGAAAGATGAATCTTTAATTCCTGGAGACTCCAGAACAATCCTGGAGGCTTGGCCACCCTGGAGGTGGGTGGATTTTTCACATCCCATGAGCGAGGTAGTTATACTGAAGTAAATGCGTAGTGTAGACCTGGCCTGAACAAGCGACTTGTAATGTGAAGCGTTGAGCAGCCTTAAGGGCATGTCTACACTGGCAGAGTTACAGCACTGCTCAGAGAGCGCTGAAGGGAAAACACTGTTGTGTGTTCACACTGACAGCTGCCTGCGCAATACCATGTTCACACTTGCGGCACTTGCAGCGGTATTCGGAGCAGTGCACTCTGGGGAGCTATCCCACAGAGCATCTCTTCCTCTTCTGCTGCTAAGAGTTGTAGGAAGATGGAGGGGGGTTGCGGGGCACCCTGGGTCCTGTCCCAATGCCCAGTGATACATTGCTTTGCATCCCAGCAATCCCTGTGCTTCTGTCCGCATTTGGCGCCATCTTTCAATGGTTTGTGTACTGCGCACCCTGCCTCTTCAGGCTGCAGGACTGGATCTTGAACTGTTGACTAGTATGCTGCTCGCTCTGACCAACACATCACGAGTGGCAGTGGAGTTATTCCTTAAACTACAAAGGCAAGAGGAGTGCGACATTGATCTCGCCACGCATACTAGCTACGACATGAGATTGCTTTTGGCATTCATGGAGGTGCTGACCACAGTGGAACGCTGCTTTGGGGCTTGGGAAACAAGCACAGAGTGGTGGGATCACATCATGAAGCACGTATGGGATGACGAGCAGTGGCTGCAGAACTTTCAGATGAGGAAAGCCACATTCATGGGACTGTGTGATGAGCTCGCCCCAGCCCTGCAGCACAAGGACACAAGAATGAGAGCTGCCCTGCCGTTGGAGAAGCGCATGATGATTGCACTGTGAAAGCTGGCTATTCCAGAATGCTACTGATTGGTTGAAAGAAAAGGAGTACTTGTGGCACCTTAGAGACTAACCAATTTATCTGAGCATGAGCTTTCGTGAGCTACAGCTCACTTCATCGGATGCATACCGTGGAAACTGCCGATGAAGTGAGCTGTAGCTCACGAAAGCTCATGCTCAAATAAATTGGTTAGTCTCTAAGGTGCCACAAGTACTCCTTTTCTTTTTGCGAATACAGACTAACACGGCTGTTACTCTGAAAACTGATTGGTTGCTAACCAGTTCGAAGTGGGAAAGTTGACCGCTGGACTCGTGTTGATGGAAGTGTGCAGGGCCATTAATCGCATCCTGCTCCAAAAGACTGTGAATCTGGGCAAAGTGCACAACATTGTGGATGGCTTTGAACAAATGGGCTTCCCTAACTGCGGAGGGATGATAGATGGCACGCATATTCCAATTCTGGCACCTAGCCACTGAGTACATTAATTGCAAGGGGTATTTCTCAATGGTTCTCCAGGCGCTTGTGGATCACCGTGGGCGTTTCACGGTCATTAACGCAGGCTGGTCCGGAAAGGTGCATGACGCACACATCTTTCAGAACACTGGCCTGTTCAGGAAGCTGCAAGCAGGGACTTTCTTCCCAGACCAGAAGATCACCATAGGGGAAGTCGAACTGCCCAGTGTGATCCTGGGAGACCCTGCCTACCCCTTTATACTGTGGCTTATGAAGCCATTCACAGGGCATCTTGACAGCAGCAAGGAGCAGTTCAAGAACAGGCTGAGCAAGTGCAGAAATACTGTTGAGTGTGCTTTTGGACATTTAAAGGCCCACTGGCGCTGCCTCTATGGGAAGCTGGACCTGGCCGATGACAATATTCCTATGCTTATAGCCGTGTGCTGTATGCTCCACAGTATTTGTGAAGAGAAGGGTGAAAGCTTCTCTCAGGGCTGAACCGCAGAGGCTCAATGCCTGGAGGCTGAGTGTGAACAGCCAGAGACCAGGGCTATTAGAGGGGGGGCAGCACAGGACCATAAGGATCAGGGATGCCTTGAAGCAGCAATTTGAAGCTGAAAGCCACTAATATTTGTTGCTATGCTTGGAGTGCTTGCAATGCTAGGAGATGATTGTGATTGGTGCAGACGATGCAATATGAAATTTTAACATAATTGGCTGTTGCTTTGCAGGGCTCTGTTTGCTTTCAATTAAGAGAATAGAGATTGCTTTCAAATCAACGCAATTCTTTTATTAAAAAACAACAACCGGAGGAGAGAGTCAAAAAAACCCCATCAGCAGTGAGGGGGATGGGGGAAGGGAAGGTCCCAGGAGGAGGTGGGGTCCCGGGGCGGCTAAAGATTCATGTATGTCCAGAGATCATATCCAACCTTCTCCTTTGGAGTACAATGCAGCAGGTACTGTACTTCAGCAGGGCCAACCTGCAGAGGCATGGGTGTTGATTGTAGTGGGAGTCCTCCCCCCATCGAGCACGCCACATCCCTGCTCCTCTGCCTACCTCCCAGCGCTTCCCCCTGGCTGCCATCAAACAGCTGTTTGGCGGTGTGCTGGGAGGGAAGGGGAAGAGCGGGAACATGGCGCGCTCAGGGGAGGAGGTGGGGAAGTACAGGGCCGGGGCGGGGATTTGGGGAAGGAGTCAGAATAGGGGCAGGGAAGGGGTGGAATTGGGGTGGGGACTTTGGGGAAGGGGTTGGAATGGGGGTGGAGAAGAGCTGGGGCCAGGGGCAGAGTGTGTGTGTGTGGGGGGGAGGGGTTGAGCACCCAGGGGAAAGCGGGGAAGTCTGCACCTATGCCTTCTGCACCCAACAACTCTCTTCAGTGATTCCCAAAATCAAATCCACTTACCAGAGGCCTCCTCTCCTGTTTGTGCTTCACCAACATCCAACAGCTGTGACTGGCTAGCCTCCTCTGGGGTAGAAAAGAGCCCCTAGCTGCATGCATCTCTGAGCTCCGAGCTGTCCTTTGCCTCTGGGTCCCCCTCCACATTCTCGTCCAAGATTTCCTCCTCCTGGCTCGGTCCACTCTTGAGTGGCATGCGAGCCATTGAAGTATTCACAGTGGCCTTCGCAGTGGAGGTGGGGTCGCCGCCAAGTATTGCATCCAGCTCTTTGTAGACCCGGCAGCTCGGGGGTGCAGCTCCAGAGCGGCAGTTTGCCTCCCGTGCCTTGTGCTAGGCGTTCCGCAGCTCCTTCACTTTGACCCTGCACTACTGTGTGTTCCGGTCATGGCCCCTTTCTGTCATGCATCGTGAAATCTGCCATAGGTATCATAATTCCTATAGCTGGAGCGCAGCTGGGACTGGACAGTCTCCTCTCCCCAAATGCTGATGAGGTCCAGCAGCTCGCATTGCTCCAAGTGGGAGATCGCCTGGTGCGTGGAACAGGCATGGCCACCTGAAAAGATGCGCTGGGACCACTGAACGCATCACCAAGCAAACAGGAAGGGGACTTTCAAATTTGCAAATGAATGTACAGAGTGGGGATGACGGTTGGTCACCTGAGGCCAGGGCAGCAGAGTTCAAACCAATGACCAGAGAGGTGAGAACAGGCATTGCGGGATACCTCCAGTAAGCCAGTCACAGCGCTGTAATCGACTAGGGTGTCTACAGTGGCACGGTGGCGTTGTACCCCCGGCGCAGAAAGCCGTACGCCTCTTGTCTGGGTGGTTTTTTTAAAGCGCTGCAACTGTGCAGTTTCTGTGCACTAAGTGGCTTGGCAGTGTGTACACCTGGGGAGTTACAATGCAGAAAGCCGGTTTACTGCACAGAAACTTGTCAGTGTGGACAGGGCCTTAACTGTAGGTGTGGCTCCCTTGCCTATAGTTTGGTTAGTAGACTTCAAACAGAAAATGCCACAGAGGCAAGGGCTGCTAGTCTCTCCTCTCCGCAGCACTGCATGTAGTTTGACCGGATATCCCAAGTTCATAAGTACAGTCCCGGTATTTGGGAGGTTTTCTTATATAGGCGCCGATTACCCCCCCCACACTCCGTCCCAATTTTTCATCTTTGCTATCTGGTCACCCTAACTGCATGGCTCCCCCGTAAGGGCTCGCTGGGGAATGGAGCTGGGTTGGTTCCTCCCGGTGTGCGTGGCAGCTCCCCCTTCTCGCCGGGCTGGGGAGGCGGCGCTGGGTGTGCAGCGGGGCGGGGAAGCCCCGGCTCCTGTGGCTGGAGCCACCCCACCCTCCTACCCCATAGCCTCTGCCCGGACTGAATGGGGAGCGAGAGCGGCTCGGTCCCGCAGCGCTGAGCCCTTCCCGCGGAGCCCGCGCTGATTAACCCGCCTAAAGCGCCGCCGGCCTCTTTCGCTGGGCAGCAGCTGCGCCGCCCGCCCTCCCAGCCGGCATGTCCGCCGCCAGACAGCGCAGCAGCAAGGGCAGCGGCTCGGAGAAGGGAACCCAGTCCCACTCCGGCGGCGCGGATGACGTGGCAAAGAAGCAGCAGCAGGCGGCGGCTCCCGCCAAGGGGAGCAAAGCGGCGGGAGGCCGCCCGTCCGCCTGCAGCCTGGGCAGGGCTTTGAACCTCCTCTTCTCCCTGGCTCTGGTGGCAGCCGCCGCGTTCTCGGGCTGGGGCGTGCAGCACCTCCGCGGGCAGCTCGGCCAGCTCAGCCTGCGCCACGAGGGCTCGGCGCGGCAGCGGGAGGAGCTGGCCCGCGCCCTGGAGGGGGTCGCGCAGAAGGTAAGGGCAAGGAGGTGGGTGGTTTCTCTCTGTCCACCCGCCAACCCCTCAACTGGCGGGGGGCGCTCGCAAAGTTTGCCAGGGCTCCCCAAACTCTGGCGACTCCATTGCTGTGAAGGCAGAGGGAGGCCGAGCCTGGAGGCGAGGCGGTGCCGGCGCTCGGCAGGAGCAGACAAAGGGCTAGTCCCCAGGAGAAGGGCTGCGTCCGGTGAAGACGCTCTGTGCCCTTGGGGAGCGCTCTCCTGGCGAAGGGCTTCTCTACCCTGGCTCGCTACAGCGCTGCAACGCTCTTGTTCACGGGTGTGAAAAAACACCCCCCCTGAGCACAGCAAGTTTAAGCGCCCCTAAAGCGCCAGTGTGGACGGTGCACCAGCGCTGGGAGCGTTGCCCCTCATGGGGGTGGGTTTTTTTTTTAGAGCGCTGGGAGAGCTCTCTCCCAGCGCTGAGCACCGCCACCACACAAGCCACATTAAAGCGCTGCTGTGGCAGTTTTTTAGCATTGCCAGTGTAGACTAGCCCTAATAAATCCACCCCCCCCCCCCCAGGCAGTAGCTGTGTCGGGAGCAGAGCAGCTCTCCTGCCAACCTAGCCTTGTCTACACTGGCACTCAGGTTAGTGTAACCTATGTTGCTCAAGAGGGTGGCTTATTCACACCCCTGAGTTATATCGAAGTAATCTTGGCTATTCCTACACCATAGATAGCAGCAGAGCATGTTTTGCTTTCACCCTGTCACTGTTTTTGACTATGCATCACCCTTATTTTCCTGCAGTTTTCAGTGGCAGTCGAATTTGCTGCACACTATGAAAAGCAAAAATCCCACCTGTTTTAAAAAGCAATAGCGGTAGCACCAGAACTGCTGATTGGCTGCACCCTCACTGCTTACAGTGTCTGCCAAATTCCTACATTATCTCCAGCCAAGAGGATGAGACCAGCAACTTCTGTTGCAACTGATTTCCACAGGAGTGTAATGAAGTAGTCAGTGAAGTGTGTGGCCCAATTGATCAGAGAGGTACCCTTTTCCTTGAAACTGGAGGATGCTATTTTTGCTCAAACGGAATCCACTTCTAGGCTAGGGCTTCAGGCATGGCAGTGCAATGCACTTCCCACACCTTTCAGGATGGCTTAAAATATTTCACTTTTTAAAAAAATGTTAGAAATACTGTCAACTTAAAATAAAAATCGCACTTCTGTTAGGAAGTGTTACATACAGTAACACCTGAGATTATTATAACTGAAATGGATCAGAGAAAAAATGTCTGTTTTTTCAGTTTGTGGGTTTTGTACATCTGAGAGCACCCTGTGTATAGTCATTCAGTTTCACTGTTTCCCCTGTGTGATCAGTAGGGCATCGAACTGTAAGCTGATCCATGGGGATCAGGTGTTTCCATGTAGGTGAAGAATCTGCCCACAGGGGGTCAGTGTGCAGGATAGGGGGTTTAGTTGGTCAGTTTCTTGTTTGTTTGTGTGGGTCTTTTACACAGCAACAGGGGAAAGAAAAACACCTACAATGCATATGTGATTGTAGAACTCAGTTTTTCATGCTGGCTGGATTTCAAGTTCACATGGTACTGACGAACGTGACAGGCACAACATTTTAATTTGCCTAATATTTGTTTAAAGATATATGGGGGAAGGGAGATACTGGGATCAAAAGCTTGGCATGTATGACATAGGAATATAATACATAGCCTCAGTATAAGAACTTAGGTAGTTATATAATTATTTATTGTATTTTCTATGGCACTCATCACTTCAGTATCTGAACAACTCACAGACTCTAGTGAATCAGATTTGCAGCATCCTTGTGAAGAAGGAAAGTATTGTTTTCTCCATTTCACAGATTGGATGCTGTGGCTCAGCCAGATTATGTGATTTGGCCAAGATCTCACAGACAGCTTATGGCAGAGCCAAGAACAGAAGCCAGATCTCTTGAGTCCCAGTCCAGTGCCATCACCACAAGCCTATTTGTCCTCTAATAGCTGACAAGGGATTTAAACTAAGAGGAGTCCTGATCTGTGAAATTCGTAGGCACACAATTCAGATCAATTTCTGTCCTCTACTTACTCAACAGGCAGGAGCTGGCTGCTGTGAGTGTGTTCTGTGTGAGCACAAAAGAGAGCGAGCCAAGACAGTGCAACACTGAAGTTTTAGTTTTCCTTCCACACATACCATCCCTCTCTCATCAAGCACTCACTGAAAGTAGAGTTCTTTATGTCTACACTAGACATCAATAAAGTGCAGTGGTGTCACTGTAGCTTAAACTCTATAGGGATGGAAAGGGTTCTTCCGTCAACCTAGTGGTGTGTACAGCGGGCCTTAGGTTGGGTTAACTACACTGCATAAGGTGTGAAATTTTTCACAGCCTGAGCAATGTAGTAAAGCTGTCTGCAGGGCATGTCTTTACTAGCCACGTTAAAGCACTGCCACGGCAGCGCTTTAATGTGGCTGTGTAGTCACGGCACCAGCGCTGGGAGAGAGGTCTCCCAGCGCTATTAAAAAACAACAACAAAAAACAGCACTTCCACAAGGGGAGTAGCTACCAGTGCTGGGAGTGCGGCTCCCAGTGCCAGTGCACTATCTACATTGGCACTTTACAGTGCTGAAACTTGCAGCGCTCAGGGGTGTGTTTTTTCACACCCCTGAGCAAGACAGTTGCAGCGCTGTAAAGTGGCAGTGTAGACACGGCCTAACTTTATAGTGTAGATCACGCCTAAGTTCCTAGACGTAATCATACTATCATTTCTCTCTTGAGCAGCCTGTTACAGCCATCATTTCCCAGGGCTAATATTTTGTTCTGTAGCAACAAGACATTTTTAAGGAGAGCTTTTTCTGAAAGAGAGCAATTCGAATTCAGGTGCTGTAACACCAGGCAGTGTCTCTTTTATTCTTCCCTTGCTTATCAAAGGGAAGGCTGAGGTTATTGGAAATATCAGCATCACTCTACTAGTTTCAATATTTAGATTGGGATTTTCAAAATCTATGGGATTTGGGTTTCTAGTTCCCTTAGGTCCCTTTGAAAATCCCAGCCTTAATTTGTCTTGAGGCCTACCAAGCATAGGGATATGTAAAATGTGCTCCCTTCATCTCTGGATTGCTGTGGCCAAAATCACAAGTTAATACCAGGCTCTGAGAGAGAGGCGCACAAATGATGTTTTAAATAATTAGCTATCCAAGGTGTGCCTACACCTTGTATACTGTGTCCAGTTGTGGTTTCCCCATCTCAAAAAGGATATAGTGGAACTAGAAAAGATTCAAAGGAGGGTAACAAAGATGATCGAGGGTTTGGAACATACAAGGAGAGAAGATTAGGGCTGCTCAGTTTAGAAAAGAGGTGACTAAGGGGTGATCTGATAAAACTCTAAAAAATCATGAATGCTGTGGAAAAAGTGAATAAAGAAGTGTTATTTACCCTTTCCCACACTACAAAAACTAGGGGTCACCTGATGAAATTAATTGGAGCAGGTTTAATACAAGAGGAAGTACTTTTTTCACACAGCTAACCTGTGGGACTCATTGCCTTGGGATGCTCTGATGGTGAAAAGTATAACTGGGTTAAAAAAAGAACTGGGTACATTCATAGAGGATAGGTCCATCAATGGCTATTAGCCAAGATGGTCAGGGACGCACGCAACCATGCTCAGAGTGACCCTAAACCTGACTACCAGAAGTCAGGAGTGGAAGACAGGGATGGATCACTCCAAAATTGCCCTGTTCTGTACGCTCTCTCTGAAGCTCTGGTACACGCCACTGTTGGAGACAGGATACTGGGCAAGATGGACCATGGTCTGACCCAGTTTGGCAGCTCTTATATCTATGTTCTAGTTCCAAAGGGAGATAAAACTCCACCTACCTGTGTGTCAAGGATGGCTAACATTAGGCATGCATTTCTAATGTAAGGATGAAAGGCAGAGGGAGGAGATCAATTCATGGCCTAATATCACTGTAGGATACTGTGCTACACCTATATAGCACTGCCAGTTTAGGCTGCTTTGAGGGAACTCCGTCCTCCACCCTCTTTGGTCTTTTGCCATACAGAGCCATTGTCAGAAGTAAGAGTTATATAAGCTCATCTGCTATTCACATCAGCTGTAGGAAGGGAAAGGAAATTATGTGGAAAGTTGTAGTTAGTCTTTGTAGTATAGCACAATTGACAGAGGAGCAAAGATTATTTTAGCACAATTTACAGAGGAGCTAAGATTATTTGACATGTTAACATGACTTTTTAAAGGAGAAAACTGGTTGTCAGTAGAAGAATATTTTTCTGTCTTGTATATGATATTAAGCCTTTCAAAGACTGTGATTGAAATCCATGCCTTTGGGGGCACAGCTAGACACACACCTCTTGATTCACTTTTTCCACAGCATTCATGATAGACATATATGGACATTATAGACATTTATGATATCCCCCCTTAGTCATCTCTCTTCTAAACTGAACAGCCCTAATCTTTTTAATCTCTTCTCAAATGGAAGCCATTCCAAACCCTTGTTTTATAATGAATGTGAACTGTTATTTTGAAGTTAGGGTTTTATCCCTTTCTTGCAAAGGGCTCATGTAGGGGTCAGCAAGCCATTTAGAGTAAATAGGCTGAGTACAAGATTATTAAGATTAATTAAATTAGAAATTGGTCTATCTTGACTATATTGGGCTTGATTCTATTTTACATTAGAGCTCTGATCCTCAACCACGTGGCCCTGTAGTAAGTTAAAGGTGCAGGGGAACAGCTTCAACCTACATCACTTGGCATATGGTCCATCAGGGTCATTACAAGAGGAGAATCAGGCATAGTAGAGCTCCATTCTACCATGCCCCAACAAACACCCTTCTCCCTATGTCAGGAAAGAGGGTGGGGATCTGTCTCATAGACTCACAGACTTTAAGGCCAGAAGGATCCATAATGATCATCTAGTCTGACCTCCTGCACACTGCAGGTCACAGAACCTCACCCACCCACTCCTGTAATAGACCCATAACGTCTGACTGAGTTACCAAAGTCCTCAAATCATGTTTTAAAGACTTTCAGTTACAGAGAATCCTCCACTGGCCACATCTGGCACTTTAGGCCTGACCTGGCACATTGTGACATTAGAGAGCCAGATTCTCTGGTCCGATAACAGTAACATTTGGAGACAGGTTAGTTAATAGGATGAACTTAGCACATTAGTTTAATTTTACAGCTGTGTCTGCAGGAGGAGATAGGTGAGCAATAGTTTCCCTGCACTATGTAAGGCTTATAAACACCTGACGTGTGACATGACAACTTTAAAGAGATACAGAAAAAAGTTCTGTAGTGAAAAACTCTGTATATGGTAAAATCAGACTGAAAGACCACTGGGCGGTAACTACTGATAGAACCACATTATCAATTTAATAACCATTGCCACATAGCAATTTGAGTAACATTATTATTCACATTTTCCCATTTAATTTCTTTCTAGTCTCATGTAAGACCTTCAGGGTACAAACTGCTTAAAATGTAATCATCTTTCCTTTAAGTTTTAAAGGTGGCCTGCAAAGGAAAGGATTCTTTCCCCCTCTTCCCCCCCCCCCACGCCCTTTTTGGTTCTTTCTGATATATGAAGGCGGCCTGGGACTTTTTTTTGAGGCGAGAAGGGTAAGGAGCAGATATGCCAAACCCTCAAAAAAGCTGCAGAAATTGGGCTTGTTTTTGGCTTAATTGGCTTGTGAGTTGCTTGTTGGCCAGCTTTTAGCTTGTTGCTTCTTTTTTTGATTGGCTCCCGGCAAGCAGGGGCAAGTGGGGGAGAGAGTCAGAGGTACACAGCAGGCCCACCACGGTCCCAGACTGCAGGCCAGGGGGATCTAGTCACATAGAGTATTGGGGTTCTTAGGGATTGGCTTGTTTTGGCTTAGTTTTGAAATGGGATTAGCTTGATTTTTGGCTTATTGTGAAAGTCGGGGTGCTTATTTACCGCATGAAAGTTGGCAACTGTGGTAAGGAGTTAGGGCATGGACAAGGTAGGATTCAAGAGTGGGTTTCTTCCTGCTTATTTTTCTATTAGAAATATCAGGTCTTATCTACTCTGTTTTTCCTGAACAACTGGAGAAGCAGTGAGATTATAACATAATCAAATTAGATTGAAACTTGAGCAATTGAGAGGGAATTTGATTTTTGAACAAACTATTTAAAACTTTGCTTTTTGTTAACACCCATTTACCTCAGACACCTGACAAATGTTTGGGAGAAAGACTGTCTTTGTTAAAGATTCAAATACTCTTATCCCTTCAACAGAAGGCTGAGAAAACTCCCTTTGGTGCTCCAGCAAAACAAGAAATAGCTATGATACTATACCTGGTGTTTCTTAGGGCTTGTCTACACTACTGCTTAAGTTGATGTAACTTACATCGCTCGGGTGTGAAAAAACCACCCCCGAGTGACGTAAGTTACATCGACTTAGCGCGATGTACACAATGCTTTATATCAGTGGGAGATGCTCTCCCACCGACATAGCTTCCGCCTCTCGCTGAGGTGGAGTAATTACATCTGCGGGAGAGCACTCTCCTGTCAACGTAGCGTGTCTTCACCAGACGTGCTACATTGGCGCAGCACAGTAGTGAAGACAAGCCCTAAGGAATAAATTTAGTAGACTTTGAAAAAAATTGGAGGATGGGGAGAAATCTTTTACCCCTTCTCTATACATCCTGAAGAAAAAAAGGATAGTAAAACCGTGCTTCCTTTGCAGGTCACCTGTAAAGTTTGGGGATTACTTGGACCTATCAACAGTATATCACTTAATGTTTGCATTTAAAACAAAATTAAAAGACTTTTGGCCAAATCCTGCAGTCCTTACTCAGCTCAGACTCCCACTGAAACCAAGGGAGGTTCAACCTGAGCATCCAAACCTGCAGACATGTATCTGAATAACTTACTTATTCATTAGTAACTAAATTAATGAGCTAACTCATGTGGGAAATGTTTGTAGGCTTGGGAGCTGAATGAAGACCTCATGACTTGGCCTTTTATAATTAAAAATAAGATATTTTCTTTTAAGTGCATTCATTTAATAATGTTATTTACAAAATGAAACCAGGTCTGAAGCTGCTTATCTAATCAATAAACCTGACAGACCGCATGGCAGTACTGATTAATGCACACTCCACATGTGTAGCAGGGAATGAGCCAAGACAGCATCTCCAGGATTCCTGTAGCATGCATTATTCACCACTGCCACACAGCCAAAACCTGTAAGAGTTCTTTTGTGCAGGATCCCCACTGAAGTCGGTGTGAGTTTTTAAAATCACTTGGGTTTTTTTAAATTGTGTGAATTTAGTGCTTATGGAACGTGCCACTTTCATAGACCCAAAGCCTGAAATTCTGTTTATCCGCAGAACGGGACCAGCCAGGCAATGGTCATGCAAGCTTTCCCATTCATATGCCTAGATCCTTATTCTAGGTGGGAGAGGTAGTTCAGTCTTCATGCCCAGTGATGCCTTGGCCTCTGAGCTGAGACTGTCAATAAATGTGCCAGTCAGTGCCAACTGTGGAGGTAATTTCTGTGATTTGGACAGGGAGCTGGACTGAAACCATCAGCTCATACCAAATAGGCAAAGCCCTTAATGTTCTCAGAAGAATTTCTGAGTTTTGAAAAAGCCACTATTTGGGTTTTACAGACTTCACTTCAATTTTGGCTTTTTCAGGACTTGGGAATTTTTCAGAGAAGCTCCCCTGCTGACCCTGGCCCATCAGCACAGCCCCAGGGCACAGAGCCCCATCTGCACCCCTTCCTGAGAGAGCCTGTGCAGGACAAGTTCTCCTCCTGACCCCAACCCTTTTTCAGTACCAGTCTGTCCACTTTCCCTGCACAGACTCTGTCTGCACTGATGGGCCGGGGTCAGGAGGGGAGCAGAAGGCTGCACCCCATGAGCGCTGGTCCCTCTATTGGACACTGGCTCTTCAGTGCGGCCCCTGGGCATAGGGCTCCATCTGCATCCCCTGCTGGGCATATCTGTGCTGGCATAGCCCCCTAGCATAGATGCAGCCTATACCAACGGAAGGAGTTATTCTGCCAGTGTAGGAACACCACCACCCTGAACAACGGTAGCCACTTGGCTGGAAGTATTCTTCTGTTAAGATACCTGCATCTATACTGGGGGTTTTGTCAGCCGTAACTATGTCGGTCAGGGGTGTGTTTTTTCACACCTCTCTCCAACTCCTCTATGCTGGTATAACTTTCCAGTGTAGCCCAAGCTTTTGTTTCTTTGTGCCTCAGTTTCCTATTTGATAATAGTACTTCCCAGTATCACCAGAATGCTTGAGGGAGGGAACAGTAAAGATTCTGAGGTGCTCAGATACTACAATAGTGGGGGTTATACGTAAATTAGGTAGATAGCGACATCCTCATCAACTAACATAAGATGAAAATTTAAGTTGAAAATATGTGGATTTCTGTTTTTAGGTGCATTCTCTTCAAGCCACATTTGGAGGTTTTGAATCCATGATGAAAAGTGCTCAGCATAAACAAGAAGTTACTGAGAAGAGTGTTAAACAAGGGGAGAGTGAAATAAATCGAATCAGTGAGGTTCTTCAAAAACTACAAAATGAAATCCTGAAAGACCTGTCTGATGGCATCCATGTGGTAAAGGATGCAAGAGAACGAGACTTCATGTCACTTGAAAACACTGTGGAAGAAAGATTAACAGAGTTGACCAGGTCTATCAACGATAACATTGCCATATTCACTGAAGTCCAGAAAAGGAGCCAAAATGAAATCAATGATATGAAAGCAAAGGTGGCTTCACTGGGAGAAACAGATGTGTATAAACATGAATTAAAGGCTCTGAAAGATGCTGTTGATGAGATGCAAACATCCATGAAAACCAAAGAGAAGGCCATAGAGTCTCTGAAAAGTACAATAGAGTCCATGGAATCGGATGTTTATACTGAAATCAAAGCATTAGTCAATCTCAAACAGGAACTTGAGACGTTCAAAGAGACTGCAGACACAGAACACCTTTCATTGAAAGCTTTTCAAGAGAAAGTTCTTAAAGCTGAAGAATCCATTATGCAGCTCCCTGATGAGATTAAAAGACTGGATGAAGATTTACAGCAAATTAAAGCCAACCTTAACAAACAGGAAGAAAATGTACTCTCCAAAAATGTGTTAGAAACCCTTGAAAAGAACAGGGAAGGCTTTGAATTCAGATTCAGAGGTGTAGAAGACAATTTTCAGTCTCTAAGTTCTACTGATGCTCAACAGACTGAAAAGATGGAATCACTTCTTTCTAAGCACGAAGCGTATGAAAGAAAGCTAGCAACTCTAGAAGAAGCCATTGCATCTCTGCGTAGTACCTCAGATGGTGATGTACGTTCAATAACAGACACTGTGCAAAGTCTTAGTGAATCTCAGCTCTCATTATACAATGATGTTGATGAACTGAGAAGAAGTGTGAGTGACCTACCAGACTCTGCTGATGCACTTCATAACATCCAGAAACAAGTTAGTGCTTTGCTGGATCAAGAAAAGCCTCAGATGGGCCAAGCACAATCTCAAGACTATCTTGAAAAACTGTCTTCTGTAGAAGGCTCTGTAGACACATTAAGATCTTCTGTCAATCAAGTTGAATCTGACTTGAAAATGATAAGAACTGCAGTAGATAGTTTAGTTGCTTACTCAGTGAAAATAGAAACAAATGAGAACAATGTGGAGTCTGTGAGGAGTTTGGTAGATGACCTAAGGAATGATCTGGATAGATTGTTTATGAAAGTAGAAAAGATACATGAAAAAGTTTAAGTGAACAGTGCTAACTGTGCAGTTATCGAATTTAAAAGAATAGCTTTTGTATACCCAGTGTTTTGACACCTCCAAAGAAAACAAGGACACATAATTAGAGACAGTTTCTGCTTAGTTCCTGGATCTCTCTTCTGTTTAGTTTCATTTTTAAAAGTTTTGTGAGTTCGGATGGATAGGTGGGTGAGTAGGGTAAATTACTAAGGCCTAGTCTACACTAGAAAGTTGTACTGCTTTAAGTATACTGGTATAGTTACAGCAGCACAATCTCCCTACTGTAGACATTGGCCTGGTCTACACTTAAAATTAGATAGACCTACCTTGATTGCTCAGGGCTGTGAAAAATGTGCCCTGTGCAACATAATTAGGTTGACCTAACTCCCTGGGTAGATGCAGCTAGGTCAAAGGAAAAATTCTTCTGGTGACCTCACTACCGCCTCTTGTAGTTAATCCGTCTCTCCATCGACTGAAAAACTCCTTCTGTCGATGTAGAAAACATCTACGCTATGATGCTAAGGTGGCACAGCTACAACGCATAGGTGGCTGTAGTGTAGACAGACCCATAGATATATTGATATAAAGGTGCTTTAGACTGGGTTAGCTATTCCTCTAGTGGAAGGGGAGTAGCTATATTGGCATAAGGTACCTTATACTGCTGTAACTGCATCCACACTAGGGCTTTTAGTGGTATTACGGTTTTAAAACCAAACAAACACACCCTTAATCAAAATATTCATGCTGGTAAAACTAATACGTGTAGACTAGGCCTGAGGCAACTCATCTGTTTCTTCAGCTTATTCCACCGTGTAGGGAAAGAAGCCAGTTCTGACTGCCATGCATACATAACCGCACACAGGAAAACTCATGGAGTGGGGAGAAGTATAGGGCACCTACAGACTCTAGTTCTCCAAAAAACGTGAGACGAGAGCTGCTGAGGGGTGTTCCATGGCACTGCTAAAGAGTAGACATATTTGTGCCCATATGCCCCTTTCCCCAGCACCTCCAAACCCCCATGTACAGATTAGCATGGCTGGGAAGAGGAATGTGAATTGAAGGATGTGATTCATTGCCAGAGGGCTCAATAACGTTTTGCCGTGTTATTTTGGGATTATTTACATTGTCAGAATCTCTCCCTTGAAGTCGTAATTCCTTTTCGTGGTATCACGGTTAGTTGCTGTGGAGATGATCAGGGCTTTGAGTGAGGAAGACTGAGGAGAGGAACTAAAAACACCACTGCCTATGCCGGCACAGCACCCTAGTGTAGATGCAACGTACAAGGACACAGGAGTTGTTCTGCCAGTGTAAGAACACCACCTCCTCCAGTGACTTTAGCTATGCCAATAGAACCCCTCTCCTATAAGCACACAAACTGGGGTTTTTTGTCAGCATACCTAGGTTGCTGCATGGGGGAGGGACGACACACCCCTGACTGACGTATGTTTTAGCTGTAGACCAGGCCTAAGCCTGCTAATAATACCACAGGAGGAGGAAGAGAAGATTCAGAATGATACCAACAGAATTGTTTCTAAATAAAATGCCTTTCAAGATTGCCTCTGAGGTGATAGTGACTTTAATTAGTATTACTGTATTCTGTACAACTGGAGTCGGTGAGAGTGTGTCATTGACTTCAGTGGAGTACGAGCAAGCCTCAGGTTGGCTGAGAATCAGAATGACTGTCAAATATTAAAGAATTTCAAGCACTCTAAGAACCTCTCCAACATGAAACTTTCTGGGGGGTTGTACCCTAGAAAAGGATTTCTGATTTCCTTTCTTTCTGAGGTTTACTTTTCAAAGGTTGTTTTTCAAAGGTACTTATACCTTGGTGCAGACTGCTCTGTAAATGGGGATATCTGCTAGCCCACGTTACAGAGAGTGTAATGCATGCCCTATTTTAACCAACTCTTTGGCTGCATTAGAAAATGATTCATAGAACTAGCACCTCCAACAAATGCTAATTTCTGGGAACAGCAGAGGTAAAGAGGGAGTTCCCTTCGATATTTAAGAATAAAATACCCAGCTATTTGTAATGCTGTTCCCACTGTACATAGTGAGAAGTTGCTAATAAGTCAAGTAAGTCTTAATAAGTGAGGCGGATGCACTGCATTGAGATAATTTTGTTGTTACTTTTTGAACTGCACTGTTCTTTGTTGACTTTTCTTTTCAAGTTTCTAACAGTTGTTTAGGTTACTGTGAAGTGAACTGTATGGCTTATTTACAGTATTTTTAATACATAATAAACACTTGGAATTGTGTTTTGATTTTTTTTTTCATGTTGCTTATTGTGAAAGGTACTTAATTTAGCATTTTGCAGAATATTCCCACTGAGGTTCAGGAGCTAGCTGGGAGTGGGGTGGAAAAGCCTCTAACTTGTTCATCAGAGCCTCAGCTTTAATTTCAAAACCAAAAAGTAACAATAGCAGCTGTTATGATTGTGACGAAAACCTTGACAATGTGGCCTGAGCATAAGTGATGCAACAATGTTCATCTGAGTTTGCAAAGAGCCTGAAACAATAGCTCTGGGTTGTGAACTGTCCCATTTATTTCAATGAATGCTAATTCAGACCCCAACAATGATATTTTAAAATGCCAGTTAACTGTTTCACTGCTCAAAGCATGTAAAACAGAAATATTTGTCAGTTCAGGACAACTGTACTGTATTCCCCCTCCGTGGTCTAGCCAGGATAGCCAGTTCAGGCTCCTCAGCCATCACCTCTCTGGCGTGGATACCCACATCTCTTTTCCTTCTGACCAGGGTATTTCCAGGCTGACCAGTTCCCTGCTACCACTGTGTTTTTCCCATTAAAGAGTACCCTAAGCAGGCCAGCTTCGCTTCTCCCTTCAGATGATATGCAATATAATTGCCAGAATTTTAAGTTACCACACAGTTCTTTCTAAGCAAGCAGATTTTATTTTTAAGGTAAAAGCATCACAGAGAGAACCTATTAAAAACAATAAAGAACCTACACGCATGCTGATAAACTTACCAGAGATCACCCCAACCCTGATGTGGGCTCTGAAAGGTGAGCAGCCCTTTTCCTATGGTTTCAAATTCATAACACGCTTTGCTTAGAACAGATACTCCTATGAATCTGTGAGTGAGTCCTTTATCCAGTTTGAGGTCTTTGAAGAGACTGGAAATAGGTAATCAGCCAGACAAGGTGTCCCCTCTCCAGGGCAAAGCTTCAAATAGATGAGATCTTTGCCTAACCAGAGGGGTTATATTAGCATACCCCCCAGCATAGTTTTCCTGAGAAATCCACTTAATTTTACAAGTTCACATTGTTTCAAAAAAATCATTTGAAGTTCCTAATATTTCCCAAGGTTTACATTAGTCACATCTAGAGGAGTTATATGCACTTGCACAATAACACATAAACAATTGTCTTTTAAATACGATGGACCCCAAAAGTATAAAATAAACCTTCAGATTTATCCAGGAGATTGTCCTATTTGTCACAGTGGGTATGTCTACACTGCAATTAGATATCCGTGGCTGGCCAGTGCCGTCTGACACACCCTGAGCCCCGTGACCCCCAGGGGCTGGTTAATTGTGGCTGAAGCCAAAGCTCTGGGACCTTCCTACCTCGCAAGGTCCTAGAGCATGGACTCCAGCTCAAGACCAAATGTCTACCATACAATTAAACAGCCCCTTAGCTGGAGCCCCACAAGCCTATGTCAACTGGCATAGGCTAGCTGTGGGGTTTTAATTGCAGTGTAGACATACCCAGTATCATATTATGTAGATCTACACAATTTAAAGGCAGCAGAAGCTTGCTTTGAATGGGGGTAGTGGGGGTGGTTGCTCTGCTCAGGGGTGGGGAGCCAGCTCCAGGCTGAGAAAGGGGGTCCTGGCAGTTGGCATCTGTTGACAGGGGTAGTTGCTCCTGGGCCTGACCCAATCAAATTCCTACCCACTTCCTAGCCTGAGCCCAGAGCCTGCAGTGGCCATTCCATTTCATCCCATCCAGTCCCACTCTCACCTCTGTGCCCCGCCCCCCAACACATGTCCAGTTTACAAGGAACACTGGTTCCCAGAATATAGCAGAACAATCCATGGGCGGGCAGAAATGTAGTCACCCCCAGTTTTTCCATTGTGGAGGTGCTAGCCCCTACTGCTCCCCTGATTCTGCTGTCCCAAACACAATCTGCCTGGAGTGACTGCTCATGTAGGCTAGACCTTTAACACTAGTTGTAAGGGGTGCTATTGGTTTCATTTACATGAAACTCAGCTTTGAAAAAAGGAGTACTTGTGGCACCTTAGAGACTAACAAATTTATTTGAGCATAAGCTTTCGTGAGCTACAGCTCACTTCATTGGATGCATCCGATGAAGTGAGCTGTAGCTCACGAAAGCTTATGCTCAAATAAATTTGTTAGTCTCTAAGGTGCCACAAGTACTCCTTTTCTTTTTGCGAATACAGACTAACAAGGCTGCTACTCTGAAACCTGTCAGCTTTGAAAAGTTTGGGAAATGCTGATTTAATTTTGATTTTTTCCTCATGAAGAAATTAAGCATAAGATGGGCCCAAAACAAACTTGTAGCACAAGTTCCCTCTGAATTTGAGTGAGTCGAGCCCAAGCTAGAATTTTATAGCTGACCCCAGTCTCAGAATGAGCAGAACAAAACCAAACCCCTGCAGATTTGAACACCCACTATCTTCAGGGGTTCAAAATCCAGGCCAGAATTTTGCAGTTTAGGCCCACCAAAGGGAAGAGCAAAAGAAGAAATGATTTGGTGTTGAGAGCATTCTAGTGGTGCTTTCCAGAAGTCATTATTGACAATCTCAGTTCGGCCCAGCTCCAGAAAGGTATCTAGGCCTAAGTACCTTTGTGGATCTGTGTCTTCATCTTATTTACAGCGAGACTTTTTGGGTTTGGTAGAAGATCTCACCAGCAGAATTGTTGCTGTTAAGAGGATGACAATTCCACTGTCTCAGACTTGCTGTGTTCTGTCCCAGACTGATACCAATAATACCATGTTGGCAAAGGATTAGTGATCATCTTAAGGTCTGATATCTCAAGAGTCATCAGATGTAGAAATACCTGATTTCTACCAGAAAGACAATAGGATTTACAGGATATACTTTATTTATTTTCAAAGTATATACAGGGTGCTACAGGTTTCAGATCCTGACTCCCATTCTGGCTGCTTGTGCAACTCATCATGGCCATAAAGTTGGTGGCTCAACACCCTGAGAATTCACCCTGCATGGGAGAATTCCTTGGTAGCACGGAGCTCCTGTACCCTTGGCATAATTCTGGGAAAAGGAACTGGGGCATCCTTACATCCTGGTCATACCTGGCTGTGGTCAGCTGACCACGAGTTAGAACGGCCCTGAGGTTGCTGTAACATTCACTAAATACAAGCCAGCAGAAAAACTGTGGATGTATGCTGCACCAAACTAGGTCCTTGCTGCCATAGCTATGCAGACATAGGCTATGTCTACACTACAGAACTTAAGTCACCAATCTTCTCTGACATTGGCAGTCACTTGTTAATACTTTGCACTACTATAACACATTTCAGCTAGAGCTCTCCAGCTGTTTTACAGGCATTAAAGCACTCCTCAAAATACCCCTGAAATGGGCAAGCCTTTTCATTTTCATTCTACAGATGGGGAAACGGAGACACAGAGCAGTTAAGTGACATAAGGTTACACAATAAGTCAGTAACACTATCAGGAACTGAACCTAGGAGTCCTGACTCCCAGTGCCTTTCTCTAAGCCAGTGGTTCCCAAACTTGTTCCGCCACTTGTGCAGGGAAAGCCCCTGGTGGGCCGGGCCGGTTTGTTTACCTGCCGCGTCTGCAGGTTCAGCCGATCATGGCTCCCACTGGCCGCGGTTCGCTGCTCCAGGTCAATGAGAGCTGCTGGAAGTGACGCGGGCCGAGGGACATACTGACCGCCGCTTCCAGCAGCTCCCATTGGCCTGGAGCAGCGAACTGCGGCCACTGGGAGCCGCGATTGGCCGAATCTGCAGGCGTGGCAGGTAAACGAACCGGCCCGGTCCACCAGGGTCTTTCCCTGCACAAGTGGCGGAACAAGTTTGGGAACCACTGCTCTAAGCTCTAGGTCACATGGCTCCTTTCACTAGAGCCAAAAAATTCATTTTCTGAGATACCATAGATCAGAGGTTCTCAAACTGGGGCTCAGGACCCCTCAGGGGATCGTGAGGGTAATTACATGGGGAGTTGCGAGCTGTCAGCCTCCACCTCAAACCCCGCTATGCCTCCAGCATTTATAATGGTGTTAAATGTATAAACAACTATTTTTAATGTATGGGGGTGGGGGGTCACACTCAGAGGCTGACTATGTGAAAGGGGTCACCAGTACAAAAGTTTGAGAACCACTGCTATAGATCAAAGCAGAATCAAAGAATAGTTCAAATAACTGTGGGCCTCCATACACATGTATAGTTCCATAACATTGCACTGTACACCTGAAGGGATAGAGACTGGCTAGGATATTACAGATTTTTGGATAACGAGTTCTTTCCTGTGCAAGAGCAAAAGAAAGAACTTCCATAGATTTTACTTTGGTTTTTCCCCTAAATGTGTTTGTTGGTTTGGAGATTTACATGTAAACAGTTGTTTGAACCTTCAGACTTAGAAATGTACAAGCCAAAACTGTTTGTTTTTTTTTTTTTTTGCCTCCAGCCTTCCCTACACTGCAACAGTCAGAGGAAAAAAAGCTTGCAGTGAAACCCCAGTGGTTTGCTCCACCCCAGCAGCAATTTCTGTGCAGTTACAGAGCATGAAGGGGACCGCACAGCTGCTGACAGCAACCCAGTCTCTGTGCTGACTCCCCCAGTCACATCAGAGTCACACCACAGACCTCTGCCACTGCTTCTTGGCAGACTTCCTCTTCGGGGTGAGGCATGATACTAAATTAACTACCAGAGAATGACAACAAAGAATAACTACCAGAAGAAGAGGCAAAGAATATCGAGAATGACAACTACCAGATTCGAAGTAGGAAAAGTGGCAATAGGCACAGCATTATGATCTCTGGCTCAGAAAGCTAGCCTCTTTCCAGTAAGCAAAGCTCATGCAAGAATTTGGGTGTCTGTCATCTTTGCCCCTCTCCCCTTCCTAACCAGGTTAAAGCTGGCCTAACAAGGACTAACATTTTTGAACCCAGGTGGTTGGAATCCCGTTTGCTAAGGGGAGACCAACGAGTCTCTGATCACAGAAGGCTTTAAATACTCCATGAATTCCAAACCCTCCCCTCGCTGGACTATAGACACGTCCATCAGTTGGATTCAGATATTTGTCTTTACTTTTTCCCACTCTAACTTGACTCTGGAAGGATCTCCAATCTTCTGGCACTAACCCAGTCTCCAGCTCTTTTCTCCTGTTCTTAAGGTCATCTTTGATTCTATTGAATTTCCCATGCCTCCTCATCATTTGCACACGGATTAGAATAAGTGGCAAGTCCCAGCTTTCTTTGCCTCCTAAAGTTTGTGAATCCTGGGTTCTCTTCCTACTGCCCACACTGACATGCCATGACAAGTCACTTAACCACAATGCCTCAGTTTCATCATCATCATCATCCCTCCCATAACCGGATTGGTCGTTGGGTCACCATCACTGAAGAGCAATCAACCAATTGTCTCCACCACTGATGGTTGTGTGTCAGTGCTTGAATCTCTGCGAAGTCCATTCCTGTCCACTCTTTTATGTTGTCAATCCATCTCTTCTTCTGTCTACCTCTTCTTCTCTTCCCCTGTACTGTCCCTTGGAGGATGATCTTGGATAGGCCAGATGATCTTGTTACATGGCCATACCACTTCAGCTTGCGCTTCTTCATGGTCATCAGGAGGTCTTCATATGACCCAGTGCACTGGGTGATGATACTGTGGACCTCTTCATTAGTGACGTGGTCGAAGTAAGAGATGCCCAGGATTTTATGGAAGAATCTCATTTCTACTACCCATATTTTTCTGTTCAAGTTCTGCCGTAAGGGTCAAAGTCTCGCACGCATACAGAAAAATGGAGGTGACCGATGCGTGCAGCAGTTTTAGTTTGCATTCCAGAGAGATGTTCTTCGTACTCCAAATTTTCTGGCTTTAGCTTTGCCACTGCAGCTGTTGTTTGCGCAGTTCTTGCCCAAATTTCTGCCTTGGATCCTTCATCAGTGATGATTGCCTCCAAATACTTGAACTGTTTCACTGTCCCCAGCTCTTGTCCACTGACAATGATATGTGAGCTGATCCCGTCATGTTTGTTTGTCATCAGCTTGGTTTTCTCTGCACTGATTTCCATGCTGTATTTTGCTGAGGTTTCATCCAATCATTTCACAAGGTTGGCAAGTTCATCTTCGCTGCCTGCCAGGCTGTCAATGTCATCAGCGATCTGAAGATTTGAGATTGTTCACCCCCCAGTGCCTACTGTGCATTTGTGATCTTCTAGGGCATCAATCATTATGTGCTCCAAGTAGATGTTTACCCAACTGTAAAGTGGGGATGGAAATAGCTGTCTACTTTTCAGGGGTGTTGTGTGGTTTAATTCAGTGGGATCTTCAGCTGTGAAGCAGTGGGATTGTCAGCTGTGAAGGTGTTATCAGACAGTAAGGCATGAATATTGTAATGGTGTTACTGTATCATACTCAAACCCAATATTCGTCAGGGGTTACTGTACTTAAAGCAGGGCAGGGGTGTAATCTCACTGCAATGCATAGGGCGGTGCTTATGTAAACGCATCGCTGCATGGGGACGGCTCTGTGAGTAGAGTTAGAGCACGCCCTCCTCACACTGCCCCTTTTGGCCCAATACAGCTGGCCAAGTCTCCAGCTCCTCTGTTCGCTGCTCTCTCCTCCTTCCAATCAGCCTCTCCTCCTCATGCTCTCTGACCAGCCAGCAAGCAACTCCTTCCCTGCAGTCAGCACACACGACCAGCTCAAGGGGTCTGACCCACCAGGTATGCATCTGCCAGGCTCCCAGCCCAGCCCCAACCTGCTTACTTGGCAGCTGCTCCCCCTGCTTATCAGCCTGTGTCTCCTACTTCTCCCCTTCTTGGCCATGTCTTCAGCAGCTGCTCTTTCAACCTACTTCACCACCCATTTGCCTCCCTCTTGCCTTTCCCCCATTGATCTTGCTTCTCCTTGTCTTCCTTTCTGGTTTCCTGTAACATCTCCTTCCTCCACCTGCCCCTCCTGACCACACTGGCTCTGATTGTCTTCCCCTTGCCGTCACTCATCTGACATCTCACTTAAGATCAAACCTCCAGCTGGCTTCCAACATTAAAAAGAATTCCAGGGCGAAGGAGCTGAGATGAGAATGTACATGACTGAGTGTCAGAGTATTTTCCCTATGCAGTGTAGCACAAGCCTGATCAAACAGTTGAAACCTGCCATCTCGTGGCAATAGTTTGCAATAGCAACACTTTAAAAATGTGTTTTTAAACACTGGGCCTTTGCTAAGTACTCATTTAGCACTTATATAACGTTTGTCATCCATCCATAGCTCTTAAAGTGCTTGACAAAGGGAGGTAAGCATTATTCCCAGCAGTGCCTGCAAAAATGTGGATATTCCCTCGACTATTAGGACCAGATTTTTCAAGAGCTCAGCAGCTATAAATTGGGCCAGATTTTCAAAAGAATTCAGTTCCCACGAACGTACTTGAACAGGGACCAAATTTTTCAAAAGGGCTCTGCACCCTTCTAAAAATTTGGGCCTTGCTTAGATGCTCTTGAAGATTATCTTTAGGAGACAAGACACTAATAGTTATTCACTTTTTTAATTTAAATTTAACATTTATTTTAAAAATAAAAGTAAAAAAGCTGCAGCATGTGTGGGGAATCCAGATAATTGCACATCAGTGGCTGATGCCTCACAATGGACACTAATGTGGAGGTATTTGGCCTAATCTCTTATTTTGACACTGGACTGGGGATCAGGAGACCTGGGTTCTAGTTCCATCTCTGCCACATACCAGCTGAGGGACTTTGAGAAAGTCACTTCATGTCTTTGCATCTCTGTTTATCCATATATATAATGGAGATCAAGTGGCACTTCCAGCTGCTACCTTGGAAATGTATTAGGGTTCTGCGACCAGCCCCCAGGCATGTGAAATGCACATCTGGTTGCTGGAAATGGACAAGGTCATTTGTAAGCACAGAGTTATCTCTGTGCAAATTAAGATGCAGGAGGGGGGCCTCAGACAGACTTCCATAATCCAGGCAGGACATTTGGGGAGATAGGCAGGGCTTATTAGCAGGGAAAGGGGAGTGACACTTATTACTGGGGGAGCACTGATTCCCTATATTCATCTTTCAAAACAGAGTGGCATAGTGCACCTGGAAGTGGGGAAGGCTTTAATGGAAAGTTGAGGTGGAGTTGACAGACAGTGGGCACCATCTACCTATACATTGACACAGGCCTAGGGGCCACCCTGGGCACACAAACTAATTAGCTCCATCCTGTCCCCTCACACTTTATTGAATAAGTATTAAAAAGGACCTAGAAGTGACCGCAGTGGGCATTTCCTGCCTGCAGAGAGGTTCCATTCCCCATGGAGTACAGAATAGCCTCTTCATCTACAGAGCCTAGGAAGCCTCCCTAGATACTCTGAGCCTCACAGCTGTGCAGGCTCCTTTTGCCTGGCTTATGGCCCTTTGTCGCCTCTTTCTTATGTGATGAGATCCTTTTGAAAAAACTGCCTTTATTTCTGACCACAGCATTCTCTTCTTTGCCTGGAAAAGGGCCTGTCTTGGCCCTGCTCCTGCAATCAGCTCCATGCAGGTGGATCCCTATGCTTGTATTAAGTCCCATTGACTTCCTAGCAGGGTCATGGGTTTAGAAACTACCTGTAGTGCATGGAAACAACCCCAGATAAATCCCAGCTCTGGTGCTAAAGCTACATATAGAAACGACTGCTACTTATTATTCTAAATACAGTCGTTGCCTGGTGCCTGCCCTGTTTGCTGTCTCTCATCATATTCTCAGGTTGTCAGCTGTTTGAGTCAGGGGCTGTCCTTTTTCATTTCATGTGTGTACAGTGTCTAACATAATGGGACTCAGGTTCCTGGCTGGACCACTAGGTGCCCCTTTGTCCTACACCAGTGCCTCATTCTGACATCAGCGTCACTGTGTGCTGACCAGGAGCAGGTGTCCAGGTGTCCTTCCCTATGGAGGAGAAATCAGTGACACAGAGCCTGGGTATCCTTTCTTTGTAACTTCCTTTATTTACAGCCAGACATGAGTGCTGACATGATATAGTCAAACAGCATGCTGGGCAATCTCTTCCTCCAGGAATCTCAGCCCAATATCAATGTGCAGTTCCCATGGAGCAACTCTGCCTCAAAAGTTGAATCTAATCAGAGCCTAAGGCAGAAAGCAAACCCTCCTGCTACTCACACAGCTCCTTCTCTCTAGAATCTGCCACTGTACAAAATTCAAGAGTAGTTCAAATAACTGTAGAACCCCATACACACATATAGTTCCATAACATTGCACCAGGCACCTGAAAGGATGGATGCATAAACCCAACATGGCATATCTTTCCAACAGTCAAAACTTGCTCGCAGGCTAAGAAAAGAACTTGGAGGTCTATATGTAACAATGCTACCTGGTGATACCTACCATAACAATACAAACACATAAATAACAATATAATTATGAACATGGCAATTTATCAGGTGTAGTCTATTATACTAAGACAAAAAAAATCCCTTGCCCCTCATCTCTTTTTATTGATTGAGACTGTGGGGCAGTTTTCATTTGGCAAGTATGCACATTTCGATACTTGATCCAGAAATCCTTGCTGAGCCAGTGCTCTCAACAGTTTTATTTATGGGAACATTTATTCATGAAAGAGTCTAGCTTTGCTATGAAAGAAATGAACCCGCAAAGAAACACTTTTCTATTTTACTACGCATCGCTTCGGAAAAATGATTTCGAACAAAACATCAGCTGTCTCCTTCCTTTCCTACCTTCCACCCACAACTCCAGAGGAAGAAGCTAACTGAAATGGGCCGGGCCTTACTCTGCTCAGAAGGGTTTTCCCCTTGGCACTATCCAGACATAAAGAGACTAAACCCTGTGGAGAAGACTTTCTTGTCACTCCTGGTTGGGTCGGGGTAGAGATGAAATCCTACAGTTACGAGTAAGGAGGGAAAGCATAACAAGCAGACCGAGAATCAGAACTTCCTGGGACCTCTTCTGGGCCTCTGAAGTTTTGTTTTGAGATTCGTGAGTTCAGAATGAAGTTTTTTATAAGGTTTTGCTGCAAACAGTCCCTTTCCTCATTTGGTAAAACATCCACATATATGTATGTGGTTTGAGGGAGGGATAAAAGCTATATTTATGATGTGTATTACAACAGTGCCCAGAGGTCACCACCAAGATTAGGGCCCCATTGTGCTAGGCCCTGTACAAACACATGCTTAGGGACAGTACCTGTAAAAGGCTTTACAATCGAAATAGACGAGACAGACAAAAGGTGGCGGATTCTTTAGAGTAGTGCAGAGAAAGGTAATTCCATTCCATGGCGGATTTGGCTATCCCAAAACATGACTTTGTTCTGAATGAAAACCAGAAATGCTCTGCAAAGGAAAGCTCTGGCTCAGGGGCAGTTAGTCAGCTGGGCTGCCTTGGAGCCACAGAATCTGGAAGTCCTGGCGTCCCTGGCTCTTGAGCAATCTGCATGGAGGTGAGGGGTATTCTGGGGCTCACAGATCCTGGCAGCCCACCCGTCCGGCTGCTGAGGAGCCATGTGGGTGAACTGTCTGGAAACCAGCCTCGCAAGAGGGTTTCAAAACCTGCCTGTGTTCTTTCAGAACATTGGGGAAATCAGTCAATCGCCACACAACTTGTCAAGTCTGCAAATTCCAATGAAACATTGTTTTTTCAGAATTTTTCCAACCAGTTCTATTATCATCCCCATTTTACAGATGGGGAACTGAGATACACAGATTATGGGCCTGATCCAGTTCCCACTGAAGTCAATGGCCAACTCCCATCAACATCACTGGTACAAGAGCGAACTGAAGCCAAATGGCCCTCTTTACCCAATCTTTACCCTTCCTCTCATTACAGTAAGTTAGAGCCATTGGTAAGCATCTAGAAGCTGTTATCTTCCCCACTTTGCAAACCCTATGCAGGGACTGGCTACAACTGCAGCCCCTGTACTTCTCCGCATGGAAGGTGGTGTCCCACAGCCTTTCCACCAGAAGTGGGGCAGAGGCAAGACCATGCCTCCCCTCCAGGGATTGGCCAGTACAGCTGGCTGGAAACAGAGGAGAATGTATGCTGCACCCTCCTAAGGGGTGATGCTATGCTGCTGAGCACCCACTGGGGTCAACCCCTGCTCCGGACTGTGTCTTAATGGCATCCTCTGTCATTAAGGGCCAAATGCTGGTACCATTGAAGCCAGAATTTGACCATGAAATACATGCCTTAGGGGTATTTAATGCTCAAATCAGCTATGTATGTTAGGAAGGGCAGCCTTGTATTGAGAGTCTGGTATCCACATCCCTTGATCAGCTATTGACCATATCTCAAAATGCAATCCTTAGGGCTCCTTTCATGGTAACTAGTGCCCAGAGCATGAAGCTATTCTTGCTAAACCTGCCTTGGCCAGAAAAGCTTCTTTTGGCTTCTCTTTAGTGGCTTTCAACACAGAGCCAAAAGGGGGTGGAAAATGACTAATACATCCCTCTTCAGCAGCCCTTCACCTAGCTCCACCAAACTTACATTATTTTCCCAAAGGAGCAGTTCTAAACTATTTAAAGTTGATCTATCCCAGAGCGCATGCCCAACTACAAGCATGAAGTCTCAATGTTTTTGCTAATCAACACTATGTATTGTGTGGCAAACTGGCCTTACATTTTGCAGGAATCTGTGGCATTGGGGTGCGGTCAACTGAAAAATTCTGGGGCAGCTTCATTTAAATGGAAAACCCAAGGTTTTTTTAAAAGAAGTATGGAAATGAACAATGCAATCACTATAGTATTCAATTGATTTTGTGCTGTTCCCACACTTCCAATAAATCACAGATTTTTGCACTGACAGTGCATCACTACATCCTGGACATTGTCAAGGGGAGAAGTTGAGGGCTTTACCAACTGGATAAGTGACAACTGGGGATTTTGGCACCTGAGGAGGTAGTTTGCAACTGTGGACTACGCATATTAGCTGGAAGTTTCTATCAAATGATCAGTAGTGAAACAGTTAACACAGACATTTAAATGAGCATCATTAGACTCCAGAGTTAACACCCAAGTGGGATTAAACAGGATTGTTCACACTTCTCAGAGTTACTGTTTCAAGATATCTGGAAACTTTGGCAGACAATACTGCATCACTTTAAATTCAGCTCATGCTATCAAAGTTTTCTGCACAACCACAGGAGCTAGAAACACAAATGATACTGACTATTCTATTTCCATTGTCCTATGTGAATGAAGTTACTGCTATCGCTTCTTTTGTTTAGTGTTGTAGTGCTCAGAGGCCCCAACCCCACCGTGCTAGGCACTGAACAGATACAAGACAAAAACAACGAGGAGTCCTTGTGGCACCTTAGAGACTAACACATTTATTTGGGCAAAAGCTTTTGTGGACTAAAACCCACTTCATCAGATGCAGATGGAGTGAAAAATACAGTAAGCAGTATATATATCACAGCACATGAAAAGATGGGAGTTGCCTTACCAAGTGGGGGGTCAGTGCTAACGAGGCCAATTCAATTAAGGTAGAAGTTGCCTATTCTCATCAGTTGACAAGAAGGTATGAGTATCAGCAGAGGGAAAATTACTTTTTGTAGTGATCCAGCCACTCCCAGTCTTTATTCAGGCCTAATTTGATGGTGTCCAGGTTGCAAATTAATTCCAGTTCTGCAGTTTCTCGTTGAAGTCTGTTTTTGAAGTTTTTTTGTTGAAGAATTGCCACTTTTAAGTCTGTTATTGAGTGTCCAGGGAGATTGAAGTGTTCTCCAACTGTTTTTTGAATGTTATAATTCTTGATGTCTGATTTGTGTCCATTTATTCTTTTGCATAGAGACTGTCTGGTTTGGCCAATGTACATGGCAGACGGGCATTGCTGGCACGTGATGGCTTATATCACATTGGTAGATGTGCAGGTGAATGAGCCCCTGATGGTGTGGCTGATGTGGTTAGGTCCTATGATGGTGTCCCTTGAATAGATATGCGGACAGAGTTGGCAACGGGGTTTGTTGCAGGGATTGGTTCCTGGGTTACTGTTTTTGTTATGTGGTATGTAGTTGCTGTGAGTATTTGCTTCAGGTTGGGGGGCTGTCTGTAAGCGAGACTGGCCTGTGTCCCAAGGTCTGTAAGAGTGAGGGATCGTCCTTCAGGATAGGTTGTAGATCCTTGATGATGCGCTGGAGAGGTTTTAGTAGGGAGCTGTGGGTAATTCTGTAGGGGGCTGTAGGTGACGGCTAGTGGCGTTCTGTTACTTTCTTTGTTGGGCCTGTCCTGTACTAGGTGACTTCTGGGTACCCTTCCGGATCTGTCAATCTATTTCTTCATTTCACCAGGTGGGTACTATAGTTTTAAGAATGCCAGAGATCCTATAGGTGTTTGTCTCTGTCTGAGGGATTGGAACAAATGCGGTTGTATCTTATTTTTCACTCCATGCATCTGATGAAGTGGGTTTTAGCCCAAATAAATTTGTTAGTTTCTAAGGTGCCACAAGGACTCCTCATTGTTTTTGCTGATACAGACTAACATGGCTACCACTCTGAAACCTGTCACAAGACAAAAAGACAGACCCTGCCCCAAAGGGCTCACAGTCTAAGGATAAAAAATAAACAAGGGGAACAAATGGTGGAAAGTGAATGACATTTTAAAAAAAATATTTAAATTTTGATAATGAACTCTGTTTTCAGTAATGCAGGGACTGCCGCGTGGGGCTTTTCATATGATTTTTAATCCAATAGCATTTCTTTGAGCTGTAGTCAACTACACACTCATTCATTCCAATCCTGCAAACAGGCATGTAAGTATCTTTACTCATGTGCATCCTATCATTAGCGTTAATGGGGCTATTATTTGTAGTAGCTCCTAGAAGTCCCAACCAGCTCCATAGTGCTAAGCACTGGACGAACATCTACTAAGAAAAGCTGTCCTGAAAAGCTAACAATCCAAATAGGCAGGCAGACAAAGGTTGGGATTCACAAAGAGGTGAACTGCCATGCCCACAATCATGCACCACATCACTGGCAGAATCTGGAACAAACCCCAGCTGTCCTAGCTCCTAATTGACTGCCTCTTTCCTTACAGGAGTACAGTTACCTACATGTGTAAGTGTTTGCAGCAGCTGGCCCCTAGCGATGAAACATATACATATGGTTAGAAATCAAAATCATGTTAATGACAGGATGTTAAAATGACAAATGTAAAAAAGCCTAAAACATGTATTCTATCATCATGTTGTGACAGACAGTAATTTCCTGCTTTATCCCAGTTAAATCGTATTGACTTAAGTGTAAGTATTTTAGGAGTGCATTGAATTAAAAATGCAAATGTTGACTTGTTATTGTGGGATTGTATATAACTTCTTTAAAGAGAAGACATGGCTAATGTTAACCCAAGGACGTGTTATGCACTTCAAAGGACTCTTTGAAAGAATGTGCGAGACGGAGAGGGGGGATTCCTAGGAAATACTTGGGAGGAGAGGAATGCAAAATAAGCCACCTCCAGATCCATCCTTTTGAAGCTGCCCCTCAAGCAGAAACCCATTTTCTGGCCGATTAACTATTTGCGGTCTCTTCAAAGACTCAAACTGGATAAAGGAGGGACTCACAAGTGTGCTAGTTCTGAGCAAGAGCCATGATGAACTTGTGACCACAGGAGAAAACCCCGTGTGAGATTTGTTCGCTGGCCAGAGTCCTTGCTGGAGTTGGGGTGATTTCTGGTAAGCTTTTATCTTTTATTGTTCTTAATATGTTTTTTTCTGTGATGCTTTTACCTTAAGAATAAATGGGCTTGCTTAGAAAGAGCTGTGTGGTAACTATAACTGTGGCAATTCACTGTTTACCATCTCCGAGGAGACAAGAAAAGCAGGCCTGCTGCGGCAGTCTGATTTCCTGAGGCGGTCACAGTACAGGCAGGGATCTATGCAGTCTGGAAACATCCTGGTCAGGAGAGAGAAACAGGCCTCAGACCAAGAGAGGTGATGGCTGAGGAGCTGGGAGTCTAGAGCGGGTGCCCTTACTGGACCATAGAGGGAGAATACAGATGCATTTGCTCTGAACTATGACATGTTATTTTGTTCTGTCCCTTTAAAGTTTTCTACATAGTGCTCCTTAGTAAGGTAGATCCACTAACGAAATGCTTGTGAGAAAGAAACTTTTGCTGCTGACAAAGACAGAAGGTCAGTCAAAATGTCCAGGGCTGTTTTAATAAAGTCATCATTTTTTTGAATTCTAAATTTATGCTTCAGAGCTCCACTGAAGTCAACAGAGCTAAGCTGGTTTATTCCATCTGCGGACCTGGTCCTCTGCATTTCACCTCTTGTGTGGGATAAGTGGATGAACAATCAAATTCAATTTAATGGTCACTTTGAATCTGGGACATTGTCCAGACAGCATCAAGCTCTGAAGCTTTATGTTTTGACTGCATTCTTGCGCACACCTGTAAGGTCTGAAGCCTTTTTCTGCAGCCATATTCGGAGAACAGCAGTCACTAGCCAAGAAGCCACATCCTCACATTCCATCTAAATTGCATCAAACCAATATAATATCGGGCTGGTAAGAAGGTGCTCCTGTCCTCATAGAACCCACCATCACCGGATAAAGAAACAGATCTTAAGATGTCTAAAGAAAACTTTGTTTGATAACATTCTGTCTGGCAAGGAACCACTTATCAACAGTTGTGGGTGTGAAATCCTGACTTCGTTATTGTTTTGCTTTTATGGTCCCCACTTCTCTATTGTTTATCTGTACGGTCTCTGTCTGGTTCTTTGATTGTTTCTGTCTGTTGCATAATTAATTTTACAAGATTTAAATCAACTAAGGTGGTGGGGTATGATGAGTGAGTAAAGAATTATTACACAATATGTTAGGATTGGTCAAAGAATTATTTTGTAACATTTTAGTAAAATGATTGGTTTAGGGATAGCTAAGCAGGACTCAAGTTTCACTATATAAACTGAGGTCCAAGAAGGAGACCTGCTGGGAAGGAAAAAGAATGGAAAAGGGAAAAGAAGAAGAATAAGAAGGAAAAACCTGGAAGAAGAAGAAGAACTCACTCTCCCAAGACACAGCCTAAAATCAGAGCTGCTAAGAATCCTCTGCACGACCGTGACATGCAGCAACCAGAATCCAGACGAGACTGACCTTGCCTGGACAACAGGGATAGTCCACCTGTATGATCAGGATTGGTAAGCATGTCATTGTATGCTTAGCATGTGTATTTTGCTTGGTAATTGTTAATAAATAGTGGATAAGGATATTACTGTGTAAGGTTCTTTCACTGGTAAAAAGATCCTACAAACCTGCAGAGAAGTATGCCCTGAGCCCTAGGAACTGGGTAAGGTGGGGGTTCCTAAATTGACTGGGTTATGCCTTGAGCCCTAGGAATTGCGTAAAGGTGGGTGTACTAGAGTGTGTGGGTAACGCACACAGTCATTCTAACGTTACATACAAACATGCAATAGACATCACCATTTAGGGAGAAATTCACAGCTAAAATACACAGCTCTTATTTTTCTCATTTGTTAATTGAAGGGAAAGAACACTGTAAATAAGTTTAATATATAGGAAATTTTGCATACATGTGGATCTCGGTACGAACTAAGCACCAGGCTGTGTTTGAACACTGAAGTCTTCATGTTCAGTTTTGTATTGATATTTTCATGGACATGCCTGTCACAGTTCAGGATAACTGCACCTGTAATTCCGCCTTGTGATCCAGCCAGGGCGTCCACTCTTAGGCTTCCATCTCCCCAGCCACCAACTTTCTTGGGTGAAGACCTGCATCTCTCCCTCTCCTGACCTGGGTTTCCAAATTGCACAGTTTCCTGCCTACACTGTGAACTCCCCTGCCACACAGACTGCCTCAGCAGGCCAGCTTTGCTTTCTCTTCAGAGGCTGTGAACAGTTACCATACATCTGTTTCTAAGCAACCACATTTATACTTACATAAAAGCATTACAGAGACATATTAGAAACAATAAAAGAACCTACAAGCATGCTGATAACCTTACCAGAGATCACCCCCAAATCCAACAAGGGCTCTGGCAGGTGAATAGTCCTTCAAACCCACACTGGGGTTTTCTTGTGGTTACAAGTTCATAATTTTTTCCTCAGAAGAAGAACCCCCGTGACAGTCTGTACCCTATGTTCACCCCTTTTACAAGACTGTGATAAATTTTGTACAAAGTATGCCTTGTGAGGTATCATTTGAAGACTCATAATTTGCTGATCATTATTCTCCTGGCAAAATATGTGTGGCAACATTGTATGTAAAGTTTTAAGATTCTACTATATAATGTTATTAAGACATTCCAAATCTGGGGAAGCAGCCACAAACCAGTTCCTCAGAGACAAAAGGCAAACTGACACCTCAGCCAGGTGTCAATGAAATCAAATGGACCATCACCTGGTTAAGTGGCCATTCTTTGGCAGGAAAAGGGGTGTCAGTGAGACATTTACATCTTGGCAAAGGAACAGCGGGAGGCTCCCATCCCCACAGACTTCCTGTCTCCTGAGCCCTAGCTGGAGATGATTCTCAAAGAAGAGGAAAAGGTATAAGAATGGGGAACAGATGCCCCAAAATATTCTCTCCCTTTATCTCTACTCACGGCATCGACAACACTTGAAGGACAGAGGAAGCATCATTGGACTGGGGAAGGATCCTGGCTGAAATGAATTCAGCTAGTAAGACTGCCAGCATATGTGGTGAGAGAGACCTTTTGTTTTGAATTCACTTAGCTTGTTAAATTAGGTATTAGTTGTGTTTTACCTTTTATGTCTTTGTAACCAGTTCTGACTTGTATGCCTCATTACGTGTAATCACTTAAGATCCATCTTTCTGTATTAATAAACTTGTTTTATTGATTTACCTAAACCAGTGTGTTTGGACTGAAGTGTTTAGGAAACTCCATTTGAGATAACAGGACTTGCGCATATTATTTTCTATGAATAAAATGACGGACTTTGTCTGAGCTTGTGTTGTCCAGGAGATGGCTGGGCAGTATAAGACGCACATTTCTGGGGAAAAGCCTGGGACTGGGAGTTTGCTGGTGTTGCTCTGCAGTGTAATTCAAGAGTGGCTGGCCATAGCGCTCATACAGTATAGCTGGGAGTGATTTACGTGCTGGAGGCTGTGTGTGAGCAGGCCAGGAGTCATTGCTTTCACAGCAAAGCTGTGTAAAAGGCTGGAGAATTGAGGGGATACAGCTATTCAACAGTCCAGATTGTACCCTGAGTCATGTCACACTCCTATGAATCTGTGAGTTACTCCTTTATGCTCTTTGGGGCTTTGGATCCTGGGATTAGGTAATTTGTAGACAAAGGTCCCCTCCCTAGGGCAAAGCTTCAAAGGATCAGGTCTGGTGGTCGACATTTGCATTCCCCTCCTCCCACATATTTCCTAGGAAACCTACTCAACTAATAGTTCATTCTTGTCTTAGCCCATTGGTTTAGCCTGTTGTGTAAAAAAGTCCTTTGAAACTCATAACACCTCCCAAGGTTTATGTTAGTCATGTCTCCTAGACGAGTTACATACAATGCCACACCTGAACACCTCACAATCTTTTAATGTATTTATCATCACAACACCCCCATGAGGTAAAGAAGTGCTATTATCTCCATTATACAGATGGAGAACTAAAGCACAGAGGAGTTAGGCTCCCAAATACCACTGGGGATCTGGGCCTAAGTTACTTGCCCATGGTCATACACCCCATATCTGGTGAAGTAGGGAACTGAACCTGAGTCTCCCAGGTCCATTGGCCCATCTTTCCTCTCATTACATTTGGGGAACATTAAGGGAACCCTTTTATAGTTTATTTAGCACTAGTACATTTTCATCAATGCTAAGCAAAGACTCTGTAGCATGATTCCAAAAGCATCAGGCCAAAATTTCCAAAACTAGATGCATAAAGTCAGGGTCCTAAATACAGGTTTGGGCTCCTGCTGCATTTTCAAAAGTGTTGAGCCCTCCCATTAGGGCATGTTTTTATACACTTAAATATGGACTCATGAGCCTAACTTTAGGCATCCAGTTTTGCTAATCTTGGCTTTTGCCTTATACAGCTCTTCTAATGGTTGAACATTCAAATCTTGTTCAGCTTTTACGTTTATTAACATGTCTATAAACTATTTATCAAGGCTATTTACATTCCTATAACTTTTCTGTACCCCACAGGAAAAGAAATTATATTATTTCTACTGTGTTGAATGTTTTAAAACAAGCCAGGCTAGATAAAAAACAGTTCAACCCTACAAAAAGGAGAAATTTATAAAACCAGACTTGTTAGGCTTTTGTGAACATGAGATTGGTGAAAGGATAATTAATGGTTTCTACGGAATCTAGGATCTGAATCTTTATAGTTAATTAATAGAGGTGATAATAACAGTGTTCAGATCCTGGGATACTATCTCTGTACTTTACTCAAATGCTGTATTAATTTTTTACATTAATTTTTAATCAAACAACTTTACAGCATTCCAGAAGAACTAGTGGGGCTCCAGTGATTGCAGGTTGCATAGTAGGATTTTAAAGAGAATTGTATATATGTCACATATTTATTATTGTAGCAGAACAATACCCAGAGGCCTCACTCAGAATCAGGGCCCTATAATGCTAGGTATCATATATACACATAGCAACAGACAGTCTCTGCTCTGAGTAGCTTACAATCTAAATAGACAAGGCAGATGAAGGTTGAGGGTAAATGGATGATGCAGGCAAAGAAATGCACCAATCAAGGTGATAGCTGGCAGACATCATGCCAGTTAAATTTTTTTTAAATGTTGTTTTTAAGGGTTTCTGTCCCTCTCCCACTTTCTATCAGTCTGTTATGAGGCATGATCCAAAACTCTTTCAAGTCAGTGAGCCCTCTTCCATTGGTTTCAAGGAGGTTTGGAGCAGCTCCATAGGGAACAGGCTGATGCGACGGTGGAGGGGATGAGTTAGTTACATAGCACAGAGAGTGGGCGGAGCCAAAGTGCTAGCCATTCCCCCTCCACCCCAGCCCAAAACTATGGCCCCAATTCTGTAAACCACTTAAGCACATGCTTTAGCCATGGGTACATTTAAATTGAAAGTTAAGCTCGTGCTTAAGTACTTTGCTGATACCACCGGGATAGGCTTGATGTAAGGTGCTGAATGTAACAGACGGAACTTGACCTTTTTGAATGAGAACAGAGGAGCCTCAGTGGAGCGTAATCAACATATCCTTAGGACAAAATTATCATTGAAAAGGGGACAATAAATGCTATACAGACTGGGATTTTTAGTCTGCAGAGGAAGAACATTGTTCCTTGAGTTGAAAAATGACTTCCACTGAGCAATAAATGATGCAGGCCTCAACCTATGGCTTTGGGCATATCAGCCCACTATTGGTCATTTTCCCATAAAATCTTGCAGTTCTTTACTTTTCTTTTCTTACATTTTGCTGCCTCTTTACACATGTTTGTAATTAGCTTTTTTAAAAAAATGTTTCCTTATTACAGCCTGCCCTGTTCCATGCTGTCAGCTATGTGTTTTGCCATCTCTAAGGTAGTAACCATTCCTCACCAATATGCCCTCTTATGTTTTTACTAAGGGAGACCTCCCCTTTCTCCAAATTGTTTCCACTAAATTAAATGCCTAGCAAGTCTTCTACATTTAAGGAAAATTCTCCCCTGGGAGTGGCCCAAGGTATGGTTGAGGACTTTAGATTGCTGATTAACCTGCTTCCAATAATAACAGTGACATTTAGAAAACGGTTGAAGTTCTCATTTTAAATATTGATCTTAGTAATTACATGCACCCTTCTGATGATGAAAATATCCTAGTGACGGTATTTCTGATTCTCCTCTGTAGCTGGTCAAAGAGAAATGTCTGGTGTTACAACAGTTCTCTCGCAAAACTCATCAGAAATCCAAGCAGTCTATTTTTAGCTATTTTATTAACTAATTGTGGAATCTTGAGGCACACCATGCTTTCCATGCTGACAGTGAAATACTGCTGACCTTAGTTGGCACTAACCATCAATAATTAACTGCAGGAGACTGGCTACTCTTATCCTGAGCATGCATCATCTTATTACTTGCATTAGAAGTACCAGTTTTGGGAATTGGGCTCTTTTGCAAAGACAAAAATAAATGTTAAGACAGAGCAGCAGCCCTTGAGAGGGCTGCCAAAAGGATGAATGTACCACTTTGTCCCAAGATCTTGTCAGATCTTTAAAGCTGAGCAGATATGGTAGCTGGGGGAGAGACCTGCAGGGAACACATAGGCTGTGCAGGCATTGGTGATTTACATGTAATTCAGTTTGTGCATGGAGATCCTCTTATAGCCTCTAATTCATCTTTTCTACACAGCAGTAACTCAGTGATGTGGGAGCAGCAGTGCATCCTAGCTCATGCAAGTGACAGAATTCAGCTTTGGACTGGGAATTTTCAAAGGAGCCTAAGGGGAGGTAGGTATTCAAACTTTTTTGCAGTTCAGTGGGGAAACGGGTACCAACCTCCCTTAGGCTCCCTTGAAAGTCCCAGCATAGGTCTCCATACACTTCTGTAAGTGCACTGAACCCTCTGCTAGATGTGATTAGTGCAGCTGGGTTGGCACCACTCTCATAGGAGGCCACTTGCCCTTGACTGCCCCGAATAGCTTCATGGTGATAGATGTGACGGAAGAGGGAGACGAGCTTTTCACGAAACACATCAGACAAGAAAGAGAAAGAAATAGAAAAAAAGGAGGAAGTCTGCTAAGGCCCCCCACCCCCACTCCCCCCGCCAGTCCTTAGTCGCAGCCTTGGGAAACCTGAGCTAGTGGCAGAGAGTAGAAGGGAGAGCCATCAATAGAATATTTGAGAATACGAACTTGACAAGATTTAGACAGTGGTAACATGATGAATGCAAAGCTTTTGAGATACAGATTTTGAATCCCTGTGCCAAATTCTGCCTCAGCCACGCCAGTTTACGTCTGGATTAACTTGGTTTAGGTCAGTGGTATACCTCCTGATTTTCATTATGAGCAGAGCAGAACTGCAGCTCATAGTTTCACTGACCACCAGGTTCTCATTAATGTCCTTAAGTCTGTGTCTCAATTAAAAAATATGGTTTTATAACCTGGCACTAGGAAAGGCCATGAAGCACAAATCCCAAACCTAGCACCTGCTGCATATATTTTATAAGGTAAGGAGTTGATTGCCTCTACAGAGGGTTTGGGAATAAAACACATCTAATAGTCTCAGAGGGGATTTAATATTAGTTTTACGTCTTTTTTACTTCAAAGCCCAGGCCCGCGCAACTTGTATGTGCTGCTTGCCACTGTTTCTTTTTTATATATATCAATCATTCTTCTCCTTTAGATGCAGTGCCAGATTCTGCTCTCGCTTACACCCATGTAAATGCAGAATAACTCTTTTGAAGCTAGTGAAGTTATCCCAGGTTCACACTGGTGTAGCTAAGAACAGAATTTGTCCCTTACTGGCTCAGATTCATCCCTGATGTAACACCACTGAAGCCAAAGGAGCTATAGTAAGACTGCATCTGGCCCAACTTCTGAGTGACCCTAGTGTTTCCTTCAGGTTGTAAGCAGCGTAAGTTAGAGGAAAGTGTGGATAGATAGCAGAAGGCATATGCTATGTGCTAGAAACCTCTAATAAGAGTTCCGTAGTTGTACTGGGCCAATGGGTCTACACTGACTCACACCAGCTGAAGATCTGGCTCAAATTAGGCATTTACAAATGGCAAAAATATATACGCAGTGCAATGACAGCCTTCTAAACCTGTAACTGGGAGCAACGAACAGCAGCCAGAGTTCCTTACTTAGATCCCTTATCGGAATTCCATGATAATAACCCCCTGGGGGAGAAAGCCTTTTCTGGGCAGCTGCGAGGTTCGTTTTGTTCTTTGTTTAATCAAACCAGCTAAGAGCTCTAAAGGCGTGGATTTATATACAATAGAACTGGGAGGCACTGAAGCATGGAGAGGAGGCGGAGCACCAGGTGTCTATGAATGAGCTAACGAGCAACCAGTTTCTGCCTCTGTATCGTTCCTCTGCCCTATCCTCAGAATATAACACACAGCAACACAATGAGTCAGTATTAGCCCAGGCACAGCTGCAGAAGGTCAGGCACTGCCCTTTTCTATGGGGTGTCTTTAATTTAGGGTCCTCGGGGACTCATCTTTCAACCTGTTAGAATGCTGAAACTATGGCTATGAAGGGGAAATGACATCAGTTGGCGAGAGGACAGTCGTCTGAGAAAAGCAGTTCTTATTTTAACCTTTTACACCACGCCCTCCAGCGTGACACTCAGGTAGCCTATCCCGCTGTGGTTTTGTTTTAAGAGCACATAAAAAGCCAAACATGAACCCGGCTCCCTAAAGAGAGAAAAATGGCTTTCGGAGGAATGTGTTGCATGTTAAAATCTAGTAGGGGAAGAATAATAATAAAGGAGGCAAAGATGAATGTGTGTTTACATTCGCCAGCGGTATTGTACATAGAGATAAGATTATCTTCACGCCACTCTACGCTCAGGCCCATAGAGCCTTACATCTTTTTGACTTGCTCTGACAAGCCACAATGCTGTCTTTTCGTCTGGACTATTATTTCCACCTACTTATATTGACTTGGCCTGTGCAGTCTGGTTTGGCAGTGAACATTAGATTGCACAGCCAGCCCCTGCGGGTGAAGTCAGTGCCTTGCAGAGGGTTAACCCCCCCACCCTACCCCATCCTCCACTTTTGAACAATTAACAAGTGGCTTTAATGGTCTATTGAAGGGAGTCCCCATTTAGTGTTTCTCAGCTGGAATGGTGGCTGTCATTGTTGGCAGCTGGAGCTGCGGGGACTGAGCCCCTCTGAAAACCAGCCCCATCATGTTTGGCTGTTGTATGTTTGCTCCTGAGGGGTGATGGGCTGCTGGCATTTTTTTTTTAAATCAAATATAGCACCTATCAATTATTTTTTGGTAAAGAAATCCCACCTCAGATGCTGTCACTTTGTATGTGTAGCGGCACCTCGTTGTCCATGGGACTCCGCACCACAGGAACACATTGCAGCATATCGCCGTCCAGCAACCACAGCATCTGCAGCTGCTGTTTTGGAAACACTAATCCCCAAAGCTTCACCTTTGCTTCAAAGGGCCTCTTTGAGCCTTGCCTTTTATGCTGAAAACGTCCTTTCAAACACGTGTTGCTGTCATAGCGGCTCCTAGGTCTCCTGCTGCATTTCTAAATGGCAAGTCACTTCAGGCTTCTTACACTTCGTTTCAGACGCACTTCTGTATGTGGGCAAACAGAGCAGCCAGTCAGCACCTGCTTTATTAAGCAGAGGAAGGTGGTCAGGACACAGGGAGCTGTCTTTTATACTTTCCAGGGATTCTTCAACCTGGTCAGCCACCTGTGATGGGCAGAAAGTCCTTTGATTTTACATGTCGCTGGAAGCAGAGCGTGTTTAACAATGCAGTGGCAAGGGGTAACTGTCAACATTGGCCATGATGAATGCAAGTTCTGGTGGCCAATTTAAACCTATGATCTTCTGACCAAGAGCCAAACTGCCATCAACTGAGCCGTAATGATATTTACAATTGGTTAATGTAGAGATTTCAGGCGACGTGTAGTAGCTGAGTGACATGGTACATCAGAGGTGCTGCCTCTGTGGGTGCACCGGGACTTATGCACACACTAAAAAAATAGCGGGTACTCAGCACCCACAGGGCCGGATTAATCTTTTGTGGGCCCCAGTGCCTGGACCATGGCCCCGCCCCACCCATGCTTTGCCCCAAAGCCCTGCCCCTGCTTGGCCCCTGCCCCCAATGCCCCAGCCTCACTCAGCTTCTTCCCCCCGCAAGGCCCTGCCTGCTGCTCCTCCCAAGGCCCCGTCCTTGCTCGGCCTCTTCCCCCTGAGGCCCCGCCCACCACTCACATGGGGTGGAGGGGCAGAGAGGAGCACTCACTGGCAAAAAAAAAAAAAGTCAGCACCTGTGTGTTACATAATAAGCTTGAATGGATTTTTGAAGGTTTAAATGTTGTTAAAAGCTTGAGGACTTTGGCCCTGGTTCTGAGCTCACTTACACTAGTTTTCTACTGGTGAAATTCCATGGTCTGATCCATAGTAATAAATTTTATGCTCTTTTGGGGGCAGATTTTTTGGTTTGACTAAGATGCTCTTAGCACAAGAGCAAGGGGGACAAAGGCTGCTCTACATCATGTTAGAAAATGTTGATCTTGTAAAATTATTTCTTTCCAGGTTCTGCACCAAGTGAAGTGACTCAGGATGCCCCTCAATGATGACCAGAACAGTGATTTTGATTCTTCAAGGCTATCTGAAAGCACAGGTTCTTCCAGTGACTCTCAATATTCAAGGCAGAGTTTTGCTACTGAGCACAGTGGGATCCTGCTCCATGAGTGGGGCTCCTAGGGGCCACCACAATAATCATTTGGGTTTTATTATCTCCTTTCTTGACTAATAGCTGTTTTCTTTGAACTCAACATGCTTGAGTCTTCTCTCACTTACAGTGGTATAACTCAGTTGGCTTTAGTGGAGTTACTCATAATTTACACCCGTGGCAGTGACATAAGGATCAGGCTTGATGCTTTAAAATGCTGAGAAGGGTTAAGAAGGGTTGCTGTAAAAAGATCCTGTATGTGTGTGCTTTGAATCCTATACTTTCATACACAGATACTCCACCAGTTGGTGGTGCTACTGCAAGGTACATTTCTTCTTCCAGTGTGAAGAATATGCAGATACCAAACCAAACTGGGTAACACTGTGGCAGTGAACAAGGTTACTCCAGTCTCATTTCTAAACCTTATACAGCCTTCTCTATGGGAGGGTTAAAGATTCAGAAATCCATCTGAACTTTTTTGCTTGCAAATGTACTTAAAGTTATAACCTCTGCTAAATCATTTCCCATATAACAAATAATACCTAGCTCTTATATAGCGTTTTGCATCCATAGATCTCAAAGTGCTTTACAGCAGAGGGCAGTATCATTGTATCATTTTACAAATGGGGAAACTGAGACAAAGGGAAAGTAAGTGACTTGCTATTCAATTTATGCATTTGTAATAGACGTGGGAGAACACTGGAAAGTGTCCCACAAGCATTTACTTGAATTTAAAAATGCATTTGTTTCATGCCCCCTTTTGTGTTTACTTTCCACAGACATTCAAGCCACCCCTTTTTTCTTGCACCAGCGCTAGCAGGAAATGAATTCTCAGCTTGCACACACAGGTATTAACACTGGAAGTGGGAGTTGGGCACCTAACTATGCAAAATACCAGCCACATTTTATTTGGGATAGGATGGCACTTGACAGGCTGGGGAGGGAGTGGGGCATGGGGGGGGAGGGGGATGCAGGTAGGTTCCAAAGCCCCTCCTTCACATCGAAGCCTTGGCACAGAGGCGGTTAAGGTCCTGAGTCAGCAAGCACTTAAGTCTTGGATCTAGGTGTGAAGGTAGAAATGAGTGCTGCATACCTTACTTCTTCTTCCTGGAACAGGTGGATGAAGAGGGAATGAGCAGACCAACCAGTGGACCGGAGGCAGCATAGGTGGGTGGTGGAGGTTAGTAATTTGCAGTGGCCTTGTGGCACAGTCTAGCCTATTCTGAAAAGGCTAACTGGTGTCATGTGTGTGTAGGCATACAGTCACTTTAAGTTGACAAAGGGACCAATCCTGCAGGCTTCCTTCTCACAGATCTCCAACTGAAATCAGGAGATGCAGGACTAAAATGAGCAGGATTTTGCCTCATTCTGCCCGAAACCAGGCAAAAAGAAAAACAGCCTATAGATGACATTGCTCTTCTTATTAGCATTGAATACTTTCGTTTAAACAGACCTTCAAACACGTTCTCTTTAGACACTAGTGTCTAAACAGTAAATCTATTTAATTACTGTAACACAACTAGTGTCAGCTAAACATTCTGCAGGTCTGACAAGGCTTTATTTTTGTTTAATTCTTGTGAGGCAGGATAGACTATTCCAGTTCTGTAAGAGTGATAAGGAAAGCCAAATTTAAAGGCAGTTTTAGATCCTGGCTTAGTTTCTCTGCTTCACCAGATTTACACAGGCATGCATGGCTCCGTAATTCTCTGCCAGTGCAGGTTAGAGACACCTAGATTAGGTTAGAGACACTTATATACTCCAACTGGCAACAATTCTCTAGAAATTGCCCATCAGCTAAGCATAGCTGGAACACAGCATGCCCCCATCACTTCTTCTTGTCCCTGCCATACATCACCCCATTCCTGATATTCTCCTTGCATGGGCACTCCAGAGATGGTGGTGTCTGAGCCAGTGACATTGGCTCTATGCCTGCTGGGTACACCCCCACACTGGGGGTATCCCCAGCAATGGGGATTCATCTGGTGTCCACTCCCTTTGTACCACATTAGCAGCACACAGGGAGGGTAAGAGAATCTATCTCATTGCATTTACCCAGTCAATGAAATGCAATTGTTATGCATAATGACTCTTTGATCCTTTTTGTCATTTATTAAAATTGCCATTGATTAAAGAGTTAACTCAGCTAAGCAAAATGCATAAAGGATGACATTTGAGTAAGATCTGAATGGAAGATTGCATTTGATTCTTGTGCATCAATACATAAACAGATTAATTTACCATTTAATTTTTTTTCCAGCTCACTGCCTGAGATTTTTAAGAAATGTGTGCACTCTCTCTTTGGGATTTCTCTGTCTCTTTCGCCCTATCTCATTGCTACATACCCCAAAGCCATAATATCCTATTTGCCTCGCTGTAATCATGTCCCATAAAATGATTATGTTGCGATTAACAGATTTTATGACTTTATCTGATTTACAAGATGTAGGCAGCCACAGCTTTTAAAGCAGGAAATGGCTACAGACAGATGAAAAGTAAATGGAATTAAGTTAAATAAAGCAGGCAGCCTTTGCTCTGACTGATCATGAAAGTATTTTCTAATTTAGCTTTGTTTTGACCTTGACAAACTAATTTTCAAAGATGAAATCATGCAGACAAAATTACAGCTATGCAAAGAAGCCATGATGCACATTGTGTTAACTTCTAAGGTTCCCAGGTTCCAAGTATCTTTAGTAAGAATTTGGGGTGGGAAAAGGTTGAGGGAGGATTTCATAGGGCTGGACTGTCGCCCTAGGACATAGCCCATAATAAAAGGTGGCACTTTGCTAGACTACCCCATGAGCATCCTAGGGAATTGATTGTGATTCAGGATGCCACTAGTCCCTCCCTGCTCACTGAGGGGAATTCATTTGCAGTTGGCCAACCTGCTATGTGTGTGTGGAGAGGAAGAGGGAGTATGGGCCAAGGCTCCACTTCTTTCCCACCCGCATGCTCCATAAAAGGAGTAAGCAGGTGTGCGATGTCCCTTACTCATAAGAGTCCAGTGTCCAGGTGGCTCACATTGAGGTGGGGGGGCGGGGCGGGGAGTTGCTTATTTGACCACATAATTATAGGGAATGCTGGAATTTCTCCATATATGGTTACAGTGGACATTACATTCCATGTTTTACATGGTTGCTTTTTCAGTATCCATGCAAAACATGCTGATGGTCTCAAATAGACCAAAATATGCTGGATGGCTCAGTGGATAGACAACTGGTTCCATTAGGAAGTACAAGCTAGGTCAGGTGTCAGGGCCAGCCTTAGGGAAACTGGCAACCTGGTGGTGTAGCTAGGCGGGGAGCGGGACCTTCACCGACACAGCTTCCTGGGTGAACTTTCTTTGGCGCCCTTTACCTACTGCTCCCTGAGCCACGGGCAGCCACTCAGCAGGCAGAGCAGCAATGGGTGGAGCCACTGCAGGGGAGGGCAGAGAGGGGACGTGTGTGAGTGCCAGATTCCCGCCTCGCAGCCCCCTTTATCTTCTCCCCCGACTTACCAGGTGGGCATGGCTTTTCTGCAGCCTCTTGACCCCAGGTGTCCCCCCAAATGTGATGCCCTGGGCAGTTGTCTATGTCACCCACTAGTAAGGATGGCCCTGCCCATTGTGTCCAAAATCTATTATCATCCAATGGCTGTGCCATATGTGAAGAGAATTTTAGGGCTAGATTCTTTGCTCACCTCTAAAAAAATACATAATTAAAAAAGATGGAAAAGGCTGCAAACATGCCTTTTCTACACCAAAGTCGCTCCTTTTTCTAGACCTACAATTGAATTTTAAAAGAAAATTGGCTATACATATCATCACTGGAATCCTGCCGTGGAAGAATTATACAACCTGACAAAAGTCCACAGGCAAATCAAACTTTCCAAAACAAAGTTTGAGTAAAATTTACATTTTAGTTTCTCCATCAGAGGCATCAGTGCAAAGTATCTTTAGTAAAAATTTGGGGTGGGCAAAAGTTGAGGGAGGATTTCATAGGGCTGGACTGTTGCCCTAGGGATAGCCCATAATAAAAGGTGGCACTTTGCTAGACTACCCCACGAGCATCCCAGGGAATGGACTGTGCGCAATGTTTGAGTCACAAATGAATCTGGACCATAGATTCTTCAGGGATCCACCCAGTGGATATGACATCATGATTACATCAGGCTGACCAGGAAATCCCAGATTGTCTGCTTCATCTCATTTATGAGTCATCAGGATGCATGGGTCAAAATGACAAAAATTCACTCTTCCTCATTATATTTCCATACAAAAGTAGTTTGCTGACTTTGTGTTAAGGTTATTAGACTACACACCCCACCAAAACAAAGCAGAAAAGAGCAAGGAAATAAGCAATTATGGCATTGGACACCTCAGCTGCACTCCATTTCCCTTTCTGAGCTCAGCTATCTGCTTTCCACAACCCATAGGCCACATTATCTTCACCCTTATGGGGAACAACCCACAGGCACCCTTGAACTCTGCCTGGTTTTACTGGTTATATGATCATGAGTTACAGGATTGGTATGGTTTCCAGTAGTCTCACCATATATAGCATTGTATTGTCAGCAGGCAAGGTACAACATCAGATTTTAAATGGTGACTGTAAAATAAATTTATCCGTAATGTTTAGGAACAATTTTGTGCACAGGTGATTTCTGTTGTTAGTGATTGTTCTAAATTTGGTATGCAAATCTAGGCAGAATGTAAAGGTTTGAAGTCTGTGCACATGCACTAGGCAGAATGTAAAAACATGACCAACTGAGTGTGCTGGTGTACTATATTGGTGGTTGAAGGTAAAGCAGCCTGTTGTTCCGGATAAGGGTAGAACTGTGGAGGTGATGGAAGGGAGGTAATAGAGGATGAGAAAGGGAAGTGATGAGTGGAGTGTGAATGGGGTGCTGAGTGACTTAACTGCTTATTTCCTTGCTTTGTACATTTGTGTATTGATGGGATGTTGCAGTCTAGCAACCTGAACTCAAGGCTAATGACGATGAAAGATGAAATGTTGGTTTTCTGTTACAACCTGCTGATATATATGACTTTAACACTGAGGATTAATACTCCTTTGGATTGTTTTATGCTTTGTACTGTATATCTTATTTCCATTGTAAAAATAGTATTTAAATAAAGTAATAATCCCTTGTGTCGTCATAGAGATTTATAGGTATTGAAAGAACACTTAAACTGAGAGGAGTGGGAGAAGGTGGCAGTCCCACTGACTTCCGCTAGAGTTGGGTGGGCTCAGCACTTCTGAAAATCAGGTTCTGTGCATCTTCATAGGGCACCTAAAACCAGATGCACCCACAATTAGGGAATGTTTTTGAAAATTGGGGGGCCTTAACCTCTCTATACCTTAGTTTTCCCATCTATAAAATGGGGATAAAAATCCCTTTCTTCACAGGGCTTTGTGAGGCTAACTTCATGAATGGTTGTGAGGTGCCCAGATACTACACTGATACAACTATAAATAAGTACATACTGAGGCATGGGATCCTTCCAAATCCAGCTGATGACTGGCTTCTCCCATGCAGAACCTGTGACAAAAATAGTAACAAACAATTACTCGTCAGAATCAATGATAATATATTCATATTTTAATCCCCCATTTCAACCTGATGGAGCAGACTGAGACTAGACCTTTCAAAGAGGTCTCATGGAGTTAGGCTCCATCTTCTGTGGGCACCATTATACACCTATGGAAGTCACGGCCTAAATAGCCAAGAGACCTCCCTGCCTCCCAGCAACCTCTTCCCATAACCACTCCTCCTCAGCTTCAGTGGTCTTTCATGGCCCATAAATCTCTGTGATCAGGCATTTATTATTTCACTGAAATATTACTTTATTGGTGAAATAAGATACACAGTACAAATACAAAACATTCCAGTTGAGACATAGCTGAAAGCAGCACTGTGTAAGGGACCCAGATGGAGGCTGTCTTGCCAAGCAGTCACAGCTGGGCTGGTGTCCAAAAGTCATAGAGAGCCAGAAGGCTACAGTCAGCAACAGGGATCAGAATAATTGCTAGAGCTGGGATCAATAGGCAAGAGTCAGGGTCAGAGACCAGAGATAGTTACCAGGCTGGAATCAGGAGGCAAGAGTCAGGCTGGGGTCAGAGACTGGCAATCAGACAGCAAGGTGAGGTGTGTGGCATCATAGAAAACCAGGTATCTGCATGGTTACCAGCCAACTTCCAGGGCCACCCTCCAGGGTTAAATAGTGGCCCAATCAGAAGGTCACAGGGTGCTAGTGCTCTGGTTCCTTTGGGTGGTATGGTCTGTGGTGTCTCAGCTCTACAGAGCTCCTAGGCTAAAAACGTGACTTAGCCTGCAGATAGTGGTGTGGGAATAGGTAGTGTCCCAGGCGTGAGAGAGCTGGGTTCTAAGCCCATAGATCCTTACGCTATATATATATAGACACACATTGTTATTAAGAATATTGACATTACATCCTTCATCTTGAATCTCATCATTTTGATGAAGTATTTATATAAAGAACTTAAGTGCAGGATAGGATATGACCTGTCAGGGCAGATAATACACAGTAATTTGCAGCAAGTGACAGATGCCAACTACCTCTGCTTCCAAGAGATATTCTGTTACTTTAGTGTAACAGGTTTCCCTGTTTTCATTTCATCCTACCAAAAATCCATTTATTAGAATGCATTTAAATGGAGGATGAAGGTGTGTTGCTAGGTTTCCCTATTAAGAATATTCATGTTGGCATACATGTAACTCTTTAGGGGCTTGATCCCGCTTGGTGGTGAGCTCTAGCCTGAACCAGCAAAAATAATATAGTGGTATTTTAGTCTAATCCAGGTTATTTGCCTATATGTAGAAGTAAGTGAGTGGGGTTGAGCAGCCTGTTATGTACAGGCAGGCAGATTGGCTGATGTAGTGTTCCCTTCTGGCCTTAAACTCTATGATTCATGAGCATGTGCTTAACTTTAAGCATATGAATGGTCTCATTAATTTTAATCACATGGCTAAGTGTTTTTGTGGATCAGGACCACAGTGCTCAGCATCTTGCAGGATTGAATGGTAGAAGACCAGCCCATCAGTTCTGCTATACACACATCCTTGTCTAACATTGTATTGTATCCATGAATTCCCGTAATAATAATACCTACCGCTTCATAAACATTAACTGTGATTGTGGCCAGACAAGTGATTGTGTATAAATTACACCTACTTACTTAACAGGTCTGCAAGGTACATAATGTACATAATTGGAAAACACTTGGTGTTGAAAAGAAGAATTTGTAGGAAATTGCTTTGAGTTCTGATGTTTATTTCCTCCCACAGAAATACATGAGAGGAATTAAACATCAAAATCTATGCCTCTGATGTATAATTCCACCCACATGCTGTATTTTTATGAGAGGATTTAAACATTAGGTTGAAAGCCATTAGGCCAACATTTTCAAACTTGAGTGTCTAAAGTTAAGTACTAAAATAAGTGGGATGATTTTCAGAGGTATTGAGCATCCACAACTACCACTGATATGTCCTTGTATCATTAGTGTCCATTGGCCATTCTGGAAGGGTAAGTTAACATGCAGAATGGTAGAATAGGAGTAATATGCCCATTGGGTAAGATCTCCCTATTTTCTAATAAATAAATAAATTAAATAAAATCCAACACTTTTATTTTTAATAGTATGCGTATCCTTATGTTGCTCCGGAAGTTTGGATCTTGTCTAGGCTGTGTCTTCCTGTAAGCTCCTAGGGTCTGTTAGAAGACTTCAGACCCACAGTGTTGATGCTGAATGTGGCTGCCTGCCTTCTTTATGGTTAGGCTGCCGTGAGCACATCAGGCCCATGCCCAAGTCCTTCCACTGGGTCCCAGTCAGCTTTCAATGCTAGTGTAATGCTTTGGTCATAACGTTCAAAGCAAGTGATGGACCCCACCCCAGCTGCATCAAAGACTGAATTTCAATTCATGAACTGTTGTGGCACTGCGATCCTCTAGGAACTGCACTCCTCTAGGACAATGCTGATCACAAAGCCCAGGATGAGATGTGTGAGACCTGGGCACAAAGCATGTTTGATCCAGGGGATCTGGCTACAGAAGAAAATCCCAGAGGAGATCAGCCAAATCCAGAGTCTAACCATCTTTAGGAAATGCTGCAAAACCTTCCTCTTTGAAAAGGCCTTCCCACCATAAGAATGAAACAACACTGACACCCCTTTCTACCCAGTAAACCCCAACACACCAAAACCAAAGGAAATTAACAGTCTAAAACACCAAATACACACCTCCCACACCTCAAAAAAATGCACCCCCAAGTAGTGTCTCTACTTTACTATTGCTTTTGATTTTACATAGAAGGTTCTCAGATACTGCAATGATGGGTGGCAGTCTAAAACTCTTAGATAGATCTGGGGCCAAATTCTGCTCTCACACCAGTGTAAATGTGGAGTAACTCCACTTAAGTCTTCCATTAAGAGCAGAAGTTGGTCCATTAGCATTACAGAATTACCAAATCCTCTCCTGGATGAATGTCAGGAATCAGTGACTGCAGCAGAGCTAGTCTTCAAGCATCCTCATCAGCACAGCTAGCCTGCAGCAGGCTGCCTGATTGGCCACACCACCTGATTGGCTGGAGGGACCAGCACGCCAGCTCTTAAGCCAGCAGCAGCTTACGGGCTGCTCAATGCTCATGTTCACCACTGTGACTGCTCCTGTGTTACCTTGTTCTTGCTGCCTCTACTTGCTCCAGTTCCTGATCTCTGGCTTGACTCTGGTAGCCAGTTCCTGCCTTCTAGTTTGACCCTTGGCTCCAAAACCTGACTACTGACGCCAAACCTAGTCCTTGGTGCCCGATGCCTTGCTCCAACAACTAGCTCTGATGCCTGCTCTACCACTAGGCTAGACTGTTCTTGTCCCACATGGCTGACAGTATAAAGGAATTTCTCTCCTTACATTTCCTCTTTTCCCATTATAGGTCTTAAATGCTAATCTCTTTAATTTTATAAGGCACTAAAGAATATTCGTTTTGTATGGAAGCTTTTATGGGTGTTGTCTATTGTTTTCTTGCAAATTTGGGCCCTGATCCTACTCCCTTTGAAGTTAATGGCAAGATCTCCTTTGGTGTGAAGGTGAGGACTGGGCCATTTGAGAATAAGGAGATGGTACATAACAGAATATCAAATGTGGAAAAACTCCCTCTTGGTTTCTGTAGATACAGAAGGCCAAAATCATGCAGAATCATATTTGACTTAGAATCATAATTATTTGAATAATCAGGAATGTCTAAAGTGTCTAAAACAGGCATTAATTTCAGATTATCTTCTACACCCATTTTATTGCTTTCCTTTCTCAGTATCTATAACAACCTAAAGGCCTAGAAGCAGGGTCTGGGGCAACCGTTTCCTCATTACTACCAAGGACCCAGGTAAGGTTGCCTCTGAGAAATACTGAGAAGCTAAGCCCTGCAGGAAGTCATGCCCTAAAGGGGATGAGTGACAGCTCTCTGTGATACTGGCTGGCACAGTCCATATAAATCAGAAAGCCCTTTCTGGGATTTGTCTAGCAATGCCTCAGATCCCACTTGTTGTAACTCACCTGAATCCCAGACTCCCAACTTTGGCCTTGTTCCTGACCCTGACCTTGGTATAACATCTTTGGTGTAGGACCATTGCTGACCATGCTGCAAGATCCTGGTCCGGCTTGACCTGGATTCTCGCCTCACACTCTCAATTTGGTAATGGACTCTGACTCTGTGGTTTTGAGATGAGCTGCCACAGACTGATCTTTGTCTGTGCAACCCAGATACTAAGCAGCTCACCGCATGCCCACAGGCTGCCTGTGACCTGGCTCTGGCAGTATCCTCACACCAGCTGCTGCTGCTGAACAGTGATTTGCTGTTGTTTCATTACTTTCAATTTTGACAATGACATAAATGTAAAATTGACCATAAAGCTGACAATACTTCCACAACAGAAAGGAAATATTGTCATATTGTGATATTCTTCATCTTTTATGGGTACCTTCGTGTCTCTCATACTATATATTTATTCCATAATAGAAAGGCATATTCTCTATCGTCATTGCTATTACATGTGGATAGATTCAGTACACCACATCTTAGCTGTAATTTACATATCTGATTTGTTCAATGCCCCTCTAGCTTTTTGTTCAATAGGGTGGAAATTTAAAGCAGAGAATAGTATTTATGATTGTATATACTGCATCTAATTATGCCATTAAGAAAAGACATTTTTTAATTTGGAGTTTTAGTTTGGAGCATTATTACATTATATATCTGTCCATTCAGAATAAATAACAATTATTGATGACATATGAAGTCATATAAGTGTGATTATGGTGTATACTTATGGGAAGGTCATAGAGAACATTTTCTTGTGAAGATTAATAACCCTCCAGGAGCAAAACGCAATGGGCAGATTCTCTCCCCTGGAATTGGCCTCTCTGTGATGCTCAAGATGTGTAAAGGCTCTGGATACTGCCCTGAATCTGGTTAGCTAAGAATTCACCCAGTCAGTCTGAGACTGGCATAGCTAGTTCCTATGCCAGCCTGCCCTCCTGGCCCTAAGAAGCATGCCAGTGGTGGGAGGAGGTATGCCTGGAGTGCTTCTTGCCTGCCTCCAGCAATTTTCAGCTGGCAGACAAGCCCTAGACTGCGGTAACTTTTAGCAGAGCCAGGGCTGGCGCTGCACAGGGAAGAACAGTCAGAGAGTTGTAATTGCTCCCTAATAGCCTGCCCTCTCTCCTCCACTCAGCAAAGTTTGATGCAGGAGAGAACCTGACCCAATTTTTCTAAACTTTGTTATTAACTTATTTTCCTCCAAACTATGCCAGAAATACATATCTTGGTCCATTCCGCTTCAAATGAGGTTGCACCAAGTTGGCCAAGAATTTTGGGGCAGGCATGCAAAACAATTTTTTACTTCTTCCCACACCTTCTCAAACGTAATCAGCTCATGTCCAGGCCACTATGCATAGCCCCAAAAATAGGATTTGCTGGAAGTTCTTCTCCGACTTAGCTAACTTATTTTACTTAAAAGTTTGTGTGAGAGGAACCTGTACACTGATAGATTTTAAAGCCAGAAGAGACCATTATGGTCTGATCCAAATAACACAGGCCATTGAATTTTCATCCTCCTAGGGATTCCAGTAGGAACATAGCTCCTCCTTCTCTGCTCAAAGAAGAGGGTGAGTTCCCATTCCCTTTCTTTTCCTCTCCTGATCTTGTGGGAGCTCAGCCATCCCCTCTCCTCTTGATTCCTCACTGGCAAATGAAGTGAGGACTCAGCATGTTGGAGAATTTGAAGTTGGAGAAGCAGGAGGAGCTGGTGGCTGGTGAGGGAATTTGTGAAGCTTTTACTGCCTATGTGTAGTAGAGCACCAACATGACAAATGATGGGATGAATTGTTTCCTGCTGGGAGTCAGTCGCCTACCTGTTTCCTTATTTCTACAGGCAAATCTCTGCCCCTATTGGCCAGGGGGCAGAGCAGGAAAAAGAGAGAGTCTACAGCCTCCTCCTGTCCCTCCTCCTGCCTCCAGAGGAAAAGGGAGACTGTGTCACTTGCCTCCCCATTCCCATATGTAAGCAGTGTCAGGATGAGCTCCACCCTGACATCTGGTGGTGAGGTGTGGCAAGTTGTGGAAAAGAACTTCAGGGGCCGATCTCATTTGCATAGGCACACCCACCCCACCTAGAATGAGACCATAGCTGCCCAAATGGTCACTTTGGCTGCTGTGGGGTCCCCAGTGTCTCTGTTATTGGGGCAGGAAGAATAAATTGTTATTACCCTGATTATGGGAACTGTGCTTGGAACGGTACGTGGCCTTTTGTTATGATGGAGGGATTCACCATCAACTAAGTAGCACTCGCTAGGCAAGGGTCATGGGTTCCAAAACTGTGTGAATGGAGAGATGCTGGGGCATCCATGGGAACGTTGGTGGCTTCGAACTTCCCCAGGTCACCGGCTAAAGTGACCCCGCTCAGTTCGATCTCGAAGGGGGGAGAGATGTGACGAAGTGGGACTGTTCTTAATGTTTCCTCTGAATAGTGTGGGGGTGCCTCAGTTTCCCCTAGGCAGTTCTTAAGTATCTAGGGGGTGGAGTAAGGGTGTCTGATCATTGCAGAGCCCTAGAGGGCAGGTGTGTGCAGGGGTCTGGACACAGAGAATGGCTGACACCCTGTTTCCTGGCAACTGATGGCCTGGGCCCTTCCCCCCCTGCAAGGTGAGAGCTGAAGGGTTGGAGAACAAAGGAATCAGGTGACCACCTGGCCCGGGAAAGGAACAAAGCCCAGAGCAGGGGGGGCTGGAGGGAGTTTCAGTTTGGGGCTGGCTGGGACATGGAGTGAAGTGCAGACGTGGTTGTCTGACTCACTGCCCCCAAAATGGACCCAGCTGAGGGGTCCCGTTCTCTGCACCTGCAAGCTCTGTTTTAGACCATGTTCCTGTCGTCTAATAAACCTTCTGTTTTACTGGCTGGGTGAGAGTCACGTCTGACTGCGAAGTTGGGGTGCAGGACCCTCTGGCTTCCCCAGGAGCCCCGCCTGAGCGGACTCGCTGGGGGAAGCGCACGGAGGGGCAGAGGATGCTGAATGCTCCGAGGTCAGACCCAGGAAGGTGGAAGCTGTGTGAGCTGTGTGTCCTGAAGACAGGCTGCTCACAGAAAGGCGACTGCCCCAGAGTCCTGACTGGCTTCATGGGGAGCAGTTCCAGAGCATCGCCCAGGGACTCCGTGACAACTGGTGGCAGTGGTGGGATGTACTGCACCCCGTGGATGGCGCTTCCTGCAGTAAGTGACTGGGGAGCAGTAACACGAAGGGGGATTGCCGAGGACCAGGCCTGCTGAAGGCTCAGAAAGGAGCGGTTTCGGGGGGCGGTTAACCCCTGGGAGTGTGTGACCAGCGAGAAGGACTGTGCAGTAATGGGGTCCCCCTGGGGACTGCAGTGAGCAGTCTCAGGGGCGGAGGAGTCTGCAGCTCGACCCTGGCAAAGAGGTGGTGACCTCGAAAAGGGCTGGCACACTAGGGGTTCTCCCTGGAAACCGTGGGGAGCTGAGAACACACGGGCCTGTGAGTCCACAACAACTTGGGAGGAGCGGAGTGATGGCCTGTCACCGTCTCCTTAAGAAGGACATTGTAACCCTGTGCAAAAAGAGAGGGTTGAGCGTTGGAAAGTTCACCAAAGCAGAGTTAATCGTGCAGCTGGACGAGGATGACCGCTCTAAGGAACAGATTCCTGACCCCAACTGGGGCTATAGCAGGATCTGGGAGCAGCTGGAGTGGGAGCCAGGCGTCGCCAAGACTCCTGTCCCCGACCAGACGGGGGTCTTCACGATCGGGTTCCCCATCGGGGGATCGAGACGGACGGGATTGGAGCTGAGTCTGAGAGAGCAAGAGGACCCTGGGAGACAGCGAGAGCCCGAGAAAGAGCTGCAGAAGCAGCAGCAGCATGAACTGGCGGTGGGGGAGCGGAGAGGCCTAGGGGACCTCCCCGGGGTGAGTGGGGATAGACCCCGGGGTGCCAGTTCCGCAGGGAACCTCGAGACTAAATTGCTGCCCCTGGTTAAGGAGGGGGGATGTGGATGCCACCTCACTGCCTTTGAGCAGGCTGGAGATTTGAACCAGGGGGACCCTGCGGAAAAGCCCCGGTGTCTAGCTCCCTTGCTGGGTCCCAAGGCCATAGACTCCGTCGGCCAGATGGGTGGGGATGTGGACAGGCTCCCACTCCTGACCCCAACCTATATGTCTGTGTGGAGTTTCCTGGGGCCAGGCCCCTCGGACCTCCAGTGGGAGCAGAAGGTGATGGTCAATGGGGAGACATTCTTGGGGTGGCCAAAGGGCATGGGCTGCAAAACCTTCCCACATGCGGCCTGCGAGTGCTATCGACCACCCCTGACCTAAGGGAGGGCGTGAAACTGCTAGGGCCTGGTGTAACTCCTACCAAGGGTATGTCATCGTGCACCTGGAATTCCCAGAGGAGGTTGCTGGGGTAAGAGAAGAGGTAGACACAGCTGCCTTAATATGCCCTGACCCTAAAGGGACTTCTGATGTGTCTGTGCTGATAGGGACCAACTCCAGTCTCTTCAAGGTACTGGCGGATTACTGCAGAAGGCGGGCTGGGGACCAATACCTGAATACCCTGATGATCCATACGTTTTGTGCTGAAGCCTATAGGAAAATTGAGAGCGCTAAAAGGGACACATCTGAGCTACCGCTTGGGGCACTGAAGTACGCGGGCACAACCCCCTTAGTAGTGCCTGCAAGGACGGAGCAAGAAGTGCTTGTCATGAGTACCTGTCTGAAAGGCAGTAAAGGGACGTTAGCAATGATAGAGCAGCCGATGGGAGGAGAGCTCCCTGAAGGAGTGCTGGTCCCCAGTGGAGTCATAACCCTACCTGCTGAAGCCCAGGAAAGGGTGACTATACTGATTGCTAATGAAACGAGTCGTGATATTTTTGTGAAGCAAGGACAAAAGATAGCAGACCTCTTTGAGCCTGAGTCGATTGTAAAACCCCAGTGTGAAACTCAAGTTCCGACAATAGACCCAGCAAAGTTTGACTTTGGAGATTCACCAGTGTCCGAGGACTGGAAAGATCGTCTGAGGAAGAAACTTTGTGAAAGATCCAAGGTGTTCTCACTGCATGAGTGGGATGTGGGATGTGCAAAAGGAGTAGAGCACAATATCAGACTACATGACTCTCGACCTTTCAGGGAGAGATCTAGGAAGATTGCTCTCTCTGAGATGGAAGATGTGCGACATCATCTTCAGGAGCTGGCTGCGAATGGCATCATTACAGAGTCCCGCAGCCCATACGCCTCACCCATTGTGGTAGTCCGCAAAAAGAATGGGAAAATCCGGATGTGTATTGACTACCGCACCCTAAACAGCCGTACTGTGGTCGACCAGTACACTATGCCTCGAGTGCAAGACGCCTTAGACTGTTTGCTGGGAAGCCAGTGGTTCTCTGTGTTGGATCTTCGAAGTGGATACTACCAGATCCCTCTGGGAGAAGAAGATAAGGAGAAGACAGCCTTCATCTGCCCATTAGGGTTTTATCAGTTCGAACGCATGCCCCAAGGGATTTCTGGAGCACCTGCCACCTTTCAACGTCTCATGGAGAAAGTTGTGGGAGACATGAATTTACTGCAAGTGTTAGTTTATTTGGATGACCTGATTGTGTTTGGAAGAACCTTAGAGGAGCATGAAGAAAGACTTCTTAAAGTGCTTGATAGGTTGGAGGATTATGGTCTGAAGCTTTCAATTGACAAATGCCAGTTCTGCAGAACCTCAGTGAAGTATGTGGGTCACATTGTGTCCCAAGAAGGTGTGAGTACTGATCCTGATAAAATAGAAGCACTCACTACGTGGCCACGTCCAAGTAACTACAGAGAACTCAAGACCTTCCTTGGATTTAGTGGCTACTACCGCAGATTTGTGAAAAACTATGCTACGATTGTAAAGCCTCTGAATGATCTTACCAGGGGACATCAGTCCAGCAAGAACAAATCTAAGTCCAAGAATAAGGAGAGGTCCCCAAAGCCTCCTGTGCAGAGACACAATGGCCCCTTTGCACCATTTGGGCCACGGTGGGATGAGAGATGTGAAAGGGCTTTTCGAGAAATCATTACTTGCCTAACTCATGCTCCAGTCCTAGTTTTTGCTGACCCAAGCAAACCATTTATCCTGCATACTGATGCCAGTTTGGAGGGTCTGGGAGCAGTCCTGTACCAGGAAGTGGAAGGCAAATGTAAACCTGTAGCCTTTGCCAGCCGAGGATTGTCTGATAGTGAAACTCGCTATCCCACCCACAAGCTGGAATTTTTGGCCTTGAAATGGGCCATCACTGAGAAATTTCGAGACTACTTGTATGGTGCTCAGTTCCAGGTGTGGACAGACAACAATCCACTGACTTATGTGTTAACAAGTGCTAAGCTGGATGCTACAGGGCAGAGATGGGTGGCCGCCTTGGCTAGCTATGAGTTCAGCATTCAGTACCGATCAGGGAGAAGCAATGTAGATGCAGATGCATTGTCCAGGCGTCCGCAGGCTCCAGAAGTTGCTGTGATACCCACAGATGGAGTGAGAGCTATTTGCAGTGTGAGTCGCCGAGAGCCAGAGGCCCGTGAGGGCTTTCAGGGATGTGTTGCAGAAGCTTTGGGCCTGCCCCCTGAATGCATGCCTTCTGCTTCGGTGAACTATATTGCATTAGACCAATCTCCTTTGCCCATGCTCAATGCGGCTGACTGGCAAGAAGCCCAGCGGCAAGATATTGACATTCGTGATACACTACTTGCCAAAAGGGAGGGGCGAAGCCCAGCTGCGGTTGTCCCACCTAACCCGGAGGGTAAACTACTATTGAGAGAATGGACCAAACTAAAACTGATTCAGGGAGTGCTACACCGAATGACCACTGACCCTTTACAAAAACAACGAGCACAACTAGTACTGCCAAAAAAGTACAGAGCCCTGGCCATGAGGGCCCTGCATGATGACTTTGGGCATTTAGGGATGGAGAGGACCCTGGAACTTATTCGTAGTAGGTTCTATTGGCCCCGAATGGCTGAAGATGTTCGCAGGAAATGTGAGACTTGCGCTCGATGTGTTCACAGGAAAACTCTGCCCACGAGGGCTGCATATCTCAAGAACATCACCAGCAACAAACCTTTGGAGTTGGTATGCATTGATTTCTTGTCTGTAGAGGTAGACAAGAGGAATGTTGGAAACATTCTAGTAGTGACTGACCATTTTACACGGTATGCACAAGCATATCCCACACGTGATCAGAGGGCCACCACCGTTGCTCGAGTATTGTGGGACAAATATTTCTCAGTCTATGGATTCCCGGCTCGGATACACTCTGATCAGGGGCAGGATTTTGAGAGTCACCTTCTGAAGGAGGTGCTGAAGATAGCAGGAATTAAAAAGTCTAGGACAACGCCTTATCACCCCCAAGGTGATCCTCAGCCAGAGAGGTTCAATCGAACCCTATTAGATATGTTGGGAACTTTGCGACCAGAGCAGAAGGCAACCTGGAGCCAGCATGTCGCATTTCTGGTGCATGCCTACAATGCCACAAAGAACGATGCTACGGGAGTCACCCCATATCTCTTGATGTTTGGGCGAGAACCAAGATTACCCATAGACTTGTGCTTTGGTGTATCAGAGGATGGAGATAGCTATGAAACTCATCAGCAATATGTATCCCGACTAAGAGAAAAGCTGCGGGATGCTTATCGCTTAGCTACCGCTGCGGCTCGGAAGAACGCAGACCGCAACAAACATCGATATGATGCTAGAGTGCGTTCACAGGAGCTCCAGCCGGGGGACAGAGTCCTGCTGCGAAATTTGGGTATTGCTGGCAAACACAAGATAGCTGACAGATGGAAGGCAATACCTTACCTGGTGATGGAAAAGCTGGGAGATCTGCCGGTCTACAAGATCAAACCTGAAGACGGTCCAGGGCAAATAAAGACGGTGCATAGAAACCTTTTGCTCCCTGTGGGGAATTGGTAAGCACCCCTTGTGAGATGGGCCACGGCAGGGCCGCCGGGCAGAACAGAGGTGCTAGACCAAAGCCACCATCCAACACAGACAGTGGGCCCCCTGCAGCTAACTTACCCCTATTCTGCACATCTGAGAGTGAGTCTGAGGAGGAAGACACAACCCTGGTGTATCCTGGGATGGAGACAAGATTTCAGTCTCGATCAGCTGAACCAAACGAGAGTTTTCCCTCTTCCGCCCTAAACCCAATGGCGGAACTATTTAGGCCCCTTTCTGATACCCCGGTGCTGCTGATGAGACCCCCCTGTGATGACACACACAGGTTATTGGACAATGGGGACAGACAGGTAGAGGATGTCCTGGGCACCTTGGACCCTCCAGCGTTAGAACTAGGAGTGCAGGGGCCTACGCCAGTAGCCGAGGGACCCTCCAGGGAAGCCTCTCCATCCGTCACTCAAGAGGATGTTCCCCCTACCTCGACAACAGAGATTCTCAATAGACGAGACAGGGTGATAAGACCAGTGAAACGGTTAACTTATGATGCACCTGGGGTGACTAGTGAGGAGCCAATACATTTAGCACACAGGCTTGTGGAAGCTAAAGTGGGCTTCCTGAGGCCCTTTGGAGGAAACCAATGAGTTGGTATAAAGGGAGTGTGATTTGTCGGGACGACAAAGTCTCGGCTGGGGGGAGGATGTAAGCAGTGTCAGGATGAGCTCCACCCTGACATCTGGTGGTGAGGTGTGGCAAGTTGTGGAAAAGAACTTCAGGGGCCGATCTCATTTGCATAGGCACACCCACCCCACCTAGAATGAGACCATAGCTGCCCAAATGGTCACTTTGGCTGCTGTGGGGTCCCCAGTGTCTCTGTTATTGGGGCAGGAAGAATAAATTGTTATTACCCTGATTATGGGAACTGTGCTTGGAACGGTACGTGGCCTTTTGTTATGATGGAGGGATTCACCATCAACTAAGTAGCACTCGCTAGGCAAGGGTCATGGGTTCCAAAACTGTGTGAATGGAGAGAGGCTGGGGACAAGTATTAATACTTGGTGGCATGGGCCCCTTGGTGAGGGCCTTACATGCTAATTGCACTTCCTCCTCTCTCCACTGTGGAATATCAGAGCTAATTTTGATTTCATTAGAAGTCTAGTTATAGGCTGCTGAGCTCACTTTGGGCTGACAGTGCACCAGCACTGGGGCTTCCCTACTACAAGCTGAATTCACCTAAGAGCTGAAATCACTGAGTGTTGTGTTAAGTAGTGGGGGAGCCTGAAGATATATTGTGGAGCAGTTTGCAGGACGGCTGGTGAAGCAGTTCGATGCGGAGCAGTGTGTGGATGGCAGGAGTGGCTTGTGGGCCGTGGAGCTGAGCGAAGGAGTTCGTGGGGCGGCTGGCGGAGCAGAGCGCAGCTGAGTGAAGGAGTTCGTGGGGCGGCTGGTGGAGTGGAGCAGAGCGAAGGAGTTCGTGGGGCGGCTGGCGGAGCGGAGTGCCGCTATGGAGCTATGGGGCAGTCAGCTTCAGATCACGTAAGGTGCCTCTTACCCCCGTCCCATTTCCACCTAGGTTGGGAGGTAAAAGCTCCGCAGATAAACTTTCGAACTCTGGGGCTGCCCTGACCAGGGACAGAGACTTTTGGGGCATTGGACTTTTGGGACTTTGGGTGATTTGGGGTTGCTGGACTCAAGAACCAAAGGGAAAAGGGCATGCCCCAATTTGCCTGGGGTGGGTTCTTTTTTTTTGCTCATGGGTTGTGTTATGAATCCTGTTGGTGGTGTTTCCCCAACATAATGCCACATTGTTTCTCTCTGTTATTAAAAGGCTTTTGCTACACTCAGACTATGTGCTTGCGAGAGGGGAAGTATTGCCTCTTGGAGGCGCCCAGCGGGGGTGGTATATATTTGTCCCAGGTCACTGGGTGGGGGCTCGAGCCGGTTTGCATTGTGTTATTGGAATGGAACCCCTAGATATTGAACCCGGCCCTTGTTGCTGCCAACTCTGACGGGCAGAAGGGTTACACATAGAAAGAATCTAGGGTAATGGTCCTGTCAGTTTCCTCTCCTCTCCTGACACTCCATAGTAGGGCATCCAGGCAGGGTATCGAGGGTGGATTGGAGCACAAGGGTTCCCTTGCACAGAGCCACATTTGGCATGTGCACATTCACATTTATTTGGTTGGCTAAGGGCCTGCTCGGAGATATGGACTCCAGTCAGATACTTTTATTTATTTTGCCCCCGTTCTCTTCACCATGTCCCATCACACTAGATGATGTAATGTCACTATTCCACATGATGTCAATACTCAAAACATACCATCACCACAACTTTGAGCTTCCTCTGCTATACTGATCTTCTTTAACCATTGGTGTTGAGCTAGTGATCTCACAGAGATCTGTGCGTTCACATCTGCCCGGTTTGTTAAAGTCAGTGAGCTAGTGACCTCACAGAGGGCTCAGCCTTATCATCAGCCAAGAAAGCTAGAGGTCCTAAGCCAGTGAGCTCACAAGTCCTTTTACTTGATACTAGCCAAGCAATGTGAAGTGTTGAGCCAGTAACCTCAAAAACGCCTGTTCTTTACCATCAGCCTTCTGCACTAGATAGGGTTAAAAGAATGTTGACAAGAATGATCTAGGGTATAGAAAAACTCTCTTATGAAGAGAGATTGAAAAGATTGGAATTGTTCACCTTAGAAAGGAGAGAAATAAGAGGAGACATGATAAAATCCATAAAATGACTCATCTACAGGAGGTAGATCAGGGGTTCTGTTCTCCCTGTCTCATAGCACAGGACAACGGGCTGTTCAATTAAATAAAAGGTGGGAAATTAAAAAAAAATGATAAAAGGAAATACATGTTGTGTAATGTGTGATTACCACCTGAAGTTGATGAGGCCAAGAATTTAAGATTCCAAAAGGGACCGGGCATTTATATGGATATCAAGAACATACTATTATTGTTGTTAATGATAAATTTTGTGGAAGGGATATTAAACCTCAAGTATCAGGGCTTAAACCAGTCTCTAACCATTAGAGATGAGGCTGAGACCCAATGAGAGGGGGCACATTATTCTATATCTGCCTGCTGTGGGGTTTTTATACTTTCCGCTGAAGCATCTGGTACAGGCTATTGTCAGAGACAGGATACTGAATTAGATGGACCTCAAGTCTGATCCAGTCTGGCAATTCCTTTGCTCCTAAGATGAAGCTGCAGAGCCAATAACCTCATAGAGACCTGTGCTTTCACATCAGTCCATTAAACTACGGGTGCAGAGTCATTAACATCACCAAGACCCATTCCTTGTCATTATCTCGGCAAGCTAGAGATGCATCGGCAGACTTTACAGAAAGCTAAGCTCTCACATAAGCCCAGCAAGCTGGAGGTGCTGATCCCGAAACCTCACAGAGCCCTGTGCCTTGACATCATCCCAGCATTCTAACACTGCTGAGCTAGTGTCCTGAGCTTTTGCATTAGCCCAGCCAATTACACAAGTGGAGCCAGTACATGCACAGAGAGCTGTGCCTTAACATCATCCCAGCAAGCAAGAAGAGTTGAGTTAGTGACTTCACAAAGTTACAGACATTGACACCAGTTTAGCAAGACAATGCTACTGAACCAGCAAATTCAAAAGGCCTGTGCCTTGTGATTATTCTAGCAAAGTAGAGGTACTTAGCTGGTAACCTTGAAAAGGCCTGAACCTTATTGTCAGCCAGCAAGATGAAAATGCTGAGCCAGTAACCTCAGAGAGGCCTGGGTCTTTGTATCTGCCCAGCAAACTAGTCATGCTGAACAGAGGATAAAGTAAGGGGCCAACACAGCTCCCCCACCTCTGCTAAAAGCAGGAGGTGCCCCCCACCCTCTCCAGGCTTCAGGGGACATGCAATTTTTTGGAAAGATAAGTGATAAAATTTCAACCCTGGCAATCAGTTGACATATCTATTTTGGTTTACGTTTTCTAGGCTATCTTTGCAAGGGAAAGGACCTAGAAACTTACTTAAAAAAGAAAAGAAAAGAAAGTTGATTTTCTCCTTTATATTTCTAGGTGCCCCAAACCAGGGGTGAGGGCTCTGCAGGTCCAAAGATTGGCTCTGGTTGCATGGAAAATTTGGGTACAGAAACCAAAGATTTTTCTTAAAGGTGAAAAACACTAGCCTGGATCATAAGAGGGATTATATGTGCTGCACAACGCCAATGCAGAAAGCTGATGGGTGTGCCCAGTGTTTTTCTAAAAGTTCCAGTTACACAGAAATCATATAGAGCTGTTAGGATACTGGGGAATATAATAGTTGTTTGGAAAAGCCTGCTAGACATAAATGGGTACATTTTCTTCTGGGCCTCTCTCAAGCCTGTGTGTGGTGCATTTGTGCACACAAAATTGTGCACGCACACATTTATGCCTGCACATTGCGGGTGCAAACACTAAGATGTGCTATAAAAATTTTGACATTGGTGTGCACATTTTAAATAATCCAATACCTGTGCACGCACAAGTTTTTGCAGTGTCAAATTTGAACACTTATGCATGCTTTGGTGTAAGTCCATTTAAATTGTATGTGCATGTGTTTGCACCTGTATAGCACAGGCAATCTTCAAATGCCTTGTGTTTGAAACTGTGGGCCACAGTACTCTGCCTAATCTAGCTAGTTCTCTTACTAGAACCCAATTTGTAAATGCCTAGAGATTAATTTTACTTTTATATGAAAGTAAAATTAATAGCACCCTGTCTATCCACCTTTAGGGTACCTGTCTGTCCATAGGATCTGTCCTTCTATTGTCCCACTCTCTGCCTGTGGCATCTGTCTGTTCCTCCATTGTCCTATCTGTCTGTCCTGGTATCCGTCCATCTGCCCCCTCATCTCAGTTTCCTTAGCAGCAGGTTGCAGCTGACTCCCTTTTGTGCCATGCTTTTGTCCTTGCCTCGCTTCATGCCGGCTGCTGGGCTGCGAGCTGAGTGGCTGGCTGGGCATTGCCAACCGCACCCTGCGAGCAGCGTGAGTCCCGCTTTGTGACCTGCGGGGCGAGCCACCGCCCCCCACGCCTGGCTGCCTGCTTCCCGCCCCCGTTCAGCGCCCGCACTGGAGAGGGGCGGCTCCCGTCTGCAATTCCGCTAGGCGCTGCCCGCCCCTTCCCAAACCCAGCCGAGCCCGCAGGGAGGCGAGCGAGGCAGGCGGCGAGCTGCCCGGGGCATGTGCGGAGCTGCGGCGGAGGAGGGACTGTGGCTTCCGCTCACGGCCGCGGCAAAGCGGCTGCTCGCCACAGCCAGGGCCGGGCTGAAGGGAACATGAGGAGGAGGCTCCGGCGCCTGCTCTGCGCAGAGAGAGCGGCTCGGCCGCCTAGCCCCGCCGCTGGCTCCGGCCCCAGCCCGGGCACCCTCCGCCACCAAATATAGCCTGGAGCAGAAGGGCACCTTCCAGCCGCACATGTGCGGCGGGGCCGGCGGCAGGGGCAGCCAGCTCGGGGCCCGCGGGCTGTAAATACCGACCCCCCCCCCCCCAGGCCGGGCAGCCCGGCTGAGTGAGGGGCCAGGCGGGGCCAGTCTCCTCGGCGGCCGCACAAAGACGGGGCTGGTCTCCCCGCCACCCCCGGCCAGAGCCGCTTCCCAGCCCGGGGCCACCGGCCAGGAAGGGGCTGCCCAGCACAGCTCCAGCCAGGGGCTCCCCGCCAGCGGGTGCCCGCTGTCCCCGAGCCTTGCCTGCCCCTAGGCGGGGCGGAGCGGGGTAGCTTCGGCTCGCTTCGTCCCGGGGGGGCGGAGGGGGGACTTGCCAAGCGGGGCTGCAGCGGCGCCTGTTCCCCGAGTGCCAAATGTGCCTCAGCAGCCGGAGAGGGGGGTGAGGAGGAGGAGGAGGAGGAGGAAGGAGAGGGGAGGGAGGGGGTCGGGGGCGCTGCGGGTCCCCACCCCAGCGGCGCAAGGGCTGGTGCCCAGCAGATGTGGGCAGAGCGGAGAGGCGGCGGCTGCGCTCCCGCGAGTGCCCCCCGCGCCGTGCCGCCGCCGGAGATGGAGGGCGCTGAGCTGGATGCTGGCCGCGGCCCCGCTCCCCAGCGCTGCCTCTCGTGCGGCTCCCAGCCGGGCGCCGCCGGCAAGGGGGCCGCGGCCCTGGAGGAGCCGGCGGAAGAGGCTCCATCCTCCGAGGTGACAGCGGCGCCGGAGCTGAGGAAGCAGCAAGGGGTGAAGAGGCATCATCACAAGCACAACCTGAAGCACCGCTACGAGCTGCAGGAGACCCTGGGCAAGGGCACCTATGGCAAAGTCAAGAGGGCCATCGAGAGGTTTTCGGGCAGAGTGGTAAGGCAGCCTGAGCCGTTTTTCTTATAGTTTCCCAGGGGGAACACCGCTCCTCGGGTGCATCCTCCCAGGAGCTTGTTAGAGATCAGGCCCCTGAGCGTTATCTCAGAGGAGGTAGAAAGGAAGCTGTGGCATTCAAGAGGTGCCCAAGCCACAAAGCTTCGAGCTGAAATCTCCCCAAAGAATGGGAGAATATGAACCCAGCTCTTTGGCGGTACTGGTACCCATTATACAGCTAGCTAAGGAGTTTGGGACTGGATCGGAATAGCCTCCAAGTGCCTTTGGAACCAGTGTTTTGACTCCAGCCAAATACTTACGATGAGGCAGTTATATACTTGGGCATATTTACCTGGCGCCAAATGATATTTATGATTGGAATAAAATGTGTGTTTTTGTTGGCCTTCACAGATGTGGCCGTCTTCACCAGTAACCTTACCTTTATTTCTAAGGGTGGAAATGTATAGTGCAGTGCAACTTGCAGTGTTCCCTAGCTAATTGAAGTGACCTTCAGAATGGTGTCAGAATATTAAGTGTTATTTTTAAGTGATACAGTGCAGTGATTTGTTGCAGTTAACTTTTGTGATCTGAACTTGGCTGACACCTAAAAAATGCTGGGACTGCAATCCAGCCCCATTGATTTTTACAGTCCAGTTCATGGCTCAGTTTTGTGGGATGGCTCAAGACCTAACACAGCCCAGAGGCCACCCTATAATAACTGGAATCCAGCAAGTCCTCCCACATCTCCTTCAGCCTCATACACAGGGGGACTTGTAATGCATCTGAAGTAACACATACACATTGCCATTTGATTTTCAGTTGAAATACATCTCCACTAGTAGGGTGATGGTACAAGATGCAGGGAGTGCATTAGCGATTGACTGCTCAGAGACATAAATGCTTTTCTGAAGACACCTTAACATAAATTTCATTTGAGGTTGACTGATTTTCAGCAGACTGTACAAAAGCAAGACATTGCCCTAGTGACATACAAGTTTTGTTTCATTGCTGTTTTTGTTTTGGTTGGCTGCAAACCTAGCACATACCCAGAGGAAGAAACAGAAACTGCCAGTGAGGTGGCTTGAATAAGGGACATTTACTTTACAACTAGAGCTATGTGTCAACAGTTAAAATGAGAGTTTCAACCAAGCTGTACAATTACATTATGTGTTCTTTCATTTTACTAGCTCATTTGGAGGCTGGCTAAACAGAAACCAGAGATGAACATCTCTGCACATGCTCACTTCAAGTACAAGATTTTTAATGTTTGCTGTCTTGGCTGGTCTAAAATTTCAGACTAACAGAAGCTAATGATCTCTATTATGGAGACTGATTTTTTTAAAGTCTGATGTTTTTTAGTTGCAAAAAAGTAAGAAACATCTATTTTTAAAACTTGAATAACTTAAAGAAAGATGTTGAATGGGCTTTAATCAGATTTGTTTAGGGGAAAGTCCTCTTCTGAAAAGAGATGAAGTATTTCAAATTTCAGTCTGATCTGAATGTTTGTGGCTGAGGTAGCAAAGCTTGGGGAAATAGAGAGAAAGGATGAAAATCAAAATACAGCTGGATTCTTAAATGAAATAAAAATGTTGCATGCAATCTGTCTACCGGTATTTAGAATACTTACTGGAGTATATTATAGCTTAATTTTATATTGTAAAACTTAATCCTTGCCACATGGCATTTATTTTTATTAATTAAGCTACATTCAATTACAATATAATGTTTTTGCTTGAACTCTCCTGTTTGAGCACATGTGAAATATCTGCATTTTGTCGGTTCTAAAGAAAGAGCTAGTGGCCCTGAACCCAACCAGACATGAAGTTAATAGAAATTACTTTTTTTTTTCAGTTTCCACCCCCGACTCTCGTACTTCGAGCACTAATTTATCTCACAGACCACTTCACCCACAAGAGGAGAATGCAGCAAAAGGGGGCTGGGTCAGGAGAGACACAGGGTTTTCATTCAACTTTTTTTCATTCTCATTTCTTTCTTCCCTTCTGTTCTCATTAGTCATCAGTATTTATGGCATCTTTGAAAAGGCTTGAATAGATTCATACTGTGACCAGCAGGGGATGCACAGAGAGCAGTGTGGCAGGCACCATTCCATTATGTCTTAAGCACAAATTGTCCAATAACCAGAAGCTAGGTTTCAAGAGTCCCAAGGTCACTCTCTAACCTGGTTGTTTGCTTCCAGTCATCTTTTTTCACTCAGCAGTATGTAAATAGTTCAAGCTGTATGGCAACAGATTGCAAACCTGAACCTTGGAAACAACATTACATTCCCAGTTATTAGCCCTGTCCAAGTGATCTGCGCTAACATATTTGGCCTTTAAAATTTTTTATTAGCCAACAAGCAATTTAGCTATACAACATTTTGCTAAAGATTATTGCATGAGTAGCCAGACTTTAATATAAAATGTAAGCTTTGAATTTTGCATTCAATTGTTTCTAAGTGTAATAAGCAACTTAACAACAAAGTCAGTCGACAGGTTTGACAGGCTAAGAGTCTGATTCTGATCTCACATTGCTGTAAATGAGAAGTAACACCACCGAAGTCAATGGAGTAACATCAGTACAAAACCAGCATGAGAGGAGAATTGAGTCCTATAAATGGCTCAATCCTGCCCCAACTAAAGTCAACAGCAAGTCTGTATTGACTTCAGTGGGAATAGTATTTGGCTTTGATTTAACAGTCTATGTGTATTCAGTTTATCTTTTTTTTTTTTTTTTTTTTTACCATTTTGCACTGAAACATGTTCACAAAGTGTTCTGAAAGTAAAAACTGCTAGGTGGATTGTATGATATATTTAGTTTGTTGCTCAAAACAACTTATTTGAATGTGTACTAGTTACGACAGTTACTACATACAACGTTGTGTGTTCCATGAAACAGATAAATTAATATCCCAATATGATGTTTTGGGGCACGCTGTTTTCCAAACAAGATTTCCTTATTTAGTACTGGTTGGGTATAAAATTCACACCTTATGATATCTTAAGTGAAAGTTCCTATAAGTGTAAGGGTGATATAGGAGGATATAGAAAGACTGTGAAGTAGCATGTACATTGAAATTCCTGTAGGTGCTTTTTCCGCTTGTCCTCTTGCACATGAAAGCAGCAGAACAAAACTTTGCTCATGTACTATAATCAGTACGGGTTAGCCAAGGAATCCATAGTTACAATCATATAAGTGCAAGGCATGCTAGGTAATGGTCATATGTGCCTGTACAGTATACGGTGCATAATGAAAGGAAATCCTGCAAGATGCTCATGCTAGAAAATGCTTGGTTTGAGGATAATTACCCTAAATTGCTGATAGGGCCTTTCAACCTTAACTCCATCTTTAAGTAGTTTTTTTCTGGGATTACATATAAGCCAGTGAATGGGATTCTGCTGATACGGTGTATGTTTTGGTTAATATCGGCAAAAGAAGGTCTAGTATTGTGAAACATGGCAAGAATCCAGATGAAAACTTGTTACATTGCACGATGCACTCAAAGCAGAGTAGAACTTGATTTTTTTAAAAGGAGGCACATCCAGAGCCCCCTGCAGGTCCACTCATATAGGGGTTCCCTCTTGTGTCATCATTCAATCCCTGCTCCATACCCCAATGTCCCAATTATTAACAACACTATATATTGTATGTAACAATTTCTCATGCACCCACTCTCCAAGCACCCAGTGTCTGACCCCTTCAGCATTCACTCACTGGACAGATTTTTCTTTCTGCAGGGGCCAGGGGTGGGCTAGGGGAGTGGGAGCAGCAGCAGGTAATTTTTTCTCTGGTCCCCTCCTGAGAGTCAGGGCTTTTATCTTCCTCCTGGCCAACAGAGGGCAAACCACCTAGTTCTTCTCTCCCTACCCCTAAGACAGGCTTATTAGTCTGAGAACTGATGACAAGGTGCAGCACAACATAAAACACAGGCATTTCTCGTTTATATCTTATTTACACTTATGTATAAAAGTGCACCATGCAGCTCTCAATCATAGGGATGCTGCCAAATTAAATTTGGCCCCAAATTTACATCATATAAAAGCAATCTCTTGCAAAATTTTAGATTGTTTGAAACATTTGCACAGTTGAAAAAATTCCAATGAAAAAACCTTGTTTCAAAACGAATCAGCATTCCCCTGTGGTGTTGGAAACTCAGACATTGCTTTTGAGAACCTGAAAGTGAAATGGTGTAAACAAAGGGAAACTGGCTTCATTGATTGTCATTGCCCTGACAGAGAGAAGTGAAAAACATAAATAGTGACAAGTAAATTGGATTTTTTTTAAAGTTTGGTCATTTTAATAATTAGGGTCTTATTTGTAACACAGATACATTTGTTTATTTACAACAAGATTTTTTAAGTGGAGTGTGTCCCAATTAACAAGATAAGAGCGGTTGTGCAGATCACAAGGAGTAATGCCCCGATTCTCCATTCTGCTGAGCTGATCTCAGTGTAGGAATGGAAGGGTGGGAGTAAAGGGGTTGTGCACCACTTCCAAGCCTTCCAGTATTCTTGGCTCAGTCAACATTCTGCCCAGTCCTTAGGGCTATAGGGCTGCTCTAACGTACACTGTGCTCTGGTTGCAGTGGCTGTAGGCTGAGACTCGCAGCGCCCACTCTTCCTTCTGTCTTCTGGCATGCCCCATACACAGGGAACTGAGAAGGGTCTGGTGCTTAGCAGTTCCAGTAGAGCTCTGTGGCAAGTGGGGAACCACTTTATGGCAGGTCCAGTTTATGGAACTTTTACATCAGCAAATTACATAACGTGTCTGTCAGACAACCCATAATTGAGCCCTTTAGGGGTAGATCAGTAATCTATTACAGCCAGAGGAAAAAAACCTACATTAAAAGCAAGTTAATGTTGAAAAGTCAAGGACTCAAAAGTTAGGAAATATCAGTGGTAAAGTTGTCTGTGGAACCTTAATTCAGCTCTCTTGTATGCTTTATTTTAATTATGTGATCAAGTACTGTTTTATCCACAGGACTCCTCCCTCATACAGTGAATGGGCAGGTCAATATTTATTTGTATTCTCATTGTTCCTGTGAGGCCCTATGCATTATTTACTACACATTATTCAAACCAAATACAGAATTATAAATTTCCTTATAACTTTTCTATAATGCTCTCATTGTAGTAACTTAGTTCATGACAAACATTCATTAATGTGTCTTTGGAACACTGTTGTGATGTGAAGTGGTATGATTATTATTCCCATTTTACGCATGGAGCAGAGGTTAAATCCAAAAGTGTCAACATACTTTGGGTGCCCACTTTGAGATGCTGGGACCTGACTTTTTCAGAGTACTTAGCATTTTATAGCACTTTGTATGTTCAGAGTAGATCTCCTGTAGACTTCTGTTGCTGTTCTGAGTGCTCAGCACTTCTGCAAATCAGACCCTAATATCTCAAGTCAAGCACCTAGAAAATGAGGAACACACAGTGGCCACCTGTAAATGTTTTGGCTTCACTGACTTGCCCAGCATCACACAGGAACTCTGTGGCAGAGGCAGGGATAGAATCCAGGTCCCCAAGGCAGCATTCAAGTGCCTTAGCCATGCGATCATCCTTTCTTTTCTTGCAGTTCCCTGCCTCTTTCAGTATGTACCTTACAACTTCTGCAACAAATGAGGCAGGGATCCAACAGACAACCCCCTTTACTACTCAACCCTGATTCATTCCTAGAGCAGTCTCTCTCCCACTTGGCTCCTGCGCCTCACACCTCTTCCTTCTCCTCTCCCTGTTCCTTACACATTTCTCAAATGTGGCCACTGTGGCCGCATGCAGCCACCAGGGGGGTTTCCTGTGGCCATGACAGCCTTCTGGGGGAGAGGGCAAAGCAGTGGCCCCTCCCTGCAGGGTCCAGGGACTCCAGGGGACTTCAGCCCCTCCCCCCCTTCAGCCTCAGGACTCTGGGGATGGGCTTAATCCCCCTCCCTCCCTTCTTCAGCCTTGGGGCTCTGGCAGTGAGCATCGTGCATCAGCCCCCCTCCCCCCCCCCCCGTTTCAGCTGGCTCCAGGCTTCAGCCTCCTGGGGTGGCAGCAGGGCACCAAGCTTCAGCCTCCCCCACCTTTGGCTCCAGCTGTGGGGCTCCAGCTTTGGGCATTAGCAAGGCTGATCTTACAAGGCACCATGGTAAAGAGGCATGGTTCGGGCTGAGCCTGGGGTGTGAGGCCACAGAAAGGAGCTTGGGGCAATGTGGGGTGGGGGAAGCAGCAGGGGCTAGGGACATCCATGGAGGGCGGGGGGAGGCAGCAGGGACCAGGGGCATCAAAATACAACTATACCTTATTAAATCTGAAAAAAAAAAAAACCACCTTACGTAAATAAATTACAATGATTTGGACAAGTATATGTGCATATTTATTTGTTTTGCCTAAAGTTAATTAAGTATGTTAGGAAAATTTGTCAGAGCAGCCACCAGCAAGAGTTGGTGGCCACACTTAGAGACCACCAAAAATTTTGTTGTGAAAACCCCCTATCTGCATTCCAGTCAAGCTGTACTCTCCCCTTCTATACTGATGGGGAACAAGCTGGGGGAGCATTGAGAGTGCAGGAGAGAGAATCTTCCTGCTCTCAGTTCCTGTGTCTGGTGCCACAATGGGACCTAGCAGTTGAGTGAAGCAATTGCAGGGAAGGTCTGAGCTCCTGCAGTCCCAGGATGGAGTATGCTCAGTCTTTCTACGGAGACAGTGCATACACGCTCCAGTTATCACACAAGAGCTGCGAGGGGTTGCAGCACGCTCTGTGCAGATGGAATCTTTGGCAAATTTAGCTCCAAACTCTAACAACATTCTATGGAGCATATGCAAACTGAGATTTTTCAGAGGCTTATGACTTTGATAAATTTGGGCAAGGTTCCATGGAGATGAGAGAAGGTACATTCCTGACACCAGGGAGACCCCCTGCTAAATTTCAAGTTCCTGCTCCAAAGCATGGAGGTGTTAGAGCTTAGTGAAAAAGTTAAGATTTTTTTTTTTTAACATGGGCAAAACAACATTTTTCATAACCTCCTTCTTGGAAATGGCTGAACTGCTAAAACTTTCCAGCAATATTCATCCTGAGGCAGATACCCCGCATGGAAAAAATTGGCAGTCCAAACAATTAAAATTTGGCAAAGATATAAGTAACTGAAAACAGAACCTTATAACAGAAAGTGTCCGGCATTAACTCTGGGAATTGCTACCTGCACTGCCTATAATAAGCCTAAGCAAATTGGCTTTGGGGACTGATTTTTGTTGTTTTGTTCCATCCCTATTTATTACATAACTTTGTTCTAAAACAGTGGTATAAATATTTCCTAATTAAATCCAATGGTGTGTAGTTTATTTTTGCTTAAAGTCCTTCTTAGAAAGTACCACAAATTTATTACAGTGGGAAATATCATGAGGTAAGTGTCAAATGGCTACATCTAACCCTCACTTGAGTATCTGAAATGTGCAGGAAGGGGTTGAGTTTCAGGAACTGAAAGCGGAAATTGATTGTCCTGTATTCTGCCATCCTTCCTAAAGCACAGCTTTCCAGATCCTCAAACTAGAGAGATTAGATCAGAAGGGGTGCTCCTACCTAAAAATAACTTAAACAAATGGCTGAAAAATGTAGAAGCAAGTTAGTTTGGTGAAGTAAATATTCTGTAAAAGTCTGCGTCAATGAGTTGCGAGTAAGGACTCAGAGTTGTCTAAATATGTGAGTTTTCACAAATCTTTTAGCTCTTTTAACTCAGTCAGAGGCAGATGCTCATTCTGATTCCTGGGTGGACGTCTGGTGGGTGGCATTTACTGGAGGACTTTGGATCTATAAACAAGTGAATGGATTTCTAGGCTCTGGGATCCTATTTCTGGCTCTTCCGCTGACTTGCTGTGTGATTTGGGGCAGTTCAGTTAACTTCTCTGTGCCTCAGCTTGCCCATTATAAAATAGGGATACTGCTACTTTGCCACTCAGAGAAGTTGTGTTAATTTATGGGCCAAATTCAGCCCTGATTTACACCCCATGCAACCTCACTGAAGTGAAATTCATGATAGAATTTGGCCTACTGTTTATAAAGCAACTCTCAGTTAAAACATGCTACAAGTGTTGTTACAAATGGTTTCAAAACACCATGTGTGAGAGAACCCAACAGAATGAAAACTGTACAAAATCTCTTTTGGCACATATTGTTCAAATGTATTGTGGTGTTCGGCTGTGTGTGATTTTATTTTTGCCTAAGAATTACAATTATGATATGACATGTGGAGAGTGTTTTCATACATATTCTAGTTTGAGCTCATCTATGTTGGATAAAGATGTCTGGAACTTGCAGTTCATGCTAAAGATTGTTTATTCGTTATAGAATTCTAATCACAGTTACTCTGTGAGTCTGGTTTTTTTTGTTTTTGTTTTTTGGTAAATAACTAGAAAGTTTTTGCTAGATTGTAGAGCCAATAAGCAGCAGGTGGTAGCCACAAAATACCAGAGGAGAAAGTCATACATGGGTTAAAAAACACTGACAATATTTGGTAAACCTCGGCCACAGCAAGATCCACATGCACAGATCCATGAAAATCAAAAGGAGAGAGAATGTGGGAAACATTATAGTGCCCTTATAGCACACACAGATCTGTTGACATTTTTCTCTTGTTCTTTTCCCCCAGAAGGCAGAATTTGGCCCTACATTGCCAGGGCATGCACCTGACTCTTTAAAAAAATATTCTTGTTCTACTTCTTTGTTTGAGACACACTTCTTTGCAACTCCAAGTATACCCCATATACTGACCAATCAGAAGTGTAATACTAGATATGCAAATTAATTCGTTGATGCATCTTTTAGCTATCTTTTAACAGACAGGGATACCATATGTGTCTATTTAACAAACAAAACCAAAAACTGTTTCCACAATTTGCTAGATATATGGCCAACAGTGAAAAAACTACAGAGCAAGGTAAAAACTGCATCTGTGTGTTGTTATATTTTATGACCAATTCACTAAAGCCATAAGTGTATCCAGGCTTTCAATAGTGTTCTCCTGCTGTTGCTTCCTGTACTCCCTGGCTATAGAATCAGGCACTGTGGCTGTCATTTGTCTTACCCACATGAAAGCCTTTAAGCATCTGTGAGTTATGATTTGAGAAGGATCTGCTTTTTAAACAGATTATATTTATCACCATGTCTGCACAGACAACATTGTACATTGTATAAATTAGAAGATCCTAGACCTTTGAACACTAGGGGGCTGGGTGAGGTATTCCATGAGAGTACAGCGTCTGGCCATACTGATCAAACATCCTGGACTCACACCAAAAATACCAGATGTTTAATTCATGTAGAGGCCCTCCCATCACCTTTAACTACATGTTCAAATGGGGAAAAAATGCCTGAATGCAGTCGTCCCTTGCTGTGGTGCTGTCTAATTTCTAATTGCAGCTAAATATGATTTTTATACCAATCACCATGTGTACAAATTAAACAATCCCCAAGTCATGCCATTAAACTAATATGGTTTATTGATATTTGTAATATCCCTGCTCTCCAAGGACAGATAGCACTCCTAGTTTTGATTGTTCCCAAGATATCAGACCTTGTAACTGCCACTGGTCCAGGATTGAATACATGTCCTGGATCTTGCTTGAGTGTGATTTTTCAAGTCCTGTCCTGACACACGGAGGAAAGGAATAAAATATTTTTATGGTTAGGTCCTTTTATTTTAAAAAAATGGCTGCTGTGGGAAAAGTGCTTGACAGGATTGGAATGTTAGGAGCCGTCCTGGTGGAATTAGATTTGTGAGCCAACTGTAGGTAAACTCAAAATTGCAAATTAAGTGCAGTTCATTCCATGGTTTGTAGCTTATTTCATGGCCACAGTCCATTCCTTGGCGAAAATGATCATATGACCATCATCCTTCTATCCCAGACCAAAAGCTTTTTTAATAAAGAGTTAATCTTCCATTAATACAACAATTAATCCCTAGATAATTCCCCAGTCATCCCTCGCAACCTACAACAGTTGTTCCTTGTCCACGTTACTTCAGCAACATCCACACCACAGCACTCTTCCCTCCACAGCCCCGTCGCCCACTGCACACCCCACATTTTTTCACCTTCCATGTTGTCTCCCACATTCCTGCTCAGCCTCTCATGGTCTCCTTAAATGGGCCATTCACCACCTCCTCACTCCCAGTGGGGCAGTTGTATAGTGCACTGGGGAACCAAGGAGGACAAGAGGTGCGATGTGGGGGGGCTTGATGGTGATTGAAGATTCGATGGGAGGCAGGAGAGTGACTAGGGATCCCACTGTCTCTGTGATAAGGCATCAGTGCTTCAAGGGCTCCCTCAGGCCTGTTACCTTGGCTACCTGGTAGACCAAGTCAGCAGCACTGGGTAAGCCCTTGATGTGCTGGTATTTTGGCATAGAGGCCTGTAGTGACCTTGGCACTGCTGCTGGCATACTGGAGAGCTCAGGCAGTAGTACTGGAGGAGCCAAGTGCCTGAGCTGAGGCACTGGTGCTTGAAAGACTCCCCATGGTGCGAGTGCTTCAGTGTGTTGGAGAGCTGAGTCAGCAGTGTTGGGGGGGGGGGGGGCGGGGAGGGCAGGGTGTCTTTAAGCACCAATGCCTTGGCACAGACACAGTGATTTGTACATACTTGACTGAAAAAAATAGAACATTTGTTTGTCCTACAAAGGATTATTGTGCCGAAGTTGGAGACTAAATTCAGTCATTAAGATATAGAGCAGAGAGATTTTGGTCCTGCTTTAGGTGGAAATCACAGTGCAGTTTTGACAATGGAGTTGCTATTGACACCTCCAGACTATATTTCCCATACACAGAAAAGGGATCTAATCCCTAATATAACTACCAATCTTGACACAATCCTAATGATGGACATTCTAGAGACACCTCCATAATATTCACTGTATTTGGAAGAGATTTGTTTAATTTAAAAATGAGTCTGAATATTTTCCTTGTAGAACCTACTTCATAATCTAGCAATGAGTTTAGATAAAAACATCTCTGCAAGGCAGCATGAACTTTAGGATTAGTGTTTGCTAACGATAATAATTGAAAAGAACTGTTTTGTTTGTTATTGATGCAAATGATTATCCCTATTTAAGCAAAAGATAAATGAAGAAAAATGACCATGCATCATTTGTTTAAAAAAAACAACACACTATCATACACATTTGGAATTGGAATTTGTTTTGTTTTTGTTGGGCTTTGCAGAAATAAAGTCATAATGTGTTTTGGTTCCATATTGGGGTTTTTAATTATGTTTGTCACAAGGAATGACATGCTTAAAATAGCGTAAATAGTGTAGTCCTGGAATTTAGAACCCTTGCATCTGTAGTTAAATCTGAAATGAAGACATACCTCATAATCACCTTAGCAGTGTTCTGCGGTTTGTTGTTCCAAGTGGAACATTTTGGCATAGGAAAAAGTGACCATCGGGAGAATACTGAAGAGTGAAACCTCCTTGGTAGCTGAATGCTCAGCAGGAGGGTAGATTGACTAACACTACACTCCCTGAGGCTTGAAGTAGTTGCATACCGATATGAAATATTATAGCCTGTAAAAATACCAGCTAAAATACAGTACTACTACCTTACCACAAGAGTATTTAAAATACATTAGAAAGCAGTACAGTTGGACCTACACCAATGGGTAAAAACATTTGATAACTCTATTGTGATAGCAGTGGTTAGCTAAACATTTGTTTGTTTGACGTCTGGGCTATTTTTATGGTTCGTTGGTCCCAGTCATCTGAGAATGAGCTTTAGTTGGCCTTAATTAACCCAGATAAGGGTGTACATGAGGGGGGTACTCTCCTCCCTCCCACAAGCAAAGAATATTTGAACCTTGTCTCCATTGCGTTTTCCTGAGCAGCCTTTTCTTTATATAACCCAACTTTTCTTCCTTCATTTTTATGTATAGGCTTTTTCTGTGGTGCTTGTCATCACCATAATGTCAGAGCACCCCACAACCATTAACATAGCCTTGCTACATCCCTTTGAGATAGGAAGGATTATTTCCCCTGTGTTACAGAAGGGGAAATGAGGTCTGGTTTGTACTGAAAAGTTTTGCCAGCACAGCTCTATCAGTTAGCAGTATGAAAAAATAAAAACATACCCTTAATTCACACAGCTATGCCAGCAAAAGCCCTACAGTAAACACAGTTATACTAGCAAAAAAAGTCTGTTTGCTGGTATAGCTTATTTCATTTGGGGGAACTGGACTGAGCCATACTGTCAAGAGGTTTTTTTTGCTGGCATAAGCTGCGTCTCCATAGGAGGGTTTGACGGTATAGCGATACTGGTTTAGGTATACTGACAAACCCTTCCTAGTGAAGACAAGGCTGCAGGCAATGAGAGATTAAGTGACTTGCCCAAGGTCACATGAGAAATTTGTGGCAGAGCAAGAAACAGAAGCCCAAACTCCCAAGTGCCACTCCAGTGCCTTAATCATGAGCCTAGCCTTCTTCTACTTGACTGTATGTGGCAGCTTCGTACATCCTAGGAAAAGGCTGCACTTCCTCTGTGACAAGGAAAAGTGAGTATCTTCCTTTGAGGCTGTAGTTGTATCCCCTGAGCACTGCAGATGTTAGCTTTTCTTCCACCCACGGACTGTCTCCTCTTCTTCATGCCCACACCCTACCCCATTATCTGCTTAAGTTGTTAAGACTTGTAATGAACAAGGGGCCTTCAGCAAAAAAAGTTGTACAACATATTGGCAGCCAAGTGATTGGCTGGCCCTTTTTTTCAGCAACAGTCTTATTCTGAGTATGATCCAAGAGTTTTCTATGCATCTCTTTATGTCAGTGACATAAGTATCGTCTCAGTTCATCCTGTCTAGCATTTCATTATAAAAATGTGTTCTAACAGGACCATGAAATGCTTCATTGTGGAGTGAATATTACCATAGAGGAATTCATTAGAGAATTTCATTATGTACTTTAACCTCCCTCCTTCCAGCCTTCCTCCAATGCAAAGAAACCTATGTAGTTATGAATGTTACCAGTTATCATTATTCCCTCTCCCTGAATGTAAAACAGAAAATCACATTCCTCGAGACAGCTTTGGGCCAAATTCTGCCCTTGGTTACACTCGTAAGCTGAAGAATTTTGGCCCTTTTTTTCAGTTGATGTATTTGTTTAATGCAGGCAAGGGCTAAATGACACACTTGAAAGCAATCTGTGTTATTGTCTGTAGAGCAGAGCTTGTGTTTTATGAACTGGCTGATCATAAAGGCAGCATAAATCATGTAAAGCATTCTCATTTGCTTTTTCTCTTTTTTGCAGATGGGGCTTATAGAGTAGAATTGCAGTCAAATGTCTGCTCCAGGATATTTTAGTTGAGCTGTATGAGTCCATTAAACAAATGTAATGGCTTTTTGGAAAGAAGTGCTATGTGTTTCAAACCAAATGTTTTACATAGAGAACATCTGGGTATTACTGGTGTTTGTGTGTACAGCACATCAGACTGCAGCCTTAGCAAGCTCAGTTGGGAGGTTGCCTGGGATGTGGTTGTAGGATATGACAGTTCAGTTGTTATAGGGAATAATTTGTATGAAGTATTGCCATAAACTGAATGTTTGGCACAGGCAGCTGTGTCTTTGTTTCACTGTACACCCAAATTCTTCTCATTATCTGCCCAACAAAGCCCTCTATGACACTTTAACAGCCTATTATATAAGCTAATTTAAATGTTGGCTCATTCTGAACTATGGCATGCACATTAAAGCACACTTCAGAAAGCAGTCACAGTAAAAGGAGGGCTAAAATTGCTTCATTTTCAACAAGGCAGCTCTGTTAATCCTTGTCATGGATTATCTGATGCAATTGAGAGGTTAATGCTGTTCTTGCACAAGTTAATATAGGATTGAGCTGGAAGTTATCAGTATTATAGTGGTAGCCATGTGCATTCTTGTTTTTAGGAATGTAAAAATGCAAAACTAGGAAAACACATAATTTAATACAATGCATGGTTTTATCCAGGGGCTAAAAAAATGGACTTAATTGCTGGTGTAATTCCAGTGAATGTAATGTATTTGGTTTTATTTTAGCTAAATCAGGATTAGTATATTTCTAGGACATGGAGCCAATAATTTATGCAGAAAATGTCACAAATGTTTTTATTTAGGATCTGTTTTAAAAGTTAAATTATTTCTGCCACTTAGCAAAGGAATGCCTGGCTCAAATGAGATGAAAGCAGTTCTGAGCTCCAGAGTAGCAAAATGCAACCTCCTCCTTCAGGGAAGTTTAAGTAAAAAGTTAAATAAAATGGGTTAGGCAGTGGCTAGCTCAGTCCCTCATGGACAGCAATTCACATTGCACAGCACCACTTAAATAGTTCTACACAGTATGACATGATTTGTGGTATTTGCTGAGATGAAATTCTGGACCAAGTAGAATGAGAGGGAATTGTTCTCCACTCTGGGGACCGTGGTACATCCAAGTCTGTGTTAAGGTCACTGGCAGGGTGAAGTGGGAAGCCTGCGTTGCTGCTGGTGCTCTACCTAACTTTTTGGCAAAAGGATTCCAGAAATCTGAGTACGGACTCTCCCTTGTTCAATTGACTCTGGCTAAGGCAGCTGCCAAGAAAAGGGGGTGTGCGTGTGATGGGGGTGGGGGCTACAGTCTGAGTGAGATTACACAGTCCGAGTGACTACATTACCAAAGGCTTTTTTACCCGTTCCTTTGTTCTGGGTTGCCTCTTTTTCAAATTTCATTCTCCCCCAACTGTTCAGAACAACCACCTTGATTTCTGAACAGGGAGAATAGGTACCCTTCTCTGTGGCTGTAAAATTGCTTGGTAACCAGCTGCTAGATCTTGTGAAAGAACAATTCATTCTTCACCCTCCCTGTCACATCTTTGTCCACTCCAGTTCTACTGTTCCAGGAAAACCTGAGCTTGGTTGTTTCTGTATTACCCTTCCCACTGAGCCATTAGGTGGCCCCTCTTATTTACTTTTGATAAATAGAAAGGAGCAGCAGCAGGTCCCTCTGCTTTCAGGGATACAGATATTTCTTAGAAATCAGAGAAGGATGGAAAAAAATAATGTTAGCAATTCCCTTCCTCCCTCTGTAATAATTCCATGGAACTCTGTAATAATTTCCAGGATGGTCCATAACCAAAAAGGGCAATTAAATTAATACCATTCAGGCTGAACAAGATGAAACCAAAGTAGAATTATTACAAAAACAAGAGGGGAATTTAATATTACAGAATGATCTGCAGACCTAAAACAAAAGGAAACTGGGTGAGGTTTAACTGACAAAGTTGCCAACATTTGAAAATATTTTCCAGGGTCAGTTCTCCAAACAGGATGGGGGACTGTGGGTTACTAGGCCCCCAATAGAGGATTGTATCTGCAGCCTGGTCCATTTTAGATTATTTTAGAAAATTATAATAATTTAGCCATCAGGGCCTCAGAGTTGATACTCCTGTGTGATAAACTGAAACCCCTACCCCTCCCTCTCCATTACATACCTTTATGTACCTTATATTATATTCCCTGTACAGTACACCATCCCTTGTATCATAATTGCTACCCACAATTGGCAATCCTAAAGCCTGAATTTCCTGCACATCCAAAACTCCCATTGACCTAACTGGAAATTTTAGATGCTCACGAAATATAGGTCTGGGCCTTGATTAGCACAATCATATCCCAGGAATATGGATTCTTTAAAAATAAACTTTCCAAAGAAAACTTCTCCATGCTGTGGCGCTCAGACTGAAATATTAATCTCTTTTCCCTTTTAATTAATTCTCATCCTGCTTCCAAGAAGAAGAGTGCCGGGGGAATAAAACAAAATCCATATAAAACCCAGGATGAGCATTGTAAAAGTGTATGCATGAGCACATAACCACCCCCTTGGCATTTATACTGTAAAATTACCTCTCATTAATGATGGAGAAGAGAACCCCCAAAAGTCTGTGGTTTGATGAGCATACAGCAGTCCTGATGCTTCTCTGAAGCTATAGAGGCCCTGTGAACTGGTGCCCTATTGCGTCAGGGCCTCCTTTTGGTCAGATGGAGTGTTGCACGTAGTCTGTTCAGTTCAGCGGGGCAATCAGTCCACCCTTCTTGTCTGAATCTCTGTAGTCCTACCCTGCAGGCAAAGACATTAAATTCTGTCTCACTGGAGTGTATGGGTTTCCCCTTATGTTTGGCAGGGGTTAGCTGGTCCTTGTCCTCAAGAGGCCTGGAATCCCCTTTGGTTCTTAAGTTTCTGTGGAGGGATAGGTTGGAAAACCCAAGCCCACCCACTCAATTGGGTTCCAGCTCAGGGCCCTCAACCCTGGCAGGCAGAATCAACCCTCAACAATTCTTCTCCTGTACCCTGAGCTCCATCCTACCTTGGTTCTATCAGTTTCTGCAGCCTGTGGTCATCTCTTCTCTAGGGTGTTGTCCCTCTGGGACAGCTTCTCACCAGCTTGCTAGCAGGACCTACTTTCTCTGGTCTACAGCCTCCTCTGGCAGCCACCCCACCCCTGTGCTTCTCAGCTCTTTTATTCTCCCAGCTGCTGTGAGGCTGCCAATCAGCATTGGCTGGTAGTTCCTGCATTAACTCATTCGTTGCCAGGCCAGCATGGGGTCTATACACCCCATGACATGCCCCAAAAAGGGCCTTGGGTCCATTATCTTCTCACACCATTCTACCTGCTGTGGGGCCTTATGGTAAACCTTAGGCTGCTGCAGGCCCTCTTTAGTGCATTAGGGGTGTGGCCAATAGACACGTTTCCCTCTTTGTGACATACTGAGGGGAGGATGGCAGACCTCTTCTCTTAGTAGTGTCTTCAGGGAGTACGTTTTTCCTCTCAATGGTCCTGCTCCCATTGAAGTCAAGGGCAAAACTCCTACTGACTTCAATGGGAGCTAGATTTTGATTGTTCAGAGGAGCATTCAGTGCTTCTCCCCTACGGTCTTTATTCTGAGAGAATGCTTTGTAGATTACTCCTTTGTTATCGTTCTGTCACAGAAAGCCAAGTATTTTTATCATCATGCCCATGTAATGGGCCTTATTATTAAGATAGGTTTAATGATCTTAGTGGCAGTATACAGTAGAGAGAGAAAACAGGGTGAAGAGTTCCCTTAATGTAAGCGGTGTTAAACTTGTTGATCCATATCATCATCATCAACTGGACCTTATGGTTGAAAGGAAAATGTACCTGCAGGTCCATTGGAAGATTCTAGTTAATTGTAAGAAAGAGTTTTAAAATCATCCAAAACGCTTCTCGTTTTGTGTGTCATTTATCCAGCGTCTTTCACCTAAACATAAGCCAACGTATGTTACAGACATTGCTAACTGATGGAGTGCATTGTTGCAACTGTTTAACACACACAACAACAGGATGCAAGTTTCTAAGAGGATGTGAACAATATTTACGTTTAAATTATGGGATGGGGCGGAGGGGGGATGAGTAGTAGACAAGGAGAATATACTCAAACTGGAGTTTTGCCAAAACACCAAGACTAGGACCCTTGTGCTTGAGAAAAGTGAAGGGATTTTTTTAATGACCACAAGTGACCAGCATCTTGCTTTTACATTTCATCCCAAACCAGCACCTCCAAAGGGAGAGTGCCCTCTAACACTATGCTTCAAGACCAATTCACAATGAAGATGTTGCCTCCTGAATCACTAAAGATCCTTTCTATTGCTTCAGTTTGGCATTTTTCATTGTATCATTGGCTATGGTAGCTGAAAAATCTAGCCTCAAAATTAATTTTGAAAACTGTCTTCCAGTATTTGGAGGAAGAATCTTTAGTAACCATGCAAAACTGAGCACAGTGATCATGGGACTTGTGAATTATTTCACTCCCCTTTTCCCTGATTTGCCAGTATTTTAAATTAGTAATAAACATTCTGCACGTGGACTTGCAGACCTTAAAGGACTGGCACATGAGACACTTGAAGTAAGTTTTCCTCCCTTGCACATGTTCTGGATGGTGCTGTGCTGTGTTTGGAAGCTGATCAATAACAAAGATTTCACAATTGTAACCTTATTCAAACTATGATATAAACAGACATTGAAACAGATGCTACTAGGTTTTTTTCCTACTTATAAGTAAAGTCAGCTTTTTTTTGTTCCAACAAAATTGTAACCTGGAAGGAAAGCAGTTAGACATTGTGGAATCCCAATTCCTTGTTGCGTTTGGCTTTAGTAAATGTGGAAGCCAAAAATAAACATTTGCTTGGCAACTTCACCAGAAGTTAATATAAATGCAGTTTTTATCCTTTCAATGAAAATGGCATTCAGTATTGGTTAACATTTCTTAAGGAGTAGTGACTGTGTCATTAAGGTTGTAAGACAGTTTTTATTTTAATTCCAATTACGGACCTATGGTGCTTACCAGAAAAAAAAAAACCAAACCCTCTCCCCCCATCTTTTTTACAAGGCTTTCATGTGTCCAGAGGTGAACTTTCTTTGAAAGTTTGAAGGTAGTTGAACAGGATGTTTTTGAGTTATGAGACTATGGAAACGAGGTGGTTATTCACTTTTTAGAAATTGTTCTGTTATTTTGTCCATTCTCAACCTAAAAACAACTGGATGTAAAACTTCAAACTCATTTTTTTTTAAACTAATCTCCTTAGGAAGTATAGCATATGACTTTTTTTTCAGGCTGGAGTGCACAAGGTTTTAGGTATTAGAAGTAGCATTTTTGGATGTTCTGACAGGTCTTGGCAACAGGTACAGGTTTCATTCCAGCTAATGTAAGAATTCATTTAAAAAAAAAATCCAGCCGTTTTTATTAGGAAGCTAGGCTTCAGAATTCATCTTACAGTCATCAGGTCCAGGGCACCTACCTTGAGTTATCGCCCCTGTCAGCTCACACCTTCCTCACTAAAGACGGCACAGGTAATGTTGGATCTCTACTCTTCAGTAGCTCCCCACACAATTACACTTAGAGAAAGTAACTTCCCCAGTTCCTGAACTGTCATTGCTCTCCACCACTCCCTCTTGGGGAGACGGAGTCTTTGTGAATGAGGTGGGATGGGTATTACAGAGTTCAAGGGAAAAAAAGGAAAATGGCAGGAACTTCTGTAGGTACCACGGCAAACTTGCTTCACTGTTGACTGTGCCAGAGTGGAGTGTTTCTGGAACTGCAGTGGTATACTATAACTGATATAACATGGGTGGATATCGAGAGGACGGATTAATGTTGATCCAACATTTGAAAAATTGGATAACACTTAAGTCCTAAGAATGTTTATGATATATTTATTCTTTCTTTTGAACATAACTACTGCAATATAGAAGTGTATTATTGCCATATTTAAAATAATACTTTTTGGGGGAAGGTGGCTTTCTTTAGAGTTGTAAGGTCCATCAATTTATATGTTGGTTTTGGGATGTGAAGTCTTCTGTGGCAACTGGATTGAGACTACCAAATTTAAGAGCTATCAGATGGTAACTGATTTAGGCTGGATTTGAACCAGCAATAATCTAGAAATAGAAGGTTTTACTGCTTGTTGACTGAGCCCTCCAGACACCCCTTTCCAAGATCCACTACATAGGGATGGAACACGAGTAATCAAACTGCTAACCCATATTTTAAATCCTGTTGGGAAGAAGATTTATGCCAGACCAGATGAATTGCCTTTTATTTCTGAGGGTAAATCAATTTTGAAATGGTTGATGCAGAGCTGTCATTTCCAGTTAGAAATAATGAAAAGACAAGGCAGGGCTCCTTCCGAATGCCAAAAGAATGGGTCTGTCCAGGGAATTTTATTCGAGGATGCACAGTAAAAATATGCCAAGCAGCATTTACACAGCAGACTGAGGACAACAGGTACCAAACAATGAAGGGATGTAAATTTTCCAGCAGGGCATTACTCAGGAAATACGCACATAAATCCTGTTAACATGTACCATGGACAAGGATGAGGGCAGAAGGGGAGGAAGGGTGTTGCACAATATGCCTCCTGTCACACCACTTTGTAAATGTATAGCATAAATCTCTTGGTCTGATTGCTTCTAGTGCTCAGTATACCTGGTTACTTACACAGGCAGTTTTTTGAGTCTGTGAATAAAAGAGGCATGATAAAGGCAATGAAAATCAACCTAATATTTGTGAGTCACAATTCCTCTTCTATTGCTGAGTCACCACTCATGATATGATAATGGCATTTACAGCCAACAAAATTGGAAACGAAGAAGTAAAACACAGATAAAAGTATCCTGGCTCTCTCTAAAGGCACAGGCACACAATGTCTCATCTTATGCAAATAAAATTTTGATTTGACATTTATCATCTAGACCCAGGACTTCCAGTGCCTGAGCAGGAGAGAGTTTCTCGACAGGCGGAGATATGGTAGCCGTAAATCAGCTTCAGATTTGGAAAATAGAATCTTTTTATATGACACATTGGGATGTAGAAGATTGAAGCAGATGGTTACAGATGTTCTGTTTTTACCATACTGAATGAGGTTTCTGTAAAAGTTACCTCACCTTTTAAGAGAGAGAAATCAAAGGTGCCTACATAACCTTTGATTGGCACATGCATGCTTGCCCTTCTGGGATTGTTGATGCAGCTGCTGGCTCTCAAACAACAGCATTCGTCTTTGGAAACATCCATGTAATGACATGAACAAACACGCAAAAAAAAAAAAAAAAAAAAAGCAAAAGCCCTGAGGTTTAAATCAGCAGGGTTCCATTGGGTACAGATTGCACCATTGCTTGCTTAGAGGAAAGAATTTAAGCAACTTCCCTGATTATGACACAGTTTGCCAATCTGCTAAACAATAGAGTTGGGTAGCTTATAAATAATTAATTAGGATTTTGCTGCATGATTGTCTCCCAGGCGGTAATCTCCATGGAGATGATTTAGCTTGCAGGATCTGAAAAGTAACAGACTCCAAGATGATGGTACTGTGATGGCCTCACTCTCTCTGCCCCGCAAAAGGAGAACACTCGGAGATGTATCTGTCCAACGTACAAGGCCAGGCACTAATTTTACAGCAAATCATATAATGTCTTTTTATCCGACTTTCCACTCAGCACATGAAATGGTTTCTGTGTCTCTGCAGAAGCCTCTTGTAAAACAGTTTTTCGTTTATATTTAATATGGCTTGAAGTCAGATTGCCAAGAGAGCTGTACTTCTGCATCTCTGGCTAAGAGCAGGAGTATGGCCCAGGAGTTTGGGAAGACACACAGGAGGGGGCTCTAGGAGAGGAGATCTCCACAAGGATGCCCTTGTGGAGTTCTTTCCTGATTGTTCACCTTCCCCATGGAATAACCCAAGGGATCTGCCCCCAAACCTAGCAGATCCAAAAAAGCCCTTTACCTAGCTCTGATCCCTGGTGCCTCCCTGGACCCTGGCAGAGCAACTCCAATGGAATCACACTTGCAAGGGCCCCTTCCACCCCAATCGACTGCAGCTTCCCTGGGGGGAAGCGGGGGGAGGCTCCATGAAAAATATAATACAGTCCCAACCTTTATTATTTTTTCTGACTAAGCTCCAGGGGGCTGGGGGAGGAACATGTCTCCTCCTCCCTCCCCCTCCCACACACACTGGCTCTGCTCCTGGTCCACCTCCTTGCATTTGGTCCACCCAATCTATAACTCCACACATAGAACATAAGAACGGCCATGCTGGGTCAGACCAATGGTCCAACTTAGTACTCCCACCCAGCCACTCCCCTGTCCCTATGTGTCCCTGTCCCCCTTCTCCCTGTCCCCGTGAGTTTCTGTGCCCCCGCTCAGACACCTTCTGTCCCTGTGTAGCTCTGAACCCTCTCCCCAATCACCATGTGGCCCTGCACCTGCCTCCCCACTGTGGCCCTGTGCCTCCATTCCCTTTCAGCTCCTGTCCCAGTCTGTCCTCCCCCACTAGCCCTTATGAGCCCCTGTCCGACCCCCCAGCAGCCCCACACTGTCTGTCACCCAGTAGCCCCTGTCTCCTGGCCTGGCCTGACAGGAGCTGAGTAGAGGGCAGGCCTTTTCTCTTCCCTAGCTGGCTGGGAGCTGCTGCTGCGGTGTATCACCTCTGGTGGGCAAAAGGCAGAACTGCAGCAACATTTCGGCAGAAGCTTTTTTGTGCGCAAAAACTTAAAAATATGCATAGCTCATTAATTATGCACACGCGCAGTAGCACAGAATTCCCCCAGAAGTAAACTAGCCCAGTATCCTGGCATCTGACAGTGGTCAATGCCAGGGGCTTCCAAGGGAATGAACAGAACAGGGCAATCATCAAGTGATCCATCCCCTGTCACCCAGTCCCAGCATCTGGCAGTCAGCACTGGCTCTTGACCTACATCTTCCATGAAGTCCAGAGGAGGGGAAACAGAGCCACAGAACTGGCTTGGCCTGACTACTTCCCATCACACAGTGATGATCCCCTCTGATCACAGATTTGAGGAAGTGTATACTTTAAAGTGTATACTTGAAAATACCGCCCACCCACCCACAGACCCCAAAAAAGAAGCAAACCCTATTCTGCTTTAAATAACCCTTTTAAGCTGCATTTTCAACATATTTCCTAGTGACAGTAGTTGGTCTTCCTCCCTCAGGGGATTGCATTCTCTCCCTGATGTCATTTCCCCTGCACTCTTAGAATGCTGTTGCAGTAATAAATTGGAATTTGCTCCACAGCCTAACTGGGACGCCTAAGAGGTTGAATCAGCTTAAAATTCCCAGCCTCCACAATGAAATGGAACAGCTTGTGAGCACACAGATGGATCTTTCTTTGTTTATTTTTCAAACATAAAAATATTCTACAGAATAGAAGATAAGTTTGGCTGATAAGAAAACACATATTATCTACAGAAATTACGGGGGGAGATTCTATGGCCTGTTATGAAGGAGGACAGGCTACATAATCATAATGGCTCCTGCTGGCCTTAAAAATTTATAAATCTATGCCATAGGGCAAATTCTGCCTCTGTTTACATTCTTGCAATCCCAATGGGGAATGTGTCAGAATTTGGCACATTGTCTTTAAAAATCAGTTAGAAACAGCCAAAAGGAAATGTTTGATTCTTTCAGGAAAATATAGCTTTATTGTTCAAGATTAAGTCTCTACAGCTTTTTCTCCACCCTCACCTGCCAATAACCTGATGGCCAGATTGGTCCCACAAACCAATGAGTGCCCAGGAGGTGGACACCTACTACCTACTTGTATTCTTTACCAAGTGTTTATAATATGTCATATTTTGCTGTGCACAACGCTTTTACTGTATCTTTATGGAAAATTCCATCCATTTTGCTTTGCCCAGAAGTCTGGAAAAAGTGAAACATTTCTCATGAAGATAGCACTGAACGTACAGAAACCTTTGTAACTATCATGAACCATCTATGAAATATAACTCGATACAAAGTATTTGCAACAAACAAAAGCCAAATAAGTATGAAACATACTTGGGAAATTCTCCATCATCCCTCCAGGCAGGCCCAGAGAGTGAGTATAAATCCTCTTTCCAGCAAACTCAGACAGGTAATTTATTGTAGCCCTGCAAAGGGAGTAACTTTCTTCCCCACACTTCATGCCCATCCAACTTTGCTAGCCATTGCTTGGAGGAGTGCCGCCATGGCTCTGCCCCATCTTTGCCTTCTTGTTTATTGGAGAGGGAACAATCGGTGACAGGACCCAGTGTCATGATGTGATCACTGGTGGCACAATTGCACCAGACTGTTGAGGGGACTGTATTTCCTTGCAGGGCCATGTGGGGGTTAGTGACAATCTAACCCAAAATGTTTAAACAGTAAAGTGGGGTGTTGTGGTATTTTTATAATTGAAAGCTTCATTTCCAAATGCAGGGTTATCCACAGTGCAGAAGTTTCTACTTTAAAGTTATACTTTTAGATACATTTTCTTTTCCTGTCAGTAGATTAGCAAAGAGTGGGCAAATTATTAACACTTAAAATTGGAGTTAGCTACTTCCCTGAAAAAAGGTTCACCGTTGGTTAGATGTTTTTGTCTCTGTTGTTACTTTGTGTTTCTGAAGAGTGCAGGATTTATTCTGTTTACTTCTGGCTATCCTCAGAATGCGGGGGGGGGGGGAATTTTTCCAGCTCCTCCCCACAAATGAACTCAATCCTGACCAATTGTAGGACTGAAAGGAAAGTTCAGATTCTATGCTCATATAATCCTTGGCCTCAGTGTGTGACTAACAAAGATTCTAGTTAGTGCTACTTGTGATCCTTTTGTGTGCATATGTGCAACGGACACCTGTCCTCTAGGAAATGAACTAAGACCAAATCATCCTATTGTGGTCCCCAAAAAAGCCATCTTGTGGCAACTGCTTTTGGACCCAGTTCTGGAAATGCACATGCTTAACTTTGCACTTGTGAATAGTTCCACTGAAGTCAGTGGGACCACTTACGTGCATAAAGATAGCCATATGCAGAGCTGTCCCTTGTGTATGGCGAATTGAGGTGACTGCTCCGACTCTGCGCTTTGGGGGGCCCCACGGGCTGGTGCGATTGGCTGGCGCAGTCGGTCCCAGAAGTGCCGGGTCAGCCCCGGAAGTGACAGATTCGTCACTTCCTTCCCGGGCCCCGCACTCCCCTAGGGACGGCCCTGACCATGTGCTTAAGTGTTTGCAAGATCAGGGCCTTTGTCTCTATTGATCTTGAACCTGTGACATAGGAATGAAAGACTTTGTATCTCTCTATTACAAACCAGATATGTTATTGTGTCTGCAACTAGGGTTCTTAGTTACCCAACACATCTCATCAGTTCAGGAGGCTGGGAAAAATTAAACTGCTCTGATCGTAAAGTTACCAAAAATACCATAATTACATATCCTGAGATATAAAGCTAGAAATGTTTTAAAATCAGCAAAACACAAACAAAAAGTGTGGTAAGAATCATGTACCATTTTCTGGGATTACCATAGGGGCTAATCACACTTCTGCAGTCAGAACTAGAACTGGGTTGTCCTGTTGATAAGGTTGGCATAAAATGCATATTGTATTTTATCCTGCCAAATTTCATGTACTTTGACACTTAACATGTTGTGATGATGAACAGAATAGATCTGTTGCTTTCAAAGAAAGGCATCTGCAGGATGAACAAATAAGTGCTTTTTAAAATGTATTTTTCAATTAAGATAATAACTTCTTAGGCCTAAGTTTTTCAGGTTCCTCATGTACAGTCTCTGGCATCAGTCCCATAATTAAGATTCTGACAAATGCAGCCTACAATACCTCTAGTGCTAAAAGAATAAACACATTTTAGAAAAGCTGCTTTTTTCCTGAACGTATTTTTGTGTAAAATAAATTTCATAAACAGAAATCCGTTAGCAGCATTTAGAGTGCTTAGAAAAGACTTGTTTTACATTTTGATACTGTAACAAGCAGATAGAGATCTTGTTTTGTTCACTGAGACCAAAACAGTGACATATACTATAATTTCCTAAAATGCCATCATGGCACTTAAGAGAAACCATTGAACATGTTGCAATGAAATACTTCAAAAACAATAGAACTGAAAGAGATTGGGTCAGATCCTCATCTGTGTTGATTCTTTCAAGTCAGTGGAACTGTGCCAGTTCATACCAGCTGACGATCTGATCCTATCTGTGTGAATTTGGTGCTGGTGAAAGTGACAGTTTTGGAGACTGAAGTTTTCTCTATCCACAAAAAAGCAACACCATGGATGTCAATATAACCTTCTGAACACTGTAAGTCTGAAGTGTGCAGTCTCGACTTGGGATACTGCCTCTGTGGGGGAAAGATCCGTGTCCACGCCCAGTCAATACTTGGTCTTTAAGATGAGATTGCTGACAAGATTGCTAGTCTTTGTGATATTGAGTCTATCCACTTGGAATTGGGCAGACAACCATACTTGTATAGGACACCAAACAGACATCAGATGGTAACAAGAAAAGGAGTACTTGTGGCACCTTAGAGACTAACCAATTTATTTGAGCATAAGCTTTCGTGAGCTACAGCTCACTTCATCGGATGCATACTGTGGAGCTGTAGCTCACGAAAGCTTATGCTCAAATAAATTGGTTAGTCTCTAAGGTGCCACAAGTACTCCTTTTCTTTTTGCGAATACAGACTAACACGGGTGTTACTCTGAAACCTGTCAGATGGTAACAGTATTCAATCATTATCAACCTAGGCTGTATTTGATCCAATGACCGACAAGTGAAATGTTCCTTATTCTATTAGAGCCAGGTTTTGACGCCTTTACTCATGTAGAGTAGCCCTATTCATCTCAGCGGAGCTCCTCATGGAGGAAAGTGAAACTCACAGTGGGTGAGGGTGTCAGAATCTAATAATCCCCCAATTCCCTGAGCAATCCATTCCTCTTAACACAGCAGTTTGGGCGGGAAAGTAGACTTCCATGTCTGAGACAGAATGAGTGTCACGATCCACATTGTGGAGTACCTGTTCTTGGGAGAGGCACGCCACCTTTCAGTCTCAGTTTCATTATATGTTAAAATGGGGAAAATAAAGCTTACCCTCTTATCTCTCAGGAGTGTTATGAGGCTTAACTAGGTAATATCTGCACAGCACTTTGAACATGTAAAGTGATATGTAAATTCTAATCAATATTATTCCTACTTAGCATAAGAGTCTAGATTCTGCCACCCTCACTCACACTGAGTAGTACCGGAATATGCATAGAGTCCTATTAAGGGGCAGTACCTCACTCCACAGGTAGTATCCAATAAGCTAATGCTCACTTTAAGAATTGCAGAATATAACCCAAAATGTGCATAAATACTCTGAGAAAAGATCATCAGCTGACTTCAGTGGAGCAATAACAATTTATACCAGCTGAGGAGCTGTCCCTGTATTCCTGAGTATCAGTCACTGAGACCAAAAGAGCCTGAGGGACAGGTGAAGAAGTCAAAGTCTGTGTTACTGATTTGCATGAGAGATGTTTCTTCCCTCATATGGGGTGAACTCCTGGACCTAAGAAGTCAGTGGCAAAACTCCCATTGACTTCAATGGGTCTAAGACTTAAATATACAGGGTAAAATTTTCAAGAGAGCCTAAGCCTAAGCCTTAGGACCCCAATTCCCATTTTCAAAAGTGACAAGCACTTAGGAAAGAAAGTGATAGTCAGTGAGACAGGCTCCTAAGTGCCTAAGACTCTTTTGGAAATTGGATTTAGGATTCTAAGTCACTTACTTGCTTTTGAAAAATTTAGCCACAGGAAGCACATCTCACTGTATTCCAAGGCAAGTTCAAAGATACATTTTAATGTCTATATGCAACCATAATACTTAGTCCTGCCATGAATGCAGGGGACTGGACTAGATGACCCCTCGCAGTCCCTTCCAGTCCGATGATTTTATAATTTGAACCACTGTTGTGTATTTTTCATATAAAAAGCATATACTTCCATGTTTAAAATAGAAACTATTTATGAGAGTTAATTTTCCTGTTTGTCAAGTATAGAGTTAGGATGCTGGCAGGCTGTCATGCTCTCCTGGATGCCATTATTCCTTTCCTGACCCAGAATGGTGAAGAATCATAGAATCATAGAATATCAGGGTTGGAAGGGACCTCAGGCGGTCATCTAGTCCAACCCCCTGCTCAAAGCAGGACCAATCCTCAATTAAATCATCATCCAATGAAGAATTTGCTACCTGTTATATGCTTGACAATAAAATCCTTCTTAAATTCTTCTTGAGAGCCAAGTGCAAGACTGTCTTATAATAAAAGGCAATGGTTCTCAAACTAGGCCTGCCGCTTGTTTAGGGAAAGCCCTTGGCGGGCCGGGCCGGTTTGTTTACCTGCCGCGTCTGCAAGTTTGGCCGATCGTGGCTCCCACTGGCTGCGGTTTGCCTCTCCAGGCCAATGGGGGCCGCGGGAAGCGGCACAGGCTGAGGGATGTGCTGGCCGCCCTTCCCGCGGCGCCCATTGGCCTGGAGCGGCGAACCGCAGCCAGTGGGAGCCCGGCCCACCAGGGGCTCTCCCTGAACAAGCGGCGGCCCTGGTATGAGAACCACTGATAAAAGGCATGTTTCTACCCGTGTCTAAATTTACTTTCAGGAATGCGTGTGCTGCTCCAAGAGCCACCCACATCCTCCTTGTAAACAAGGTATGCACTTACAGCCTGCCCAAGTGCAGAAAAATTGAAAGAGAGAAAAATCATGCAATGTCTGCTAGTGTTAGCCGCTTTAGCCCTCTGCTTGGAATATCTTTGATGAGGACTTTTTCTTCTTACCTTTACTGGAAAGGTGTGAATCCGAGATGAAAACGTTGCTTTGCACTGTTACTTTTCGAACTTCGATCCCAAATGTTTGGGTCAAGCAGCAGAAAAGAATTGTTTAGCTTTTAGATATGACTCCCCTCATCCTTTACTGCCTGCTGTGTTCTGTTGTTCACTCAGGCCCTGAATCAGGATAGCATGTAAGCACATGCTTAAAGTTGAGCATGAGTTTAAGTCCCATTGACTTCAGAGGGATTTAGGATCATGCTTAAAATTAAGCATGTGCTTAAGTTTTTGCTGAATAGGGATGCCTTCCCAATTTGGGGACTCTGTAGTTCCCATTTAAGCACAGTTCATGTTAATATTCTTTAATATTTTTCCCTTTCCCTCCAATGTCCTTGATGCTACACATAATAATTAAAAAGGCACCAATAATGCCATTCACAATTATTGATACATGCAAACAGTGTTTCACAATAGACTGGAGCATTGTAAACCTAAATACTTTTTCACAAGGCAAAATGTTTTCTCAGGAAAGTTCCATGTTATAATAAGCTTGTGGAATAACAAAAGTGTTATTCACCCACAAAAGGGTGGCCTCCATAGTAGGAACAAGGTCATTGGAGGAGCATTGGAGGATAATTATGTTAGACAAAAGGCTAATGTTTGATTTTAAACTAGCTGATAATGTATTCCTTGTGCCCTGGCTTTAAATAAAAAAAACCATTTGGGGTAAGTATCTGTGATCATAAAGTCAGTGTTGCCATTTGCTGTTATTCAAAATGCGTATTCCCCCTATCAGGGTCTTCCCATTGTTGATTTATGCTTTTTTTCTGTAGCATGATCTGACCTCAGCAATTATTTATGAGCTTGCTCATATAAGTCCTCTCTTTCACAGGCAACTCACACACTTGCTAGGGCTTTTTGAATCTGAATTTGTGCTGCAAGTTCACCTATCACTTCCTCTGTTCCCACCCAGCTTTTTGGAAAGATACCCAGTCACACGATGTGCTTGTGAAAGGTAGCTGATTGAGGAAGGATGCAGGAAGGATATGGTTTTGGAGTGATTGCATAAGTGCTGTATAGGACATGAAAGTACAGGATTTATACAAGAGCGATTTTCAAGGCAGTGGCTGCAAATATTAAGGATTTCTTTATTTTTTACTGAGGCCTGCTCAGGACTTAGGACTTGTATTGTATCTCATCATGTAATAACTTGTATTAATATCGTGCTTATTGTGTGAGCTTGGCCCAATATATTTTGTTATCAGTACCCTAAAATATCGGTACCCTAAAGTTTCTCTGAAAAACTAATAGGATTTGTAAGGGGAATGGGCTAAAGCTTTTGTGTGAGATTGTCAAAAACAATCAACTCTGACCAAATGCTGTTCTCATTGAAATCAATGGGGGGCTTTACCATTGACTTCAGATTTAGGCCAATGCTGAGTCCTTTTGAAAACCCCACCCTTTTTTTGAAAGATAAAGCTGTACAAATAAGTCTCAAAACTTAATGTGATTCACTGCAGTAATGAGAGTGTACGCGTTGTAATGAAGTGGAGGGGGCATGGGGTATGTATTTTAAAACTTTGTTTTGGTCATTCCACATTCTGCCAGCATCTGACATCTGTATTTATTTTCAGAACTCTCCTAATAGATTATTTGCATCTGTTCAGTTCCAAGAGTAATGCTCGATTTCCTGAATTTATAGGTTGCAATAAAATCCATTCGTAAGGACAAAATTAAGGATGAACAAGATATGGTTCATATCAGACGGGAGATTGAAATCATGTCATCCCTCAGCCATCCTCATATCATCACTATATTTGAAGGTTAGTGACTGCGATTCTTTTCACCATCTGTACTGTTTGTTGTCTCAGACCTAGTTTTCATATGCTTTTAGGTTAGGTCTTATGCCATCTCTTAGTTTTGTGCACCAATTCCCCTTCAAATCGTATTCCACTTTGCAAATGTACACCACCTCTCTAGCAACCACAGGAATTCCTTGCGTGGGGGAAGTTGTTAATGTGTGGCTGAAATGCTTCTGTCTGAGTGTGAGGAGAGCTGTCACACAAACCATCCAATTTTCCCTGTCCCAAACCAGAAAATCAATTTCATTTCCCCCCTCCCACTCCAATTCATTTCCTCCCCCCAACAAAATAAAATCAATTTCAGTTCATGCCCCTCAACCACATAGAAAGTCAAACTAGATGATCTGATCATCCTTTCTGGTCTTAAACTCTTTGAAACCCCCAACCATTCCTCACATAGTTCATTGCTTTAACTTCCTTGGAGCCCACCTGGTCAGTCTTAGTCTCCTCACACCGTTTCCTTCATTGCTGCCAGCCCCTCTTGACAGCTGTCTTCCCAGGCCCCGTTCCTCCCTGAATCCAAGGTTCACCTTCCCACTGACTTCTCAAGCCTTGCTCCCAACCCAGTCACTAGCTCATCACTCCTGTCTCCCAGTCCAGTCCCAACTCCTTCCCTTGGCTCTGCATTCCTGCTCCCTAGCTCCTTTCCCTGCAGCATATGGCAATGGGGCTGGTAGCTTTCTCCAGCTTATAGTTCCTGGCTCCAGGGCTGCTACTGACTCTGGGGAGGAGCTGGAAGTAAAAGGCAGCCTAGAATAGTGGCCTCTAGTGGAAGCTCCTCCTTCCTTCCTTCCTTAGGCTGTGACGTCCTGGCCAGAGCTAAACAGGTTCGGAAGTGTACATGCTGTCTGGTCCTGAGTAGGAATTGAGCCACAGAGGACCTGTAGAGTGCAAACTCCAAATGTGTTGAGGGAGCTTTGCCCCACTTAGTCACTCTTCTTTTCTCACATGCTTATATTGGGAAGAGGCACCTGAATTTGGCCCTAAGTATTAACTCTACACACCCGCTGTACAGGCTAGGTGATGATAGGTATATGGCAACTCCATTCTGAGAGTTGATCTGACTGATTAAAACAAGGTCCGGCTTGGAATAATGTTACAATATCACATATTGAGTTATTCAAAAGCATGTTCTTTTACTTGAAAGGAGATGAATTCATCTGTCTTTTTATGGAATAAACTCGTAACAGGATCTGGGAACAGAAAAGGGGAGGGATGCTGTGTCAGCATGTGGGTTGCAAATGGAGCAAAAGTTATTTCCAGTGTGCACTGGAACTAAAAAAATCAGGTATGCTACAGTGCTTTGACCAAGTGGCCTTCTTATGTCCCCTGCTCTGCTTTAAATAATTTTACTGAGTTAAAACATTTTAAAGGGTTAGAAAGATTTTAAAAAGTAGAAAATAACTTAAAGTTACCTTGAAGCAAAACCTTCCCCTACAACCCTCAGTTCCTTGGCTCTAGCTGAAGATGATCTCTTCCCACAGCAGAACCAAGACAGGTTTTTAGTTCAGGGTTTTTCACCCCTTCCTTCCCAGTGAAAGTGCATATGGCACATGGCAGTGTTACCCTCAGTGAGATCCCATGCTGTTTATTCTGTTGTGATTCCTTAAGCATGAGTGACTCTTTTCTACATGGAAGCTGGAGGCAGCTTTCCTCTCGTCTTTATAGGTTTTCAAGGTGTTCATTCCATTACCATTTGCTTCTATCCCTGGTGAAATAGCTACTCTGTTATTGAAACAAAATAATTATTGAGAAACTAAAGCAGTCTGGCATGACCCTCTGTATTTCAGTCATGGCCTGTGGAGAAGGGCAATGGGAATTCAGATGGACAGTGTGATCCTATCCATTATAAAATCAATCATGTGGCACTGGGAACAGAGGCATGGCAGCTGTAGCCTCACAAACTCCAGGAGGCCAAAATAAATATTCTCCAACACCTGACATCATACCATGGGTACTGAAGTGCAGGGCAGACCAGCTGAGACATAGCCATATTCACCAGGGGAATAGTTACATACTGCAGAATAATTAGGATCCCAATTCAGAAAGGTACCTCTTCATGTGTCTCACTTTAAGAATAAGAGGTGGTTCCAATGAAGTTAATGGGACTACTTCCATGTTCGAGATTAGGCTGGTACTGTAGCTTGCTGCATCAGGGCCTAGATTACAAAGCCATCTTCATGAATAAGCCATAAAAGTGATTATAGTTATATTGTTATATATAAAGGTTAGTTTTAGTTCTATGTTGTCTATTTATAATTTCTCTTTTGCTGTGTGTATTCAAGAAGAGATTTGAACTGCCATCAAACGCCCTAAAATCCATAAACAGAGGTGCAGGGCTGCACGGAGTCTGGCTAGAATGAGTACTGCTCTGTCTGACTGGAAGATCTTTAAAAGATCTTTGAATTGTACTTACAAAAACACATGTTTTCCTGAAATGGGATCCATGTTTTGGTATCCTTTTGACCTTGTTGGCTAAAGGTGATTAACCTCTGAATTTGTCAACTCAATATAAACATAAGCCATTGGTTTTTAATGCTAAGCAAATCCAAATGCATGTAAACAGGCTTTCTGGTTTAATGATACATTTTGTACCCAAATCAAAATGAATTTATCTCATGTGCTATTTGCAAGAGGTAGACCTCCAGTTCTGAGTCAGAAGAAATTCCATCCTCTCAAGCAGGACTGTAATTGGCAATCTTTAGAGTGCAGCTGGAAGGGAAGTGTTCTTTTGAGTGACTTTAAATTCCTTGAAAAGGACTGAATAGATGAAGCTGACTTTGCCAGAAGTGTTCTGATTTCAGGGCATAAATTTTAACTCAGAAAGCAAAGCGCCCTCCACCCCCTTTTCTCCCCCTTGCAAACTCCAGGACTTGGTATCTAAAGCTTTTGAGAGCAAACATATTATTCCATGGGTAGCCTGACTGAAAAAAAAAATCCCATCTGGCAATACTTTATTTTATAAAAGTTAAAACATGGGGAGCGTATAGGACCCAATCCTGTAAACACTTACACATGTGTAAAACTGTTCATGGGGGTAACATTATGCACAGGATCAGGCCCATGGGTCTCTACATGGTGACGTACAGTGTTTGTGTAAGAGTTTCCATTGCGTGTCCCGGGTGTTGTCCCGGGTTTCAGTAAATACAAACAGAGAAGTTCCTCCATTTATGTAAAGGACACGTTATTTTAAAAAAAGTAAACACATTGTTTGCAAACACCGGGGAAATTATTTAACAAAGATTTTCCCTACTGAAATATAAGATTATGAACCCAATGCAAAGCCCATTGAAGTCAATAGCATTGGTTACTCCTGTACGTAAAGTAAAGCATGTATTAAGTGCTTTGCTGGGTTGGGGCCAAGGCACTCAGCACCTTGAAGAGTCAAGCTCCTTTAAAACATCACAGTACTAAAATTGCATTTCCCTTAAAAAACACACTTCCTTAGTTCTTTGCAATTGCATTTTATTGATTAATAAAAAAGAGAATAAAAAGATTCTTCCCACATCTCCACAAAGTGTAAGTTACAAATGTAAACTGACTTGAATTAGGTTTCCTACCTTTGCTAATCACGAAATAAGTTTAGTTCTTTTAAACCTTTTAACTTCAATGTAAAACCTTTTAAATCTAACATATATTTACAAAGATGGTGTATGTTGCCTAGTTATAATAGTTGTCTTCTTTACAAATACATGTTAAATCTAACATTTCATATCATGCCTCTGCAACAGTAACAGGACATGATCGGTTAGTTTTCAGTCATTGCCAGTCAATTCCACCTTGCATTTTTACAGACAGAATCAAAATGGAACTGAGTGCAAGATCATGTGAGCCTCTGTGTGGAGAACTCAGTGAAGTCAATAGGTGTCCTGTAGCGTGAAGCACACGCGGGACTGAGCGCTTAACATGAATGATAAAAACTAGAAAGCTGAGATTTTTCTTTTTAAAATTTAACCAAGGAAAGTATTTCAACGGTGACACCATTTAACCACATTGCTAATTGGCTTCCTCTATTTATATAGCTTTTTGACCTTCAAGTATATTATTTCCATTGTTTTCTTTTGATAACATCCAAGAATATAAAGTGATTTTTCTATAGTCTAGTGATTAGTAATGAAACAAGTATAAACAAACTTAACTCCTAGGTTATCATACTCCACCCACATGAATTTCCTTGCATTGAGTATGGTTTAACACCTAAACACCACCACTTGTGAGATGAACCCTCAGGTTCCTGAGAACACTGGCAATTTCAAATCACATTCTAACATGGTCTCAGGCTACATTATGTTTAAAAAATAAAAACAAATTTCTAACTGCCACCTCATGGCATATGCTTGCTTGTCTGAGGTTACAAAGCGATCATAATTTAAAAATGTAATTAGCAAGTCTCTTCTTCACTCAGGCAAAATTGGGATAAAATAGTGTAACAGAGAGCTTAAACGTTATGGCTGATTTAGTGATTCTCACATTTTTCTCCGCTTCTTTTTAAATGGTGAAACATCAAATTCTATGTTTCTTCATCCATGTATACATACAATTGATATCAGCAAGGCGTATGGTTCTCATTTTGATTTAATCCACTCAGTGGGGATTAATTTTTAACCCACAGACTGATTTAAAACGATTATCACAGGATCTTAACTACATTCCTTTAATTTAAGAAGAAATGCATTGCATTTCCACTGTATACAGCTGTGATTTAGGAAAGCAGTTTAGAACATGTTTAACTTTAAAGCATATGCTTTAAATCCCATTGACTTCAATGGTAATTAAGCTTATGTTTAAAGTTAAACATGTGCATAAATACTTTGCTGAATTGGACCCTGAAAGAGGAAGGCTACCCAAGCCCACCATGTTCTTTATTTTTAAAAATTATATAGCAATAAACTAATAAATAACACCTTGAAGATAAAAAGAAAAGGAGTACTTGTAACACCTTAGAGACTAACAAATTTGAGCATAAGCTTTCGTGAGCTACAGCTCACAAAAGCTTACGCTCAAATAAATTTGTTAATCTCTAAGGTGCCACAAGTACTCCTTTTCTTTTTGCGAATACAGACTAACACGGCTGCTACTCTGAATCTTGAAGATACTGATTTGGGGCTTTAGAACAAAGAGCTACACATTGTTTTTCCAAATAGTCATGAACTGATGAGATAGTTAGGCTATAATTCTTAGAAGTTATTTCCCATTATTCAGGTGTCTTTCTGAGGAATAATTTGTCCTTTATAACATGAGTGTACCAATTGGACTTTAAATGATTTTATTGAATGAAAGGTTATTCCAGCCCATGTGCCTAAAATTAAAGATAAACTTGCTTGTTCTTTTGATTTGGCTGACCTTTAATAAAAGAGCACTTTGTAGCAGAGGAAAGGTACTTCTGTCTGCGGCTGTTAGGAGAGTAATAAAAATACCGTGGAATGGAAAGACACCAGATGGAAGGAATGTCAACATACTGGAACTAATTTAGGAGATTGCTCTGATAGAGAGCAAAGGCATGAGGAGAATTCAAATGGTTCCAGTGGAAGGGAGATTGGCTGCCCCTCTTAAACCAACAAACTAAAATTCTTACCCCAAGGTTACATATAAAACAAAAGGAATCAGCCCATGAGGAGGTAGTCCATTTAAAACAAACAAACAAACAAACTCCTGCTGAGCCTGAATTAGCATTCGGTAAACACAGGAACAAAGGGATCAAGGTTTTTTTTTAAATTAGTCAAACAAGTCCAAGGAAAACTATCCTAATAAAAAAATGTCCACAACGTCACTGAGTCGTTTTGACCAGTCTTTGCAAAGGCATATTCTTATGTGTTTCACGTATCTAGGGCTAAATTCTACACTCAGGTAGAATTTTGTGTAACTCCCATTTCTTTAAATGGATAGTGAATTGTGTTCATCCAATAGCAGAATTTGGCCCATAGGGTTTCTGTAGAAATGTAACTCTTGTGTTCCTAGAGGGGAATATTGATCACTTTGGGTGTAATAGACTCCCAGTGCTCTGAGCAGAGAGAGGTCTCTGCACTGCCAGTCCTATCTGGGAGTTGTAAAGCTCTGAATAGAAGCTGAGGTCATCATTTCAAGCCCTAAGTAGAGAGATTACGTCCAGGAATTATTGCTATAGTAGTACAGAGTGTGATGGAGAACGATTGTTGATGTTACAAAATGTATTTCGGCTCAAATATATCTTTGGTATTGAGAAGTTAAGTATATGTCCAGTTTTACGTTTGTATTCTTCAGTGAGCTCCCAAGCCAAGGGATTTGGTTTCAATTATCTGCCCAGAAACATGGAGCTTTCGTTTTAGCAAACAAACCTTTCCCTTAGAATTAACAGGAAAATTAAAGAAGAGAGAACGAGAAGCTGCAACACATATTTGAATATTTGAACTTAAGCACTTTTTGCTCGTTGTGCACAATTCTGCTTTTACTTTTAGGAAAGGCTCTTTGGAGTGGGAAGACTGAAACAAATGTATAGCTCAGTGAAAAATAATTCTTCTCACCTCCTGATACATTACTGCAGCGCTCCCTCCACCTCCCGATACATAGCTTGTCCCTCCTGGCGTGTTACTCCAGTGCTCCTGCCCCTTCCTGATACATTACTGTAGAACTTCCCCCCCGCCCTCCTTATATGTTACTGCAGTGCTCCCTCCACCTACCGATACATTACTGTGGCCCTTTCCCCTACCTACTGTGGCGCTCTCTCCACCACTTCCTGAGGCCTTGCTACATCTCTCCCAACATAGAATATCAGGGTTGGAAGGGACCTCAGGAGGTCATCTAGTCCAACCCCCTGCTCAAAGCAGGACCAATCCCCAATTTTTGCCCCAGTTCCCTAAATGGCCCCCTCAAGGATTGAACTCACAACCCTGGGTTTAGCAGGCCAATGCTCAAACCACTGAACTATCCTTCCCCCCCCAACATCACCCAGCCTACAAGGTGTTGGAACTAAATAAATGCAAAGTCAGTGACTCAAAAATAAAAATGACAGACAGGTTCTAACAAGTATTTCTTCCTTCTGTCCTATAACAACGGGGCCCCTCGCTTCTCTCTACACAAATCATGTCTCTTGGTTTCTTATTGACAACTTATCTCCCCAGTCCATCTGTTGATATTGACAATTCTCCGGTTTTTGCTCTTGATTAACTTGCACTGCTTGCATTGTTTCCTTCAAAGGACTTATGCGTAGCTGTCCCACTGCTGTTATGAATAAATAACCTTTCATGCTCCGTGACCCTCATCAGCAGTTGAGGAGCAGTCCAGGGCAGCCTTTCATGAACGGGCCTCCTCCTCAATAGCAATCCATGGAGCATTCCTGGAGCAATCTGTCCTAGCTAAACCCGCTTCCCTGAAATTGCCAGCTGCAGCAGAAGTGCAGAAGCACTTCAGAAGTGGAGTGAGCTTCAGAATGGCAGAGGATGGCAGATAATAAATCAAACACAGTGAAAACACATTGTGCACCAAACATTCACAGGAGCTATGCAGAGGCAATCAGTCCATCAGCTTGCAAGTCACAGCCCAGGTGTTAACAGGGTAGCATATTTATTACCTCATTATTATTTGCAGTAAATAAATCCTGCATTTAGTTAATGCCCTCCTCCCTTCCCCCAACTCACAATCACATTATTTTCTTGGGGCATATATTTCTAAAACTACATTTGGTGCATGTGCGTGCACACACCCACACACCCAATGTTGTATCATGTATGAAGATACATGTAAATATCTAGATAGATATTCCCATACAAACACTACTTTCAGAGAATGTTTAATGTTGGACTTTTTATCTCTGAGTTCAGATTGCATATCGCACTCATGTGAACCCTAGAAAGTAAGGAAATAAGTAACAAAGCCATGCATTTCCGTTCCACTCATTACTTCCCCTTCTCAATCTAGCTATGTCCTTTCTACCACCATCTCCACCCTCATCCAGAGCAACCATTGTACACTCCTGTTTATTGGGTATGTGCTCAGGTGTTTTGGTGATTAATGTAGGGTAGGTGTGGCTTTCATTACACTGTATAGGACTGTGTATTGGTGTATGTAAGCAATAAAGTAGTGGCAGACTGCAAATGGAGCATGGGGCCAAGAAGGTGCTATGCTTCTCTGTAACGTTCAGGAGAACTTATGCAAATGGGTGATATGTGTTGGTGATTGTTCTAAACTGGTAATAATTTTTTATGTAGAAATTAGAGCATTGAAATCTGAATGCAGGGGGAGAATAAGGATGTGAGGGCCAAGGTGTGAGTAAAGATGTGGAGGCCAAGGATGCATTGGGGGGGGGGCAAGGATGCATGCAGGGATGTCCCAGGTGGGATGGAAAGGTCTGTATGCCAAGGAATCTGTGCTTGAAAGGTTTCCTCTGTGTTGCAGTGGGGAGTCCTTGATGTACTGATGCCACAGTGCAGAGAGGTACTGCTGCCTATTCTGTGCTTATTCCGTTTTGGTTTTGTTGAGAGAGCTTCTACAGTGTCAATGTAAGTCAAAGGGTTATGTCCCTATGAAAAGTCTCCTTCATGGAGATAAATGATATGCATCAACACATCCTTCAGAAGACAGTGCAGTGAATCCAGGATGCTAGGTATTGAAATGCTCATATATAGATTGAATCCAATATGTTTTTCCTCCCAAGGCAGAAATTCATAGTAGAGATTTAGTATTTCCCAAATTTAGCTTTTAAAATATAAGCTCTGCTTGCTAGAGAAGAATAAAAAGCATTTAAAATGTTATATAAATAATAATGTGCCTTTCTCAAACCAAAGACCGTCTGTATATGCTTCTGTGTAATTACAGGGAAATATTCTTGGACCAAGACTCAAACTGGATGTCAAATTTTAGTTGAGAGGGAAATTTGGTCATGGAATTAGAAATATCTGAAACCTGAATGTAAAGGAAAATTTGACAAAACTTAAATGGTCAAGTTGCTAAGGCACAACTTCAATAAATCCATGTATCAAAAGATCAGCCATGAGACACCAGGAAGTTACCATGTTTAGTGGCATCAAACCGCTTTTGTGACATCCTGAGTCACAGTGGAGGGTGTCCCAAGGCAAAAGGAGTCTTTCCACTTATGCCCCTGTGCCATGGTTAACATTCTCATGGGTTCAGTGTTCTGCCTGCTAATTCCCCTTGGAGTGCATGCCCCTCAGACACATGCTAGCTGGCTGCTCACAAAGGGGTGCCCACAATGCTTCCTGGAGGCAGTACAGCTACAAACCACCCCCTACTCAGAGCTGCTAGCCCTCAAGCAGCATGTATGCACAACAATCTGTTAGATCCAATATTATTAGTCAGAAAAAAGTTGCAAACCCATTGGGATTAATCAAGCCTCATTGTATGCTTGCACATTCATGGGCAGAATTCACTCTTGTTTTGAGTGAAACTCCATGGAGATCAGTGGATCTTGGCCCACTTATATCAGTGGTGAATTTGGCCAGTCTAATCGTACATGTAGTACACAATAAAGCCTGGTACATTGTTCAATAGCCGTTTGTGAACTGACTTCTGATTCAAAATGTTGAATTCATGTATTTTTAGTGTATTATCTAAGCGTAAAGGATGATTCTTTTCTCCCTTCCTGGGCTGAATAGTGATTAGTTAGCAACTGTCTCTGTGCTTAGAGATATGGGTGCACTCATTAATGCTGTATCAATAACACGTCAGAATGCTTTTGTATAGAACACATATTATGTTGGGTCCTTTCCAGAGACTATCAGTCTGTCATTCTTGGAGAGGATATTGTAGTATAATCCATCCAGAGACAGCTCTTCTAGTTTCCGAAGGTTATTGTTAATGAGGATGCATGTAGGATGTAATCACTGGCAGGAGTCTATGCTTCAGGGTACTGTAAGGCCAGCAGACAAGTCAGTGGCCAATTTTATCTGGCAGTTCCCTTTCCCTTTTATCAGAGCCATTTGGCTGAAGTCTAGGGGGATTTAGAAAGAACTGCAGAGAGGTTTTGGCTTGTAGAATTTAATGACAAGGTGTGAGGGGACAAGAGACAAAGCCCAAGAATAAAAACTATCTGTGTGTTGGGAGCTGCAGCTTCACACTGAGCTGCAAAAGCTGAAGTCTGTTCCTTAAAATACTAATGGCCATGTTGGAAGACAACATTTGAGTTGTACGGGTCCAGAATAGCACTGGTTTGGAAGACCCCCTGTAACCTCGTTACTTTGGAGGAAGTTTCACTGCCAGCGTGGTCTTGCCCCATAGTATGATATAAAAGGAAATTCAATACCTTCTAAAGTGAACTGTGGTTATCTAGGCCAGATACAGTGTTTCCTGCGTGTACAGTAGATTGTCAGAGTCAGAGGAAATTTTATGTATCAGCCAAAGCAGTGTGGCAATTTGAAACTAGTCACGGCCTGTTTTGTTAGTTTAAATGTTTAGTTTTCATGAACTCTCAGTGGAGTCAGTGGCAGTCGATGGCACACAGCACAGGACCTTACAGGATTGAGCTCTGAAGGAGCAGTCATGTCACATACTACAGTGAACATACAGGTGTGATAGTATACACTGTGGGCCAGACTGCAGTTGGCCCTGCACAGGTGCACAAGAGACAAAGGTGGCACAAACCCGACTTGCAGGATGGTGAGCACAGGCATTGCTTGAGGCTAGTGCCGGTGGCATTCACACAGAGGAGGCAGGGAAGAATGGGTGAAAGCAGAACCGTAGCCATGTGCCTGTTCCGTACCAGCCAAAGGAGCTGGATGGGCCTAGAGAGAAGTGCACACAGGATGGCAGAGCTTTCAAAGGGTGGCAGAGCTCCTATTTTCACCTTCCCCAAGGCCCCAGGAGATGTCCTAGCTGAGTCAGCCAGAATCCCTTCCAGGGCTGTGTGGCAGCTCCTAACTCACACCCAGTACAGAGCTGATCACTAAAGGCACAATCTAGTCCTTTGTAAACTTTTATGTCCATGAAGATAAGCTTTCTGGAGTTCTTATCAGTGGCCATGCATTTGCCTTTACAGAATGTTGAGTTTCAAGGCAGTCACAAATATTTGATAGCCAACCTCCCCCCCACACACACACACACATACGCACGCTGTATGTGCGAGAGCTGTAGGTGCTGAGCAGCCAGCCCTCCCACTGAAGTTCAGAATAGTGCACACATGCAATTAAGTAATAATTAACAAAACCTAGAATTGTGATAGTAAAGTCAGTCACAGGCATAGCCTCTTCCTGGGAGAAGGACAGGCAACAGTAAGGAAATGAACTCCTCCTGCAGACATCCCAGACTCCCCCTGTATGCTAAATATGTAATACAATTGTTAAACAAAAATATTTCTACATTATACATAAACCCTTAAGGCCAGAGCTTCAGCTGATGGAAACTGGCATTGGTCCATTGATTTCACCAATTTAAACAAGTGGAGGAGGGCATGTTTCTTTGTGACTGTGAGCTCTTTAGGACAAGAGCCAGGTCTTTGTCTGTCTGTGTTTGTACAGCACCTAGTGCAATGCGGCCCTGGCTCACTACTGTAATGTATCTAATAAAAGTTAACAGTATAACTTCAAAACCCCTTTGAAGTGGCCTTTAAATGTGTGCTAGCGTGGCTGTTTTCAATTCTAATGAAAAACATCAAACATATGAAATATTTATGGTAAATAGAGGCAGTAAAATAATTTTTCATGAATTTGACACATTTAAGACCTAACTGGTTATTTATGTATTGTTTGATTTATAAAATCACATATCCAATAGTCTCTAAGCATATTATGAGTCATGGTTACAAAAGACTTCTTTCAGACCAGGAAAGCAACAGATTGATAGTGTGACTGAGGGGTCTGGACTGTATTACTACTGGAAATAAATAGAAACCTGTTTGCAGAACTCTTTTTGGTTAAAGATATGACTCCTAGAACTCTTTGGGCCTGATTCTTCACTGCCAAACTGGAATGGCTTTACACTCATTTTGCATTGCTGTAATTGATGACACATGGTGCAGGGAAACAGAATCAGGCCCTTTTATCTTTATGTGCTATTCAATGGCACTGTTAGTACACAATAGTAATAGTAGGGAAAAAGCTTGCTTTAACTGAACAAAATGATGCCTAGTAGCAGTAATGATTTATAATATGAACAAGTGTAGAACATTAAGTGCCTTTGCCTTTATCACAGGTCCTTTAATTATGCCTGCAGCAAACAGCTCAGACCTAATCTTTCTTGTTGTTTAACTAATACTTAATATATGTCTTAAGTGATCTGTATTTTTGAATAATCATAGTAATGATGAGTGCTTTACACTGTATCTCTACAAGCAGTAACTAATCTTTATGACACCCCTCTGAGGTGGGTATTGTTTCTGTCTTTAGTGGGGTTATTCTGGGATTTACATCAGTGCCAGTGAGTTGAAAATTATTTGTCCCTAAGCAAATGCTCAAGGCCACAGTGAGACTTATGGTCAGAGCTGGGACTCTAATGCCAGGAATTCCTGACTCCTAGCCCTGTGAACCAGCCTCTCTCCCTAGGCAGCTCCTGGAGTTACATGATTTGTTTGGGTAAGCATTTGAAAAGATAATTTAGGCAAGGGTTGAATCTGGTGCAGTGTTGGCTCACGGAAGATGTCCGGGCATGAAGGTAGTTCTGTGGGCTCATCACTTGCATTTCAGTTCTGCCTTGTTTCTCTAGCATGCCACATAATTTAGGTTCTTCAAAAGATGTGCAATACCAGTCTTGCAGATCGGTTAAGTGTGTTTCACATGGATACAGAATGTCATTGTCAAACCTGGGATTAGAACTCAGGAGTTCCTGGCTCTAGTACTTTGCTCAGACTGATAGAGCCTAGTGGTCTTGTTCATACCCCATATTACAGTGTCAGGATCCTCCTCCCATCTAGCTGTAGAGACAGTGAGGGTAGTTACAACCCTCCTTCCCTTGACCTGTTCATGATCCCCTCAGGATTGTGACCTCCAAGTTGAGAACCAATGCACTTGACTAGTCCATACCTTTGCCAAGCATGTTGGTGGCAGTATATTGGAAACCTCTCCATGCTCCAGTGACGGTGCATCAGATACCCCAGATCATTTGTATTCTCTTCCCCCTTTTAAGTGTCAATTTTAAATCTATCAAATGAACAGTTTATTATCTTTTTTATTGCCTCTGCAGTGTTTGAAAATAAAGATAAGATTGTGATAATCATGGAGTATGCAAGCAAAGGGGAGTTGTATGATTACATCAGCGAGAGGCGGAGGCTGAGTGAGAGGGAGACAAGACACTTCTTCCGGCAGATTGTCTCTGCTGTACATTACTGTCACAAGGTGAGCACAGCATTTGGTGTTAACGTAACTATTTGAGGCTTTAACAGTGACTCTCATGCTTAAAAGGACCAGTGAGGTAAAAATGTTCAGCTGCTGAAGTGGGAGAGTCCAGCAGCAGGTATTTTATGTGTACAGCAAGATATCACAAGTGTAAATATTTCACTAGTTCACCACACATGTTTAGAGACTAAAAGCCATATCCGCACCTAGGTCCATTTCCACCAGCTAACTCCCTTACACCAAGCCTAACTCCCATTGGCGCTTTTGAAGATTTTCTCCTTAGGTAACAGAATACTCCACTAGCTTTCTGTAGAAGAAAGACCACTTAGTGACACAGCTCATAGAAAAGGATTGATAGTTTTCCTGTAAATTGAATTCAGAACAATTTTTGACAGAAGAATAAGGTACAATTTATACAATTAAAAAAACAAACGCACGCAGAGCAGAGGTGTAAATGTGCAACTTCAGAACAAGGAAACTCTTTTGAGAGGGGAAGAAAGTGAGAATACCTGTCATGGAGTCATTTAAGTTACCCAAAAGTAACTGCTCCAGATATAATAGGAGCATCAGAAGGATTCCCTTTGTTCTTGCCTTTATCCTTCATGGCATGCCTCTGAAGGACAATTTAAGCCATGAAAACAAGCATCAGGCTGATTAACTTCATGGGCCCTTCATCTTCCCTTACAGGCCCTGGTTGTCCACATACCCTGTGACTGATACAGTCATAAGGATGTTATGTTCATGACATTTCAGCGGGTGTTGCTTTTATCTCAGCAGTGCCCATCTCCTCCCCGGAACCTACTGAGGCAGGGAAGCATAATCACCCCCATTTTTACAGATGGGGAACTGAGGCACAGAGAGGTTAAGTGACTTGCCCAAGGTCACACAGGAGATCCGTAGCAGAACAAGGAATTGAACTTGGGTCTCCTAGGCCAGTGCCCCAACCATGGGACCATCCTTCCTCCTGTGGGCCTTGGAGGTGTAGAGCCAAAATATGCACCATACTAAAGCCAACAAGCAGCTAGTGCAGCCTTTTTGTTAGAATTTTAAAACATTTTAATCTCCCTTTGAATTCTGCTAAGTAAGGGAGGTTTGCAAAATCCACATTATACAGCACAGAAAATACATTGAAGCCTTTTGTGCATGGTTAGTTTTTAGAACTTTAGGAATAAGATGCTGTGACTTAAATCCTTTTTGTTAATTTCCATCCCTAACATTTGCAGGCAGTAGCAGTCTTTGAGGATTCGCAAAAAGAAAAGGAGGACTTGTGGCACCTTAAAGACTAACAAATTTATTTGAGTGTAAGCTTTCGTGAGCTACAGCTCACTTCATCGGATGCATTCAGAGGGTTATAACTCCCCTTGCCCAAATGGCTGCACACTGGAGGAATTAGAGCTTTTCTAAGGACTAATGTCATTGACAGATTCTTTTTTCTGGTGCCTGGGAAGAATATATTTCTTTCACACAGTGGGGGTAGGATAGGAGTTGGAATTAAGTTCCGAAAAGAATCCCCCTGCTGTTTTACAGGCTTTGTGGGAGGACAGATTCCAGTCATTCTTCTCTTAACCACACAGCAAGTGACTAATACATCTCCTGTCACTAGTCACTGGGCCGTGAGTGTTATGACAGCAAACTCAGCCCTGAATTGTAGATACTAAGACCACCCTGATGATTCAGTTCTTTAACCTGTCCAATATTCTCTCCCCCCCCCCTTTTTTTTTTTTTTTTGTTCTTCATTTCAGAACGGTGTTGTCCATAGGGATTTAAAACTGGAAAACATCCTTCTTGATGACAATTTTAACATTAAGGTAAGGTTCTTTCTGTCCTCTTCTCTGAATGGATTTGCAAGTTCCATAGCAATTTTTATCCAAGGTGTGATAGAGTCCAGTATTATAGCAACAGCAACTGGCAAGTAACTAAGCAGATGGGAGGTTGAGGAGAGAGAGGACTGTGTATGGTTAGCCTGAAGTGCTAAATGGAGTTTTGGATAATTTTGCGGAGAAACCCTTCTTGCCACTCAAGGGGCTCAGTTCCCAAAGCAATATTAATTTGCCAGTGGAAGACGGCAGAGTGTTTAAAGCGGTACAGTTTACATTACAAATGGTATTATTGCTGGCTGCTGCTAAGGCTCGAAAAAACTTTCTTAGCCTAGAGGGTTGAAGTGCCTCCTACAGAACACTCCGAATGTCCTTTTGATCACGTCTGGAAAATAAGCAAATAAGAGTTTCAAAATAAACCTAGTCAAGCACATGTGCTTCATTAGGAAATGGTCTTAGAACTCCAGACACAAATGTAGCTTTTTGACTGGCGACCAGTGATGTCATATCCATGTCAATAATCCCCAGTGAAAGCATGGGAATGACCTTCTTTCCTTTCTTCTTCTTTTTAATAATAGCCATAAGACAAGATAAGTAATGCAGTTCTGAGAGATTAGCGAAGTTCCCAGACGGTGAACCTGCTTCACCTTCAGCTTGGTGTCAGTTCACATGCATGAGGCATACAGTCACCGTCCTCTCCTGATGCAGCATAGATTGGTTAGGTGTATAGATCTATGGACAGACAGAGAGGCAGATGATAGATACTGCCCACTGGCTGTTGTGCCTTATGGCTTAATTAACAAAACGAAGCAATCAGGAAGCCATCTACACAGCCTACTATCCCAACAGCTCCAGTTTTGTCTTCGTCAGTTCTCTGTCCTGTCTCTCTACTGATTGTCACTGTGCTCTCTGCTCTGCCTTTTGTGCATCATACTGAAGAGACCCTATTCAGTTTAAACGTATGCACAATGGAAATGGAAATAGACAATAACATACGGTAGTTACCATCTGTGTAAAACTGATGACAGAAGCTACCTTGGATCAACGGGTGGATTAAAGACACATAAATATGCAGTTTCTAAAAATAGTATTTTACAGAGGGCACGTCCTATGCAACACGTGAACGTTTGTTGTTAACATCAGGGTTGTCGTGCTCGAGTCAGTCTCTCCCATTATGCACCAATAGTGTCCCCAATGCTGGCAGCCCCACCACCCCTTTTAATAGTACTGAAAACAAAAAATAGCCTTTCTAGGACATTGCATGTGGTCCAGGCTTCTGCATGCAGGATGGCCTCTCTTTCAGCATTACGTACCAAACTATCTTCCCAGCTCATCACAGATTTTTTGAGAGAGAAGAAGAATTTGGGGAATTTGTTAAATGGAGTGGGCTGGGTTCATCCCATACAAAACAGTCATTTTCTCAAGTCTGTAGGAAATTGCATCAAGACAAAAGGCCTGATTCTCTCTTTATGTCTGTTTTATACCACTTCAACTCTTCTGATTTCAAGAGACTTAATCCTGATTTACACCCCAGTGAGAGGTGAATAATACCCAAACTCAGTGTGATCCAAGCACTTCAAAATCACAGATTTTTTTCCTCAGATACTACAGTGGTTGATGCTATTTTTGGAAGCTGGATAGATGCTAGTCAGAAAGTAAATAGGGGCCTGATCCTGCAAGTCCTCACTGACATGAAGCATCCTGTTGACTTTGATGGGTATGAGCCAGGGCTGCTCTTGTGAGCAAGAGTTTGCAGGGTGGGGGTGAAATCCTAGCCCCACTAGTGTCAGTGGAAAAACTTGTGGCCAGGATTTCACGCTGGGGCTCCAGACATGTCAAATACCGCAGTGGTGCTTTAACATAAATCTTGTGTTCATAGAATACCTGAAGAAATGTTAGTAGCTGATGAATCTTTTAATAATTTCCTACAGCTCCCAGTAAAGAACAACTTGGGGTATTCATAGCCTGTTTTCTCAAGGACCCCCTTTGTTGGATTAGATTCTGTTTAGCCTACCATCTGTGTGCCTTTTGCATATTTTCAGTTCTTCCTCACTCATTCCTTTGCTAAAAGTAATGCACATCTCTATATGTGCAAATATGCATGGGCATGATTATACACACAGGTGGCTATAAGCTGTCTTGCTTTCTCATGGTGCCTATATTTAAACAAAGAAGCTCTTGAGGTTTAAGGATTGGGATTTGGAAACGGCTTATATTTCACAATCCCACTATCAATGGTGTTTGAATTTGGATTCCTCTGAGGGAGGGTTTTTTGTACCTTACCTACCACATTGAGAACTACTTCCAGTACTTGATGTAAAACAGACAGTTGCTATTTGCTTTGATACTTTGGGGTTAGAATTTGTTATTGTGGTTTCTATGTTAGTGACACAGGGTTTTATTTCCCCTTTTTTTTCTGTTTCATAAACAATGTTTGTTGGCAAGGAAACACATCTGGAGCTGTAAATTATTTATTTTCAGTTGAGTCACTCTAACAGGCCCTGATTCTGAAAATATTTATACATGATTTATGCAGAAAGAGAGAAATGTGCAGTTTGGGGCTTTAGGAAGGGGCAGCTGGTTTTGGATGCTCAGTGGAAACACGTCTACTAAAATGGGATGAGACTTACTGTTTTCTGTCTTTCTAAGACGCCCATCCTCATGAACTAATATTTATATTTTTTATTTCATCAGTAGATCCCAAAGCACTTCACAAATTTTACTAATTGGTTGTAAGAAATGTATATAAAAAGGAACCACTTTGTTCACGGGGTTGCAAAGTATAAACTTTTCAAATAACTAGTGACACATATAGTGCAGATTACACAATCGTCCTATTCATCCATTATGTTAACAGCTTACATCTAATAAAATGTCATTATAAGAAACCAGAACAATGTACAGTAGCACCCTACAGTGCTTTTAGGACAGGAAGTGAAGAACATTTTATCTATTAGAAATTACTCTCTGAGCTCAAGGAGTCACTTAGCTATCCTTTCCATTTGATACGCTGCCAACTTTGGAGCCATCCTTAAATTTGATCTGATTAAATTTAAGTCATGAGGCAGATGAACAGTGTGCATAGAGGTAATTGGGTTTTTGAGTTTAATTAGCTAGTAAAGTCTCTGGAAACTTAAGAGTCGTGGACTGAAGTACAACAAACAGGAAGCATCAATGTTTGAAGACTGACAAATCACTGGAGTGCAGACTGTTGGGAAGATCCCCACTGTTCCACAGACCAGAGTGTGTAGGGGCCTCTGGTCTAAATTATGTGGTTAGATTACCAAAGGACTTTCTGAGGTGGTGCTGTTCCCTGAAAACCATTTCTTGAACACTCCCTGAAATGGGGGGAGCTGATACATATTAAATCATAAATAATGTCTTGGTTCAGTCACTCATGAGAAGAATTGTGTGCTCAGATCCTTTGGAAGTAAAGAAAAACAACCTTACTAGTTTTGGCTTAGAACTGACCAGTGCAGTCCTATAGCTTAGTACTTAATGTCCTTTGCAGTCAGTATTATGTTGCATTTTCGGAGCAAATGGCTGCATAATCAGTTTCTTGGTAAATTGTGCCTTACCACAGAATCTCATGGAGAAATCACATAACTCTGTGAAGTATGATGATGCTAAGACCTCTGAACTGAACCACAGTGTTATTTGGACCCAAAGTGTTACTATTCTGCATGTCAATAATGGTGCTGACATCACCTAGCACAGCGGCAGTCCAGATCCATGAATGAGGCCCTTAGACACTACCACAGTACCAATAAATGATCATAACAAATATGGACAGTCTGTTATGTCAGGAAATATATATATATAAACTAAGCAAGGAAACTGATAATGATGAAACCTGTCAGATTTCACCAAAGTGTTACCAGCAAATTGACCACTGAACTTCCCTGCCTCTGGAACAGAGTCACAGGTCCATGCTCAAAAAGGATTCTCCCAGGATATTGACCATCTGCATCCTGGAGCAGAAAAATGGGGTGGAATCCCATGAGTTGATCCCACCCAGGACTTCCCAAGTCAGCACAGTCTGCTATGTTGAAATTATTTTGCAATCTTTATTGCATTGTATACCGTGTGATATACATAAAGCAGTAGTCACTTTAAGTCACGTGGTAATGAAGCGTGAGTTCGTGCAACAAATATTAGCCTCTCCCTGTTCTGACTCACTTCCCAGCTGCTAGCAATACAATTTACTTTAAAATGACTTTATTACTACTTTGGGCTTCAGACCTTGGTCCAAATAACAGAGCTCCCTCCCTCTCACTGCTGCTCCTCCAGCCCTCATTAATTTGAACGTTGTGTGGAATGTTGGGACCTGAGAGCCTCTGTATGTCATATGACATCACCCACCTTGCGAGGATCTATCTTTTATTGGATCAACTTCTGTGGATGAGTCAGATAAACTTCTGAGCTACACAGAGCTCTTCTTCAGCTCTGTCTAGCTCGAAATTTGTCTCTCTCACCAACAGAAGTTGGTCCAATAAACAATGAATCCTCACCAACTTTGTCTCTCTAATATCCTGGGACCAACATGGCTGCAATAACACTGTATACATAGATCTTCCCAATCAGCTACCCCTTCTGCTGCTCCCCTTAGCTCTCCCACCAATGCCTTTTGTACCAATAGGGAGGGGGTCACCCTCTTTCACAATCATCCCCCATATGTGCCTGTGCAATAAATGTCTAGAAAGACAGTAGAGCTAAGGCAGCACCAAAAGACCAAAACTCCTGTTGATATGGTAAACTTAAAATGACACAGAGTGACAGCAGGAGAGAAAAATGTAAGTGTAGTAGTGACAAGAAGCTGCTAACTGCACCTTCTATTGGGCTTTAAAATGGAAACAAGTCAGAATAAGTGTTGGTAACCCATGGGGATTACATATATGCAGAACAGGCGGTTTGTTCACAGTAGATACATGTAATTCTTGAAAATTTCACCCCTAGCATGTAAATTCTTCAGTCATTCATCTGCTTCAGTGGACCAAATATATTTTAGTCTGCATTGAAATACAAAGAGCCAGATCCTCATGTGATGTCAATCAGAATAGCTCCATTGAAGTCGTTGGAGCCATGCTAATTTATACCTGCTGAAGACCTGTTCCAAGTTCTTTAAATGAATGCACACTTCATGGAATTTACAATCCATACTTATAACCAACCAATAAATTACATCTAGCTTATTGTAGTTAACAGTAAACATGTAACACACACCTCCTGAAGCTAAGGGAAGAAAAGCCTGCTGCCAGCACCTCCCAGTTTTGAAGGTTTTTTGACTTAATGCTTTATCTCCATTTAAGTGCCAAGAACATGAAGTAATCTTGGCTTCTATTAATCTTGTTTTGGGGGGCACTACAGCTTTTACGGGAAAAGCTGATAAATATCAGTCTGTGACTATGGGAGTGGATTGTAATATAAATACCCTTTTCCTGAATGGCCAAAATGAAAACATGAATGCCCAAGTCTAGGAGTTCCTTGGTGTGAAGAGTGGTATGTGTATCCTATATATGTCAATGCACATATACACACATTTTATACATTCCATGGCCTTAAGGGAATGTATTTTCTTAAGAAAGCATACTGTGCAGTGTCTGCCCCTGTCTTAACTGTATCCTGAACTAAACCAAAGCTCAGGGACTAGCAGGAAAGTTTTAACACTGAATTGGTTCCACTCTTCTTCTGATTGACAGGACACACTTCTTAAGACTTAAAACCAACTTCCTGCAAACCAGTCAGGGTGACATGATAAGAAAGTGGAATTTAGGACAATTAAGTGCAATTTGAGCCATGAGACTACGTCTGCAGATTGCAGTAGTACACCCCATTCAATGGTATTCCAGCCACCCAATGAAGATTTTACAAAACACACTTATTTAAGGGTTGATTTTGCTACAACAGATGGATAATACACTAGTTGGGATATTGAGTAAATTCAAATGATCATTATATTGGAATGGGATAAAGTACTATTAATGAACAGAAATCAGCTACTCCTTCAGCACTACCTTAGGAGCTGCAAATATCTGCAGGACTCTTGCTCTCTCTCTCTCTCACACACACACACCCCAGCAAAATATTAGAGGTGGAAGCTTGAAATGGGATAGATATGATTTTAAAGGTGACCAAGGATTTAAGCAAAAAATGGACATGACCCCCCCATTTTTTTCCTTTATGATATATCAAGAAAACCTGGACGTTCTCCCCCACCCTGCTGCTTATTTTTGGTTTTTAGTCTGGCATTCCCTAGTTTTGCTGCAGAACATTTGGGGGTGGGGAGTGTTTCGGAGAAAGGCAAAAGAGTGAGGGGTGTCAAAAATGTTTAACAAGGACATCCTTTTTCCTAAATGCTGATTAGACATTGCCATTATGTCGGTATTTGCAATAGCAAACAACAACAAAACGTTTTAAACGCTGAAAAAAAAATCCTCTTTGCCTTCTGATTACAGTACTCTGCTTTTACTTTTTTGTCTTTTATGGTGTCATAATATCACTAGTTTTTTGTGGTAGAAAAGGCCTGCATTTATAAGGTGGGGGAAAAAAAACTCAACAGAAAACTCCTTCCTTTTTAGTTTTTTTGGTTTTGGTCTGAAAAATACTTTTGAAGCTTCCTGTATACATCATAAAGAAGCAAAAACGGGCAAACCCAATCTATTGTTTGTCTATTATATTGTTTAAGCCATCTATTATCATGGCAAGAACCATGATACAAGTTGTCAGACTAGCCTCATGTCTTCTCTGCATGCTTTCTACCCTTCTTGCAGCACTGGCAGCCATTGTTGTGTGTGTTTATCAGCTCCACTCCACTGCACCCCTAAACCATCTCCTGCTGGCTGATCGGGCTTTTGCATTATATGGTCCCAACCCTTTGCCCCATTTTTTGCTATGCTATTTTTCTACTATTGTGGGAGGCTCAGCTTCTGTGCCTCCATTTCCCAAAGATTTGCAGAAGGAGAAGAGGAAGCAGCTTCTGCTACCCTGCTACTATGTTGGGTTAATTTTTATAATGTAATTTAAATAACTAAGTAAGAAAAAATGTCAAGACATTTAAACCCAGCAAAGCCCCAGCAATGTAATTGCTAGCAACATAATCCTAGATGGTAATCCACCCCCTCTACAGAATCTCATATGGGTTGGCAACTACTCCCCCCGCCAGGTTCTCAAAGGAAGCCACACCCCTGACTCACATGATAGTCCCAGTGAAGCCACGATAATAAGGTGAGCAGAATTTGTCTCGTGAAGGGATAGCTTGACTGTGCTCGCAGCTGCAGTGTGGCTCAGGGGACTTCTGGGATAACTGCACAGAAAGCTACTGTGCATATCACCAATTCTAAGTTTTGTGAGCCAGCATTTTTGTGTCCATTTTTGTGTCAATAGTGTACATTAATAAAAAAGAGGATCTCTGTGACACAGACATTTGGGTCAAAAACCAGATAAAATTGTGAGCTACGTGGCCTTGTTCTGGGGAAACAATGAAAATGTAAGGGATGTGAGTTTTTAAGCCACAGTGTCACAAATCCTCAACTTTTGTTTGATAAGAACAAGAGCAGCGACTAGACCAGGGGTTCTCAACCTTTTTCTTCCTGAGGCCCCCCCAATATGGTATAAAAACTTCATGGCTCACCTGTGCCACCACCACTGGTTTTCTGCAGATAAAAAAGCCAGGGCTGGTGTTAGGGGGTAGCAATCAGGGCAATTGCCTGGGGCCCCACGCCACAACGGGCCCCGCAAAGCTAAGTTACTCAGGCTTCAACTTCAGCCCCAGGTGGCAGAGCTCAGGGCCCCGGGCTGCAGCTTTGTACAGCGGGGCTTCGGCTTTCTGCCCTGGGCTCCAGTGAGTCTAACACTGGCCCTGCTTGGTGGACCCCCTGAAACCTGCTTGTGGCCCCCCAGGGGTCCTCAGACCCCTGGTTGAGAGCTGCTGGACTAGAAGAAATAAATAAATGTCCCAACAAACTCCAGGGGCATTTTGTCTGTGCTGGGAAATGTAGGAATGCAGGATTTGGTTGATCATTCAAATCCATAATGGCATAATTGATGAAAGTCTATTGAACTTGGAAAGGTTAGACAGTGCATCATTCTCTTTCTCTCCCTACTATAATTGGCTCCAAATGACTTCAGATGCCACTTCCTTCTGGAACCTTATCCCCGGGTTCCCAGGACACCACTGCCTCACTTCTCCTGTTGAGTTCTAAGGGCCTGACTCTCAGTTTGCCTGCACCTTGTGTAGGCTTTTAGACCAGTGCCACCACTTTATGCTCACTTTGCACTGGGGTAAATGACTACCCATGGTGCAGGGCAACCAGAGGACAGTAAGGTCCAGGTTCTTCCAATTATCCTTGCAAAGATATGTGAGGTATCCAAGATTAAATGACTTACTGATGGCTGCCCAGGGAACCAGAGACTGAGCTGTGAATAGAAACCAAGAGTCCTGGCGCCTAATCCTGAAGATTTAACCAGCAGATCTCACTCCATCCCTATCTTTTCATAAGGTAAATGTCAGTACTACAGAACCCTTTTGTCTTTACAGATTGCAGACTTTGGTCTTTCCAACCTCTATCACAAAGACAAGTTTCTGCAGACCTTTTGTGGGAGCCCACTGTATGCTTCCCCAGAAATTGTTAATGGAAGACCCTATCGAGGCCCAGAGGTAAGGGGACACAGGGGAGAAGGAAAGTGAAATTAAAATTAATCTTATGTTGGTGGCACGTATACGATCTGTACTTGGTAATAATGAGCATGAACATTAGTTCTGTCCTGATAGTATCTCACACATAGACTATGTTGGGCCTCTCCTAGGTTGGAAGTATTCAAGCTGCCTTCTGTTACTTTCATTTGCTTTGCTTACACTTTGTCAGTTGTTAAATACCTGCATGCCGGTAACCAAGCACAGCTGGGTGTTCCATTGCTTTTGTGGTGCTAATGGTCTGGAAGACTGCAGGAATCGGCTTTTCTAGCCTTTACGCTTCTTGTCTATGTCTTTTTAGGTTGACAGCTGGGCCCTTGGTGTATTGCTTTACACTCTGGTTTATGGAACGATGCCCTTTGATGGCTTTGATCACAAAAATCTGATCAGGCAGATCAGCAGCGGAGAATATCGTGAGCCAACACAGCCCTCAGGTATAAAAAAAGAGCTGGTGTAATGCGTTGAGATGACAGGAGTTCAGAATGGCTGGCTGACTTGGCCTCTACCAGCATTTTCTGGAGTGTCACTTTAGAATGACAAGTAAAAGGATCTCCCATCCCCTCTCAAAACATCATCTGCCCTCAGTTTCCATCTGGATAGAGCCCTTACCAAAAGCCCTTTTTAAATGAAAGTTTTACAGCAGATAGATTTTATTGCCTTGTGGAAGCTTTAACAGGGTCTTTTAACTAGATCTATGACAGTGGAAAGTCTGTTAGCTATTGCAAGTGAAATTGTTCAGACAAGCTGTAAATTGATACAAGGTCCTGATACAGATCAGTCTTCTAGTCTTACTACATTGTGCGATATATATCAAAAGCAGAAAGAAGAGGAATAGTCATGGGCAAGCAACCACTTGGCCCAAGAACCCATTCTGAAGTCTGAAGTCAATACCAATATGTTCACAATTATTATTACACAAGGGGATGCCACCGTGATTAGAACTCTGATAGAAAGGCACCGAAGAATTCTAGTCAAGCTACATGATCATAATGGTCCCTGGCCATGAAATCTATGAATCTATCAGTAAATTTCACTAGTCATTTATTTTGCATCATTTGTTTGCCACCATTTTTCATATTCTCCCTCCTGGTTATTCCTACCTAATTTGCTTTGTGGAAATGTACCTTTAAAAATATATAACAGACTATATTATAATTGCATTTTACTTTCTCTCCCCCTCTTTAAAAAAAAACAAAGATGCAAAATTAATAATGTACATCATTTGAAATACCTGAGTGCCCTTTTGTTTTCCTCTAAGGCTTATATGCTTACATCTGGTTGATGTAAAGTTCAGTGTCTACACCAGATTTCTTCACTAATATGGAAAAATACTCATCTACTTGACAAGCCAATGGTACATTTGTTTGGATGTATCATCTGGCTTCAGATATGAAATAGCACTTAATTTCATTTCCTGAAGTTGACTTGATGGTCAAAGTCTTCCCACATAGCACATTCACTTCACCTGTTTTGAGAAGCATCTGTTCATCTGTCTTGTCCATATTTCCATGTCTATATTTTGACTATTTTAAATGTCATTCTTTGACCATAGATGCTCGTGGTCTGATCAGGTGGATGCTGATGGTGAACCCTGAGCGACGAGCAACCATCGAAGACATAGCCAATCACTGGTGGGTTAATTGGGGCTACAAGAGCAGCGTTTGTGACTGTGATGTCTTGAAAGACTCAGAGTCCCCACTGCTGGCTAGGTTTATTGATTGGCATCACCGTTCGACAGGTCTACAGCCAGAGACTGATACCAAAATGAAGTGCCTTTCTAAACCCAAAGGTTCTGAAGTTACGCTGGAGCGACAGAGGTCTCTGAAAAAATCAAAGAAGGAAAATGACATTGTGCAATCGATCCAGGAAGGAGGGGCTGAGAATGCATCCAAACCAACCTCCAAGAGGCCCAAGGGCATCTTGAAGAAAAGGAGCAACAGTGAGCATCGGTCTCACAGTGCAGGATTCATTGAAGGAGTGGTCAACCCAGCGTTACCCTCCACTTTTAAGATAGAGCAAGAACTGTGTAGGACTGGTGTAGTCATTAAGAGTGCCATGGAGGGAGAGATAGCAAGTAAATACGGCACTAAAGCATCTTCCCTCATGCCAAAAAAAGGAATCTTAAAGAAGACTCAGCAGAGAGAGTCTGGCTACTACTCTTCTCCAGAACGAAGTGAATCTTCTGAATTGTTGGACAATAAGGATGAGACAGAAAACAGTGATACATCCCCAGGCATCACTGAAACATCAAGAATTGGGTCTCATAGCCATTCCTATAGACGTAAGGGCATCTTAAAACACAACAGCAAGTATTCCACCAGCAGCATTGATTCTGCTTTGGTCAGTCCTGAAACACCGATGGTGGAAGCCATGGAAGAAGGGGACTTGCCTGGGGATAGATTATCTCGAAGTTACAGTCGCCCTTCTAGTGTGATTAGTGATGACAGTATTTTGTCCAGTGACTCCTTTGACTTGCTAGATTTGCGAGAGAGCAGGCCAAACAGGCAAAGGATACGGAGTTGTGTCTCTGCTGAAAACTTCCTCCAGATCCAAGATTTTGAAGGACTCCAGAACCGCCCACGCCCACAGCATTTGAAACGTTATCGAAATCGGCTGGGGGACAGCAGTTTTTCCCTTCTCACGGACATGGATGATGTGACTCAGGTCTACAAGAAAGCTCTGGAGATCTGCAACAAGCTCAACTAGCACAGTGGAGAGGGTGGGAAGGGAAGGGAATTGTCATGTGTACCTTTATGATGGAGTTAGCCTGGTTACCAATTTGCTGACAGTGGTAGGATCATCAAAATGGGGTTGAATGCGCATACTCAGCTGAAAACCTTGAGATGTGTAAAAACCCCAAAGAATTCTCTTGAGCATTATGCAAACTCTTTTAGTTTGCTTTATTAAAGTATTACCTCGTTGCCCAAAGAAAACATACATACGTGATGCAAACATACAGCACCTAACACAGTGGGGTCCCGGTCCATGATTGGGATTTCTAAGTGCTGCGATTGTATAAATAAATAAATAAATAATAATACCAGAATCTGGCAGACAAAGGCGTAATGTAGACAAATTCAGATTGGAAATAAGGCAGGTATTTTTAATAGTAAGTGTAGTTTACTAGTAGAGCAACTTTCCCAAGGGAGGTGGTGGATTCTTCATCACTTAAATCTTTCTCAATATTGGATGTCTTTCTAAAAGATATACTCTAGTTCATCCTGAAGTTATTTGACTTGATGCAGGAATTATGGGGTGAAATATCTATGGCCTGTGTTATACTGGAGGCCAGACTAGATGTTCACAATGGTCCCTTCTGGCTTTAAAAGTCTCTGAATTTGCTTTAGGAAGGGTAGTTTTAAATAGTCACACTTGGTGTGATGTGCCTAGAAAATTTGAGGCATGTGGCTACAAATTCACATCTTCCATCTACCATATCATTCTCCGCACTAGCAAGGGGCACAGATTCGTATCTGACTATCAGCACTAACAGTGAAAAAATACAAGAACTGAAACCATAGCATGAGCTAGAAAAAGTTGACCATTGCAAATGGCTAGTTGATTTCTGCCCCGCACCCTCCAACATATTTACTAGGTTTGTGACATTTTCCAGATTGCCAGCCAAACAAATGCCTAGGAAGGGGTGTGTTTATCACATTCTCTCAAGGGTTAATTAAGCACAAGACCCAGATTTCAGTCACTTTCACTGTCAGCAAATGGTGCCGCCTTGCTTATTAGCATGTATCTGAGAGTGGAGACTAGTTTGCTTCTAGAATGTTAGCTTAAGAAAAGGTTGTAGCATGTAGTAAATGGAGAGAGGACTGAGAATCAGTGAGAATGTGCCTTTTCCCCAAATAAGAATGTTTTGAAGTAGGTAGCAGTGGAACAGAAGGAATTTGACTATGAGTGCTGGAATGAGAACAGTAGACTCGACAAGGGATTTGTTATAAAAATGCAGGTATCTATCTCTATTTGTAATTGGTACTGCATGAGCAATGGTATCAGTCTGAAAAGGAGAAAAATGTATGTTTCCTTGGATATATCTAAATATCCAGACTTGAGGCTTCAACTCCCATAAAGGTACCACTTGGGTCTACTGGATTACCTGAATGTAAGTAAGCCTCAGTTAGCAAGGCACTATGCGTTTGACAGGCCTGGGCAAACTGGAGTTGTATGGCCAGTTTCAGATCTCATTTACATGAACATATGGCCCTGGGCTTCATTCAGGCTGCACTGGTGTGACTGGGGGCAGAATTTGGCCTGTGAGGTCAAACTGGCTACAGCTCTAACAGTCCAAACACACAAACAACTGGAGGTTAAAGGGCCAAATTCTGCTCTCATCTTTACCCCAAGACTTCAGCTAGGAGCAGAATTTGGGCCACTCTCTCTGGGCATGCTCTAAAATCCTAAAAGCCACAGAGAAATAGTACCAAGTTCCATTTGGATTAGCTGAGAATCCAGAATAGCAATGTGAATAGATTTAAGAAAGAACAAAGAACTGCTTTATTGCTCATTGCTTCCCAGCTTGCAAACTCCTGATTTTGTGTGTCACAGTACTTCACTCAATCCAGCTGATTTTAAGGAGGAGCTAACAGGCATCAAGGTGGGTGAGTTTTAATTCCTGAATTGCCTCCTCTATCTCAATGGAGAGGTTTTTTCCTCCAGGAGACACTTGGCCAAAATTCAGCCCTGGTGTAAAAGGCATCCGTGGTGCTGTGCTCACACAAAGCAAGGCTAAATGCTCACTGTTTGTTCTCTTAAGAAGGGAGATTTCAGTCCATACTTTTATTTATGGATATGTTTCGGTATGATAATGAGGCATCCTGTCCTCCTAAGGGCTTACATGTGTTGTTTCTGCCTCTTCAAAAATCCATGTACTATTTTGAAGGGTGCAAAGTTAACAGGTTTGCCATATTCCATTTTAGGGAAATGTGAACTAGAGACCACATGGTTTCAGCAATTCAGGTGAGCTTTGCAGCCTTGGGCAAAAGATGTCTTTTAACTATATGCCCTGGAGTGTCAGGTGCCAGACCCTGAGCTGGTGTAAATCAGCCTACTTCCCTTGACCTAATGGAGCCTGACTTCAGTAGACCTACACTGATTGACACCAGCTTTGAATCTGGCTCTAAATGTGTAAATGATTTATACAGGTTTCGAGATGAAGGAGGCGGACCTCAGCTTGCTGTTGTGAGGAACTGAGAAGCACCCCAAAGGCTCAGATCTCCTTAGATTTTTGCCCAGGCCTGCCATCTTGTGTACAAATGTGAATGAATGATTGACTGCTTGCTGCCAAACTGGAAATGTCATGTAGGGATTTACTGGCATGTTATCATTCCTAGAAGAATAGAAAGAAAAAAAACTTGACTGCACATTATTATTAGTGTTGTGATTTTTATTTAATTTTTTTGTAATACAAAGTTGACTTTTTTTTTATTTGAATTTGTCTTTATTTATTGGTCTGAAAGCCATTTCAAATAGGTATAATAATATATTTGGTGTAATTTAATTGGTGCAACATTATTTTACAGCTGCAGCCAAAATGGTTTTGTTTTGTTTTCCACTCATTGGTTGGCTCTAGAAGGCACACAGGGAAAACGCTGGATAATCACCCAAAGTGTTTGTATTTTTAATCTGATACTGTTTTTTATTAAATAAAAATAAAATGAATGGAATGTAAGACTTTTTTTCTCTTTAAATAAATGTAGATCAACTGTGGCCAAATACCAATGAACTTCTCATGCAAAAATACAGCAGCATCTCCAACAAACTGTACTGAGTTGTTTACTCAAAGCTTTTGGCTTATTTGTGTATTTGAAGAGAATATGGGTGGCCACTGAGACTTACATGCTGAGAGAGATTTGGCACTGTGAACAAGCCATGGTTTTCATCTGTATTAAAATAGCACAGAGAAGAATAGCTAACTGGGATCTCCTTTCTTCGAGATTGAGATCCATGAGCCAGGTGTGTGGCAGGTGAGGGCAGAACAGGCTGTCTCACAGCCAGGCAACAGCAAATTTATTTATGCCAAGTAGGGTGATCAGACAGCAAGTGTGAAAAATCGGTACAGGGGGTGGGGGGTAATAGGAGCCTATATAAGAAAAAGACCCAAAAATCAGGACTGTCCCTATAAAATCGGGACATCTGGTCAACATAATGCCAAGCAACACCCACAACAGTAGTCCCTTCCCCTCCCTGGTCTGGGCAGGAAATGTATTATTATTTAAAATCTTCCTGCTGATGTAATCCAAGGCTTGTTTGGACAAAAAGCTATCAGCCATATGTTACTATCAGATGTGCTGTGGTTTTAGTCATACGGCTTTCAGCAGGCCGAGCGGTCAGCTGGTGGAAGACAAAAAGGGGGTTTCCTTTTGATTTAATTGGTTGGAGTCCACTTGAAAATTGGAGGCTTTTGATGCTCAGAGATTAAATCTTGGTGTTTTGTATTGGCAATATGGGGTCACAGTGAGGGGTCTCCCATCGGTGTCAAGGACCTATTTCAATAAAGGGAATGGTGGTAATGGCCTGCCATTGGCTCTGACTGAGGCTGCATAAAACCTCTCGCTTGATGTAAGCGGGGGAATAGTCCCGCTCTTATGGGGAACTTTCCTGGCTTCTGCACTACCCCGGTGAAGTGGGCTAGCGAAAGGATCCGAGTCCTCACTCCCACTTCCTTTACCCAGTGGCCTCCCTGCCCTTGAGGACTCCCCTTCCACTCTCCTGTCTGGCAGAGTCCTCGTAACCCCAACAAGGTTGGGCCCAGGATTCCTAGGGGCTCAACCCTCAACCCTGCTGTGGTCACCTAGGACAGGGGCTAGGGTGTCCCCACTCCGGGGTACTCTCTCTGCAGTGGGCACTTCTCTGACCCACTGACCATTACATACAAGTTAAAGCAAATGCAAGTTATTTAATCAACAATTAATTTTAAAAAGAATAAGGGAAAATGGGAAAGGTTAAAGGAAACACTTCAACCTGCTCTGTGGCAGGGAACATCACAAACAGTGTCCCTGGAATGTCCAGGCAGTTCACAGTCTGTTCCTTGTAAGTCCCAGGCCGCCTTCTCAGGTCCTGGCTGTGCTGCAGGGATGCTGCGGGTTGGACACTTGCTCTGGTGGTGGCCACACGCTCTCAGGCTCTAAGTGGTAGGACCCTTCTTCCCAGTGTCGCCCCCGCCCCGTCGGGGTTACGATCCAAGCCTGGCCTGCAGAGCCTCTTGGCTAAGGCGTCTCCCTGTGCTGGGCCCGCTGCCCAGGGTCCCCCTCGCTCTCTCCTGCTCACCACACCCAGCTCCGGACCGCTCCAGCCCCAGCTCCACCGCTCTGTATCTGCACTGCTGCTGCTGCTCTGCCTCCAGCTCCCTGGGCTGCTTCTCTGGCCCCTCTGGCTCTGGTTGCTGCAGCTCTGCTCCCAGGACAGTTCTGCTCTGCAGGCTGCTTCTGTGACCCTGCTCCCAGCACTGACCTGCTTCCTGGGCTGCTTTTCTGGCCCCTCTGGTTGCTGCAGCTCTGCTCCCAGGACAGGGTCTGCTCTCTCTGGGCTGCTTTTCTGGTCCCTCAGGATCTGGCACAGCTCTGCTCCCCAGCTCAGCTTGGACCCCTGCTTTCTCCTTAGCTCGGCCCCACTCTGTCTGACCCAGGCAATTCCAGCTCACAGGGAGGACAGGACTGCCCTGGCCTCCTGACTCTCTGATTAGCCTGCCTGCCCTGTCATTCAGGCTGACCTGGAGCATTGGCCTCTCCCCATTGTTCCTGGGGGCTGTCAGTCTCAGGGTCCTGGTTTCCCATAGACCCCTCCCCTTTGAGTACTGGGAGCTAGCCAATCAAAACACCCCCACTGAATGTTAGTAACGGGGCAACAGTCCCCTTACATTGAGTTAGTCAGTCCAGGTGCCTTTTTTGTTTTTTCCTTATAGAAGGTTTGGGTGCCATGTGAATTCATTCTCTAATTAATTCTACCCTGATCTGGTTAGAACTCAGGACTTTCAGTGCAGGACCTATGTGACACAACACTACTCAGCAGAGCAGGGTAATAGTGACCACAGACCAATAAAGCACAAAAGCAAACATACATTACTCCACTGCAAAGGGAGCAATTAAGCCAGCTTTACACTAATTGACACAGGAAAGTATTAAGTGCATATTCAGAGGCAGCCATAACATTAATGTACCTGATGCTGATAAGGACTAAATTGTGTGGTGAGGGAGAGGGCATGTCTTGGCGCCTCCTTACCAATAAAGTGGTGGGGGGAGGTGGTTGTGATGAGAGGAAAGCAGACTGGGCTGTGACAGCACTGGGGAAGCCTTGTCAGGATTCCCTCCCTCCCTTCCCCATTTCCCCCCGCCAGACACGCTACGAAAAGGGAAGTTGGGGCAACCTTTTTTTTAAAGTATTGACTTTTGGAAGATAAAATCTAAACACTTTGGCCGTGGGGCAAGGAAGCCAAGAGCATTTAGTACGAATTGCAAGTGTATTTATAGATCTCCAAGCACGTACACGTCACAAAGATGGGTATTTTAGCCCCATTTTAAAATCGGGGAAACTGAGTCACAAAAGATGAGTGACTTGCTGAAGGTAAAGCAACAAATCTGTGATTTAGCCAGGAATAAAAACCCAGGTTGTCTCATCCCAGTCCTCATGTACTAGATCAGATTGCTTCCAAATAACTATTAGCATTTCGTTGAGTGGATAGATGGGAGAAGGTCATTACTGCCCTGGGAGATATGTAGCACTCAGACAAAGTTTTACCTGAGGAATTTACAGTCTAACACCCTGAGCCTGAAAAGTAAATGCATAACTCCACTCATGTGTGTAGTCTCAATGATTTCAATGTTACTACTTACCAACATCTAGAGGACAACTCACAGGAGTAAAGTATAAACATGTGTCTAAGCTTTTTCAGGATCAGGGCCTAAATGATGGACCCACAAATGAGGATGTAACACACCCCAGGAAGTGGGAGGAGCAAATAAGGCCTGGGCTACATATGTAGCAAGAAGAAAAGGAGGACTTGTAGCACCTTAGAGACTAACAAATTTATTTGAGCGTAAGCTTTCGTGAGCTACACCTCACTTCATCGGATCCAAGGCTACTCAGTTTAGGTAGACATATATCTTGGTGGTTCAAATGTGCTTCTTTAATGTGCAGAGATAGTTTCTGTCAGTGCTGTTGCAGAAGTATAGGTCCATTACTACAGATGGATGACAATTCTTGAACAACTGTGCTTGATAGTGTCATCCCAGGCTCCACTGACATCTTCAGCAGTCCCCATTTCAGGATGTTACATAGAAGGACTACTGAGGCTTCTTCCCTTGAAGAATGACATTCACTATCTAGCTATGTATTGGCTCTAGTACTCCATGAGGGGCTTTCTGCTTCTGCCTCAAGACAACTTTGTCATGAATAACTAATGAATTGAACTTGGGTTGGGCCAGAGCTTTTCTGGATTTCCTCCCTAGCTCTATTTCTGGCCATCAAGATCTACTCCTCTTTTTGAAACATTTTATGGACTTTCCCTCAGAACATACACTAGTTGACATACATATCAGCAGAGCATACACAAGCCCGCATATCTTTGGCATAAAGAACATTATACTCATTCCTATTTGCATATGCATATAACTGCTCCTTGAGATGGCATTTAAAGGTGCAATTTTATCCAATACGGGATGGAGCCTTCATGAAAGCCAGCTCTCTATAGGTACTTATATGGGTCTCTTTGCTAGTATCTGAGAGCCTCTGGGGATTGGTTACATGGATAACATGACTGAACCCCCTGCTCATTCCACGGAGCATCCAATAGCAGCACTAGGTGCTCAGTCCCTCTGAAGTGCACGCCCAAGGTCTCACATTGAACATCCAAAACTAAAGCATCCAATAGCAGAGGCTATTTGAAAAATTTGGCATTAACGGCCCTTCTCTTTTGGCTCTCCCCCCTTTGTATTACGCTATATAATTTACACAAGTAATGGCATTCCCTGTTGAATTAAATCTAGCTTGTTATATCCATTAGTTTTCCAACATGGACTCAGTGACATCCTGTCATATATTGGGCTGGCTTTTACTAACTACATTCTTTTTGGGTACTCAGCATGGCTGTGGTATTGAATCAGTAACTGGCATCTCTTTAGACCATTAGCCTATGACAGGATTCTGCTCTGCCAGGTTTGGCTCAATTTCTGGGGGCCAGTATCAGGTAATTTTTCTTTCTGGATGTTGAACTTAGGGAGGACAATTGGAAGACACCTTGCACTAATAGTGGCTTGTTCTCTACAAATAATGAGACCATGTGGAGGAGCAATTAAAAAGCTAGACAGCTAGGATAGATAGACCAACAATCTAATTCTGCAGAAGTTATGATGAGATTCTACCATCCCCAGCAGGAGTCTCCTTAGAAAAACTATGTTCTTTTCATACACAGAGACAAAACTGTTGCATTTGGAAAATACTGAAAGTTGAGCAAGGAGCTGCTATAAGAGAACTGGCTAGTAAGTGAAAGCAGGAGCGACTGGAGACAGTTTATACTATTGCACTGCAATGATACAGTTTATTAACCTCCCACACCCCCAGTCCCACTTTCAGCCTCAGAGATAATAGGACAAGGCATACTGTAAATAGAAACAAAAGGAGAACAAATTCAAACCAGATGCCAGGAAATTTTTGTTTGTTTGTTTGCAAGATGCCTTAACTACATGTAAAGGCCTGCTGGGAAAGCTTGCTGGAACTAGCCATATGTCAGCATTCTGTTTGCCCTGGGATTTATCAAAGAAATAAGCCTGGATAGGCTGGATTTTTTTTCATGTTTCCTGTTTTCTTTAGTGGTATGCACCAGATATTGCTAGGTAAATCAGAAGTCTTCTTCAACAGAACCTGCTGCCTCACTGGGAGAAGGCGGGGTTGCAAAGTTCCAATATAACCCAGTGCTGCATGTGGTTTGCAGGCTTACTCCAACCATACAGTAATATGAAGCTTCCACCTGTACTTCCAGGAGCGATTTATGTCACAGTGGTAAATGCAATGGATAGTGATTGAGTGTGAGAGCCCCAGCTGAGGTAAATTGGCATCATTCCATTGACATCAATAGAACTATGCTGATTTGCACAAGCTGAAGATCTGGCCCTAAAATATAAATAAGTATACCATTGTAAAAAGTCTTTTGGATTGAACTGGGAGCAAGGCACGCCCTAAAAGTTGGTTGGCAAATTCCCGTCTATGGGTCCAAATTTTCACAAGTGATCACTTGTTTTGGAAAAAGAAAAGGAGGACTTGTGGCACCTTAGAGTCTAACAAATTTATTTGAGCATAAGCTTTCGTGAGCTACAGCTCACTTCATCGGATGCATATAGTGGAAAATACAGTAGGGTGATTTTATATACACAGAGAACATGAAACAATGGGTGTTACCATACAGACTGTAACAAGAGTGATCAGGTAAGGTGAGCTATTACCAGCAGGAGAGCAGGGGTTGGGGGAGGGGAGGGGACTTCCGTAGTCATAATCAAGGTGGGCCATTTCCAGCAGTTGACAAGAACGTGTGAGGAACAGTAGGGGGGGAAATAAACATGGGGCAATAGTTTTACTTTGTGTAATGACACATCCACTCCCAGTCTTTATTCAAGCCTAAGTTAATTGTATCCAGTTTGCAAATTAATTCCAATTCAGCAGTCTTTCATTGGAGTCTGTCTTTGAAGTTTTTTTGTTGAAGAATTGCCACTTTTAGGTTTGTAATCGAGTGACCAAAGAGATTGAAGTGTTCTCTGGCTGGTTTTTGAATGTTATAATTCTTGATGTCTGATTTGTGTCCCTTTATTCTTTTACATAGAGACTGTTACTTGTTTTGGGTACCTCAGTTTCTGGGTGTCCCGTTTGAGACAACTTGGACCTGATTTTCAGAGTGTTGAACACCTTCTGGTCCTGTTGATTTCAGTCAAAGCTGCAGGGTTCAGCACCTCTGAAAATCACGTTCCAGGTGTGACGGACAGGACAGCCAAAAACTGTGGTACCCAAACTCAGTGACCACTTTGAGAAATGTTGGCCTTAATTTCAGACTCATAAAAATGTAGGACTGGACGGGTCATCAACCTCAACTGGTCATCTAGTCCAGTCACCTGCACTGAGGTAAGACTATCCAGAAGATCCCTGACGTGATATTTTAACTGTTCTTAAAATCCTCCAGTGATGGAGATTCCACAACCTCCCTAGGTAATTTGTTCCAGTGCTTAACTACCCTGTCAGTTAGGAAGTTCTTCCTGATGTCTAACCTAAACCTCCCTTGCTGAAATTTAAGCCCATTGCTTCTTGTCCTGTCCTCAGTGGTTAAGAAGAACAGTTTATCATCCTCTTCTTTATAACAGCCTTCTACTTACTTGAAGACTGTTATCATGTCCCCCCCTAAGTCTTCTCTTCTCCAGACTAAACAAACACAATTTTTCTCAATCTTTCCTCTTAGGCCATGCATTCTAGACCTCTAATATTTTCTGTTACTCTTGTCTGCCAATTTGTCCATATCTTTCCCAAAGCGTGGGCCGCAGAACTGGACACACTACAGTTGAACCCTTATCAATGCTGAGTAGAGTGGAAGCATTACTTCTTGTGTCTTGCTTACAACACTCCTGCTAATACATCCCAGAATGATGTTTGCTTTTTTTTGCAAAAGTATTACATTGTTGACTCATATTTAGCTTGTTAGCCACTATGACTCCCAGATCCTTTTCTGCAGTACTCCTTCCTAGGCAGTCATTTCCCATTTTGTATTTGTGCAATTGATTATTCCTTCCTAAGTGGAGTACTTTGCATTTGTCCTTATTGAATTTCATCCTCTTTACTTCAGACTATTTCTCCAGTTTGTCCAGATCATTTTGAATTCTAATCCTATCCTCCAAAGCACCCGCAACCCCTCCCAGCTTGGTATCGTCCGCAAACTTTATATGCGTACCCTCTATGCCATTATCAAAATCAATTGAATCTTGATTCAGTTATCAAGATATTGAATAGAACTGGACCCAGGACAGATCCCTGAGGGATCCCACTTGATATGCCCTTCCAGCTTGATTGTGACCCATTGATAACTACTCTCAGTATACTTTTCCAATCAGTTGCACACCCACCTTATAGTAGGATCATCTAGGAGGCTATATTTCTCTAGTTTTTTCAGTATCAAAAGCCTTACTAAAGTCAAGGTAGACCATACCATCTGCTTCCCCCGCCCCATTCACAAGACTGGGTTACCCTGGCAGAGAAGGATGTTAGGTTGGTTTGACATGATTTGTTCTTGACAAATCCATGTTGACTGTTACTTATCACCTTATTTTCGTCTAGATGCTTACAAATTAATTATTTGCTCCATTATCTTTCCAAGTACAGTACCAACATTAAACTGACTAGTCTATAATTCCCTACATTGTCCTTGTTTCCCTTTTTATAGGCAGTTTTTATATTTGCCATTTTCCAGTCCTCTGGGATCTCTCCCGTCCGCCACGAGTTCTCAAAGATATGCACTAATGGCGTAGAGATCTCTTCGGCCAATTCCTTAAATATTGCAGGATGTATTTCATCAGGCCTTGCTGACTTGAAGACATCTAACTTGTCTAAGGTTTCAGAGTAGCAGCCGTGTTAGTCTGAATTCACAAAAAGAAAAGGAGGACTTGTGGCACCTTAGAGACTAACAAATTTATATGAGCATAAGCTTTCGTGAGCTACAGCTCCGATGAAGTGAGCTGTAGCTGACGAAAGCTTATGCTCATATATATTGGTTAGTCTCTAAGATGCCACAAGTCCTCCTTTTCTTTTAACTTGTCTAAGTAATTCTTAAGTTGTTCTTTTCCTATTTTAGCTTGGGATCCTACCCTGTTTATACTGATGTTCATTATGTTAGTCATCCAGTTATTGCTTTTTTTGGTGAAAACTGAAGCTAAAAAGGCATTTAACACTTGTGCCATTGCTGCATTATCTGTTATTGGCTTTCCCTTCTCATTGAATAGTGTGCCTACCCTGTCCTTGGTCTTCCTCTTTCTTCAAATGTACTTGTAATATGTTTTCTTGTTACCCTTCATGTCCCTAGCTAGTTTAATCTCATTTTTTGTGTTGGCCTTTCTAATCTTCTCCCTAGATGCTTGTGGGTTTTGTTTTTAATATTCTTCCTTCATAATCTGACCTAGTTTTCATGACTTGTATGACTTTTTTGAGTTTCAGATTGTTGAAGATCTCCGGGTTAAGCGAGGGTGATCTCTTACTATACCTCCTATCTTGCCTATGCACTGGGATAGTTTGCCCTTGTGTTCTTAATAAGGGCAGGTTTTTAAAGAGGCAACTCTCCTGAATTCCTTTTCTCTTAGACTTGCTTCCCATGGGATCTTACCTACTGATTCTCTGAGTTTGGTAAAGTCTGCCTTCCTGAAGTCCATTGCCTTTATTTTACTGTTTTCCCTCCTACCATGCCTTAGAATTGTGAACTCGTCATTCCATTTTCACTCAAGCTGCCTTCCACCTTCAAATTCTCAGCCAGTTCCTCCCTTTTTGCCAGAATCAAACCTAAAATAGCCTCTCCCCTGCTCACTTTCTCCATCTTCTGTAATAAAAAGTAGTCTCCCATACATTTTCAGAATTTGTTGGATAATCTGTGCCCTGCTGTATTATTTTCCCAGCAGACCTCTGGGTCATTGAAGTCCTCCATGACTACCAAGTCCGGTGCTTCGGATGATTTTGTTGTTTAAAAAAAGCCACCTCCACCTCTTCTTCCTGGTTAGCTGCTCGAAAGTCGACACCTACCATGACATCAGTCTTGTTTCGTACCCCTGTTATCCTTATCCAGAGACTTTCAACAGGTCTGCCTCCCACTCCTATCTCAACTTCAGTGCAAGTGTGTACATCTTTGATATACAAGGCAAGACCTCCTCCTTTTTTCCCCTTCCTGTCCTTCCTGAGCAAGATGGACCCTTCTAAACCAATATTCCCATCATGTAAGTTATCCCACCAAATTTCTGTGATGCCAGTTATGCCATAATTGTGATAATTGACTACTTTTTAGTTCTTCCTGTTTATTCCCTGTACTTCTTGCATTATTATACAGACATCTAAAATGTTCATTAGATTTCTCCCCTATATTCCCTCTTGTCTCTCCTTTGTCCCTGCTGCGATTGCCCATGTTCCCCCCAGAGTCTGACCCTTCACCCAGGTGTCCATGTTTTGGACATACCTGTGGGCTTTTGTCTCCTGCCCTCATCAAACCTAGTTTAAAGCCTGCCTTGCTAGGTTAGCCAGTCTGCATCCAAAGATACTCTTCCCCTTCCTTGATAGGTGGACTCTGTCACACTGTCGAGTGATACATGAATACCAGCCTCAGGGCAGATGCTTAAGAAGCAGGGCACAAACCCCAAACTGGTTGTGAGTTCTATAATTAGATTTCACCAACTACGTGTAAACTCCTCAGACACTATACAGGCTTAAGATGGAGTCACAGACAGTCCCCTTGGGCATTCCAGTCTATTTTGCCACGCAGGCAAGCTTGACTCTGCGATAGATGGTCACTTGACACCACGGATCATAAAATATTCAGATTACTACCAGTCCCAGAGGTCCTGTCACTTACCCCAGGTCAATTTGCACCTTAGATCTCACCCCAAAGACAACACTTGTAGCCAATCCTGTAATAAACTAACTAAAGGTTTATTAACTAGGAAAGAGAAATAAGAGTTATTTACAAGATTAAAACAGATAAACACACACACACACAAATGAGTTGCAGTCTTAGGTTTCAGATGGTGACAGACCAGCTGAAATATGCCAGCTCTATATGTCCATGAGGGCAAACTCAGGTTAATCTTGGGGATCTCCTGCTTATATTTAGGAATCTTTGCCCCATAGAGCCCAAACAGTATAAAAAGATCCTACTTCCTTCTGGTCAGAAATTTTTTAACTCCCCTCCCTAGAGTCCAAGCTGATGGGATGAGCACTTCCACACATAACCTCATTATAGGTGGGTGGGGGGAGCAATCTTCAAAGTCTTTGTTCCACAAAGGCCCATTTGGATTTAATAGTCCTTCCTGAGGGGCAGGAGATAACACCTTCTGTAGCAATCCAGAATTTTGCATTAGGTGTATTTTTTTCCTGTTTTGTGAATTACAGAGTTTCATAACAAACATTTTACAGTTACAGAGGAAACACTTAAGTATTACCTTATGGCATGGGATACAGATGTAAGTAGGATTCATACATGCAGCATCCTACAGGCATTGCATAAAGTCTACAAACTAAACACATTCTTATAACACTAATATCTCTTTTAATTATACTAACCCACAGGTGAGCCAGACTGGTTTCCAGCTATGCATTTGTCAGTGTTCAGGGAGGCCAAGGGCTTTGGCATGAGCTGGCACCTGGTCTGCTGGCACCCCAGACCTCATCTCTGCTCAGCAATCCTTCTTCGCAGTACACTTCACATTATTTATACAGTAGAGTGGAGCTCTAGTGGAGCGCTATATAAGCTCCAGTAGCTTCTATAAGTTCCCTCCACCAAGATTTTGGATATTTAAGTAATTTTTCAGTTGCATATGAAAAATCATGATAAATATTTTTCAAGTAGCAGGACCGGGTGGCTGAGGGTACTGGTAATGGGATGCAGAGCCTTTCACCTCTGCAATTCCAGTTCAAATGATGGCCAGATTGCTAGCAGTCCAAAGTCATCATTCTGCCACTCAAATGAAGGGCAGGTTTGGATACTTTTGCTCTTTGGCAGCCTTCCCCCCTGCCCCCTTGCAATTCTCCTAAATTATCCCTGCCAGAGATAGTCTAAAAATACTTTTGAAGAGCACGTTTGCCTCTGGAATGGACCAAATGGCTTCAAATGGCAGAAATGCTAAAACAATTTTCCTGGGAAAGGAAATATTCCTGGTGCACAGGGCACAGCACAAGCTGAGCTGGGGGGAGGGGAGAAGGAACATTTTTGTGGGAGCTCCTTGTTAAAATATTGGCAGCACATCACTGATGCGACTGGCACTCTTCCCAATTAGGACCATGCACCCACATGCAATTACTTTGTGCTGATCTTTGCGGTGCTGACATAAAATTCCAAACAAGTAAATGCAATAACGCACTTCGTCTATTTTAAATGGGATGGGATGCTGCTTATTAACCCAGCGGGGGGCCATGACGCCCACCACCCCTCACCAGTATCCTTGCACAGAGGCAGCCAAGGGTCCGACCTCACCCTGTGTAAGTGGAACTGCACATACACAATTAATTATATTTAATGAATGTGGATGAGACAACATTAAATTAAAACTCTGCACCCAGCCATTAAATCTTACAAGGGTTTGATTTTCTTAGGAGTCATACCTTGGGCAAGGCCTGTAGGGCTCCAAAGGAAAAGGGTTAAAAATGTCTTAACACAGCCTAATCCTCTTTATCTGCCTCCACTTCTTAAACTGCTCCTTTTCCCAGAGAGGTTCAAAGCCCCAGTCAATAGCTGCTTCAAGACCACCAAAGTTATTAAAGTTATGCTCACCAGTTCGGGAACTGAAACAATACCATGTGACTAATGTGGCCAATCACAACTTTTCCAAGCAGCTCAAATTCCGAGTAGTGAATAGTTAGTAGTGAACTGTTCATGATCAATTCATAGAATAAAAAATCCACATGAAAACTGTCAAGCAATTCCAAAACACAAATAAACTGGAGGAAATTGCATTTGGATCCCCAACATCCTGAGAGCAGACAAAGAGGCTACATTAATTCAGTAAATTACCCGCTCTAAATTATTCTCTCAGCTCTACTTGGTACACACCCTGGTATAACCTTTCATTGGTTGATTTCTGAAATGACAGCAAAATCTGCAGTGATGCTACAATTAGCTCATGCACTCCAAAATTCAAAAGAAAGGTTTGACCTTTCATCACAAAAATATCCACTTTGCATTCAGATCCATGTGAAATAGAAAGACTTTGTTCAGATCAAGCAGAGAAGAAATAAACTAGTGTTAAAGGTCATTTCAGTTTGCTTTGAGGGGTGGGAAAGAATGACAAAAAATAACCAAATGTGGGCTTCTGAGAGGTGATCACAGATACTGTCTTTCAGCAGGACAGACATGTTTTTGCTACAGACCTATTCATTAGTAAAACAGAGTCTTTATAGGTATGGGCCAAGACTTTCAAAAATGGCTACTGATTTTACATGCCGCAATTCTTGAATGCCCAATTTGAGAAACCTATAAGGGGCTTGATTTTCAGAGAGTGAGTGACTCAGTACTTTCTGAAAATCGGGATCCCTTTAAGTTGTCTTATGTTGGACATCCAAAAATCAAGGCACCCCAAATCACTAGTCGCTTTTGTACATCTTGGCCATGATAGATTTCTTTCATGGTATATTTTATTTTCCAGCACCTACAGAATTAAGGGTAGAGTTGCTGCCCCCCCATTAAAGACTGCTATTTTGTGTGGCTTTGCCTAGAATAAATAATGTATCATAACATACGTCTATTATAAGAACATTGGGAAGGTAGCTGCCAAGTTTAGTCTGTCTCCCTGCAGAACCATAACTTTGTAAAGTAGCGTTCTGTTGCTGACCCACAGCTGATGTGTCCTTTAAAAAAAAAGGAAAAAATGGGAATACATTTAACATTCCAAACTCAACATCTATAGGTCTTTTCACTATGTCAGGCTTCTTATGAAGTCTCCATCTTCTCGCTCTCATGTGGGCCCTTATTCAGGGAGATGCTTAAGTGGGTGCCTAACTTTAACACAAGCAGATCCTCTTCAAAGCCACTGGGACTTTTCACATGGTTAAAATTAGGAAGAGGTTTAAGTACCTTGCTGGATCTGGGCCATGTTTTCTAAATTACAAATAAATTATATTCATAAAATATATAAAAGATTAAAATTAGGAAGAGAGAGAGAGGAGTTTCACTTTTTTTAAAACGTAAACGAAGAGTCTGGCAAACACTGTTTAGAAGTGGCTTTCTGGAACTGACCGAGGAATACTACAGATCTGTCTTTCAGCAAATCCCAAACATCGAGGGCCAACAAGAGCTAGCGTAGTTTTATCTTACTATGTTCTATTTTGAATATTTCTTTCAGTGGAGAAATGGCCCTGAGGAGGTCAGTCCTACCAATGGTTGTGCTATTAATAGATAAACCAAAGGAGGGATTTTGAAAAGTGCCCAGTAGTGGTCTACTTGTTTCCACTGAAGTCAGTGGTAAAGCTCCCATTGACCTTGATGGGAGCAGAGTAAGGGCCAGTTCCTCAAAGGTATTTAGGAACTGTCATAAATATAAAGGGAAGGGTAAACCCCTTTGAAATCCCTCCTGGCCAGGGGAAAGCTCCTCTCACCTGTAAAGGGTTAAGAAGCTAAAGGTAACCTCGCTGGCACCTGACCAAAATGACCAATGAGGAGACAAGATACTTTCAAAAGCTGGGAGGAGGGAGAGAAACAAAGGGTCTGTGTGTCTGTCTATATGCTGGTCTTTGTCGGGGATAGACCAGGAATGGAGTCTTAGAACTTTTAGTAAGTAATCTAGCTAGGTATGTGTTAGATTATGATTTCTTTAAATGGCTGAGAAAAGAATTGTGCTGAATAGAATAACTATTTCTGTCTGTGTATCTTTTTTGTAACTTAAGGTTTTGCCTAGAGGGGTTCTCTATGTTTTGAATCTAATTACCCTGTAAGATATCTACCATCCTGATTTTACAGGGGAGATTTCTTTATTTCTATTTACTTCTATTTTTATTAAAAGTCTTCTTGTAAGAAAACTGAATGCTTTTTCATTGTTCTCAGATCCAAGGGTTTGAGTCTGTGGTCACCTATGCAAATTGGTGAGGCTTTTTATCCAACATTTCCCAGGAAAGGGGGGGTGCATGTGTTGGGAGGATTGTTCATTGTTCTTAAGATCCAAGAGTCTGGGTCTGTAGTCACCTAGGCAAATTGGTGAGGCTTTTTACCAAACCCTGTCCAGGAAGTGGGGTGCAAGGTTTTGGGAAGTATTTTGGGGGGAAGGACGCGTCCAAACAGCTCTTCCCCAGTAACCAGTATTAGTTTGGTGGTGGTAGCGGCCAATCCAAGGACAACGGGTGGAATATTTTGTACCTTGGGGAAGTTTTGACCTAAGCTGGTAAAGAGAAGCTTAGGAGGTTTTTCATGCAGGTCCCCACATCTGTACCCTAGAGTTCAGAGTGGGGGAGGAACCTTGACAGGAACCTTAGGCCATGTCTACACTAGAGTTAAGTCACTTTAAGCAATATTGACATTCATAAACCACTGTAATTATATCGCTTGTGCATGTTCACACAATGCTCCTTGTGTCGGTGGGGTGCGTCCACAATTGGCACTCTAGCACCTACAGAGAGAGTGTTGCTTAGGAAAATTCCCCCCCACCCCCCATGACTTTTAGAGGACTTTCCCTGTTAAGACTTCAAAAGCCAAGTCTTTGTCCTAAATTCAGACTGATGAAAATGTGTGAGGTGTGCTACACAGGGGTTATTGCATACAGAAAATACACTACTGCCTTCCTTGGAAACTGCAAAATAAGGACATTTTAATTATAACTGTATCTTAGAAGTTCCTTTTTTAGGTGTGTTTAGAGACAATATCAACAATATCAATATCAAAGCCGCTATGGTTGTTTGGTTATTACCCAGAATTACCTACTGTGCGTGTTTTCATTTGCATGTTATCCAGTATGGTTGCAGCTGCAACTCAAATCAGGGCTGTCAAATCAGGTTTTACATGAAGATTTTTCTTTCCTAAGTGACACAGAAAATCTCCTCTGCTCTTAGTTTAAACTTTAGAAAAATGTAAGGTGACCTTTAACCTGTTCCAATTTTTTTAAAAAAAGTGCCCAAGTAAAGCAAACAGAAAAGAAAGGACATAAAGCTAGAGGGCAAATAAAAATGGTTAGTTTTACAGATTACTTTTTTCTCAGCTTCTACATTCCTGAGGGTGTCGCTGTTCCCATCAGCCACTGTCACATTTCATAAGACGTTAGCAGCTTTGTCAAAATTATCAGCCTGTGTCAGTCCACTTCTAGGAGAATGCTCTTTTCTAACCTCGCTCCCCGCTCAGGATCTCTGCACACGTAGTAGTCTCACAGCTTTTAATTTTTTTTTGCTGCTTCGTCCATTCAGTAGGCTTTTGATTGCACCAGTTGTACTTCCTGGCTACTGGTATCCATTTTGTGGATTCTTTGTAACACTAGTTCCTTAATTTTGTTCTTGTTATTAAGGGCTTGTCTACTGCTTTTCATTGTCTAACTGATGGTTCTTACTTTTGGACCAAGTTCTTTCCTCACTTACTTCCAGCTTAATCTCATTGAAGCCTACTTAATTAACAGAGATGCACAGGCGATAATTGGGTCAGAATCTGGCTTTAGTTGGTCATCAAATCCATTGGTTTATACATTTTGGCTCCCCTAACATAGAGCAAATTCTGCCCTTGCCTAGAAGCATGCAATTTTCTTTGAAGTCAGTAGGCCAAACACTGGAATCCAGGAGCAGTCAAAGTTGCTGGGTTGTGGAATGAGGATTTCCTCATGGCCAAGGAGACGTATCTCCCTTCTCCAGGCCACAGAGCAGCAGCAGACAAGCCACTTGGTGACCACTTTTGGAGACTCAGACCTAGGGTGACCAGATAGCAATGGTGAAAAATTGGGACGGGGGTGGGGGGTAATTGGCACCTATATAAGACAAAGCCCCAAATATCGGGACTGTCCCTATAAAATTGGGACATCTGGTCACTCTACTCAGACCAGCAGTAGCCTCCACAGCCAGCGTGCCCCTCCTCCACTCCCTAGAATCTGTGTTGCTTCTCTGACCGTCAAATTCTTCCTGAAGACTCACTTTTTCAGTCCACCTTCCATTCCAGCCAGGCCTTCTCTCCATCCACAAACCCTTGTAATGTGACACTACATTTTTTTCCCAAAGGCAAAGATGAGCTAACAAAATGAATCCATAATATGATGTACTTGATAGTCACTGTTGAGAGCTGCACCTCCCCAGACCCCCTGGCTTCTCATGTTTTTTGTCATAGAATCATAGAAACGTAGGGCTGGAAGGTACCTCAAGCGGTCATCACATCCAGGCCCCTGTGCTGTGGCAGGACCAAGTAAACCTGCACCATCCCTGACAGGAGTTTGTCCAACCTGTTTTTAAAAACGTCCAATGATGGGGATTCTACAACCTCCCTTGGAAGCTATTCCAGAGGTTAACTACCCTTATCGTTAGAAAGTTTTTCCTAATATCTAACCTACATCTCTGTTGCTGCAGATTAAGCCCATTACTTCTTTCCTATCTTCAGTAGACATTGAGAATAGTTGATCCTCGCCCTCTGTATAACAGCCCTTAACATATTTGAAGACTGTGATCAGGCCCTGCCCCAGTCTTCTTTTGTCAAGACTAAACATGCCCACTTTTTTTTAACCTTTCCTCATAAGACAGGTTTTCTAAAACTTATCATTTTTGTTGCTCTCCTCTGGACTCTCTCAAATGTGTCCACATCTTTCCTAAAGTGTGGCACCCACTGGACACAATACTCCAGTTGAGGCTTCACCAGTGCCAAGTATAGCAGGACAATTACCTCGTATGTCTTATATATGACACTCCTGTTAATATACCCCAGAATGATATGGGCTTTTTTTTTTTTTTGGAACTGAATCACACTGTTGATTCATATTCAATTTGTAATCCACTATAACCCCCAGATCCTTTTCTGCAGTACTGTCACCTAGCCAGCTATTCCCCATTTTGTATTTGTGCATTTGATTTTTCCTTCCTAAATGAAGTACAATGCACTGTATTTCATCTTGTTGTATTCAGACCTAGTTTCCCTGTTTGTCAAAGTTATTTGAATTCTAATCCTGTCCCCCAAAGTGCTTGAAACCTCTCCCAGTTTGGTGTCATCTGAAAATTTTGTAAGCATATTCTCCATTTCATAATCCTAGTCATTAATGAAACTATTGAATAGTACCAGTCTCACAATTGACTCCTGCACAACCCCACTAGATCTGCCCTCCCAGTTTGACAGTGAACCATTCATAACTACTCTTCAGGTACATTTTTACAAACAAGTTGTGCACCCCCCCTTATAGTAATTTAATCTACACCATGTTGTCTGAGTTTGCTTGTCACCAGCTATGTAAAATATAATATAGATTTTAGACTCCTTGGGGTAGTGACCTGATATTGTGCTTGGTTGTGAAACATCATGCACATTTATGAAACTGTTTAAATAATAATGGGGCAAACTCTGCAGTCTCCAAGCACAACTCTGACTGAAGTCACTGGTCCCTACTCCAGACTTCTCCTGAGAACTTGTAGGTTTCTCTTCCCTTTTCTTGGTGACTAGAGGGCACAGTGTAGGCCAGATCTCATAGGAAAGAAATCTGATAGAATTTTGTTTCCCCCAGCTGTTTGAGGTATTTGGGACTGTGATAGATAGAGAGACTGTTCCCTCTCCATTGTATTTCCATTAACTCAGGACTGTGATCTTACCCCTAACAGCTGCACACACATATTCTTATGAGCTCATTGTGTTCTAAGCCAAGTAACCTGCTGGAGGCCCTCACAATAGGAATGCCTGTTTAGTTGACTATGAATACTCACAGACCAGCCACAGTACTTGGTAGATAGACCATGATGGGTCATCATGGAATCACCTGACTGCCCATTATGTCGTTTGTGTACGACACAAGAAAAGAATGGATCAACATGAGGCATTTGCCCCATCCTTGTCAAACATGCCATTAAAACAATACAATCACCGGAGCTGGTTGAAAAATGGAGAACGTTTTTCACAGTTTAAAAAATTTTTTTTCATGAAAAAATGTCGTCTAAAATTTCAAAAGCCTTCAACCAGCTCTCCTGATCACTCGCTCTGCAACGGCAGTTACATGGAGATTCAGCAACATGTCAATAAAGACGAGATGAACAAAACATGCTGGCCCAAGGGAATAAAAATGGGACAAGGCATACACTTGAGAATGCCTCCACCCGTGACTCAGATCATGTGCGCTGGGGATTTTCCATCGCTTTGCAACTTTCCCCAAGAGCTATTCTCACTAGCCTGGTTCTTCTCTAGACATTTTCTCTTAGGTGTTGCACTTGAATGAGGCCAACACTCAATGTAAAATGTATGAAAACTATCCACATACAATTATATAAGGGGGTGCAGACATCAAGGTTGTTCAGTCAGCAGGCTTCCTGGTCAGGGGCTGCTGCTCTAGACTTTCTTTCAGTTCCGTGTGTTATGGATCCCTTCAACAGGGTGCAGCTGGGTCAGCTGGGAACCCGCTCATCCTGCCCATTCCAGGGCTAGGTATAGGGGAATCTGGGGTGGGTAGAAGTCCAGGCTCAGTGCTCTGACAATGTGACAGCATGGGCTGGCCTGTGCTTGACCCACCTCCTACCCCACCCAATGTCTCAGTTTGGGGAGTGGCTGCTGTTTGATTATAGTCCTTTGCTTCAAACTCCCAGAATGTCAGGGCTGATGCAGGTGACCTTCTGGTGACCCTCATGTGGTTCTCCCTCCATCTGGGGTGATGTCTCAAAGGAGCAGAGGAAAGACTCACAGCCTTGGTAAGAGCTCCTTCTTCTCCTTCTGTCTCAGAGCAGTGCTCCTCCTGGAAATGTCTTCTCTCCTCCCCCTGCCCGGGTGGCTGGTGCTCTTTTAATACTGCTGCTTGCCCCAGGAACATGCTCAGCAGTGCCTGAAGGGCAGAACTTTCCTGGCTCAGTCCTGCTCCCATACGTCCCCTGCCTCAGACTTAGTGAGGGGTTTGTAAACCCCGTTACTGTGAGTTATTAAAATACTTTTAAGGGCAGAAAGGAAGAACCTCTAATCTGCCCTTCCTGTCTAACACAAGCCATAGAATTTTACCAAGTGATTCCTGCATGAAGCCCATAACTTCTGGTTGAGCTCCAGCAACTCTTTTACAAAGTCATCGGACCTGGATTTAAAGCTTCCAATGGACGGCGACTCCACCACATCTTTTAGTAAGTTGTTTCAATGGTTTATCACTAATATACAAAGCTGAGCCATTCAGAGACACCTTGAAGATTGAGCATCCAAATCCCTTAGGCAGTTTTGAAAATCTCCGCCTGAATGTGTTCCCTTACCTGTTCAATAAAGCTCCTATGGAACAGGTCTGAGTTGGAAAGCATTATCGGTACCCCAAAGTTGTTGTGGCTTGAGGAGAAATTTACAAACAGGTTCGGTGATTAGAATAGTTGGATTTATACCGCATCGCTCATCTGAAAATCCCAAAATGCTTTACAGAGGCAGGAAAGCATCACTGTGCCCTCCTACACATGGAAAGCCAAGCACAGAGGGGTTAAGTGACTTGCCCAAGATCTCATCAATAAGTCAGTGGCAGGGTTGGGATAACTTCTCTACCACCTCCGGTTCTAGTATTCTCCAATGATCTACATAAAGGTCATGGGCCAGCTCCCATTGACTGATGTCAATAGTGTGACACCAGTTTATCTATCTAATTTAGGTACATATCTATTTTAGCCCCAATATCCAAGTGTCTCAATGTACTGTGCCTTTGTATATTTATCCAGACATTATCCCTGTGAGGTAGGGGAGTGTTATCTCCACCTGAGTCTCTGAGAGGCTAAATTTCTTGCCTAAAGTTACACAGGGAGTTTGTAGCAGATCAGATACTTGTACTCAGGTCTTTCAAGTCTTAGGCTAGTGCCCTAACCATCAGACCATCCTTCCTCTCCCAGTTTATGCCACCTGATGAGTTGGTGACATATGTTAACTCTCTGAACAATGATTGGATAAGTAAAGGGATGTTCCTTGACACTACCTCTGCGCTTGGTGCAAAAAATCTAGTTTAACATACTCCGACCCTATGCGGCTGACAACACACAGGAGTGGATGTTTTCTTCTTATTTACACAGGCCTGCCCTTAAGCCATAAGAAATTTGGAGCTGGGAAAGCATAACAAATGTTCCTGCGGCCGTGTGAACAAGTTCTGTCCCACATTGGTACATGTGTCACTCATTGAAATCCAATCACAATGTAGGTAACATTTTCATAAGCTCCTAAGTCATTTAGGATCCTAGTCCCATTTGAAAGTCAACTTTTACCCTATATGTTAACATACCTTCACAGCAGGCAAGTGAAAAAACACTCATGTGTACCCTATGTTGGTTACACTGCTGTCTTTGAGACAATGTGTCCTAGTGAACAGAGCACTGGACTGGGACTCAGGAGATCTGAACTCCATTCCTGGCTCTGCCACTGGCCTGCTGGGTGACTTTGGGCAAGTCACTGCCCCGCCAAGTGCCTCAGTTTCCCCATCTGTAAAGTGGAGATAATGACACCAATCTCGTTTGTAAAGTGCTTTGACATCCGCTGATGAAAAATGCTATTTAAGAACTAGATATTATTATTATATTTCACACAATAAGAATTAAAACAGCTAATTTGTTACCCTAAGGGGTTAGTTTGCAAAGTGATGCATAAGGTTTCAGCTGCAGAAATTCCCAATGTACCTTTTAACCTTCAAAGAGATTCCAAAATCTGATGGTCACCGAGGCCATGGGCATGATCCAGAGAGCAGAGGATTCAACCAGAATAGAAGCTATCCCAGATCTGCTTCCCAACCTCACAATGATTCCTTCCTGTCAGTAGTGGGGATAGCTGGTGGAATTAACCACAAGGTATTTGACTTCTTCTTTCCTAGGAATGGGTGGATAGCAAATTGAAATGGAAGGGGATTAGATTTCAAGAAAGCAAATTGGATTTATGAAGAAAGATGAAAGAGCTGATTATGTTTAACTTGGCTAAATGACAATTGAAGTGTGTGTGTGTGTGGGGGGGGGGGGTATGATAACTGTCTAGCAGTATTTGAAGGATGCAACTCACACCAAGGAGGGAGAGGAATGGTTTAGGATGAAGCTGAGTAAAGGAAAATTTAGGCTGGATGTTAGGAAAAGAATCCTGGGGAGATCTATCAAACCACAGAATAATTTCCCAAGGAAATTGGTAGACACCCTATTTAGCAGTAGACTAGACAACACCCACAACAATACACCACAGAGAGGAACCCTGCATCAACAGGGTGATGGGACAGATAACCTAACGGGTCATTTCCTTCTCTAATGTCTATGGAACTGTCAGTAGCATGGGATCTTAAACAGTCTTTGCAAAGATATTTTTATTGCGGAAGCTTCGGAGCTCAGCTTTAATAGCAGCAAGTACAGAGGACCTCTCTTGCAATGAAGTCACTCTTTTCACAGAATAATTGAACTAATAAGAGGAGTTTCCCTATATACGGGCTCGAAATGACTGCCACACACAAAACCAATATTGGACTTTTATTCCAGTTCATCTCTGGACCGTCACTCAATCTGAGGGGGTGCAACTTGTGTACCAGGAATGCAAGCGTGTAATTTTGCAAGGTGCATGACCTACCATAGTAACATTTTGCACAGCGAGAGTATGGCAACGGTGGGTACACATACAACCTTATCCTTGTTCTTACTGAAGTCAGCGGCAACAAGTCTTGAGCCTTGAAAAACAACATGGACCCAATTTACCAGTGCGCTACCCCACTTTTCTGCTGGTGTAACTCTAATGCGTTTACATGGGAGTAAACTGGAGTGACACAGTGGAGAATGAAGCTGAGGCTGTCTAGTATTTTTGTGCTTAATTTAGTCAACGAAATTGATAAGCCAAATGGTGAAATTTCCTTTATGTCCAGTTATCAGCATTCCCAGTGGGACGGTCCAATTACTCACCAAGCTGCTTGTTACAACCTTGCGATTTCTTCAATGATTTTTTAATGTTCCTTGTGACCTTCAAAATTGGTTTAATCTATGTACATCGCAGTAAAGCACCTATATGTAGCAAAAGAATAATAGGGTTTTCACACCACACGTAGCACAATGTATCAGCGATGCAAGGTTGCGTTGTTTTTATCTTTTGGATGTCAACCAGAGGAAGCTGGGCTGACTCACATACCAGAACAGTTCTGTTCACCGAGTTAAGTGACGCAGGAATGCATCAGAGGACGTAGAATTTTCTCTACAAATTTCCTCTGAGCGACACTGGTTTTCTGTAAGCCTGAGGTCAAAAGAATGGCAGCTTTCAAAATGGTACGCTGGACTGAAAAGGCAGGAAAGGCCCATGGAATTTGGAAACCAGGAGAGAGGTGCTATAGTCAGTGTAAATCAAAGTCGTCAATTACAGGAAGTGCTTTGCGTGCCACAGTTTCCTGCTTTCACATTGTATTTGCCCTAGTGGGAGTTTCAGACGGAAGCAGCTCTCTGTCTCAGAGATGACACATTTTTTTAAAGAAAGGAAGAAGGAGAAAGGACAGAAAGGAGGAGGCTTTCAGCCTCCGCATATGGTGAGAGCAATAGGGAAAGGGGTTTCAATCTGCTAATGAGTTTTTTAAAACAACACCTTACCAGTATCCCTCACCCGAGGCGGCTGGGGAAAATAATCTTCGCGGGTGCTAGGTGCACAGGGTGGGCGTAGGTCCCCACCCCTGTGTGTGTGTGGGAAGAGCTCACTCTTTGGGGGTGTCAGGCTCTACTCTCCAGGGTATGTGCGGGGTTGCTCTCTCTATCCAGGCCTGGTATGGACGGGAGGCCGCAGCGTGTGGGGCGTTGGAAAGCGAACCCAACCTGCACTCACCCCACAGTGGCGGCTTTTGTCCCAAGGGGGTGGACCAAGATTTACTTACTTAGAATCTTCTCTGCCTGGTGGCAAATGCGGCACTTTCCCCACTGCTGTCTGTCCAGAGCAAGAGGTTAGACCTATCACAGGACAAGCAAAAAGGCTGCTGCCACTATAGAGAGAACTTACGATGGAGCCATTCATTTGCCTTCCGTGCCTGCTTTTCCCTCCAGGTGGAATCCAGCCTAAGATGTACCTTGTGCTTCTGCCACAAGGTAGTTTGATGACATGGCCAGACCACGGTAGCCATCTCTGTCTAATTACTGAGTCCAGTCTGCTGACACATGCGGTACAGTGCTTCCACATTGGTTCTACATTCTGTCCGATGAATTCCCAATATGCTTCTTAATGAGCACTGGTGGAATGCGTTCAACTTCCTGTTATATACGGTCACTTTCTGCAACATTTCTGAGTCATACAGTAGAGTGGGGTGGACAATAGTGTTGAACACACTCATTTTAGTGCGTAGATGCCTCTTCTTACTCTTCCAGATGTTTGACAAATGGGAAAATGATCCACTGGCTTTACTGATTCTTGCCTTCGCTTCATTAGTGAGCTGACCACTAGCAGATATTGTACTTCCAAGATAGATGAAGTCATCAACTCTTTCATGCTTTTCTCCATCACACACATGTCTACCTGGGTGGACAGCCTTCTCTCCTACCTCCCTGGTCTTGGTCTTCTGTGTACTGATACAAAGTTCCACTTTAGCAGCTTCTGCTTTTATGCTTATAAAGATTTTTTTCATTCCATCCAAGCTGGTTGCCAGTATGACTATATCATCTGAAAAATCTAAGCCTTGCAGCCCACACAGAGCCATTGTCATTAACAACCATCGCTCTTCTCATCAGGAAGCCTATGACAATGTGGAAGAGAAGTGGGGATAGTACATAGTACGTAGCAGCATTACCTTGCACCGGTATCTTAAATCTTAAACCACTCTGCCTCTCCACTCTCTGTCCTGATGCAGCATGCAGACTCATCATACACATTTTTATCAAACTAACAGTCTTTGCTGGAATTCCATAGTGTCCCAGGAGCTTCCAGGGGGCTTCTCTGTGGATGCTATCAAATGCTTTCATAAAATCAAGCAAGTTAGAAACTATCTTCGGTGGGTATTTTGAACCTCTCACAATAAGTCTTCTCAGGGTGAAAATCTCATCTGAACGTGACGTACTAGATTGAAATCCAGCCTGTTCTTCCCTGAGTACTTGATCAACAGCAGTTTTCATCCTATTCAAACTGATAGTGCAAAACCCTATTCCAGGTACAGACAGAAGTGTCACCCCTATCCAGCTATCAGAGAAAAGCTGGCTCCTCTTTTTAGGAATTTTGCAGATAACACTACTTCTCCAATCTTTAGGACAGCTCTCCTTCCCACCAACCAACCTGTACAACCTGCCTATGTAATTGACCATCACTTCCTCTCCAGCTTTTACCATTTCAGCATCTATCTTATCATAGCCTGCTGCTTTTCCACTCTTCAGTTGGTTTATGGTCTTAGCTACTTCAGCAAAGGCTATTACTTCTAGGGATAAAGTCAGCCAACGCTTCACATCTCTCAGTGTGTGTTAGTGTTCTGACTGGCTGAGCACCCCCTGAAAATGTTCCGTCCAGCGGGGCTTTGTGTCCTTCCTCTGTGGTTAAAACTGTACCGTCCTGAGCCTTCATAATGCCACAACAGTTTGAGAATTGTGATGTCAGCTGTTTAGATACTTGAAAGAGCTTTTTGGAATTCCCCTCTCTTGTACATTTTCTCAGCTTCCCTTGCTTTATTTTCTGTCCATTCGCTCTTCTCTCTTCTGGATGATCTTTTAACTTCCTTGTCTAGGAAATTCAGGGAAATGACAGTACTATTCACTGCTGCTGTGTCAGCATCATGGGCTGGGGAAGGAGAGAGTTCTAGAATATAATTATAAACCGATTTGTCATCTATCAAATCTTTGTCTACAGCTGGCAAACTCAGCTCATGACCATCTCCAGCCAGGCCACTCTTTTATCCCCCATACGATAGTGCCCGCTACTTGCTTCAGCAAAACGTTTCCATGGTGCCTGATGAGTGACTGCTCTTACCACTCGCTGACAGCCTTTAAATGTTACATTTGAAAAAAAACCAAAACAGTTAAAAAAATTCCTCCATGGTCATTTTTAAGTCACATGAAGGAGGCTCTCATATTTTACCACCCTCCTGTCACCTCGCATGACAGCGTGCTGATGTGTATTAAAGACAAAACTGAAATCCAGCCTTGTTTGCATTGGGTTGTCAGAGAAACAAATGGAAATGTACTTTCCTAAAAGAAGCTTATAATATCACTTCAAATGTCATGGGGCAGTGGCTTGGACTTGTATATTCACCAAATGAAAACATACTTCCTTTGTTTATATACTACTGATACAGAGTCTGGCTCCTGACTGGAAGTGAAAAGCAACCACATTGCATCTCTCACAACTGTGGAAACAGTAAACACAGCCCAAGTGTTCAGGAGTGACCTGTCATTGTTACCACAGTCACAATCATATCAAGAATTCTCAGCTCAAATGCATTGACTTTTAGTGGTGCTTAGACCATCGACACCAGCTAAGGAGATAGCTCCCCTGCCGTGTCTTTCTAGCCTACTTTTCCTTCTTTAGCACCAGTCTGGTCCCCCCTTGTTATAGATTTCATTCATGCTGCTGGTAGTCTCAGCCTCTGTTTGTTTGTTTTTTTGGACTCCTCATCCCTCTTTACCTTCTGAGTCCGTTACTGAGGGTAACGACTGGGTTCACGTAGTGTGTGAGTTCTCGGGTTTGCCAGGTTAAGGGAAAAAAAGATAAAGTGATATTTACTGTACAGAGGTTCCAGCACAAGGCCCTGTTGGGTTTAAATTGTGCATAGGCCTTGTGCTGGTCCTTTGCACAGGGTGAATTTCCCCCTCGTGTCCTCAGCTAAACACATTTACTGTCTACATGTCTACACATGTAGCTCATAATTCCTACAGTGCCACTCCTGGTCCTTCACTTCCTTTCCCTCAGAGTTCTAACTGCCCGACCCCACACCAATGCAACAACAATCACTATTCTCTCAATGGACAACCCAATTCAGACCAGATTATAGCTGGCTTCTGCACAGAAACGTGCCAGCTGTGAGAATGTGGGTGCAAGGAACCTTTCCTCCTTGGTGTCAACTGCTCAGGGGCCAAATACAAGTGCAGCTTCTGAGCGCTCACAGACACAGGGGCTTCTCCCTGCTAATTGCCACCCCAAAAAGAGCCGGTAGGACGCAGGGCTTTCTGAGGTACAGTGCCCCCGATGCTTGTTGGGGGCAGGGTGCAGAGAGTGGAGGGGAGTGGGACTGTTCAGCTTGGCACCAGCCTCAGCATAAGGCACTAATTAATTGTCACAAGGCAATTAGTGGGTAGCCTAAGGCGCTGAATTGTAGCTGTGTTCCGGGCTACGTGGTTAGAGACTCTATGTGGCTAGAGATTACTCAGGGTTGCTGTGGTCATTAATAAGAGCATGGAGACAGAAATAAGCAATGGGGCAAAAGGGGAATCAAAGCAAGAAGGTTAGACCAACACAAGAGGGTGTTTGTTCAAAGCTGAGGGCCTGATTCTGTTCTCAGTGACACAAGCATAAATTTGGGGGTGACTGCACCGAAATCCGTGAAGTTCCTTTGGATTTACACCAACGTTAAGGACATCGGAATTCGGCCGGCATTTTCAAAATCTTTGAAACACCTGGATTCCTCTCACTCAGGGCCGAAGCCCTAACTCACCATTTGCAGAGGGAGGGAGAGGGGAACTTCAGAAGCCAGGAAACCAATGCTAATTATTAGTACTATTGCAGATATTTAGTGTTGCTCTGAATGGGGTTGGCTGAGCCCATGAGCCCAAGCTGGCACACACGCTTCCAAGGAACAAAGCTATTATTGGTTAGCATGTCTGGTTATTTCATAGACCCTAGTTAACAACAAAGGGGGAAGGGGAAATTCCTGCATTGTGCAAAGCCCTCCCCCCCACCCCCTTGCTTGGCTCTTTGCCACTGTTTAAATTTGCTATCCCAACATCTGCAGTTTGATTATTTGACTATTGCCTGGCTCTCAGTCAAACCACAGCAGAACACACTAGCCTGTGATTTACAACCCAGGCTGTGATTATAATGGTTTTTGTTTAGCTGGCCCCCCATTTACAGGCTCATTTATATTAGTGCACAGTGTTATAATAACAATGGTAGAACTATTAGGTCTCATAGACACAATTGCACGTAGTAAATGGTTGCAACTCACGGTGTGTTGCTTAAGTGCTCTAGCAGCCTAGCCATGTCTGCAGCACAAGGGTTTCCATTTTAATAGCGAGGTGCAGTGGGATCCAGGCACAACGAGGTTATTATTAATTATTTTCTAAGTAAATAGAAAGGACGTGTGTTTCCTAGATTAGCAACTGAAAACAAAGGCTGTGAGGGGAAATGGTGGTGTTTCCTTCACCAAGGTTATGTAAGGTACCCTGCTTCAGTACTTAAGGAAGTCAGCTGCTTCTGAGACATGCTGTAAACTGTGCAGAATGTCAGGCTATTGAATGTGGATTATTAAAACAGGAGACGTGCTAACGACCGCCGCAAGGTTTGGTGCACAGTTAAGGATGTTCCCAGCTCACCAGAGGTGAAATGGAACCGCCAGCTGCAGTAGAAAGTGACTCGGATGTAGAAGTACAATCCCAAAAGCTTGTTACGCCTGGGTCCTCAGAAGGGCCGAGGTGAGAATGAAAGCTGGTTCTGCAGTATGGTATGGAGGTTTATTTCTAGTCGTGTCTCCGATGCACACTGAAGTTCCGTCATCAAGTGTCAGCACAGTCCTGTGTAACCCATCAGTATATTTCATGGCCACATGTGTTGGAGTGACTCATTTGCAGACATTAATGTGCTCTGCCTTGGGACTGGTGTCTCATAAAAACTGTCCTCTGTTAATAGTAACACTACTACTTAGGGCTTTACCTCACACTTCATGAGCACTAAGTAATCCAGTCGCAACAATCCTGTGAAGCAGGGAAGTATCATCAGCCACATTTTACAGATATGACAGAAAAGTTAAGGTGCTTGGCTTTTGGAGGTGCAGAGCACCCACTGCTCCCACACACTTCAGAGGGATTTGTGGGTGTTCAGCATTTCTGAAAATTAGGCCCTGCAAGTGACTCATTCAAGGCAACAAAGGAAGTAAGTGGCAGAGCTGGGGTTAATATGCAGGTGTGCTTGTCTCCCAGATTTGGGATCAGATCACTATACAACTCTGCTGAATAGTGTGTTAACACTACAGTACACTTGAAAAGTGAGCTGTTCTCACACCAGTCACTCCCACCCCTCCTGGAAGGCAGGGACAGGATAATATGTTTAATTTGTGAAAACACATGGAACTGAAGGATTTCCTCTCCCCACCCCCCACAAAGTAGTGAGTAAAAAAATACTGGAACTTTGTGTTTAGTAAGAGGAAAAACTGTTTAACATATCTGTGTTAACTGTCTGGAAATATTAAAATCTCATTCTTAAGCTTTTCCATATACATGCTGGTTGATTTTAGAAGCTGCATTTTTGTTCTTGTTTTAAAAGTCAAACCCCCCACCCAATAAAACCTAGCGTTTGGGTGGCGTTGTTACTTCCGCAGCTGAAAGGAATGAAGCACACCTGTAGCAGGTGAGGTTGACTGGGGGAAGTGGCTTAGCAGATTTCAGCTTATTAAATAAATATTAAACTCAGCTAGTTTAGGCTGTGGGGATGAATGGTCTTCTTTGTGGTTGAGTTTGGTGTTAACAAGAGATGACTGCAAGGAAAGTGGATCTTTCTGTAAAAAATGCCTGGAGTATAATTTGGAATAACTGTTTGCATGGAAATTCCACTCAGAAAAACCCATGGCTATGAAAATAGTGAACTGGCATTTTCTGTATGTTTGGCACGCAAAAATCCTGGCATCCACTTTCACTCATGATTTGAAGTTTTCAGCTCTTTTTTTGCTGTTGTTTAAAATGAATTCCATGGACTCCTCATGGACATGATGTCAGATTTTAGTATGTTCAAAAAATAGTAGCACACTCCTAATAATGAATGTGGATTACATAGTGAGGCATCGCTAAAGGTATTTCAAGGTTCACATTTTCAAGGTGCCTCTAAACAAACACAGGCTGATTGGGGTGTCTGGTAATGTGTCCTCAATATTTGCAGCTGCACTTGTTTGCAAACGTAATACCTGTCCTGCATAATAATCTGTTGTGCACGGTGGGCAAATCTGGGTGTTTTTGTGGCAACAGACAAGCTTTCAAATACTGCAAGCAAATCCTAGAGGTCCTTTGAAAATTTTGCTCTAAATGATATCACTTGTATTATCATAAATATAACTGGTGTCTGGTCCTGCTCCCACCCAAGCCAAGAGCAAAATTCTCATTGACTTCAGAGACAGTATTGTTATTTATACTGCAGGAACAGGCACAGCTAGAGATGTGGGAGGTGCTGTCCATATATATATATATATATATATATACAGAGAGAGAGAGAGAGAGAGAGAGAGAGAGAGAGAGTGCTTGTACCCTGGAGAGTTCACAGTCAAAATAGATAAGACAGAGAAAGAGTGGAGAAAAAAAAAACTATCCCTGTTATATAGATAGGGATCTGAGGCACAGTAAGATTGTTTTATCCAAGGAAGTCTGTGGCCAAGCCAGGAATGGAATCCAGATCTCCTGAGTCCAAACCCAGTGCCTAACCACAAGCCTATCCTTCCTTTTGTAGAGGTTGCTTTGTGTTGCTGACCAACTACATGGAGAGAGAGAGAGAGAGAAATCCTCTCAAGCCAAAAGGAAACTCTTCTCTTCTGTCTGATCTCTCTCTATCCACATCCATCCATTTATAATGTGCTGATTTCTAAGGTATCTGAGTGCTCTCTCCCAAGAGGTACTCCTGGAAGAAGCACCTGGTGGTAAGCTATGTGTGTTTTCCTGTATTCTTCTGTACAAATAGATCCCACTGCCTCAAGATCACCAAGCCTAAATCCGTCTCATTTTCATTCTTGTGGTGGATGAAATTTCTCTCGTCCAAACATGGTTTAATGTTTCTTGTTCCTGATGCATCTTTCTCTCTTCTCTGGGCTTTGTTCTTCAGAATGCTCTCATCTTCTCTTAAGCTTGCATTTCTGATGAGGCACCCCTCCCCCCCTTTAAAACTCTCAGTACCAGGACTTTAATAACTGCCTATTATTCATGACATTGCTCTGCTCACAAGAGACAAAGGAGTAAGCACCGTAAGTGCTGAACTCACTCAACTTGTCATGGTACCCTGTTTCCCTGTAATTTCGACATCATCCTACATTCTTATAAATGGAGCCATTCATTTTTATGAATGAGAAATTAGGATGCATTTCTCGCCTTTTTCATGTGGCCAACTCTCCATTTAAGGTTGTTTCTACTAAAGGGGCACAGACAACAGAGGATTAATAAGGGTGGGGCTAATGAAATGCTTACATACAGAACTGGTGCATAAGCTGGACATCTGTACACTTTCCACAGTGCAAGAATTCTGCCGCCAAAAACTTGTTTTATGAGTTGAACCTAAAGTTCTTCCCTGTGTTTTTCAGGTGCTAGTGTATTAATTTCTTCAAAGCTAGGCAATAACAGCCTTCTTTAGCTTTCATTTAGTTTTATTTAGGCCAACTGAAATTTTATGATTTTTCTTTTCTTTCTTTCTTTTTTTTTTTTGGTAGAAGAAAATGCTGGAGTGGCATTGGCACCAAGAATAAAGCCCTGCCTCATTCACTATTGCCACTTGCCAGGAATTACAGAGGTTGAAACATACTCAGTGTCAGAATGGGCCAACATATCATTCAGTCTCCCTGTAACCTTTTCCCAGCTGAGGCTGATTGTAATGGTGATACAGAGCAACAAGAATGCTGAAATGTCTAAATATCAGACCTCCAAAGTTGGCTTTAATTATACTGTGTCTTACCTTTGGGCTTTCCATTGTATAGGGCAATCAGACTAAGATTCCTGCACAGCTGCCTGGTTTTATTAATGGGATTCCAGAGTACCCGGTTTTGTAAATTGCTTGCCTTCGCTCATTTCCTCTGTACAAAGAAGCTCTGAGCAAAGCAGAGCTGTTTGTTGAAGTTATATGCTGCGCACAATGGACAGCACAGCACTCAAGCGTTTTGCCATCTTATTTAGGTCCTGATTTTGCTTACATTGACAAGGGGGCAGGGCTAACTCAGTGAATACAGGGGTTTAAAAAGTTAGCTCCTAAGTGACCAGAGGATCTAGTCAATGTGGCCAATGGCCTGTGATGGGTGGGATCTGAGTTACTACAGAGAATTTTTTCCTGGGTGTCCAGCTGGTGAGTCTTGTCCACATGCTCAGGGTTCAGCTGATCTCCATATTTGGGGTCGGGAAGGAATTTTCCTCCAGGACAGATTGGCAGAGGCCTTGGGGTTTTTTTTACCTTCCTCTGCAGCGTGGGGCATGGGTCACTTGCTGAAGGATTCTCTGCACCTTGATGTCTTTAAACCATGATTTGAGGACTTCAATAGCTCAGACATAGGTTAGGGGTTTGTTACAGGAGTGGGTGGGTGAGATTCTGTGGCCTGCATTGTGCAGGAGGTCAGATTATACGATCATAGTGGTCCCTTCTGACCTCAAAGTCTATGGTTCTATGATTCTATGAATAGGGGAGTTTTGCAAGGGAGTTTAGAGAGGGAGTGTGAGAGGCAGATATACCTAACAAACATAGTGTAAACTTAGGCCAATAAACCTGTCCCCCCAAAACAAGCAAACAAACAAACCTTCAAGAGTAAAAATAATTCAGACAAAAGTCCCGGCAGCAGAGTAGGGGCTATCCAGTTTATCACACTCAATGCAGCATGTACAGTTACCTGCCTTGTGGGCAGGTGGCATATGTGTGCATGCAGTGCAAACAGTTCTTGGCCCTCAGAGACATGGTTCAGGCCATGAGTTGAGGCCAGAATGACTGAACTGGAGGAGCTAGGGGAGACAGAGAGGTACACAGAGGAGACTTTCAGGGACACAATAGAGCAGGTCCCACTCCCAGTCTGACAGCCTCTCTGCAGTTAAGGAGGCTGAAAGTCTCAGGAAAGGAGAGCATCAAGCTGGAGCAGAGGGAAAGAATCCCATACCTGGGATCTTCCTTCCAGATGATGTCCTTGCATTGAGGATAACCCTTCCGGGGAGAGAACCCCAATTACTAGGAAAAGCCAGATAATAGTAATGAGGGATTTGATTAACAGAAATATAGATAATTGGGTTTGTGATGGCTGGGAGAACTACATGGTAAATTGCCTGCCAGACGATTGGAGATCTGGGAAGAGCCAGTGTTTATGGTACATATAGGTACCAATGACACAGGGAAAGTATGAGAGAAGTCCTGGTGGCCAAATTTAGGCTGTTGGGTAAGAGATTAAAGTCCAGGACCTCTATAGAGGCATTCTCTGAAATGCTTCCAGTTCCACATGCAGGGACAGTTAGACAGGCAGAACTGCTGGGTATCAAGGCATGGATGAGACAAGTGTGTAGGGAGGAGGGCTATAGGCTTATTGGGAACTGGGGAACCTTTTGGCAAAGGAGGAGCCTATAAAGGAAGGATGGGCTCCCCCTAAACCAAAATGGAACCAGCTTGCTGGCACTTTTAATTAAAAAGGTTGGAGAGGAGTTTTTAAACTGAGGGCTGGGGAGAAACCAACAGGTGTGGAGGAGCACCCAGTTCAAGTGGAGACATCCCTTAGGGATGAATTTATTAAAGGGGGAACTCTAAGTCCTAGTAAAGAGAATAGGAAAGGAGTTGGTAAAGTACAGCTTGGAGCTAGTGAGGAATAGTCTAATGTAAAAAAATCCCATTTAAATATAACACATGAAGGCAAACAATGGAATATTGACAATATACACAAGTGCTTATATCCAAATTTTAGAAGTCTAAATACTAAGATGGGTGAACTAGAGTGTCTGAGGACATTGATATAATAAACATTGCTGACACTTGATGGAATGAGGATAATCAATGGGTCATGATAATACCGGGGTACATAATATATAGGAATGATAGAGTAGATTGCGCTGGTGGAGGAGTGTCACTATAAGTGAAAGAAAACATAGTTAAATAAAGTAAAAATCTTACATCAAACTGTACCATGGATGGATGCTGTCATAAATATAAAGGGAAGGGTAAACACCTTTAAATCACTCCTGGCCAGAGGAAAAACCCTTTCACCTGTAAAGGGTTAAGAAGCTAAGATAACCTCGCTGGCACCTGACCAAAATGACCAATGAGGAGACAAGATACTTTCAAAGCTGGAGGGGAGGGGGGGAACAAAGGCTCTCTCTGTCTGTGTGATGCTTTTGCCGGGACCAGAGCAGGAATGCAGGTCAGAACTTCTGTAAAGAGTCAGTAAGCAATCTAGTTAGATATGCGTTAGATTCTGTTTTGTTTAAATGGCTGATAAAATAAGCTGTGCTGAATGGAATGTATATTCCTGTTTTTGTGTCTTTTTGTAACTTAAGGTTTTGCCTAGAGGGATTCTCTATGTTTTGAATCTGATTACCCTGTAAGGTATTTACCATCCTGATTTTACAGAGGTGATTCTTTCTTTTTCTTTAATTAAAATTCTCTTTTAAGAACCTGATTGCTTTTTCATTGTTCTTAAGATCCAAGGGTTTGGGTCTGTGTTCACCTATGCAAATTGGTGAGGATTTTTATCAAGCCTTCCCAGGAAAGGGGGTGTAGTGCTTGGGGGGTATTTGGGGGGGGAGACATTTCCAAGTGGGCACTTCCCCTGTTCTTTGTGTAACACTTTTGGTGGTGGCAGTGTTTAACCTAAGCTGGTAAGAATAGGCTTAGGGGGTCTTTCATGCAGGTTCCCACATCTGTACCCTAGAGTTCAGAGTGGGGAAGGAACCTTGACAGATGCTATGGAAAGAAATTGCGTGCTTGAACAATAAAAATATAGGAATAGGAATATACTACTGACCACTTGACCAGGATGGTGACAGTGACTGTGAAATGCTTAGGCAGATTAGAGAGGCTACAAAGGCAAGATACACAATAATAATGGGGGATTTCAATTATCTTCATATTTGACTGGGTACATGTCGCCTCAGGACAGGATGCAGAGATAAAATTTCTAGACACTATTAATGACTGCTCCTTGGAGCAGCTGCTCCTGGAACCCACAAGGGGAGAGGCAATCCTTGATTTAGTCCTAAGTGGAGCACAGGATCTGGTCCAACAGGTGAATGTAGCTGAATTGCTTGGTAATAGTGACCATAATGCAATGAAATTTTGCATCCATGTGGGATGTGTATTTGTGTGGAGGGAAATGCCAGAGAAACCCCAGCATTTAACTTCAAAAAGGGAAACTACACAAAAATGAGGAAATGAGTTAAACAGAAATTAAAAGGAACGGTCAGAGGGATGAAATGCCTACAAACTTCACAGAAACTATTTAAAAACACCACAGTAAAGGTTCAAATTAAATGTATAACCCAAATAATAATAAAAAACCAGCAAGAGAACCAAAAAAATGCAACCCTGGATAAAAAGCCTAGTAAAAGAGGTGGCTAGAGGTTAAAAAAGGCATCATTTGAAAACTGGAAATCAAATCCTACTGAGGAAAATAGAAAGGAGTATAAACTCTAGCAAGTCAAGGATAAACATAAAAAGGCAGGCCAAGAAAAAATTTGAAGAAGACCTAGCTAAGGACACAAAAACTAAAAGCAAAAATTTTTTTAAGTACATCAGAAGCAGGAAGCCTGGCAAACAGTGGAGCTACTGCATAATCAAGGTGCTAAAGCAGCAGTCAAGGAAAACAAGGTAACTGTGGAGAAGCTAAATTAATTCTTTGTATTGGTCTTCAAGGATATGGTGGAGAGCCCCACACCTGAGCCATTATTTTTAGGTGACAAATCTGAGGAACTGTCCCCGATTGAGGTGTCAGTAGAGGAGTTTTTGGAACTAACTGATCAGTTAAACAGTAATAAGTCAACAGGACCAGATGAGATTCACCCAAGAGTTCTGAAGGGACTCAGAAATTGCAGAACTACTAACTGTGTAACCTATTGCAGAACTACTAACTATGTAACCTATTGCTTCAATCAGCCTCAGTACCAGATGACTGGAGGGTAGCTGATATAATGCCTATCTTTTAAAAAGTTCCTAGAGGCAATCCTGGCAACTGCAGGCCAGCAAGCCTAACTTCAGAACCAGGCAAATTGGTTGAAACTACAGTAAACAAACTTATTAAATACATAGATGAACGCAGTCGGTTGAGGAAGAGTCAACATGGCTGTTGTAAAGGGAAATCAAGCCTCACCAATCGATTAGAATTCTTTGATCAAGTCAACAAGCAGTCAATATAGTGTACTTGGACTTTCAGAAAGCCTTTGACAAGGTCCTTCATCAAAGGCTCTTAAGCAAACTACGTAGTCATGGGATAAGAGGGAAGGTCCTCTCCTGCCTCGGTAACTGGTTAAAAGATAGGAAGCAAAGGGTAGGAATAAATGGTCAGTTTTCACAATGGAGACTTAAATAGCTCCCCCCACAAGGATCTGTACTGAGACCTGTGCTGTTCAGCACATTCATAAATGATCTGAAAAAGGGTGTGAAGAGTAAGGTGGCAAAATTTGTGATGATACAAAATTACCCTACATAGTTAAGTCCAAAAATGACTGTGAAGAATTACAAAGGGATCTGACAAAACGGCAGCTGAAATAGTTACGCACAATGGAAAAATAATCCTAACTATACATATAAAATGATGGGATCCAAATTAGCTGTTATCACTCAAGAAAGAGAGAGTCATTGTGAATAGTTTTCTGAAAACATCCCCTCAGTGTGCAGTGGCAGTCAAAAATGCTTATAGAAAGGGATAGATAATAAAACAGAAAATATCAGAATGCCACTTTGAAAATCCATGGTATGCCCACACCTTGAATAATGTGTGCAAATCTGGTTGCCCCACCTCAAAAATGATATATTGGAATTGAAAAAGGTACAGAGAAAGGAAATTAAAATGATTAGGGGGATGGAACAGCTTCCATATGAGGAGAGATTGAAAAGACTGGGACTGTTCAGCTTTGAAAAAAGATGATTTACGGGAAGGTTGTGATAGAGATCTATAAAATCATGACGGGCGTGGAGAAAGTGAACAGGGAAGTGTTATTTACCCCTTCACAGAACACAAGAACCAGGGGTCACCTGATTAAATTAACAGCCAGCAGGTTTAAAACAAACAACAGGAAATACTTCACACAATGCACAGTCAACCCATGACAGTTGTTGCTAGGGGATGTTGTGATGGCAAAAAGTGTAACTTGGTTAAAAAAAAATGAATTAGATAAATTCATGGAGGATAGGTACATGAATGGCTATTAGTCAAGATGGTCAGGGATGTAACCCCATGCTCCAGGTGTCCCTAAACCTCCCACTGTCAGAAGCTGGGACTGCATGACAGGGGATGGAGCACTCACCATTGCCCTGTTCTGGTCTTTCCTTCTGGAACATCTAGCACTGGCCAAGAAAACAAGAAAACAAGATACTGGCTAGATGGACCATTGGTCTGACCCAGCATGACTATTCTTATGTGGTAAATCTTCTATTGACTTCAAGGGTGCAGGATTGGACCCTTCAAGAGCATGTTTTGATTTTTGCTTGGATTTTCATAAATAGCTTTTTTATACAGGTTACATATATAGTGCCCAACTGTGCAACCTTTTCTTAGTCAGTTAGTCGCACAGACTTCAGTGGGATATTTGAGTGAAGAAGGAATACAGCGCTGCAGGATGAGGACCACAGTTAAATCGTAAGATTAGTGGTTATCTGGGAAAACTGAAACCGAACTTAGTTCACGAAACTCCTTCTGTTACACACAACAAAACTGGCTCCTCTCCCTGCTCCAGCTTTAAATGCCACAATGAATCTTTTGGAGCACTAGTGATCAGAAAAAAACATCTGGAGAAGAACAATTCACTGACACGGTGAACAACAAAAAAGAATTTCACTCCAGCTGCACCACTAATCTGTATAGAACGCTAGCACTATTGCTGTTTATTTATCTGCTTGGCTTGTTGCTTACATGACAGAGGAAAAAGTGCACAGAATTGTGCCTTGAAAATAACAAGTCCAAACAAATGTCTGGCAAATTGTGTTACTAGAATGGGGTATTGGAAATGTAAAATAAAGAAAAAATCTTTTACATTTAGGATTGTTTAACCATATAGGCTTTGATTAAACAAAGGGATTAAGTATATGTTTACGTCCCATTGAAATCCATGGGACTTAAGAACATCCTTCAAGTTAAGCAAGCATTTAAAAGCTTTGCTGAATAGGGATGGGATTACTTGATATTCTTACAGTTAAGTATATGCTTAAATGGTTTCCTGAATCAGAACCATAGGCCCCTAGCCTCTGGTTCTGAGCACATCCTACAAGGAACAGAGAGAGGCCTCAATCCCACAGAAGTGGATGGAAGTGGAGGCTGCACAGCACAACCCCGGAGATACTGAGCACTTTACAGACTTTGGTGCATAATTAGATCTAAAAAACCCAACCCAATTCAAACCCTTGCTACATTCTTTTGTCTTCTTAAAAAAGAAGTTTAAAAAAATACCCCAAACATATCAACATTTGTCCGGTGCCTAGTCCCATGCTGATGTCTGTAGCTATTTGGGGTAGTTCAAAATGAAGGAGAAGTCAGTGGCAAGTGCAGTTAAGCAGTGAACAATGAAGTTCAGAGGAAATCACTGGGGCAAATTTTCCCCACAGTTACACCCAAGCACCCCCAAATTCTGCCCTCAGTTTCACGCGTGCATCTGCATTGTAGGTAACGGGGTTGTCAGGATATAAATGCCATACAAAATGTGGTCCCTTGGTAACTATGCCATCCAACCAGATATAGTCACATATTTCCTTTTGAGTCTACACCTTAGAAAACATCTGTATTTTTATTTTAAAACACATTTTAAAAAGACAAAATATTTTTTCCTCGGACAAACTCATGGGAGATGTTAGTCATGTTGCTTAATGAATTACTGGAAGGTGCTAAGATACTATGGTAGTGGCCCCCAAACTTTTTAGGTCTGCGCCCCCACCCCCTGCAGACAGGGTTAATGGGACTGAGGCTGGGAGCAGGTCTGGGAACAGAGCTGTGGCCAGGTGCTGAGGTTGGGGGCGGGGCCAGTGCCAGAAGTGGGGCTGGATGTGGAGCCATGGCCGGTCCCTGGTTGGGGACTGAGGCTGGGGGTAGGGCCTGGCGTGGGGCTTGGAGCTGGAGGCGTGACCATAGAGCTGGAAGTGGAGTGGGGCTTGATGGTGCTCCCTCCCCGCCCCCTGTGGGGCTGGCCTGGGCCCCACTGGGCCGCCCAAATGTTCCTCTGCGCCCCCCCTACGGGGGCACGCTCCACAGTTTGGGACCTCTGCACTATGGTGACTAGTGCAGCAAAAGGGGGGAGGGATAGCTCAGTGGTTTGAGCATTGGCCTGCTAAACCCAGGGTTGTGAGTTCAATCCTTGAGGGGGCCATTTAGGGATCTGGGGCAAAATTTGGGGATTGATCCTGCATTGAGCAGGGGGTTGGACTAGATGACCTCCTGAGGTCCCTTCCAACCGTGATATTCTATGAAAAGAAACTGTATAGAATAGGGTGTTCCTATTGCCTTAAATCCCCACTTTGTCAGTATGTTGCTGACTACCCTGTTGAAAGGTGTTTAGCTATTACAATGATGAGGGTAGTATAAGAACCTGTGTATAATAGAACAGTGGTAATGAAAGTTATTATGCAAATGAAGGCCTGATTGTCATTTATCCCAAGGCCTCTTTACACTGCTTTTGGCCTATGAAACCCTATGTGTCCTCCTTCTTACTTGTTTTGATATTCTCTAAGGGCTGTACTGTGTCTTGGACTGCACAGCCAAACAGTGGAGTCAGCAGTAGTAGGACCATCCCTTGCATCCCTGCATGGGCTACCCATGCCTCTGGTCCAGGAATGTAGAAGTAAGTGGGGGAATGCTACTCCCAACCCCAAAGCACAGGGAGTGGGTGGAACATTGGCTCTGGCCCCCCAATGCACTAGCCAATGCAGCTGTCGGATGTGTGTCCTAATTTTCTGCTGGCAGCAAATTACTGCACACATACACCAAGGAGCAAGACAGAAGCAGAGAGGGAATTATGCCTGAGAATCATTGAATTGTGTGTCTGAGCCACAGTGCCTTCCTGGGCCACTCTGTGTGTGTGTGTGTGTGTGTAGGGGGGGGGTATTGAAACTTCTGGACTCAGCTATTGCTTAGCTCTGTTCTCACAGGCACAGTCCAGCTCGGCCTGTTTAAAGAACTAATTTTCAAGACATAGTACAACCAACCAGCTAGGCGTCAGCCGTATCAGCTTTAATGTCTACAGAATCCAAAAGGGGAGTCAAGACTTTAGACCGCCTGTGAGTGATACAGTCTGAAGTATCTATGAAATTAGCAGCTGGGAGATAAAAATGTCAGGGAATGGGGGCGTGGGGGAAAGAGCCAGACCTTACAAAAGCATTAGGTAAAAAAATATCATTATGAATGCTCAATTTAATCTGAATATTGTTTAAAATGCATGGGTGGAGGCAGCAGCATGCAAGGAACATCTGTTCCCATTGAATCCCATCCCTTTTGTTTTAGCAGCAGCATAACTTTCAATAGACATGGGGGGTTTTTAGCTTAGATTTTTTTTCTGATTTACCTATCTTTATTTATAGTATGACTAACATAATTCGGGGTTGTAACCTTGATTTATAATATTGTAAATGCTGGTGTGATATTTTGTTTGCACGAAAGCTAGATAGTTGAGTTGCACACTTGAGTTGGTCTGTTGCTGTGAGGAGTAGCAGATGTTAAACTGTTTTCATTTCCACTCCTCAGTGGACAATAAGTGATGTCCGAGCACACCTCTGCTTTGCAATGAGGTGGCCCAGTATTCTAAGTGGGGGGTCTAGCCAGAACAAAGTACAGTACAGAGTCAGCAGAATATCTCCTATGGCCTTTATACTGTTTTAACTACAGCAAAGATCCCAACAATTTGCACATTGTTTAGACCCTTTTAAAGATTTCCACTAGGGAGAGTTCTGTTGCCAAGGCTCCTTGTGTGATTTTCAAGCAATTTCTCTCCTTTCCAGGGCTCAGTCCTGGAAGACCCTAAAGGCTCTCGTGAGTCAGTTCCTGTGCACTGGGAACTGAGAGCGCTCAGGAGAACGGGCTGGGAAACAAGTTTTCCCCCCAATGAAAATTTTTGTTGCAAACTGAAAAAATGCTAATTTTCATCAAAGATTTTCCACAAAAAAATTGTTAACAACCACCCATTTTTACAGAAACTCTAGTGCTCCGTGTTTCTTAATTTTTGCAGCCAATATATAGTATGTACTGTGTGCCACAGAAATATAATTCATTACTCTCACTTTATCCCCAAACTAAATCCAAACTTGTTTGTATTGTTGTTCTCTATCAATTCTCTTTCTATATACTGGGCCAGATACCCACCTGTTTTAAATCTGATTTACAACAGATGAAAAACTAATCCATTGTCATGACTGAATCATATTGATCCCACACTGGCTAGTCTAGGGCTAATCTACACTGTGCATTAGTCTACACTTAAATTCAAGTGTGTACTAGGGTGTTGTTCAGTAACTGGCCTGTGGTGCACACTAAAAGTCCCCTAATGTGCATTAATGCAGTCCCATTTCATACAGGACTACATTAATGTGCATTAGGGAACTTTTAGCACAAACCAGCACGGTCCACACAGGCCAGTTAGTGTGCGACACTCTAGAGCATATTAGAATTTCCATACTTCTTTTGAGGACTAATGCATCGTGCAGACAAGCCTTGAACTAATCAAGAAGGAGCACCATTTTAAAATGGTGGTAACGTTACTGGCTCAAGGGAATTACTCTTGATTTACGCAGTATAACTGAGAGCAGAGTCAAGCCTTGAGTCACCGTCCATCTCTCTTGCTGCTCCTGTTTTTAGAGCAGACCTGCCTCCTTTGCTTGCGCCTAGATTACAGTGGTTCCTTTTTGGCCGGTTTACAATTTTAAAATGGATAGCCTTTGATCTCTTCGGGAGAGCAGAAAGGTCCAGGATGTTATGATAGGGAATTCATCTTAAACCAACAGGTCAGCAGAATATTTTAGGTACTAGTGCTATTAAAAGTATAGCTGGCCTGAAAGACTAGGTTTTCCTCAGCTGGATAACAGAATACAAGTAAGCAGTAATTCTGCAGCCTTATTTGGCTCCAGAAAAACTGCATGTGTCATGTAGATACAAAAATAGGAGTTCCAAGGAAGATAGTTTATTGTATTACATCCACCGGAACAAAAAATCCTGTGAAGAATGATTATATTCAAATCCCTGAACTACACTCATTGTCTTACAATCAAGATGTATTTTTACAGACATGGCTACTTTAAATGACTGCATTTCTTGGATTCATCTTCGGACACAGGTATGCATAGCCTAATGAGACATGCAAGGAAGGTGAATCCATGTCCCCTTGGATCCTCAGAAGACATGCCCCAAAGCAATCCATCAGCTGAGAAACATCTGAAAAAGGGTGGTTTTCCTCAGAGCCATGGCTAATGAAAATGTGTGGCTTTCAAAGGAGGCAAACCTTATTATTATTAAAGAAAGAATGCAATCCACAAAATATTTTGAGGTCTGGCATTTGTTGTTTGAAATATTTCATGTGGTTCAGCCCTGTAGCTATTAAAATACTTGTTGCACCTGCCAATGAGCAAGTAATCCTGTGGTTGAAGGTGCTGTGTTTGCATCTTCTTTTTCCTCCCATACTGTTCATCGAGCGCTCTGCACTTTTCAAAGGCCATTCATCTTCTTACTTGGACCTTAGAATATGATACAGAAGGAGCCATCTCAAACTGACAGGTTTCACTTATACTCTTGGACCTGATCTAACACCCATTGAAGTCAGTGTCTTTCCACTGACTACAATGGAGGTTGGATCAGACCATTAATAGTTTAATGTTGGTTATATTTTGTCCTCGATATTCCCATGATGGGGCCTTGATATATAAAAGAATTAGGGTGAAATACAACCCTGTGTGGGAGATCAGTACAAAGCCCTATTTTGAGGACTTAAGTGATGCATGGGCCTTCTGCTGCTCCTCTGCAGATGGGTCATTTCCACTCTTGTAGCTTAACTTGTGCCACATGAGCATGAATCTCTTTTTCCAGTGTTCCTTGTCAGTCTACTTCTAAAATGCCAAATGAGCCACAAGACAGAACAAAAGAAGAGCTAAATATTTAGAGCCATAAATGTCCTGTACTTCCACTTAAACATCTATCTATCATACCACAAGCCCTGATAGTCATTCCTAGCAATGGCAACTGATGGAGCTTTCTCCTTAATTCTTATGGTCAACTGACTTCAGTGGAATTAATCCAGACAGACATCAATGTAAGTGAGAGCCGAATTTGGCCATCTGAGAAATCACGAGAAGAGTCCAGTGCTTAATTGGTCATGAAAGAGGTGCTGGGGTTCAAGCAATTCTTTTACATTCATAACTGACGCAGCAAGCTTAGAGGTGCCAGGGCTATGAACAGCCAAGCCTAAGGTGACAAGCCCTGGCACAGGTTAAGCACTGGAAGAGTCACATCATATGCAGAATTTGTATTGTTCCTAGCATCCCCTCATTGTAACCTCCCCGGCCCCTTATTTCTTAATAGCTCTGCAGTCCAATCAGATCGCATAACCTGTCAGCAAAGCTAAAGAGAAACCTCATAGATTATGAATCCCACTCTTTTTTGGTATATGCCTTGGCTTAAAAAATAAGAGCAGATCCTACTGCTGCTATGACCATATTCAGCTGCCATTTACACTCACACATATCCAGCCACTCTATTCACTTCAGTGGAGTTACTCCATGTTTACACAGGTGTAACTTGGCAGAATTTGCCCACTGAAGTCAATGGAAACTTTGCCATGTCCATTGCCTGCAACTGGAGCAGGGTCATTGTTTCTAGGTTTGGCTAAAACTTACGATCAGTCTCTATTTTATATTTTAAGGGTGGTGGTGGGGAATAAGAGGCTGAGAGAGGGGAAGGAATGGAATGAAGCATCACAGAAAGCTAAGATAGAGAGTTTGAAAGCAACATCTTAATACACTTCCTCTTGGAACAATAAAAACAAAACATTTCTCCAGCAGAAGGTTGGCTGCCTCAAGTCAAACTAGAAGACTTGCATATTTAACCCTAGAAAAAATGTCATGGGGAAGATGTTAATGATTTTTTAATGATGCTTTATTTTACAGGAAACAATTTTACAAGTATTCTTTACTTCCAGAGCAACTATTGACCATTTAATGACATGGTGAGTATCATGCATTGGCATCATATGTATGTGGTAAGTACCATATAATCACCAAGTAAATTCGTCATTATTTTTGCCTTAAAAACCTGCATACGTGTTAAATGATATTTTTGGGCCTGCTGTGTGTAATTACTAAGTACTGTAGTCGGCAGAAGCATGTAATTACTATGCAGTTGCACTAGGAGTGTATAGTTACTCTTTATGGTCCAAATTCTGCTCTTGGATCCTTGTTATGCCAAGATCCAACCAAATTCAGCAGAGGAGCCATGGATCTTATTGGCCCCTCAAGATGACACTTCATCTTCTCCAATCTTCACCTTTCCTGAGAGCAGGATGCTGGACCATTGTGTCCAGTTCTGATGTCCACATTTTAAAAAGGATATTGGAAAAAACTGGATAGAGTGCATAAAAGAGCCACAAACATGATTTAAGAGTGGAAAATACGCCTTATGGGGAGAGAATGAAGATGCTCGATCTGCTTAGCTTATCAAAAAGAATAGCAATAGGTGACTTGATTACAGTGTGTAAGTACCGTCACAGCAGGTACTAAATGGCTCTTTAATTTCCAGCTATTGATTCTTATTATGCCTTTCTCCACTAGATTAAAGTCAGACAAATTCAAAGGAAAACATGGCACACATTTCGAACAATAACCATTGGAACAAATTACTGAGAGAAAGGATAGATTCTCCATCTCTTGATGTCTTCAGATCAAGACTGGTTGCCCTTCTGGAAGATAGTCTTTAGCCCAACACAAATTATTGGGCTCAAGGGAAACTGGGTGAAATTCTTTGGCCTGTGATATACAAGAGGTCCGACTAGATGATCTAAGGTCCCTTTCTGGCTTTCAACTGTCTGAATCTATGAGCAGTTGGGAATTTATAAGAATGAAACGTTAACTGCATCTGACAGTGGGGTTTCTTTGGGCCAGATTGTGCTAAGTATCACACAGGTGAAATAGATTCATTGAGTTTAAGACCAATCTGATTCTAGGGTAACTCTATTGTCATCCATGAACTTATTCTAGTTTTACACAGGCGTGACTGAGATCAAAATCTGGCACCCTATAGGCCACATTCCAAGTGGCCTTTCTGAGGGTGTTCAGAATGCGCAAGAAGCTCTGCACAACAGCCGCCTCCGTACACTGGGGAGCACCGGCACTGCTCACTTCTGCTCCTCCTGGGATGCAAGACACTGGGAGAGAGGCGAGAGGGGCAGGGAAGGATGAGGAGGACAGGAGATGATATAGCACAGCCCCCGCCCCCTTTCTGCAGTGGCTGGAGGAAGGCTCACCTCACGACTCACCTCACTGCAGTGGAACTGCTCACCTCACTGAACCAAGCAGAGCCCCCAAAGAGATGGTGTCTGCTTGAGGCATAACTTCCCCAATGCTTCTCATTCCTCATGAGGGCAGTGGCATCAGTGTCACAGTCTGTTTAATCTATGCATGGGCTTGTCTATGCTTGTAACGCAACAGCAGCACAGCTGCCCTGCTGTAGCGCTTCAGTCTAGACACTACTTTCCCCCACTGGAGGGGTTCTCCCATCAGCATCGGTAATCCACCTCTCCAAGAGACACAAGAATTCTTCTATCAACCTAGCTTTGTTTCGATCAGCTTAACTATGTTGCTCAGGGGTGTGGATTTTTCACACTCCTGAGCGAAGTAGCTGGATCAGCCTAACTTGTTAGTGTGGACCAGGCTGAAATTTCAGGGTGCTTATAGGGAAGAAGGTAGAGGCAATTTCTGGGCTGAATGTGTGAGTGAATTGCTTGGGGATATTATTTGTTTGACACAGGCCTTATGATTGCTGCCATTATTTATAGCAAAATAGGGGTAGAGGCATACCAAAGAGCCAGGCTTGGATAGGCTATTTGGATATTCTTGAATTTCTAAGGTACATTTTGAGCGGTGAACCAGAAAAATATTTTGCTAGAATCATCCCTCTTTTGTAAAGTCGTCATCTTCTACCAGTTGCAAAGCTCTAGTGGCCTGTTAACTCCTCCCAGTGGGAAAAGGAATCATTATAATGACAAGAATCAGAATCAGTCATCCATCTAATAACTCCAGACCTGCGGGACTGAACTTTTCTGTTTTTTATTTAGCAAGGCTCCGGGAGCCTCTTTCCACAGAGGCTCTACAGCACTGAGTGATTCTTTTGTTTCATTCCTTTCTGGGTTCACCCAGGAGTTCTCCTCAGCACATCTGGATTCCCCTTATTGTGATAGGCATAACATTTGACTGAAGTTAACCTGGTTTGTTTTGGGTTTTTTCCTATTGTGAATAATTGTCCAGTTGTCACTACATGAGGAAAATCAGAATCACTTATCTGTTTAGCTGGTGAGACTAACTCTCTGGCTAAGTGTTTTTCCACAGGGCTATAACCTGCCTGTGTTTACATCAATGTCCATCAGTATTGAAGGGCTGGTATCCAGTTTTGTGAGTTAGCATTTTTTGGTGGCACCTACTAGGACATATCCTGGCAGCTTGTTTAACACTGTTTTGCCAAGTGCCTGATGTTTGAGTTTCTGATGCCTTTCATAGATGTGGCTGCACTGCATTGTTAGAACTTGATGTTCTCTGTGTCGCTACATAGCTGGCTCTGGGTCACTGCAATTCAGTGTTTGGCTTTCTCAGTCTGAAGCCCTTTATATGAGGAAACAATTACCTACTTTTCCTCCCTCCTCCCATTTATATTCTGTTGTCTAGGGATCTCTGAGGGAATGCTAATCAGGCCAGATCCAGTTCTACTTTAACGTATGCTATAAGACCTTGGGAGAGAAGGTCACTTTTTTCTGCATGATCCCACCAAGAAACCAGGGATTTGTATCAGTGCTAACTGATTCTTGCCTGACAAAAGTCTTCTGTATAAACATTAGCAACATCAATAATTTATCAGTGCTAAACCGCCCACATTAGTTATTTCAGTTGGAAATGTGTTGCCAGATCGAACCAGAATGTGACACTTGTCTTCACTACCGGGGTAAGTCGACTTAAGTTATGCTACTCCAGCTATGTGAATAACACAGCTGCAGTCAACGTAGCTTAAGTCAACTTACCCCAGTGTTTTCACTGTGCTGCTTTGACGGGAGACACTCTCTAGTCGACTTCCCTTACTCCTCTTGGGGAGCTGGAGTACCGGGGTGACCAGAGAGCACTCTGCCGTTGATTTAGTGGGTCTTCACTAGGCCCGCTAAATCGACACCCGCTGCATCAATTGCAGCAACATCGACCTCCTCAGTAGTGAAGACAAACCCTTAGTAAACCTGCGACTAGGGACAAGAGGCACCATGGCTCCTGCAGGCTAAATTGCTTTGCATTTTCTTCAGTTCCCCCAGTCACGTAGCTTTGATTCAGGATAATGCCATCAAGTATTTCCATTGATGTTACATAGCATTAAGAGATTAAGTGAAAAACATCGCCACATTGAGTATAATCTTTCTGAAAAATTCAGGATTAAACACGGTCTGTTTTCTGGGCTGGTTTATAAAATGGCATTAATACCAGATTAGTTCAGGATGCTATTTAGTACATCTAGAATAGCAGATATTTAGGATAACCATATAAATGCAAACACAGGACATGATTTCCCTATCCTACTGGTGGGAGTCAGGAGTAACGCTGTTTGGCAATAGCTCAATTCAAGAGTGATATAAGTAAGAGCAGAAATAGGCCATCGCCTTTATTCGTTAGAAAATATAAATAACTGAAATGCATGAAATATTTGCAAATATTTGGAGGCAATATTACTCAAGGGACGGATAATGGTGACAAATGGGCCTTATGTTGCAATTTACAGTGGTCCATGGTGGGTATTAAATGCCACCGTTTTAGTTTAGTAGCATCTTACAGACACATTGCATTCACTTTGCCCAGATCTCAATGACCACGAGGGCTCAGGCAGTAGAGAATCAGGCCCTAGGGTGAGTCTGGTTAGCAGTGACTGAAAGTCAATATTACCTGACAGCTCAGATACCTGAGGAAACACACCCTAGCAATAATGTGAGTTGAAAAGAGAGTTCAGAGGAGATTTGAGGCAGCTGCAACTAGAGAAGTAGAGTCAAATGTAACCATACTACAAAAATCAGAATAGGGGAGTGCCAAAGGCTGGAGGAAAACTGAGAACAAAAGAATGTTGAAAGGCAAAGGCACCAAGCTAGAGAGAGGTCTACAGGTGTTCAGGAGGGCCTTGTAGATGGAGAGGGAGGCTCCAGAGGAGCACAGAGAACTGTAGTCCGAGAAGCATGGTAAGGTCTCTGCAGCCTGGAGAGCATAAGAAAATATCTGTGTAAAGTGCAGAGCTGTGAGTGCCTCTTGCCAACTTTTGTCTTTCTTCTCTTCTCAAAATAGATACTTGTTAGAACAAGCTTCTTGCCAGGATGTCACAATCAAGGCATTTGCTTCAGCTCCTGGCTGCAAATCGTCCAGCTCAAATATGTCGGGTAAATCCTCAATTCCCCTCCCCCCAATCTATGTAGCAGAAAACACAAGTCAGCTCTGCACTACAAAATACCAAACTTTGACTCACTCCCTCTTTAGAAACTTCACTGTGTGCCCCCTTTGTGCAGTGATCCTCCCTGCTGGTGTCAACAGAGAATTAACATCCATTCAACACATTAGTTATGAACCTATAAGTGGATACCGTTTGGGGTACAGTTTTTTTTTATGCCCATCCTAAAATGGTGCAGCTCCTCCAGGCCCTGTGCTGGCCATGGAAAGCTAGGCTAGTGTAATCCACTCTTGTGTACGTGTGTGTTGCAGATTCCCTCTGTGCCTGATCTGCAGAGGATATGAATGCATTACAATACTATCTAGAGAGCTTTAGCTCAATGCTTTTAACTCGAGGTGCCTGGTTTAATGCCCAGTGTCTCAGCCAAGATGGTGGCCATCATACTAGCATCTGACATTAAAAATCTACAGGCCCCCACTCTAGTATATAACACTGTTAATGTCCCAGGGGGAAATTGTCTAGTGGTAAAGCACGCTACAGGTGCTATATAATGGCTTGGAAGTGAATCCAAATCTAACTGTACTCTCCTGTTGGTATTTAGCTCCATGTTTCAGCTCTTTAAATTTGTGAGCTACTGCAGTAATTCTTTCTTCTGGGAGTGGTGGCACAGCAGGACAGCATCGCTTTAGCTAAACTGTCATGTGGTATGTGCCATAAGGGCAGGGGCGTTCGTTTTGTGGTAGCAAACCGTGGACAGGATTGACAAAAATAAATAGGGAGGGAGGGATAGCTCAGTGGTTTGAGCATTGGCCTGCTAAACCCAGGGGTGTGAGTTCAATTCTTGAGGGGCCCATATTGGGGATTGGTCCTGCTTTGAGCAGGGGGTTGGACTAGATGACCTCCTGAGGTCCCTTCCAACCCTGATATTCTATGAATGAGAAGCCTTAATTATCCATGTGGGTAAGGCTGTATTGAAGGAGAAGGAGGAAAACAACTGAAAAAGGGCAAATAAACCTCTGTGAAGTCAGGCCCTGATTCAGCATTTTCAGACTTCAACAGGACTAGTCAAGTGCTTAAATTTAGACATGTGCTTAGTACTTCTCTGAATTAAGGCCTCAAATTGGAAAGCTTCCAGCCAAATCAGTATACGGATACCACATTTTAAAGTGAAATTCCCCTGGGCACAGCAACATTTAGGTCTTAAATGGAATTTAACTGGTGCATAGGACAAGTGAGTACGAGGCATTATAACACAAAACTGCATTGGATTTCTTATATATTAAATATGCCAAATTTGTTCAGTGGTCTCCATTAAAAAGTCAGTATTTACCCAGACAGCCACCTGTGACATCATGGTTATTCCCTATCCCAAATCTAGGGAGATACTGCCATAACTTGGAAACCATTAATGGGGCCAGTCCATGTATTGCAATGTTTCCTATTTTGCAATACTTTATTAAAGGTATTTCTGCTCCTGTGAAATTCTACCAGAGGCAAAGCAGAGAATCCCTTTGCTAAAACAATTTTTGTTCCCACCCAAATTAATTACATTATTATTAATAATAATAATAATCATGTTTATTACAGTAGTGCCTGAGGGCCAAACAAAAAATGGGGCCCCACTGTGCTAGGTACTGTACAAATACAGAGTAGTAGACAGTCCCTGCCCTGAAGAGCTTACAGTCTAAACTGACAAGACAGATGCGGGGGGGGAGGGGGCATGAGGGGTAGAACACACAGGCAAGTGAACAGTATGATGGCAGTAAATATCTTGTTAGTTTCATAATTTTTTTGGCGGGTGGGTGTGTTTTGCTTAGGAAGGGATCAGCTCATGGGAAGAAAAGGGAAGGCAATGAAGGGGAGGAGGGCAGTGCAGGGGAGAAGAGGAGCAGTAGTAGAGTGAATCTGAGATGATGAGACTGTGAAGGAGGGGATGGGAAGGGTTGGAGCAAACCGTCAATCAGCACAAGGCAGAGAAAGTCCAGATATGACCTCAGATGGAATTCCTCAAGGTGGAATCTATGAAGAGACTTAGGCATTGCAATGCTGAGCATCACAGTGCCTAACTTCTAGGCACCTAGAAAAATCATAGGAACAACACTGCGATCCACAAAGCTTGTGTAAGGTGTTTAGGCTCCCTATACAATAAATGGGAAGAGACAGGCTCCATATAACATGATCCACAAAAGCTAGAGTGCTAGGCAGGGAGCCACCTAAGCTAGCACAGGGGAGATGCCAATGTGCTAAGCCCTGCCCCTTTCTCGGAGATAGGCACCTAAGTCCAGGCTGCAGGGAGGCACCTAGCTCTGATAGTGATCCACGGACAGGAACCTCTCATCTGGCTTAGGTGCCTACATCATTTCTGGTTGGCGTGAGTTAAGCATCTGCCTCACTCCACACAAAATGGCCAGAGGAGAAATTGGTATTACTGCCCACCTCATAGCTTTTAGCCTAGTGATTAGGGCACTCACCTGGGACGTCAGAGACCCAGGTTCAGTTCTCCCCTCTCTGCCAGAAGGATCTGAACAGGAGTTTCCCACCTCCCAGGTGAATGCTGTAACCACTGAGCTCTGGGCTATTCTGAGGTGAGCTCCCTCAGTCTCTCCTGTGGAAGCTCTTCCACTCTGGCTCAATATTTAAACAGTCAATGGGCCAGAAAGAAAGGGCATGGGAATGACTCTGTAGTCCAGTGGTTAAGGCACCCACTTGGGAGGTGGGTGATCCTGGGACCAGTCCCACTACTCCAATCACAGGGGAACAGCTTCCACAGGTGAGATAGCCGGAGCCCTACAGCAGAACAGCTCAGTGGTTAGAGCACTCTCCTCAAAGGTAGGAGACCCCTGTTCACATCCTTTCTCCCCCTCAGGCTGAAAAGGGGGGTAACTGAAGCTGTGTTGCCCACCACCCAGCTAAGCACTTTAACCACTGTGGGAGAAGAAATAAGAGTGACATCATCACCGTGCTTTCAAATGGGGCCCAACCCGGTCAGCATGCTCAGAGGGTGCCTACTGGGTTGGGTCCTGTGGGCAAGTTAGGCGGCTGAATGCCTGTCTTCCCCCGGTTTGTGGCTTGCTCTGGGGCTTCCCTGGGAGACAGGCATCTGGATGCCTAGAGTGAGGCAGTAGTGCGCATGTTCAGAGGCAGACACCAAGGGAACTTTTACTTTGAAAAACATAGGTGGCCAAGTGAGTTTGGGCACCTCCCGGGTTTGATGGGATTTTTGTGGATCACAGTGGAGGACTTAGGTGCCTTCAGCTGGGTTTAGGTGCCTAAATAGCTTTGTGGATTCCACCTTTAGTATCATTATTTATCATCTGTATTAAGATAGCACCCAGAAGGCCCAACCCAGCTCAGGGCCCCATTGCTCGAGGGCCCGCTCTGGAGAGCTTACAATTTAAATCAGCAAGCCAGACAAAGAGGGAGGGGGCAGGAAGTATTATTATCATCCCTGTGTTACAAATGGGGAGCGGAGGCACAGAGAGATTAAGTGACTTGCCCAAAATCACATAGGAATCTGTGGCTGAGCCAGGAACTGAAGCTGGAGTCCCACTCCAATGCCTTACCCACCACACCACCCTTCCTCTCGAACCACTTTTACCTCAGCTGTGTAAATAACAGACCACTGCCAACCTGACACACAGGGAACAAAGTGGGCAAACACTCCCTTGTGACTAGAACATAGTCCACAGCCATTTGGCTAACTCGAATATGCCGCAATAACTCCTTTGCATGCGCATGAGCAAAATTCACACACACACACAGACACACACACACACACGCCAAGCCTGCCTTGTCACTATGGAGTGTGTTTGGCAAGGCCTCCGTCAGCAATCACACCAGAGAAAGCTGTACAATTCTATGTAAAGTCTGATTCCTTGACAAACACAGCACCTACGTGCAAACTTTGTCTCTGCTGAAAGGCCAAAAAGTTAGTCAAATATATAGCCCTCCCTGCATGCACAGGCCTGTCTGGCCTTTCCCACAAAGTGCGTGGGGAAAAACATAGATTAAGTGTAAATCCACCGGCATCGTTTATTGTCTTCAAAGAAAGCTGGTTATTTACTGGAAGGCTTTCCCTTGGGAAGAAAAACAACACTGAAATCCTCGCCTCTTTAGTTGCTGCATGGGCCTGTGTTGTACCACTGACAGTGCCTAATGGACAGAGTGATTTGAGATGCACAGCCACTGTACATGTGCTATTGCATCAGGAGGCTCTTCTCTAACACAGCGTTGGTTTAGTCGCTATCTTCAGCCCTTATTCATGGATAAATGTGACCCGACATTTCCATGACATGTCACTCAAGGAGTAATTAAGTGCCAAGCTGCTGCAAGGACAAAGCAAAACCCTTGTTCCTTAAAGATCCCAACAATCACTGAAGCCACTGGGCAAGGTCCATTGTTGCTCTAGGGTCCCTTAGCACCGGTAAAGCCGGTTTAAGCCTGCCCATGAGGAACATCCCTTGTGCATGAGGGCCCTACCCCAGGTGCAGAGTCGACTCCGCCACCTCTGCGCCACCTCCATAGTAGCCCTGGGGCAATTCTGGGGAGGGAGCAGGCAGGGTGGGAGAAAGGAGAGGGACGTGGCCAGAGGAGTCCTTCACTCACAGTGGTGATTCTGCATTTCTGCAATGGCCCAGAGGAGCTATTGCAACAGGGGTGCTTGGATGAATGAACTGGTTCCTTGCAGCCTCTGAATAGGGGAGATGCAAACCACCTCACTTCTGTCCATCGTTACTGGTGCTGGGATGAATCTGCCTCAGCAGGAGCTGAAGGCACTCAGGACCTTGCATGATGTAACCTCAGAGGATCAGATTTCAGATATATAAAAACCGTTTCAACTCACCCCACCCCCAACACACACACACACACTCTTTTTAAAAACACTACTTGCTACAGTATCCAGCGGATTCCTTTGCTATGGATCCCAGCGTCTCCGGTGAGTATGCCAAGCCTTTAATCCCCTTTCAATAAACTTATCACTGTTTGGAATATAGTGCATAAGGTGGGATAGGTTTAGTTAGCCTAATATGGGTAAAGCTGTATAATTATAGGTACAGTATAAGATCTGGCAGACACATGAGGTTAAAGTAGGCTGTCATACACACGCAAACCAGACTAAATCCGAGAAATGTCAAATCAAAGCTATCAAATCGGACATGAAGCAGTGGCTTTGCAAAACAATACATAGCAGCCAATTAAAGAGGTCATCAGCTGTAACGCTACTTTTGTGTGTGTGGCCATTTGTGTCGTAGCTGTAAGCGGTTTGCAGTCCAATATGAAAGCATCAGATTTTTGACTTCAGTGATAGTCTGCTGGAGGATTCGGGTAGGAAGTTTGATAGAAATACCACTGCAGAGAGAAGCCATGGTGATGAGCATAGCTAGAGAATATGCGCCTGATTCATTGCTGGGTTACTCCAGTTCCTCCCGAGTGTTATTCCATTGACGTCAACGGGGAGTTACACTGCTGTCACCCGAGAGTAATGTACTGCTGAATCAGGCCTTTGTGTTTTTCATAACGATTTATTAATAGACCATTTGGATAAGAACCAGAGGTAACACGTCCAGCTGAAGAATCTTAACTGTAGCTTCATATCCCAAAGTAATTCCATTAATAACTGCCTGTGATCTCTATATTGCTTCACTGTAAACTTCCTAACTGTCAGGGTGGTTAAGCACTGGCATAAATTGCCTAGGGAGGTGGTGGAATCTCCATCATTGGAGATTTTTAAGAGCAGGTTAGACAAACACTTGTCAGGGATGGTCTAGATAATACTTAGTCCTGCCATGAGTGCAGAGGACTGGACTAGATGACCTCTCGAGGTCCCTTCTAGTCCTATGATTCTATGATTCACTGCAATTGCAACCTGCATTGTTGAAAGTTGTCATTTATCTTTGTGCTAAACAGGCCACATTGTGAAGAAGATAATCCAGTTTGCTATCAGTTTTGGCACCTTGCTAATCACACAGGGCAGAGTAATGCTTCATGAGTTCAGTATTTAGCTAGTAAGCTTTTGGTTTTATTCTTTACATATGCTGTCACTCTTCAGATTAAATTTCTTATTTAAAATGCTAAAACTCTGCGCTGAATGTATTGCCATCGAGGTTAGGTGTCTGAAGTATAATCAGTTCATATTTTCCCTAACAACTATTAATCCAGTGAGAACCTTTTTCCATGGCACGACTAGGGTCACACCATTTAGCACTGGCAGTGGCTTTGCAAGAAGCACTGGGGTGTGAATAGCAAAGACAGCAGAGTGCATGGCCCTAGATCTACCTCGTTTGGAGGAACCTTAACAAAATGCTGTGCCAGATCCTCAGCTGGTGTAAATGAGTGCATGTCCTTTGTCTTGAGAGGAAGGATAGTCCAGTGGTTAAGGTATTGGCCTTTGACTTGGGAGACCCTGCTCTGCCACAGACTTCCTGTGTGAGATTTGGCAAGCCATCTGACCCAGAGCCTCAAAGATAGTTAGGTGCTTAACTCCCGTTGAACCCCCAATGGGAGTTAGGAACCTCAGTGCACCTAATGCCTAAATGCACATAGCATTTTGGGTTCACTGAGGCTATGGTAAAAGCTGTTTCTTGATTTTAGTTTATGTTGATTCAGATCTAGTGAGTTTTACGTTCAAAAGGGAAATACAACTGAAAACACACAGTTTGCCATGTTTTCCACCAGAACCCATCCATCTCTCCAGGGCACTGCCTTCTCCTAGAGAAAATTTTCAGAGTTTTTGTGAAAATGTGCCCAGATTCACAGACCATAAACATTCTTTTGGCAAACTCAGGCTGAAGTTGGTAGGTAATTTCTTGATGGTTTGGGGGGTGCTTATAAATGGTTCACACAGCTCTGCAGTCAACTAGAAGCTGCTGCTTAGTCACAGCAGGTGGGAGTTAAGACACCCCTTTTCCACTCTCAGCTTACAAGCTCAGGTAAGTGGAGGGGTATATTTATGGAGGGCCTGGAAGGCAAGGACATGTAGTTTGACTTTGATGTATTAGAGAAAGGGAGGCCGTGAAGCGATTCATAGGAGGGGATGCTGACATGATCAGATTGCTTGATGAACAAGGAAAATGATTTTATCAATGCCATGTTGAATGGTCTGAAGGGATGATGTGGGTGTCAGAGAGAAGGGATGGAGACAAGAGGAAATGAGGGCATAGATGAGCATTTTCTCTGTCTGGATAGACAGAAACAGTTAAGATTTATGGATGAGAAGCGTCATGAGTTATACCAATTTACACCAGCAGAGAATTTGTCTCCAACTTTGTTGTTCTTACAGATGTGGAGGAAGACCACGCTGCTAGATTATCTAAGACTGATCACTAGCCTTCTTTCAGTGCCAGTGCATGACATCATTATAAAATATAATATGCTGTCACACCCCACCATTAAGTCACTGAGGTAGGAGGAATTCCCTAGAGCAGAGGTTTTCAAACTTTTTAGGCTGCATACCCTTTTCCAAATAATGTAGTCTACCGCGTACCCCCATCTGAGACAGGGTCATAACATACCTGTGATTAGATTGCCAAGTCTGACTAAATAAAATGTGTTGTTTGCCATTACAGGATTTTGCTCACGTGCCCCCTGACGAGAGCTCACATACCCCAGTTTGAAAACCGCTGCTCTATAGAATGGGTGGATACAAGCAGGCACCCAGAGGGATGCTAAGAGAGTACTGAGAGGCTATGGCTCTCCCAGCGATGCAGCCACAGCAGAAGTAGAGGCTGTCTCCATGTGTACGTAAGCAGCTGGAGTGAACAGTAGAAGCTGTAGAGAAACCGAAGCAGACAGTTTGGGCTTCTGGATCTGTGTGAGCGAGACAGAGACATCTCTTGAGAGAGGGCAGAGATGCTAGGCCTGGTGTTTCTGTCTGCTGTCTGTGTGCTGCCCCTTACCACCCTTGCTTCCGAGAAGAGGACTCCTGTAGTTTGTAAATAAATGAATTACACAAAGAAAATATCCTGACTTTGTGTCACCAATTCCTGCTCCAAATGGGAAACTGACCCACGAACCTGCAGCAATCTGCTGCCGCTCAGCAGAGGGGCATGAAGATTTAAAGGCAGAAATGCTCTTCCTAAAAGGAAACATGGGATGAAATGTGCAGCTACTGCCTGGATAAAGTCTAAGTCACTGTGCAAAATGGCCGTTTAAAATTCATGACTACCCACATCACAACTTTGTCAAATTTGTTCCTAAAGTTAGAGGGTGTCCCTTTAAATAGACACAGGAGAAAATCTTAAACTGACCTCTCTGTGGAAGGGAATGAAGAGAGGTAGAGATTTGTGGATGTTTTTACTCTTAGAAGGCTCTTAGATACTATGATGATGGGCACCGATATACAAAGATACAGATTAGCTAGAAACAGCAGCATTTGGACATGGCTTGGAAGTGAGAGGTAAAGGAGAGGGAGGAGTCAAAGATGGCGCCCTGGTTAGGGACCTGAACGACAGAGATCATGGTGGTGTGTGTTCAACAATTTCCCAGGAAACAGTGCTTTTAAAAACAAATCTTGCCCTTTTAAGATAGAACTTAAAAAGCAAAGCAGAAGATTTTGAATAATTTATAGATGTCATTGGAATTTCCCAAACTTAGACTATTCCCTTAGAAATCAGTGGATTTCTATTTTAACCATCACCCTATCGACTGACCAATAATGTTCATGTCAATCATCTGCCTTTAGATCGTGAAACCGTGTCTGGGTCCCACAATGGCAGGATTTGGACAATGCCCCAAGATACTGTTCCTGATGCTTGTGAAAAGTAACCAAGGGCTCATTAGAAGGCACTACACCCGGGTTCACAGCCTCTCATTTCTTTTCTCTATTTGATTATGATGCCTTGAAATATTTGTTTTTGTGTAAACATTTTGGGTCCAATTCTTCTTTCGTTTATGGTTGGGTGTAAATTGGAAGTATTTTCCAGCAAAACTCATGGAAGTACACTTGTGTAAAACTAGTGGACTGGGAGAACCAAGTCTTTTGCTTTTAAGTCGGTATGATTCCCTTTTACTCAACTTGATAGATTTTTTTAACATACTATCTGGAAAGGATAGTCTAAAAAACATCTAACACACCTGCACTTTCTGGGGGCCACATCTTGAGAATGTGCCAGCCCTTCACTTAAATAAGCTGTAGTTCCAAGCAATGTACCGTGTGCATGTGTGTGTACACACCTATGTGCATGTCTCTCTCTCACACTTGCTCCTCGCTGAGACATTAAAAGGCAAAGTCCTGTCTGCTCTGAAGGACAAAGACTGAATGTACTTCCTGTAAAAGAAACAACAGGAGTACTTGTGGCACCTTAGAGACTAACAAATTAATAAATTTCTTAGTCTCTAAGGTGCCACAAGTACTCCTGTTCTTTTTGCGGATACAGACTAACACGGCTGCTACTCTGAAACCTGTAAAAGAAAGAGTTTTCCTCAGTGTCCTTGGCCAGAATTTTCCTTTTCCACTCCCTGGTGTGTACTGTGATCTGCTCTGGTTGGTTGCTATCATCCACCCCCGAGGTGGCTGTATTTTAAAGGGGTGTGTGATATAGGACCAGATCGCCCATTTAATGAGGAAAAACCTGCAGGAGTGAAGAAAACTCAGTAAGATTTCCCCCTGCAGAGTGCTCCCTATGCTTTCCTTCTGATGAGAGGTGCTAGGGGGTACTAGAACGTGCAAGTTCACATCTTCTCCCAATATTGCAGATGACTGGGGAGAGAATCCCCTTCCTCACAGAGCCAGGGACCATCTTGCAGGGATAGCAGTTGGCTCTGCTAACCCTGCTCTGCCTACCAGCACGGCTCCTGTTTCCACTGCCTCCCCTGGGATACTATTCCATAGCTGAATATCTCTCATTCACTGAACATTTTCCCCTGTCTCAGTTTCTTCCTATAACTCCTAGGTATAGCTCAGTAATGTCTCTCTTTGCTGGTCATCTGGTGATGTGTGAGAATGAAAAACAGATCCCTGAAGACTGTATCAAAACTTGTCCAGGACATGTATGACGGTGCTGCTCAGAAGGCCAGGTGGAGAAACTGAACAGTTTCTAGTCCATCGGAGTACGTCAAGGGTCAGCACTAAGCCCTTTTTCGTTCATGCTGGTGATTGAATGTGTGACAATTCAGGGCAACTGCACCAGTATTGCCTCTCAGTGCTCCAGCCCCTCACAGGCTCCCAGCTCCCCAGCTGCAGCCTGTCTTGGGTGGAGAACCACATCTCCCTCCCTTCTGACGGGGGTATTTCCAGGCTGCACAGCTCCCTGCCTTCACTGTGTGATTCCCAGCACTCCTGCTTGCTTTCTCTTCATTCAGAGATGGTTAACAGGTGTAATCGTTACAGTTAGAAGGTACCACACAGCACTTCCTAGGCAACGGTACTTTATTCTTTTGGTAACAAGCGCTACAGAAAAAACATTAAAAACAATAGAAGAACAGACATACATACTAATAAGCTTACCAGAGTTAACCCTGCCCCTAACATGGGCTCTGGCAGGAGCACCACCCCACCTGCCCCCCTCAGCAAGGGGGAATGCCTTGTGGTTTCAAGTTCAGCCCAGAACAAGCACCCAGTCTTATGAAGCCTCAGTAGGCCCAGTCCTTCCAACCCTTCCCTAAGGATTGGGGCCTTGTCTGTTTGCTGGATCAGGAAGGTGACCCTGAGTCACTTTAAAACCAGGCTATTTATCCAAAAACCCTTTCTTTGTTTGTCTGTCCCTGGAGAATCCAGATTGAACTAATATATGTGAGTTGCCAGGGGATGGCTTCTCTGGGGTTAATTTGCCTAATCACACCCTGCTGTTCTCCTGTTTACCCTTTCCAGGGAAATACATGCAATTCCGTACTAACACAAACACAACTACGTTTTTAATACAATGGACCCCAAAGGGGTCCCCAGAGTACTGGGCACAGTATTCCAGATGCCGTTGCCCCAGAGCTGTACTCCAAGAGATTGTTACCTCCCTTCCCTGTGACCCTTTGTATATGTATCCCCTAATTCAATAAGGTTTAACTTAACTCAATAAAGTTAATTCAGGATATTGCAGGAAATTGTCTGTCTGTCACAGACGCACTTACAGAAAACATTCAGAATGGCTTTTTGCAAGTAATATAGAGCTCATGGAGGAGCCCAGAGAGGAAGTGGAAGGAGATTTAGAGAGATGGAGGTGTGTACTTGAAAGAAATGACATGAAAATCAGCAGGAATAAAACAAACTATATGGTCTGTAGATTCGATGACACCCTGCAGGAAAACAACAAGACTAAGTTTGGAGGGCCAGCTCCTACCAAAGGTACAGAAGTTCAAGTACATAGATTCATTAGTACAGGAAAATAGTGTACTCAATGACAGACTTATAAGCAGAACCTGAGAGACATGGAGTAAATGGAGAGATGTGAGCAGTCTCACCTGTGATAGGAGAATGCCTATCAATCTGAAAAGTAAGGTCTAGAAGACAGTAATCAGGCCTGCACTTTTGCATGGCTCTGAATGCTGGGCACTGAGGAAGAGACAGGAGCAGATCTTCAATACAGTGGAAATGAAAATATTAAGATGGATGCTTGGAGTTACAAGGATGGAACAGGTTTGGAATAAATGAATTAGGGGAAGTGTGAAAGTGGTGCCAATCATAGAACAGTTGAGAGAGTCCAGGCTTAGATGCTTTGGGCATGTGTCAAGAAGATCAGAAGAATATATAGGAAACAACATGTTAAACTTAGAAATGAGGGTAAGAGAAGGGTTGGAAGACCCAAAACTCGGTGGGTGGATGTCATACAAAAGGATTTTATTAACTGAGGAGTTTCTGAGGTACTGCTTCAAGACAGAGTGGAATGGAGAAGAAGGCCTTGAAGAGCCGAACCCATATATATGGGACTACAGCTAGAAGAAGATTGTTCCACCCTCTCTTTGCTGGATGTTAGGCCCCAGGCTGCAAGTATATCCAGTTGTCACGCAACCAATTTTTTTAATCTTTCCTCTTAAACCCCAAGCCCCCTGCTGATTTGTGTTTCTCTTCTCTGAACCCCCCTCCACAGTGTGTCAATATCTTTGTAGTTCACAGCACCTAGCACTGACACAGTATTCCAGACGCCGTTGCCCCAGAGCTGTACTGCAAGAGATTGTTACCTCCCTTCCCCGGGACCCCTTTGTGTATGTCTCCCCAAAACTGCACTGGCTTCTTCTACAGTCATATAATACTACAATGTCACATCTGATTTGCTGTCTATTATCCCAAGGGCTCTTCCAGGATTACTGCTTTCCAGGTTACTCCTTCCCTTTGTGTATGTGTGTTTTGGGTTAATTCCCCCACCATGTATTAATTTATAACAATAAAAAGACCGGTTACTTACTGTTATGTTTTAAATGATTATGAGTTTGGGGTCTTAATTAGAACAATATTAAAATCAGAGAAGACATAATAATCCAGCACCGAGACATTATTTAATCTCCTAAATACATTTTCAAATTAAGCCATAGCATTCTTTAAAGCCGTAGCAGAGCCATTTAAAGCAATCCATATTGGTAACATTATTTACTGAAGAACTGTGCACACGCCACCTGCATCCATCAAAACTAAGGGCGCCTTAAATCATCTTATGCCAAAATGTAATGCAAACAACCAGCAGAAGGATGAAGAACAAAGAAAATAACATTCTAGCCCTGGGGCCTCTCTAATCCGGAGAGAAGCCTCAGGATAGAAATGTCAATTATTTTCTTTGTTCATCCTTCTGTACACTGTTTGCATTACAATTTGGCATAGCGATTTAAGAAGCCCTTAGTTTTGTTGAGTGTGTGTGGTGTGCGCAGAGCCCAGAGATTGTGTTGTTGTTGTTGTTGTATATTACTGACTAACTCCCAGGAGACTGGGGCTTACTGTACTCCATCTGCAATTAATTTATCACTCTGCATGTGCATTTCTATATTGCATATGTTACATATAATGTATATATACACACATGCATCTGCAGAGTAATATAATGCTATTCTTTCCTCATTGAAGTGTAAAGGCAAACATATACCAATATTCTTCCATTTCAGATCACATATATTACAATACGGTGTGTTTTGCTACTTATATTCAAACAAACAGCAATGTCAGGCTGGCTGGCTTGTTGCCTCTTTTCTTATTACACAGACGTACCTTGTATAGAAATGTCCCAAACTCTAGCAGATAGCAAAACTCTCTTATACATGGAAATACTTGCCATCCCATATCTAGAGGTTGGTCCATAAAGCTGTTAACCCTGGGTTTCACCCTGCAAAAATATTTGGTTCAGATATCTGTAAATCTAGAATTAGGTGAGTTTCTTTTTATGAAGCAACAAATGGGTGTCTTTGAACATCCTGGGTCAATAAAGTAGTGCTGGGGTAACAGAGAAGGATTTGATCCCTGCTAACCTGAGCCCTGATTCTTGGCACAGTTAAAAAAGGATAGACTATTTAATTCCTTCAAAGATTAAAGAATGCTCTTTGAGGCATGTATACTGCTTAGCATACACATACATCGGTGGTTCATCTTGCGGATTTTGTCTCACTATTTCTTTAATACCACAGACCAAATTAAATTCACTGTCTTTAATTAACTTACCTCAGAGATAAATTTGCCCCATTTTGTTAATTCAGAAACACAGGGTACTGCTGTGAAATAAATGCACAACCGTCAATACAAATAATAAGTGCTGCATTCGAATGATGTGTGTAGGTGGGAGAACAGTCACCAAAGGAATTTAATCCTCTAAGTGCAACCGAATACCAATCAGAAAGAGAAACTAATCATTGAAAGCATGTGTAATTCTTCCCAAACTAGCATGATGATTGGCCCAGTAAACCGATCCCTTCACAGTGTAGCACACAAGATATGTCACTTTACAGGTTAGGTATTGGTTAGCTCTAACGACAGCCTGGTAAGAAATGTTCTGAGCAGTAGGACAGTTTTTCAGCATTTATCAGTAGTTTTTTAAATAGGAAAATCAGATATCCTTCGTTTTGGTGATATGTGCCCAACAAAAGATATTGAACCTGAGTCTCATTTATATTTAGGCCACTTTATGTTGCTTTAACAGCATAAAAGGGTCTTAAAGTGGGAGTGAGTTACATTTACACCCTCTTTAAAGCCCTAGATCATTGTAAAGGGGCCTAAGTGTAAGAGGGAATCAAGGCTCATTATATTAATTTTATAAGCTAGACAAGGCCTTATATCACAGGCAAAACCCCTTTAAGGTCTGGCTGGGGTGAGGAGCAGTTACACTATTAAAAAACCTCCACATGTAAGCCAAGATCACACAAATCAACTCTCTTGCTGTTCATGTTAGACCCCCTAAGTTTTACTTCGAGTCTTGGAATGAAGCAAACCAAAATTTCAAAATGAAATTCAGCCAGAGCTGCAGAGTTTTGCCTGCTTTCAGGTAGAAACTGTAAAATCACTGATGAAAAACTTGGATTCCACGTTATATGACACATGGGCTCAGGTCTGCTGGACATTTGGCCCAGGCTCTCCCAGGCAATGTCTACATGGCACGCTAAGCTCAGGTCTTTGGGACCCAGGTCTTTGTAAACCCACGTTTACAACACAGTGTGGCCGCTCAGTCACTGTGGGCTTGGAAATCCCAAGCCCACAGTGACTGAGCGGCCACACTGTGTTGTAAACGTGGGTTTACAATTGCTGGGCTGGGTTTCACAGCTGAGCTACCATCATACCACACTATGCAGATCTTCCAGCTTGGGTCTGTGGCTTGTCCTGTGTCCACACTAAAAAATGACAGAGTTTGGATCCAAGTCCCAGAGGGACTTGGGCTCTGGCTCACTCTCCAGCCGTGTCTTAGGACCCAGGTACTGAGTGCTTGCTGACTCAAGTCAGACTGATTTGTGTGTGGACGGAAGCAGGGCTTGGGCTTGAACTTGAGTCAGAGCCTAGGTTTCGTGTGCAGTAAAGACATACCCAAAGACCAGCTACCTTTGGTGAACCTGGCCACAACGCAGTTTTGTAACAGGACCTGAAGGCAGGTGAAACCTGGTTTCAGGTTTCGTTACAAAATTTCACATGGCTCTAACGAGGCTGCCACTATCTGGTGCACGTAGTGTTATAAATCGGCATGCTGCAGACAATAGACGCACTGAACTAGAGCAGTGTGAGGTGAAGCCGGGGGAGAGGAGGGGCTTAGATAGCTTCTGGTGCCCTCGTCATGGGGTGCTGTATCAGCTCCAGCATAAATTAGAGCAGCCTTCCACCCCTGTCCAGCCCCCAGCCCACCCTACACCAGTCCTACAGCAGCTGAGTATTCCCCCATGCCAGGCAAATCCTCAGCTGCTGTTTGAAGTCCCCTGGGTGCTGCTGGAGGGACTGAGCCTCTGGCCCATTTACTACATGAAGGCATTTGCTCATGAGTGCGCACACTTCCCCCTTAGGAAGGTGAGATCAGAACTCTCGTCCTTTTGCTCCAAAAACCCAAGCCGCTCCCACATTTCTTAAAAAAAGCTCTTGTTTAAGTGGAGAGATTGACAATAATAATCAGACCTAGCTGTTACATAGTACTTTTTCATAAGCGGATCTCAAAACGCTTTACAAAGGAGATGAATGTCCCTATCCCCATTTTACAGGTGGGGAAACGGAGGCACAGAGAAACCACATGACTTACTGACGGATACCCAGCATGCCAGGGACAAAGCCAGGAAGAGATATCAAGTGTCTTGAGTCCCTAGCTGTGCTATACCCACTAGGCCACACCTCTACAAGCTAACTTGCTACTCGCTGATATGACAATACACCCACAGTGAGTACATTATAATGAACCAAATCGTTAGTTGCTATACACACAACTCCTGAATCCCAATCCTGTGCTCTGTCCTCTATGCCACAGTCTCTCTCTCTCTCCTCTCCTCCTCCTCTATAGAACTAAAGAACCCTGGGTTCTGCTGCTTTAAATTGACATCTCCATTGACCAGCAGATAATTTTTAGTCAATTTTTCATGTTTTACTGTCACTCTGGTTCGGTTTTTGTTTGTTTGTTTGTTTTACTCTTTCTCCAGCATGCCGGTCTGAGCATTGCTGGACTGGTCTACACAGAAATTGCCATACAATTGTGATGTTGAACCAATTCAGTTAAACTGGTGCAACTTTCTGTGTAGACTGGTCTTAAGCCTGGCTTTCATTGTTGTAGCTTGCCCTTATTTGGAAAAGCTAAACTCATATAAGCGTGTCCACCCACAAAGTTTCACCAGCTCGGTGTCACCAACCCAGTGTCACGTTGCATGTTCGGTTAAACTGGGTCAGCTTCTGCACGTAGACCAGGCAGTTGTGAATATAGCAGCTGAGTGATTATTGCGTATAGTGAGAGCCTGACTGCAACTGCATGAAATTCGGGGGGTGGGGGCTAGCAGAGGTGTGCTAGTGGAGGAAGCATGGGAATGGGTAGGAGGCCTGTTGCTTGGAAATGAGGTTTTTGATAACTCTTCTTGGATGAGGGAAGACAAACGAAGCCCACAAGGTTTGGGGGGTTGGGCATTTTCTGTGATTGCGCTAATAGACCACTAAATTAACTCCGAGTTTAGAAAACAAGGTCAGGCCCTCAAATGGTGGTGTCACTGGCAAGATAGAAGGAGAGCAACTGGCCCCTTCTATCACATAAACACAATGCACAATTCTGGCATACACACAAGCGTGAAAATAAAGCCTCCCATTATATAAATAGGAGAATACAGGTCCACACTGAAAAAACCTCTGTACACATTAATCATGGTAACTGTGATATACTTAACCAAAACCCCAGAGGATACCACAGTGGATAAATTGACAGTTTCTATCTTGCAGAGAGTCTGTGTTGATTGGATTTGGAAGTGGGAGGTTCTGTAACTTTCTGTTTAGAGGTTAAATCTCAAATTTACCAGGATGCAGTGTTGTAGATATTTGCTATAGTACCGCTACTGACTCTGTGCAGAGTAAAGCCAGTCAGTACAGTATGTTCTACATCTATTATGCATGATTTGATATTTGTGAGGGATTAAACAAAGAACATCTCCCTTCCCTCCCCAGGCCTTTTGTGAATCCTTCCATTATTGAAATGGGCAATTACATTACAAAGAAAAATGCCAGTACCACAAGGAAAGGATGGAAACAGCATGTGTACCCCCAGAATCTTCCTACTCTAAAGTGAAAACCTGCAGGTGATGCGAAGGAAAGAAGCCAAAGAGAACTGGAAACTGGGGCCTGATTCCATACTCAGTTACATCAGTTTTAAGCGAGTAGATGAAGTTGCACCAGCATCAGACTGATGTAAGAGTGGAGAATCAAGCCTTGTACTTTTAAAATAAAAGTTGGGTTGACTTATTGATGCTTGGCTATAATACGAACAATGTGTCACTGAGGTTTCAGTAAGAGAGAAGAGGCATTTAGGCAGGAAGAGAATGTACTGGAAGAGAAACACATTGACTACATTGACAACACACTTCAATATCCTTAGAGAGGGAGCATTATCTGGGGACTGGAAGTGAGCTAAGCTGGGTTCAATTCCAGCTCCGTCATTGACCTGCCATGGGATTTGGGCAGTTCAATTATTCCAACATTTTAAATAGTTGTCCTCTGTAGTTGGGTTACCTCAGTTTTTGGCCTTAGCTTGAAACACCCCGGGCATGATTTTCACAAGTGCTGGGGACCTTGAACTCCAGAGGAAGTCAATGAAATCAGTAGGTGATCAGCATCTCTGAAAATCAAGTCCAAAGTGTCTTACTTTGGTTACCCAAAATGAGAGGACACTGAATACTCCACTATTGCACATCACAGAGATGTTGCAGGGCTTAATCAATTAATCTCTCGCCATCTTTGGATGTAAAGTATATTATATACTAAATTCCAGTCTTCTCATCCCACTGGTGACTGTGCGCTTCTTTCTCCCCTATACAAAGAAGTTACGCTAAACTGTAGAGCACTATTGCTGACAGTTTTGATACATTCAAGAATAAACCAAAGAATTATCAGCATATAGCAAAGTGTGACTTCCTCAGATTGTTTTAAGAGGGGCTATGAACAAACTGTGAGACTTGAAGAAACACTTGGCATTGAAGCAAAACAGCACTTACTAGCGGGATACATTGGCCCCAGAAATACCAGAAAACTGTTTGGCTAGAGTTGCTGATCATGATTTTTTAGTAACTAGTGTAAACACAAATAAATCTAAGAAAGAAATTCATGGACTAATCTTTTAGGTGAAATGGAGCTGTTTGATGGGATTATGGAAAGGGTGCTGTCTTGGACTCTCTACATAGCTGATTTCCATGTACTACAGATAAGATATGCAGCAACATGACTCCCCTGTGTAATATATGCACAACTGGTATCCTTAGCTACCTGGAATTTAGGACTTACATCTAGCTACAGAACTGCTGTGGAGGAATATACAAGTACAAAATGGGGCAGAGAGAAACATGAAAAAAAGGTTAAAAGTGCTAATGGCTATTACTGGATGGGTGTGTCAATCACTATCAGGCCCCTTCATGTAGTAAAAACAACTGTAGACAATGAGGGAGACTAACCAAAGCCATAGGCCATGTGGTAGGACAAGTAGATTAATAGGAGTTTCCTGGTTGTCCATGCAGGGGATAGGGTATCAATAGCAGGCAGTATATTGGAGAGAGACAGGAGGAGGAATTGTGAGTCTGATTCTGAGAGGAAGCAGAGGACAGGGCTTCTTGGGCACAGAGCCCACTGGAGTGGCAGACTTGAGGATTTCTGAGCAAGAAAACTGCCTGCTGCTGTTTGTTTCGACTGCGATCAGAGATACAGGACTTCGTGTACAGTGCTTGTAAATCAACAAATTACCCCAATATACATTACTGGTGTCATGATGTCTCTTCCCATCAAAAACAACCCCACCAGGCCAAAGGGACAATGTTATTACAATCTTGAAAGGGTGTTATTCACTCCTCCTCCCCTCCACGACCAGTTACTCTGGTCAATGAGTGAAGAGAAGGAGCCAAAACTCCTCCCACCTCCGCTTTTTTCCACCTCCCTCCCTGCTCCCTTGCTCACTGTTGAAGGAGTATTCGGAGCATGGGGCAGTGCTCTACACCAGGTGCCGTCCCAAGATACAGGTGGTGTGAACAAAGGGTTGGGGGATGGGGCCTTACGTCCCTGCTCAGCTGAGTAGAACATGGACTCAATCCAGTCATAACAGTGCCCTTGGTTCCGCACAGTCCCTGGTGTTTTGTTGGATCAATAAAGCATGTTGTTGTCGTGCCATGCAAACGGCTTCTTGAGTGTAGATCTGGGACATGGAGCTCCTAACAAGGTGTCAGATATGAAAGAGGTTCTACTGCTTTAGTTCTTTGTTGGGGCTCATAAGAGGGACTGAGTCACTTTTGCAATGGTTTGGAGCAACCTTCTACTCCCTGCTACAATGTCAACACCTGGCAATGTCTGTGAGAACTACTGTTTCTCCAGGATCTCATGGACAAACTATGAAGTGGGAATTCTTAATGCCCACCCCAAAGAATATATCATCTAAATGGTCCCTTGCCTAGCGTTTCATGCAATTCACTCTCATTCACACCTACACACTGTTTTGCCCAGGTTCTGGGAATTATCCCTGTTTTCCCTGTCCCACTGACTGCTTAAGCGGAAGACTGGGTAAGCCATAGTCTTACTCTTGATGGCAATGTTACAAGACATAAGAGTATATTGCTCTTGAGCAATATCTTCCTGATACACTAGGTCCCAAAACATTTTTCTTTAACAGCAAACATGCATTTTCTTGTTCCACCTCTTGTTTTTTTATACTTTGATTAAAATAACTGGACAATCAAACCGCTGTGTAATGTTTGGAGTTCTTTTATGTACTTGACACGGTATCTCAGGGCAGGACTTACTTCCAAGCCATATCTGTTTTTAAAATAATACTTTCAAAAGCTCTGTTGCCAAACAGGGATCAGCTCCACCTCCAAATAGCTCCAATATGATATAATACTTTTTTAGTATTTGCAGGTCTATTTTGGAGCCTTTATGTCAGGTTCTAAAACATTTTTTGTCTCAGCAGTCCCTCTTTCTCCTACAAACTTCTCTTGTGTTTCCAGTTCCCTTCTCCTCCTCATACTTTCCGCAAGCTTTACAGTCAAAGGTCTAGTTATCCTAAGACAATTGGCTGTCTCTCAGAGACCCCCTCAGAACTGAGGATCTCAGTGGGGAATTCATCTCTGGCATTGTGTGTGGCTCTGTTCTTTTAAAAATATTTATATATGTAAGAACTATGATCACATGTCATGAGACTACAGCCCAGAACCTTCATCTTCTGAAGCACAGACCTCATGAGCTTAAGGAGTAACTCCATCAGCTGGAAGCAGTAGTAGACTCATATCCTCTACATAAACCAGCCCCTAGAAGAGCACGACTCACTTAGTCAATGTATTACACATACCTTTGTATATGAGCGATAAAGATTGTTATCCCGAACATGAGAAATATACAGAGACATGACACACTTGCACTCTTATCCAAGACACACATCTGACCACTGTATATTTTTAAAAAGACTTTAATAATATACTCTCTAAGATTATTTAAATATCTCATACCTCAAACCTGGAGAAAGATTTTCAGTCATGTTTTGGCTCTTAAACCTCACAGTGTTGACAATGGCAAATAAGTAGAATATTCCTAGCTCGAATGCTGACTGATTTCTATTATCCAGTTCATTGGAAAGATTCTTCTCGCAATTACACAGGAAAAAATATGGAATTACTCCACCGATGTCAATGGATTTACTTTGGATATATCCCAAATGAAAGTGAGAGCAGAATCTGGCCCCTGAATGCAGTTGTCAAAGGACCAGTTGTATTATGCAGTGATTCTATAGTCCTGTTAAATAGAGATCTGATCCAATGAAGCCAGTGTGAGGCTTTCCATAATTTCTATGGCAGCTGGATCAGGCCCTAGAGCAAGAGTTCTCAATCTTTTTTTTTCTGAGGCCCCGCAACATGCTATAAAAACTCCACAGCCCAGCTCAGTTCCTCAGCCTTCAGCTTCAGCCCTGGGCGGGGGGACTCAGGGCTCCACGCTTCAGCCCTCAGTGGGGCGGTGGGGCTTCTGCTCAAAGGGGCAGTGGGGCCTCAGCCAGTCTAATCTGGCCCTGCTTGATGGACCCCCTGAAAACAGCTTGCGGCCCTCCAGTGAGCCATGGACCCCCGGTTGAGAACTACTGCCCTAGATCACATAGGCCCAAGTTCAGGGAAGCATCCCTACTCAGGAGGGCACTTAAGCACTTTCCGGGATCAAGACCATAATCACCTACCCATGTTGATTGAAATTCACAGACTTAACAACAACATTAACCTGGTAACAAAGGGGACTGGGGCAGGTATGGAGATTGCTTTATCTGTCATCCCCACAGTATATTTTCTCTGCATCAAGTACTTCCATATTGCTAGGTCAAGAAACTCTAAAAGATTATTTAACCAGGAAGTTGACATACCTGTTCTCACTATCTTACAATGCTCTCATCAACTCACAATTTAGATCAGGACAAGCCCAAATAAAAACAGAGATTTATCCTCTGTAAAGGAAAGTTTCGAAGGCTTCAGCACAGTAAACACTAAAGATTACTTAAGGATTTAAGAGAAATTACTCTCCCTATGTGATTTGCAAGGCCTGTGTTTTCTTCCCTCAGGTAGTACAAATATCCAGATTTTGGATGGGAAGATTTCATTTTAAATGGTTTAAACAACCTAGAATAAATGGAACAAGTTTAACTTTCACCTAGAAAAATATCCAACTGAAACAAATCAGGAGCTGTGCACAGGTGAACTCTATAAGAGTAGAAAAGTATAGCGATTCCTGCAGAGGCTACTTTATCAGCTATATAGCTATAGAAAGGAAAGTTTGGGTTAAGTGTTCTCTGTGGGCACCGCCTTTGATCTGTAATACCTCAAATATGGGGAACTACAGAGCATGCTGCAAAGCTCAGTCTTTTCCCCCAGGCATTTGAAACAGAGGGGGTGTGAAACATGGACCTTTTGCCATGGACACATTAAGCAACTTGAAAAAATCCACATGCGCGGTCTCTGCTCTATTCTGAATGCCCACTGGAGAGACAAATTCTCAAACATTAACATCCTTGAAAGAGCAAAACCAAACAGCATCAAGGCAATTATCCTCAAAGCTCCAGTTAGATGGACAGGTCACATTATCAGATGATAGACTCCCGAAAAATAGTTTTCTGTGGTGAACTGAAACTGGGAACGTGTAGGAGGGATGGTCAAAGAAAATGTTTCAAAGACACCCTTAAGAAGAATCTCACCTCATGCAGCATAAATGTTGATCACCTTGAAGACCTAGCCAAGGGCAGATTTTAACCGAGAGCAATTATCAATAAAGGTTATAAGACAAAAAAACACTGATCAAAAAAGGGCCAAGCATCATGCCAAGTCTTCAGTGGCAACCTGCACATCCCTTTGTCATATCTGTTGGCAATCTTGCTCTGCGTGCATTGAACTACACAGCCCCAGGAGAACACACTTGATGCCATGACATCATTGTCAGATATGATGGACAGTCATTGGAGGGGAGGGATTTAAGCTGTTAAGTTGCCTGGTTTGCTGGCGGTGTTTGGGTTATATTGTGTCGTGTTGCTGTACTTTCGTTATGTTTGGGTATCCGTGCTGTTGTATTTTTAAGATATGTCAAGGGGCCTTAGAGCACATGTTATTTGAGTAGTTTGTATAAATCCAAAGAAAACAATTAAAGAAAAATATCTAGTTTGGAAATGAATCTAAAATGGAGATGATTCATACTAGCCATCATACACATACTTCAGACAAGAATGGCCATTACAACTTACTAACGAGAGGTGACGAGTCTGTTTGCTCAGGGATAGTAAAAGCATTTGTTCCTAAAATATGTAAACAATAGCACAGAGAAGGGTTGGCACATGCAATCTGATGTGAAACAAGCGGAAAACACTTAGCTTGAACATACACAGTACTTGGAAGTGTACACCTACGGCTTGAACAGGTTTATGTTTAAGTTTAATTACATAGCTAAATACAATTTATTAGTTATTCAGCTATTACTTACAGTATATAGTTGATGGTGACTTTATAGAAAAATGTAAGCTGTTCAAGATAGAGGCAGAAAGCAACCCATTTATTATATAGCCCCCATCGCATTAGCAGTTCACTGGATGAAAAGACTCTGATGATGTTCATGTAGTGATCTGGTCAATGTTTATATACTTAATTGGGGTGACTGAATTTCCTTTACTGAGCAGTAAAAAGTGATGCATAACCCATGTTTTGTGGTAAAATATTAACAATGGTTTAAAGGGGTTTTAGGTGGCTTGGACCTTCAACCAGGTCTTCCTTCTGGACATAGTCTTCAAATGTTATAAATTAAAAGAAATTATCAAACAAGATGTATATAATAAGCACATATCTTTGTCGTAGGCACTTATATGGCCCTCATTACCATAACAGCTGAACACCTCACAATCTTTTAGTGTATTTATCATCACAACACCCCTGGGCAGACGTGCAAATATCCCCACTTTCAGAAGGGAAACTGAGGCACGGGAGGCTAATTGACTTGTCCACGGTCACACAGGAAGCCTGTGTGCAGAGCAGGGACTTGATCCCAAGTCTCCCTAGACCTAGGCTAGTGCCTTAACCACTTCCTCTTCCACCCTGGTGATCCGCAGATGCCAGAACTACTGCCCTTGGAAAGTAATCTGCAATTGCTTGTTAGGGAGGTATGTACTGTAGATACAGCATTCAAAATAGCATTTGAAAACCTTTATAATTTTAATCATCTAACTGGAGACAGGACTAAATGAAAGAATACTTAGATGCCAGCCCTGTCTGCCAGATCTCTCTGTGCAACTTGGATGTATGAAAAGATTGATGGGCTACATGACTATGATCACTGGAGCTCGTTACTCTTCATTGTTGTTGGCTATTGATCTGAAGAATGGCTTAGGAATTGCTGGATATGTTCACCTTGATAAACAACAGTATAACTCTCTAAAGGCAGGCTTCTCTTTATCCAGCCCTTTGGTGTTCAGACTGCAGATAAGAGGTTTTTCTGTTTTGGTTAGGTTTTTTTTACAAAACTCTTGATATTTGAAGTGTATAAACTGTCTGATATCAGTGACGGTATATTAGGGTAATTAGTCTATTTCTCCCTTTCCTCTCAAAAATCCAAGGTAATACTCTGTACATTTGTGAAAGAAAACAAGCATTGAACCCTTCAGATTACCTTTCAGAGCTAAGAAATTACTAGACTAGCGACGTAGGGACAAACAAGAGACCCTTAACATTTGTTGTATAAGTGGAGCGTGTATTATACATAATTAATGCAAAACTAGTCCAAAATCTACCATAATTGCAGTACCATAAGTGCTATTACTAAACAGGACATGTGGTTAAAAACTCAAAACATTTTGGCAGCTAGTTTGGTACCACAATAAAATGAGCAGATAGCCTGCAGATCCTACTGCTTTCACTATTATTATGCTATTTAGCTGGCACAACTCTGCACTCTAGTTCTAACCAACAAAGCCAGGTCCAAGATTACTATAATTTTACATAGAGTAAAACCTTGAGCAAAACAGTATTTAATATTACAGGGCTCACTACTGAAATCCTTACATGGTCAAAACACGCATTGACATCAACGGGAATTTTGCCTGAATAAGAACTTCAGAATTGGGCCCAGAGGGATTAGCTGTGCTCTTACGAAAGGGTAATCATTAAGAGAACCCTATACTTCTTGATGTATGTAAAACTGTATAGATGGAAGATGGGGGGCTTGTTCTTATAAGGCATGGAAAGAGATTTGAATGGGATTCTTACAGGATTTATGTAGATTTACTGCACATGCTGTCATTTAGGATCAATTTACAGCTTTATATAAGATTATTCTTTCTAAGAAGTGTAAGAACAAGAACCGCATCTGTGATACGGTTATGATGACTAGTATCAGAACAGATATCTCTAGGAGGCTGATTTTTCACCTGTTTGGTTTTTTTTAGAAAGAGTCAGCCACCACTACCACTTATGCTGGTACCATGACATAGCAGAAATAAGTATTTTGGGTGGGAAGGGGATAGACCCAGTTTAATCAACTTAACTCAAAGGCTAACGAGAATCTTTCTGTTCCTTCAGTCTTACACAGTGTTCACAGGAACACAGGAATTGTCCTACTGGATCAGACACATGGTCCATCTACTCCTAAATCCTAAATATGCCCTGATACCTGCTGGCTTCCAAATTAACTAACTTCATGGAGGGATACTGTGAAAACTTACTGCTTCTAGGAGAGATTTGTCCTGCCTTCCTAGTCAGCAGTATATATGATCACTAGGTTTGTCAACAGCCAAACAGGGGCCGTGTTGGGGTTTCAAATCTCCCCAATCTCTGGCTGGTCCCACCAGATGCTCAGTCTCCAGCCATTCTGGAAGAAGTGGTGGAGGAGTAAGTCCAACATAACACCCTTTTCTCTGGTCCACAGCACGTGCTTAAATGTTTTGTTGGACCATGGCCACAGGGCTCAGCACCTTGCAGGACTGAGCGCCAAGAGCATGTCTAGAAAACTATAACTGAATTCCTTAAGCTGGTTGACCTCCTTAATTCCTCAACCCTGATTGGTGGGATTGCCAGCTTGCTTCATCATCAGTTCCAACAAGAACACATACAACTGACCCCTCTATCTCCTGCCAGCAACTTCTTGTCCTATCCTGGTAACTTCTACTTTGGCATCTTGATGAAAACCACATGAGAGAATCTAGATAAAAGAATGTGTTTAATATCAGCTGCACTGCTAAGTACAGTAATAAGCGTCCTGCTGCCATTACTGGCCTTGTTCTGTATCACTGACACCCTTTCTTCTACAATAATTCGGTTCGCATATGCTGCAGTATAGTCTACTGGATCCATTCAAGCTCTAGCATGCACCCCAGACCCATTTTCAAGCACAAAGGGGTGTGGTCCTGTGATATGCCAAGTGTCTTCCTGTCACACCAAAGACCATTGGAGTGGAGAGGGCACAGAACCTAGCAGCTCATACCTTGATGAAGTGGTGAGGTCACATATGGCCCAATCCCACTTTAATGGGAGTTAGACTGGGCCCATAAAGAGCACATTGCTATTTAAAGGCTATTATTGGCAAATAGCATTTCCTTCATTTCTTGTCTTACCAGCTTTTTAAAATCCATTTTTTCTCATCCAGATAATTATTGATTGAAATTTGTGGCCCAGTGGGCTGAGAACTGGACTGGGACTCAAGAAACTTGGGTTCTATTCCTGGCTTGGTTGGTGACCTGGGTAAGCTTCTTCACCACTCTATGCCTCAGTTTACTCATCTGTAAAATGGGGATAATGATACGTCTCTGCTTTGTAAAGCACTTTGATTAAAAGTCCCACTTAATAGCACTCTAAAGTTTTGTATTAAAACAAAACTACAAGTAAGAATATAGTATGAGTGTTATTCTGTTCGCTGGCAAAACATTTGTTCATATTACGCTGTTTTATAACGAGGCATTTCATTTTAAAAGGCAGAAAGTAAGCCTGACCTTGCTTATGTCTCAGCCAGTCAACATGTGAATTTCATTTGTTGTGTCATGAAAAAAAACCAAAACATTTTCAATGTTAAACAAACATTTATTCAAAGGATTGGCTTGATTGTTTAAAACTACAGTAAATCAATCACTGTCAGTTAACCTTTACCCATGACACCTCCCCTCCCCCTTTATGAAAGCACTGTGTAGCTAACAGTGCTCACAGTAACATGGTTTTTCAACATGCCACTGTCAGGAGAAATACTTAGCACAGATCTGGCAAAGCAAATACTTTTCCACTCAATGCTCTGTGGAGCTCAAGGAGCTTGTGTGTTGCTGCGTTGCATCTTAAGGACATAAAAGATATGGTTTCAGCTATAATCCATCTGGAAAAATACTGGGAATGTGAGACTATGGCTAGTTTAGAAGAAGTTAGTGGTTCCCTGGCACATGGATATCAGCATATAGTTCAATTACACAGTTACAAGCATGCTTTCCTTCTCAATGGCTCAGCGGAACACCAAGGTGTTTATGTTACAAAAGGGGGATTGTGAAGTGGTTCAGCTAAAGGAGATGAGAATCAAGTAGACATAAGAAAACATTTGCTAGGAATTCAAGCCCTGGCAAACAATGGCTGCTCTCTGCCCTGAGAGCAAATATTTTCATACCTGCAAAGCTCCAATTAACTTGGGTAAGCAGAAATGTTACCCAGCTTAACTGCATATGAAAAGGGAAACACGAGAAGAGCAAGGAGCCTTGCCCACTGTAAGGGAGTGTTCTTTGTCTAACTTATTTTGTGTACCAGGGGATCTGGATGGCCATTTCACTTCATTTGCACATCCAAGCAAAAGCACGTCACAGAGTGAGGAAAGGAAAAACACATGGACAAAAGCACAATGGAAAACACTTTAAAATGTAAAAATATTTCAAGGCTATTTTTGGCATGTGGGTAGATGACACTGTTGAGAGAAGCAAGCGAGGCTCCCCCTAATTGTGTGTAGCCTAGCTAGCTCAAGCTTATTCCAGAAGGATTCCTAATGATCCCTCACCTCTTTAGGAACCACTGCTTCTCCCTCTGTAAAATCCTAACACTCTTCTTGTCTAAAGGCCAGACAGCTAGTGATTCCAGAGCCTGGACAGTAGTAGGAATTGTGCAGAATATGTCTATATCCTTTTCACCATTGGGAGTTCTTCTAGGCTGCCCCTTTCCATTGGGATTGTCTCTCACTGCTCATGGGTCAAACATCCTACTGTCCTTCCTCCTGTGAAGCCTTTCAACAATCCGATGAAGTGAGCTGTAGCTCACGAAAGCTTATGCTCAAATAAATTGGTTAGTCTCTAAGGTGCCACTAGTCCTCCTTTTCTTTTTGCGAATACAGACTAACACGGCTGTTACTCTGAAACCTTTCAACAATGAGGATGTAAAAAATGTCAGCAACATTTAAGGCATGTACCATCAGAGGATGTGCTGTCTGTATCTCAAGTGAATATGTCTGTGTGGCAGAGATACACTGACAAAGCCTAGGAGCTCAGGCACATACTGTATAGGGATTTTGGTCCTGATTCTCCCTGGCACTGTTGGAATTCCAGTGGTTTCAGAGGTGCTACTCCTGATAGGCACTGGTGTGCATGAGAGCAGAATCAAGCCTATGGTCTATGTAGTGTCATATGGATGTGGTTTGCCAAGGAAAATACGCCATCTCTTGAAGACTTCAAATCAAGGCTGGATGCCTTTCTGAAAGATAGGCTTTAGTCAGACACAGGTTACTGGGTTCAGTATAGGGGTAACTGGGTGACTTTCTATAGCTTGTGTCATACAGGAAATCAGACTAGAGGATCTGATGGTCCCTTCTGGCCTTAACACCTATGAATGCCCCTTTGAAGCACTGATCAGACACAAAAAGATGAGCCCACATTTACCTGTGTTATTTACAACCTTTACAAAGGATGACCTGCAGTATTTCTGTGTACCTGTCTCTCTTTTCCACCTTTGCTCACAACGCTTCATGTCAGGTTGATTCATATGAGAACAATTTCAGAAATATTTCTTTCATTTAAGTAGACCCATTGAACTATAAGAGGTACAGTTAGAACATAAAACCGGCCATACTGGGTCAGACCAATGGTCCAGCTAGCCCACTATCCTGTCTTCCAACAGTGGTCAATGCCAGGTGCTTCAGAGGGAATTAACAGAACAGGTAATCACTGAATGATCCATCCCCTGTCACCCACTCCCAGCTTCTGGCAAACATTGACTAGGGACACTTCAGAGCATGGGGTTGAATTCCTGCCCATCCTGGCTAATAGCCACTTGTGGACCTACCCACCATGAATTTATCTAGTTCTTTTTTGAATCCTGCTATAGTTTTATAGTTAATTATGATTAAGTCTAAACATGGCAGGTAGTTTAGACCCCTGGGACATTTCCTTCCTGATCTAGAAGAACATGCAGAATTGCTGTGTAATTTGTGATGCGCATAGAACACATGACTCAGATTATATCAGGTTCTATCATTTTGTTGGGAGCGTTAGACATGTTTGTAGATTACCTTACAGTCCCTGTAACTCTAAAACTCCACAATGTTTGGATTGCTCATTTACTGGCCTCAGTGTATCCCAGGGTCAGCTCCACCATCCGTTGTAGTGAGCCTTCCTCAGATCCATACCTACAAACTATTGTAGGTGACTACTAGTAGCTGCCTCTAAACCAGTCAGAAGGATGTGGTTTCAAGTCCAAATGTCAGATTGTTTCAGGCTGTGTATAGGTCTGGAAAAAGAAAAATATCTATAAAAGTGTGAGGAACCCTCTGTGTTAGAAAATTGCAAAACAGATCCACGAAGAATGCTCACTTGTGGAATTACTGGTGGGCAGCATTAGGGGAGGCAGGCCTGATGGAAACATGAATTGGAAATAAGGATATTACTCTCCACAGCAGCACTATTGTAGCAATCAGTGATTAATCCAAAAAAATTGGCAGATGTACCGTGCAGTGGTGCTGTGCTGCAAAACTACTGCCTTGCAGTAACAACAACAATAATGATTTGCATTTATTATCTGAAGGTACTAAATTGCTTTACAAAAGTACTTCTCCATTTTTTAGATGAGGAAAAGAAGCACAGGAAAGTTAAGTCAAGGCCACACAGCTAGATTCTGGCAGAGCTACACCTAGAACCCAGGTCATTGGACTTCCAGCTATATGTATAAAAATGGGAAGACTCTCAGTAGGCAGGCATCAGAGGTCAGTGAAATTAGGACTGGAGCTATTCGAATAGCTTCATTTGAGGGATTTCTTTTCCACTAATCCCTCTCCCTTTTCTCCGCAGAGGGAAATTTTTTTGTTTAGTTCAAAATTTTTCACTGAAATTTTGCACTATCATTTTTTTCCTGGAAAATTTTTGACCAGCCCTAACCAGGATGCTTTGTAGACATGGACTGCAGTTTCTGTCTTGAGTTTTCTCCCTGTGTTGGTCCAGGGCTAATGTCTATAACTCTCTGGTAATCTGCTCTAAAATTATCAATACTCTCAGCCATTTCCAACCATCCCAGAAATCCTCTCATGCCACCTCCCTCCCACAGAACCTCTTTCTTCCCTGCCAGTCATTCTAGAACAGACACCTCACCCAGAGCTGGTGCAACAAGAGATGAGTGAGCGCCGACTCTCACATCAGCTCCCACTGCCATCCGTGCCTACTCATCCAAGATTGTGCTGGAAGGGATGCCTTGCTCTGCCCCAGTCATTTACCTTACTTTCTAGTCCTAAATATCTATCAATCCAGAACGCCATGCTAATGTTTAAAAATCACTATGGTTGTGGTACTCTACTTAACTAAGGAGCTAGCATTCCCTGAGGTAAACCACTAACTGAAATAGATCATATTCAAGAGTACTGGTCTGGGCTCCACCCTACAAGCTTCGTTCAGCCTCTGGAAAGGCACTGGCCAAGTTATACAAGCTTACACACCCTATCCGTTTTACCTGTGACCAAAGAAGCAGGATTTTGCTGTGTCAATGGCTAGTGATTGAAGCCCCTAGCTAAGGGTTCCCCAGTTGCACTGTGCTGTGGTAGGCCTTGTTTCCTGGCAATAGCAGAGACCTAACACGCTCTGTGAGCCTTCAGTCAGGAGAAATGTGCTATCTGACTAGCTCTCTCTTTGGCAACAGATATTGCAAGAAAGGGTTCGACCTTGAAGACATGGTTTCATTTTGATCAGTGAACATAATGTAGATTAGTGCATTTGAAACTCTGTAAAGGACACTGCATATGAATGTTTCTTTTCTTCACAGCTTCCCATTGACACTCAGCACACCAGACAGCGTCCTCCACCTTCTTCCCAGCTCACCCTCCCACTTGCAAGCTGCTAACCAGAATCTGAAGAAAAGGAGACAGTTCAGCATGAAAATACATCTGTTTGAAAGGAGGGACTAAGGAAACTGAAAGAACAGTAACCAAAATGTCAGTGCTTCATGTTTGCAATTAGCAATAGAACACATGGGGAGTAGGAGGCTCTCACTGCCTGCTCTGAGCGAAGCATCAATTATAGAAGAGAAATTACCGAGCTTTCAAAACTTTAGGCACACAAAACTGCACTCACAATTGTGCAGCTCATTTCCATGCACAATTTCTGCAGATGCACAGAACTGTTGCATGCGCAAATGGCTATTGAAGTGCAATCTTTGTTAAGAGTCATTTTCATCACTTGCTCTTGGCAAGAAGGTTCTTTAAGATGCAAACTTGTGTGCAATTTGTCTGCGGTCTTTCTCTAGGGATTTAATGCAACTGCCCATCGCCCTGGTATCAGAGCATCTGTAGAGGTGAAAAGCTTATTATCTCCAGAAATTTATTGTCATTTAACCTCCGCTATTGCTTTTTCAGCCCCTCAGCTTTCATATGCTCTGAGCCAATGTTGCAGTGGGGCTGTCTGTGCCATCTTCTTACTGAGTCATTGACTCCGGCAGTTCATTTAAAACATTTTCCACCTGTGAAATGAAAAGTAAGAGATTTTAAATTACAGAGTGGAGAGTAGACTTCTGAAACACTTTAGTCATGGAGAATCTGACCTGCTGTGTACCAAATACCATAATCTGTCAGAGTACTTTAAAGCATGGCAAACAGGCAACCTTTTCAGATTATGTAGAAACCAGTAGTTAGAAACCAAATAATGTATCCTGCTGTCTGTAGTAACGAGTGATGGGTGAAGCCTAAAATGTTTCAGGAGTTAAGAGCCCACCATATGTTACTCTGTCACAGAAGAGAAGGAGCAGCCAGTGTCCACTGCCCCTTGTATCTTTCGTGACAGTTAGCAGTTTGGCATGGTTGCTCTTACAAAGATCCCACTTCTTCCACTAAGCTTGGCTTCCCAGAGCTTGGAGCAGTTGGATAGAGTGTACTAATAGAGAGCCAAGCTCCTGGACTTAGGTGTATTGTCTTGTCACAAAAAGAGACAAAAGAGATGTCAGCATCTTGAACCCGGTATGCTTGTAACCAGCCCATGATGGGCTGATGGCCTTGCTGCTCTTCTGGGGGCTTTCTGTTGCTGCAGCCGCTCATATCTGGGGCCTGTATACTAAATAAACAAACACAGAGAGAGACACACACTCCTACAACTTGCCATTACACTAGTTGGAGCAAAAGATTCTAAATGGTAAATATTAATTTACTGTGGGCTCAAATGATCCTTGGAGTAGCAAGAAGTGCCACGAAATAGCAAAGTGTAGAGTAGAAGCTGTCTGGATCTGAAATTATTAGACTTTAATATTAAAGGTTGGAGATGGGCCCAAACTGAAACCTCAGATCCAGTTTCTACATCCTGATCTATCTGCACATTTCTACAGTGATCAGCCCCAAAACACTGCTTCCAAACTCTGAGATTTGGACAGAGGAAATCCAAACGCAAGCTTTCCCACAGTTCATGGTGGTCAGATTCAATGTCCAAATTTGGGCCCTTAGAGAGAGAGGTTTGAGCTGCAACTCAGATCCCGAATCCAAATTCAGGGCTTTGGTTCAGAAACAACCCTAAATAAGTCTGATTCTTCCCTAAGTCCCCTCTCCCAATTTGGTTCTGTAACTATCAGTCACTCTAGAAGTCACTGCTAATGGCTCACCCATCAGGTTGAAAGTGGGGGTGGGGCCTCTTGAAAATTTAAAAAACATCAGTATGTCAGCTGTCAATGCTTGCAAGTAACAGAGCATATGGAGAGTAGGAAGCTCTGATATGCACAGAGTAAAATGAATGAGTATCTTGACAGGGTATCCAATTACTGGGCCAGATTTTTTTTAAGTTAGGTACACATGTCTATGTGCAAAATGTGTGGGCAAAAGCATAGAATCTGCTTCCATAATTTAACTAAACAATGGCATATAAAATATTGGATTATTGCATGCACAAATGTCTAACTGGGTGACTCTGTGCGTGCAGTTACTTGATTTGCACATGCAAGTGGTTCTTCTCTGAGAAGTAGCTGCCATGGCAGGTAGAGAAGGATGGCTTCCAAGAACCTTTATGGTAGCATCCACCCTCTGGCTCAGTGTTGCACTGAGGTCAGAGGGAGTGGAAGGAACTCAGCACCCCACAGAATTGGGCCCAAGCAGTTAATTATGCTGAGGGGAAAATCTCCTTTTTAATTCAAGGTAATACACTCAGCCATAGAACTGAACAAATAAGTGACCCTGGAGTGACTTAGAAGTGGACCTGAGACAAAAAATTCAGGCATGCTGAGACCAGCAGTGAATGGGAATAAATATCCCCACTCTGTTCTCCCCACAGAGCCAATGTTAAGGAACAGCATTAACTGGAACTTGGTCAGAAGCAGTGGTGTAGTCCTGAATGGGCATCTACCAGAATGCCCCCGCCAGTGTGACCTCACATGCACCGTCGCTATGTGGAGGACACCATTTTGAGAACAAAATGGCATCCCCCCTGAAGCAAAAGTGCCTTTCCACCATGAACTGGCCCCATTACAACACAGGTCAGAGAAGCCAGGACTATTAGAAATTTCAAAATATTACCATTGGTTTCCAATTCCCAAATGCTTTGCTACATCCAGTTATGAGTAATAAACCATTACTTTTGTTTCTCAGACCCTTTGCACATTTTAGTGTGTCCTGATTTAGCAAATGAGACTCAGGCCAGGCCAGGTCCAAATTTTAATGAAGAGTTTACAAAAATTTACAATTTAACAAGGCTTTACAAACATTTAAGCTACGATTTTATTTAGAATTTTGGAAACCTGTAAACTATTGATGCAAAGATGTATTTTCTCGTAATGCTTGAAGCAGCCTCACTAACCGAGTTCTTAAAGTATATACTGTATTATAAACACATATCTGTTATTTTTCCTCAATATAGAGAGCTTTTTGTAAAATTACTATTCTGCCATTAGAACGTTATGTATTGTTTGTTCATCATTGTATTTTAGAGGCACTTAGAAGCTGCAGGGAAGATTGAAGCCCCGCTGTGGCAGGCACAGTACAAACACATATTGAGAGATGCAGCAGGCAGTAGGTTGATAGCCTGCAGAACTATGAAGCTACATCCTTTCCATGTACAGCGCTGTACAATTGGCTATATTCACCATTATTATCATTTCTATGTGGTAACGCCTGGAGGCCTCAGCCAGGTTTGGGCCCCATTGTGCTAGGCACTGTAAAAATAAAATTATAGGGGACTCTCTCTTTCCCTCGAAACATCAGATATGGGCAAGAGGCAGCATACCAGAGTATCTGGAACACGTCTGACCTTCTATAGTGATGCCTATGGTCATGTACTAAAATTTAGTTCAGAAAATATTTTTTTTCCTGCTTGAAGAATCTTATAAACAGGTTTGCATTGTGCTTAATGCACAGCAAATCCCATACAGAAATCGCTTGTCGTTTTTTGGTGTAAAATCCATTCCTTCGGCAATGAGAACTAAATCCATGTACAAATGAGAGGCAGCCTGAAACCTAGACTCCTGGTTGCAGATGTCAGCACAACAGATGCCTTTTACTTATGAAATTCCCACACATGTGAGATGCTTGAGTTCACGTACGCTTCACTACCCTGTCCTTCAGCACTCCATTTCCCCAGAATGAGTGAAAGTTTAAATAGGGCTCTGCTTCCAATAGCGATGGCAAATGCCATTTTGAATTACAAAGAGCTGAATAAAGGACTCTCTCTGGGTAACTTGACACATTACAAACTCTTTTCTTTTCGGCATTGTCTCAGGTCTTCCTCTAGGGACCAGGAAACTGAAAGGTTGAAAATGCTTGAGCAACACAAAGAGCCCAGCTTAGAAAAAACCCAAGCAGGAGTCTGTTGAATCCTTTTAGTGCTGCAGCACCTGTCACGTCAGCAGAGCACTGGTAAGATTACTGACTATAGACTGATCTGCTCTTTAGACAGGCAGCAAGAAGAAAGATGAGAAGAAACTCAGGCTAACCATACAGTTTACAAACTCCAAGCTGCCAGGGAAAGCAGGGAGAACTAGGCCAGGAACTATCCCTTTCTCTGATGCCCTGAACAGAAGGGGAGATTGTGCTAGCCTGTGAGTTGTTTCTACCCAGTTTGGTCTGACTGCTGGAAGTGGAGACAGGACTGCCTGATGGCTTGCAGAGCTTGCCTGGGAATGCCTGGTCCCAGGCAGCTGCTTATTGTGCTTGTATTCCAAGCCAGCCCTGGAAAGATTAGAGAAACACCTGGGTATTAGCATCATTTACCCACAGGAATGAAAATGTTATCATCAGCATAATCCTTGCATTGTTGCAGTGCGTGGGCATATGTAGGAGGGAGGAGGATTCGTATTCTAATATAAATTCTTTTAGAAATAAAAGCCAACCGAACAAAAAAAAAAGAGAAAGAAAATTCTGAGATCCAATAATCTGTTAAAGATGATCATTATAGGGCAAGTAATACAGAATTAAAAGGAAATTTTCTGCCCAACAACCAGGAATATAAATCCTGATGGTAGTACAAAAATAGCATCTTTTTATAAAATGAAAAATCTGTGCTAAGCCACAAAGCTCCAAAGTAGCATCTGGTTCTTCTGCTAAAGTATCATCCTTCCCTGCCAGATATAACCTCCTTCATTCTTGCTACTGTCCTTTCAAATGGAAAAAGAAGGTGAGCAGCTTTTTCCTCCCATGACCAAACATGATCAAAATAAACTCATTATAAGCATCTATAGTAATTACTGATCAGGATTTGGAGAGGAATTCTCAGAAAGCACTTTCACGATGTTTGTGCCAAAATAATGACCTTGACATTTATCACCCCTGGAATGGGTTATCTTCTGTGGTTCAGAAGAGATTCATTTTTCTAGTTCTAACCAAAGAGGAAAAGGAACCATGTGGCTGTATCATAGAGATGGGCTGAATCGCTGAAGCTTTGGTGTTTCAGGTTAGTTTGGATAAGCAAACTGAAGTTCAGATTTTTATCTGACCCTTTTGGGTTTGCAAAACTGGACCAGAAATACCATGGAAAAATAATCCTTCTGAATCCTCATAAACCCATATGCAATGGAGCTCAGTGTTATACTTTCACCATACTGGGTTGGAACAAATCTGTAACTTAAACCAACATTCAATAGGTGAGAATTTTCACAAACCAAACCCTATGGAAAAGATAGCTGAAACCCACATGAACCAAAACCAGGCAGGAGGCTTGCACTGAGCTACCTGGAAATCCTTTAAACAGTCACAAAAGCATTCTTATTGATAGGTCCTCATTATTTCTGACACAATGATGCTGCAGCATTCATTTTTCTTATCCAAAACAAGACATTATCTATGAGACCATGTCTTCTAAAAGAAGGAAAGATGCAGGTTTGGCTATGCACAGAAGCTAAAATTTGTGTTAAGATTTATGATTCAAAATACAAAGAAAATATTTCAGTTCATTTCTCTTTTCAACACCTGTAATTTTTCTGTCAAAGGTTATTTATTAAAACAGACTTTAAAGTATAAAGAAATAGACAAGCACTTGAAGTCATTGTTTCCTCTTATCTAGCTCATTATTTGGACAGCCAGTAAATGAAACTGGGTCCAGCTCTGATCCTCAGTCTTATCGATTCAGTGACTGCTTCCTTCTTAACTGTTCTTATTCTCCTGCACTCTCTCCCTTCACACACTATTATGGCATCAATTGTAAGTCCATTGAAACTGGACAACTGGTGCTATGTTTGCTTATAGATCTTGTGCTGTACCTGATAAGCTTCCCCAGAGCATCTGTGCAGGGTTGTTTTAAAAGCTTTTAAAAGCATTACCACTTTATTCCTGTTGGCTCTCTGGTTGTGCAATATAAGCACCCAACCCCTTAGCTATCTGGAGTTATGGCATATGAAAACCCAAGAAAAATTTATGATTGGACAGTGGTTTACCTAAGAGAATATATTTATTCCTTGTGACCTTTGTGTTAGAGTGTAATATAAGCATTTATTTTTTGTGGTAAGATCAGCCAATAATCCAAACATACCAAAATTAGACACTGCCTCCTGGAGAGGGGCGTTCAGGCTGATTAGTTGGTATAAGATGGAAGCACATTCTTTTCACAATCCTAAAGTTACTGTAATCTTTTAACACACTTTTCTTTCATTTCAGCTCTGGTTCTCTCTCTCTCTCTCTCTCTCTCTCTCTCTCTCTCTCTCTGTGTGTGAGAGAGATCCATATTAATATAGCTTATGAGATTTCCAGATGTTTACTAATGAAAAAAACATAAAGGATGAAATTAAGAAGAGAACTTACATAAAAATAATCTGAAACTAAGTCTACATTCACCTAAAGGTTTGCTGCAGTTTGGAAACCCTTTGCATGAACCTGGACTGATTTATGATTTTGCACCAAAACCACACAAGCTTGGGGATTTTGCATGGTTAGGATGTGAGACCAGATGAACCTCTGTGCTTTTGAATTGGTTTCACATGGAGTTTTGGGGTTTACTCAAATCCCAGAACACAAACAGAAAAAAGTCAGGGGTGTGAAACTCCTTGAATTGATATCAAAAGGAAGACCTGCAACCAGTCAGTTATGATATCAATAGATTACTACTTCTCCAAATGTTGCTTCAATGTGCTGTTCAGCTCATTATTTACTACTGGGGTAGTTAAAGTCAACCAATAGTATTCTGCTAGCAGATTTTGCAATTTTCTTGATCATTTTTCTCATACTAAGGCCCCCTACCTCTGTTCTGAGCTGGACAGCTGTAGTATCTAGGGCCAAATTTTCAAATGTATTTAGGCACCTGAAGATGCAGATATACAGCATGCCTATCGGGATTTTCAAATATGCCTAAGCAGGTTAGATGCCTAACTCCCGCTGATTTCAAAGTTAAGCTTATGCTTACTTGCAATGGGAGAGAAACACCGAAACTGCTTAGATGATTTTGAAAATCCCTCTGGGAGCCTAAATACCTTTGAAAATCTGGTCTCCAGTCTGCAGCCACATTAATATTTCTGTTACCTCGGATTTTCAACCAAATATATCTTCTTCATCCTGGAGTGACCTCCAGTATGTATAATGCAATGGCACTATCTAACCTATTTTTCCCGCATAGCTCAAAAAGACAGATCACTAACATGTAGAGATTATCTCCAGTAAAATGAAATGATCCATTACCTGAACTAGATTGCATGGGCATTATGTTTTAATGCATGAGCGTGCTCAGAAGTAAAATGCAAGGCATTCTATTAACCCACAAAACAAAGATCTAGCATAAGCCACTAGGATACTTCTCAAACCAGCTTCAGAAAATCTACTATAGATCCGCATCACCACCAAGTTCTCCAATTGTAGTTTCTTCTTCTTCTTCTTCAACACTTAGCCAAATGGTCATTGTAGTGATCATTCACCATTTGGTCCATTCCTGTGCAGCTGCAAGGGCTTGATGGGCCAAAAGTCCAACGTCGGGACAGACTTGATGCGCCCATGTAATAGGAGGTCTGCCTCTGGGCCACCCCCACCCTGGGTTGGTGGAATTTTATCCCAGATATTATGAGCCACCCAGAGAATGGCATTCGCCGGACATCTTGCGGCATTCTGGTGGCATGTCCGAAAAGCATGAGACGCCGACAGAGGACAATGGCCCCAGTAGCCTGCAGACCAGAGCGACTGTAAACATCTGCATTACTAATGAAGACATTCCACTTTATGCCCAGTATACGACGTTGGCATTTTGTGTGGAAAGCCTCCAGCTTTGCCCAGTCTGAGCGGCATCGCATCCATGTTTCGCAACCATACAGCAGTATGGAGAGGACACAGCTCGAATAGATCCTGAGCGTGGTTGTCATGCTGAGATGATGTTGATTCCAGAGTTGTCATAAATGACCCATGGCAGACGTTGCAATGCCAATCTGGTGAAGAAGCTGTGTATGAGAATTTGGAGGAACTGGTGAGCATAGAGCCCAAATTGTTTATCCTTCTATATTACATTGAGGGTCAGATCCTCAGCTGCTGTAAATCAACTTAGCTCCACTGAAGTAAATGGAGCTGTGCTGATTTTCTCCAGCCAAGGATCTGGCCCTTAGGGACTCCATTTGCACTGTAAAGTATCTTAAACAGCATAGCCTCACAGCAACTCTATTTTTAACTTCTCTGCAAGTGGTATTAGTTTATGTAAGTCTTGTTTACATGTCATGTATTTATTTACTGGCTGGGATATAAAGAAGGCGTACATACCGCGCTATAGTTATTCTAGTGCAGCTGCCCAGCAAAAATGTGTGTCACTGTGATTCAGATTTATTTTTGTCCCATGCTAGTGTTTTGAATGAACAAATGAAGCGTCCTGGATGATGTTGCCTCGTGCAATCAAAGATCAGTATGACCACAGCCGTTCTAAACACGGGCAAGAGTTCTTGTGCCAAGTTGGAGGCCAGGGTTTTTTCTAGGAAAATAATTGAAAAAACAATTACAGAGACCAGTTTTGGGTTGATCAGTTCAGTTCACTCTGACTGGTTGGAAGACTTTCATGTTACATTAGGCCTCTGCAATCCCAGCAGTTCGTGCTGTAGGGATTCCTCAGACAATATCAATAAATCACTCTTCATTGATGTAGGGTTGTGTTAAATGGTTCAGATTAAGTTGGACTCCAAAGTGCAAAAGTCTGAAGAGATTTTAGCAAACTAGAGAGCTATTGAAAAGGTTGGAGAAAGGAAGGACATCCTTACCTTACTCTTTGAACCAGTTTCTCTAATCACAAACTGTTAAGCAATTGCTGGGTTTGAGTCCATTAACAAAGTTCTTCCCCCTTGGGCAATTGGGTATACGTTGTCTTCAGAAGCATGAATCCTTGGTAGGGGGTTCTCCTCAACTGCCACGGGAGGCAAAAAAGTAGCATACGATGGGACAAAACTGCAGAAAGGTAGTTGAATTGTCACCTCCCTGATAATGACCATATAGTAGGTAAACTGGCACACTCCTGATTTGATACAGCCTACAGGATTGTTGGGGAAACAAGCAACAGTTTTACTACTTCAAACTACTTTGCTGACATAATCCACTCCCTTCTCTTCCCTTCTCTTCCAAGCCTTCAGAGTTCCCTTCTTGGATCTGAAAAGGGACATTTTCCCCAAAAGGGAACTCTAATTTCTTTGATTGTAAAATTTGGCAGGTGTGATTGGATTTTAAGGTTGAAACTGAAATAAAAACCACCCAACCTTACTGTGTTCTTATCCAGCTTTTATGTTTGCACAAAGTCTGTCTAATTTAGGATCATTTTATCTATTTGGGGGTGGGGGGGTGGAGGCGGAAGGGAGACAAGATAATTTATGGACTGACGCAAGATTACAAATTAAAACAATTGTCCAGCATTTTTTTTAATTTTGGGGGGGTGGAATTTAAGTGATTTCCGAGCAAGTTCAGCAAGCCCGGAGTTACTTTTTGAGAGAGTCGAAGGAAATGACTTAGTCAGTGCAATAGCTAAGTCACTCAACCAGATCTACCGCTTGGAAAGTTTTTTGTCTCTTCATTGGCAGCACTTCAAAAGGAGAAGGATTTGGAGACTTAAGGGCTTGGTCAGAGCATTTGTACTTATGCACCTGCTGTATCCAAGAGTTTTCTGTAGTTCTATGAGAACTGTCCGAATAGACCTCCACTTGTGAGATTGTTCATGTGCCCTTAGTGTTGGGCTGAAACCCTGTAGGACGTGTTGACCATTGAGGCCAAAAACATGGTCCTTTGTGGAGCCAAATTTTTAGATCTATAGGTACATAAGGAATCACAGCCCCCATCTTCACCCCAGACCCTTTTTGATGACCAAAGCAGCAAACATCCCCTCTTCCTTTCAATCCCTTTGCATTCGCTATAGGGCAATTAGGGTTTGCTTGTTATTTGTAGTTGTACATTTTAAAAGTTATTTTGGGAAGTCTTGGTTTCTAGGGTTGGGATCTGTACTGCTGGGTGGCACTGTATGGTTCCATTTGTTTTCTAATTCCAGTCAGTAGCTTGGATCTGGCCCACACTGGTGTCCTCTAAGCAGCCCTGATTCAAGAGATGTAGGAATGGAGGAATTGCCTGACTGGATCAGACCTGAGGCTAATGTAGTCTCTGACAATGGCTGTACCATATGCTTCAGAGGAAGGTGAAAGGATTTCATAGTAGGCAGATGTGGATAATCTAAGAACATAAGAATGGCCATATCAGGATAGACCCAATGGTCCATCTAGTCCAGTATCCTATCTTCTGACAGTGGCTGGTACCACATGCTTCAGACAGAGTAAACAGAACAGGGCAATTATTGAGTGATATGTCCCTTATTGTCCAGTCCCAGCTTTTGGCAATCAGAGGCTTAGGGACACTCAGACCATGGGGTTGCATCCCTGACCATCTTGGCTAATAGCCATTGGTGGACCTACCCTCCATTAACTTCTTAGTATTTTTTTTAACACAGTTATACTTTTGGTCTTCACAACATCCCCTGGCAATGAGTTCCACCGGTTGGCTGGACATTGTATGTAGAAGTACTTCCTTTTGTTTGTTTTAAACCTGCTGCCCATTAATTTCATCGGGTGACCCTGGTTCCTGTGTTCTGTGAAGGTGTAAATAACACTTTCCTATTCACTTTCTCCACACCATTCATGATTTTATAGACCTCTATCACATCCCCCCTTTGTCATCTCTTTTCTAAACTGAACAATCCCAGTCTTTTTAATTGCTCCTCATATAGAAGCTGTTCCATGCCCCTAATAATTTTTGTTGCCATTCTCTGTCCTTTTTCCAATTCTAATATGTTTTTTGCGATGGGGTGACCAGAACTGCATGGAGTATTCAAGGTGTGAGCAAACCATGGATTTATAGAGTGGCATTATATTTTCTTTCTTATCTGTTTCCTAATGGTTCCACATATTTCGTTTGCTTTTTTGACTGCCACTGCACATTGAGCAGATATTTTCAGAGAACTATCCACAATGACTCCGAGATCTCTTGAGTTGTAACAGCTAATATAGATCCCATCATTTTGCATGCATAGTTGGGACTATGTTTTCCAATGTATATTACTTGAAAGTTATCAGCATTGAATTTCATCTGCCATTTTGTTGCCCAGTCATCCAATTTTGTGAGATCCCTTTGTAACTCTTTGCAGTCTGCTTTGGACTTAACTATCCTGAGTAATTTTGTATCATTTGCAAATTTTGCCACATCACTGTTTACCCCCTTTTCCAGATAATTTATGAACAAGTTGAACAGCACAGGTCCCAGAATAGATTCTTAGGAGACTCCAATATTTACCTGTCTCCAGTGTAAAATTTGACCATTTATTCCTGTCCTTTGTTTCCTGTCTTTTAACCAGTTACTGATCCATGAGAGGACCTTCCCTCTTGTCCCATGACTGCTTACTCTGTTTAAGAACCTTTGGTGAGAGACCTCTGAAAGATCTGTCTCATTTAGATCTCTAATATTTAGAGACTGGCTTAAGCCCAAATGTATGAGGTTTACGATCCTTTCCAAAATGTTTGTTATTATGACAACTCTGGATATTCTTGTTATCTATCTAAATGATCAATCCCTTTATGAATCTTTGCTATGTTCTTGGTGTCAATGACTTCCTGTGGTAATGAGTTATTCAATCTAACTGTGAGTTGTGTGAAAAAGTTTTTACTTGTATCGGTTTTGAATTTCCCACTCTTTAATTTCATTGAATAACACTCTGTTCTTGTATTCTGAGACAGGGAGAACAGAAGCTCCCAATATGCCTTCTCTACCATTTGTTATTTTATAGATTGTTCACCTTAGAAAGGAGACAAAGAAATGGGCAGATGATCATCTCAGTCTTTTTAGTATCTCTTCAAATGAGAGTATTTCCAGGCCCTTAATCATTTTAGTTGCCCTTCTCTGAATCCCTTCCAATTCTGCAATATCCTTTTCCAGATGGGGTTACTAATACTGCACACAGTATTCCAGGTGAGGCTGCACTGATGATTTATATAATGACATTATAATAGTCCCATTACTATTGTCCAGCCTATTTCTTATGCATCCAAACATCATCTTTGCTTTTTGGACTGCAACTGAACATTGAACAGAGGCCTTCCTGAAGTTGTCTACAATGATGCTCAGATCCTTTTCCTGAGAGGATACAATTAATTTAAACCTTTGTAAGATGTAAGAGTAATTTATTTTGTTCCCTCCAATGTGCATTCATTGACATTGAAGTTCATTTGCCATCATGTTACCCATTTACCTGCCTTGTGTAGGCCTCTCTCAAGTTTCTCACTGTAGTTTATTGAGGAACTGTACTGGAACTGCAAGCTATTATTTTAATGAGGGTGTGGTGTTCCTGGTCCTGCTTGCAGGCTAGGGGACTGTATAGGAAAGCATGCAATCAGAGTCAGTCTACCAAGAGCCAGTGAAGAATAAGATGGTATGAGTTGTGCCTCTCTGCCTCAGGGAGCAGCCTGCTGTCTATCTCTCTGTTTTCGTTTTATCGTTCTGGATTCTAAGGATAAAAGTTGTGTTATGGTGCAAACTTCCAGCAAGAGTATTTGATGTTTTATCTAACTTCTCTGTGTATCCTATGAACATAACACTCATAGTCCTCTCTGGTCCTATCTAATATATATAACTTTATTCTGAAGACCAGCATGTCCCATTGCCTTAAATGCCATGATGGGAAACACTTCCTCACAGCATTCTCTTTCTAAATAGGATTCACACCAAGGGCCTGTAAAGAGTAAGAAAGTAATTTAAAAGTTTTAATCTTTGAGGTAGCTTTGCAGCAAGAATGGCCGGATTTGTCCCTGAGTTCGACAGCCTGGATGGTGGCACTACTGATTATGGAGCTCTGATTTGGAGTGTTTTCAATGTGCTCAGCAGATCTTGCTGGAAAGTTATAAATTAGGCTGACCTATGCCTTCAAACAGAAAAGCGGTTTCATCATAACTTTTCAATAAGGCTAGTGTTCTGTTGAGATTTCCATTGATCATAGACTGTTCATTATTTCTTTAAAAATGTCTGGACTGTCTAGAGTTCAGCTTGCAGCCATATCCTCATATCACCCTCCAGTGTGAGGACCTTCCTTATTTGCACACACTAATGTATAGAGAGTTTTGAAGGGTTGGCTGCATGCATTCCCACCATGTAAGAGTCAGCACCTTTGCAGGGATTTAAATTTGGTGCTTCCATTATGCGGTCCCCATTTGAATCTTTAGGAGGACAGCTATTGTGTTACCTGTTTTGTTTTGTTGGCTGGAATAAAAAATAATATAGGACTGGAAGGGCCCTCCTGGGTCATTGGTTCCAGTCCCCTACTATCACAAACAACCACATCATATAATTCAATTCATAAACATAGCAAGCTCCATCTTAATTAGGTAGATCATTTGCTCCCACTACTCCTATTAGAAAGCTTTTGCAGAATCTTACTCCTGTGACAGAAACCTAATTTCCAGCCTAAATTTATTCAAGACCAATGTGTACCCTTTGTTCTTGTGCCAACATTGTCCTTTAGCTTAAATAAAATGGATAACTAAGAAAAGTTTATTTTTAATGTCTTTTGCCTGGTTCTTTCATTTAAGAGTGATTCTTTTAGCATTTGCACTTATCACTGAAACAAAATAAATGAGAGTGAAAATGGGTTGGGACAAAGAATCTTATAATCACTTCTTTGATCTGAAAGTCTCATAAGCAAGCTTTGCAGTATAGTGAACCAGAAATAATATTCCTGGCAAGATATTGCTACTTACTGTATCTATTCTGTCTGTCCAGGAGATTATTAAACCCATGCCATCTCTCCAGTCCTCTCATTCAGAATAATCACCTGGAGATTATGTGTTTAATAAATAGTCCTCACCATATCAAACATGTGGACATAGGGCTGGAAGGGACCCAGTACGGCCATTCTTGTGTTTTTAACTTCCAAGTGTCTCTAAGAATAACTGACCCATTTCAAATTAAAATGTCCCTGAACCTCTTGGTGAGCCTGTAGAAAACCCCAATTCCACTGAAATTCTCTAGCTGTATGTATCATATACGGCGCTTAAAGCTTTCATATAGTTGAAAAACACATCTGGAATTGCAAGATAATCCTGATTCCTTTTACATTAATATTCTTAGGTTAAAGATTGGTTATCTATATCCAAAGTCAACTTTCCCAGTGCCAACCTTCACTCATTTAGGGTAACTACCACCAGTGGTTATTATAAGGAATAAATAATAATATAACCAATAAAATATCACTCTGACGGGTACCATAGAAGAACTTGGCTTCTTTAGTCTTACAGTCTTCATAAATAAAGTTATACATTTTCCCTTACTCCAGTCTTCTACAAGTTCTGTGGAAAAGGTCAAGCCCTTTCTTACTAGCCCTTTCATTGACTTTTAGCAGGTGTGTAATCACATGCAAGTCTTCTTTTGTTTAAATTTACTGGATTTTTCCATCTCAGTTCTTAGTATAATTAGTTGGCCAAGATTTTTAAAAGGAACTAGTGATTTTGGGTCCTTGACTTGAGACACCTTACAAGTGCCTGATTGTGTCATAAAGAACGGAGCACTTCAGAAATTAGGCTTTCATAAGGTGCCACAAATTGAGGCAGTAATAGGTTGAGCTACTTTCCAGGAAGCAAAATCCAGTCTTTCATATAAGTTTGCAGGATTGCTCATCCACCTTTTCTTGAACTACTGCTTCTGACTGTCAATTAAACAGCATCCATTCTTAGCTGAAGGTCTTTTGTGAGCTTGCATGGTGCACTGAATATCCCAAACAATCTTCTTCTTGCTCCCATTCAAGTTTCTTATTTTGTTCATTGACAAATGCCTTTGTCATATCTCACCACCCCTTGTGTACAGGTGGGAATTTTGCCTGCCAAAAGAATGCAAGATCAGGCAGGTACATTTCTATTTTTCCCTTCAGAGCAGTCTAACTGTGCTGTCCTCTTGCTTTGACTACTGAACTTTACTATATGCTTTCTGGGAGGTCCATGATTTCATTACAGACTCTGTAGATGTGCATGTCATCCCTACTCACAGCACATTTACTATTACTTTTTCTTCTTTCATTTCAGGAATGCATAAACCTTCAAACAGCTTTCCATTTCTGGCTAAATTATTCCTTCAGGCAATTAAGGTGAAACGCTATAGTAAAAGAAAAAGCTAGTGTTTTGAATTAGCAACAGCATTTGGTGCAGTTTCCCCCTCCCCCTCTTCCTCTTACTTCTTTGGAAATGTTAGTTTCCCCCTCTTTCCTGCAAAGCTGTATAATAGATTTGATTCCCATAGAGCTGCTGTGAAAAGCTCCATGTGCAGTTTCTCTCAGTGGTGATGAAATAAAATGTTTGCAAGGACAAGCGGATTCTCAAAACTGCCTGATCCATCACCCTTGTTTATTGATCTCTCTCAATCTGTACCTCTTTGCTACAATTGCAATTCAAAAAACGTTTCTATTTTTTCTTTATAATCTCTCTGAAATCAGCAGTGGATTGTGTTTCCACAGATTATTAATGAATTCTTGCGTTTGGCTATGGAACTCTTTACTCTCTTGGCTGCTATTTGGGACAATTTGGGAGTTCTGTCTGTACCACTTCTGAATTATGGATGATTTTCTGAAATAGTATAATGAAATTACAGTGTTGTGGAAAGGCTGTATGTATGTGGATTCACCATGAGTTTAGCAGGGATGTGTTATATCTTTGCCAGGCCAGAGACAACAGCGAGTGATCAGCATTCAGTGATCACGTATTCAAAGTAAAACACCTTAGGATGATGGGTTTGCTGTATCTGGGAGAAGACACTTCCTCCCCTTGTCTGAAGGGAGCAGCGCCTGGGAGTAAGCAAAAGTTACTGGGAGGAAAACAAAAGAGATCAGGTGACCAGGAATAGTTTAAAAAAAAGGAACACACAAGAACATGGGGTCAGAAAGAGGAAGTGTGGGGCAGAAGACAGCAAGGTCACAGAAGCTGGAAAGATACTCCATGAGGGAGAGAGACCAACTTGCATGTGACTGCCTGCATGAGGAGGGAACACTCAAGGGTGCTGGAACAATTTTTATAGTGGGGATGCTAAAAGCGGAAACCATGTATTTGGGCTATTACTACTTCAAGCTAAGGGGTGCTGTCGTACCCCCAGCACTCTTAGTTCCAGCACCCCAGGAACATCTTGCCTGCCAATTTTCCTGGACCCCAATGGTTCCTCCAGGACTCACAAAGGAAGGAAAAGTTAGGAAGTGACACATTGTGGTTTCAGATGTTTATTGTTTTGTATGATTAAAGATAAGAGCATAAAGATGTTAGACTGGGGAAAGCGTGTGTGTTGACTGTGTTTGTGTGTGTGTTGACTGCTTCACAACTACTGTGCGGCCCTGAGAGAGTTAAACTGTTACCAGAAGCTTCACACCTGTGGGGTGGAGGTCTGGATGGGGTGTGTGTTTAGGAACTGGGGAGGTGGAAGGGTCAGCACTGAGCCCTGAGGGGCCAGGTGACTGGACAGTGGTTTCCAACACTCAGGTGGAGGATGTGCCAGATGGAAGATCTGAGCTCTGAGAACATGCTTAGAAACACTGAGATTGGGGCAATGGCTGGACTCTGTTCAGACTCCAGGAGCTTGAAACAGCTCAAGGATCCATATCACAGAGGCTTTGATTCCTCTCACAGTGGGTGGCTAGAAAGGGGATGCTGTATAACTAGTTTATTGGCTTAAATCAGCCTGATTTCCTGGAATTCTTCTAAAGTGAACTGAAACAAGTCTAAAAAAAAGAAAAGGAGTACTTGTGGCACCTTAGAGACTAACCAATTTATTTGAGCATGAGCTTTCGTGAGCTACAGCTGAAGTGAGCTGTAGCTCACGAAAGCTCATGCTCAAATAAATTGGTTAGTCTCTAAGGTGCCACAAGTACTCCTTTTCTTTTTGCGAATACAGACTAACACGGCTGTTACTCTGAAACCTGAAACAAGTCTGACAGTGACAGGAGTATATCAGTCAGAAAATCCATTCTTATTCCGAGTAAGTGCTACTTGTTTCTCATTCCTCCTGGTACACACCCAGCAATAACTGTCCTTCAGGTGTGTTGGTGGAGTTACAGCTGTTTATCTACTAGAGCTAAAAAGGCCTATAAAATCCATCTCTCCATGATGTGAATCCCATAGCAGAAAGTGCTACTAGACTGCCTGCTGAAGCACTTGCGTATTTATCCATTATTATCTACACAGCTTTAAACTGTTCTTTTCTCTGATAGGTTTTATTCAAGATTTAGGCCCTCTCATTCTTTCTGATGGGCTCCAGGCCACTCAAGTTTATTACTGACCCTCTCAGTCACTGGCACTAAGTTATGCCTTAACAACACGACAGGTCGTCTTTACTTAACTAGCATGTGAGGACAGCATAATGCATTCCTCTGTGTTTTTCCACTGCCTTTTTCCTTTTACACTGACTTAAAAAAAATAAATTAAGATTGAACTTATATTAGTCAGCCATAGATGCAGACTTTAGAGGTATGACAAGTAAATGTAAACAGAGGTAAAAAGCCTTTTTGCTTTAATTTGCACTGAACTAAGAGATACAGAGCAATATGGTAAGATGGTGGAGTGGGCTGGACAGTAACAACAACTGGAGAGCCAGACTCAGGGAGCCATGTGTTCTGTTTCTCTGACAAAAGCCAAACCATACCTAGTTTTGGATTCCTAGCCAAAGCACCTAAAGACCCTAGAACTTAGGCAGGTCTCATAAAGGTTTTTAGTGAATAAGTACCATAAGGAGACGATTAAACACAATAGAAGAGATGGCTGCAGGAGGGGCAATGAAAGTGAATGACCTAGTGTGGCACTCTGAAGTAGGTGTGTTGTAATCTGCTTTATATACAAGAGAAAACTCCAGCCCATGACAAAGATTGAGCCCAATGGCACAGATTCCACTTCTATCCATTTTAGCAAAATCCAGTGTTCTTGGGACCTTCACAACATGTACCATGGTTCATGCTGATAGTTGCTGCCCTCAAGAACATCTTACAAATAAAATTACTGCCACCATGTTTCATTAACAATAAGTGATGTGCAGAGTTGTCTGAAACATGCTGAGACCAATAAAGGTGCTGCGAGACCAATGTTACACGCCAAGCTCCACCCTTTGTCTAGCTGCCTAGCTTTCATTCTAGAGTCCCTGGTCCCTCACCAGTCCAGGTCCCTCCTGAAACCTGACCCACTTTCTTTAGTTCCACTCATCATTCTACAATAGGCATTTGTAAGGCCAGCACCACTTTGGGATTTAAGCACTAAACTCAGTAGTCAAATACGTTGCTACTATCTTCAGAAGACAGAAATGATCTAACACACATCTCCTCCACATATGACACACTTTGTCATCTATAGAAGCAGCAGGCCTTGACCTGACCTGGATACCTTGGCTTATGAGTTGTAGACAGAACCAGATTACTGTAAATCCAGTTTCATAATAATTGCACCCGCTGCACCCTCAGACAGAGCAGAACACCCCTGAGCAGTGCAGAGACTATAGCAAATAAAACTGTGTCTCTTAAAAAAATATAGCATTTGTCATGTGTACTAAGGCAAAGGCCATTGTGAAAGAAACCAGGCTGAACAGATGTGTGGTTGATTTATTCTACATGAATTAATCTCCATGTCACAAATATTTTTGCTCCTAGTAAACACTGAGTACAGATGGAATAACAGCTCCGGGGGGGAAAAATAACTGTGTGTAGCTGTGGAGCCTATATCCCAGTGGCAAAAGCTTGCAGACTCACAGCTTTGAGACAGGTAAGGCATTCCGTTTGTGTCTTTGGGGATCCTAAATTCTACCATATGCAAATTGCAGCCCCACAACTTTCAGACAGAAGGTCGCCCCAGAGGAAGTGTGTGTGTGTGTATTTACTGGGGAGTACCCCATGCCTCAGTGTACACAAAACACAGCTCTCCTCCATTGCAAATGATACTGTGAATGCTGATCTTGAGGTATTAAGCATATGAATCTAGGGGGTCTCATGCCACAATGTAGGTAAGAACTGCAGATTTACTGTCAGGAAACTACTAAACTGGAAAGAAAAGAAATAACCTTTCTGCATCTCTGTTATCCTTCTGTGTGAAATGGGGATAAAGGTAACTAGAAGACCAATCGGAGCTAATGAGTTGAATGCTGATCAGGGAGTTAGGATACCTGGCTTTCAATCCTGGTTCTGTTGCTGATTTATTGTGTGACCTTAAGCTAGTCACCTAACATATTTATATCTGTGTTTCCTCACCATCATCTCCCATTTTAACCCTATGGATGGTTGCACTCTCCTATCTATTACTGCCTATAAATAATATTTTGGGTCCCTTAGATCAGACAAGGATTAGCCCATCTCTCAGTGGTGCACCTCACATGAGTGTGGGTCACCTAACACATGGCTCAATAATTTAAAAATGCACAGAGAGATCCTCCTATGTATATTTCTTTCAGAAATAGGTTACATTGACAACAGAACCATGTACAGACTAGAGAGGAGAGCATGGAACGAAGATCACTGTTTGCTCTCTGTAACTTCAGATGTGGTATGGCGAGAACCCTAAGTGTGTGCATGCTGGAAATCTCTCTACGGCTTTAGTGCAGGTGCTGCATTGCATGGCTTCCTAGTGGCAGTGGGGAAAGAGCTTTTCCAAGCTGGTTTCTTCCTTTAGTCCTTTACCTCATCAGAGTCCTTCGATGATCATGCTATGCCTCCACCCCTCTCTCCCACATCAGTTATTTGTGCTATTGGGGCTCTGCAAATTGCCTCAGCTGCACACACAGCAGCTTTTCACAGACCTGCAATGCCACAAGCTGTGTTCATGAGATTTGTGGGCCCCCAGCTAAAGGAACATGCACAAGAACAACTTTTCCTCATATAATATTTCCTTCAATGCTCAACTTGAAATCTACCCTTTGTGCTTGAATTTCACCCAGATTTCAAACTAGTAAGGCAGATCCCAGATCTAGGCCACTGGTTAAAAGCGCTTCAAAAATTCAAGAGAAAAGATCAGATAGCATGAGCTCATTTGATTCCATTGCTTAAAAAAAAAAAAAAAAGTCCTTCACAGAGTGAATTTTCTCCCAAGGCTTTACTCTCCTGTTTGAGATAGCACTAAACAACAAAAGATTTTTACATAAATAAATTAAAAAAACAGCTCCCCCTGTAACCCTGAACTTTAGCTGCTAGGTAGGAAAATATACCTTCTCAAACACTGTCTCCCTATTGCTTAGAAGGGAGCTGTTTTTATAGGGCTTATTAATTTAACTGTAAGCATCTGAATTAGCTGAAAATCAGTCACCAGCTCTGTATAATTACTGAAGCCATCACTGAAGGAAAAAATGAGGGCGGGGAGTTAATTCTGTTGGTGCTCAGGTGAGTCCTCTCATGGGATCAGCGTCTCATTTGGTATGAATTGGCATTGCTCTGCTGAAGACAATGGGGCCACAATTTGTCAGCTGAGAATCTGGTCTACAGCTGGATCTGGTGTAAAAATGTGCTTAGTATCAAAGATATGTAGAGGTTCTCTCTTTTGGAAATACAGACTAGTCCATAGTTACATCTGCCATGAGCAAAATAAAAGTCAGAGGAAGCCTGAGAATGATTAAACTGGGCCAAAACTATCCAGAACACACATATTTCCCCAAAGCCACCATCAAGAAGAGAAGATTCTAGCCAACATTTTGATGCACGCTGTACAAATAACTTTGACTGAGAAATGTAATACTGGAATCAATTTTATCCATAGGGCAACAATAAAAATCATGAGCCAAATTCTACCCTTGGAGGCATGCATAGGATTTCCATTGATTTCAGTCATAGCCACACACATGCATCTGAGGGAAGAATTTGGAACCCCATGTCTTTAATCCTCTACCTCTGCTGTGCTCAGTTATTACACATACTAAAAATGAGGAGCATGTGGGTTGCACAGTTGTAACTGAGAAGAGAATTTGGCCCATTTACTACAAGCGCTGTGTCTGAAGTGGGTTTTCTCCTACTAAAGAAAACCAATTTTGTAGGGTTCTGGAAAGTCATAAATAGCATATTGTTAAAAACTTCCAGTCTACAATATAAAATACACCCTGGAAAACTACTTAAATGAACAGAATCCATCTTCCAGAGTCAGGGCACGATTCACCATAGAAACCGAATCAGGAAAGACTGTTTCAGTTCCTCTGATTATATGCTAACCTGATTGCTCTGCTGACATTCTAACTTTCAAGTTTTTTAATGCTACATCATTTAACCTCTGTCAAAAATCTTCCCTGCAAAAATGTGAACCTTTCCTGAAATAGTATTACTGCATCGCTTTGCCTTGCTCAGCAACTCTAGGGATTCAATCAATGAAGATGATTGAGTTGGCACAGTTTGTTAAATCAAATGTATGTATTGCCAAAAACCATACAACATAAATCATTGGGAAGTCAAGGTAATTTGAATACTCTCGCTGATTTGCTAATACACATTAACTACATGTGCTGTACTTAAAATGATTACATGAAATTGCAGGCCTTTAGCCTTAGGTGAACCACATGTCCCACAATGAGCTCTGTATCTCTTGCCTCTGTACTGCTGACTTCCTGTAAGTGTTCTCTAGATTTTTACAGAGAATGTTAGCCCATCTACAGAATGCTTCAACCCTCCTATGGAAACTAATAGAGAATTCTATCCCCACTATCAAATTCCATGGGATGGTTTGAAAACCCCACACAATGGAAATTGCTAACTTTGAAGGCTGGGGTCTACAATGTAGCCAAAGCAGGTTAGGTGCTCTTGGGAGTTTAGCACCTAACTCCCCTGAGGCATCAGTTCTCTGTGATGAGATTTTCAATGGCACAAAGAGCAGGTAGGCACCTGACTCCCACTGAAAGTCAGTGGAAGAAGGTGGGTATCTAACTCCCATATATTTCTTTGAAAATCTCCCCCGTGAGGAGTTAGCCACATAACTCCAATTCATTTCAATGGGAGCTATTCAGAGGTTTAAAATCTCAGTTCTTGGGTTTTTGATTAATATCTGCAGAACCCCATTTTATTTCTGTAGAACACGAGTGGTTTCAACTCTATTTCACTCCATAGGCCTTTTCCATAAGGGTGTGCAAGTAGAAACTTTTACAAGGTCTGAGTCGAGGCAGCACAACCATGGCACACAAAGAACTTTAAAAGATTATAGCTATTGTTATTTCATACATTTTTGAGGCATGAGATGATTTTTCCCTGCTAGTTGCTTGCATTTTAATGCTTTTTTTTAATGCATGTGACAACTAAACAGATTGAAATGACTTGGAGTCTGTGAATGAAAGTGCAGGCCTTCAGTTAACTGCACCAGAGGAAAAGGTTCTCTGCCTGATTTATATGGGACATATGGTGTGGAGTGGTTTTAATGGGTTTCTGCAACACCTTCACAATGGGTTTGACACAACAAGATGGAGAACTGTATGGGCCTCAATCCAAATTTAATAGTTTGGGTTTTATCCAAGACTAGCATATATGGATTTATTCTGAACCAAGCTTCCTTGTGAGGTAGCTGAGGTTGGCTATAGTCTTCATAGCTCCGGAGCATCCAAGAACATGAATGATGATTCATAATCCCATAAATACTTGAAAGGGGCCCCAGTCAAACCCTTTGTTCTGGACACTGGCTCTTTGTAACACTAAAACTATTTTTCCTATGTTGTCCCTGTACTTGCTTTACTACAAATAATACAGCCATTAGCTCAAAAACAATTTGTTATATAGTAAGGATGAATAATTTGCTCCGCTGTAGGAATTAACAGAGAAATTCTATGGCCTGTGTAATGGGGAAGGTAAAACTAGATAACCACAGTGGTCCCTTCTGGCTTTAGCATCTGAGACTCTAAGAATTAACAAACAAAACAACTAAGTGTCCCACACAGTTGATCTGATATATCCACTCAAAGGCACCAGAATGTAATGAACCCACCTGGCGTAGACTAGACTTGACCCAAGAACGAGGGAGTGAATGTTCTCCTTTTGTTAACAGACTCTTCATCGTTTGGTCCTGTTTGTGCCATTGAATCTTTACAAAATGTATACAAGAGACCACTTGCTTTGCTGAAATCCTGTGCAAATGCTGCTGATAAATTTATCTCATGCTGGCCTGGATAATGGATGATCCAAGTGCCTTGGCGAGGCTTCTGAAAAGATTGGCTGTCATCAGCTGATACCACAACACTGTGTGCAGACACAATCGTCGCAAAGGAAGCAAAGAACTAAAATAAACAGCACAATATCTGATGAAAGATGGTCCTTTCTTATCAGAACCATTAAAATTCCAAGCTCGAGGGGGTGGGAGGACTTGTTTTGGGGATAGGGGTGGGGGGGATGAGTCCCTTGGAATACATAATCATTCAGAATGATGTTATATTCAATAAAAAGGTAAATAATTTAGAAAATGCCATTCCCAGTTTTATTATATTTTTTTATGTAACTGCCAGTGTGCTATGATTTACACAGTACAACTGCTTGTTGGTACAAGTGTTTGCAAGTTCTGGGTGAGTGTGGTAAGGAGGGAAGAGTCTCATCTGTATTTCCTAGAAGAATGATTTTGGGTAGAAAATGAAACTTGCCTTGTTTAAGATACCTGAATGGTCTTGTAAAAAGGCTTATGTAAGGCAGTGGCCCTGTCCTGGCCCTCTGCACAGGGGGTGAATATCACCTTTAGAAAACTAAGATAAATTACCCAAAAGCTGCAGAACCGTCATTGAAGGGTCTGATATAAGCCTACAGAAGCCAAGAAATTCACAATTTGGACTAAACCCAACCCTCCTCTAATCATTCAGCTGTGTTCAAATCTTAGCGCACAGATGGGAGATACAATTCCCCAATCTTTCTATTTTAGACATAAGGGGTGAAATCCAGTCATTGTGCATCTCCATTGACTTTGATGGAATTTTCCCCACCTATATACTAAGACTGAATTTAACTCAGTGACGGGAATTAAGCAGGAAACGTGGTTCTTAACTTTGGGTTTTGTCTGATCACACAAGCTGTTTTCATACACCTTTGGTTTATTATGTCTTTTAAAATTGTGACTACATAGACTACAAGTGTGTAGGTCCTTCGATTCCCCTGACTCTTAAAGAGAGATACTGTATTGGTATTTAGCTTGGTAAGTCTCCAAGAAAAGTGTTCATTACCTTCTAACTTCCTCCTTTCAGGAAACAAGATTTATTTAAAATTGTTTAAAGCTGATTAGGGGAAATGCTGCATTTTCAAAAATGAACCATGCATGCTTTCACACACACACACAGAGCTTTATTACCCCCTATCATTTCCCCTCCCTCCTCTATACACACACCACATACATACACTTATTGTTGGGACTACTTAAGCCTTAACTTCTTTCCCATTTACTATGGACTGTTATGAAGGTCACCATTAATATCTTTACAGTTTTGCTCTTGCAAATAATGAACATTATTCATCTATTTATTATAGGAAGCATCGGTAAAAGTTGTGGTAAAGTGGTGCCTTTCTGAATTTCACTCATTGACAACAGTGTTGTAACAATTACTTACAGATTGCAATAGTGAAAATTTACATGGTGACTAAGATATAAATTACATGATCGTAATAGTTTGGGCAGTACCACAAAAACAAACAAACAAAACCCTGCTCCTTATTGAGATCAGAATCGATTTTAGCTTCAGTAAAAAGAAAAATGTGATCCAGGAGTTTCTCTTAGCATTCAACCTTTTCAGAAGTCATCGTTTCAATTTGAACATTGTTTCTGCCAAGCATAAACATGTTCTACAAATTCATTTGTTTTTATTACACTTGACATTGATATGATCAAGTTTGCAACTTTTATTTACTCTTCAGTGTAACGAGGGAATAAATATTTTGGAAAAGACCTTCTTTTGATCTCTCTGAGATAACTGGCATTCAACTGGCAAAAGCACGCCAAGGATTTAAGAAGAGGAAACAACAATAAAGCCATTTCAGAAATGCCACCGAGTTTGGAACTCTTTGTCTCCCACCTGCAGATTTAGAAGGTTTAGGCTGAAATCAAGGCAGCTTTTGCCAACATTTTTTTGCAGATTTCCATTGTCTTTGCAACATACATTATTTTTCAAATAAAACAAGTTGGGTTTGTCTGCTCTTTTCAAAATGAGTACAAAATTCTTTTATATACAAGTTACATCAATGTTTTATTTAATCTCACTGTTCAGTAGTTCTCCAGCCTTAACATCAAGGCCAGAATTAGGCAGGTCTGCGGGTGCACTGACACTGAACTTTCATATGGTTTCTGTTTACTAGAGAGCCAGAAGAAACATTGCATAATAGGTCACAGATGTTAAAAAGGAGATGTCCATAGACATAACAGAAATAAAGAATGTTTTCTGAAAATTTTATTGGGTTAAATGGTAAATCCATTTCAGTGTGAGTGTGCACAAGGCCTGAATTATTTGTGAATGGCAATTAAAGTCCCAAATGACACTGTAGCTGCAATAAATGGTATTTGCAATATAAGGAGAAGAGGATTTTTTGCACATACTATATACTTTGTAAGATACCAGGAGGAGGGCACAGGAGAAGTTTGGCCTTGTCTTGAGGAGAGTGTGCCCCACAGACATGGGTGATGTCACCACTACTAAATCTGATTTGAATTGTTCTAGCTGTATGATGGCCATAATCATCAAGAGCTAGCAACTAATTCAGATTAGTGGAATGCGCGCTCAGAGACCAGCAAGGTTCTTGCATTGCATAACAGAATTTATGAGCAGCTGGTTGATAATAGCTTTTTACAAATAAAGATTGTGTAAATGCACAAGCAGATTGCACAAAACTCTCTGAAGCTCAGTGACTGCTGTTTTATTTTCCCTACCAGTTGCAGCCAGAGACACAGAAAGATGGCAATGAAATGATTGCTGGCTGCGATCAGATGAGCCCAGAAAGATGGTACCTTCAGCAGAACAGCAAGATGCTGGCGCTCCCTAGTGCCATGGTGCTTGGGGAATTATTTTAGAAATTACTCAGGGGAAAGTGCGCCACCTACTGGATGGGGTGTGGGTCTTCTATAACAGTGTTTCTCAATGATCGGTCCATGGACCGGTGCTGGTCCCTTGGCATAGTGTAGGAAGGCAGCAAGCCAGTCCCTGGTATGAAAAAGGTTGAGAAACACAGTTCTATTAAACTACTCTCCAGGTCTAAGCATGCTTAGCTTCTGGGATCTGATGATTCATACCCCAAGGCAGTGTGGTTGCAGGCAGCATTATGCTATTTACATTCACTGTTTACCATATCACTACCATGTCCAACCTAATATATGAGAGCTCAGAATGACCTCAGAGGAATTCTGTGGTAGATTTTTTAGTTAGTTTATTTTGGATACATTTTAGAATTGGTCTGGTTTTTTTGGACTGCAGTGGTTAGGTATTTGCTCTCCTGTAGAATGAGTCTGTGGGGTTTTCATTGTCTATAATTTGTTTTAGGTTTAGTTTTATTATTCAATGTACAGTGATCAGTTTACTTTTTAGTGCTCATTGGAAAACTTTCTATACACTGATGCCATTGCACTGGGTTGATACCACTGTACTCCATGTTACTGCAGTGCCTATTTAATACCACTGAGCTCACTTATTCTGGTCCCTCAATAGGAGCCAGAAGAGCTCCATTACCATGGTGCCTTATTAGCCCTGAGTGCTATGGGCCTGATATCGCAAGGCGCTGAGCACTTACTGCACAGCCCCATCCTCAGCTCCCGCAGGTCCCAAGGAAGTTAATGGGAAATGAGGAGGATCTTGGCACTCTTGCAGGATCAAGTTCTGTTACCAGGGCTGTCCATATAATACCACTGAGCTCTGTTTCCATAGTACAACTGTGACCCAGGGAGCCTGGGTAATATTGCTGAGCCACGTACTGAGTGAGACCTTCCACCAGTGGCCTTTTACTACAGTGGCACAATAATATCACTGAGTTTTCTTTCTACAGCATGCTATTAGATTAATATAACCAAGGCTTTGCCTGTAGTGCCATGTTCATGTCGCTGAATTCCACCCTCACTGTTTTATTTCCGCATTTGATGCAGTCAGGTGTCACATTTGCGCGAATGGTAGTAGCGTTCTGCACGTCCACTTTCAGCTTGAATTACCTTTATTGTAGACGAAGGGAAACAACCAAACAAAGACGAGCAAATGCGAAGTCTCCACGAGATGATGCAGTGTATGTCTCCTATGTGACGTGCTGAATGACCACTGCCTTACAAAATGGCCCTACAGAAAGCCAGGGTTTAATCCTCTGCTGCCCTGCACCTTGAAAAAACATTTACAGCCTGTGATGAGGTGTGTACCCCACACAGACAATGAAAGGGTTAATGTTGGCATGAAAGGCTGTCATAAACATAAAGGGAAGGGTAAACACCTTTAAATCCCTCCTGGCCAGAGGAAAAACCCTTTCACCTGTAAAGGGTTAAGAAGCTAAGATAACCTCGCTGGCACCTGACCAAAATGACCAATGAGGAGACAAGATACTTTCAAAGCTGGAGGGGGGAGAAACAAAGGGTTCTCTCTGTCTGTGTGTTGCTTTTGCTGGGACCAGAGCAGGAATGTAGGTCAGAACTGCTGTAAAGAGTTAATAAGTAATCTAGTTAGATATGCATTAGATTCTGTTTTGTTTAAATGGCTGATAAAATAAGTTGTGCTGAAAGGAATGTATATTCTTGTTTTTGTATCTTTTTGTAACTTAAGGTTTTGCCTAGAGGGATTCTCTATGTTTTGAATCTGATTACCCTGAAAGGTATTTACCATCCTGATTTTACAGGGGTGATTCTTTTACTTTTTCTTTAATTAAAATTCTTCTTTTAAGAACCTGATTGCTTTTCATTGTTCTTAAGATCTAAGGGTTTGGGTCTGTGTTCATCTATGCAAATTGGTGAGGATTTTTATCAAGCCTTCCCCAGGAAAGGGGGTGTAGGGTTTGGGAGGATTCTGGGGGGGAAGATGTTTCCAAGCAGACTCTTTCCCTGTTATATATTTGTTAGACTCTTGGTGGTGGCAGCAATAAAGTCCAAGGGCAAAAGCTAAAATAGTTTGTACCTTGGGGAGTTTTTAACCTAAGCTGGTAAAAATAAGCTTAGGGGGTTTTTCATGCAGGTCCCCACATCTGTACCCTAGAGTTCAGAGTGGGGAAGGAACCTTGACAAAGGCCAATTATGTTACAGCCAAAGAGGGGGCTAGGCTTAGTTAGTGATGAAGCCCAGCTGGGGCAGAGCTGAATGGTATCTATAAAGCAAAGAAGGCCGGCACAGAAGGGGGCTGCAGATTGAGAGTGAGGAACTCTGTAACCACTCTCTGAGACAACAGCGTAGAAAGACTGGGAGGGTCAAGGAGGAAGCCCAAGGGGTGCGGAAGCGGGTTTAAGTTTATACCTTTTGGTTTAGGATTTTGTTATGGAATTCCAGGGGAGAGGCCTGTCCATAAGAGAAGGATGAACTTAGAGAGGCTGTGAGGAGATGAACTTGAGAAAGGCCACAGTAGGAAGAAGGCCATGGAGGTAGCAGGGGGCAGGCCTGAATAGAGAGATTTTGCCTGCTCACTACAGGGTAGCTAGGCTAGAACCCAGAGGAGTGGGAGGACCTTAGCTCCCCTACCAGCCACTGGAGAAGGTGGCATGAACCCACCCACCCCCAATGTAAGAGAATATAGACAGTCAAAGCCCAGAGCCAAAATATTGCAAGGACCACAGGGCCCAGAGGTGGGGCCAAAAACCTGTTGTAAGGGCATTAGACTGTTTTATTTGTGGGGCTGTTACCCCGGAAGGAGTGGACTTAAATGGGACCTGACTAAAGGGCTCAGTTATGGGAAGAGAGATTATTGCAGGACTGGAGTGGCTGTTGGCAAGGGGGCACCAGATGGGGAAAGGGCCTGCTATGCCACACCTGACCTTGAGGAGGCACTCTAGTGGTGAGTCCACTCTTCCATGCCATTGTAGAAGCAAGTGAGAAATGAGAGTAAAACACTGTCTTTCTAATGTGTGATACCCACTTGAATTCCCTTTGCACAGGCCATAACGCAGTGGGGAATCAGGCCGCTGGACTCCCTGGAAGCATAAAGATGCAGTACAGATCAACCAAAGTCACACCAGTGACAGGACACTCGTATGCCATGCTGGGTGATTCCAGCTTGAGGGGAATCTTGAGTGTTTGCTCCTCGGACTTATGTAGACTTGCCACATCATGGCAGCAGAAGCAAGCCAACTATTCTTACACTACTCCCTGCTGGCCAGCCAACATGACCCACTACAAAGAGTACCATTAGGACAGTATCTGGGCTAGACGGCACTCACAAAGCTTTAAAAGGCACAACACTGTAGAAAAATGGAGGGAGATTAAAAAGGTAACAGAGTGTGCTGCAAAGTGCACCATGTAAAGCTCCTTATTGTACAAATCCTTTAGCTGTAACTTTTGCTTGGCCAATGAGTTTGCACAGTCCCTGAGAATCCACATACTCTTAAATGTTCTGGCCCCTGCAGTACGAGCGCTTTTCTGAGCCTCATAAAAGAGTCTGTAAAATCATCTACATTCCAGAGCTGTTGTACGTCAAAGTACAACAGCGCTCAGATGCCATTGCTGTGGGATATCAGAACTGAGCCAGAGCCACCAAGTTGAGATCTAGATCCCTTCCCCAAAGCAGGTGGGGTGGGGGCAGAGGTGAAAGTAAGCTGGTACGCCCCGGTGCAGCGTACCGGCAAGAGCTGGTGCGCCATACTGGGGTGGATTGGCTTCCCCTGGCGCAATTTAAAGGGCCTGTGACCCCCAGCAGCGGCTGGAGCCCCTGGCCCTTTAAATTGCTGCCAGAGCCCCGCTACCGGAGCCCTGGGGTAGCAGCAGCGGGGCTGGGGCGGCAATTTAAAGGGCCCGGGGCGGTAGCAGCGACCGAGCCCTGGGCCCTTTAAATCGTCCCCGGAACCCCGCTGCCGCTTCCCCCGGACTCCGGCAGGCTCCGGGGATGATTTAAAGGGCCCGGGGCGGTAGTGGTGGCAGGAGCCCCATCCCCAGAGCCCTGCTGCCGGAGCCCTGGGGAAGCAGTGGCGGGGTCCGAGGACGATCTAAAGGGCCCAGGGCTCCGGCCGCTGCTACCACCCCGGGCCCTTTAAACCCCTGCCAAAGGCCCCGGTTACCACTGTTACCCTGGGGAAGGGGAAGGAGGCACTTGCTGGTACAGGGTGGGCCGGGGCTGGCTCTTACCTCCCACAGCTCTGCACCTTCCGCCCGAGGCCCCGCCCCTTCCTGGGGCCAGAGCCGGCCCCAGCCCTGTACCGGTAAGTCCCTAGACTTACTTTCACCCCTGGGTGGGGGTGTGTGTTTGGATCCAGAGATCTGGGTAACTCCATTACAAAGGCACAGGAGGACTGCAACAGGACGCACTGGAGTTTGTGGATGCTAGCCCAGGTCAGGTGACTGAACACTCATCACACAACTGATGTCACTCTGATGGTGACTGTACCTGGTTACTTTTTACAGGGGCTCTCCAGGAGGATCCAAGTTTCCCCTGGGTTTGGGATGCTTGGATCAGGGGTTGAAATTCAGGCCCTTTGCCGTAGTGAAGGCCCTGGCTCAATCCTGACACAAAGCTCATTACACCAAGTACTAAACAGCAGGAGTCTAGGAGAGGTTGTATTTTTCAGTGAAATATTTCTCTAAAAAGAGGCTGGAAACTGTAGCCAAGAGGAAGGAAAAGGGTGGTGATTTTTATTTTAACATTACTGTACCTATCAATCAGGGCTGATAATGAGGCCTCTAGTTAGGTAGAACTCTTTACTTTTATTATTCAATTGATATGGTTTAGACAGGAGTAAAATACAGAGAGGCTTTATAGTTTATTAATTACACCTCAAAATGGTATGCAGCAAACGAATCTACCCTACGGAGAGCGAGAGCAAAGGAGAAAGAGATGATTTCATTGCAATATTATTATTAAATCTTAGCTCAAAATAAAGAATAGGGGTGTGAATCTGCAGCTGGGAGGGAAAGGAAAAATTTTGTTTAAATTTCGGTCACTTTCAAACAGAACCAATTCCTGCTTGACACAGTAAGAGAGAGAGGGCTTAGCAAAGCCCAGATGAAACAGGAAGCAGAATGTTTAATACAGCTCTCCTCTCTGTTCTGGAAGGCTCAGGGGATTGGAAACAGAGTAAAGAGCTTTTGCCTTGTAGAATTAGCAGTTCAAATCCAGCCCTGGTTGGTAAGGGCCAAAAGTCACCACCATCTGATGAATATTTGGTCCTGTATGTGAAATGAGTTGAGGGTCTCAGTCCAGTGCGTAGTGGACAGGTACCCACGTCAACAAAAAGACATCAGAATTAGCTCCCATTACTCCCCATTTCTGGCAATCTCAGCAGAGGGTTAAGGAAATAATAGCCATGGAAACGGATTTCCCTTGTTACTCCTATAGGTGGTCCCTTCAGATTAGGGTAGAGACATATTGGCAAGAGTAGCATGGGGAAGCTTCTGTTAACTGTACTGAACTTCTGTGGAAAAATAGAGGGCAAGTCTCCAGGGCTCTCAGTCTGGTACCTTGCGTGTGTGTGTGTGAGAGAGATCTTTTTGCTATATAGTGATTTTTACAGCTCTAGTGACAGGAATACAGCACAGGCACTGCTGGGACAAAATGTCCTTGGAAAAACAACAGATCTTTCTAACTTTACGAATTTATTTATTACAGCTACACATAGGAAATGAGAGCTGTTCATTTTAATCTCCATAGAAACATCCAACCCTATTTCCTTCCTAACGTGTGTATACCTGATCATACAATATATCACTGTGGGCTAACAAGTTTTATTGGCTGTTTCATACTTTTAGTTAGCACAGCATATGTTCAAGATATGCAGTGATCAATTACATCTGAGGAATTTGAATAAGATGTCTGTTCTATTTACAGGAGCAATTAGCAAAACAGATCAACTAATCACGTGTCCTTTCCTGCTCATAGTTCATAACAGGAAATTTGTGATGCTGAGAGCTGTTTGCACTGTTTCTTTTTTAACAGGCAACCCAGAGATATTTTTTTCATGCATTTCTCTAATTTCTGGGTTCCACTATGGAATAACGCTACGACTGTGAAAACAGCATTTACAGCCAGCGCTGGGTTTTTTGTTGGTGAACTGTGCTATAGACTGGAATTTTGCCTCTGGGACTGTGGTTTGAAACTAAGTTGGGATCTTAAATGAATTCCAAGGACTCACTTCAAGAACTATGGCCAGCAAACTAATAAAGACTACATAAAACAACTCTACAAACTCTCTCCCCACAACAAAAGGGAGTCTGATGTTTAGGACAGATGAGGCAGTCTTTTGGAAACATTTTGATTACAGTTCCTTGCCTGTTTGCTGCTCATAACATTTTCATACACAGGAATTTTCACAGAAACATTAAGATACTATTCAGAATAAATGCAGTATATGTATGTGACCTCAGGCACGCCTGTATTCGCACCCTACACACAACTGCAATAACATTTGTACAAAATATGCCTTGTGGGGTATCAGATGAAAGCTAATAACACACTGGTTATTAATATCATTGTAAAATGCATGTGTCAATAATAAAGTTATTAATTCCCTCTCTATGATGTTCCTAGAACATGTTTAAGATCAGACAGCCAAAACTAGGTAAAGATGATAAACAGGTCTGCCTGAAACAAAGGAAGGTGGGTTTACCTCAGCTTATGTATTAGTAGTAACCAAAGCCATTGAGCTAAACCAGTGGGGATGAACCTGAGCCTGATCTTGAGAGACAGAGAATGAACGTGGCTCCTGCACACAGAGCAACACAGGAGACTGAATCCTGACTTGTAAGAAAAAGACATCCCATTGGGACTATAAGGAACAGAGAGAGACTCCATCAGGATCCATCACCTTAAGGAGACAACAAAACCAAGTGATTTGATCTCTGTGATAGATCCTGGCCAGATGGGCCAGTAAAAAACTAGAAAGGAGACTGAGGTGAAGAAACCATCTTGAACAAAGATTGTATCTTGCTAGATTAAGTTTTAGATTTCTAAGTGTGTGTTTTTGCTTTTGTTTGTTTGTAACCGTCTCTGCCTTTATTGCTTACGTGGTATCACCTAATCCATGGTCTTTTGTTAATAAACCTATTTTACTTTTACTATAAACAGTTCAGTGCTGTGTTGGACGTGAAGGGTGTAGTTACCCTAATTAATAAGCAGCAAACTTAATATCTTCTGTGAATGCACAGTGGTAGGGGCTCTGTGTTGCAGAGAAACATCTCTGAGGAGCTCAGGGGCGGGAGTTCACTGATCGCTACCTGCTAGGCAAGGTCTGGGCTGGGAGAGCCTTGAGGAGCCTGCTGGTGAGGAAGACAGGCTGGTGTGGCAGGGAGCTGACACACAGTCTAATCTCCAGCAAAACTCACTCTTGCTGAGGCAAAGCAGTGGCTCATAGCTCTGGGTACCCCAACAGCATGTGCTGTATTGCCACCTCGTCTTCTGATATCAGTCTCCTGTCCTGACAGGAGTGTTGCCCCTCTGCCAGCCAGTAGCAGATGTCCAGGCTTTTGCAGGTTGCCTTCCAGCTGGAGTATAAATCAATTATGTGGAATCTGGGTATCCTCTCTGGGTAACTCTACTCTGCAATCAGAGGGGTGACTGCAGCACATGTGGACAGCCCAGCTAGCTTTTATCTTGATAGTTCAAATAACTGCAGCCGCTGCAGCCCAGGCTGTGCAATTCTGCCTGGGATCGCATATGTATTTGAGTGGCTAGCCCATGCTACCACCCAGGCTGCCGCAGCTCCACTGCTATTGCTACGTGGACTAGCTCTTTGAGCTAGTGTCCCTTTGGGTGTGCCTGCACATGCTGCAGACACTCTCTGATTGCCGTGTAGACGTACCCGAAGTGTAGCTTGTTTCACTTACATATATACACCAGTCCTGGAATGGCTTTTTAGGTTCAAGATACAGATCCACGAACTGAAAGCATGAGTAAGCCCCTGGTTCAATCCCCAGTGTCAACGAAGATGGAAGCGGTCCCATAATACAGTTTTAGCACAATAAATCCCTAATCTCAGTTGCAAACTCTAGGTGCTACCATGATAATTCGTTCTGTGGCCCATTGTGTCCTGGGTTTTTCTGCTCAGGTCAGTGGAGAAGACCTTGGGCCTCTACTTCCTATGCCACCTTTACCCATTTCTCCTCTCCCAGTCTTCCTACCAGTAGCAATTCAACACGCACAGCAGCCTGGAGAAATCTTACAGAAGAGAAATAAACAAATAAATATGCATCCCAGCCAGAAACATTTTTGTAATGAGCGTGGATTGACCTTTCCCCTTCACCCGAGTAACATTTCAAATTCATCTTTAGAACAAAGCAACTGAAATATATTTGCATTGAAGAGACATAAAATGGGAAACCCCACACTAAGGCTTTGACATAGGCTCACAAATTCCATGCGTTATGGTTCGGCCTACCATAAATATTTCTGAATGCACATTGTTTTCGATGCTGCCTCTGGCTCACTTCAGTGGTAGGAGAGACGGGGGTGGGAGGGGAGTGCTCTCTGCAGCATCTTAATGTTGTTTTAATGGTAAACATTTTTCATATAGCACTCAGTTGGAGTTGGTGTCTGGAAACAGTGAGAGTGGAGTTAGTTGAGCATGAATTTGTAAAGGAAGAGGTCTAATGAACTAAGTTCACCCTCTGAACCACCATAGCGATAGATTTGGCCAATTAACATGAACAAGGTGTAGATTAGAAATTCAAAACTGATTAAACATAGGTTCTGAGTTAAATGCATCTAATATAATGCAGTTTTAGCAGTATTTGTGGAGATTAACTTTAAGCTACAACCCAAAAGACCAAGGGCCAGATCCTCTGGTGGCGTAAACTGACAAAACACTACTGAAATCAATGAAACTATGCCAGTTTATGCTCGCTGAGTATCTGGACCTAACAGCCAAATCCCCATTTAAACTACACCTCCATTAAATCCAGAGTGGCTAAATTTACATTAGTGAAGCTACTCCAGTTATACACCAGTAAAACTGAAAGGAACATCTGGCCCTCACTGACTATGGATTTAAGATGCACATACTCAGGCCCTGGTTCAGCAAAATACTTACACACATTCTTAAGACCAATGACTTCAGTGGAACTTAACCATGTGCTTCAAGTTCAACATGTGCTTAAATGCTTTGCTGAATTGGAGTGTCGATTCAAAGGAAATAAAAGCTTGGCTGTATGGGGTGAGATAGGAGCATGCAGCCACACCTTTGGTGCTTTGGTGTTGCCTAAGCCCTTGCGGTGAGAAATTTACAAGTTTAGCACAAAAGTTGACAAAATGCAAACCCAGATGTCTCCATATTCTGCGGAGGTCAGATTAGAAAATCACAGTTGTCCTTTTAGACTTTAAAATCCATGGATAAATCTGGTGAGGCTAGAAAGAAGCATAAGGTACTGGAAACACAAAAAGATGTTTCCCTGTTTCTTCAAGGATACCATGGAAAATGGGTTGAAAGCTGCTTGGCAGAAAAACTTCCATTTTTCCTCTTTTAACAAACCATTTCTAAAATACAAGATCGATTGTATTGTGGACACTGGGGTGGTATGTCTTGGTACTCCGTTTTTGTAAAGTGAACTCTCAGCTTTCCTTCTTCCTCCACATACTGGCCCCTGAACTACTGCATTTCTCATATTGCTTGGAGGTGCCATGGGGAGATTAGGAGCATGGAAGACTGCATGAATGCACAAGAACAACAGATTAGCAAATCTGCAGAAATACCTGGAACCCTTCCTTTGATCAGACGACGTATCTGGTTACAAAGAGACTAGAAATCTGAGGATTGTTCTGAAGAAGAATTCTGGAAGGGACAATGATTCAAGTGAGCAAGAAACCAAGAGGATACAACTCCTTTATATATATGAACAAACTCTTTTATTTAAGGCATCAGAATTATACACACTAGTCTTTATGCTGTTTCAACGAAGGCAAAGCCATTGAATGGGATGTTTGTCAATGGGAGTTTGTCAGAGAAAGGACTTCTGGATTTGGCCCATTTAAAAAAATAGGAGTGAACAATTTTTCCCTCTCCTTTTTGTTACAATGGATGGAGGCCTCACCTGTCAAACTCCACTCTTGATGAGAAAAACAAAAAGAATTTGAAGCATTCGGACCAAATTTGGGCAACATTTTTGCTGGAAGTAGAAGTGGCCTCTTGAGATTAATGATGCATTCTGCTCCCCTTGCTTAACAAGGGAATTGGGGAAAAGCTTCCTGAAAAATAGCATCAGTCCTTGGCAATTGTAAAATATGAGTAATTGGATGGCTTTGTAATGCATGTGTTTCTCTGAGGCCCTGCTTTCTCCTTTTCCTTCTCATTAACTCTCTTTGTCCCATGCATCTTATCTTTTCTTGCCTCCTCCTCGTGTCAGCTCCTCTGATACGGTTTCATCCTTGCTTTTGCTTTCCCCCTCCATTTTCTGTGGCTTGTGTACTGTAGGAGGCTGCAGGAGATGATCAGAATGGTCCTTCTGGCCACAAAATCAATTGATATTTCCTATGTATCCGTCTTTTCTCCTGCCTTTCTTCTCATCTTTGCCCCCACACTCACAATCTATTTTCTCAGCCCACCCTGTATTCCGAGATTACCACCCATTTTATCATCTCACTCCTCATCTCTTTGCTCTCATTTTAAATAATTAAAGGTGAGGCAAGCTGCCCTTCATCTTTGTAGACTAATCTTCTTTATATCTCGGTTCTGGTTTTCGATTTATCTGCTGGTGGTTGGTTGGAATCCCTCCGTGGCCTCCAGAAATGATCACAGAATCATAGAGTTTAAGGCCAGAAGGGATGACCAAATCATCTAGTCTGACCTCCTGTACATCATGAACCACTAAACCCATCCCAACCCCCCAGTTACTTCTTCATTGAGCCCTGTAATCTGAATTAGAGTAAAGTATTACAGCCTCTGGAGATTAACCTACTGTGTGCCAAAGGCAGAGAATAGGCACCAATGCCTGCGGCCTCTGCAATGGCAGGGAATTGGTTTGGTGAGATATACCCAGATGAACCTAGCAAGCAACTTGTGCCCAGAGCTGCTGAAGAAGGCAACACACACCTCCAAAAAATTGGCAGTTTGAGCCCGAGTATGTGAGCAAGACCCACCAGCCAAGTATCCAAGAAAGAGAATACTCTATATCACCTTAGAGCCCTGGCCCTCCCTGTCCAATGTTCCATGTCTAGCCATGGCCATCACTGATGCTTCAGAGGAAGGAGAACAAAACAAAACAACAGAATACATCGGGGGGAAATTCCTTCCTAAGCCCTGCAGGAGAACCCCCACTCCCTTATATTGTAAAATTGTTTTATTATTAAAACTCCTACTATGGGCCAGATTCTGCTGTCAGTTATAATGAAATGACCCCTTGAACACAAAGGGGTAAAAATTAAGCCCAAGTGTAACTTCACAGAGCTCCACCAGGGATGAATTTAGCCTACTGGGACTGCGCCATCTGAAAACAAAATTTGAGCTGATTTCTGCATTAACTTCAGATCTCAATTATCCCATGGTAATTTCAAAATAACTGTACTGAAGCCAGTGGAGTTAGTTTAACGCTACCATGACTGAGTACAAACTGTAGCCCAGAGCCTTCTGTGTCCCAAAAGTCAACACTGATGATTTCGTGCCATTGCTCTGAAAAATGACCCTGTAGAGCAATTCTAATTTAAGGGGAATATTGCGGTCCTGGTTTGAATATCCAGTTAAAGACAACCAAATTCTACCCTCAATTACCCCTGTGTAGCCCTGCTGATGTTAATGTGGTTGCATAGATGTAACCAGGGGAAGGATTTGGTCCATTCATTCTAAATATGTCCAATTCCAAATACCTGCTGCCTATTTCTATCAAGTGTGAGTGGCGCATTCCTTTGTATGAACATAGGAATTATTATACTGGATCAGATCATTGATTCCTCTAGTCCAGTACCGTCTTTGAAAGTGGTCAGTACCTGATGCTTCAGGTAAAAGAGAAAGAACCCCAATTATAGAATAACTTGCCCATAGGAGAAGTTTCTTCCTAATCCTTGCCAGTCAGAGGTTATTTTATGCCCTGAAGCATGAGGGTTTATAACCTTTCTAGCCCTTTTAAGGTCTTTTTAAAAATAATGTATACAGACGTACTATTACAACTAAACTGTAGACTTCTTTTGGTGGGGAAGAAGGTTGCACATTGAATCTTGCAGCTGAAGGTCCCACCATAGCATGGTTATCAGGGAACTCCAGATTTACTTGAGACAGCCCTGAGAAGCAGACAGTGAACAATCTAGCACTTTATCCCTAACGTACAGAGATCCTCTTTTTCTGTTGGTGAAAGATTTCCATCTTCACTTTGGCTCTGCCCCAAGCCTACTACGGTGCAAAGAATCAATGTAATTTGACTGGTTTTACATCGGTCTTTGTGTTAGGTCCAAGGGCCACACAAGGACCTAGGGTCAGACCCAATGCAAACTCTACACAGCAGAAGGTAGGGAAAGTAGTGAAGCACTGAGGGAGGGCTGATTCCAATGAGATGTTAAAGAACTCTTCTGCTCAATTTGATTGCTGTCCAAATTCAAGTTAAAGATCCCATGGCAATTTGACATGGATAGAGGATAACCCTGGGGTCGTAGTCAATATTTCATCCCTCAGTAAAAAACAAGCTCCAGTAATCATGAAAGCTATTGCTGGGTGCAGAATGACTATGCTTTTGCCTACACGTCATTGCATTACCATTAGCTAAGAACCAGATTGTGGGGACCTTAATCATGTAAAATTCCCATTGGCTTCAATGGCCCACAGGATTTGGCACTAACTCCTTATTGCTAAGTACTTTGGAACACCTCAAATATGAATGGCACTATTCTAAAATCCAATCCTATAGTAAAGAACCAGCTGTCATGAATTAGCACATTTTAGTTTTTGAGATGTGGACAGCTGTCCAGTAGGGAGTGAATGGAGAACTCAACTCATTTAAACTTTAAACCAGAGATTTTTTTTTTTTGCCTTTCCCAGAAAAGAAAACCCTAGGGATTTTAAATCTATAAACCACATATAGAGTATCACCCAAACAATTTTTCTGAGGTTTGAAAAAACCTTGCTGCTAACTACCAGTTATAGATGGCCTGAAAAAAATGCAGTTTTAATGCTGGGTTTAATTAAAATGCCTTTAATAACAGTCATGGATCTTGCAATGTAAGTGCTAGAGGGCCATATCCTGCTTTTGCAGCCCTGTTGAGTTAAAAGAACAAGACAAGTGAGTAACATGAGCAGGAATTGGCCCAAAGTTTGTAAAATGGATTTTGCTTCTAAGCTGACTGAAGTCCCCTTTCCAAATAAGAACATGACTTGGAAAGCAATGGATTTACTGTCTGAATTCTATCATTTCCTCTTCTGCAAAACAATAGGAGTGGAAAGGAAACTTTCCAATTCCCACCCGCCCCCTTTAATTAAGAAGACATTCTTTAGTGTGTGACAGGAAAAAATGTGATGAATGTACTTGATAGATTATGATTAATCATGGTCTAGGGAGGTTTTAGAGACATGAGACGCCCCATAAACACAGAATTAATAACAAAGTGAACATTTTTATAATGTCCATTTTGGCACTATGAGGTTAGTAGCTTTACATATCATTTAATTAACTCTTTAAAAAAAAACACAAACAGCTCTTTGCAAACCATAACAATTCAATGCATGACTTATGTGGGTTTGAACTGGCACAGTTAGCAAAAACATTCCTAATGCCACTTTATTTCCACTAGCCATTTGTATCGTAAACTTTAGCAGAAAGCTCCATGCCAGGTTTGCAGAGGTCAGGCAGAGGGCACTTTGAAGATAGGGGTCAGACACTGCCTGCTCATCAGAATGATTTAACAATATAATTAGCACTAATTAGGAGAAAGGAGGCAATCTGCACCAACATTATGGATTTTTGAACTTTATAATGCAGAGTCTACAGTTGTGTGTGTTCTGGGGAGATAAATTGCATGAGTCAGATCTGAAAATAGTGGATCCGATTCTCCTGTCCCACTGATGTAAATCAGGAGTCACTCCTGTGGAGTTAATCTAGAATAGTACCAGCTGGAGAGGAGAATCAGGCCCATTATTCATGTCTGTGGTGATATACGATGATGAGATGAGCACTTGAGCGAAGGCCATGTGAACCACAAGTCCCAGGCCTAGGCCACAGAAATTTGTATGATATTTTGTAGGACCTGCTAGGTAGGTAGCAGTGGAGAACAGGGGCAGAAGATGGATCCAGGTAGGCAAGGGGACTCGGAGGACAAGCTGGCAAAATTGTACATGTTGAGCAGCTACAGCTCTGGGCAAAATGCAAAAAAAGGTGCACTGGCAGGAATAGCAGCAAATGAAGAGGTGGGCCAAGGACATGAACTACAAAGCTAGGCAAGGACAGCCAGCCCTGTGGAGAAAAAGGGAATGCCTCACTGCAGGCCTTTGATTTCTGAACACTGCTATCTAAAAGCTAAGAGCATGAGGAGAGCACGTGAAAGTTATGAGATCTCATGGAGTTTATCTGGCCCATATCACAAATAGTTATTATTTGACCCTGAGAAGATTCAAGAGTGGGATACCTGACCCATATTTTTCTAAGGGTGGCTACAACGAGACTTATGAGGATTGCTTTTCGGATCACATTTTGTATCAGAGTTTCCCAGGTGTTTCCTAGTTTTGAATACATGAGTATAAACTGGATAGGCAGCTGCCTAGTGCACAGTGTTTAGGGATTGAGAGGAGCAATGTGAATGGGAAGAGTTCCACTGCAGAAACAGCAGCCTGGCCAGAAGACTTCCCTTTCTTACCATGCTTTCAGGAGTCCAGCCCCAAAGCACGGGCAGCAGGAGGAAGCTGGCTGGCTAGAAGACAGGCTCCTTTCTGTAGTGAGCAGAAGAAAGGAAGGGAGCCAAGATGAGAGAAAGAGATGGGGAACCTCCTTTGTTGACTTGGGTAAATGGGAAAATTCATCTAATCTAGTGAGGGCTGGCTCTGGATGAGAGTCTGATTAAATCAACCATCAGAGGGCTAGGTCTTCAGTTAGTATAAATCACTGTAGCTCAATTGACTTCAGTGGAGCTATGCTGCTGTATACCGCCTGAGGATCTGGCCCATACTCTTTTCAAATGAGATTTTCAGTGTTGCTGAGCAAACATTTTCATAGATTCCAAGGTCAGAAAGGACCTTTGTGATCATCTAGTCTGAGCTCTTGTTTACCACAGGCCATAGAGAAGTTCCCAGAGCGTATCTGTTATAAAAATATCCAATTTGTAAATTGTCATTGATGGAGAATCTGCCACAGCCCTTGGTAAATTGTTACAGTGGTTAATTAACCTCACAGTCAAATTTACACCTCATTTACAGTGTGAATTCATCTACCTTCAACTTCCAACCACTGGATCATATTGTATCTTTCTCTGATACGCTGAAAAGCCTATTATTAAATATTTGTTCCCCATGTAGAGACCTATAGACTAATCAAGTCACCCCTTAATGAGGTTTGAGTCTAAGGTACATTTTCTAACCCTTTAACCAATCTTGTGGCTCTTCTCCGAACCCACTCGCATTTATCAACATCCTTCTGAAATTGTGGGCAGCGGAACTGGACACTACAGTCCAGCACCAGTGCCAAATATTCCTAGTCAAGATTCCCCTCTTTACGCATATCAGGACTGCGCTGTCTCTTTTGGCATGGCATTACACTGGGAGCTCATGTTCAGCAGATTATCCACCACAACCCCCCAATCTTTTTCAGAGTCACTGCTTCCCAGGATAGAGTCTCCCATCCTATAAACCTGACCTACATGCTTTGTTTTTCAAGATATACACTTACGTTTAGCCATATTAAAATGATTATTGTTTGCTTGTGCCCAGTTTAGCAGGCAATCCAGATCGCTCTGAATCAAAGACCTGTCCTCTTCATTATTTCTGCCATCCGATTTTTGTGTCATCTGCAAACTTTATCAGTGATGATTTTATGTTTTCTTCCAGGTCACTGATAAAACTGTTAAATAGAACAGGGCCAAGAACCAATTCCTGTGGAACCCCACTAGGAACACACCCACTTGATGATAATTCTGTTTACAATTACATTTTGAGACCCGTCAGCCAGCTTTTAATCAGTTTAATGTGTGCTATGTTAATTTTATACCATTCTATTTTTTTAATCAAAATATCATGCGGTACCAAGTCAAATGCCTTACAGAAGTCTAAGCATATTATCTCAACCCTGTGCCTTTAACAGCCAAACTTGTAACCTCATCAAAGAAGGTATCAAATTAGTTTGACAGGATCTATTTTCCATAAACCCATGTTGATTTGCATTAATTATATTACCCTCCTTTAATTTTTTACTAAAGGAGTCCCATATCAGCCATTCCATGATCTTGCCGGAATCATGAGCGGCACGTAACCCTCCCTTTGGGGAGGCTATCCCTGGCCCTGCTCCTTCTGCCCGAGGCCCCCCCTTGTCCTCCAGAACCCCGAATCCACCACTGCAGCCGGAGGAACCCCAGCTGAGCCACTCCAAGCACCAGCCCACCTACCCCAGCCACCCCGAGCCTGGGGTTGCCAGCCAACCCGAGTCCCGGTCCGCCTGCTTAAGGCAGCCTGACCCCCGGGCCACCAGCCAGCCTGAGCACCAGCCCGTCCACCCAGCCACATCGAGCCTGGACCACCAGCCAGCCCAAGTCCAGATCTGCCTGCCCCAGCCGGCCTGAGTCCTAGGACGCTGGCTGGCCCACGCGCCTACCCTAGCCCCCACTGGCTTCAGGGGAGAGGTGGAGGGAGGGCGGGTAGAGGAGCAGCATAGGAAAAGCGGGACATGGTAGTGGGGCCTTTGGGGCAGAGTGTGGACAGGGCCACAGCCTGGGTGTTTGGGAAGGCTTAGCCTCCCCTGACCTATTATACCTGCCGTCCATACCTGGAATCTATGTCAGGCTGATGGGCCTATAATTACCTTTGTCATCCTCTTTGCCCTTTTTATTAATAATTGGCACAGCATTAGCTTTCTTCCAGTCTTCTGGAGCTTCTCCCATGCTCCAAGACTTATTGAAAATCAATATTAATGGTCCAGCAAGCTCCTCAGGCAACTCTATCAAAACTCTTGTATGCTAGTTATCTGGACCTTCTGATTTAAAAATGGATGCCCCATTCTTGTTCACTTTAATAGGCTTTGAAAATTCAGCTTTAAAAGAAAGAGACACAACCCACTAGTTTTCTTTTTTGGCAAGTGTTTCTCCTTGTAGAGTTTTAACCCCAGAACCTTAAAGCTTAAAAAAGGGAGCAGAGGGGGAACTGTCACAAGACGGCAAGTTAGGGTAAAGCCTTAGTGAACCCCACCCTTTCAAATTTCCTGTGCTTGACACATCATCAGGATGATATCAAAGTGAGTTAACCAGACATGACACTTCATTCCAGTGATGTGGCCAAGCCGAGGAAGTTTGAAAGGATGTGGCTGACGGCACTGAAAAGAATCATTTACCGAAATGACTACTGCTGTTTTTCAATTTAAATGAATTTTAACTCCTTCTTCCACTCTCACATGCCCCTCTCCTTACACCACTTGGAATGCTGGCATTAGGCAATTTGCAAAGATAGCAAAAATTGTTTATAAACAGTTGTGATGCAGTCATATTTCCTATTGTGTATTATTTCAACTGCTGTGCCTATTTATGGCACAATATAAATGGTTAATAATATTAGCAAGTGCCTCTGCTTTCCTGGAGAACTTGAATGAACTAGCAAGCATTAAATAATCTGAACACTGGTAATGACAATGGTAAGAATGGCCACTAGCTCTCTTTTTTGGCAAGTGTTTCATTTTGAGACGGGCAATTACTTTGGGTCTGATCTCAATGCCATGGAATTCACTGCAAGTCTTTCCACTGGGTTCCATGGGGTTTGGATTAGCCCCACAGAGACTGATGGACTGAAATAGGGAAATTATTCTTTGCAAGCAACTGAAAAAAAGAGGAATGTGTATTACAGAGACACCACAGTGGCTCCATAGTTAAGGTTGATGTTATATTTACATTCAAGGCAGGAATTAAATCTGTTAATATATAAGAATCCTCTCTCCTGCTAAAACTTACAGTATGTATTAAGTACAGAATTAATTTTCAGAGAATTTTCAAGTAAGTCTGCTAATTAAATTTATGAGTTATAATAATTTTATACAGATCCTTTAAGCCATTTTTGGCAAGATTAAACTAGCCAATACATTTGATTTTTGAGATTAGAAAAAAATTGACCCACTTATAGACTGTAGTCAAATCTAATGCACATGTTACTTTAGGTTTATCAATGTGCTCCTTTTTTCCATTTAACAACACTATTAGTCAGAACCATTTTCATCTATATCACATCAGAACATAAGAACGGCCATACTGGGTAAGAGCAATGATCTATCTAGCCCAGTATCCTTGTTCTGATTGTGGCCAGTGCCAGGTGCTTCACAGGGAATTAACAGAACAGGCAATCATCAAGTGACCCATCCCCTGTTGTCCACTCTCAGCTTCACACTGATTGCCAGTGAACAGTGTTATCAATATATAAGCAGGCCTAAGGAATTTTAAGAGATTTGAAATCTTTTTCTGCCTTCTTTTGCACAAGAAAGAGCATTATATCTGGCTCTGTATGTGGACCTCATATTAAAAGATATCTGGAGTTCTTTCTGAATAAGGGTGCTAGGAAAATATAAGCGAGATGTGTTGTTTGTTGAGAAGCACTTGACATGCTATTTTCTCTTATCCCATTCACACCAATGTGTATGTGTGTGTTCCTTGTGAAGTTATTGGTCGAAATTTTCAAAAGCACCAAAGGGACTTAGGAGCCTACGTCCCATTTTCAGAAATGACCCTAAGTCATTTAGGTACCAGAAGCTTTTGTAAATTGGATTTAGGCTCCTAGGTTATTGAGGTGCTTTTGGAAACTTTACCCATTGTGCCATGTGTAAAATTAGATGCAAATTCTTCAGAGCAGGGAGCATGTACAAAATACTGGCACTCTGAGGCACCTAGCATGCTTTGGGGTGCTTTAAATAACTAATAACTGTTGAGACTATGGCAACGATCATAGCCAAATATTCACGAAAAAGCATATTAAAGGGGTCCTGAATATTAGCAAAGCAAATTTATAGGAATTAGTCTCCAAAATATTCATGAATATGCTATTCTCTACTCTTGTCAGGACTATTCTGACATAGTCTGGCCTGAAAAGAGGCCAGACAGCCATTGAAGTATGTTATATTTATTTTTAAGAGTGAGAGAGAAAGAATATATGACTCATACTAAGGAGAGACAGTACACAGTAACACTAACTGCTAGAGGGTCCAATAGATAAACACAGCCTCAAACCTTACAACCCCTCCAGTTAAAAGGGGATATCTTATTTAAGAAATGCAATTGTTTTTTTCTTTGTTTCTGTTGCTGCTTCTCTTTAAGGTGTACGTTTAGCACCTCAACTTCTGTTGCTGTTACACGTATAAGAGGCATTCTCGTAGCAGTAGTACATGAAGCCTTTTGGTAAATCTTAAGCCCTCAGAATTCATCTTATCTCTTCGGTGACAAGGATATGTTTGTAATGAACCAATAGGGCTTGTTGGGGTATGCACTGTTAGATAAAAGCTAGTGTTGCTGATCCAGGGCATTTCCCAGCTTCTTGAGAGGGTTTGAGAAATGGAGAAGTACTTGATTATTAATTAGCCTTGTCTAGAGCACCTATCTGACTGGAGTTAAACAATAATGATGCCAACAGACTCAAAGCTTAGTTAATTTACACAAGATGATAAGTGACTGTGGAATCCAAGGTGACTAGACACACAGTCATATGTGCTTTGTGGTGTTTTCATGAAGAAATGATTTAGTTTGGCAATCTGAGGTATTTTTGGTCAGGCTGTTGTTTCTGTCATAGAATTCATTCCTCCGTTGGAGATCGGGAGGGACAGAGAGATACACACCAGCTTAGTACTAAGAAGAAAATAGTTCCCATGTCATAACCGTTAATGCTGGCATTGAACTCCCCACATAAGCCCATCTTCATTTTCACTTAAAACTGAAGTAGTGTCACAGCCCTACTGACAGATGGGGAAAGCTGGGGATATACACCAGAAAAAGATGCAACTTTAAGTTTAAGCTAAACAAAGTTATCAAACTAACGATAACAGTGCCAATTTTTTCCTCATGGGACAGACTTCTCTCTTCAGGAGAGATGCCTCATTCTCTAAAGGACAACATCATCCAAAGCTGAGCTGTTCATATGTGAGAGGGGCCGAGGTTTCAGCTAGAAGAGACATTCCAGTCAGAAAAATCCATAATGGACAATTATTAAATAACCTGCCCATAGGGGAAGTTTCTTCCTAATTCCCATCAATTAGTGACTGGCCCTGAAGTCTGAGGGGCAGCTGGGGGTTGCCAAGACACAGCCAGTTGTGTGTCACAGGGGACATATCAGGGGTGGGCTAAGGGCAGGAGCATAACACACTCTTGCAATCCTCACCGGCAAGATGGCACCAACAAGGCAACTCTACAAGTCAGGAGAAGTTAGAGCAGCCCTTAGAGCTGTCTAATTTGCACTGGGAGCCAGTATGGCCCCATGCAAGGATCAGGGAAGGCAGAAAGGTAGCTTGAGCCATCTGTGTTTCCCCTCCTCAGCTGCAGTGAACTATGTGCTGCTTCAGCTGAGGATTTAGACCCAAGCACGCCCCTGTAGCAAGGCATTACAGAGATCTCCACAGGGCAGGAAGTCGGTCATCCCATGTGTGTGGCAGCACCTAGGCAAAACAGGGTAGAATAGGGATGAAATTTCGGCATTCTCTCTCAGGTGATTTCAATGCAGTCTGTATGGTTGGAATTGCACTTTAAAGAGTGTCATGAATCTGTGTGAATAGCCATTATGCAGGAATAACATTACGTAACAATGTAGGATACATTATATGACATTGCAAGCAGCAAAAAATAAAAAAAGTTAACTATTTACAGTAATTACAAAGGACTTTCTGGTGGAGTAATAAACTCTTTTTCTTTAGTTGTAAAGTAATAGTATTTTTCCCAGTGTTTCTTTTAAACATCTATTACATTTTCTTTCACACAAACAACATATTGTTCTGAGGCCTGTACAGCAGCCATCCAAGAAGTCCCAAGAGGACAGAGGTCACTAGTTTTTCATGAGTTCTCACTCCTGAACTCAGCGATAATTCTAGCCTCAGTAAGAGGGAGCTAGTGGAAAGTACGGGAAACCCATGTTTTGATTAAATTCTCTGCTGATTTCTCCTGATTTATACATCAGATGTTTGCCAATGGGTGGGGGTGGGGGTTTTTTTCCACTACCAGTTTGCACTTTGAACAAAGCTTTCAATATACGTGTGTGTCAAATTTTTGTTATTTTTAGCCTTGTTGGAAGAAAAATGTTCAAAAACCAGCCCTCTCTTCTTTGGTCTCATTTGACATGTTCATGTGCATGTCCCTCTAGATCTCATTGTTCTTGAGCAAAGATTTATAGTACTTTTTTCCTAGAATATTTCAAATCAGAAACTATAGTTTCAGGACCATCAAACAGCACACATTATGATGGCTGTCATGTTGGGGGGTGGGAACAGTGGTGGTATAATCTCCAAAGGAAAAACTTTTCCCTTCAAGAAGCAACATCTTTTTGACTTTTTATCAAATGTACAGGTAAATGAGATCTATGCAAAGCATTCCAAGATGGTATCTCAGAGGGATCTGACCAGGCAGGAAAGTAAGATTCTGAAATGCTGCCAAGCTGGAAGGAAAGGTAATAGCTGCACATCTGTAGATATTATACAGACCAGGGAGCTCTGGGCGTCTGTCTGCAAAGTCCTTGCCATACACTGTTTTGTTGTGTTGTTTAATCTGACGCCACCAAGATCAGCAGACAGTACATATGTGGCTAATTGAGCAGTTTGGTGATACTTCATTGAAGTCCTACATACAACTTAGCAACCCTCACCAAAACAAAATAAAGAAAACCCCCCAAACCCTGTTTATTTTTTGAGAAAGGAAAATATTTTAAAACAAAAAACAAAACTGTTTAAAAAGTTAAAAATGAAACATGATTACTTAACCTGCCATCTCCCATTCTTTCTGAGCAAATGCAACATCTTATCAGACTAAGGGGAAGGTTTGCAAAAGCATCTAGTTGACATAGGAGCCTAAGTCCCATGTTCAAAAGTGATTTAGGACTGGATTTTCAAAGGTTTTTAGGCACCTAAAGATGCAGATAGGTACCTACTGGGATTGTAAACATTTTAGTCACCTATCTGCATCTTTAGTGATTGAATACTTTTGAAAATCTGGCCCTTATGCACTTGGGAGCCTAAATCCTATTGACTTGCATTGAGATTTAGGCTCCTAAATGCTAAGTCACTTGTAAATTACACTTATGTGCCTAACGCACTTAGGCACACATCCTCAAAGGTATTTAGGTGCCTAACTACCTTTGAGGATCTTGACAAATGTTACTCTAAAGCTTCTATTACCATTCAGCTGGACATTCTATAATGCCATGGAACTGCTCCAAACACACCATGTACAACTGTGAGAGACATTGGTCAATTATCAGAGGGTTAGCCGTGTTAGTCTGGATCTGTAAAAACGGCAAAGAGTCCTGTGTCACCTTATAGACTAACAGACATATTGGAGCATAAGCTTTCGTGGGTGAATACGCACTTCGTCGGATGCACAAAAAGCTTATGCCACAGGACTCTGCCACTTTTATCGGTCAATGTTTGTGATAATCTTTAAAAATATTACCTCTACAAATTGCCATTAGATGCTAAGTTACTCACCCTGCATTGAGCTGTGGAGGGGTGGACCATTGTGCCCATGCAAGCTCACTGCAGAATCAACGCCTATGTGATTATTATTCAGCTGAGTTATAAGATGCAGCCACAGGTGGGTTAAGTGCAGGGGTGAAAGTAACTTGAAAGTCTTACTGGTACAAGAGCTTTGAGTGGAAGGGGTGGAGCCTTTGGCAGAAGGGGCGGGGCTGGGGGGGTCAGCCTCCCCCAGCCAGCCCTTCAGTGCTGCCCGGCCTGCGCCACCCGGGGCTCTGGCAGTAATTAAAGAGCCCAGGGCTCTGGCCACTGCTGCGGTAGCAGCAGCGGCCGGGAGTCCCAGACCCTTTTAAATCGCCAGCCCCAGGGCAGCTGCCCCTTTTGCCCCCCGCCACCTCTCAGTGGCCCTGGAGGCGGAGCGGGGGGGAAGGGGCAGCGACATTAAAGCACCGCCACGGCAGCACTTTAACATCAGCTGTGTACAGGCTCGTATCAGCGGGCACTTCTTACCGGTACGCCATGCCGGCCCACTTTCACCTCTGGTTAAATGGTCAAATTTATCACTGGGATTTCTCTCACTCCAACTGCTCTCAAAATACTAACTATGAAAGAAGGGATTGCAGTTGGAATGAGATTAGGTTGGTGGGGAAGTGTTCTAGAGTTGTGGGAGGCTGGGTAGAAAGGGGCTGCTGACGGGGGTAGTCAATTATTTTTTGTCAAGGTCCAAATTGGTCAAGGTATAGCCAAGGTCCAGACTCCAGAGAAAATAATAATTAAAAAACCCAGTAATGACAATAAGTAAATAAAAAGATTTTGGAGTCCGTTCAAAAGCATCTGGTGTTCTGCCTGTTGACTACCCCCAACATAGACAGTGGAATTAGTAGGAAGTTGTCATGAATATCCATACATTGTGTGCACAATGGAAAGTTACTGCAAATCCATTGACTTCAATGAGCTCTCTCTCTCTCTCTCTCTGTGTATACATATAAAAGAAAACATCAAATACGATTTTTTTTTAAAAAGCCCCTGAATCATACTAAATCCCATCTCTTTGCACACAGTGCGTTTGCCAAAGCCTTCTTCAGTACTCTGCTACATATATTCCTTTGGATTTAAATGAATTATACTAAACTGAGCTGTGTGTGACAAGTGCTGTCTAAATGAGCTTTCCTTTTTGCATATGCGGAGCAATTTCCTCAGGATATAATTTTGTTCAGTGTCTCGCATGACTGGGATGGAACAAATGGGGCATTTTGTGAGCTACATTATATAGGTACATACCCTAATCCAGGAAGATACTTCTATAATCTTTACACAAACAGCCCTTTTCCTGTCTGTTTGATATTAAGTTAATGATGACAAGGAGTCATTTTTATAGGTCAGAGGCATTAGGTAATGTCTTAAGCAACCTATCTATTACAAAAATTCTGGCAAAGATAATTGTTACAGGTGGATCCTAGGAATGGCAGATTCAGTGCAGTCACTTCTGCATGTAATTACTATCTTATGAATTTTACATGCAATGCAGGAGTAGAGTTGTTTAATTAATACAGTCCTGGGTATCTTCTAGCAATTAAATCAGAGCAATCTCCCTCTCAAATCAACAGGGTACATAACCAGATGGAATGCATCAAGATAATTTCTCTACTGTATATGTCACCCACGACAGAAACAGCTCAACAAGGGATATTTCAGTCTTTTAAAGTCAGATTGTTTTGACGTATAGAGGGCTATCCAACCTGACCATGAGGGAATCCAGTGCATAGCTGGAATGCTGAACCTCTTTCTCTAAGCCTCCAGCTTTGCCTCTTTCCCCCACCTCACCTACAGAGACACCACAAAGATGGGCAGGCTAGAAATGCCATAGATAAACAGACATAGCCATTATTGCTTCAGACCACACTAGGGACGAGAAAGGAAATTTACTCTGGGGCAGAGGAAGGTGGCAGAGACCCTGCCAGTAGGGCTGGCCCCACCCCTCCAGCCCTGTCAGTTATGTATGATAGGGGAAGGCCTTTAAAAAGGAGGAAACAGCAGCTAGCAAGTGGAGGGGGAGAAGCAGGATTGTCCTGTGCAGCAGACTGCTGGAGTTATTCTTGAAGCTCAAGAAAGAACTCCCACCCAGGAGACCTTCACCCCAACCCTGAGGAGAGTACAGTGGCCTCCAGGGTAAGATGGACAGACTAAGCCTGACTCAGAGGCCAGCCAGAGCAATTTCCCAAAACCCATTATGCTGGCGCTGGAAGCATTGTAGACTCGCTACCCCCTCAAATGCATTGGGTTTTGTGACTTTCATTTTGATTCCCCCATCCGGAGAGACTTAAGGCCCCCAAAGAGTAGGGCCCCCTTGCTAGGAGTCAGGAAGTAGGAACTGTGCTGGAACCACCCAGTGTAGATAGTTGGACATGGTCCCGTTCTCCCACCCTCTAAGGGAGGAACTGCAGAGGACACCGTTACATACACACACACAACCCAGGGTGGAATTTGGCTCCGTATGTGTTTTTGATTATAACTGGGTGAAGCCCCAGTCCTGCAATGGACAGCGTGCAGACAAACTGCTAGGCTCAGGTACAGCCCCACTGAAGTCAGTGGGGTTATGCACAAGTATCACAGCCTACCCGTGCAGGATTGGCACGCACATCTGCCTGTTCCACTTGCACTTTCCCTTCTTCTGCAGATTGTGAGAAGCCTGGGAGCAGTCAAATGAGAAGGGAGTCACAGCCAGCTCCTGCCAGCCTCCCTCGGCTCCCATGGCGATGTAGACCTTTCTACAAAATGGAAGTAATTATCATGCTTATTCTCCTTTAGTCCTTGTTGGACAGGACTTTTCTTGTATACTTGAGAAAAAATCTTGCCTGAGTAAGGGCTACTTGATTTTATAATTACTACACATTTTAAAGTGAAATTATGAAATGTACTGAATTGCCTACAATAGTATCTTTGCAGTGTTGTTGGAGCCATGTTGGTCTCAGGATATGAGAGACACAAGGTAATATCTTTTCTTGGAGCAACTTTTACTGGTGAAATAGACAAGCTTTCAAGCTCCTCAAAGCTCTTCGATCTGTTCCACCTTGTATTTAGTTGTGACACTCTGATTACCCTGCCCAGCCCCGAAGTAAAGCGCTGTGTAAGCTCGAAAGCTTGTCTCTTTCACCAACAGAAGTAAATCTAAGAAAGGATATTATCTCACCCACTTTGTCTCTCTACAGTAGTATAGTCATTTATGACTAAATTGCTCGACTGAAAATTAATTATGATTACAGCATTTTTATTTTACTTTGGGGATGGGGTGGAGCATAAAGGATTCTTGGATAGGAGGTGATGGGAGATTAAAAATGGGTGTGGTTTAGGGTCAGGGAAGGTTGAGACTTTCTAGTCTAGCACAATCACAGCAAGTTGTCGTTAATGGCTGACCACAGTGGTTATTTCATCATCGCTTAGAGTCTTTGACTTAAGACTGGTCATCTTTCTAAAAGATAAACTCTACTTCACACAAAAGTTATTGGGACTGACAGTACTCAGCATGAGAAAGAACTATTCTCTCTGCTGCTGGAGTCACCGGGTAAAAGTCTATGGCTCGTATTATGCAGGAGGTCAGACGAGTTGGTCATAATGGTCTCTTCTGGCCTTAATCTGTGAATCAACTGCTGAAAGATTAGTGAAAAATATATTACTGCTTTATGCATTATAGAACCAGAAGAGTGAGTTTTGACTTGCTTTTAATTTTTTTAAATAAAGTTTTCACCTTTACTTGGTACTCATGTAAGCTAGAAATTCCCTCAAGGATTTTCTAAGAGTGCATATGAAATATTCAACTAGTTCAATAAAATCTGGCTCTGCTTCAGCTTTCAAGGAGCTTTAAAAATTAATTTCTATACCTCCTCAGAACTACATTTCTTTTTTTTCCAAGTATTTGAGAACCATGATTCCTGCAAATGAAAATCGTTATAAGAGGTAGGCAGTCTCTGAATCAAACAGGCAGCATTATGAAATCACTTTGTCATTTGAAATGCCATTATTAGCCAGAAGGGCCTTTTCCCCCTTCCCACACACCACTGCAAATAGCAATTAGTTCAAGTAGAAAAGATTACAGCCAGGTGCAGTGTTTGAATTGGCTTTTTTGGGAGGAGGGGGATTTCTCTTTTGTTAATTGTCTGCAGAATATGAGTGCAGTGGTAATTCAACAGGCATCTGAGGAATTTGGGATAATACAACCTTTTGTACTTAGCCAACAAAATATAACCTCCATGGCATTTGTGAATTGGGTGGAGGATATTGGGTTTATTGATGGTTGTCAGTCCACTGAAGTGAAAGATGATATGATGGAAGACTTATCAGTGGAGACAAAAGAAAGGGAAAAAAAATATTCCTTTACCGTCTGCTATAGCACCATGTATTAACATTAGGATGTAGTTTAAGTGGTCACTTATGTAGTAGGGAAGATAAATCCCTCCACGGCAGAAATTACTGGGTGAAAATCTATGGTCTGTGTCATGCCAGAGGTCACAATAGATGATTACAATGGTTTCTTCTGGCCTTAAAATCTGTGAAACAGAGGAAATTACAGGGAAATATGTTCATATAGTATACAAATATAAGGTTTTGAAGAGACTGGTGCTATCAAAATTTCAGCAATTCCATAAAATATTGGATTAACTCTTATCCTTTCAATCATGGATAGGAGTCCCAAGGAGGAATGTAATTTTATTATTAAATATAATCAAATCTTTATGTTAAGAAATGGCATCTGAACTAAGGGCCACCTTCCCTTGTCAGTGGCTAAAGTTTAAGATCCTGAATGAATAAATAAGGGTTTCGAACAAAGTTACGGATGAGTCAGGTGGATCAGCAGCCATTTCTTAGGAAGCAATGTGAACCTGCTCTCCACAGCCCCTAACAAGCCCTCTGCCTTTGATGATATTCTGATTGAGGAGCCATCAGATCTGAAGTTGTTTGGCATGGATGCTCTGAGCAAATCCAGGAAAGCTAACTCAGAGGAGTCTGGGAGTGCTTCAGAGTTGAGTGAGCAGTTGGCCAAGCCCAGCGGCTTCTTTTTATTATTCTTAGTGCCACATGCCAGGCTGTATCTTAAGTGTAGACCCATAGCTTTAAAATGCAATAGCAGGACATGTATCCCAGGACACATCATTTGGGGGGAAATATTATGGCCAATGTTTTCAAATTTAGGCACGTAGGCCCATATTTAGGTGCCAAAATAGAAGTGGCCACCACTTTGCGAGGTGTTGAGCTATCTGCACATCCCAAACTTAAATCAATGCGAGCAGCAAGTGCTCAGTACCTCTGAAAATCAAGCCATCAAATTAATTGCCTAAATACGGGTGCAGGCGCCTAACTTTAACGACTGGAGGTCAGAGTCTCCACTCTATTATGGCCCTTTTATGTTGTAAACCTGATGGATGTGGCCCCACCCAGGGAATACACTCAGCATAAGGGAGTGGCCAGGTGGAGATAGGGGGGAATGCGAGGGAAAGGGGTGCGTAGCCAGAACACACTGTACTTTACCTATTCTCAGCTTGGGGACTGCTCCTAAGGCTGCTCTAACTTATTCCAGTGGTTAGACAGCTGTATGGAAGGGCCAAGCATGGAGCACAGCTGAGCTGGAAAGGAGAAGCAGGCCCCTAACTTTGAAATTCGGCCATACTGTTATGATGGTGGAGTATTTAAATCATATGGTGGTGTTAACTCCTCTACTGAGCAGTAGCGGTTTTTGAAGGCGTGTAGGTCGGCTTCTCTTTGGAGGAGAAATTCATGTTGCCAAGTCTGGGTATATTCTCAGTGCAACTTTTTTATTATGCACCGTGTGCACTAGCCCTTGTACATAGGTGATTACAAAGGGAATGCAGGCAATCCCTTTTTTTCAGGAATCCCAGCCCAAATATCAATGCCTGGTTCCCAAGGAGTAATTGATTCTAGTTAGAGAGATTAAGGAAACTCTCTTGCTCTTTGCCACAGCTCCCCACATAGAGAACCTACATCACATAACTAACAACAATACAACATATGTTCAAAGACTGTACACTACTTGTACTGTAAGCAAAAGAACTTGTAATATCATGTGTAATAGCACCATCTGGGGATTCCTGCCATAAGAATATATAGTTAAATAATGTATATATAAAACAGGTTTGCTTTTACAAATTAATCCTGGGTGCAACAGGATTAAAACATGATGGGTTAAATTTTGTGCTCAGTTAATGCAGTTACAATGCATTATTTTGCTTTGTACAACAATGCAAGATTTGGCCCAATCACTTTTCTTTTGAGGCTGGGAAGAAATCTGAAACTATGGGCAAACAATAAAGTTTTAGAAGAGATAACAAGCCATAGCTCTTACATAGTAGCACTTTTCATCTTCAGATCTCAAGGCACTTAAAAAAATCGGTATTATGATGATCTAGTAACTGACCGTCTATTACTGCATAATTTAATTTTAGCAAAAAGATAAACATCAGTAAAAGAAATCTAAGCTATGGTGCAATCTGAGGAATAAATTCTAGGTGTATGGGGTTGCTTTCTCCATCAGAAAATTAAGACAGAAGTATGCACTGAAAGGGGCAAAACTGAATCTGTTGCTTCTTTCCACTTTTCAAAATTCTGAAAGGAAATGCAATTTTAAAAAAAAACACCACTGGCCTAATATCTAGGAAGATAAGGCATTGGCAGTGCCCTCCCTAGTGCAGGTCATTTAAACAACACCTTGGTTTGACACACCAAATCCATAGTTTAGAATTTAGGAACCATAAGCCAAATCTCTCTCTGCTTAAAACAAGGGCTTCGAGATTAGAAGAACCTTTAAGTGCTGACGAGTGTTGTTGGGTTTCTACCTTGTGGTTTTCATCCTCCTCCCAGTTGCTTTTGTATGTATCAAAGATGTGTTTATCATACCAATGTTTGTGCTCTTCCCAAGCTCATTCTCTCCTGCTTTTTAAACATGCAGTGAAGTAATGATACTGAATTTGTGGCTCTCAGACATCCCCATAGAAACAGACTATGATGTCACACACACAGGATTAGGAGTTCCAGGCCCAGCTGAGCAGAAGGAGAAAGCTCTGATTCAAAGAGGTTCAACAACAGAAATGGGAATTTAGAATGTGACTAATCAAGTAAACCCTCAGTAGTAAATTGTTCAGAATCAGAGAGGAACTCTGAGCCAAAATCTGGTCTCCAGGCCTGATTCTGATAGCATTTACATTAGTGTGAGGCAGGAGTAACTTCACTGAAACTAAACAAATATTGCATCAGTGTGTGGCGTTAGAATCAAGCCCAGTTTCACCCATGTAACTCTTGAGTGTAAATGAGAGCAAAATCTCAAAGCTTATGTCTTCCAAAGATTATAAAGATCAAATTTTCAAAAGCTGCTTCTAAAACTGGGCAATTTCACACATGCGGTCTTGGTGTCCAATTGCAAAACCTTGCATTTGTGGGTATAACCTGCATGTGTATATACATGTAAAGTAAATCAGACATCCAACTACATTTCAATGCAAATAGATTTGAGTTTCTGCACATGAAAAAGTTTAGATGTGAAAAACAGAGGATGAAAAATTGTGGATGCAATTTTAGAGGCTGAGTTGGGACTCTTTAAAAATGTGATTCTTAAGATACTGTTTTTAATAATAGCGTACAGATGCACAGCAATCATAACAAGAAGACTGACAATTATATAAGGGGAAACTGAGGCAAGTGCAGAGTGACTTGTCTGGGGTCATATAATGAGGCAGTGGCAAAGCTAAGAAAAGAATCCATGTTTCCTGATTCCCAATCTCCTGGTCTAGTCACTTGACCACACCTCCTCCCATCTTCTTAACAGATTTCTGACTTCTGACACACTCAAAAAACTGCTCACTATATCACTCACCGTGTTTGTGTAAATTGACCTGTGATATCTCAAATATTAAAACAGATGTTTTAGAAAAATTTGTTAGACTCTTTGTAGTTTTAAAAAATGAATCCCCTGAACGTTCTCACCTCATTTGGAGTCTGTCACAACTTTTTAAGTCTTATCTGCCACATTTGAGCTTCTGTAAGTCAAAAAGTTCTAGCTACTTGTTAGATAAGGAGCTTTAACAAATCAGCATGTTGGACAAGACAGACATGTAATACTCTAAGGACTCAAACCAATATATTTAAACAAGTTATCTGGGATATATCTAAGGTAAAATCCCGCCCTCCCTCACCCCCAAAAACCCCCAAAACAAAACAAAAACAAGTAGGAGACTAAGTCCCATTTTCAAAAGGGACTTAGGAGTCCAAATCTCATTGACTTTCAGTGAGTTAGGCATCTAAATACCTTTGAGAATCTGGACCTTAGCAGCCAAATTGTCTCTGAAATCAGTGAGAGTTAGGTGCCTAAACAGCTTTGAAGGTCTTGGCCCTCGGAGTGGGATCCACAGTGGTATTTAGATGACTAACTCCCAGACTCATGTGATTAACAAATCACTATGATCCACAGAACTCTTGTCAAACCCTCAGTCTTTAAGTTTTTCCAGAATAGAAGTTCCCTAGCTGCCCATGTTGCTGCCTCTGTCATGCATATCGCTGCCTCACTCTGGGTGTACAGATGCATATCTCCTACCTAAGCCCCAAAGTGATTCACAAAACTGGGAAAGACAGTCATTCGGCCACCTAAGTTGCACACAGGGCCCAATTTTGTAGGCGTGCTCAGAGGCTACCAACTAGATCAGGTCCCATTTAGAATCCAGCCAGTAGAGGTAGAAGTGGTATCTACCATGCAAGCTTTAGGCCAGTGGTTAGAGCATTCACCAGGGATGTGGGAGACCCAGGTTCAATCCCCCCTTCTGATCAATGACTGTTCAAGTATTTATCCACAGCAGAATAGTGAGTGGACCAGGGAGAAAGAGAATGACTCTAGCCCAGTGACTAGGGCACACACCTAGGAGTTTAGTGAACCTGGGGCCAGTCCCGCTGCTACAATCACACTTTGATTTTTTTTTTAAATACACAGGGAACTGACATTAGAAGAAGAGAGAGGTGGAGAGAGCCCTACATCACAATATCTCATAGTTCAGTGGTTAGAGCACTATCCTGAGGAGAAGGAGACAGCTGCTCAAATCCTTTCTCCCCTTCTAGCAGAAAAAAAGAGGGACATTGAACCAGCACCTCACACATCTCAGGTGAGGTCTCTAACCACTGGGCTAAAAGTTTTAAGGTGGGTAGCACCACCACCTCCTCCTCTGCCTCTTTTGTGTGGAACAAGGCAGGTGCCTAACTCATTCCCTCAAAAAAAGCAGTTTAGGCACCTAAGTCACCTGACTCCAGGCAGCAGGTTCCCATTTGTGGATTGCTAACAGAGACAGGTACCTCTCTGCATCCTGGACTAGGTGCCTATTCCTTGCCCAAGTAATTATTTTCATGTTACTTGTGATTGTATAATGACTCATTTGTGTGAATAAATGTCAGCTGTTGGTTGTTAGTGACTGAGAGAGGGGTGGGGATTAGCACACACCTCTCTTGTCAGCATTCCCATTGGTTGGCTTAGATGACTCCTCACTTAGCATGCTGGCTTTTGTGGATTCCATTCTTAGGCGCCTTTCTCTCCCTTTCCTGGCACCTAACTCGGCTTTGTGGATCACAGCGTTCCTGTGATTTTTCTAGATGCCTTAAAAAGTTAGGTACCATGATGCTCAGCACTGTAATGCCTAAATCCCTTTGTAGATCCCACCTTAAGGGCCTAACTAGCAACTGAAAATGAGCCTTAAGCTTCTAAGTCTTTGAAGTGCTCTTGGAAATTTTTACCCTAGTTTACTTAATTCAAATTGCAAACATGCAGGCTTATAATATTTTTCAATAAATGTCACTGAAGATTTTTTGTGCATGCATTATGGCCCTGATTCAACCGAACAATCACATGCGGACCCATTTTCTATTTACTCTAGGCCCCTTTTCACTGCCAGCAGGGTGTGAAGGGGCCTTAGTGTAAATGAGAATCAAGCCTCAGTTTTCTCTTCTGCAAGAGGATCCGTCACTTGCTAATGGTCTTTTAGAAAAGGCTTGTTGTGGTATTTTAGGCATGTGATGTAATAGCTACACATTCTCACAGCCATCACTGGTGCTACCATACAAGTCTGAGCAATTGTTGATTAGGAAAAATATAACATTCCAGAAATAAAACCGGGATAAAGTCCAATGAAGAAATGGCAACCACATTAAAGTACTAATTTCTCCACCTCCGTTCCCTGAAACAAACAAGCAGTTTGACTGAAACACCCCACTCTACTGTTTCTACTGCCACTCACAGCATCACAATTTGGCGAAATCTACCAAAAACCAAACAGTGAGTAGGAATTTATATAAAGAGTGAACTCAACCTTTCAATGAAAGCAACAGCCTGGGGAGTCAGAGCAAGAGTGTCAGAATTATCAACCATCTAAATTGGGACTGGATATTGAGGTTAAGATCAACAATTTTGTTCCACAATATATGTGATGCCACCAATATCCTCTGATGGCATCATAAATTGCCATGTATCACGGCTCCATAGGGTGGGTGCTATAACCCCAGCTTTGGAACAGTCTCTAGGAGGAACCTCTTCGGTGTGCCAGACCTCCCAGGGGTCTCACTCTTCCACCAGGGTAAGCAACACGACCTCACCGCCTCCTTAGACTGAACCTCTAAGGCTCCAGCACTCCTGCTTCACATCGTGAGCCGTGTTCAGTGAGTCCAACTGAGACTCCTGCTAGAGACTTGTAAACTCTTCAGGAATTAACACACCTCACCAAGCATTTGCAGTGATGCTCACACGGCATTGTCAAAACAGTAGTGTTTATTAGTCAACTGAAACACAGCATAGGAAGTCCTTAGGTTAGCATAGAGAATTGAATGTTAAAACACAAACCAGTCTGGTTAGCCCAGAGCCCAGCCAAGCTGTAGTGAACCCCATTGTTCAAGCTTTGTCTCTTCATCTGACCTCCTTCGTCAGATCCTAGGTGAGATTCCCAACTCCTTCTAGCAGCCAGCTCTTAAACTCCCATCTCCAACCTTCCCAGTCCTTTGTTCACAACCTGAGGGATGTTGCTCAGCTTCCCTGCTGAGAGGTAGGGAAATCCATCTCCCTCTGGGTCATTGGTTGCTAGGTGTCAGTGTCCCCGTGATTAGATTTGCCACTGTCTTCTGAGATTCTCCATTGATATAAGGTTGGTTTCAGACAATCCTATTTTAATGACCCATTCAGGCTCAGACAGCTAGGTGACATTCATATTTCTCTCTCTTAGCCTGCCCTGAGAGCAAGCAGTCCTTTCCCCCCAGGTAGTCTTATAGAATATAGGGAAAATGGAGGCACTCTTAGGATAAATAAAGTTATTCAGAAAACTCCGACCTTGTCACACCATATACCATTTACGTCAAAATTTACTGTAACCAGGACCTCAGAAGCAAGGATACACCCTTCTACTCTGTATCTTTCCTTCATGTGGTTCTAGCCTATCCACTATCATTTTTCACTGGGCTACCTCAGAGTATCAACCACTTGTTAACTAAAGAACTCAAATCTATCTTTATTTCTAAATACACCTACACATGGGTCACTAAACGAATGCTATGCACCTGCAGAATTACACAGAAAAATGTAGATCACATTGGGTGCATTTGTCCTTACTTTTGCAACTAGAATGGATGAGCTGTGGAAGTGGTTCTAGTATGGCAAAAAATAGAAAGGCATGAGCTTAAATGGCTACTAGGTTTTTAAGGCTAGAAATGAAGGGGAAGGCATTTTCTTGCAATTGAAATACAGGGTAATCGGGGAGCAAAGAAGACCTTCAGTCTACACAAATTTTCATTTCTACATAGAAACATTTCAATCCAGATATTTCATAGAACATTCTAGGCATTAATGGGCAAAATCTTATTGACTTTGGTGAAAATTCGAAAACCAGATGAAACCCTGCGTTGATCTTGCTCTGGCGATGGCATTACAATCCCCTTTCTGCCATTCCCTTTTACCAGCAACACAGTCAATACCCTGCCTGACCCATCATAGTGTCTAATTGATGTTTGAAATATCATCCAAAAATATGGTACTTGTAGTGTCCTATAAACACATGAAAACAGCCAACGGCCACCTGATGAGTAAAGTACCCTGGAATATATTGTGGTGCCTGAGTGTGTGACAGATGACTCTCAAGGACACAAAGTAAGTAAGTAACAAAGATTAGCTTCAGTGCAGTTCAATTGTACATGGTGCTTTCTTGGGACGCGCACTCATCCCTAAAAGTTCCTGAGAAAGAAAGGTGATGTGCTTGTTTTCAGCTGTATGACTTTAGTGGCATTCCCACTGATTAGCTCCTGTGTACTCTAGAGACTAGATTTTGAAAAGGGATCAGCACAACTTTTGAAAGAGCTCTGCTGTACTTAAGGCAAATTTAGCCCTAAATCCTACTTATGGCTTGATTCTGTGCAGGAGGCTTGCAGTGAGATTCACGGAAATCAGAAAAATGTCGTGTGAAGGACTTTCAAGACTAGCGCTTTTAGCAATTAGAGGGCCATATTCACTTTTATTAGTGGCAGACCTGAGACATGTTGTGGTACCAGTGACTGATCCTCTTCCTTAGGCTTTCTACCAGGGGATCATTCGGAGTGGGGACTGCTAGGAAAAATGATCAAAGTCACATCCCCTGACTGCCTTAGACACATCTTCCCCCTGGCCCGAACAACCCAGTTTTCAGGCTGCACTAGCCATTTGCATGTTTTCCCAGTAGTAGCGAGGTTGTGTGGTCACTTTGCACTAACAGAATACACCCACTTCTTTCCTCTGGGAAACCTCCTCTCTCTGGGGTATGAAACACAGGGTTTAATCTATTCCAGAATGTTCCCCACACTATTCCCATGGTACCTGAATTCTCATCTTCTCTGAGGTCTCCATCTGACAGGTAGTCCATATCGAGGACATCAGCCTGGGGAAGTCCAGTAAGAACACAGGGCTGCATTAGTTACCTCAGGATAACTCTTGACCCCATAGGAGAGAATAATTTAGCTCACAGATAGCACATATGGGAAAGCCATCAGTGGCTGTGTGACAGTGTCACAATAGGAGCTAAACCTTGAAGGAAAACACAGATTGTTCTTGGACTGTTTACCCACTCTGAACAGACTTTGGAGCAATGGAGATCATTTACTTACAAACAGGAGAACTCTACCTCAGAAATACATGATCCTTTCGTTGTCTCTTCTGCTGCCTTCCACACAATCAAGGCACTTTCTGCAGCAGAACAACATGTACCAACTCCCTTATTTTTGTTTACTACACATGAAGAATCATCCAACGCTTTGTTCTTGTCCATTCAGGATTATGTTCCTTTGGTTTGTTGCCCATTTCTCTTGCCAAGTGTGGTGACTTCTTTCTTGGGCTCCTTTAATTTCCCTCTGACTGCACATGTTTCACCGGCACCTGTTGCAGTTCAATCTGCCTAAGAGATTATCAAAAAGTGACCCACACTGCAGGGTCTTCATTTTCTCTGCTGCCAGATGGTTCTTGGTTTGTAGATACAAGAGGAAATAAATTCTAAGTCTTTTGTACATCGCCCAGAAATCATTAAAAAATCCCAGCATGAGAGATTGTTATGCAACTGTTAGGGATGAGCAAGTTATAAATAGTATTAAAAACAAAATCATCATTGACTCTGGAGCAGTTCCACAAATTTAAAAGCCTGTGGGACCCTCAGAATGGGGATAAACACAGATGGACAGCACCGTTGCCAACGAGGAGGATTACACAGGACCCATGAGTGACACCGGGGAATGGTCAAGTGGAGCAGAACATTTTACTTCCCCAAATGTCTTACTTTCTAACCGCTTCCAGTAAGATGATACAGGAAATTCTTACCCCCCATTAAGAATTCTTGAAGAGAAGACCTTTTAAGGGTGTGAGTGTTAGTTCTGTCTAGGTAGGCTCCTTTGGCATCCGTCTCTTTTGAAAGCTGACCACCATGAGCTTCGTATGTTCTTCCCACTTGTCTAGCATCAGGGCTCTTGATGTGCAGTGTCACCCAGCAATGGGGAATGCCTGAAGTTGGTTACACTCTGAGCTATGCTTTGGCGACTTCCTTCAGCTGCTCCGTGTGTTCCTTGCTAACACAATTCTGCTTCTTTAATCAAGCTTACTTCCCTGCATGGGATAAATTACGTCACTATATGGAGACAAATTACTCACATGAGAATTCAATTCCCTCCTTGGGGTGAGGTTATTCCTTCTCCTAAATACCTAATTTTTGGAACCAATTAAAGAGTTAAGGCGAAATGCCTCTCATGTAGTGGCTTCTCAAGGGATGACAGTCCATCTGGGTAACAGCAGCACTTGGAAAAGGAAGGAATCTTGACATTTTCCCCCACAGAGATTTGGACTCAATGGAGGATACTTATTTCAATACACTGTAGAGCAATGTTGCCTTGAAAACTGACTCTTTCCAGTGATACCAGCCTAGATGCAGATTCCAGAGGAACAATAGCTTCTCTCCACACACCATCACCTTACATCCAGTGCTGTGTGCTTTAATGGGCCAGGAAGAAAAACGTAACCATCCAGAGATGGCTCATTCTCTTCACATCCTGAGGGCCTTTAGCACTGCAGCACATACCTCTACCATTTGAGCTAATGCACTAATGGTACCATTTTCAAAAAACTTATGTTTTATGGCATACACATAGAGAAGTTAGATTAAAAACAAACATTGTTGCTGGAAGGTTGCATGTAACATTACTTTATTGCTTAGAATTCAGAACGATAACACAGAAGAACCCAAAAACAGACAAGCAAAGCAGGCTGCTCCCTAGAACAGAGGCACAACTCACCTCACTTTACTGTGTGCTGGCTGGCTGCGGACAGATCGCTGCTAACAGGCCCAGATCACACTCTTCTTTACAGAACCCTCTATCCTGCAAGCAGAACCAGGAAAAACTTCTGAGTATCTAAAGTGACAGTTTATAGTTTCAATATACCACCAAAAGCACCCAAAGGGCTTTTGCAAATGGAGTCCCTTAGAGATTTCCAAAATTTTGCCTTAAGTCCATTAGCTGGGAGCAGCAGCATTGAGCTACTTTCTGTGGATGAGCCACAGAGTGGCTGAGAGCGTGTAATAATGTCCAAAGGGAAAGGGGACATTAATTAATATGGTCACCACTGTTACAAAATTGTGATAAATCTTGTACAAAGCATGCCTTGTGAGACATCACTGGAAAAGTTGTAATCTGCTGAATATTATTATCTTGTTGTAATGTATATATCAACATTGCCTGTGGAGTTATGAAATTTTGCTATGTTTGTAACTCAAACATGTGGTGGGTCTGAGAAATACCCACAGGTGAGTTCTTTGGAAGCAACAAAGGAGCTGTAAACAAGGGCATCTGCACGTCCTCCCCGAAGACACCTCACACTGTACATAGGTAGCAAGCTTGAATTTGCAATTCATATGGAGGACTGATGGCCAAGCACATATGCCGTGAAACTGCCTGACCCAGGACACAGCCAAGATTTTTCCAGCAAAAAGGGTCAAGAGATAAAAAGGGAAAACAAAGGCCCTTGGCTACCTTTTTCCTACCCGATCTCTGGACTGGTAAATTTTGACGGGAAGTTTTGAACAAAAGGACTGAGGTCCCCAAAGCCATTTGGGCAACCCAGAGAGACTTATAAAAAACTAACAGATTTAACACCCCTCCTAACATTTTGGACTACATACACTGATCCAACTGTAATGTATTTTACTTGTTTGAACCACTTAACTTCCATTTCTTTTTCTTCGTTAAGAAAGCTTTAGTTAGTTCACTAAAGCATTGGCCCCAGCATTGTTTTCGGGTGTAAGGTCCTGAGCATCCATGGACCTGGGTAAGTGACAGGCCCCTGGGGCTAAAAGAGCTGAATATGTAGTGATTTTTGGTTTTAATAACCTTTCATCACAGAAGTCCAGTTTGCTTGGGTGGCAATATGGGCTGGAGGGTCTCAGGGGACTGACTGTGGCTCCACATTAAGCCAATATAGGGATCCAGGAGCACACATTTGTGGCTGGTTTGGTTAAATCTGATGATAGAATAAACTGCCAGCGTGATAGTGTCTGCCAAGTTTTTATCAGTCTGACCTGAGATTGGCTCTCTCAGCTGTGATCCACACCAGGTGCAGTGACAAGCATAACGCATGTTTACAAAGGTATTCAAGGGTTAAAAGCTGGCACTCTCAGAATCAGCCTAGTACTTTTGATATAAACTCTCACCTGTTACAAGACCATTCGGAGGCCTAAGCCTGGACAGAATATTGCAGCTGCAAGGTCCCATTCATATCTGGGGAAATATTCTGGGCTGATCAATATTGTCCTTGAAAGTTAGAGTACAGAGAGCTGAATATTTCTAAGGGCCCAATTTTCATTTATACCAGGGCCACTTTCCACTGCTTGAGTAGTGCAGTGTAAAGTGGCCTTGGTGTTAAGTAAAATGATGCCCTAAACAAACAAGTTCACCTATTTGTCAGGTATCTAACCTGGGTCATTAGGGCCATTCATAATAGCATGTTATTTTCCATGGTCATCCAGCCACACTGTTAATAACTCTTCATTGCAGTGCCAAAAGGCACTTTTTGGAAGTGATATAATGCCAATTCATTACAAATCAGACCTTAGCGTCTACCTGCTATCCCAGCCAGCTACGAGCAAAACAGACTTTGAAGCCTGCACCATTATTAACCTGAGACTTATTATTGCAAGAAAGAGCAAAATAAATCCCTTCTCCCAACATTTTCAACCAGTGTAATAGCCCAGGAATGGCAATCTAAACATTACTTCAAAATTATCGGACTTCATTTCTCATGACTGATAGCAAGCAACAAATTATACTTTATCTTTTTAAGCTCAGTTGACAACAAACCTGGAATGTGCAATATACCAAGGCCCTCCCTTCCCTCCATAATGCCAGTCCCAGCACAAACTGTATCATGATAGAATATTTAGTACATTTTTCTTCTGGTTCTTAGCACAAAGATATATTCATAAGTCTGTTAATAAAAAAAAAAATCAAAGCACTGTGTTACAGTCCTGTTAAGCATGCATCTGTGCTGACCCTAGACGAGAATGTGGGGTTAGCGTGGGGGATATTTAAAAAAAGAAAGACCATTAACACATCCCTGGAAATCAGCTTTGGTCTGGGTCTTTCCCTGTCCAGAAAAACAGTTTGTAACTACTCAAACATTTGGAGTGAGGTGATGTGATGTAACAATGATCAGCCCCCTGTTTTAGATGGCCAAATACCTTTACAGTGAAGACTTTACTCTCCATCTGACAGGTAGTATCAGGCTAGAATTTGCTTACATTTCATGGGGATCATGCACTTTGGAATGGACTTAATTACTGGGTACAGAAAGGCATTTCAACCTCCAGCAAAATAAATGTAGTGGATTGTTGGGTTACGTTTTATTGCTAGCTGAAAAGTTGGCTGTATAAAAATTTGCTTTCCATCTTTTACAGCAATGGTTTAGCCATTCTGATGCTTCAACTAGAGGAGAGGGAGAGCATGGCAACAAATTTAAACAAAGATTGAAGGCACATATCTGGAGTGTGGGGTGGAGGAAAGCCATCCAAAAACATCACTGGGCTGGTTTGGAAAAGCCAGATTTGGGATCCTTACCTAATTAGACTTAAAATTAATACGGTGGCTCAAAAAATCTTAACATAAGTACCAAGGAATGTTACACTAAAAAACAACCTAAGCATTTAAAGGTATGGAAATAAACAGTTTAAATAAGATAGATATTGATCTAAATAGTCTACATGATTTGTGAGGCCATTACATATACACAGCTAAATTATGACATTCAAAAACCAACTTTAACTCTGCTCCCCTTCACCAGCCTACCATCCATCCAACAGGGAAAAGGCTTATATCATAAGCACGACTTTAAAAGTATTTGAAATCATTAACTATGAATGATAAAGGCCATCTATCTTAGGTATTTGCTAAGGTGTCTGTCAGTGCTATAAGAAAAGGAGTACTTGTGGCACCTTAGAGACTAACCAATTTATTTGAGCATGAGCTTTCGTGAGCTACAGCTCTCTTCATCGGATGCATACCGTGGAAACTGCAGCAGACTTTATATATACACAGAGAATATGAAACAATACCTCCTCCCACCCCACTGTCCTGCTGGTAATAGCTTATCTAAAGTGATCATCAGGTGGGCCATTTCCAGCACAAATCCAGGTTTTCTCACCCTCCACCCCCCACACAAATTCACTCTCCTGCTGGTGCTAGCCCATCCAAAGTGACAACTCTTTACATAATCAAGTCGGGCTATTTCCTGCACAAATCCAGGTTTTCTCACATCCCCCCCACCCCCATACACACACAAACTCACTCTCCTGCTGGTAATAGCTCATCTAAACTGACCACTCTCCAAGTTTAAATCCAAGTTAAACCAGAACATCTGGGGGGGAGGGGGGGTAGAAAAAAACAAGAGGAAACAGGCTACCTTGCATAATGACTTAGCCACTCCCAGTCTCTATTTAAGCCTAAATTAATAGTATCCAATTTGCAAATGAATTCCAATTCAGCAGTTTCTCGCTGGAGTCTGGATTTGAAGTTTTTTTGTTTTAAGATAGCGACCTTCATGTCTGTGATTGCGTGACCAGAGAGATTGAAGTGTTCTCCGACTGGTTTATGAATGTTATAATTCTTGACATCTGATTTGTGTCCATTTATTCTTTTACGTAGAGACTGTCCAGTTTGACCAATGTACATGGCAGAGGGGCATTGCTGGCACATGATGGCATATATCACATTGGTGGATGTGCAGGTGAACGAGCCTCTGATAGTGTGGCTGATGTTATTAGGCCCTGTGATGGTGTCCCCTGAATAGATATGTGGGCATACTCTCCTTACAATGGAACAGCCGTGTTAGTCTGTATTCGCAAAAAGAAAAGGAGTACTTGTGGCACCTTAGAGACTAACCAATTTATTTGAGCATGAGCTTTCGTGAGCTACAGCTCACTTCATCAGATGCATACCGTGGAAACTGCAGCAGACTTTATATACACACAGAGAATATGAAACAATACCTCCTCCCACCCCACTGTCCTGCTGGTAATAGCTTATCTAAAGTGATCAACAGGTGGGCCATTTCCAGCACAAATCCAGGTTTTCTCACCCTCCACCCCCCCACACAAATTCACTCTCCTGCTGGTGCTAGCCCATCCAAAGTGACAACTCTTTACATAATCAAGTCGGGCTATTTCCTGCATAGATCCAGGTTTTCTCACATCCCCCCCACCCCCATACAGAGTATGCCCACATATCTATTCAGGGGACACCATCACAGGGCCTAATAACATCAGCCACACTATCAGAGGCTCGTTCACCTGCACATCCACCAATGTGATATATGCCATCATGTGCCAGCAATGCCCCTCTGCCATGTACATTGGTCAAACTGGACAGTCTCTACGTAAAAGAATAAATGGACACAAATCAGATGTCAAGAATTATAACATTCATAAACCAGTCGGAGAACACTTCAATCTCTCTGGTCACGCAATCACAGACATGAAGGTCGCTATCTTAAAACAAAAAAACTTCAAATCCAGACTCCAGCGAGAAACTGCTGAATTGGAATTCATTTGCAAATTGGATACTATTAATTTAGGCTTAAATAGAGACTGGGAGTGGCTAAGTCATTATGCAAGGTAGCCTGTTTCCTCTTGTTTTTTTCTACCCCCCCTCCCCCCCAGATGTTCTGGTTTAACTTGGATTTAAACTTGGAGAGTGGTCAGTTTAGATGAGCTATTACCAGCAGGAGAGTGAGTTTGTGTGTGTATGGGGGTGGGGGGGATGTGAGAAAACCTGGATTTGTGCAGGAAATAGCCCGACTTGATTATGTAAAGAGTTGTCACTTTGGATGGGCTAGCACCAGCAGGAGAGTGAATTTGTGTGGGGGGTGGAGGGTGAGAAAACCTGGATTTGTGCTGGAAATGGCCCACCTGATGATCACTTTAGATAAGCTGGACAGTGGGGTGGGAGGAGGTATTGTTTCATATTCTCTGTGTATATATAAAGTCTGCTGCAGTTTCCACGGTATGCATCCGATGAAGAGAGCTGTAGCTCACGAAAGCTCATGCTCAAATAAATTGGTTAGTCTCTAAGGTGCCACAAGTACTCCTTTTCTTTTTGCGAATACAGACTAACACGTCTGTTCCTCTGAAACCTGTCAGTGCTATAGTATCATATTGTCTTCTGAAGCTACATTGACTCCTTTATCTCCTTTTTGGGAAATAAGAAATGTACCATTGGAGCAGGGGCCATCTTTTTGTTCTGTGTTTGTACAGGAGTCACTGGATCAAATCTGAGTGAGTGGCATTGTGACCTGGCATGCAGGGTCGCAATACCACTCAGGTTTAGCCCAGCTGCCCCTCCTTCATCACAAGGGGTGGAGGATGGCGGGGCAAAATTTGAGTAACTGGAGTTGTGACCAGACACACAGGGTGTCGGAACCCCTCAGCACCCAGTGACAAGCCCAGACCTGCTTAGTCTTATGACCCTGTGCACCGGGTCAAAATGCCCCTCATTCAAATTCCACAGGTTTGGGTACCTGCTGTAGTGAGAGGCCTGGGGCAAATTCTCCCCTTTTGACCCTACCTCTGGGCAACCTGTTCAGTTTACATGCACTCTGCACGAGGGTGCATGACTACACAGGTGCAAGGCAGTGAAGAGCAAGGCTCAGAAAGCCTGCCCGATCATTCCACCCTGTGGATTTCTCTAAAGGGTTTTATGTATGGTCCATTAATAGATGAACCAATAAGGATGTTTGTCACGGGGCAGATTTTTGTCAGAGACTCATTTCTTTTTCTAAGTGATGAACTTCCGTTTTCTCTTTTTCATTCACATTTTTTTAATTCAACTATAAAGATACTGGTTTCCTATTTAATGCAATATTGAATTTCTTTGTGATACCAAAGTTTCCATTCTGCTTGTCAAATGCACACAGCCATTATGAGAATGCTTGGGGATGTATTTTTCTCTGAGTTGGATTTTCATACGATGCTTTAGTGATTTTGCAAGTCCAGTTATTTAGTTCCTGTTTGGAAGACTGTGGGAGAAAATAGCCTTTTCATAATAACACCTCCCTCTTCTTCTGTAAATAGCTGTTGGTGTATTATCCTTTTGTCATTAAATTCCAATGTTATTGAACTTGCTCCACAGGAAACAATATTTTCAAAGATTGTTTAACTATGTACAATTTGCGAACATAAACTGTTTTGGATTTTTTGTTTGAAAGTTTAAGTGGCTTCATCATTTCTGGTGATATGTTTTGAGAGTGATGCAATAGAAAGAGAATCAAGTATGTTGAAACTGCACGTACCCTTTTATGTTTGTGTTTTTTTAGGAGAGGGGGGAAGACACACTGAGTACAAATTAATTCAACAAATGCCAGTTGTGAGCAAATAAGAAATTCATTCTTAGTCTTTGGAAAGGATAAGAAATATCTGGCCAGATTGTGATCTTATAGTCCAGTGATGTAAATCATAGGAGTGGAAGGGACCTTGAAAGGTCATCTAGTCCAGTCTCCTGCATTCCTGGCAGGACTAAGTATTACCTAGACCATCCCTGGCAGGTGTTTGTATTGACTGTAATTGAGATCAGAATTTGGCCCATCAGCAGATATAATAAAATAAATGTCTTCACTTTGGTGTAGCAGTTGATTAGGCATCATAAGATTTGAGTTCTTTATCGATATTTGATGATTTATTTAAGTGCATACTGAAAGATTAATCACTAAAAATGAGAAGAAAGGAGATAAAGGAGTGAGAGGGGAGGGTAAGGAGAGAGAAAATTAGTATGACAAGTGGTGTGTTACGTACTGATGCTCACTATTCTATTCTGTTCCATTTCAGTCCATTCAGGTTTGTATATTGCACCTATCACCACAGTATCTAAGTACCCATCCTTCATAGAGAAAAGAGGGACTCCAGTGACTATTTCTTCTCTCAACCATCTCCTCTGACTCTATGAGTCAGAGACAAGGACATGGCTATGGGGGTAGGGGTGGAGCAGGGTCACTCAACTCTGCATCATCCTTCCCTGAATAAAAATATGGAGTTTTCAGCCCAAGGTAATGCTGACATTGACAGCCTGTGCACCCAATCTGTGCTCTGAATCTCCTCACAGGCCTTGGGACATGAATGGCTTGGGAGTGCCACACTCCTTGCCACCTCCATGGGCCACATACCCCGCACCCACCCCGGATAATCCCATGGTTTTGTAGCCCTTCTGTGTTTTTCCCATAGGAAGGTATTACAGGGCCATCCCAGACCAAACCCCAGGTGTACAGAAGCAACTCACTGGCCAGAGCCTCCTGGTGGCTGGGTGCAGGGTTGTTGGGCATTTGCTCTTGGTCACCACTGTCTGGGTCTCTGTTGGCCTAGTCCTCCAGCCAGCTCACTTAAGAGTTCAGTCCCTTCTGGGGTACTCAAAATATACCACCTTTAACAACAGTCCTAAGTTAACACAAGAGGTCTTTGGCTGTTCCTGGGATCAACTCACAGTTCTGTTCACTCTTAGTGCACTGACCCCTTGGGCATTCCTCTGTTTGGAGTCCAACTACATGTAAACTGCAATGGTCTTACGACCCTCCTGTGCTTCTCTTCAATTCCCTGTTCCTTTGTGGAACACTGGCCCCAGGCCGGTCTCCCTGGAGCCTGGCCCCTCATCTCAGGGGCTCACCACAGGAGATCGCCTTTCGTGTAGCTGCGCTCTCCTGCCATGACCCAGCTCAGCTGCTCTGCTCCACAACCAGCCCCCCAGGTGCTGTGCTCCCTCCCTTTTTAAGTCCTACAGCCAGCATAGTGCAGCTAATTAAACAGGGATGGCCAGTCCTGGGCTTCTCGGGCCTTGAAGGGGCATGCCATTCTGTTAAAGAGGGATGATTTGGCCCTGTAAGAGGAATGGTGTAAAGGTGTGACGATAGAACAAAGAGACAAGAAGTCCTGAGTTCCAATCCAACTTCCAGAAGACTTACTCTATGATCTTGGGAATGACATTTAACCTCTCCATCACAATTTCTCCTACTGTAAAAGGAGGATACAAATACCAATTAATCCATCATTGTGATGTAGGTTAATATTGCAAAGTGCTATATATCATTGTTACTTTATCCAGCTACATTCCTCTACCATAGTAGTTGAACCCTTAAATAAGTTCCGTTTTCTCCTTATTTTTATTGTCAGCCATCTTATTTTGATTCCTTGTTCAATGCACTCTAGTTGACATTTTAGCAAATTTCCTTTCATTCCATTTTAGCTGCCCTTTGTCTCATCTGTGTTGTTTTGCTCAGAGTTTTTGTTTCTCCACTTGCTCACTTCTCAAAAGAACTTTTCTTTCCATTTGTGGCAATTTTACCATTTGGGTCCAGGAAATGACAAAAAGAATAAAATTTTAAAAAGTGTTGGGAAACTTTTAGTCAGAGTTTTATTTTTATTTCAACATTTCAAAGCCCAGTCTCCAGGCTTTTCTGAGCTTCATCTGTCTTCAGTTTACTTGTTACCCTCTATAGAACAAGATGCTGCAACCATACAAAAATATCCATTCCTAGTGATAAAGTCAACGGACTAGCTTCTGTATCCAAATTCCTCTTGGAATATAGTCAGTTTACTGAACATTCTCTCCGAGTATCAATACATAAAGTCTGATTTTTAATAAGTTTTTGTTAAACAGTATGAAAATTAATATCTATTTGGTAGCGCTGGTCAAAAATAGTGACCATTTGTCACTAGGTTTTTTGGAAAGTTTTAATGAAAAAAGTGTGTGTGTGTTTTTTAAACTTGATCAGATCTCGTATTAATTTGTGAAAATCTAGTATTAATTTGTGAAAATTGTGAAAATACTTGAGTGAATTCAAGCAGCTTACTGGGTCTGTTTGAAGCAATATTATAGCTGGGTGAACGAGTCTGTAGAAAAAACAACAAATGATCCAAGTTCTCATTCCAAACAGAATCCAGACATGAAAAGCTATTTCTGTACTTCCAATCAGTTTGGAAAAACACTTTCCCCTGAAAGTATATTTCATTTTTGAGCATCTTGCACGTGTGCTCTTTTTGAGTGCACTAGCATCCGGGGCATCTAAGCAGGGCTGGCCCCCCACCTAGCAATTACAGTCTGTGGCAGCACAACGTATGGGAACCTAGGCTCTCCCACTCCACCAGATTCCTCTTGGGAGCTATAAGGAAGGTGCCCTTTACCTGCCGTCCAGCTAATGCCCTCCCCCGGGTCTCTTCCTACCTCTCTGTCCCTCCTCAGGGTATGTCATGGTTTGATATCTCTTACAACCTGGCCCACAGGCCTCTGCAGGGTGGGGAGTTCCAGCTTCGTGCACCAGTCCTACTTCCGGAGATACTCTCCTGGCATAACCCCACCCTGCTGTAGTGGGTGGAGAGAGACTCCCTTTTAAGGCCCTCCTCCAACTGGAGCAGGCCCGGCAGACCAGCCGAGGCAGGGCTTCCTAGGCCCGGAGTTGTTCCTGCACCCCTCTCTCCCCAGCGTGGTGTTTATCCACCCCATCATAGGACAGAAATACCTAAATACTGCAAAAAATGGCTGCTAGTCTGGTGTTTCCAAGCAGAAAGTACCAGGAGTCTCATGAAAGAGACTTTTTTTTAATGTGAGTTCCAGCCCAATTTAGCAAACTCGAAAAGAAAGGAATCAACGAACAATGAAATTAAGCCCTGTGCAGTGAGCCAGCACAAGTCCCGTGCAACCCTTACACCCTATTTTGTGGATTTAAGTAGGACTCAAAAACTCAGGCCTTGAGTGAAATTCACACTGGTACAGATAACCTTTCATTCACAGGGGTGAAATTCTCCCAAGCAGAGTATAGTAATGGAAGCATATCACATATTCCTTTACTCTTGTAACTCATACCCTCCCCATACCCTGCCACTGCCTCAGCCCTCTGTCTCACCTTGTTTTGCTAGGTCTGATTTTAATGGGGAATCTTTTGAGGTGCCTGTGATGTGCCGAGGGACTCTGTTCCTACTGAAGTTGATGAGAATGGAGGGCAGTCAGCACACAGTGGAATCCTGCCCCTCTACTGCAAACATGGCACAGAGAAATAAAATACATTTATAACAATGTGCAAACAAACAAGCAGCTGAACTTTTGCCTGAACCAAGCATGTGAGACACCCCCATTATTTTTTAATGCTTGTGCTGTAGAGCTACATAGAGAGGTGTGACAGCGTATGCTACTCAACAGCGCCTCCTCCTGGCCATTCTAGGGATTAGCTCTGCCAGGCCAACACCCATTTTTGTGGTGGCACTCAGTTACTCCCACTCTGCAGCTTCTTCTTTGTGACTCAGCCCTCCAGCTGGGTCACTAAGAAGTTCCCCATTTCAGGGTAGAGTCCTTCAAAGTCTTTCTGCTCACGCAGCCCCCGGCACTCCTCACACCCATCACCCTGACCCTGTCACTCCTGTAGCAACCCAGGCAATTCTCTAGTTCACTGCCCCCCAGCAGTACCAACCTGCAGTGGCTGATAGGAGAATCCAAGCCCACCCTCCATTTTGGGTTCCAGCCCAGGGCCCTGTAGCAAGCAGTTAAGATCTATGACTACACCTACCTTACTACTCTAGCCGCTAGACTACATCCTACCATGTTTCTCCAGTCCTGCTACTCAGACCCTGCTCTCTCTCAAGCCCGTAGGTCTCATGGATTCCTATCTCCCCTTCCTTCTCTGTTACTCCAGGAGGAGACACTACAGACTTCCTCCCTGCCCCCCACACTATCACCAGCCACCTAGCTTTATAGAATCCCCCTCCTGTTCCCCCACAGGTGAACTTCTTTCTAATCAAGGATCTCTAAACAGCCTAAATCTCTCTCATTTGCTGCTTGATTGGGCCCACCTGGCCTTATTCAGCTCTCAGGGCCAGTATGGGGAGTACACCCCATCACAAGATGTTAAAGCCCTGGTTCTTGCCCCAAGGAGTTTACAGTCTCAGGTCCCGATACAGTAAGATGCCTTAGCATGGAGCCCTGCAACCACGCAGAATCACACATGCCTGATTCTCTGTTACCCTGCACTGAGGCCCAGATCCTGCACCACTGAAATCAGTGGGAGTTTTGACATTGCTTTCACTGACACAGGCTCAAACCCCATATGAGTATTTTATACCAGTGCAGAGTGGTAAAATGGTAGTGTTTACACCCACTTTGTATTAGTGTAAAAGACAACTCAATGAGCAGGGCAATAGAGAAGCAGGCCCACATGTCTTTAGTTGATTCTTTTGTTCCGCTATAATAAAGACCCCAACATGTTGCCATGACAAATAAAAAATGTGTTGTGTGATTCTCCATTTAATGAGCGATACTTTAGGGTACCAGCTGATGTACTCCACCTGCAATTCTTTTGGGGGTATGTAGTTTAGTGACAGCCAACAAAACTTCATAGCTTGCTGTTTCACTTAGTGAATGATCCATTCTCTGGTAATATATTTAGCATGGACATTTTCCAGGCTGTATCTGCTAGAAAGTCACATTCAGAAATTTTGGAAATTCTTTTATAGTCAGACTCCAACACTTGTTATATCCAATCTAGTTATTTTACCAAGCCATTTCATCCATTCCTACAATACACCCCCAAATTCTTCCGAGGCTGATAACCATCCAGCATTCTCCTCATTCAGTTTCCAGTTCCTTTGAGCTCTGAGTGCAGAGGTTTCAGAAGATTAAAATAGAGATGAAACCCGATTGTTGTTACATGCATCTGCTTTAAATCGGGCAGCTCTGTTTATTTTATGGAATTCCAGTGGCTTTCAGTACAACAGTAAAACCCTGTTATGTGGACTATATCTTGCTACACAGGTCTCTTGTTTTACCACCATAGTCAGAGTGTCACTGAGTGTTTATCTGCACTGCAGAGTTAACGTGAATTATGAACTTGCATGCTGCCCCTAATTCAAGTCACATCCACACACAAAACCTCATAACTCAAGTGTGGTGGTGCTTGTAATTCAAACTGGCTGGCCTGAGTGGGGGGATAGGCTACAGCTCGAATGAGCACAACAAAATGGCAACTGTTAACACAACCACTCTGCAGTGTGGACACAGACTAGTGCCACTAGTCCTCCGATGCCTTTCCACAATTCCACCCTCCCCCTTACCCTTTCTTTGCCCAGTAAGGGCAAAGAAGCTCTCCTCTACTTCACTCGGAAAGAATTCACAGAGGGCTCAGCTTACTTCAGTGTTACAAAACCATGGGCCATACCCCCAGAAGTCTCAGCACCACATACAAGTGAGTAAAGTACCAGTGTGGACACAGCAACTCAAGTGTAATTTCACAGCATGGCCCTTCTCACTCGACCTAGGCTAACTCAGGAGGAGTAACTTGAATATAAGTAACTTGAGCTAACACTGCAGTGAAGACATACCCTGACCTTTCCCTGGAATAAGCCTGACTTTCTAATTTAAATAAGCCGTTAGGAATTTGTCAACTAGGGTAAAATTCACCCTCATGCCAAGGGCCAGCACAAGGCCTACGCATCATTTAAATTTAAATGGTGCTTGAACCTTGACCTTCCCTCAGCATGAGGATGAATTCCACCCATAGTGAATTACTTGCTCTCTGTCAGGCTGAGTTCTGAGGCTAGCACCTTGTACTCTGCACAGCCAACATAAGGGCTTATTCTGCAAGATGTTAGGCACTTCCAGCGAGGTGCTGAGCTCCTTCAATTCCTAGTGGCCTCATTGGGATTCACTTCCAGGAGTTACTCAGCACTACACAGGATTGAGTCCATACTCTGGAACTAGTTGTATAGGCTAAGTGAGTTGATCCCAATAGACCCCATTCTGTCGTGTTGTTCAGTGCAAGTGTAAAGAGGACAGGGAGGGACTGCTCAGGTAACAGTGTGTTTAACTCTGCACTACCCTTCTTCCCGTACCTCAGTGTAACTCTTTGCTGACACATAGACCAGAGTTTTGTCTTTTCAGGACTTCTGAAAAAGCATTACAAAGAGTTAAACCTCCAGGCTATTGAATGTAAACCCATGATAAATGGATGTTAGTAATTCCCAGTCAATTTCAAACAGAGAACACCACAAACTCTCTCTGTAAAACAAACATTTAATGCACAAAAAACATTGTAAATAGTGTTTGGAATATTATAAATAACTTAAAGCAATTAGACATTAAATCTACTGGTGTTCCTTGAACAAGTTCCCCTGCCCTGCGCCTTTCGTTTCTGTTATAAACGTTCAAATATAAGGTTTCAACATAACATTTACCATACTTTAGCACACATCAAAAGACATCCCCCTCTGATTTTTTCTCAGAGATGTTTCCTCAGGCTTACAGTGTGACCAAATGTGTGTATCACCTGGACTCTTCAGCGCTTGAGAAATGGCAGCATCTCAGTCCTTTCCAACACTTCAGAGCCCTGTCAGCAAACAAACAGTCTGGGGCAGTGGTTCTCAAACTTTTGTACTGGTGACCCCTTTCACATAGTAAGCCTAAGAATGTGATCCCCCTTATAACTTAAAAACACTTTTAAATATATTTAACACCATTATAAATGCTGGCGGCAAAGCGGGCTTTGGATTGGAGGCTGACAGCTCGCAACCCCCTGAGGGGTCCCGACTCCCAGTTTGAGAACCCCTGGTCTAGACAAAATCCAATGAATGGAGGTGGCTCAGTGAAATAAGTTTCAGGTTTTAAGACACTTGGGCTTTGTCTACACTGGCAAGTGAAAGACAAAACTTTTGTCATTCAGAGGTGTTAAAAAAACCAGACACCCTTCCCCGAAAGGCAAAAGTTTTGCCAACATCAGCAGAAGCGCTCTCCTGCCGACAACGCTAACGTTGCTCGTTGTGGGTGGAAGTTTTTTTGTCGGCAGAAGAGCTCTCTCTTGCTGACAAACAGTGGCTACACTGCACACCTTTTAGTGGCACGGCTGTAGCAGCACAGCCATGTCGCTAAAAGCTGTGTAGTGTAGACAAAGCCTTAGAGCTTGTCTACATGGGGACATCTGGGAAAGTTAACACAAATTAACTAAAGATGTGAATTTGAAGTTCCACCACTTAAATCCGCATTGCAATGGAACACCCTCATTTAGTCAGAATTAGAGTGGCCTTAATTTGGTTTAGTTTAGTTCACTTATAAAGTGAATAAAAATAAACTGAATTAAGGCTGCTTTAATTGTGAATAGCAGTCTTCACACAGGGATTTAAATGGTTTAACTCAGTGGTTCTCTAACTTTTGTACTGGTGACCCCTTTCACATAGGAAGCTTCTGAGTGAAACCCCCCTTATAAGTTAAAAACACTTTTTAATATATTTAACACCACTATAAAAGCTGGAGGCAAAGCAGGATTTGGGGTGGAGGCTGACAGCTTGCAACTCCCCATGTAATAATCTCGCAACCCACTGAGGGGTCCCACCCCCCAGTTTGAGAACCCGTGGTCTGGAGGGTTCCACAGCCCGCAGCTTTCCAGCCCTTGGATTAATAACTGACTGGTCCTTGCAGTTGCTGGTGAAACAGAAGTCTGTAGCCTGTATCCAAAGCAGTATAGGGATTGGAATCAGCAGATAAAATACCCATTCCCTGGATCTCCATAAGACTCTCATTCTATAGGACACCATCTTCTCCACAAAAGCCCAGCTAAGTCAGGCGAGAATTCACAACCCTCCACCTCACTATATGCTGCCCTAGTCTTTAATTGAGACAGAATCCCCATTTAGCGCAGTTAGCTGATAGCTAAAGGTAGGTTCTTCTTTGAGTGATTGCTTGTGTGCATTCCACTCCCCGCGCACAGTCACCGGAAATTTTTCCCTCAGTGGTGCACCCATCAGGGTGGCTTGAGTGCCCTCTGCTGCTATGCACCACTAGTGACGACATAAAGCGCCTGGCTGACCCCGCATCTCCTCAGTTCCTTCGTACCACCAGTGACGGTCACTGGAACTGCTCTTCTTGAATTTGCAAGTTCTCTCAGTGGACTTTCTCTGTATATTGTAAATAGTTAGTTATCTGTGTTTATTGCTTTTTCATCTGATCCCCAGTGCTGAGGGATGCCTCGGTCATCAGACTTCAACTCCGGCTTCTCCTGCAACAAGGCTATGCCCCTGAGTGACCCGCACTCCAGCTGCTTGAGGTGCCTGGGAGAAGCTCATATTGGGGACCATTGCCAGATCCGTAAGGACTTTATGCCTTGCACAATGAAGGATCGTGAGGCCAGGCTAAAGTTCCTGCTCATGGAGGCAGCACTGAGACCTCCCTCCGTGCAGGTCACTGAGACTTAGCACTGAGTGCCTTGGCATCGGTAAGGAGTGCTCCTCCTACCGCATCAGGGTCCCGGCACCGATCACCATTCCCTGTGCCTAGAAAAAGGCATAAGAAACAAGCTGCCAAAAGGGGATGACCCCCAGCACGAAAGGCTGCCAGATATTAGGATCAGAGTAGAGTGCAGTCTAAACCAAAGCACTCCTCTGCCATGGTATTGCAGAAGCCAGCACTGTTGATTCCGGCACCTATGTAGGTATCGTTGAGTCTGGAACTAGAAGAGGCTTCCTTATGGGCAGCACCGCACTGTACCGATACTATCTCGGTATCAACCACACCAGAGGTGTTTGCAGCTGCCAGGGATCTTCTCTGGCAGTTGATACAAGTATCACTGGCAGTACAGCAGTGGACTTTACTGGTGCCAGCGGACAAGGGTGAACTGGCCACATCTTTACAATGCTTAGTACCATGCTGACCCCAAGTACCCAGGATGGCTCGCCCTTCGGTACTGTCAAAGGAGAAACCTGCAATGCTTGCCTTGGTGCAGACCTTTCCCTCCAGCACCAGTCGCTGGCTCCACTGGGTGCGGAATCCCTGTCGTCACCGGAGGAAGACTCAACCTCTTCTAAATTGGAGATCGGGTTGTGCATTTCCCATCTTCAAAGTCACTCTCACCACTCCTCCAGACGTTTTCCCCCCCTGGATCTGAGCACAGGAGGACCATTGAGTGGTTGGCCAGGAGGTGACTGAGGACCTGCACCTGTCCAGTGGCCTTTAGAATCCAGGGAGTTTTACCCCAGTTTCCAGACTGTATTCCAGGCATTCCTATTCAGTGGCCTTGGAAGGACATATGGCACCACCCTACCAGACGGTATCCAGTCCCAACTCCGGTGCTGGACTCCAAGAGCCAGCTCAATGGATCCTCCTGATGCAGAAATGGAAGAAGAGTATCCACCGCTTGTGCTGGCCTCCTCTTCTTCCTCCCCGATGAGGTGGTCTCGGGTGGGGGCATATCACCTCCCCCAGATGACTATAAGGCGCACCAAGTGTTGTTAAAGAGGGTGGCCTTAAACCTGGGCATACAGATGGAGGTAGTAAAAGAGTCCTCCCACAGTCTGGTTGACGTTTTGGCTGCTGCAATTTCTTCCGAAGTAGCCCTGCTTTGCAATGAGGCCATAATGGACCCAGTTAAGACTCTGTGGCAGACTATTGTATCCTTTCCCACGCACTTCAAAAAGGGCTGAACGACAATATTACATGCCTGCCCAAGGTTATGAGGCCCCCACCCTCTCCCTGCCCCTAGGGTCCCTTGTAGTGTCTGCTGCCAATGAGAGAGAAAGGTAGGGGGATCAGAGCACTACTCCAAAATCAAAGGACTGAAAGAAGTTGGACCTGTTGGTAGGAAAGTTTATTCTAATGGGAGGGTTACAACCCAGAATTGTGAACCAGCTGGTGCTACTGAGCAGATACAATTTCAACTTGTGAGACTCCATGGAAAAGTTCAAAGACTTGCTACCACAAGATACTGGACAGGAGTTCTCACTTCTGGACAATGGAAAAATCGGTGGCGAGGGCCACTTTACAGGCTGCTCTGGATGCGGCTGACTTTGTTGCCAGGTCCATGGCTTTGGCAGTTGCCAAGCACAGGAGTTCATGGTTGCAGTCCTCTGGGCTCCTTCAGAACCTGCCTTTCGAAGAAGCTTTGCATTTTTCAGAACAGATGGACGCAAAGCTTCATGGACTAAAAGACTTACGTCCCGTGGATTGTACACCCCAGCCCCTTCAAGGAAGCACTACAGGCCTCATCAGCCTCTTCAAGTACTGTGCCCTGGCTGCCCATCAGGACCTGCAGAGGAAGAGAAATAGGCGCAGGCCACCTTCTATGTCTACATCAATACCTGTCCCACCCAGACATCCAGGGGGTTCTAAACAGGCATTTTGATGGGACACTCAAGGAGGCTGTACCAGTTCCCATGATTCCTGTTTCTCCTTTATTTGCAAACTGGTTTTCCCACTTCCTCAATGCTTGGTCCTGTGTCACCAGAAACCGTTGGGTTTTGAGCACTGTAAAGGTGGGATACACCCTCCTGCACAGGTGCTGACTCTGTGGGTACTCCAGGGTTGTAGCACCCATGGGGAAAAATTAGCTCTGCACCCCTAGCAGCCAAGCTCCCCCCTCCTCACCTCCTTCTCCCTGCCCCCCCGAATGCACCATGTCCCCGCTCCTTCCCCTCCCTCTCAGCACTTCCTGGCCCCCCACTGCCTAACAGCTGTTCGGCGGCGCTTAGAACTTTCCAGGAGGGAGGAGGAGGAGCAGGGACGCGGCGCGCTCTGGGGAAGAGGCAGAGAAGAGGCAGGGCAGGGGCGAAGACTTTGGGGAAGGGACAGAATGGGGGCGGGGCGAGGGCGGTGTGGGGGCAGGAAGAGGTGAGCCGGGGCGCCAGGGTCAAGCACCCACCGGGCAGAGGGGAAGTCTGCGCCTATTCCCTCCTCTTCATTTCTACCCATCCTTCCCACCCTCCCGCCCCATCCCTCTTCAGGGACCCCTCCCACGAAAAACTTCTACACCAGGAGGTTCAAGCTTTCCTTCAGGTAGGAACTGTAGAGGAGGTGCCACAGTGGTTAAGGGGGAGGGGTTTCTACTCCTGCTATTTCCTAATTCAGAAGGCCAAGGAAGCTCTCATGCTATTCTAGACCTGCACGGACTATCTCAAAAAAATAAAAATTCCACATGGTCACCCTGGCATCCATTATTTCCTCCTTGGATCCCGGAGACTGGTACGCCATCCTCGACTTGAGACACCTACTATCACGTGTCAATGTATCAAGGGCACAGAAATTTGCTCAGATTTGTAGTGAACCAGTTACACTACCAATTCACAGTGCTCCTGTTTGGCCTGTCTGCAGCTCTTCAGAAGTTTACAGAATGTAGGGCCATAATGGCAGCATTCCTGAGGAGATTAGGGGTGCAGGTCTACCCTTATCCGAATGACTAGCTAGTCAATGGCCGGTCCAGGGCACAGGTGGTATCCAGCATTTGAGTCATCCAGTCAATGTTCAGGGCCCTACGCCTTCTAATCAATGGAGACAAGTCTACCCTTTGTCCAATACAGAGGATAGAGTTTACTGGAGCAGTGTTGGACTTCACCCAAAGCATTTCTCCCGGAGGTGCAATTCGAATCAATCCATTCCCCGGTGACACACTTCAAAGGTCACCCAATTACAACAGCCTGGAACTGTATGAGGCTCCTTGGCCACATGGCCTCGTGCACTTATGTGGTACAACACGGGAGACTGCACCTCAGACACCTCCAGACGTGGTTGGCCCCAGTGTGCTCACCAAGCCATCTTCATTTAGACACTGTACTCATGGTACCACCACGAGTCATCATCTTGCTGGATTGGTGGGTTGGATCCTTTCAATGTTTGTGCAGGCGTTCCCTTCGTGTACCCTCAACCATCAATTACTCTGGCCTCAGGCATGTTAGCAGTAGGGTGGGGAGCCCACTCAGGGCCCCTCACAACTCAGGGCCTTTGGTCTCAGGCAGAGCTCTCCCTTCATATCAATGTCAGAGAGCTCAGAGTGGTTTGTCTTGCCTGTCAGATGTTCCTGCCTCACATCAAGGGCAAAAGTTATTTTGTTCTTACAGACAACACTGCAGCCATATTTTACCTAAACAGGCAGGAAGGAGCTTGCTCTTCCCTCCTTTGTCAGGAAGCAGTCGACCTATGGGAATTTGTATAGCCCACTCAATCAACCTCGTGGCCTCTGACCTTCTGGAGAGGCAAAACAAGCTGGCAGATCATCTGAGAGATCTTTCTCCGGTCAACACAACTGGTTTCTTCGCCTGGATGTAGCCAGAGACATTTTCCAGCACTGAGGGACTCCCCAAATAGATCTGTTTGCAAACAAGTACAAAAGAATGTGTCACCAATTCTGCTTCCTGGGTTCCATCACAGTCACCTTCCTGCGACCCTGGACAGGACAGCTTTATTATGCTTTCCCCCGCAATCCCACCCCTTCACAGAGTGTTACTCAAAATCAAGTGAGACCACTCCTGCATTATATTAATAGCCCCAACATGGCCCCGTCAACACTGGTTCTCCACTCTGCTAGACCTCCCAGTGACAACTCCAATCTTACTCCCATTACATCTGCATCTGATCTCCTGGGACCATGACTGCTGGTTCACCCGAACCTAAACTCCCTTCACTGAATGGCCTGAAAGCTCCAGGGCTAAATCCCAGAGAACAGGCTTGCTCAAAGCGAGTTTGCCAAGTGTTACTAAGTAGTAGAAAGCCATCCACCAGAACTACCTTCCGATTAAAATGGAAGCAACTGTCAGGCTGGGCTTCCCAAATTTGAGTCTCACCAACGAATTCATCCATTCACAGACTGGGGACCATTCAGCAGGGACCATTGTGATCATCTAGTCTAACCTCCTGCACATTACAGGCCACTGAAACTCACACACCCACTTCTGAAAGAGACCCCTAACCTCTGGCTGAGTTACTGAAGTCCTCAAATCATGGTTTAAAGACATGGTTTAAAGTTATGGAGAATCCACCATTTACACCTGTTTAAACCTGCAAATGACCCGTGCTCCATGCTTCAGAGGAAGGTGAACCCCCACCCCCAGGGTCTCTGCCAGGAACAAATTCCTTCCTAACCCCAAATATAGTGATCAGTTAGCCTCTGAGCATGTGGGCAAGACCAGGCTATCAGGCAGATACCTGGGAAAGAATTCTCTGTAGTAACTCAAAGCCCTCCACATCTAATATCCTGTCTCCAGCTGTTGGGGATTTTTGCTACTGGCAGTTGCTGATGGGCCACATGCCATTGTAGGCAGTCCCATCATACCATCCTCATTCAAAATATACTCAACTGTTTGTTGCACCTGAAATGGCAAGGCTTATCCATTTCCTCTATCAGCTGTCCACTCTCCGGTGGATAACTGATCCCTCAAAGGACTAGAAAGGTGGTACCCTCAAGTAAGGGCACCTGTTCCCCCCAGGACCTGAACTTGGTCTTGTCCAAACTTATGGGACCACTGTTTGAGCTGCTAGCAACATGCTCCTTTCTATACCTCTTCTGAAAAGTGGCTTTTCTAATTGCCATCACTTCTGCCAGAAGAGTCTCTGAACTCCATGCCGTCACATTGGAGCCATCATACACAGTCTCTTTAAAGATAACGTGTCTTTACATCCTCATCCCAGTTTCCTTCCCAAAGTAGTGTAGCAATTTCATAGCAATCAGGCAATTTACTTACCTGTCTTTTACCCAAAACCTCATGCAAATAAGGAGAATTAACAACTTCGCTCATTGGCTATTAGATGGGCTCCAGCATTCTAGATAAAAAGGACTAAACCATTTTGGCGGTCCACCAAACTGTCTATGGCTGATTGGGAGTCACCCGGAATGGAATGCACATGTGCAATCACGTGAAGAAGAAGAAAGAACGCTTACTGACCTTTCATAACTGTTGTTCTTTGAGATGTGTTACACACGTCCATCCCACGACCTGCTCTCCTACCCCTCTACATTGGATTTGTGGAAAGAAGGAACCGAGGTGGCATGGGGTTGGCTGGGAGCTTTATATTGGCGCTAGCAGCATGATCATTCAAGCTGCCCCAATAGGTACCACAGAGGAAAAAATTCCTGGCAACTGTGCACAAGGTGCGCACACACCAAGAGTGGAATGGACCCATGTAACACATCTCGAAGAACAAGCTATGAAAGGTCAGTAACTGTTTTTCCCCCATTGGCTCCATAGCCTATAGGATAACAAATGCTTGCGCTCCAGTTTTCCCTCTACATCCATAAAACACAGCGCAGTGGACCAAACATTACCCTAATAGAGGCCTCCCTCGTAAGTAAAGCTGGAATAGCACTCTCCTTCATCCAAAGTGGTACTGATAGTGAAGTCCTGCCCTCACAGCAAACACATCTCTTCGTCCTGGGTCAATCACTGCTAAGTCCACAGGGCTATCTGTAATTCCCATATGTATAAATTCCACCCACCCAGCTCTCTGACTGGCTCAGCTCTCAGAGGCTGACCAGGGTGGAGCCTGCTAGCTGGGTTGCCCCCCGCGTATAGCCTCAGAACATATGCAGCATCTGAACAGCTACTGCACAGCTGTGTCATGTAACTACCACTCCCTTTTTTGGAAGTTTCTGGGTCCTTCTAGCTGAGTTGCCCTGCTCTCTGCACATGTGAAGTGACACAGAATATCAAACTAAGATCCATGTCTTATTCTTCCTACTTCCCAAGCCTACTTCTTCCCCCCCTACCCTGGAGAAGTAAAATATGTGGGTTACACAAGTACCATGCCTTTGCTTTAAGGACCATGTATCTGCTCCTGGATTATGGCCAAAAGCCCATTTGATGTTATCATTTTGTATAGGTCTAGCGGAGTGTAAGTTGCATAAAATACGGGTAGGTAAGAGCTGTGTAAAACAATCTGCAGTAACTTCCAGTAAAAAACACCATAAAACTTGCTGTACAAAAGAGTTCTGCCTGTTGTATTAGCTACGCAATAATGTTAATCAGAAGAAACGCTAGCATTTCTAACGGGGGAGGGGAAGAACAACAAGCCCATAGCAAGCTGTCTGCTGTGTTTATGAAATGTATGTTTATTAGACGTCTAATTACATCCAAGGGCATTCTGGGAATTGAGATAATATTTTCTGGTGCCAGGCTGGGTTAAATGTACACAGATAATAGATCCTGCAAATGCTCAGTCAGATAGATGCAGAAAAATCATGTTTGTTATATTCAGATGCCATCCAGCATTTATTCTGCGTTTACAGGGCAAGTACAGAGGAGAAATGAAGAGGAAGAGGTTCACCACAACAAAGGCACTCGTAGCTTCTAATGTCTTTCCAATTACAAGGAGCAGACGATTGCTCATCAGTGAGAAAACAAAGGAAAAAAAGCTAGCCATGTATGTGAATGAAGAGATTGCAGATGAAGTTCCCCACTCACAGAGGCTGATGTTAATAGGGAGTGACTCCACTGAAATCAAGTCACCTTCTCTTTGCACCAATCTAAGTGACCATGGAGTTTACCCCAACTCTTTTGTCACTTTCATTGTGGAGGAATCTACTCATCACAGGGAGAAAAACCCACCCAACACACCTGCCATAAATATAAAGGGAAGGGTAACCACCTTTCTGTATACAGAACTATAAAATCCCTCCTGGCCAGAGGCAAAACCTCTTCACCTGTAAAGGGTTAAGAAGCTAAGATAACCTCGCTGGCATCTGACCAAAATGACCAATGAGGAGACGAGGGGGGGGGGGGGGGAACAAAGGCTCTCTCTGTCTGTGTGATGCTTTTGCCAGGAACAGATCAGGAATGCTCTTCAGAACTTCTGTTAGATTAGTAAGTACTCTAGCTAGAAATGTGTTAGATTTCCTTTTGTTAAATGGCTGGTGAAATAGGTTGTACTGAATGGAGGACTGGGCCAAAAGAAATCTGATGAGGTTCAATAAGGATAAGTGCAGGGTCCTGCACTTAGGATGGAAGAATCCAATGCACCGCTACAGACTAGGGACCGAATGGCTAGGCAGCAGTTCTGCGGAAAAGGACCTAGGGGTGACAGTGGACGAGAAGCTGGATATGAGTCAGCAGTGTGCCCTTGTTGCCAAGAAGGCCAATGGCATTTTGGGATGTATAAGAAGGGGCATAGCGAGCAGATCGAGGGACGTGATCGTTCCCCTCTATTCGACATTGGTGAGGCCTCATCTGGAGTACTGTGTCCAGTTTTGGGCCCCACACTACAAGAAGGATGTGGATAAATTGGAGAGAGTCCAGCGAAGGGCAACAAAAATGATTAGGGGTCTAGAACACATGACTTATGAGGAGAGGCTGAGGGAGCTGGGATTGTTTAGCCTGCAGAAGAGAAGAATGAGGGGGGATTTGATAGCTGCTTTCAACTACCTGAAAGGGGGTTCCAAAGAGGATGGCTCTAGACTGTTCTCAATGGTAGAAGATGACAGAACGAGGAGTAATGGTCTCAAGTTGCAGTGGGGGAGGTTTAGATTGGATATTCGGAAAAACTTTTTCACTAAGAGGGTGGTGAAACACTGGAATGCGTTACCTAGGGAGGTGGTAGAATCTCCTTCCTTAGAGGTTTTTAAGGTCAGGCTTGACAAAGCCCTGGCTGGGATGATTTAACTGGGAATTGGTCCTGCTTCGAGCAGGGGGTTGGACTAGATGACCTTCAGGGGTCCCTTACAATCCTGATATTCTATGATTCTATGAATGGAATGTATATTCTTGTTTTTGTGTCTTTTTGTAACTTAAAGTTTTGCCTAGAGGGATTCTCTCTGTTTTGAATCTGATTACCCTGTAAGGTATTTACCATCCTGATTTTACAGAAGTGATTCTTTTCCTTTTTCTTTAATTAAAATTCTTCTTTTAAGAACCTGATTACTTTTTCATTGTTCTTAAGATCCAAGGGTTTGGGTCTGTGTTCACCTATGCAAATTGGTGAGGATTTTTATCAAGCCTTCCCCAGAAAGGGGGTGTAGGGCTTGGGGGATATTTGGGGGGGGGGGGGGGAAGAAGTCTCCAAGTGGGCTCTTTCCCTGATCTTTGTTTAACACGCTTGGTGGTAGCGGCATAGGGTTCAAGGACAAGGCAAAATTTGTACCTCGAGGAAGTTTTTAACCTAAGCTGGTAGGAATAAGCTTAGGGGGTCTTTCATGCAGGTCCCCACATCTGTACCCTAGAGTTCAGAGTGGGGAAGGAACCTTGACAACACCTTTTAAGCTTTCCCTCAAAATACTGCACTTCCTAATTTTCAAGATTGATATCTGCTTGGAAAGTCATAATGAAAAACTGACTCTTTTCTTTAATTTGCTAAAATGAAGATTGTAGCTGTGCTTGATAAAAATCAACAGATGCAAAGCTCTAGTTGTAATGATGAGCCTGTTTTACATTTGTGCTTCACTAAGGGCCATACTCATCCTTGGACCATCACCACTGAACTCCACTGATACACAGGTGTAACTTTCAATGGAGTTGCATCAGCATAGAACTGAAGTAGCACAGTGGTGAATCAGTCCCAGCGTCTATCTTCATTTTACCTACGGCTCACTCAAAATGGCATGGAGAGGCTTGAGGATGTGTTAAGGATTGTTCATTGACTTGTAGAAAAGTCTGTAGGTGCACCCAAAAAATGAATTGTTGCAACCATCTTAACCCTGTCTGTCTGTCACCAAAAAATTGAAGTTGGCTTTAACTGTATTAATTAACGAAGTTCTCTCACCCCAAGGAGGAGAAACCCCCACATTATTTCCAAATAAGATGTCATTTTAGCCTCTAACTAAAACAATAAAAATATAAAGTAAATTAAGTCATTTTGCACAAAGCTACCAAACAGCGAACATGGTGCTCTTGGGGCTGCCCAGTGACGAAGTACACCTAACCTCTATGGTGCCAGTAGCATGCCAGATGTGTCATGCCTCAGAGACAAGCACTGTACATTCTTCTGCAGTAGGCCTTGCAGGTACTAGCCCTGATCTGTCCAATAACCACTTACTATAGCTAAGTGAAAGTGTATTTTACTAGGGCTGGCAGGATAAAGAAAGTTTGCAGAACACCCTAGGTAGAGAGGCTTGAACAGTTACAGTTCACCGGAAGCAATAGCAGGAAGTGTTTGGCTCCCTGGGGCAGTTGAATCAAGAGTCAGGGCTCTTCAGGCCTGCTGCTTGGGGTGCCCTTTCCAGTCCAGTCTCTATTCAAGCAATAGGCACTTGCAGCTTTCCAGGCCAGGCTCAGTTACTCTCTCTCATTGGGGCCCCTTTGCACTGGTTCTCTGTCCACAAACCTGCACCCCACCTGGCACTCCACACAAAGCTCTGCATACAGTTCCTGGGGGTCCCTTTCTTCATCCTGCTTCTCTGCAGCTCCTGGCTTTCCGTATGACCAGTACTCCCCAATCTGATCACTTCCTGGTTCAGGATCTTTCCTCCTTGCCTGGCCAGGGAAAGGGGATGTGCAGTGGAGAGGGGACTGACTGCAGACGTAGTCCCCTGCTTAGCAGTTCCATCACAACAAAACTACTTCCCGCTACTCATGCTTCATGTCCCTGGATGAGTAAGCTCCAGAGACACAGAAGAGATGTAAATCTGCTTTAAAAAAAAAGCACCTGGATAACCCTAGAACAGAGGAATCCTCATGTATGCCAGCTGCTGCTCCTCCCCACCGGGGACAGGAGTATGAGGGGTGGGAGAGGGCAGAGCCATGTGTGCTCATTTATAAGCAGTAAGTGACTCCTTGAGAGCTGTCATGCATTGGTACAAGTTAGAGCAACTTCAGGTCTGCTCTAACTTGTGCTAGTGTCTGGAAAAATAAATCTCGCTACTTAACATCAGATTAGCATTGGGTGTACAGCAGGGGTCTCAAACATGCAGCCCGCAGGGTTATTTTTTGCGGCCCGCCAGCTCCCCGCAGCCCCCCCCCCGCATTTACCTAGAGCGGCTCCGGCCCGGTGCGCACCAGGGGCAGGGCAGGCTCCCTCCCTGCCCCCGCGCCGCTCCAGGAAGCGGCCGGGACCTGGGGGAGGTGGGCCACAGGGGTCTGTGTGTTGCCCTGGCCGCTCCTTCAGGTACCTCCCCTGAAGCTCCCATTAGCTGCGGTTTCCCATTCCCGGCCAATGGGAGCTTCGGGGGAGGTACCTGGAGGCACGGCCAGGGCAACACACAGACCCCTGTGCCCCCTTCCCCTTTCAGGGAAGGGGTGGGGCCTCATGGAAGTGGTGGAGTGGGGCCAGGGGTAGGGCCAGGGCAGAGGGTGTTCACTGGTGTGGCCCTCAGGCCAATGTACTAGTTCTCATGTGGCCCTTGTGGTCATTTGAGTTTGAGACCCCTGGTGTACAGTATCCAATCAAGTGCATCTTAAAAATCTGCAAGTCACCAGGTGTTGCTAAGGCAAATTTCTGCTACATCAATCAATGCTCGTGTTTTGATGTGAAGCAGAGATGCGAACAGTTTTGAAGAGGTTCAGTTTTATTTAGCCAGTTGATAAGTGTGCTGGTATTTTTAGTCCAAGACAAAACCATTAATCAAATGACTGACCCCAAGAAATAAACTGGGCCTGATCTTCCCTGGCTCAGCAATGCCAAAGATGTTCTTAGCTTAACAACACTGGTTGACACTTGCACATTCCCAGTGGTTTCCCGTGCTTATTTATTAAGGTGAATGTATTCAGCTCAGCACTTTTACAGTTCCCTAAACAAGGATTCTGACATCATTTAAAATTTATAAAGCATTTAAGTTGAACAGCATAGCTAACCTGGAACTTGAGTTAAGCCTTGATTTATGTGCTGAAGGTTTCCACTAACCCCACTATGAGATACTTTCAGCACAGAACTGAATTTTGCAGTTGGCTCCTGTCTCTGTAATTGACCAGACTAAAACCCTGCATTCAAATTCTGGATGCCTGAGGTTTGGATTTGAATTGTTCAGTGTGGGTCCATACTGTTCAGTTTCAACACCCAGTCAAAAAATGGACCCTAGTGTCTCCAATCAGCACTGCTGACCAAGCCATTAAAAGTCCAGTTGGTGGCGCAGTGGGGCTGGCAGGCTCCATACCCGCTGCTGCACGGCTTCCAGGAAGTGGCCAGCATGTCTCTCCCACTCCTAGGCAGAGGGGCGGCTACAAGGCCTCTGCGCGCTGCTCCCGCCTGCAGCGGCCACCCCCACAGCTCCCATTCCCAGCCAATGGGAGCTGTGGGGGGAGGAGGTGCCTGCAGGCAGGGGCAGCGTATGGAGCCCCCATGACTGCCCCTCCACCTAGAGCAAGAGGGACATGCTGGCTGCTTTCCAGGAGCCACCTGAGGTAAGTGCTGCCTGGAGCCCGCATCCCTAACCCCTCCTGTGCCCCAACCCCCTGCCCCCCCACACCCAAACTCCCTCCTGCAGTCCATACCCCAAACCCCCTCCTGCACCACAAACCCCTCATCCCCAGCCCCACCCCAGAGACTGCACCTCCAGTCAGAGCTCTCACCCCAACACCCAGCCCAGAGCCCCTACCCACATCATGAATCACTCATTTCTGGCCCCAACCTGGAACCTGCACCCCCTGCCGGAGCCCTCACCCCTTCCTGCACCCCAACCCCTTACCCCAGCCCAGTGAAAATAAGCAAGTGAGCAAGGGTGAGGGAGAGCGAGCGACAGATGGCGGGGGGATGGAGTGATCAGGAGATGGAGCCTCAGAGAAGGGGCAGGGAAGAGGCGGGGTCTCAGGGAAGGGGCAGGCCAAGGGTGTTCGGTTTTCTGCAATTAGAAAGTTGGCAACCCTAGGTCCATTTCTAGTCATCATCCCATACATATTGTCCATTCCTACCAATAAACTCACACATGACTCTAATGGAGTATATAGGCTTCTTTGGACCAGTGGCAGCTTTGTCAATGCAAGTCTTCCAGCTCACTGATACCTTAGCTACATTCTGAATCAAATTATGGTAGCCGCACACACTATATTTTGGGATACAGGATAGAACTCCCTTAAGTCAAGATTTTATAGTAACATTACATCTGTCACATATGGTCATATTCATTACGTCTTGTGCCCAGAGCACTGCATTAGCACTTTATTACAAATCAAATTGTACAAACTAACATAGCTAATGTTGGCCCGTGCCCTACAGAGTTATTTCTAAGGGAATAATTAGCTGGAGACCTACTGTCTAGCCCATCTGTGGGGATAACTTAGTACTTTGCCCTTTCATAACAAGGATTCAGCTGCGTCACCTCTGCAGTTGGAAATAGTCAGTCAGTCCAAATCAGGAACCCAATCCTGCTGCCACTGACATCAGTCAATGACAGCATTAATGAATAGAAGCAGGCCTTACACTAACAGACTCTCTCATATTAACTCTTCACTATAAATACACTTTCATCTGCAGGGGATCCCCACTTCATCCGTTGCCTCTAAAAAGTCAATTGAGCTTAGCAAAGGTAACTTGGCAATTTTATTAGCACATCTCTTACCCGGAATGTGGGAAAAAAACCAAATATGTGTCTGAGTGAAATATCTGCTTGAAGGAGGAAATTATAACATAAAAAAAAACCCGCAAATTCAATCAATTGGTATGAAGTGGTACAGACTGCTCAGCATAAACAGATGTGTGGTTTCTAACCTGAATTGATTAGGACAACAAGGAGTCCGGTGGCACCTTAAAGACTAAACAGATTTATTTGGGCATAAGCTTTCGTAGGTAAAAACCCCACTTCTTCAGATGCAAGAAGTGGGGTTTTTACTCACAGAAGCTTACTCCCAAATAAATTGGTTAGTCTTTAAGGTGCCACCGGACTCCTTGTTGTTTTTGTGGATACAGACTAACATGGCTACCCCGATATTTGATTAAATCAGAGTTAAGTAAATGCAGAGCACATTTGGGAACACCAGAGGCAGCTTAAATGAGAGGGTAAAGGAAGGAAGCAGGAGACAATCAAAGTGGGGATGTATGAGGTCACCAGGAAAAAAAACAACACATATTGTGACTGATGCAAAGTTGTCTAGAGAAAAATTATTCCCACCTTGGCTCTTCCACATTTTGCTTCATTTTGGAAAGCTCTAGCAGTGATGACACCCCTCATAATCTTTGCTGTTTAGATTCAAGCCCCAGCTTCTGGAGTCAAATGATTTTGTGACTATTTCAGCTTTGATTTAAATAAACAGTAAGCTTCTAGCCTTCATGCTTGCAGAGAAAAAGCTTGAAAATATGACCTGAATGCACCTTAAAGGCTCAAAACCCAGAAGAAAAAAATTCAAGATTAATTATATTTTCATAATCCCATAATTTGGGGGGGGGGTATGGCTCATGATCTGAGTGCTTGGGTTTGTCAATACTGATGTAGGACACTTGTTGAAGCCATATTTAAGAAATTACTTACAGCTACTAACAATAATAATTTTGCAGCAGGATGAAAGCAAAAACTTTTTCCTCTGCAATGACTGAGAAACAAAGGGAGGGGAGTCATTTTGCAGCCTGCCTGCCTGCCCTTCCAAATGCTATACCTGATCCTACAAACTTTTGATGACTTTCTTCTCTTCTGAGGGAATAACACCCCAGACAACCAGTTAAGAGGTGTGAAGACATGTCCCTCTTTTCAGGAGGGAGAGAGAGGGATCACAAAGTAGGAGCTAACAATAATCACCAGCTGGAAGGGAGGAATATACAGAAAACAGCCACAAACAATTTGGCTGCCCTAGCATGGCAACTGTTTGTATCTCCTACACTTAAAGGACCAGCTACCAGAAAAGCAGTCTCATAGTTTTCTTTGAAAGGTGAACACAGAGTGAGAAGATTCAGTAGTGGCAAGGCAGTCAGAAACAAAGGAGCTTTTAGAGCAGGGGCTGAATTCCCACTTTCCAAGGGCCAGTGATTTATTTGGAACACATCCTAGGCTTCCAGAGCTGGAGTCTGGAATGTTGGAAGCAGTTATGTCATTTTATTTCTCTTTTATATCATCTTAACGTAATCAGAACAAAAGGTGCTTTCTAGGCATCCACTACTTCCTGTACCTAAAGTACAATCAGCCCTGCACAACAACAGACATAGCACTGCATTGTGTGAATCTCTGTGCAGTTTCAGCCATCTAGCCAACAAAATGATTCATGATCCAATAATCGTAAAGACAAATACTTCCAAAAATCAGAGAACTCCTGCTAATGGAAGAATACTGAATTCTCAGTAAGACAGATGAGTTAGTTAAAAGAACTGAAGCAGCCATTAAGGCTAAGATTTTCAAATCTGCCTAAGAGATTTGGACACCTAATTCACATTAATTTTAAGAGGAACTGGACACTCAAACCCATTCAGTGGCTACCTGTGCAAAAAATCACTAGACCTGGTGTCGTTTCATTATCTTCTATGCAACCTGCTGACACTCCCCAGAACATAGAAATGTATGAGCATAAATATACATGCATTAAATGGAAATGTTACAGAAAAGGGCATGTAATTGCCAGTAGGCAGATACACAAACCATGAGGAAAATACTGTGTTAGATGAGGGGACATCCCCCATCCGCCTGACTTCCCAAAAAGTTTCAAATGTCATAAAAACCCAACATTGCTCACACATGTAAATCTAGCACTCTGCCAGAAAGGTGGCACCATCAAAAATAAGTTTAATGTATCATGTTTGCCAAAATAGTTTCCAGTTTGGCAAGAAATCAGGATATCAAATATAATCCATCTCTGTGTAGGTTCAGTCCCTCAAGCAAAGCTACTCACTATGGATGACAGTGAATGCAGATAGATAAAAATGGTAAAGAAACCAGTTGCCAAGTGCCAACCTTATTCTGTAAGGGCCAAATCCAGGTTTTGTTGATGTCAGTGGGAGATTTTCCATTGACTTCAGTGGGATCTGAGTTTGCCCCAGTGACTGGCTATAGCTGACCAGCACAGTGATTTCTATGGAAGCCATCTTGGTGGATGCCCCAAGTTTGATTTGTACTAGTAGCTCTCTCTTGGGTGCACACGATCTAAGGTCAAGCTTGGTGTTTTAATGCTTGTTTTTCATATAAAGCAGGAAGGACACCCCTATTATGATTCTAGTCCTAGTCTATGGGTCTTTGTGCTAGGAGTGTGGATTTCACTTGATTCAGAAGCCTTTTGGTTTGTATTGTGCAGTAACACACAAGGGACTGCAGTTTTATTTCCCTATTATAAGGCCTGATTTGACACTCCATTACACCAGCTTCACTACATTGGCTGTAGTGCAGTTATACAGACACAAAATTGGTGCAGTGCAGTGCAGGATTAGGCCCCCAGATCCTACTTCATCAGCACAGTAAGTCTTGGGAGGACTGTCCCATTGCCCTAGAGTTCAATACTGCACTGCTCTGCTTGGCTGCTGAAAGCACAGAGTAGGTTGCTTTGGGAGTTGGCTTTGTAGCCTGGAGGTTTTTGTAACAGCCTAATAGAAAATAAGGAAAACTTGTAGATCATATCTTGATTTGGTGTAAATCAGCATAAATTCATTGAAGTCAGTGGAGCTAGGCTGATTTACACCAGCTGAGGATCTAGCCCACAGCATACATCTAGAACATTTAACTTTCAGTTAACTGGGTACAGTTCTTGTACTTCTAGCCACCGCCCCCACACCAAGGAAAAGCTTACAAAACCAGCACCTGATAATTGAAAGCAGTTTTCTCCCCAATATCTGAGCCAAGTGGTTATTATGGAAACGGTGATAGAAAAATCAGAGTTGCTTGGTGGTGTGTGAAACAATCATCTCTAGCATATTTTGATCTGTTCTTTAGCCTGTGGACTGGCACACAACAGGGAACACGGGGCAGGGGGGAAGTGAGCTGTATTTAGCTAATAGGAACCTTACTTCCACAGAATGCCTGAAGGTACAAATGAAAGAATATATCTTAGCACAAGAATGAGCAACTAGTCCAAAAAATCCTGATCTATTAAAAAAAGCAGCTGGCTGACTAACGGGAAAGGAATGCACAATCAGCCTTTATCAGGTTTAACTCAGTCAATCCTTCTGCTGCAGATTCTGCTTTTCAGATGTTGTATGATATAGGTCCAATACTTATCAAGGATGGCAAAATTATCAATTGTGATACAGAAAAGGGAGAAGTGTTCAGCAAATATTTCTGTTCTGTATTCAGAAAGCAGAATGAAGTATTCATATCTTAAACTGATACTGAAATACTTTCTATTCCATCATTAATTAGGGAGGATGTGAAACAGTAGCTATTAAACATATTTAAATCTTGAGAACTAGTTACTTGGACCCAAACAGTTTTAGATGAACTGGCTGAGGAGCTCTCTGAATTAATGTTGATTTTTTAAAAATCTTGGGACGCGTGAAAAGTTCCAGAAGACTGGGGAAAAAAGCTAACGTCACACCAATATTTTAGAAGGGTAAATAGGAAGACCTGGGAAACTACAAGCCAATTAACCTGACGTCAATCCTGGGCAAAATCATAGAGGCGGATATCAGATGCAAGGCAATTGACTTAGTCTCATATGACAATCTAATACAAAAATTAGCAATATACAAAAATCAATGTTGCCCATATTAAATGAATTAAAAACTGGCTAATTGACAAAGATCATGAATAGCACTGGGCCAAGAACAGCTCCTATGGGACCACACTAGAAACACCCCCATTGGATGATCCCCTGAGATCTCCAAAATTGAATCAATGTGGAGGAAAATATAAAATCATTGCTGGTAAAGTTTGCATATGACACAAATCAGTGGAGTGGTAAATAGGGACGCAGACAGGTCAGTTATACAAACCCAACTGGATTGCTTGGTAAGTTGGGTTCATTTGAACGATGTGCATTTTAAGAGCCAAATTCAAGTTCAGACATCTAGGAAAAAAGAATGAAGATCACACTTATAAGATGGGGGATTGTATCCCAGCATGGAGTGACTCTGAAAAGGACTTAAGGGTCATGATAGATAACCAACTGAATGGGAGTTTCCAGTGCTATTCTGTAGCTAAGAGGGCAAACTTGATCCTTGGATGTATAAGTGGGGGCAGATCAAGGAGGAGGAGGAAGTTGGGATTGTCTCTGTTTACAGCTTAGTGAGCCTGTTACTGGAATACTGTGCCCAGTTCTGGTGTCCACACTTCAGAAAGGATATTAAAGTGTTGGAAAGGATTCAGAAGAAAGCTGTTAGACTGATACAAGTTCTGGAAAGCATGCCTTATAGTGAGAGACTAAAGAAGCTCAATCTATTTAGTTTATCCAAGAGAATGCTAAGAGGTCAATTCATCAGTCTACAAGTACCTAAATAGGGAAGAGATTTCTGATAGTAGACAGCTCTTTTAATCCAGCAGAAAATGGTACAAGATCCAAGAGCTGAAAACTGAAACTAGACAAATTCAGACTAGAAATAAGGCATGAACTTTTGACATGGAGAGTAGTTACCCTTTAGAATAATTTAGCTGGGTACATGATGGATTCTCTTGACCAGTCATTTTTAAATTGAGATTGGATATTTTTTTTTAAAAGATTGCTATCACTCAAACAGAAGTTATTATTGGGCTTGATGCAGTGAGGTTCTTTGGCCTGTATTACACAGGTCAGACTAGATGATTGTAATGGGTCATTTTGGCTTTAAATCCTATGAATCTATGTTTATATTTGCAATGTTTATTTTCTTTCTAACTAAAGATGAGTTACAGCTTTATTGGAAAATGTTAGTTGCCAGTGTCTTTCAGTGTTAGACATTTTGAGGATGTAATATTTTAATGAGAGCACTGGAATATGTCCAGTGTAAAAAACAACATTTTTAGAAGCATTATCTCTATTCTTTAAATCTAGATTAGGGTCCCTGTGACATATTGCAGAAAGCTGTAGTGTATCTTCCAGTTAAAATAGGGAGACTTCTGGGCTCCAGAGTATTTTACTTTAAAAAAAAAAATAGATCTACAGTGAACTATACTGATTTTGAGTTTCTGCCCAGACTAATAAAATGTATTTTAACCAAAGACACCAGGAGAACTAAAATGTGAAAATATACTGTTGAGACGATACAATAAAGACAGATTTTGCTCCAGTTATTTACTGGGTGGTTAGAGAATAGACTCTTCTTTCACACGGTGTAACTGAAGATCCCATATAGCCCAAAAGTCATATTAACAAATCTGCTGAGATTCATGGGAGCTTAGATGTTGCCATTAGAGCTGGTTGAAACTCAGAATTTTGTTTCATGAGAAATTTCTACATTGCAAGATTTGTTTTCTTCCATATCACAAAAAAAAAAAAAAAAAAAGAGTCTGGATTTTTCCATAAAATGGAAAGTCCATACAATTTTGTTAGTAAAACACCCAAATGTGGTGTTTCTGAAAAACTATTCTTCCGGAAGTCCTCAACAGCTGCTGACTGAAATTGACATTTTTGTCACTTGCACAGCAGATGGTTAGTGGTGGGCAGGCAGAAGAGTAGGGAACACTCATCATATCTGTTTCAGTCAGCAGCTGCCAGGGCTTCCAGGATTCATGGCTCTAGGGTAGCCCCTATGTGGACTGCTCCAGGGCCATAGCACCCTAGGACTTTCAGGACAAGTGGCTCCTGAGTCCACATGGAGCCATGCTCCATAGAAGTTGTGGGCTCCCAATTCCAAGGCAGACTTTCAGCTGGGTCGCCAAGAAGCTGGGTGGATGAGCTGGCTGGAAAGGCATCTGGCAGATAGTTCTGTTGGAATCTCCTCAGTGATCAACCAGGATCCTAGTTTTCCCCATGATAAAGAACGAAAAGTCTCTTAAAAAAACAAAAACAAAAAAAAAGACACATCTGTTTTTTTGCAATTAAAATGAAATGCTGAACTTTAGTTTCCCAAGCCACACTATATATAGGTATCAGTTGAACACAATGTTTTATTGATAAACAGTTGAACCCTGTTTATCCGAGCCTCCATTACCCGGCTCTCCATATTAACTGAATCACCAGCTTCCTGGGGCTGACAGGAATGGGGCTCAAGCAGTCAGCCCCGGCCAACTGGTGGTTTGGTTAATACTGAGAGACAGATAATGGAGCCTCAGATAAATGGGGTTCTACTGTATATGATTTTATTCTTTCACAAAATGTTAAAACCTAAAGATTCTCTGTAAAAACATAAATTCCGCATTTTTCTGTGGCAAATGGATTTCTAGAAACCCTGGTGATCAGTAAGAAGATTTGTCAATATGTTTCCATTAAACATTTTACTTTCAACACATTTGGCATTTTCTGAAGAAAAACTTCTGTCAGAAAATTTCCAGCCAGCTGTAATTGCCATTCACTAGCCAATTAATTAGCCACGTGGATGCCATCAAATCTCATCATTCTGGAACTGCTATAGTTTGGAACTAAGAATAGGCCCCCTTTATTTTTTTGTTTTCTTTAGTATCAAGAAGGAAAATGTAAGACATCTCATTCAAAATTTATTGCATGTGCAAAATTTCCTTAATGAAACCAGCACCCAGGCAAAACTTATCTGGCTTTGTTTTTCATTAGGTACTCAGACTAGGTTCAGCTCATGAAGATTTCAGCAAATCTGGAATGATTTATGTTTTCCATGGCTTCCACCACAAAACAGATGAAATCACACAGCCATGGCTGAGTTTCACTTTGAGTTGGAGATCATTTAAACTGGAAACCCAAGAGACGTGACCTTACATGGGCTGAAACCAGAAAAAAAAAAATTCACATGAAACCCCTACAAAGTAAAGCCACTGAAGTTTGGTCAACTCTACTCAAAACCCATAAGAGATAGGTCATTTAGGGGAGAAAAAAGCATTCATTAATCTGGCAGCAATGGCTGGATAGCAACATAGCACATGCCACGCTATACACAGTGACACTGGAGGAGCAACCTCTAGATTCTTGCAATCTAGACTGGACTATCCAAGGAAGTCTCCTCCATCATTATGGACTAGATCTTTAGAAATAACCAAAGCAGAGACAAACCCCCCCAAAACTCAAAAAATCCTCTCCAAGTTTTATTAAAAAAACCCAGTGCTTGTTCTGAGGATTTGATCCTGAAATGGAATCAGCAGCATAAGGGTCTTCCAGATCAGATCCCATTGCAAGATTGGTGCTGGGGCAAGACACTTCAGAAGCATTAGTCAGTGCCACAGTGGTCACCAATAAAGTCAACATTTGCCAACAGTTACCAAACTGTTTATCTAGAATACCATTTAATTCCCTCTACTTAGAATAGAGAATAATCATGGTGTCTCATAACCCACTGAATTATAGCGATTCATAAATGGTGAGTGCTCTGTCTACTTTTAACCCGCTTGCATAAGTTCAGTATAGGGTCTCTTTCTTCATGTTAATAGTGAGTCTTAGGACCAAATGTTCAACAAGCCCTCTAGCTGACTTTCACGAATGAGGGTACAAAATTAAGGGCATATACACACACACCTATGCTTTGAAGGTACAAATGTCTGCGTGGACACTTAAAGGTCTAACACTGCACACATCTAAGTGTTAGAATCTGCACCTGAAAACCTATTAGGATAGGATTTTTGACAACCAAATTTCAACACTTCTGTGTATTGGAATTATTCATGTTTGCACTTGTATCATATGCCAGATGTGTATTTGTGCGTGTAAGTTTGTAGGAATACAAATAGAACCTGGGGCTGAAATCAGACCCCCAACATAATTCAAAGCTCCACGGCATTTAGAAAGCACCACAATCCAAAACAAATGGTAATGACTAGGTCATGGAGGACAAGGATCTCGCTATTAAACTCAGAAATCTGGAATTGCCAGTTAATTATTTATTTAGTGTATTGCAGTAGTGCCTAACAGCCCCAGTGTGCTAGGTGCTATATGAATTCCAAGTGAAAAGACTTTCCCTGCTCCAAAGAGTTTACAATTAGAGCTGGTCACCAAATTCCAACTAAAAATGTTTGGTCAGAATTTTTCTGAAACGGAAACATTTTGTTCAGATTTTTTTTTATTTCACTTAAGCTCCAACAGAAATCTTACTTGCCATTAATTCTGATGAAATACTGCTGTCCTAGCAGCTCACCATTGCAGCTCCTTGACAGCCCACTAGGAGGCTATGGGGAATCTGGGCTTTGAGGGTTTGTGGCTCCAGGGCAACCTACCTGGCAAACTGCCTCAGAGTTGGGGAGCCCAGAGCTTCCAAGGTCCGCTACTCTGCTGCAGCCCCACTTTGCAGACAGCCCTGGAGCCAGGGTTCCATTCCCTTTCCCTCAGAATTTCAATATTTGGGGCTTCATTCTGAATGGGAATTAAAACATTTTTGAAATATTGAAATCCTCCGCAGAACAGAATTACCTTTCTCCACCCAATTCTATTTATATGAGCAACAACAGGTAGATCCAGACAGACAGTCATGGGAAGCACAAGGTAACAATAGTTGATTGTAGTTAGTCCTGGAGGACAGAAGTAGTCAAAGTTTTACTCTATGGCCTCAAAATATACAGAGGGCCTCTGTAACATCCACTTGAGGAGAGGATTATGAGAACATAGGGGTGTTTGGTGACATCTCTTCTGGACTCTGCTCTGATTGGAGAGATTACTAAAACTATTATTGACTTGAGTGGTGCAGGATTGCCCTGCTCAGAAGCAAGGAAAAGGAAATTTTCTTAATGATAAATGACTATAATTTATGCTTTATAATAGTGTGACACTGTAATGCCTGGTGCCGAAGTGGGATAGGGGGCAGTCCTGAGAGGTAATCAGGCGTGCATGGGTGGCCTGGGAGCCAGGAGGTCAACTGGTTCAGAGGCAGTCAAGGGCAATAGTTGGAATTCTTGCAGGGTTAGTAGCTGAAAGGTCCAGTCCAAGAGGCTGGGTCAGTGGGTTAGAAAGCAAGGTCAGGTGAGGCAGCAAGGCAGGGTCAGGCAAGATAGCAAGGCAAGGTGGTCTAGGCAGCAACCAGCAACCACTGACAGCTCAGACAGCTTCCTGTTTGGGGCCTTTAATATATAGTCCCTGTATGCAAAGAGAGCGCTGCCTGTCCATCCAATCAGGGGCCTGCAGTGTGGTTGCTGTAGGTCTGTAGACCTTTAGCACTAAGACTGTCGGTTGGGGCAACGGTTCAGTGCACTGTTATGGTGCAGCAGCTAAGGATGCTGCCTTTAGGCCTGGATTCAATACCACCATCCTGAGAGACGTATCCCAGCTCAGAGAGTGTTAGCCAGAAGCTTTGAAATAGACGAGTTCTCCTTGGATGTGAAAGTTCGGAACAGAAAAGTTAGAGCAAGTTAGAAAAATAAAACATGCAAAACTAAGTTTACCTGGCCAATATTTTTGTATTTTCTTCATTCATTATCAAATGAGCTTCTATTTTTTAAAGGTCTTTCTTCATCCCTTATTACTATTGCCTTCTGCTTCATCCTGCCATAAAAATCATAACCCCACTGTGGGTATAAAGGGGGGGAAAAATGGTTGTGATGTGACATATCTGCTATTATTTCTTCTCTGCAAATTTGACTAGGATGGAAAAAGGGTGAGGAATGATTAAGTTGCATATTGCAGGAGAGGGGAGGGAAAAACAAAACAAAACAGATAACCGCATGTCTAGAGAACAACTTCTCGACAGACTTAAGTCTCTAATTCTGGAAGTTCTCTAGTTTTAGGGCCCGTCCCTCAGCAGGTATAAGTTGGCATCACTCTCGTGAACCCCATGGAGTCATACTGAGTTACGCCAGCTGAAGATCTGGCCCCTAATGTACAAACACAGCCCATATAACATGAAAAAAGGAAGCCGATGGCTCTATGGAATCACCTATTTAGATGGTGCAAGCCCTCAGCATGCAACAACATTCTGGGCAAGTCAGCACCACTGAAATTGCTGTTCAACTGCCCAAGTGGCTGATTTCATCTTCCTTCAGTGCATTCCTTTGCCATGACACTGCACAAGTCCAGGAGGTGCAGTTACATGAGGTAATCAGCTCCCGGGGTGTTACAGGCACCTGACTGTGCTTCACAGCATGTAAGTTGCTAGGTGAGCATTTATCTCCTGATAACCACACCATAAGTCACACTTTGTATTAACAAATTGCCAACCATTCCTAACTTCCTACATGTTGCCTTAAGAAGCACAGACAGTGAGCCAGATCCTCCACTGATGTAAATCAGTGAGGTGCCACTGAAGTCAGTGGTACTATGCAAATTTACTCCAGTTGAGAATCTGACCCAGATTCAAAATTCTTTTGATGTTAACGCAATAATGTTAAGAGCAGAGACCTGACCTGCTACCATTAGTATTTAAATTTAGAGCCGTAATTGGGTTTCTCTAACAGTCAGACAGGAAGAGCAGAGCTGCTGCTTCCTAAGTGTTCAGTCTACAAGATTAGTAGTAAGGACTCTATTGGGGCTGTTAGGCACAGCCCTGAGTAAGGTGCATGCACACACCTTAGGAGGACCAGCCAGGGCCTAGGCCTCATCTCCTCTTTGTTCCCATGAATGTGGTTTATGTTTCCAAGGGTGCTAGAAGGGAACAATCTGACACCTCCTAGTACAGGGACTGCAGTTGTTCCTGGCCCATGTATGGGAGTGTAATAGGGGGCACTCACCTCTTGAGCACCTCCAAGCAGCTGGGTGTGATACTACAGTCATTTTCCCCATCACTGGAGCCCACTGCAGGCTGTCAGCGGACCTTGGTGGGTCTTCTGTGACTTGGTCCTTTGGCAAAATCCAAATGAACCCCTTCTGGGTTAGTAAGTAGTCTAATAAACGAACAATCCCATTGCCCTCACTAGGGTCTTCAGCCCAAGTCTGGGCCCTTTAATTCAGCCCTTTATTTAGGGTCTCAAATAAGCCAGGTCTCTTTCTTGACGTTTTTGCCACTGTGGCCAGGAGGGAAACCCAGGCCCACCCACTACTCCAAGTTTCAACCTAGGGACCCTATAAACAGCAGCTACATCCTGCCCAAATTAAGTTCATTGCTGCTTCTTCCCTAGGCCTCTTCCTATCTGGCCTCTTTTAGCCACACCCCTACTTCAGGGATAAAGGTCTTAGATTCTATCTCTCCCTGCAAATCCAGCTTAAACAAATGCAGCCAGAAACAAACTCCGGTTATCCCTCAGGCACCTTTGGCCAAAGCAGAGCACCCTTCCTAGCTCCTCTGATCCCAGTCAGAAAGTGAGCGGCTAATGTCCTGTGCCGACTTATCTGAGCCTGCTTGGTTTTGATTGGCAGCTTCTATAAGACCTCTCTAGGCAGGTCTGGAGGACCTACCTTCGAGGCTTCTTTTCTGAAGCAAGGCCCAGGGCCTTCTTTAGGGAGCCACAAACTCCAGGTACATCCTGTCACAGGGAAATAGAGCTGGTTGGAAACAGTGGGATTTTCCCCTGTAGAAAATGTCAATGAAAAAAAAAGTATGTACTTTCATCAAAATTTAAGGCAGAAAATTTAGATTTTTCATCAAAAATCTGAAAACCAAATGCTGTCAAATTTTTGGCCAAATATTCAGGTATCTGGTTTACTGATAAAAAAAAAACCCAAGTTTTAGAGAAAAGCAGACACTAAGGGAATTTTAGTATGGTCAAAAGCCTAATTTTCTGTTCAAAAAAATTTCAAAAGAAAGTTTTGATGTGCCCCACAGGAGGCACAAAGGGAAAGGAAAGTTCCTTGTATCATCACTTCCTCTCATACACACATAAGAACCAGACACAGACACAGTCTGGCCATAAATTTAGAACCAGGCCCAAATCAAAACTCTGGAAAAATTTGGATCCAGATCTAACTCTGAACTTTGCAGTTGTTCCCTGTCTCTGCAGTGTGTTGAACCAAAAAACTCTTTATCTGAGCCCTCCCAAACTTTGAGAAACTTTTGGATCAGCCTCGGCCCATCTCATCTCTAATTAAAATGTTGTTTTCCCTACAGCAAATGGCAAGAGAAAATGCTTCTCATTTTCTTTTGAAAATATTAAAAGCCAGCTGGTTGATCAACAGACTCCAACTGGCAGCATTTGTGCTGAGTCATTTAGACGACCTGGAAAAAAGAAAGAAGTGGGAATTTGCTTCTCTTAGGAATACAAAATCTCCCTGATCCAGAGGCTTGTCACAGCACTGAATATGTTGAGCCCTGTCAAGGTTCCTCCCCCACTCTGAACTCTAGGGTACAGATGTGGGGACCTGCATGAAAAACCTCCTAAGCTTATCTTTACCAGCTTAGGTCAAAACTTCCCCAAGGTACAAAATATTACACCCGTTATCCTTGGAATGGCCGCTACCACCACCAAACTAATACTGGTTACTGGGGAAGAGCTGTTTGGACGCGTCTTTCCCCCCAAAATACTTCCCCAAAACCTTGCACCCCACTTCCTGGACAAGGTTTGGTAAAAAGCCTCACCAATTTGCCTAGGTGACTACAGACCCAGACCCTTGGATCTGAAGAACAATGAACAATCCTCCCAACACTTGCACCCCCCCTTTCCTGGGAAATGTTGGATAAAAAGCCTCACCAATTTGCATAGGTGACCACAGACCCAAACCCTTGGATCTGAGAACAATGAAAAAGCATTCAGTGTTTTACAAGAAGACTTTTAATAAAAATAGCAGTAAATAGAAATAAAGAAATCCCCCCGTAAAATCAGGATGGTAGATATCTTACAGGGTAATTAGATTCAAAACATAGAGAACCCCTCTAGGCAAAACCTTAAGTTACAAAAAAGATGCACAGACAGAAATAGTTATTCTATTCAGCACAATTCTTTTCTCAGCCATTTAAAGAAATCATAATCAACACATACCTAGCTAGATTACTTACTAAAAGTTCTAAGACTCCATTCCTGTTCTGTCCCTGGCAAGAGCAGCACCCAGACAGACACAGACCCTTTGTTCCTCTCCCTCGTCCCAGCTTTTGAAAGTATCTTGTCTCCTCATTGGTCATTTTGGTCAGGTGCCAGCGAGGTTACCTTTAGCTTCTTAACCCTTTACAGGTGAGAGGAGCTTTCCCCTGGCCAGGAGGGATTTCAAAGGGGTTTACCCTTCCCTTTATATTTATGACACGCCCCCCAAATCTCAGCTAGGGTGAAACACTGGCTGGGATTTCTTCCTGGAGCTCTAGGAAAACAGAGTTAATAAGACACATGCATCTCTAAATATACTACCAAGTACATAAAGACTAACAATATTTTCCACATCTCAAGGACGATTTTAACCAGTTGATTCTGGGAAACTTTCACAGGAGAGTGCATCAGCCACTTTGTTAGAAGCTCCTGAGATGTGTTGGATGTCGAAATCAAAATCTTGGAGAGCTAAACTCCACCGAAGAAGTTTTTTGTTAGTTTCCTTGACGGTGTGAAGCCACTTCAGTGCAACATGGTCGGTTTGCAGGTGGAAACGCCGTCCCCAAACATATGGGCGTAGCTTTTCCAGAGCGTAGACAATGGCGTAACATTCTTTTTCAGTGACTGACCAGTTGCTTTCCCTCTCAGACAGTTTTTTGCTGAGAAACACTACAGGGTGGAATTCTTGATCAGGTCCTTTCTGCATTAAAACTGCTCCCACACCACGCTCGGATGCATCTGTGGTTATTAGGAACGGTTTGTCAAAGTCTGGGGCCCTTAGTACAGGGTCAGACATGAGTGTCGCTTTAAGCTTGTTAAAGGCCTTCTGACACTTTCCGGTCCACTGAACAGCATTTGGCTGTTTCTTTTTGGTTAGGTCTGTCAGTGGGGCAGCGATTTGGCTGTAGTGCGGTACAAATCGTCTGTAATAACCGGCCAAGCCTAAGAAGGATTGAACCTGTTTCTTTGACTTTGGGACAGGCCACTTTTGGATAGCATCCACTTTGGCCTGTAGGGGGCTGATAGTTCCTTGACCCACCTGGTGTCCAAGGTAAGTCACTCTGTTTAGGCCTATTTGACACTTCTTAGCCTTAACAGTTAGTCCTGCCTCCCTTATGCGCTCAAGGACTTTTTGTAGATGTTCCAGGTGGTCTGCCCAGGAATCCGAAAATATGGCCACATCGTCAAGGTAGGCGACTGCATATTCTCCTAATCCCGCTAGGAGACCATCTACAAGTCTTTGGAAAGTGGCGGGTGCATTTCGCAGCCCGAAAGGGAGTACATTAAATTCATACAGCCCGAGATGTGTGATGAAGGCTGACCTTTCCTTGGCAGATTCATCTAGCGGTACCTGCCAGTACCCCTTGGTTAAGTCCAAGGTAGAGATGAACTGGGCCCGTCCCAGTTTCTCTAATAGTTCATCTGTGCGTGGCATTGGATAGTTGTCTGGGCGAGTTACAGCATTTAGCTTACGGTAGTCCACGCAAAAACGTATTTCCCCATCTGGTTTGGGAACTAGAACCACTGGAGATGCCCATGCACTTTCAGAGGGGCGGATTACCCCCATCTGTAACATATCCTGGATCTCCCGTTCTATAGCAGTTTTAGCTTGAGGAGACACCCGGTAAGGTTGAACCCTAATTGGGTGAGCATTACCTGTGTCAATGGAGTGGTATGCCCGTTCAGTCAGTCCTGGGGTGGCCGAGAACGTTGGCGCGTAGCTAGTGCACAGCTCCGGGATCTGCTGTCGCTGCATATGCCCAAGGGTCATGGAGAGGTTCACCTCTTCCACACCACCAGCACATTTCCCTTCGTAGTAAACACCTTCAGGCCACTCAGCGTCGTCTCCTCCCTGGGCTGTAAACTGACAAACCTTTAATTCTCTGGAATAAAAGGGCTTTAGAGAATTAATATGGTACACCTTAGGCTTTCGGTTGGAGGTGGGGAATGCTATGAGATAATTAACAGCTCCCAGGCGCTCCTGGACCGTGAATGGCCCTTCCCACGATGCTTCCATTTTATGGGCCTGGAGCGCCCTTAAGACCATGACCTGGTCTCCTACTTTGAAGGAACGCTCTCTGGCATGTTTATCATACCAGGCTTTTTGTTCTTTTTGAGCATCCTGTAAGTTTTCTCTAGCAAGGGCTAAAGAGGTTCGGAGGGTGTTTTGTAGGTTGGTTACAAAGTCCAGAATGTTAGTTCCTGGAGAAGGTGTAAATCCCTCCCATTGCTGCTTCACCAACTGCAATGGCCCCTTAACCTCACGGCCATATACAAGTTCAAATGGGGAAAACCCTAAACTGGGATGTGGTACAGCTCTGTAGGCAAAGAGCAACTGCTGCAACACTAGGTCCCAATCATTGGAGTGCTCATTTACAAATTTACGTATCATGGCCCCCAAAGTTCCATTAAACTTCTCCACCATGCCATTTGTTTGATGGTGGTAAGGAGTGGCAACCAAGTGATTTACCCCATGAGCTTCCCAAAGGTTTTTCATAGTTCCTGCCAGGAAATTAGTCCCTGCATCGGTGAGGATGTCGGAGGGCCAACCTACCCTGGCAAAAATGTCTGCTAGTGCCTGGCACACACTTTTAGCCCTGGTGTTGCTTAGAGCTACTGCTTCTGGCCATCGGGTGGCAAAATCCATGAAAGTCAGTATGTACTGCTTTCCTCTGGGTGTCTTTTTCGGAAAAGGACCCAGAATATCCACAGCTACTCGCTGAAATGGAACTTCAATGATGGGGAGGGGTTGTAGAGGGGCTTTGACCTGGTCTTGGGGTTTTCCCACTCTTTGGCACACCTCACAAGACTGGACATAGGTAGAAACATCCTTGCCCATTCCCTCCCAGTGGAATGACCCCCCCAAACGGTCTTTGGTCCTGTTCACCCCAGCATGGCCACTAGGGTGATCATGGGCTAAGCTCAAGAGCTTGGCCCGGTATTTAGTTGGAACTACCAACTGTCTCTGAGGATGCCAGTCTTCCTGGTGTCCACCAGAAAGAGTTTCCTTGTATAAAAGTCCTCTTTCTATAACAAACCTGGATCGATTAGAAGAGCTGAGAGGCGGTGGGTTGCTCCGTGCCGCCGTCCAAGCTCTCTGGAGGCTTTCATCTGCTTCCTGTTCGGTCTGGAACTGTTCCCTTGATGCTGGAGACATCAGTTCCTCATGGGATTGTGGACCTAGGCTTGGTCCCTCTGGAAGCGATATAGGGGATGGAGCTGTTTCTGTTGACTGTGAACCGCTCTCCGCTGGTGCACTATGGGGGGATTCAGGCTCCGGCTGAGCCTCTTGGGTCGGGTTATCGGCTGCTGCCAGTTCAGGTTCGGTGGGGCCCTCTGTTGTTGAGGTTGCAAGTACTGGATTCAGTGCTGACACGGGGTCTGGTGTTGGTTGTTCGGCTGGTTCCGGTTCTGGGACTGGTTCCGTCTGGGTCTCTGGGACTGGATCCACTACTGCTGTTGCAGACATTGGCCTGGGGTCCAGGTCCATCACCTCTGACTGGGTCCTGATAGAAGTTTCCGGAACAGAGCTAGGCCTCACGGCTTGTTTAGCCTGGCTGCGGGTGACCATTCCCACCCTCTTGGCCTGCTTCACATGATTGGCCAAGTCTTCCCCCAACAGCATGGGGATGGGATAATCATCATAGACTGCAAAAGTCCACATTCCTGACCAGCCCTTGTACTGGACAGGCAACTTGGCTGTAGGCAAATTGAAAGAGTTGGACTTGAAGGGTTGAATCGTCACTTGGATCTCTGGGTTGATTAAATTGGGGTCCACTAAGGAAGCATGGATAGCTGACACTTGTGCTCCGGTGTCCCTCCACGCGGTGACCTTCTTCCCGCCCACACTCACAGTTTCCCTCCGCTCCAAGGGTATCTGGGAGGTATCTGGGCCTGTGGACCTCTGGTGTGATTCCGGTGCAATGAACTGTAATCTGTTGGGGTTCTTGGGGCAGTTGGCCTTTACATGCCCCAGCTCGTTACACTTAAAACATCGTCCAGCTGACGGGTCACTGGGGCGAGGAGGGTTGCTGGAGAACGGGGTGGTGGGACGATAAGGGGTCTGGAGGGTTCTTTGGGAGGTAGGTGGGGCTTTGGGCGGCCCCCGGTAATAGGGTGTGGTCTGGGGTGGTCCCTTCTGGTCTCCGCTCCAACTGCGACCAGTTTTCTTCTTCTCTGCCACCTCCACCCATCTGGCTCCAATCTCTCCTGCCTCGATTACAGTTTTGGGCTTCCCGTCTAGGATGTATCTTTCTATTTCCTCAGGAACACCCTCTAAGAATTGTTCCATTTGCATTAGGAAGGGCAAATTTACTGGAGATTCAACACTTGCTCCTGATATCCAGGCATCCCAATGTTTCACAATGTGGTAGGCATGTCGGGTAAATGACATGTCTGGTTTCCACCTTAGGGCTCTGAACCTCCGACGAGACTGCTCGGGCGTTATCCCCATTCTGACTCTCGCCTTGGATTTAAACAGTTCATACTTGTTCATGTGTTCTTTAGGCATTTCAGCTGCCACCTCAGCTAAGGGTCCACTGAGCTGCGGCCTCAGCTCTACCATGTATTGGTCAGTAGAGATGTTGTACCCAAGGCAGGCCCTTTCAAAGTTTTCTAAGAAGGCCTCAGTATCATCACCTGCCTTGTAGGTGGGGAACTTTCTGGGATGGGAAGTGGTACCTGGAGAAGGATTGCTAGGGTTTGTTGGTATATTCTGCTGGGCCTTTATCCTCTCCACCTCCTCCACATGCTTCCTCTCTTTTTCCTTCTCCTCCTCCACATGCTTCCTCTCTTTTTCCTTCTCCTCCTCCACATGCTTCCTTGCCTCCATTTCCCTCTTGTGGGCAGCCTCCTGTACCTCCTTCTCCAGCCGCATGAGTTCTATCTGTCTTTTATGTTCCCTTTGTCTTTCCTCAGCCTGAAATTTGGCTAATTCCAGCTGTAGTTGAGCTGAGGATTTGGTCATTCTAACCTCTCTGTTTTTAACTAACTTTACACCTGAGGTTTAGAAATAAACAAACAAAACTTGGCTGTAAAATTTTGCTGTGCTGCAATAGAATACCTATTCTCTGATAGTGATTGTCAGCCTACAGAAAAAGACAATTCCCTTGTCTCTGCTCTGGGCCCAAATTAAAGCAAAAAACCTCCAACTACTTGGAAACCTGCTTACCCAGCCCAAAGAAAAAGCAAATGGGTAGAACACACACCCCCGATTTACTTTTAGGAAGAAAAGAAAAAAAAACCTCTGGATTGGAAGATTTCCCTGCAGGAGTTAAGTACCCTGCCTCCAGGCAAAAAAACCCTGCAATTCACAAGATAATCCCCTTTTGTCTCTGCTTGGCCACAAAGCAGAGAGAAACCAAGCTGCTTTCAGTTTCAAAGCTGCTTTCTGGACTTTCTTTCCAAAGAAAAAAAAATTTCCTTTTTAAAATCTGTATTTCTAGTTCAAAAAATCTCAACTGGCTCTCAGATGATTTCAGGTTAATCCCACCACTGTGCCACCATGTCAAGGTTCCTCCCCCACTCTGAACTCTAGGGTACAGATGTGGGGACCTGCATGAAAAACCTCCTAAGCTTATCTTTACCAGCTTAGGTCAAAACTTCCCCAAGGTACAAAATATTACACCCGTTATCCTTGGAATGGCCGCTACCACCACCAAACTAATACTGGTTACTGGGGAAGAGCTGTTTGGACGCGTCTTTCCCCCCAAAATACTTCCCCAAAACCTTGCACCCCACTTCCTGGACAAGGTTTGGTAAAAAGCCTCACCAATTTGCCTAGGTGACTACAGACCCAGACCCTTGGATCTGAAGAACAATGAACAATCCTCCCAACACTTGCACCCCCCCTTTCCTGGGAAATGTTGGATAAAAAGCCTCACCAATTTGCATAGGTGACCACAGACCCAAACCCTTGGATCTGAGAACAATGAAAAAGCATTCAGTGTTTTACAAGAAGACTTTTAATAAAAATAGCAGTAAATAGAAATAAAGAAATCCCCCCTGTAAAATCAGGATGGTAGATATCTTACAGGGTAATTAGATTCAAAACATAGAGAACCCCTCTAGGCAAAACCTTAAGTTACAAAAAAGATGCACAGACAGAAATAGTTATTCTATTCAGCACAATTCTTTTCTCAGCCATTTAAAGAAATCATAATCAACACATACCTAGCTAGATTACTTACTAAAAGTTCTAAGACTCCATTCCTGTTCTGTCCCTGGCAAGAGCAGCACCCAGACAGACACAGACCCTTTGTTCCTCTCCCTCGTCCCAGCTTTTGAAAGTATCTTGTCTCCTCATTGGTCATTTTGGTCAGGTGCCAGCGAGGTTACCTTTAGCTTCTTAACCCTTTACAGGTGAGAGGAGCTTTCCCCTGGCCAGGAGGGATTTCAAAGGGGTTTACCCTTCCCTTTATATTTATGACAAGCCCAATCTGTCACTATTTGCTCACTTAATATGCTGCAGTCTTTTCAACAGTGAGAGCCCAAATGAGAATCTGAGTTTCAATATCCCTGAACTTAGAGGGCATTTGAAATTGAAACCTAGATTTGGATCAGAATTTTGTAAATGGATCTTTGCTTTATGAGGCCAGATTCTGGTCACTTTACTCCTGTTGAGTAGTAGTTTACTCCATAAGTAGTTTCATTGATTTCAGTGGGACTACTCTCAGAGGAAACTGGTATTCCACATGAGTAAGTGTTCCTGAATCTACCTCCTAGTGAGCAGAAACAAAACCTCAGTATGAACACCCTATATACCAGGAGTGGGGAGCCATTATCCCACATCCAAACAACCCTGAACTCCAAAGGAGAAGGAAGACAGTGAGCAGATGCAACGTCTAGCAGCTAGAAAGTGGGCAAAGACTAGCTGGATGGAAGAGGTCTTTCTTGCTTGGCATCTAGACGAGGCATCACTCAGCACAAAGTGATATTGTTTGGTCAGAGGGGCGAGAGTGCCAGTCTCGAAAGCTGGAAAAATATGCCCCTCTGGCTGACACCTTGAGAGCTAGAACCTACGAGGTTCAAACTCATGTGCTGTTCATCAAAGCCCTGGGCACATGGGGCCCCAGTAACGAGCAAATGTTGAGAGAATGTGGAATTGGTCAACACTATGCTCAGCTGATCTGGGAGCTCATGGTGTTGGACGCCATCAGGTGGTCAAGGGACATCCATCTAGAACACATCACTGGACATTGGCAATACCAGGAGAGATGAGCTAGAGTGCTGATAAGAAGCAAAGTCAGGAAAGTAATTGAAATACTTCCCTGATGGATTGTATTTTCTAAGGGACGAATTACTCTGCCCCTCAGTATTTGAGGGATTAATCTTCACTCATTGCTATATTTGCTTTCAACAACTGTGTAACTTTTCATGAGTTATTTACCCAAATATTTGGATGCTAACATCTAAAACTGTATCGTTAAATTTATTCACCTAAATTTGAGTTATTACAGATTATGTACTATATGTATTTTATGATGTTTAAACCAACCTTTGTACTTTTGGATAATCTAACCACTATACCCAGATTTTAAAATGTTATTAAAACTAGTGTCTGTACATCTGAAATGTGGCATTTCTGCCAATAGACATGGGCAGTGGGTATCATAGGCTGGGGGAGGCTCAGCCTCCCCAAACAGCCAGATGTGGCCCTGCCCATGCTCCACCACCAGGCCCACTCTGCAGCTTCCTTGGTGTGGCGGCCCCAGCGCCCACCCTCTCGGTGCTCAGGGGCTGGGGCCACACCCCCCGTGCTCCTGGCACTCTGAGGCACAAGCCTGGGGCAGGGGCTCACAGCTCTGTATGGGGGGGAGGGGGGACTCTGAGCTCTGGCGGAAGGAGGCAGAAGGGGCGGCACTGGGGGTTTGCCTCCCCCAGCTGGCAGTTCACGTGCCGCCCATGCCAATAGATTTGGGCAAATAATTCCTTCTGCTCCTGTATCCCCAATCATCTTATCTCAGAGGGGTTTGTCATGCTAGGTTGGAAACTGGTAATCTGAATTATGTACACTGTGAACCAAAAGAACAAATAATTAACAGTGGCCTAAAGCCTGATGTCCTTACTCAAGCAAAACTCAGTTGGTAGCAGCTTTTCCTGAGTAAAGACTAAATAAAAGCTGAGTAAAAACATCAGGATTTCACCCCATAATAACTAACTGAGACTTGGTATAAAATAAGAAAATGTTCAAGTTGATGGGAAATGATTTAAAAAAATCAAAACAAAATGAAATCTATCAAGTTCACTTACAACATACTTTAAGTATAAACATCTTCATAAACTAAACTAGCTCTTGTCATCTCAGCCCAATGGACAGACCACCACTTCATCTCTTCAATAACTTTTTGCTGTTTTCTCCAAGCTAGTAATGCATTAGATTGAGAGATGACCACGTGCTTGCATTGCTGTATTTCAGTGGGCATCCTAAACTCAGAAATGAAATAAAGATCACCACAGTGTTTATTTTCGTCTCACTGTGGGGAACTTATCTCCCTGAAATCCTCCATTATTGCTCTGCATGACAGGACATGACAGCACAAGTAACTTTTACAACAATGCAATTATTTTACCAAAACCCCATTAAACTGTCATGTAACTATTCTATGTTTACAAAATAAAGATTAATTAGTTACAAATCACAATGCCTGTACAAGATACTGGCTATTAAATCATTGAGAGGAGAGGGGGAACTAGTCTCAGAATTATGTAGTTTTCAAAAGAGTTTTGTTGCAAAGAATTAACTTTCAAACTAAACTTTATTAAATTTAGTGCTTGAATACTTTTCCCTTTGGAAAAGACCCATTCTTCATGAAAGCTAGAAGACGCCTTTCATGGGATTCATTCCCAAATCAAATTCAGTGGAGTAGCTGGGGTAGTGTGTTCAGACGCATATGTCCAATTAAATGCGAACATGCTCTTATACGAAAACTCCAATTCAATTACCTCCCTAGTACAGAACTTGCAGAGAGGCAGATGTGATCTTTATTCCAGCAGGTTTGCTGAGCAAACATGAGAGAAAGAATGTGGGAGAAATGTATGTAAAAGCAAATACTTCATACCTTATAAAATCCCCATTGGCTGATTACAAAAATCTCTTGGAAATGCCAATTAGTCAGGCTTCTCTTTGTCCTTTTTAATTTTTCTACCCATGTTAAACCAGTATCTCAGACAAATTAATGGCTCTCCAAACTCTAGGTCAAATACAGAGGCAAGGGGAGGTAGGATGAAAGGCTGTGTTTAATTTTGCACCATGATCTAACTATGGACTAGCAGAGAGGGAAATAATTTAGCTTGATTAAATGTTACAGTGCTTTGAAAGGAAAATTGGCTTTCAATCACAGAAATATCAAGGCATCCTCTAACCAAAAACCATTACCACTGCTGGTTGCAAACTCATGACAATTTTTTTCTAGAGGCATTTCATTTTTAATTCCTTATTCACTAGAAGTCTTATCGCCTCTTAGATAACAGCCCACAAAATGCTGAAATACTTCAAGGCTGAATTACTAACCAACTACTCCCCATATGCCATAAATAGGATCTGTGCAAAACAAGGTTCTCCTGTCCAGAAGTTTCTGCTTGTTTGAACCTTTTCCAGCAGGTGCAGGATCTCTGACCTTGGAAAGTGGTGAGGGTGGGAAGCCTGCTTGAATGCTGTGTATCGTTTTGAGCTCATTTATGCAACAAAAGATGTGTTGGAGCAACTGCAGAAAACAAAATGTTGCTGCACAAACAGCCTCAATAAAGCGAAAACATTCTGGTTGGCCAGACTAAAATAAAAGGCCATCATTTTCACAAGAGGACATGGAAGGACAGATTCTCAGCTGGTGTTAATGGGTGTAGCTCCATGATTTCAGTGGCACTTTCCTGATTTATGCCAGAATCTGGCCCATCGCTTAAATCTTTTTTAAAAAAAGAGAAGAAAAAAAAAGCCTCTTCTCCTTTTCAAACGTACAATGTAGTGGGGAGAGAAAAATACCATTTGATACCACAGCAGACTGGCATTTTTTTTTTTCCCAAATGCGAAAAGTAACACACTCAAAACTCTCCTCGCCCTCCCCTCAGGCCTCATCATATTCTTGATAAATACACTGATCAGCCCGAACTTGTAAAAAACACCCTCAGGAAGGTATGCTTGTGTGGTCATGTTTTGATAGGTACACTTTAAAAGGAAGTGTAAACATGTGGAATCACGTAGTGCTTACAAGAGAGATTAGATTAGATTGAACTGTTTCCTAGTAATATCCTGGATGTACCAAAGAGATGTATGAGAAAAGTTTTAGAGAAACTATAGAGAAACAGGATTTGTATATGCTTACCTCAATTGTTATATTAACACGCTGCATCTATATAACTCTCCTGTTGTCCAAGAATCTCAAAGCACTTTGCAAGCATTAATGGCAGAGATCATGGACCACCTATGCAGAGCCATAAAGAGAAGAAAGACATCCCCTACATCCCATAGGAGCTTCCTCATATTGTCCCTCTGTGCCTGCAGTGGACACTGTACTCAAGGTACATCCCCTGCAACATAGGTGGGTGGAACTGGGCAGAGAGGGGTTAGGGCTGGGTGAAACCTTTGGCTTCACCTCATGGCGCACCCACCAGCAAAGCTGAACCAGTGTAGGGTGGCGATCAGCTACTGGTCAGGGCTAGTAGCACGGGAGCAAGATGGGAGCAGAGAGGGAATGGTGTATCTCTGAACAATTCCTTCCCTGGGTTCCCGATTCCCAGTCCTGTGCTATCCCAGTGCAATCACTGTTTAGATGGCTTTCAAACAGCCAAGCACACATTTCATCATTGCCCCATGATTAGCAACAGACGCATTAGTACAGCAATAATGTTTCATAGGTGTCCTTTCCAAACAAAAGCCATCTACAGAGCATAAGGGATTAAACCTCCCAAAAGTCTGTGTGTGATAAGTATTATGACCTCCTATTTGACAGGTAAAGAAAAGACAGAGATGACGACTCACCTAGAAGTGGCTATTCTGCTTTGCACCAGTGGGGTGATGCAGAAATAAAGCATGGTTGGCATCATTCTGCTCCAATTCTCTTCCTTGCTGCAGTTCCCACTAGCAGGGTCAGGATTTTGCCCTGAGACATCTTTCTATTCTCAGATTCTAGAAATCATGTTTCCTGGACTATTTATGGTATAATAATCTCTGTTCCTTCCCTGAACCTCCCCTACATAGCATACCAATACTGAATGGGACTAGGCAACTAGCCTGGAAAGGAATCTAAATCCACACAAACCTACCATGTTCTTTTGCCAGCATCCAACCTTAATTTTTGCTGGATATTCTGTAGTTTTACCACATCTGCCTCTGCAAACTATTACTCACATACTTAACTTTCCTCTCCCGAGTACAGTCGAGCATGTGTGTAAGTGTTCAAATGCCCATGACCTACCTTTCTATGCATTTGTCATCACTGAGTACCTTGAAATGTATTTTTTTTCCAATAAAGTACTTTGCAAAATGGAGATACAGCCATTTCTACCAATTCTGAGCAAATGATTATATACTGCACAAAATCAAGTGCCAATAAATGCCTACTCATTTATATTTTTATATCCATGCCTACACATTGACTTGTATGCTCAGTGTAAAGTTATTTACACATGGGTCTGACTGGCAATTTTCAACACTCAGGGCCCTATGTCACTGATTTATACCTAATGCAGTCTCACTATGTCTAACATTGGACTATGTTTGGATGTCTACTAGCATTTTGTGTGCAGATAATATCTAAATAGGCACCAATGTTTGCACTGCAGTACTCCAGCTATCGCACAATGCTCCTTAAAAGGTCTTCATTCCTGATTTTCCCAGACTGATTAATATTCAGGATCTAATGAAAGAACAACAGTTGCTTCTCTTCTAATTTTATTGACTAACAGGCCTCCAAGCCACATGGCAGAATGAAAATGATACTAGTATCATTCCCGTTTGCTTTTCAGTGCCTATAGATTTTTACTGATGCTCTATTTTACAATGCTCCAATCCTACAAACTGCTTAATGAGGGCAGAGCCCAACACTCCCACTCACTGAAACTCATGGGGCTCCACACAGGTGCGAGGGTCTGTCTGGCCAGAGAAGTTTGCTAGATCAGAACTATATATTACTATATGTCAGAACTATATATTACTACAGTCTATATATTACTGGTGGTCTGAGACTTCTGAAATTCTGATGCTCTGCTCCTTTGTATTTCAACTTCTACTAGTTGTGACAGTGCGTGACTCATCTTAGCTCATGTTTAAGATGTCATTTCCCGTCATTCACCGAGTATGCAACCACAAAAAGGAGCAAGAACCCACCTATTTCTGATCTCACATTTGTGTTTATTTTGAAACAATCAGTCATGGTAACATCTGTTTGGACACAATCCCGATTTTTAATACATAAAGTTTGGTTAAATATGTTCTGTATAAATCCATGCTTTTCTGTACCACTACAAAGGCCAGTAGAGGCCGATGAATGCATTTTGCAAAACAACAACATTTTAGGATAAGCCTACCTTGGAACTCCAGTAATTTGCCAGTAAATGTAGTTTGTGAATGGCCTTCATATTAGATGGCTGAGAAATCAACTTTATCTCTGGGCTTGAAGTCAACCAGTGGGCAGGATTCCAAGTGAAAAAACCCCAAACCTCTTCCTCCATATCTGTAATGTTTCTTAACAAGGATTGCATTCTTTGATGAAAACGTTTTTGCGGGAGTATTGTGGTCATTGAGTTATTCCTTTTCTGGACTCTTGGTAATTCTTCTGCATCCTTGCTACAATGTTGATTCATATTTTAAGGCCAGAAGAGACCATTCTGATCACCTAATCTGGCCTTCTGTACAACACAGGCCACAGAATTTCACCCACTGCATCAACCCCAAAAAACTGGTGGTTGAGCTACATCATCTCTTTTAGAAAGACTTCCCATCTTGACTTTGTCTCCAAGTGATGGGAAATTTACCACATCCTTGGTAATCTGTTCCAATGGCTAATTACCCTCACAGGTAAAAAATTAGGCCTGATTTCCAGTTTGATTTTTTCTGACTTCAGCTCTGGGATTTTCTTACGCCTTGGCTGCTAGACTAAAAATCCCTCTAGTACCAAGTGGATTCACCTCATGTGTTTATTTCTAAATGGAGCAAGTGGCCTCTCAACCTTCTCGCTGATAAGCTAAATAGACTAAGCTCCTTACATCTCTCTTTGTAAGGTGTGCTTTTCAGACCAAAAAAAAAAAAAAAAAAAATCACTCACGTAACTCTTCTCCAAAGCCTATCCAGTTTTTCAGCATCCTTTGGGAAGGATGGACACCAGAACTGGACACAGGATTCCAGCAGTTATCACTGGTTAGAGTAGCACCTCTCCACTGCTGCTCAACATTTCAGTATTTATACATCTAAGGATTATGTTGGCCCTTTTAGCCACAGTATCACGCTGAGAACTCATGTTCCTTTAGTTATCTACCATGATCTCTAAATCCTTTTCAGAGTTGCAGTTCTCTAGAATGCTGTCCTTCATCCTTTACGTTTGGCCTATGCTCTTTATTCCTAGCTACAAGATCTTCCATTTGCTTCATTAAGATACATGTTGTTTGACTGTGCCCTGCTTACTGATCAATCCAAATAACTCCATATCAGGGACCTCTCCTTCTTATTTACCACCCCACCGATTGTTGCGTCATCTGGAAACTTTATTAGCAGCAACTTTATATTTTCTTCCATATAAATCAAAGTTAATAGCTACTATATTCTTTACCTTTATTGCTTTCCTTATCTCTTTGAATACTTCTTGATGCAAAATACATCCTGTTCAAGGAGCATTCATATAGCCCGTATTAATCAGCTATGCAAGCTGCCATTGCCATAGTGACATGAGTATTTTAAGCCTATTTTAGAGGACATAGGCACAGATTTGCTGAAAGAATAGCACTTAAAGTGTTCCATAAATTATTGGCTATGTCTAGTCCTGGAAATTTTCCTTTCATCTTGTGAAATACTATACTTGCTATGTTATCAAATAAAGGAAAGACTTATTTTGAGTTACTAGCGCTATGTCTTTAAGATCTCATTGCAAGTCTCTTCCCATCTCATCCACATACAATAGTTTGTATTGTACTGAGTAGTAATTTGTCCTTGATTTGCTGCTGAACAATCCTTGCCAGCCATTTTACCCTCTTAGCCACCATTTCCCCGAGCAGTCCTCACTCTTCCGAATGTCTTTCCATTAGATGAGCCTGTTGAGTAAAATGGTAGTGTGACTATTGAGAGCAGTGATGGACAAATCTCAAAACGTGTGGACAAGTTTAATTGGCTTCTGACAGGCCACCAACATTTGGGATACTTATCAAAAGCATCCCAAACACTTGAGTCTGCAAAACTGGGAGATGTGCTCAGAGCTTTTGATGGACTGTATAAGCTCCACACTTGAGAGCCAAGGGTTAATGAGCAACTCTGTACACCTGCTGGGCATGCTCACAATGGAGGCAAGGCTCAAAAGGGTGTGGCACAGGTCAGTCAGTGTGGACAAAGTGAGGGAGCAGTCCTATGCTGTTACCTTGTGCAGAGAGGCCATCGGAGCTCTGCACTTACTGGACCAGACCTTGCTGCCAAGCCGCCCAAGGTCCCCATGGAGATGAGGAATGGTGGGCCACAACTGATGGAGAAGAGCCTCTGGATCACTTGTGAGTCCATAAGCAGACTTTGCTGTGGCTTTTAAGGGGCAGAGGCGGTGATAGAATGTGACCTAAAGAGCAGACTTGGGGTGCATCTGCCCCAGGCGGTATATCTGACCTACCAAACACAGGGCCCTGGGTTGGACCTTGGTGGAGCAGAGAGGGCCTGAGTTCTCCTACTGTCAGCCCCATTGCATGACACTACTGGGCTCAGATGCCAAACCCCCATGATAGGGTCCCCTTCAGGACCCTGTCATGCCATCTGTAATGCTAGAATCATGGTGTGCTAGGGGCAGGCCTGGTGCAGCAAGGCAGGTACTTCACAGGAGTCCAAGTGTGACCAGAGAAAAACCCTGTCTTGGGTTTCAGCTTCTTAGTGACAACACAAGCACAAAGGACTCTGCATCTGCTACACACGCCTTGTGTTACAAATACAAGCCATCCACTCACACCAGACAGTATAGATGGAGGCTTCTTGAAGCAGAAGAGCAGCTCTATGTCCTGGCCTTTCTACAGCAACCTATCCTGTCTCTCCTCCCACCACTATCATAGCCCAACTGCTATTTAAGGCTTGGAAGCTAACTAGGCTCAACTGCATCTGCTCACCTCAAGTCAGAAAAGTTCTCCCAGCTGGGACACTGAAAACCCATACTGGGATTTCCTCTCCCCCTCCCCAGAGCATATGCTCATCTCCAGCTCAGTGGGGCCTCCCCCTTTTGGGTACAGTATGGCAGGGTGCATACCAGCCGCAGGGTCCCCTCAGCACACATATTGTCCATCACACACAGGTTGGGACCTTACCAGGGCTTTGATATCAGCAGCAACAAGATGTATCACTTTTATGGGAAATATTAAGGGGCCTGATGAGAGGAGTCTGGTTTCAGGCTATAAAAATAGTGACTGCCCAGTGTTTAGACTTAAGAAGGGAAATTACTGTCAGTGTTTAGAAGACCACCACACACGCAAATAAAAAACAGGAAAACAGGCACTGCTGTTCTCTGATAGCAGCCCAGGGGAAACTGAATAATCTGGCAGTTGAGAAAACAAGGCAGTTGTTTAGACATAACACTCAAGCTTATTAAGAACCATAATACAAATGGCAGATACAGTTCACATCGTGCAGCATCTCAGTCAATTATAGCAGCACTGAATGGACTAAGCTGTGGGCGACACCCTGACAGAGACCCCAGATGTTTCAAACAGCTTGAGGTCTTTTTAGGAGATTCTATATGGTTATCACTGGCACATAGGCTGAGCAAGATGTATATTTGGGAGCCTATAAGGCTACCATGTCAAGAGATGGGAGCCAATCTGCAGTTAGATAGATTAGACTCCGTGTGAGGAGGGAGCTGGGCAATACATGGACAGTCACCAATCCCAGCAAAGCTTCTAGCCTAGACAGACTTATCACATTATAAAAGACTTGTACTAGCTCCAGTTTTGGTGAGTGCTATGTAACGTGGTTCCAACCACAGGGATTTTTCTTTCCAGCATCTCTGTTATTCACAACAAGGACAAGGTTTTGGTAGACTGCAAATCATACCAGCCCATTTCTTTAATAATATGCAACCCTTTTTCCTAAGATATTCTCTGCTAGGGTGGAAGGCACTCTGCTCCATTTAGCAAAGACCTGAGTAGGTTCACTGCCAGGCCTCACATATTAGGCAAGCTGAATGTAATTTCTCCACCCAGTCAATGAACAGTCTATTTTTATTCGTTTCATAACATGCTGGGGGCAGAGGGAGAGGAGACTGACAAAAGAGAATTTTTTTTTAAATGCACCCAGAGATGTAACAGCTCAGTGCTAAATATTAGTGAATACTTAGTTAGTCTCAGACTCAATTATAACACCTAATGTAGAAGTGTTTTCTACTTTCACAGGAAACAGCCTAAGCAAGATTCCTATTCCGCTGTCTCTTAATCAGTATTGCCAATCTCAAGTTTGCAAAAATCATGAGTCAGGCCATAAAAACATACGAGACAGACTTTAAAATAATGCGATTTTTAAAAAATTTAATAAATGTTGGGTCCTTTTCATTTGCCTTCTGGTTTTTGAGCCTTTTAGGGTACCCTTGGATTATGTTTTCCAGCTTTCCTCCCCAGTCATGAGGGCTAGAAACTTATTTTTCAATGAAAGCTGAGATTCTTATATCAGCACAGGACTCCAGGAGCTGGGTCTCTATGAAGGAACCAAGTATCACAAGACTCATAATTAAAAAAATATATATATATATACACACACACACACGAATTGGGAATACTGCTCTGTATCTGTCCAGTGCCTAGCAACATGGAGACCCAAACTCTGTTGTGATCTCTAGGAAGTACCATAACACAAATTAGTAACAACAACTTGTAGTGCCTTTTTTTAAAAAAAATGAGAGACACTTAACCAGTGAAAAAGTGAGGCCTAGATCACCTAGGAAATAAAACCCTGTTCCTGGAATCTGATCCAAGAGGGCAAACCCTGGCACCCATATGCAACCACACTTCCTTCACTGGAACTCCATGTGGATATAAAGGTTGGTCCATGAAGATCTGTTTGCAGGACTAGGATCTCTGGCCGTTAAAATGGCCTTACACTATATCACTAGCCTGGATCTCAAATGAAACCCTCAAACACCAGTTTTGTTTCACACACAAATGTCCCAAAATTCAAGACTTTAAGGGTTCTTGGCAACCCAGGCTACTTTAAAAAAAAATCCCCTAACAAATCCAGGGTCTGCATCGTAGATAGAGTCAAACAGAAGCAGGAGTTAGCAGCACCTCATCTCTAACTACTCCCATGTAGTTGCTGCTGGAAAGACATGTTGATGAAAATGTGGGCGGTAGATCCAGAAGTACTTGGGACACAGAGGGAATGGCTGAAAACAGAGGGGATATTACCAAGAAAACCTCCATACTAATAACTTGCTTGCTGTAGAAATATAGTATAGACTATTGTTTAAGTTGTTTCATGCCTTGAAGGCAAGTCTAAATGGGATACATATGTTAGTCCTGAATGCATTACAAAGTTAGGAGAGAATAAAAGCTTAGTCAGTGGACATGGTCAATCACATTTTTAGGGTAATTTTAAATTCTATCTAGGGTTTCTGGTTCCAGGATAAAACCGGAGCCCAATAAACCTCCTACCAAAACAAGAGGGATGAAATCCTAGCCCCATTGTAGTCTGTGGCAAAACTCCCACTGACAGCAATTAAGCCAGGATTTCACGTGAGGTGTTTATAACATTCAGCTACTAGTGCAAGCCCATGCTGTCACATGTGTTGGTTTTGTGGGTGGTTTTAAAGAATTGTGGCAGTTGGGCCAAGTAACCCACCATCTGTGCAGTCTCTCTCATATAGCCACTGAAATCATTGCATGCAGATTAGGGGTAGAGTAAAAATGGTGATTGGCTGCATTACCTCTAATATCATAACGGTCTCTCTCGGACTCTTGGCACAGCATAGGCGTATGTTTTACTGTTGCACAGCTGTAATCTGTAAAGTCAAAATGACCGAGCACTTAAAAAAATCGAACACGATATTCTCAGAGAGCTCTCAGCCATGCCTGTAAGCTGTTTCCATCACTTCACACTGACTGTGCAGGCATTCTAGGCTTCAGAGTAGCAGTGACAGTGACAATCCTGGGATCTTATTATATAGATACTGCTGCTCCTCAGCCAAGCAGAAGGGGATGCCAGGGCTCTGTAGCAAGTCAGTTTCTATTGCTAGGGAGTCAGGCATTCTCTAACGTAAATTTATTTACACTATACACATGGTCCTATTGATCTTAAATAGACCTGTTCCATACTGAACGTAGGCAATCCCCTCTGCAGAAATGGTACATCAGTCCCCACCGCCCAGCTGCTGGGCCAAGAAACAACTCCCCTATCACTGTCCCTCTTAGCACGCAATCTTGGAACACCTTTGGGATGTTGGGGGGAAGTTACCTTCCTCAGCTACATGGAGCATGGGTCACCTGCTGGGAATCAGCTACGCATCTCTCACCTAATCAATTCCCTGCCATTGCAGGGGCCTCATGCATTGGTGGCACCCTGGGTCTCTCCTGTTCTCTGCCTGTGGCACACAACAGTTCAGTCTCCTGAAAACTGAAATGCTTTAGTCTAACCCAAGTTATTGAGCTCAATATAGAGGTAACTGAGTGCAACGTTATGGCCGGTGATATACAGGAGGTCAGACTAGACTATCTAGTAGTACCTTTGGGTCTTAAACTCTGATCACAGGGGGGAGAGTGTTTCACACTAACTGATTTAAAACACTTTGTTCCCCTCTTTTGCCCAAATCCTGAGCTTTCAACCTGGGAGACCCCTAGTTGAAAGCTTCTACTATAATAACAGCACCCATCAAATGGCACAGCTATTCCACTTATAAATATTACTTGCAAAAGGGCTGTCAAATGCCAGCGATCTCTCAGACATACTGGGAGCTCATTCCCAGGAGCACAGGGCTGATAGCCATTTACTCAGTTTGCCAAGACTGCTCCCCAACAGAGAGAGCCTCTCTCCACCCATTGGGGTGCTAACATTTAGTGGTTGGGGCATCCTTTTCATGGAGAATGATCACAATCACATTATGAGAAAATGTGTATGCCACCTAACACTCAGGCCAATTTCATCTCTGGTGGAAGACAACTGAAGCTAGTGGAGTGATGTACATATAGAAATTGGCTGTTGAAGTTCTGCATTTCATATTGGTCTCTTATTTTTTTCTTGTTTGTTAGTTCTGCTTAGGGGTGGAAATGGTGGCTGATAGACAATTGCAATCCCAGAGCCTGATCCAAAACTCACGGAAGTCAATGGAAAGCCTCTGATTGAATATCATGGGCTTTGGATCAGATCCCCATTATGCACTGTGCACAATTTAATATTATGCTGCATTCTGTTTGGAAGATTTAAATGCAGCCAATAAAGAGGATAAAGAATGTGGCTGAAAGAAAATTGGCCATTTGAGGATATTTTCTTCCGGTCCCTCTTACGTTGTCTTAGTTATAAAAATATTTTACCTGTTAACCAACAATCAGTTCTTCAAATTGGTTCTTCAAGTTGGTTAGGATTAAAAAAACTGGGCAGTGCAACCCTGTGATGAATTAATAACATTTCTAGCCTTGGTTGACACAATTAAGTGCTACGATTTTCAACTACCATGAAAAGTTGGATAGTCGAGTAAGGGCATTTTGACAAATGAGAAATGCATGTATGGACAGGATGAGATAGTGCCCTACATTTTAAACAGTTACAGTCAGAGGAGAAAAATGCAAAATTGGTTCCTAGATAATAATGTCTAATCTTTATTTTGATGGCACACTGCTATGCAATTAAGGCTGGCTCATGAAAGCTGTGCATGAACACACTCTAGTTGCTTAACTAACTCATGGATGTCAGGGAGGAAAAAATAAATATCCTACTGTTTTTACTTTATAAAGTAAAAGCATTGATCTAAAGAGCGTGAGTCTGACAGGTGTGACTTCCTTAGCCTTAGATTAATGTATTCCTCGTCGGCATCTGTGGCTGATAGCACTATACCGTTGATGGAAGAAAAACATTGTTCAGATACTGACGAGTATAAATGCCTGGGTCTTAGAAGGGGCTGACTTGTGAATGTAAAGAATTTCAGACATTTTGTTACATGGACATGTGGAAGACACTACATTTGGAATAACGGAAAATCATTCTTGTGCACATCTCTAGCTCCATGGATTCTGCTCAGCCCAGCGTTGGCTTAGGGAGGATTGTAATGTAGATGCGCAAAAGTAGATTTGCATTGAACCAAACCATGCTGGAGGCGATAGCGGTGGCCTGAGATTCTCATGACAGATTCCATACCTAGTTTGTTCTGCCCTTTGTGCATATAGAGAAGCCGGTAACACCTGAGGGATCCCAAGTTCCCAACCTTGACCAATCTCTGGCCCATGGGATTCAGACAGTAGATTAAAAATCTGGCAGAAACAGATCCAATCCATCTAGAACTCCTTCCCTGCTCTCTGGTTGCAATGCTGCATTGCCATCAAAACCATCCTCATTTTGCAGTTTGGCTATTTATTTTCTATATTACAAAAATCTCTTATGTACACATCACCATGGGGGCAAGTCTCCTTTACAAAATTAAAAACACAGTTATCCCTAAACTAGTAATAACCTGATTCTAAACTGTATTGTTCTGAAATGCACACTCCTTGACAGTACACCCACCTGAATACTCCGAAATTAAGAAAAAGCCAAACAGAAAGGACATGTCTTGTGCTGCACCCTAAACGTGGCCAGACATGGGCTCTGATGGACTCCCAAAAGTAAACATGTTCCAGAGCCAGGAACCTCCAATGGAAATACCCTACCACCTGCTCTCTGAAGTTTAACCTTGGAGACAGACAGCGTTCCAACCAATTATGATAGCTATGAAAGGGCAGAAAGGCATTTATAAAGCCACTTAAAGCTTTATAAATGATAACCAAGTTCAACAGTTCCAACCACAACCTGAAGCAGACTGGGAGCGAGGGGTGAGCACAAAGCACAAATATTGCATGCTCAAATGAATCTACCCCTACTAAAAAGGCAAGACATCACATTTTGCATACACTAAAGTTTCTGAAAGGTTTAAGAGCAAGCCCTAAATAGAGTGCTTTACACTAGTCCAGCCTGGCAGTGACAATGACAGGGGAGGACCTGAGCAAGATAATGCAGTAGCTGATATGGGACTCAATTAACACAGAATTAAAGGAGGGCAATGTAATTAATGCTAATTGACATGGGTATATGGAAAATAGATCCCATCAAACTAACTTGATACCTTTTTTTTTTGATAAGTTTACAACTTTGGTTGATAAAAGGTAACAGTGCTGATGTAATATTAGTGTTAGACTTCTATGAGGCACTTGTCTTTGTACTGCATGACATTTTGCTTAAAAAAGCCAGAATGATATAAATTAACATGGCACATATTAAATCGATTAAAACTGGCTAATTGATAGTTCTCAAAATGTAAGTGTAAATAGGGATATCATCAAGAGAGTGTATTTTCAGTGTCTCACAGGTATCAGTTCTTGGCTCCATGCTATTTAACATTTTTATCAGTAATCTGGAAAAAAAATTACAGATAAAGTTTGCAGATGAATCAAAAATTGGGGGAGTGGTGAACACCACATGATTCAGAGCAATCTGGATCACTTGGAAATCTGGGTGCAAGCAAACAGTATAGCATTTTAATACAGCTAAATGTAAATGCAAATGCATACATCTAGGTACGAAGAATGTAGGCCATACTTACAGGATGGGGGACTCTATTCTGGAAAGCAATGTCTCTGTCACAGGGCAAGACTCACCCCTGTGGAGCCTCCTGCTGCTCTCTCAGGGAATTAGCTCTTCCAGCCTCCAGAGCGCCCTCTGCAGGCCCATGTCCCACTTGCCGCTGGCCCCCCCATCCCTCCCAGACCCCAGTACCCCTTTTACCCAGGGTGCTGCTCCCTGGCAGTACCCCCACAGTCTCTGGGTCTCCCCTCCCCAGGAAACCCCCACCCACTATCCCCCCCTTACCTCAGTCTTTAGTTACTGCCAGTCACCACTGAGCCCCCACACACTGGGGCAGACTGCAGTGTATAAGCCAATCATCACAGGCAAGGAGGGGATGGGACCTGCTGCCTCTGCCTACCCATGGGCTGCCCCCTGCAACCCCAGTACCCTTTTTGGCCTTCCACTAGGCCTGCAGGGTTTCCAGGCCAGAGCTCTCCAGCTCCTCTAGCCACTCCCCAGCCCTGCTCCACCTTAGGTACCTTCTCAAGCTCCCCAGCAGCCAGGCTCATCTTCCTCCACAGCTAGAGGAGACTGTCTACTCCTGGCCCACTGCCCTCATAAGGGCCAGCTGAGCCCTGATTGGGGCATGACCACATCTGAGCCTGCTTCCCCCAATCAGCCTGGGAACTGCTTGCTCCTAATCACAGCGCTCTCCTGGGCTGTTTTAAGCCCTTTAAGGCCGGAGCGGGTGACCACCCCGCTACACTCTGAAAAACATTTGGGGGTCATGGTGGATAATCAGCTGAACATGAGCTTTCAATGCGATCCTTGGATGCATGAACAATGAAATCTCAAATAGGAGTAGAGAGGGTTTGTTTTACCTCTGAATTTAGCACTGGTGCAACTGCTGCTGGAATACTCTGTCCAGTTCTGGTGCCTACAACTCAAGAAGGATGTTGCTAAATTGCAGAGGGTTCAGAGAAGAACCACTGGAATGATTAAAGGATTAGAAAACATGCCTTATAGCAATGGACAAAAAGAGCTCAGTCTATTTAGATTAACAAGGAGCAGGTTAAGGGGTGAGTTGATTACAGTCAATAAGTATCTACATGGGGAACAAATATTTAATAACAGGCTCTTCAATCTAGCAGAAAAAGCTATAAAAGGAGCCAATGGCTTAAAGTTGAAGCTAGACATTATCAGACTAGAAATAAGACATTTTTGACAGTGAGAGTAATTAACCATTGGAACAATTTACCAAGTGTGACGGTGGATTCTCCATCACTGACTACTTTTAAATCAAGATTGGATGTTTTTCTAAAAGATCTGCTTGAGGAACTATTTTGGGGAAGTTCTATGGCCTGTGCTACAGGGGAGGACAGACTAGATGATCACAATGCTCCCTTCTGGCCTTGGAATCTATGAATCTGTCATAGAAGAATGGTTGACTTGCAAATTGTAACCTAATAGGACCAATGCTATTACCTGGGAATCCAGAAACAACAAGGTGTCCAATAAGACCTTGAGATCATGAACTATTAAGGAAACGAGTGTTCATACTCTATTAAGAGGGAGCAGCCATAAATCCCATAAACTGCTCAAGATGCTCTCTTTCACCCAGCGAAATCACCTCCATCTTGTTTGGATTGAATTTAATCCAGCTAGCTTTCATCCAGTCCTTAACTCAGGCACTAGGACATCAAGGAGACTAGAGAATCTAGGTGCAATGAGAAGCAGCCAACAACGGCACCCTCCCCTCTAGTGTTCTCACATCTATATTGAACAGGATGGGGTGACATGATTATACCTTAAAAAGCCCACAGGCAAGAGAGCCAGGAGAAAAAGAGCATCTCATATATACTTCAGGCTTCTGCCAAATTCTAGAAGGACCATGGGTAGGCGAACAACCAAGTTTCCATCCACGACCATACATACATCCTACATACTATGCTACATTGATAGATACCATGATTAGGTAATATAGCACTGAGCGCCATGGACTGTTCGTGGTGAAGAGGATGTGTAAAAAGAAACAACTCAAACCTCTTAATACTTCCCTTATGGAAAACTTTCTAGTACAGTTTACTGGCCTTCCCAGCTGTTATAATTAGTTCAAGTTTTTATGAATAATCATCTGCATATTCTTTTTTCCTCTTGAGAAGTTGATTCGCAAGTAGTGGCAAGAATGTGGTCCATCAGGACTCCAAACAGTGAGGGGAAACTGAAAATTGGCTCTAAAAACCTTTATCATTTCAGCTGGTAAATTATAAACATCCCAGAGGGAGGGAAAGGAGACTGGAAAGCTTACTGCATTATTCACCATGCAGCATGATTTAAATTTAAAACAATGGGAAAAACTGCGTTAGACTGAGATTAAATTGCACAGGAGTCTAGACCACACACACACACACACGCACAAAACAGCTAGAAAACTGAAGACCAAATATGGGCTCCTCTCATTCCCATTCATGATAATTAAGGGGAACAACCCTCTCTCCTTAAAGTACAATTTTACTTGGAAAAGTGGCTGTATAAAAGATCTGCTTCCTGGGTGTGTTCAGCATTTATTATGCTTACATCAGTGACAAAAATAAGTGTTTATTACTTTTTACTGCTGTGAGCACAGAATAACAAATAGTCCTAAGTGTAAACTGGATGTTATTCCATCTCACGTATCAGTAGAACTGATAAGTAAATTCCAATAGATAAGGTCAGCTAGTGTTAATGGCACTGCCTAGGTATAACTGAAGGCTGAATCTGAAGATAATGTGGTTGCACAGTGTAACCCTGGCAGAATTTGAGCAGCAGAATCCTTGTTGTCAGTACTGAGGCTCAAGCAGGAAAGCAACCAGCATGACTTTCAGGTCTCTGATCATGCAGGGCTAGCAATTGGGGGGAAATCCTTGCATTTCTTCATTTAGAAAATTTAATCTGGAATCAGTACAACACAATAAACATGGACCTCCACCCTGCCATTTTTAACAAGACACTTTTCAGAGTAGAGCTGTGCTTTAAAGTCAATGGCAAACTTCTCATTGACTGTAGTGAGAGCAGGATCAGTCCCAATGTAAGCAACACTGCCAAAGGAAATATACTAATTAACAGTGGTCAATACCCAACGTGAGTCATTGTTAAAAATGTATATATTTCATCAGTTCTTTTCAACAAAAAGCTGTACTATCAGTTTCCTCTCTAAACATTTTCCCATGGCCATGGTTAATATACAGTGTGATTTTACTTTCCTTAGTTACAAAATTCAATCTTTGTATAACTTATCAAAAGGAAAGAGATGTGCTTATTTCTCTAAGATTATTTTCTCCACATGGTAGATCAACTGGGCTCCAGTGGTAACTTCCAGTAAAAGGCTGGCATTTAATTTCAAGGCCCATGACAAGGAAATGGAATCACGTATTTGTTACACTTCCAGAAATGAGAAAATATTAGAGGGAGTGGGAAGCGAAGAAGCACTGTTGTGCACCACTGAGCCACAAAGCACACAGCTGAGATGGATCAAGAGAGTAGAATGGCTCCCCAGCCTACCATAAGAGGCATGTGTAGCAATGTTGGAGCTTTGCTGTAGTCCTAAGCCATAAGGCGCTTCCAGAATGTCTGAACACAGAACTTGGCATGTGATATAGGAGCGGAGGAGGGGAGGGAGGGAAGAAAGGAGGAATGACTGGAGATTCAAAATGATCCCTTTTCAGAAAATCCGATTCTCTCTTGCATAACAAGATGCACTGGATACTAGTAAATATCAACAGTGACATGCTCCCACTTCCTCCCCCATGAATGTTGACTTTAGCTGGTTTCCACATCATTTATCAGAAGGAAAAGGCTGCAGAGCTTTATTTAGAAAAGGTTATAAATAACAAGCCTGAAATAAGGAACATGACACCAGAACTACAATAATGACAATAACAGCGTGGGCTGCCAGGCACGCTTCTCTAGCTGGTAACAGCGCAACAATCCAGCCCACCGTTACCACATTCGGCTGCCACCCTCGACTGATTCAGGCAGGGAACCCTGGCCTCTTCCTCCATAAATAACATCAGACTCCAACTGAGTGTAGTTACTGAATTCTCCACTATGTTATGCAAGTACTCTCTGAGAATGGACAAATAGGCTGATACTCAGACATGGGTGATGTTCTTATAGAGTTTCAGGCCGGAAGGGACCACCAGATCATCGAAGGGACCACCTTCCTTCGATCAAGTGACTTGTAAAATTCAGAGAAAACTGTAAAAAATAGCATAGTGGTTTTTAAAGCGGGGGGAGGAATTCCATTTAAAGAAGCCGCTCATGTGCCATCAACTGAAGTTATATAACTGCTAATCTTAGGTTCCAGCACTGAAAAGTATTCAAGGAGCCACATATCAAATATTAACATGTTCAACAACATATGAACTGGTAACCAGTCCCGGTTTTTCTGCAATATGGGCTGTCATAGTAAACACCTTCTGCAGTCCCATCAAAGCAACCCCAAGTATTGTTCTCACACAGCCTACAGAGTATCTGTTTGCCTTGGCCGCAAACTGAAATAGATTCTGACAAAAGCATTCTCCAGAGAGAGCTAAGGTTGAGAATGTTTCCCTTTAAAGCAATATTAACAGAATGTTGTTGTAATAATAAAAAACATAGATCTTAAGAACTCAGGAAATTTGCAGCTAAGTGTTCTTCAGTCACCAAGTTCCCTTCCACCCTGGATCCCTACCCAGTCTCCACTTGCTGGTTGGAAACTTGCACCAGATGCCATATTAAAGATAGATCTGTCCTACGGGAGTATATTAATTCCAGCATTGGGCATTAGCTGTATGAGGAGATGACCCATGCCCCACCTTGTCGGTCTCTGTCCACAAATTGGAAGGCTGTCAGGGAAGATCTTTGTATCCTTGGGATCTGGACCTCCTTTCTGAGATGCCCATGCACACTGGCACTGAGCTAATTGCATCTTTTGAGAGAAACACAACGATGCTGACAGGTTTCAGAGTAACAGCCGTGTTAGTCTGTATTCGCAAAAAGAAAAGGAGTACTTGTGGCACCTTAGAGACTAACCAATTTATTTGAGCATAAGCTTTAGTGAGCTACAGCTCACTTCATTGGATGCATACTGTGGAAACTGCAGAAGACATTATATACACAGAGACCATGAAACAATACCTCCTCCCACCCCACTCTCCTGCTGGTAATAGCTTATCTAAAGTGATCACTCTCCTTACAATGTATATGATAATCAAGTTGGGCCATTTCCAGTACAAATCCAGGTTTTCTCACCCTCCGCCCCCCCACACATAAACCCACTCTCCTGCTGGTAATAGCCCATCCAAAGTGACCACTCTCTTTACAATGTGTATGATAATCAAGGTGGACCATTTCCAGCACAAATCCAGGTTTTCTCACCTCCCTCCCCCCCTTTTTCCAAAAACCACACACACAAACTCACTCTCCTGCTGGTAATAGTTCATCCAAAGTGACCACTCTCCCTACAATGTGCATGATAATCAAGGTGGGCCATTTCCAGCACAAATCCAAGTTTAACCAGAATGTCGGGGAGGAGGGTAGGAAAAAACAAGGGGAAACAGGCTACCTTGCATAATGACTTAGCCACTCCCAGTCTCTATTTAAGCCTAAATTAATAGTATCCAATTTGCAAATGAATTCCAATTCAGCAGTTTCTCACTGGAGTCTGGATTTGAAGTTTTTTTATTTTAAGATAGCAACCTTCAGGTCTGTAATTGCGTGACCAGAGAGACTGAAGTGTTCTCCGACTGGTTTATGAATGTTATAATTCTTAACATCTGATTTGTGTCCATTTATTCTTTTACGTAGAGACATTGTAAAGAGAGTGGTCACTTTGGATGGGCTATTACCAGCAGGAGAGTGAGTTTGTGGGGGGGGGGGGCGGAGGGTGAGAAAACCTGGATTTGTGCTGGAAATGGCCCAGCTTGATTATCATACACATTGTAAGGAGAGTGATCACTTTAGATAAGCTATTACCAGCAGGAGAGTGGGGTGGGAGGAGGTATTGTTTCATGGTCTCTGTGTATATAATGTCTTCTGCAGTTTCCACAGTATGCATCCAATGAAGTGAGCTGTAGCTCACAAAAGCTTATGCTCAAATAAATTGGTTAGTCTCTAAGGTGCCACAAGTACAACGATGCTGCTAAGTGGGGCCTCCAGGCATTCCAGCTCCTCTCTCTCCTCCATGAGGTGCAGGACAGAGGTAAAAGCCTCACTCAAATGTGAGGTGCACGCTGAGGTCTGTGGCCATTAAGTGTAGAGAGGATGCGGTGATGGTGAATCTCTAGAGGGTGGGTTCTCTGATCCTTATTTAGAGGATGAATAGACCCATATATGAAAGGTGAGTGAGGTAGCACGAGCTTTCTGGAACATAGCAGAATGGTAGTTGATAAGGGAACCAGGGGTGGCGGAGTTCTATGGGCCTGTGGTGTCCCGGCTCCAGCAATATTCAGGGCCCGGGGGCCCGGCTCCACCAATGTTTGGGGCCAGGTCTCTCCCCGGGCCCCACATGCCTCCCTCAAGTGTTCCCTGGACCCCACTTGCTGCCCCGTGCACCTCCCATTGGTTCCCGAGCATCCCTGCCTCTTCCCTGCAGCTCCACACTGCCTCCACTCCACTCTGTGGGCTCCGGCATCAACTGCCGCCACAAGGTCCTAGTGCCACATTCACTAGTGCTAGGGCAGGCTGCCCTTACCCTGCTCTTCCACCTCAGAGCCTTCCCTTTTCTGGCAGGACCCTCCATCAGCACAGAGCCCCCCACCCAAAGTCACTGCTCCTGCCCCACACTGGGTAAGGGGCAGCCCCATTCCCCACCCCCGGTGAGGCTACAGTGAGGGGCAGCAGCAGGAGAGGAGGCACACATGTGATGGCAGCTCCCCCCCCCCTCCCCACACGGGAGGTGAGGGGGCTTCCTGGACCTGAGAGGGGCCCTAGGAGTATGTGCAGTGACAGTGGTGTGGGGTGAGTGTGGTGAGGGGGGAAGAGGGGCCCCTCCCCCAGAGCTAAGTGCTGCTGGGGGGGAGTCCTCCTCTCTGGTCCCAGACCCAGGGCAGCCTGCCTGCATCCCAAACTCCTTGTCCCCAGTCCTGCCCCACCCCAGAGCCCACACCCCCAGCCAGAGCCCTCACCCCCCTGTACTCCAACCCGCTGCCCTAGTCCTGAGCCTCTCCAACACCCCAAACGCCTCATCCCCAGCCCCAGACAGAGCCCTCACCCCGCTGCACCCATACCTTCTGCCCTAGCTCTGAGCCCCTCCCAAACCCCTCATCCCTGGCCCCAGCCAGAGCCCTGATCCTCCCCGCACCCTAACCCTCTGCCCCAGCCCTGAGCCCCCTCCTACATCATGAACCCCACAGCCATCACCCCAACTCTCTGCCCTACCCCTGAGCCCCCCCACACCCCAACCCCTCATCCCCAGCCACACCCCACAGCCCTCATCCCCACCCCACAGCCCTCACCCCTCCCTCTGCACCCCCTCCCACCCCCAAACTCCCTCCCAGAGCCTGCACCCCCTCCCTCTGCACCTCCTCCAACCCCCAAACTCCATCCCAGAGCCTGCACTCCTCACCCCCTCCTGCAAACCCACCCCCTTGCCCCAGCCTGCACCCCTCACCCCCTCCTGCACCCCCACTCCTTGCCCCAGCCCAGAGCCTGCACCCCAATCCCCTGTCCCAGCCCAGGGCCTGCACCACAGACCTCCCCCCTCCCAGAGCCTTAGGCAAGTGGGGGGGGGTGGAGTTGGGGTAGGTGGAGATGGGGGAGCAGGTTCTAGACACCACCAAAATTTCTACAAACCTGCCCCCCCCGAAGGGAACATGTAGTTTCTGGTCAATTAGTGAAGTACAGTGGCGCAAGTGGAATCCATTTCTTACCGGGGGTGGGTCCAGCAGCTAATGGGGGAGGCACATAACCTCCTCGCGTGACCCTCCACGGGACTCCTCCCAGCCCGGGGCCCCTACACTCCCCCCGTCCCCTCCCCATGATCCACCCGCCTTACGGGGGGCGGGGGCTCTACCCTCCTCCCGCTACGCCGGAGACGCCGGGACCGCCGCGGCAAAAGGAGCAGAACGTGGGGCCGCTGGGGGGACCCGCCCCACGCCCGCGGCTCCTCCGGCGCGCCCCAGCCCTTCCACGCAGGGTCTCCTCCGGTCTGCACAGCAGCAGCCCCGCCGGGGGACAGGGCTGGGGGCCGTCCAGGCGCGCTGGAGGCGCTGCGGGCCGTGGGGCTGCCCGGGGGCCCCGCTCCTTTCCCCGCTGCGGTTCCCGGGAGAGCTGTGCGGCTCAGGGCTCTCCTGGGAGCTGCAGCGGGGAAAGGAGCAGCACGCCGGAGCCACCCCCAGCCCCGTCCTCTGGCGGGGCTGCTGCTGCACAGACGGAGCCGGAGGAGACGCAGCTCCCTAGGCGGGCGGGGCTGGGGGTTCTGCAGAACATGGGGCCACCGGGCCGCTCCCAGCTCCGCCCCGGCCTCCGGCGGGCTGCAGAGCAGACGGAGGAGACCCTGCGTGGGAGGGCTGGGGGCGGGACAGCTGCGCCGGAGGAGCGGCCAGCGTTGCTCCCCCTGTGTCTTTCCAGTACACCGTACTAGCTGTAAATCTCTGGCTGGTGCGGCCGGCCTACTTGCGCTGCTGGTGAAGTGTAAGATGTAACTGGTTTATCCTGGAAGGGTGCACGTTGCGGGGGGGGGGGGGTAAGTCTTTGTCCCCTATGAAGTGGTGGTTCAGTTGTCAGTGTAGAGAGCGGATGAGGAGATGGGTCAAGTGTTGGTCTATGTCCCATACTGGAAATATAGATCGGAAAGTGTAGGCAGAGTAAAGGCACATCTTCAGGCTATATGCAGGAAGGAGGCAGGTATAAAGGGGCACGGTTCGGGCTGTCATTAGAAGCTTCATTGTGACTTTCACAAGTTCCTATCATTTAGTTGCTTTTCAGCTGTAATATTCAAACAGCAATGCTATTTGACATGCAGTACAGTGTCCATTCTTAGCTCTCTGGAAGATTTTGCCTGAGAAATTCTTTAGGTTTTTGGTGTTTGGTTGCTTTTTTTTACAGTGGACATTTTCCCCTCTTCTCATAGCTCCTTCACAGTGTTCGTGAAAGTCACAGGATCTGATTCTCATCTGTATTAAGGCAACTTTACACCACTCTCTAAGAGTGTAAACAAGCCTTAAGGTGGATGTAACTGTAATGTACTCTCACTTTAAGGTCCTTTAACACTGCCAGAGGAATGTAAAGTGACTCTAGTGTAAATGAGATTCTGAACCTCTAAATCCTCTGATTCCCACACACCCATTCCACTGCACATACAATTCTCTCCTTGGGGAAAAGATGAAAGAGAATGAACTGGACATGACAGATGTTAGCCGTGTCACTGAATGTACTACTGGAAGGTGCTCAGATAGGTTGATGAAGGTCATATAAGAACCAATGTAGAACAGCCGTATAGAAAGAGTCTGCCTGTGCATTCCCTCTTGCATTGGGAATGGTGGTGGGGCTTTGAAGAGTCCACTGTGGGAGAAGATGTGCGGTAGCCCTGGTATCCTGCCTGTGAAAAGGACTGCTCCTGGGGGAGAGGGGAAGCTGTTTTTCGTGCACATTATAACTGCAGTGTAATTAATGTAGAGGTTTTTCTGGTAAGCAAAAATGCATCCGAAATTATAACTAGAGTTTGACCGTTCTGTAGTTAATGTATGTGTTCATTAACTCAAACTAGCATTGTGGATATTTTCCAACCCAAAAATGTTTTTCTAGAGGCTCATACTACCCCAATGGGTATGCCTGCCCGTAACATTCTGCTATGGAAAACCAAAAGAATAAAGCTGTATAAAGAATAAACAATGCAAACTTCTAAATACCCATTTTTTTTCCTGCTAGCATTTTGTTTATCCACAGACCTACTTCATTTTATATTGTTTTATTGGTCATTTAGATCTGTGGGCCAATTTTCAGTTGGTCAAAATCCTCAGAGTTCCTTCAGTGGACCCATGCTGATCTACACCAACTAAGAATCTGGCCATATAGAGAGAGGAGAAATACTATATTTCCTGTTGTCTGGCCCTGGGTCTCTGGGTTATTATTCATGAGAGATTTGCCACCTATTTTGATACAGCCTGCTCTCCACATACCAGCTCCGGGGTCAGACAGAATAATTGTACTTTACAGGAGATCTATTATACACACAGTGTTCTGGTCCTTTCCCCCCTCCCACCAGCATCTGTTGCCTTATCAACTGCCCAGAATCATTTGCATAAATCTCCAGTAATAAGTTCCCGCCTTTCAGCGCTAAACACCACAGAGGCATCTGGTCTCGCTCACGCAGTGGCAGTGGACTAGCCAAGCAGTGACTGAAAAACAAGAAACACTCTTCACTTACAGGGGCCTGCTGTTGCCTGTCAGCCACTGTGGAACAAAGTAGCAGAACAACAGTTGTCCTGCCAAGGGGCCAAAAGGTTTGTAGTGGGCAGTGTGACAGTGAAATTGGCTCCTTATTTACCACAACCTAGTCACCACTATGACTTTCCTTCATCTGACAGATTTCCTGCCAAAGAGCGCCTGGCTTTCTTCAGAAAATAAACCATTCACAGTGTGTCTGCTGTCAAAAGTTACCCTGCCCCCATGTTACAGTCCTGCAAAGGACTCTGCCAACACGTTTTAACAAATTACACAAATCTTGTACTTTTCCTCACTGATATTTATAAAAACTCATTGGAAGCCAGAAAGTGAATCTGTTTCCTTATCAAATGTTCATGTTTTCCATTGTGAACGCTTATTGGTGTGTTATGGTATGGTTCCTCAAGAGTGGTTAGGTTGCTGACATTTATTTTTTTAATTTTTTTTTAAAAGTATATAGACCCCCAATTCAGGAATTACTCCTGTACTTAAAGCTAAGTACACACATAAGTGACGTGCTGAATGAAGGCCTAAAACATTTGTTTTGAGAGAAAACCACACAAAGTACCACATGAACTTTCCAAATAAACATAAACAAAACATCCAAGATAGATAAAATACATGCAAAGCTAGTGTTCTGGTGACCTGTAAGGGAGTTTTACCACCAGTAAGTTGACATGAATCTAAATAAGTAACTATAAGGGAGTCTAGAGGAAATCTAAATTAATGTAACTTACATATCAAAGCTGGACAGGGGTAAAAGGAGGTGTATATTATACCATATTAGATTCCCTCTGGACCCACTTAGGGCCTGATTGTGCGACCCTTGCTCTGCTTAGCGAACACTGAGTTAAGTGAATAGTCCTAATGTGTTCAATGGGACTACTCCATCTCAAGTACTCCGTGATGTCACCTCTGAATTTGGCCTTAACAAATTACTTGGAATAGTAAAACAAACTTCCTGTAAAGTCTAATCCAGCTCCCGTGGAAGTCAATAAGAGATTTTCCATTGACTTCCCTGGAAGAAGGACTGGGACAGTTGAGATTAATCATTTATTTCCCCAGTGCTCAAGCAAATCAAACTGGAATTCAGATTATCACAGAGGCTGATGAACCTGACTGGCTATGTTCATCTTGTTTCCAATATATAAAAAATAATAACTCTCCAGGATTCCTTTTCTTTTCCCATTTTCTTCTAGCATTTCTGGAGGATAATTCTCTAACAGTAAAGAATTTTGGAAGCCATTCTCCAAATCATAAAGTTGGCTGTGTGGGTCTCTTTGACACATCCGCCAATACTGGTACCCATAGATGATAATAATAGAAGAATTCTTTGTTCTTATATGATGTGGAGATGCATCATGAACTCATCTCCTCCAGATATTACAATTGGCGGGTGTAAACACTGAGAGATTTGCCACTCAAATTATCCTCTCCTTCAAAACCGCACAGCCCTGAACTTCCCAGCATCCCTGCTTTAATTTCTTCCTGTATCACCATATGCTTGCTCCATTCCTCTCCCCTAACCTCTACCTTTATCTCCTTTCACTGACAGCGTTACACAAGCTTTCATACTACCCATTATTTTTTGAAAAGTCTCTAATTTCTCATGTACCAAGCTCCCTTCCTCCCCTCCTACCAGCCTTTCTTTAATTTTTTTGCAAATCCTGCCTATGTTAATCTCCTCACCACACTGCCTCTATTCCAGGACTTTTGTCCTTGAACTGTTGACCTATATATCACATAATGCTCTATTATGAAGTCAGTGAAAAGCCTCCCATTAACTTCAAGACTTTAGATTGTAAGCTCGTCAGGGCTACTGCATCTTGTACGAAGTGCAGTGTACACTTAATGTGTTCTCTAAGTAACAATGACAATTCAGAGTTTATTGAATTTGGGTGCAATAATTCCAACATACAAATGCATTGTATCAAAGCTGTCTTAATATTTTTTATATCTTGGCAAAAAGGCTGTAAAAGCAGAGGTGGGTATGTGGGTTGTGCCTTTTCTACAGCATCTATTCAATTTTAAATAGTTCATCCTGTAAAAAAAAAAAAGCCTATGTATTATTTTTCCTCTGCACATAATTAATGGCTTGCTGCCATCCTTTGCGGCACAAAATCTTTGAAATATTTCCTTCTCCCATTTATATACTTTTCCTCCAAAATGAAACAGAACTCAAAAAGTTAACTTAAAAGTTCAGAACTATCCAAACTATCCATCAATTTCAATGTGCTGCAAAGGAAGACAAACAAACTGTGGTATGAAAGGACAATGGAATCTTTAAAATGCACCCAGTTTCCCCTGACTAACTGATACACATTAAGGGACTTTCTTGGTTCAAACTCAAGGTTGATTGTAAAACTTTATGACAGATAACTGAGCTATTTTTTATACTTAAAGATAGTGGTTTTAGTGCTATTTCCTGCTATGATTAAATAGGATGTGTTAACAGTGCCAACTTTAATCTGCAATGTACTGGCCCTTTGGTTTTCCTTGGGGATTTAACAGGATTGTTCTCTTCCTGTTTATTTCTCAATGTGGACTTTCCCCTTCCCTCCTCCCTAAAAGCTCCAAATTACAACTAGCTTCCTTGGATTAGGAGGGCTGGAGGGAACCCCCTTCGAAGTCCATCACTGCTGCTCTTTGCCAGAGACAACACTGCACAGTGACTCTGGGTGCTCACTGCAGCGTTCCCACTCACTGCTGGCTCAAGCAGAGCAAGGCCAGCTCCAGGAACACAACCTGAGATCTTGCACAGCACTGAGGAGGGCTAACACACAAACACCAGGCCAGCCTTACATTTAGTTTCTTGACTTCAGTGGGAGTCACACCTGCTGATACAAGGGCTAAATTTATTCCAGAATTTCTAATAAGAGACTGACACAGCCATTTTTCAAATACTTCATTTTATCCTCCTATCAGTTTGCACAAAAGGATTCTAGAGTGCATTCATTAGTTTTGTTCACCTATAAATTAACTTGGCAGGTAGGCCTTACACAATGGATCCTACTCATCACTGTCCAAGAGACAAATCTGGAGTAAATCAACTCAACTGTGCAATTATTCCACATTTATACCACCGTATGTAACTGAGATCAGAAAATAGCCCCCCCAAAAAGACAAGGTGCAGCTTTTTCCCTACCATAGAATCCTGTCTGAGTATGGCAGAAATGCTGATGTGGTGGTGGTGTGAATAGTCTCATATCCTCTTCTCTTTTAAAGAGTCCTGCAGTACAATGGCAGGGTCATTATAGAATTGTCCGTTCTCTATACATTGTTCCATTAAAGAAAAAACATCTCTGACAGTCTTCTGACTATTTCCATCTGGAAATGGTCAGAAGACTGTCAGAGATGTTTTTTTTTTCAGGACAGTATGAATTGGGAAGATATCTTCCCCCTTTACAAGGACATGTGAAGAAGTTAGTGGGAAACATTCCTGGTATACCAAGTGCATTTTTTACCCCAGTGTGATGCTGGCAGACCAGGTGCCAGCTTATGCCAAGGTACCTAAGCCTCACTGAACACTTACAAATGCCTAGCTGGATACCAGTCTTGCTTATCTGTGTATTAGCATTATCAAAATAGATATTGGAGTTATAACAATGTGTTTAGTATTTAGACTTTCTGGAATGTTTATAGGATGCTGCATCTATTAATCCTACTTATAATATCTGTATCCCATGTTATAAGGCAGTGGTTTTCAACCAGTGGTCCACTGCGGACCCCACAGATTCCTGGGGGTCCGCAGACTATGTTTAAGATTTCCAAAGGGCACTGCACTCTCCATTTGAAATTTTTAGGGGGTCCTCAAATAAAAAAGGCTGAAAACCACTGTTATAAGGTAATGTTTAAATGTTTGTTCTGTAACTATAAAAATGTTTCATAAGGTTGTACAATCTGGGGAGAAGCATTACCAAATGTGAAATATTAGTGTATCCCAGGAGGTGTTATCTCCTGCACATTAGGAAGGACTGTTGAGTGACCACAAATTGGTCATTGTGAAATAAAGACTTTGTCGATTGCTCCCCACACACGCTCATGAAGAGGTTACATGCAGGAGCGTTTGTTCCATCAGCCTGGAGTCTGGGGCAAGGGGGCATAATAATCCCTGTCAGTGAGACACTGGATCTTTTATGCTGTCTGAATTCTATGGGGGAAAAGATTCATAGACATAAGCAAGAGACCCCCAAGGTGCTTGGCTTGGGTTAGCCCCAAAGGACATAAAAACTTGCTTATTATAGAAGCTTCTATTACCTTTTGAATTTAAGATTCTACCTTATTTGTGTATGTATGCTTACCTGCTTTAATCTTGTAAATAATTCTCATTTCTTTTCTTAGTTAATAAACCTTTAGTTAGTTTACTACAGAATTGGCTACAGGCATAGTCTTTGAGGTCTGAATACAATTGACCTGGGGTAAATGACTTGTCTGTTGAGACTTGGAGTAACCTGAATATTGTTGTGATTTTTGGTGTAAAGTGATCTTCTATCACATATCCAGCTTGCCTGGGTGGTAAGACAGACTGGAATGCTCGAGGGGACTGTTTGTGTCTCCATTGTAAGACTGTTGTAGTGCTTTAGGAGTTCACATTTTTTACTGGGGTTGGTGAAGCCTAATTATAGAACACACAACTAGTTTGGGGTTTCTGCCCTGCTTTGTGACAGTCTGCCTTGAGGTTGGCACTCATAGTTGTGAGCCACTCCAGACAACGTGACACCCAGTTCCTGATTGCAACCTTATTTTAAGATGATAGATTTCCAGTGGATAGTCTCACAAGGGCCATGTTCGTATTTGTCTTCTCGTCTTTCCATACTGGAGCAACTGAACGGCATAACTATCCCAAACTATACCTCTCGCACCTAACCTCATAGCCAAGATCTATCCATCAAGCAGGGGACTTAAACAATGTCCTGAAAAGCTATGAGCTACCTCCCATTGTAGAGGTTATTTATGAAACCATTGGGACAGATCCTCAGTTGACACAAATTAGGACAGCTCCATTGAAGTCAACAGGGATTCATCAATTTACATCAGCTGATGATGTGGGACAATGAGTTTTAGAGATGTCTAAATGTGTTCGGATTTTCTGATTGCAAAGTCTCATGACATAACCATGTATTTTTTCCCAGAGCAATTTCAACTGCATATATCTGGGCTGTCAAAAAATTTAAATGAAATATTGGAAAATGAGGTATGACCCAAGGTGCCTACGGTAGCCCACACTGAAAATGCCAAGGGCAGGGCAGGCTGCAAAAAGAAGAGCAGATTCTCCCAAGACTGGTGGTTAACACTGTAGATAGATTCACCAACCATTCACAAACTGTGCTCCTGATCCCCCACACTGGTTGTCAAGAAGCTGAAAAAAAGAAACCACACAGCCCCCTTTATTGCATTCCAGTCTCTGGCTCCCAATCAGCAAATAAGTCCAGTAAAGTGAGAAGTTACTTAAAACTCTATTCACTAAGACCTTACATTTGCCGGGCCTCTTCACAGCTATGGCATCATTCTTTCCTCTGAACTCCCCCTTTTGTTTGCTCAGTTATTGGCAATCTGTCACCACCTCCAAAGCATTGCTCAGGTATATCAGTGTCCCACCTATCTCTATACCTATAGCTATGCTTCCATCTTCTCTTGTCTTAAATATTGCAGCTCACCCATTAGCGGTCTCCCCAAGTACTAGATAATGGCATGTATAGATCATCCCTACCCACACCTTCATTCTCAATTAACTTCACTGGATTCTTATTTACTGCAGGATCCAATTCAAAATCACCCTCCTTGGGATAGATTGCCCTTTTCTGCAGAAAAGCCCATGGGAAAGGGCTCACAGGAATGGGATTTCTGTGAAGTCCTGTTGCAGATATTCCCTATCATTGCACCAGCAGAAAGGCAGGTGAGGTGGAGCAAAGTTTGACCTCCATCGAGTAACTGATGTACTGAAGGAGAAAATGTATTCTCCCAACCCACATACTGAGCTGACTCCTCCTCCAGCCCACCATAATCCATTCCTCTTTCCCCATACATAGATCCCCAGTCAACGGCTCCAAGGAAAGGGGAGATGATTTTGCAAAGGCAGCAGAGTCCCTCTTCTACTCTGGATGGGGGAGCTCCATATGCAAAGGTCTAATTTATACTGGGCTGCTACACTAATGGGGGAGGGGACTGGAAACGGTCCTGAGAAACACTGTGACACAGGGACACCCTGGCCACATTCCTTTCGTCTTCATCGATAAGCCCTTTTCCATGCTACAGCAGTAACAGGGAAAGGCAGTGGCCTAATTATTATTTAGATATCAATAGCACTAAAATGCCTCAACCGATATAGGGACCCTGATGTGCCATGCACTGTACATATATAGAGGGGGAGAGAGTCCCATCCCTGAAGAGCTTACAAGCTGAATAGTCAATGCAGACCAAGAGCGGGAGAAAGGGATTACAATGATCCCCAGTTTGTACACATAGGGAACTGAGGCATGGAGATGAATGGCCTTGCCCAAGGTCTCACAGGAAGTCTGTGGCAGGACTTCTCCATTGCCTTAAGACTATCCTTTCCCTTTCCATTCACTGTGACGCACCCTTATACATGCTGCTTCAAGTGTCTTTACAGTGAGCTTCAGCGGGTAATGCTGTGCAAGTGACTGAACTGGAGGATCTGACTTTGTTTTTAGGCTCATGCAAAAGGGGTTCTGGCTCTGCTGTTCATTTAACATTCCGATGATTCTGAGCACTTTCCCTGGCAGCAATAAATAAATAAATATCAGCAGTCAGACAAACACTTGATTCAACTGTTTGATGGCCCAGAAATAACATGCTTTCTACAATGTAAACTCACCCAAAGGATGAAGTGTTAGGACATGCTAAACAAATGGCTCCGTCCATGACTTGGACGAAGGAGCATGTCTCTTCAAGAGCACAATGAAGGGTTTGGGGAAGCCTGTTAGGAGTTGTCAGTGTAAGTACAATGCGGCACTCGCTGATTTAAGAGTTTCTGAGACAAGTTCAAATATCCAGCACTTGCGTGATGCCTAGCCAGACACAAAATCACCTAATGGGGTACAATGAAAGTATATTCACTGAAACAGACAGCACACTTACCATCAGCATTTCCTAATGACAAGTTGATGAATAGTGTATCTTCTGTTCAATGGAGCTGGCTGAATTGTTGACATTTATCTTTGGTCTATTTAACATACATGATTATGATGATGAACGAAAAGGCTTATTTGCAACCAGTCTTTAAGCAGCAAGGAGACAGACAGTAATTAAAGCTTGATACACCTCAGAGCTCCAATGGACGGCCTCATAAGCCCTTTTAGCAAGTCTGTTTTACCAGCATGCTTATTAAATGTTCATTTTTTTAAAAAGTGCTGACAGTTCCAATATACTGGATCAGAGCTTGACACTTTTAAGAACAGACTCGCTCAAAAGTCAGCCTTTTGGTTTGCATGGGTGACCGCAGTTTAAATCTGAGCTCCTCCTAACTGTCCGTATTCAACAAAGCTAAACAGCAGACTGTGTCAGTGAATTCCAAGAGCCCAGTCATGTCAGGACAAGGGGCGTCGCCCGCTCTCAGTAATCTGGAGTTAACCTCTCAGAAAGGCAGGGAAAATGGGATACTGCGTGGCTTTCCTGTGGGTTTGCACTAGTTTCGCCCTCCACTCTGTCATGTTGATTACCAAGCAAACTTGGCAGGCAGAGGCCATTATTATATCTGAGAGAGGCACACAGCTTTTATTGGGACCAGGCACATTCAGAGATCAATCTGGGACATGTTACAGGAATATAATCTGATTCTCAGTTCACCATTATACTCTACACTCTGTATTTAAATTTGACAGATAATTGCAGCTTTTGCTCAGATTGCTTAAGGTTTGTTGAGAGGAGAGGCATAAATATCTGTCCTTCACAGTACTGTTGCTGTTCTGTACAATGAAAACTCCAAGATTAAACCCCATGGACTTCAATAAGACTTGAGCACATGCTTAATGTCAATCTGGTTCATAAATCTCTTACATTGGTTAATCCGGGCATTTAGCAGGGTGACATGGAGAAGGATGAGAGAGGGAGATTCATTGGGAATTGGACAGGTCTATAAGCAGAAAAGTGGGATTTTCCCATGGACAGGGAATGCTAACTGCCAAGTAGCTCAACATGGGATCTGACCTAATGATCTCATTGCTGAACAATTTAGTGAGTCCTTTTAATGGACATCAGAAAGGATGATGTCTTCAAGGGGACCAATGCCTAGTTGCAACCCCATAATAGAGTTATCACAGGTGTGCATGTGTGTGTGTGTGGGGGGGAATTTGCTGACAATACCCTTTTATGTGGAGACATTAAAAAGAAATCCACATGTCTGAGGTCACTAAACCTACTCTTTGGAGATCTTCCATTGAATTGCTCTCTGCTTTGCATCAGAAAGCATGGCAGTCTGTTATACTGGGATGTGATATCGCTACAATAAATTGTTTTAAAACAGAAAACAAGGCTGGCTTCTCATTTCCATATTATTTTTCTCCATTTTGTTTAAATCTTAGAAGCTGTTTGATTGTTTCTTTTAGTTTCCTTTTTGGCATACTGCACATTTACATAAACTGCTGCAGAGAAATTACAAACTAATCCCCTCTGTCTTCTCTTATTCTCTGTTAAGTTATGTTGAGAAAATAAATATGAATGGCACAGATGTTCCATTTTTCTCTCTGCATAAAATAGTTTATGACATGCTGCAAATGTTGCAGAAATATTTCTTTATAATTAAACAGATTACGTATTCGAATTGGCAGGTTAAAATCACGGGAGAGAAGTTAAAATGTTTTACTAGTAGCACCTTAATTTATTAAAACAAACATTTTAAAATTAATTTTATTTGTCACCATTTGTGTTGTAAATGCTGTTGAAGTTTTCAGGGTTACTGATCAGCACGTGCCTTACTTGTACCTCTCTCCAGATCTCCAGATAAAATAAGACTCACAGAAAAGAAAGATTTGGGTTCTGAACACTATTCTGTGTGTCATGATAGATAGAATCACAAAGTACATCTTAAACATAAACGATTATTAAAGAAAACAGCAACAATTACAGACAAATGAACAAACAGACAGACCTGCACACAAGGTCAGTTCCAGCTTTGTCGCCTTCATGTACCAAGGAATATACCCTACCAGGTGTTCTCTAAAACACATAAAAGAAACCTACAGGCTGAAAAGTAGAACTGGTTGGAAAACCATTCCAAGGGAAAATTCCTAACAGAAAATGCCCTTTTTGCAAAATTTCAATTTTCTGTCAGGAAAACCAAAAAGACAGCATCCAAGCTGCCCACCTGGAAAGCTCCCGCAGGGAGAAAGTGGCCCAGCAGCCACTGGGCTGAGAGGAGGCAGAAAGGGCAAGGGCCTTGCACCTCTCCGCCTCCCCCCGAGTCCAGCTACTGGGGTGTGTTTAGACTTCAGCTGTCCCTCTCAGAGGCTCTTGTGAATTTCACTTTATGCCTGCAGGGAGAAGGTGCTATTGTTAAGAACCTTCCTGGCAGCCAGCAAGCTGAAAAATTCTGTTGCATTTCTGTCCCATGACAAATTTTGAGGTTTTTCAGTTTTCATCCTGAAATGTCCACAGGAACAGAAATTCCATTTTCCGGTCAGCAATACTGATTAGTAAACTGAAAGTCATTTCATCAGATAAACCTCAATTTCATCACATTAGGCTGGAAATATGCAGCTACAGAAATCAATAAAACCTTTAGCTAAGGGGACCCTCTTTATGGATTCCCTCAGTAATCAACTTACTCTGTCTCTCCCATCACATTCAGTAATTAGACCTTTCCCTCTTAATGGAGTCCTACACATTTTGCCTTCCCCAGAGGGCTTCTCACAGAGTGTCTCCCTGACAGGCCCCCTCTTGAGGGGTTTGCCTGAGCAGGGAGTGATCTGGCCCAGTGACAGTACCTTTAATTTTGTTTTGTTTTTTCTGCATCCCTTTACTAGATTTCAGCCTCTTCTTACTGTTACATAATTTAAGTGAACTATTTGCAATTGCCAGTCTTATTTCCAGACATCTACATATTTACACTTGTATGGCTGATTCCAGACTGGCATGTCATGGTGCAGTTCTGTATGGAACTATAACCAAGTAAAGATCTGGAAAACCTCCTTTGCTATCTTGAGTGTCTTCTAGGCAATCCGAACGGTTCATTTTGCTTCTCGGTTTCCTAGCAAATTAGCTAACATTGTCAGCACGAGCAGGACCACTTGTAATGACGTCTTCTAACTTTGTTTTAATGCTGCTCATTATACTGTTCATATGCTAGCTCAGGGCACCCGTGGTGGAGTTGCAGTCCCTTCTGGGGATACTCCCTGTTTTCACATTTCTTGAAAAAACTTTCTATTAATGTTAGGTATTGAGAAGTGTTCTATGTGTATACATTTGTTTTCTGCCTATGCAGCTGCTTTGAGGGATTTTGTAGAATAGGCCAGTAGCACCCTTTTTTGCCAAGGAAAGCCAGGAGGCTTCCTTGAAGTATTTCCATATTCACAGGAGGATAAGCTTGACCATCATGTGCTTTCTGGCATTTTCCCACTATAAAGCTCCTTAGGAATATCAGCAGTATGAGTTCATGACAATTCATATTTGAAATCAAATCTGAGTCAACACTGATATCATGGTATTACAACATTGCTGGGGGTGAGACTCCATTTTGAGGTGTACTGTAGTCCTATATTCAGATCTGAATACAGGGCCTGAACCAAAGTCTTCTGAAGCCAATAGGAGTCTTTCTACCAGACCACTATCATAGCTCTAGCTACAATCAGTGTACATATGTGCCTGGTCCCGCACTGCAGGGGTGAAAGTAAGATAAAAGACTTACCGGTACAGGGGCCCGGCCTCGGGAGGAAGAGGTGGGGCCTCAGGCAGAAGAGGCAGGGCTAGGGGGGTTAGCCTCCCCCAGTCTGCCCTTCTACGCTGCCCGGGGCTCTGGCGGCGATTCAAAGGGCCCAGAGCTCCGGCCGCTGCTGCACAAGCAGCAGCCAGGAGCCCCGGGCCCTTTTAAATCGCCAGGCCCCAGGGCAGCTGCCCCCTTTGCCCCCCCCCCCACGTTGGCAGCCCAGGGGAGGGGGCAAAAGGAGCAGCAACATTAAAGCGCTTTAATGTCGGCTGTGTACAGGCCAGTACTGGTGGCCACTTCTTACCGGTATGCCGTACCGATCCGTACCGGCCCACTTTCACCTCTGCCACATTGGCACAGTCACATGAAGTTGACCTAAAGAACCAGTGGTGAGTTTGTAAAGCATAAGGGGAAGTTGATGGCTTAAATAAGCAATGCTTTTTTCAAAATGGGAAGGATGGGCAAAGGAATCTCTTTTTTTAAAAAACAACCCGTTATAACCAGGGAGCAAACAACAGGAAGGCGGAAGAGCTTCTTAAAATAAAGGACAATGTTGGCACAAGACAAATGGATATAAATTGGCCATGAGTAAGTTTAGGCTGGGAATTAGAAGAAGGTTTCTAACCCTCAGAGGAGCGAGGCTCTGGAACAGCCTCCAAATAGCAGAAGTGAAGGCAAATAACCTAGCTAGTTTTAAGATGGAGTTTTGATACATTTATGAATGGGATTATGAGACAGGGTTTTCTGTGATAGCAGGGGACTAGACTAATGACTCAGGAGGTCCCTTCCAGCTCTGTGTTCCCATTATAAACTCTTCTGCTAATCAGGGTGTGAGTGTGCTGTAAGGAGAACGTGAAACTAGCCATTCAGAATCATGGTGATATATACAAAGTTCACGTCTTATAAAATAAATCCCAGGAAAGAATGTATTTATTGTAAAGGAAGGTTAAGCAATTACTAGACAGTGAGTCTTGCAAATCTCACAAGTTTCACATTTTACAGTCTGTGCTGCGAGTTGGAGTCAACCACCACTGCTGTGATTCATCAACAAACAATGGAGGCAAGAAAAAGGCAGGATAAAAAGTGGTCTAGTGGATTAAGCCCCAGACTGGAACTCAGGAATGCTGGTTTCTGTTCTTGGTTCTGCCACTAGAGTGAATCACTTCCCCCTCTCTCTGTGCCTCAGTTTCCCCATCTGTAAAATGGGGATAATGATTCTGACCTCCTTCATGAAGCTCTATGAAAAGTGCTATGTAAGAGCTTGGTATTACTGATCTTGCAGCTATTGTGCAGAGCGTGAAGCAAGTTCTATGAACTTTTCTTGGCTCTGCCACAGGCTTCCGATATGACCACTTAACTTCTCTATGCCTTGGTTTTCCCATCTGTAAAACAGGAATACTACTACAAACATACCTCATGCTGTTTGACTTAATTCATGCTTGTAAAGCCATTAGAGAGCCTTAGTGCTGTAAGTGCAAATTGTTATTTATTCTTATGTTCGAAATAATTTAGCTTTAGAAGATGCGATCAAGTTGTCTCAGAGAGGGCAGCAGTTATTCTTATAGCTTGTTCATCTGCAAGAAGAAACTCCAAAGAGGCCTCGTCGATCATGAGACACATCTGGATTAGTACATGTAACAGTTTGCAGCTTAAAAGAAATGTCTTGTTTTGCTACAGGTATATCCTAACACAATTAGCAGGTAATTGAGCAGCTCTGCTAGAACTCAACTATCCAGCAGCATACTAGCCCAAGTGATTTATTCACAACTCCTTCGTTCCCTTAGGAATACCTCTATCTGTAAAGCTGGTGGTAGCATTTTTTATGAAAGCTTTCTGGAAACTTTTGCAGGTTATTATACAACTAGTGCTGTGTAAAACCTTTACAGCAAAACATGAAACCAGACACCACTGAGCAGTTTCAACTGAATTTTGATTTGTGCAACTCAAGCCCTCACAGTAAAATGCAGCTCAAAACACAGATTGCAACAAAACACAATATCCATGTGAACCCCTGTGAACTGAAACCAAGTTTCCCAAAATACTAGCTAATTGCAAGCCAATCTGAAAGAATCTCCCAGACATACAATTTTCAAAAGCGCCTAATTCACTTAGGAGCCCAAATTCATTAAAAGTCAATGGGACATAGGCTCCTAAGAGATTTAGATGCTTTTGAAAATTTTAGTTGTACAACCAAATGCATAAGATACAAAAGCATTTTAAAATTTAACCTGAATAACCTTTCCTAAAATCCCTTCTGTTGCACAAAAAGCAGATTCAGCTGTCTAATACCTTGATATTATTGAAGAACATGAGGAAGGATAGACTTGTGGTTAAAACTCCAGTCTGGGACTCATTTTGTGATCACTTCCCAGTTCTGCCATATTCCCTGTGAGCAAATCACTTGGGCCTAAATACCTTTAAAAATCTGGCGTTGATCGCTTTGTGGCTCAGTTCCCCATCTGTAAAAGGAGGTTAATAATATCCCTTTCTCCCACCCTTTGTCTGTCTTGTCCACTTAACTTATAAGCTCTTTGGGGCAGAGACTCTCTCTCACTATGTGTCTGTACAGCATTTAGCACAATGGGCCCTGATCTCAGTTGAAGCCTCTAGATGCTACCATAAATAAATAATAAGGGGTCCTAGTTCATGACTAGGGCTTCTACGTTCTGTGGTAATTCAAATTAATAATAATTTTAATAATAATGTTATGAGCTGGGTGAAACCTTGTTATGAGATAGAGTTGATAGGTGCAAACTCACCCTTCAGTTAACAAAATTGTAAGCATATGCCCCCACCTAAAACAAAAGAGGTGTGTTAACCTGCCCAGGAACTTTTGCTGTGCATTGTTTGGGTAGGTTTGTGCCTATGGGAGGAAGACACAACACAAAGAAACTGAGAACAGACAAGAAAGACAGAGAGAGAGAGAGACAGGATGAAGGAGCATCTGACAGCACTGTGGCTGACCCTGGAAGAAACGTGGGGAGAGGGTTTTGGGTCAGGGCTGCAGGCTGAAAAGAGTGTTGTTTGTGCTGTGAGCAAAGGAAGATGTTTCCTGCTATTTGACTACTTCTGTGTTCAGAGACACCTGAGTTTGTACATTCTTTGTAAACAAAACTGCATCAAAGAACTACCTATCACCAATTTTTACTCCTGTGACATTCCCCAGGGTACAATCTGATGGATAGCTGATGGATAGCTGTGTCCCCTCAATTCCCCAGCCTGGGGTGCTTTTTTACACTGCTTCACTATGAGAGCAGCCACTCCTGATCTACCCACGCACAGCCTTTCCAGCTATATTGTATGAATGCTATAGCCAGTCACCCATGAACTACACTGCAGGGCAAAACTAGCAAACACCCAGCCCCAGACTTCCCCCCAGAAATGTGTCTTGTACTGCCCTGCACCCTCCTGGACAACACAAGCTCATATAAAGTCCATCATTTCATTAATAGAAAATGAAATGCACAAGTTATCTCAAATTGAAGTTCCCAAACACCTCTATCCAAACACACTGATTTAGGTAAAACAATAAAACAAGAAAGATAGATTTTAAATGGATTACAAGTAATGAGTAGGGCTCTGTGTCTGTCACAGAGGTTGCAGAAGTCACAGACTTCTGCAGCTGCCAGTGTGGCAGCTGACCCCAGGGTCCCCCAAGCAGCAGGGTCGCCCAGGGGCCAGCTGCTCAGGCAGCCCCAGGGACAGCCACACTGGCCGCTGCTGAAGCAGCTCCGCAGCCAGCTGCTGGGGCAGCCCCAGGGACAGCCGCACCATCGCTGCCGGAGTAGCCCCAGAGCCAGACACACCAACCGCTGCTTGAGTGGCCCCAGGCAGTTTGCCCCGGGGACTGCATGAGCAGTGGTCCCGGAGGCAGCGGGACCAGTGGCAGGTGGGTGAGCCCGGGGGCAACCAGAGCAGCCGCTTCTCGGTGGCCCGTGGCAGCAGGTGCTACTGCCCCAGAGCACCCCCCCAAACAGCAGCCCCCTGGCCTCCCCCCAAGAGCAGCACCCCCCCACAGAGCAGCGGACCCACAGCCCACCAGAGCAGCATCCCCCCCTCAACTAAGATTTAGTCAGGGGTATATAATAAAAGTCATGGACAGGTCACGTCCATGAATTTTTGTGTATTGCCTGTGACCTGCCCATGACTTTTACTAAAAATACCCATGACTCAATCGTAGCCTTAGTAATGAGGCATAAAAGTCAGAATTTGCTTGCAAGAAAATAAAAGGTAAAATGCAACTAATATCTAACTTAAGAGGCTAAACGAATTCATAGTAAAATGTCTCTCTGACCACATGATTTTGCAGTCTTACTGGCTAGATGCCTTTCAGCCAGGACCCCTCCACCAGTCCAATGCTCCTTTCCTTGTCCTTCAGGCATTCTGGATGTTTTGGGCAGAGAAAAAGGGAAGAGAGAAAATCTGGGGAGTTTGCTCCCCTTTCTTACAGTAATTTTCTTCTTTGAGAATCATCTCTAGCTGGGGTTTTGGCAACAGGAAGTCTGTTTGCACAGGTACCTCCAGCTGTTCCATTGCCAAGATGTAAATTTCTCGCTCACACCCTTCTTCCTGCCACAGAACAGCCATTTAACCAGGTACTAGCCCCTTGATTTTGTTGTTACGTGGCTCACGCATGAGTTTGCCTTTTGTCTCTGAGGAACTGGTTTGTGCCTGCTTTTCTAAACTTGGAGCATGTTTCAGGAACGCCACACAGTAAAATTTTATAAATTTTACATACAATGGTGCCACATCTATTTTAGCAGCACAACAATGATCAGCACATTATGAGTTTTCAGATGATACCTCACAAGGCATACTTTGTACAAAATCCATTATAGTTTGTAAAAAGGGTGAGCATAAGGATACAGACTGTCACAACTCCCAACTGGAACCTCCCCGGGGCTCCAAACTTTGACTAACTGTTCACTTTGAAAGGGGCAACAATAATTGCAATGCTTATGAATACAGCAATAGATCACTAACATGTTCTGTCTGCATTTTATAATGAAATATACTCCTGCTTCTACCCCCTCCCCAAATTAATTACAGCATTATTCACAGAGCTATATCTGCCCTCCCTTGCATAGGGTAGGAGCTAGCAAGTATCTCTAGAAGTAGGGGCATCAAGTTATGTCTCTGAAAACAGAGAAAAGACAAAGCTCTGAAGCACATATTTCCACAAGCAAAGAGAAAGAAAGTAGATTCAATACATTCCATCTAGTAATATAGAAACCCACTTGGGCAATGGTGCAGCTTTTTGAAGTCAAAAGCACGGTCAATGCTGAAATGGCTCAGCTTCCTATCAAACAACATTTTTATTGAAAATTCCACTTATGTTTTCACTTTCCCAACTGATATTGCACAGGAAATGTCAGTAGCAGTACTAGTCTTTGAAAGAGTAGATGGATAAAATAGGTGAGAGGCTATATTTTCCTGGACCAACATTTTAAAAATGTGTATTCTAGCTTTTATGTCAAGCCAGTAAAAAGGTAGCATACTTGTCTATATTGCCTTTTCATCATTATCACTCTTTTTGATGTGCTGTTCTTTCCTCCCCCTTTTCTTGCCACCTGCGATTTGATGTGGCCATGTTAAATTGCACCATATACATTGTGATGAATGAGCAGGGTGTCAACTTTTGTCTTCGTTGAGTAACATTGTTAAAATTAGTATTCACTAAGGTAAGGCTGGGATTAAAGCATACTGGGGCTCCAATATCCTGCCAGCCTTTCGGTAATTTGAAATTAAAAACTTGAAGTTATTTTTCATAAGCTAGAACAATAGCTCTTAGATCTGTTGGCACATGCTACTGACAGGGTGCTGGCAGCAGGCAACTTGCAACAGGGCTTGCCAATGCCTTCATGCATACTTCTAAGAATAACTCAGTGTCCAAGAATTTGGTCTGTTATATTACAGGCCAGGGCCAGCCTACAGCTGTTTTAAATTACAGTAGACTGAATGATATTAACTTTATTGTAGTTGGACTGACACTCTGCTCTCTCTTAATCGTCTTAATGTTCAGATTTGCCATTCTGCCAGCAGTTGCGTGGCATTTATTTAATACTCAAGGTTTTAGTCACAAGTGACAGATTGGTTGGATCGTCTGTACACCTGGAACATGATCAAAGTAAAGGACTATACAGTTAAGCTTCTTTGTAAAGGACAGCCTATAGATTCAAGGCTAGAGATTTTTGTTGCACAGCAGAAAAGACGGACTCTTAGACAGATCTATTCTAATTTTTCATAGAAGAAAGAAATTTCATTCTGTGCTTTACAAGCTTGATCATATCCTGCTTTGGTTTCTCTTTGAGTCCTGGGGAATTTCACAATACATCAGTCGTGAATCTCTAACTGTTGTGTACAGCAAGTAGTTTATAGACACTATCAAAACTCATTTACTGTATCCTGAGCCCATTGAAGTACATAGCAAAACTTCATCAGGATCAGAGTTTGCCTCTTAGAATTTTGAGTGAGCTTTTGGCAGTTCATTAGAAATTTCCTATTTCTTTATGGAAAAGGACAATTGGATGTGGTTTTATTGCTCATTTGTCAAAATATTGATGAAAGAAGTAAGTCAATGAGAACTCAATTAAAAATTAAAACACAGAATCTAATCCATTTTTAGGCTTCTTAATATCCTGCTAGCGTGCTTGAATTTTAGATTGGCTAATTTTCATCCAGCCTCCATAACTGGAGTCAGTAAAATTGTAATAAAGTTGTATGCAATTTAAAGAAAATAGACCAAGTTCTCCTCTTTCCTACTGGGGCAGACCAAAGGACCTTCTAACACAGTATTCTGTCTTCCAGCAATGGCCAGTGCCATATGCTTCATAGGAAATGAACAGAACAGAGCTATTTATTGAGTGATCCATCACCTATCATCCAGTCCCAACTTCTGGCAGTCAGACATTTAGGAACACCCACAGGCTGGGGTTGTGTCTTTGACCATCTGGGATAATAGCAACTGATGGACCTGTCCTCCTTGAACTTATCTAATTCTTTTTTGAACCCAGTTATACTCTTGGCCTCACAACACCCCTGGCAATGAGTTCCATGGACTGACTGTGTATTGTGTGAAATACTTCCTTATGTTTGTTTTAAACCTGCTGCCTATTAATGAGGCCTCATCTGGAGTACTGTGTCCAGTTTTGGGCCCCACACTACAAGAAGGATGTGGAAAAATTGGAAAGAGTCCAGCAGAGGGCAACAAAAATGATTAGGGGACTGGAACACATGACTTATGAGGAGAGGCTGAGGGAACCGGGATTGTTTAGTCTGCGGAAGAGAAGAATGAGGGGGGATTTTATAGCTGCTTTCAACTACCTGAAAGGGAGTTCCAAAGAGGATGGATCTAGACTGTTCTCAGTGGTAGCTTATGACAGAACAAGGAGTAATGGTCTCAAGTTGCAGTGGGGGAGGTTTAGATTGGATATTAGGAAAAACTTTTTCACTAGGAGGGTGGTGAAACACTGGAATGCGTTACCTAGGGAGGTGGTGGAATCTCCTTCCTTAGAAGTTTTTAATGTCAGGCTTGACAAAGCCCTGGCTGGGATGATTTAGTTGGGGATTGGTCCTGCTTTGAGCAGGGGGTTGGACTACATGACCTCTTGAGGTCCCTTCCAACCCTGATATTCTATGATTCTATGATTCATTGGGAGACCCTTGGTTCTTGTGTTACACTAAGGGGTAAATAACACTTCCCTGTTCACTCTCTCCACACTAGTCATGATTTTATAGACCTCTACCATATCCCCCCTCAGTCATCTCCTTTGTAAGCTGAACAGCCCTAGTCTTTTTAATCGCTCCTTGTATGGAAGCTGTTCCATACCCCTAACCATTTTTGTTGCCCTTCTATGTACCTTTTCCAATTCCAATATATCTTTTTTTAAATGGTGTGACCAGAACTGCACACAGTATTCAAGGTGTCGGTGTATCATGGCTTTATATAGTGGCTTTATGATATTTTCTGTCTTTTTATCTGTCCTAGTGGTTCCTAAAATTCTGTTCGCTTTTTTGACTGCTGCTGCACATTGAGCAGACGTTTTCAGAACACTATCCACAATGACTCCCAAAATCTCTTTCTTGAATGGTAACAGCTAATATAGACCTCATCATTTTGTATGTATAGTTGGGATTCTGTTTTATAATGTGTTTTACTTGGCATATATCAACATTGAATTTCATGTGCCATTTTGTTGTCCAGTCACCCAGTTTTGTAAGATCCCTTTGTAACTCTTCGCAGTCTGCTTTGGACTTTACTATCTTGAATAATTTTGTATCAACTTCAAATTTACCTCACTGTTTATCCCTTTTTCCAGATCATTTATGAATATGTTGAACAGCACTGGTCCCCATACAGATCCCTGGGAGTTAGCACTATTTACCTCTCTCCATTCAGAAAACTGACAATTTCTTCCTACCCTTTGTTTCCTATCTTCTAAGCAGTTACTGAGCTATGAGAGGACCTTCCCGTTTATCCCATGACTGCTTACTTTGCTTAAGGGCCTTTGGTGAAGGGCCTTGTCAAAGGCTTTCTGAAAGTTCAAGTTCACAATAGCCACTGGATTACCCTGATCCACATATTTATTGACCCCCCCCACACACACACAAAAAAAGAATTCTAATAGATTGGTGAGGCATGATTTCCCTTTACAAAAGCCATGTTGACTCTTCCCCAATATATCATGTTCATCTATGTGTCTGATAATTCTGTTCTTTACTATAGTTTCAACCAATTTGCCTGGTACTGAAGTTAGGTTTACCAGCCTGTAATTGCCAGTCATGGGATAAGTGGTCCTGGTGATTTATTACTGTTTAATTTATCAATTTGTTCCAAAACCTCCTCTATTTACCTCTTAATCTGGGACAGTTCCTCAGTTTTGTCACCTAAAAAGAATGGCTCAGGGAGGGACTCTCTCTCACATTCTCTGCAGCAAAGACTGATGCAAAGAATTCATTTAGCTTCTCTGCAATGGCCTTGTCTTCCTTGAGTGCTCCTTTAGCAATCTGATTGACCAGTGGCCCCATTGCTTGTTTGGCAGGCTTCCTGCTTCTGATGTACTTTAAAAAAATTGCTGTTTAGTTTGTGTCTTTTTGCTAGTTGCTCTTCAGATTCTTTGTTGGCCAGCCTAATTATGCTTTTACACTTGATTTGCCAGAGTTTATGCTCTTTTCTATTTTCCTCAGAAGGATTTTACTTGAAATTTTTATGAGATGGCTTTTTGTCTAACTGCCTGTCTTACCCTGTTGTTTAGCCATGGTGGCATTTTTTGGTCCTCTTGGGGTTTTTAATTTGGGGTATGCACATAATCTGAGCCTTTGTTATGGTGTTTGAAAAAAGTCTCCATGCAGTTTGCAGGCATTTCACTCTTGTGACTGTTCCTTTTATTTTCCATTTAACTAGCTTGCTCATTTTTGTGTAGTTCCCCTTTTTGAAGTTAAATGCTACTGTGGTGGGTTTCTTTGTTTTTTCCCCCTACAAGGATGTTAAATTTAATTACATTATGGTTGCTATAACTGAGCAATTCAGCTATATTTACTCCTTGGACCAGATCCTGTGTGCCACTTATGAATAAATAAAGATTGCCTCTTCCCTTGTGTTTTCTAGGACTAGCTTCTCCAAAAAGAAGTCATTAATGGTGTCAAGAAACTTTATCTCTGTATCCTATCCTCCATGAGCTTATCTAATTCTTTTTTTAACCCAGTTATACTTTTGGACTCACAACATTTTATCTCTGTATCCCATCCTGAGGAGACTCAGATGCCATGACATACCGGGGTACAATTCACATTAATGAGTAGCTGTGTCACCCCTGCCTATAACCTATCATGCCTTTCACAATGCTTTGCTGTTGTAGCCTCTAGCCTGGATTGCTCACAAACAGCTTCCAGCATGTAAGCCACTCCCACCTACGTCTGTGTGTGTGCTGCAGCCTGCCCACCACACCTTGACTCTTACCAGCCTGGGTTATATTGCAGGGTGACCCCTACATACTCCCAGCCTTCGATTTTTCCCAAGAAATGTATGTCCTGTACTGCCCAACTCTCTCTGGAAAATACAAGTTTATATGTAGTCCTTTGTTTTTTCAATAGAAATAATAGCACACAACTTGCCACCTTAAACGGCATTTCCCAAACACATGGTTAGATAAAACAATAAAACAAGTTTGTTAACTACAAAGAGATAGATTTTACGTGAGGCATGAACATCAGAAATGATTACAAGAAAATAAAGTTAAAATGCTATTGGTGCCTAACTTAACAAATTACATCCAATTCAAGCAAAGCTTCTCTCCATATGCTTTCAGCAGTCGTACTGACCAAGCTCTGTAGGTCAGGACCCCTTCTCCCAGAGTTCGACAAATGTTTCCTTTGTCACTTCTGGTGCTGTGAATGGGATGGGTGGGTGAGGGAGAGAGCTTGGAGTGTTTATTCCTCCTTTTTACAGTGTCAGTTCCCCTCTTGAAAAACATTTCCAGCTGGGATTCAGGAGACAAAAAATCTATATGGAAGGATGTTCCCTGCTGCTTTTCCCTCACTTTTGTGAGCATCCTTTGTTTCCCTTCTGTTTACTGCTTAAATGCAAATGAAGGAGAAACAGATCTGTTTGCCAGCCTTAGTTTGGAACATGTGTTAATAGCACCATACATTGGAAACTTATAACGTCACATATACATAAAATGTTGTTTCACATTTTATCAGGACAATACCTAACAAGGCATAAGTCGTACAGAGATTATTACAATAGTGTGTAGGGTGTGGACACGGGGGTACATTCTCTGACAGCTGCAATACCACTGAAACTTGGTAGAGTTATACTGGTGTAAAGAAAACAATTGGAACAAAATAAAATAAGCAAAATACTGCACCAAGAGTCTGATCTTGCAACATCAAAACCAACAGAGAATTTTTCTGTTGATTCCAATAGAAGCAGTATCAGGACCCAACTTCTGTATTTCATTTTAATTTTTTCATGAAGTCTACAATAAAAGTGTTAGCAAAAATGCAAGAAGGGAGTCAATATACTGATTGACCAGAAGAATGAGGACTTATACCTTCTTTATCTATGAGTACAATATTATGAAAGTGCTTTTCATGGTGCCATAGTTAAGGTTAAGAAAGTTGAGTTTGCATTTAAAGCAGTAATTTAGCCACTTTGTTATATATGAAGAATTCAGCATATCCTCCCCAAAATTATAAGCACTTATGGAGAACAGAATGAATTTTCTGAAAATATACAAGTAAATCTGTTAATCAGTTTGAGTTAAAAATAAGTAAAAATGGGTCCTTTAAGAAATTTAGCACCCTCTACCAGACCATTTTTGTCCCGAATGTTAACAGGAAAACAAAAGAGACCCTTCAAACATCTCATAGAGTTACAATTTACTGGAATCCTGGGCAGGGGCTACATTTCAATAATGTATTTAGGATCCATGCCTTTTCTCCTTCTCCCCCCGCACCTTATTCTTCAGAACTGAAAGTTTCTACTACAGCACCTGCTGACAAATAGTGTTCTACCACCATTAACTCCATGAAAAATTGTCCTCTTTATACAAGGCTGCCATCTTTCATTGTTGTTAATGGGACTGAAGCCACTGTAGTCTCCAGGTGGTGGCCATTTCGAAAAGACCATCTCTTTCCCATTGTTCTTGGAAGAAATCCAATGATATAGTGGGAAGAGAGGGAAGAATCTGATGTGTTTATAAAAATCAATTTAATCTAATCTGGGACTTGAGGACTAATCACTATCATATGGTTACTGATGGCATCACTCCAGTCAGTACCCTTAACTGTGCATTTACATATTTTAACTTGTTTGGATTTCTTTCAAGTTTAACTTTAATTCTGAATTTCCTTGGTCTATAATGCTCTGCTTTGGGATAATTACAACATTCCTGTAATGTATTTTACCCTAAATTACTGATATGTGCTGTCAACCATAACTCCATATTAATGTAGTTTGTGTCAGAGAATATAGAGACCAAATTCTGGCATAACTGACTCAAATGGGCACATGCATATTTTTAGCAGCAGGATTAATGTGCACTCATTTTGGCTGAGTCCACATAGAGCCACCTTGTGCAATCTATTCCTAATCAGAACAGGAATCTTCTATGATGGGCTATTTGTGGAGGCTACTACCAGCCAGGTCAGGAATCATATATACAAACATGCAAACCATTGCTTCCCATCTGGCAATGACACTATACCCGTTAAAGCCTCTCCATGGCTCCAGTCACAGAGTGTCTTTTCAATTATACTTTGAGAGGGTAGCCAACTTCAGCCCTCTCTCCAGCTGCTGACCATGGGCTTACAGATGTTTAGCTCCAAGCAATAGCAACGGCAAAAAAACATGGTTGACTTTAAAACGTTGGAGGCCCCCAGCAAGCCTATTCTTGGAGAGAGGCCCATCCTCATCTCTTCTCTCACAGAGCTTCTCAGTGGATCCTCTCCTCACCCTCCCCGATCAACATAGTCAGACAGCAAGAGATCCTACAACTTGGAGACTGTCTCATAAACTGGGGGCCTCAGGGACTCTGGATTTCATAGGTCTCAAAACCCAATTCTGCATCAAACATCTTTAAAGGGCCAAATAAAAATCAGTGGAATCCCCTAATATTGACCAAAAAAACCCAGCAACAGAGGCAGGGTGCTCAGAGACCAGGGTGATGATCTTATCAAAAGTTATACACAGTCTTAGTGATGCTAATCAAACTCCAGGAAGGAACAGAAAGATAACAGCTAGCTTGCCACCTCAAACTCCATATTAGGTACTACTAGTGGCATCAGACATTTTAGCTCTATCCAGGAATGGCCTTATATAAATATCCAATAGAGAGAGAAGACTGTAAATTTGTGAGACATATTTGATATGTCGTGTCCAAAAAAGTTTCCCCAAGTTTCACCCAATTTCTGTTGTCCAGAGATAACAACAGCAGCACATACTTTGCATGACCTTTCTCCCCACCCTCACCCCCACTTTTTTCTTCTAACAATGTCTAATTTACCACTTTAGCCTGACTTCTCTGGCCACACACACACAGTAATTAACATTGTATTTATTCTATTATTCCACAGCCTTATGGGGATTCCCTCTAACTCAGTGTGTGGGGATTGCAAAGGATTAATAGTAAAGAGAGTTAAGTACCTAAATCCCCCATGATTCAAGAGGTGAATAATAAACCCCTTCATCTTTTCAACCATCTCACACTGACTTGTCCATTACAGTAACCATACTGAATCATTCTCCCTTCTCAGAGCAACAGGCTTCCTAAAGGGGTTTATTTTTAATCAGTGTTAATCTATTATGGTCTATGGCGCATGCTCAGTAAAAAAGGGGGGTAAATCTTCAAAGTAAAGTTCAAAATCTGTTAGCCATTATACAGATTTTGTGGGTATACCTCCTGCACATTATTTTGAAAACTTGCCCCTTAGGCCTTTGAGCCAGCTGAGGAAATTTCCAAATCTGATGCATCATTGGAAATAATGTAGTGGACTATGCATTAATGTCACTGTTTGAAATTTAAACATATCTGGCTTTCCATACCAAAAAAAAAAAAAAAAAAAAGGAAGCAATTTCAAGGAATGCTTGGAATGTATTCAGCAAGGAAATATATTTAATTATACTGAAACAGAATCCTAACTTTGTTATAGATGACTACTCTTGCTGATAGCATGAGACAAAGAAGGACTTTAGGAAAGAATTACAAAAGTATGTTCTAATGGCACAAATGCTAAACAAGGGTAAGGAAAAGAGGTGCTAAAATTACTATAGTTAAGCCACATTAATCTTTTCATTAGTAGGTAAAAAAAATCATAACTTTCCTTCTTAAGTCATTATGTTGATGTGGCATCTTTGATCTGAAAAAACAGCAATAATCCCAATGGGAAGCCAGAGGTGTTTTTGATTATTATCTTTAAAGTCTAAAATTCCTTAGGTGAAATTCAGTATGAAATGCATCCATGCAATGATGAAGGTGAGTGAATATGTCAACATCTGTGCTTTATTAAAGCTGAACTATTTTTACTAGGCACTGAACCAGAGAGACCAAATTCCCTGATAAAACCAGAAACTCCAGGAATGGATCTTTGAAGGCATTCCTTGATGTCTTCTTATTGCAAAATGCAACATAGTTTTTATTTTATTACACTGTGTCTATGTTGAAGACACCATTAGTTTGCCCAATTGCACATCATTGTGATCTAAAACAGTCTTCTCCCAAAAATGCACAGGTCACAATATAAATTTCCTTCAGTCATCATCGGTACCAAACGGATCATCATGGATATTTTTTCTGTGGTTATGAGTGATGCCAGTTGTAATAAAATGCAACTTGAATTAGTTTCAGGTCCAGAAATAAAAATCAGAACTGTATTTCTCTATGATTTAATCACTGATACCACAGTTTTACAGTTTTGGAGAAGGTAACATTTTGAAGGCACAGCATCAGAAAAATCTCAGAAATTAAGTTCAGTATCTTCTGTGAAAACATATTTGTTGATTTTAAGGCAACAAGGGACCATTAGATAATCTAATATGATCTCCTGCATAACAAAGCCAGTAGAATTTCACCCAGTTCCTCTTGTACTGAGCCCACTAACTTTGACTAAAGTATGTCTTGCAGAAAGGCAACCAATATTGGTTTGAAGACATTAAGGAGACGGAAAATCCACCACATACCATACTGAGCATGGTGGGCTGGAGCAGCCTGATCTGGTAGCCATTAAAATCAATGGAAATCTGTCCACTGGCTTCAACGGGCTTTAGATCAAGACCTAGACCCACAGCCTAAATTCAGATTAACTTTTTCAAATAACAATAGCTCTGGAACACATATGAATAACACAACATATTCAGATCTGTAATTCATGGCTAGGTACAACATTTTTGAGAAAATTTTCACAAAACTTAATATTAATTTATTTCTCATTATTTCATACACTCCAAAATTTTGATTTTCATGAAGTTTATAGGAGACCGGAAAATTATTTGCAATGAATAATATAGAAACCTCAAAATCCATTGTCAGAAAAGTCCTCATTATGCAATGTAAGAAAGATACATTATAAAACACATGTTGATTAAGCAATTTTAATTAATCCATTACATTTGTCACCACTCCTTAGGATGGTCTTTAGCTAAGGTAGAAACTAGAGAGCTATTGTAAAATTGTAAGTTTTATTAGCCAAAATAGAATTTAAATAATTAAAAGAATACGAAACTCTAGAGCCTGAAATACAGATCCTCATCAATTTCCAGTTAAATATATATGCCAATGCAATTATGTGGCTGCCTTTGATAGTTCAAACTACTTGAAAAGTTAAAACTTAGAACTTTTAGACAAATAACTTAATTACTATGAATATGAATTCAATATTACTTTCCCAAGTGGTATTCAATAGCCAAGCTTTTCCCTTCATACAAACACAAAATTATCACACATTAAACCCCAAATATGCAGATAATTTTTTCAACTATTGTAATTTCTCTAGAATGTCACCAGTACTGTAGATGCTTATGCCACTTTAACCACCAACTGAAACGTTAGAAAAATCTTAGAGACTAAACAATTTATTTGAGCATAAGCTTTCATGAGCTACAGCTCACTTCATCAGATGAAAGCTCACGAAAGCTTATGCTCAAATAAATTGGTTAGTCGCTAAGGTGCCACAAGTACTCCTTTTCTTTTTGCAAATACAGACTAACACGGCTGCTACTCTGAAACCTGTTAGAAAAATCATTATCTTACAAGCCCATTCAAACCACACACACACACACAGAGAAGCTGTCAATTTCTTTTGACCACAAAACATGTGTAATTTCTAGGTTGATCCCTTTGAGATACTCAGGGTTTCTCTCAGCTATATTTTGCTGTAGGTAAGCACAATTTCCTGTTACAAATGTACTCGACTCATAGATTCCAAGGCCAGAAGGGACCATTGTGATCGTCTAGTCTGATCTCCTGTACAACACAAGCCATGGAACTTCCCCAGAATTCCTAGAACTCCTCTTTTAGGAAAACATCCATCCTTGTTTTAAAAATTTTCAGTGATGTAGAATCTACCACAACCTTTAGCAAATTGTTTCAATGGTTAAATTCTCTCAATGTCAAAAAATAATGCCTCATTTCCAGTTTGATTTTATCTAGCTTCAACTTCCAGCCATGGGGTTGTATTATACCTCCCTCTGCTAGACTGAGGAGCCTATTATTAAATATTTCTTCCCCATGTAGGTATTTATGGACTGTAATCAAGTCACCCCTAAACCGTCTTTTTGTTAAGATAAGCAAAATGAACTTCTTGAGTCTATCGCTATAAGGTATATTTTCTAATACTTTAGAACTAGGCTTAGTGTAATAAGTTTTTCCAGCCTCAACAGTCTATTACTTATTGACTCAGCACAGTTTCTAGACTGATAATTTGATAAAGCTATACATTTCTAAAGAAAAGTAATGTTACTGAAGATGAAAGTCATCTGAACACAAAAAGATCTTCTTAGCTATTCAACTGAGCCCAAAAGTCCTCATTTGATAACTTGACTCTAAAGAGTTGCAAATTAGGGGTCAATCCTGAAGCCACTTCACACAGAGAACCCCTATGAAAGTAATATAGGTGCCACACACAACATGGCTACAAGATCAGGCCCTCAGTAGTAGTTTGACCCATAAGAGCAAACATCTCTCCGTATTCAAAAATACACACTCTTGATAAATATAGAGTAAATCCACAACCCAACAGTATGGAGGCCAATTTCATTGACCCAATGACTATCCTGCCAAACTGCGTATTTTCTTCTTTAAAACTATTTATTGGCATTTTTAACAAACATAATGTAACACAATTTGTTTTCTGTTTATCTTGACTCACTTCTGCCATGTTGCCTGAAGAACACTGTCAGATGAGATAAATGGTAGGCAGGTGTCCAACTGTATTGTGCGTACAGCTAGTCTACATGAAAGTGTACTTGATTTACTGTTACTTTGTCCTCTTCCCTCACTTCCAGCTGTTTGCTTCTTTCATCCACTTGTTACATCAGATGATTAATTTAGATTGTGTCCTCTTTAGGGTAGAGACTGTTTTTATTACAGTGCCTAGTACAATCAGCCCTAAGAGGGGCCACCATAATATAAATAATACAGGAGGAAGAGAACAAAGGCAATGAACCTATTGATTATGTTTTGTAATGGGATGATCTGTGTGCATCTACCTCAAATATTTGGTGGGCTAATATTTTATGTTGTTGTTTGGCCTTTTCTCTTGATCTAATTTCACAGGCACCGAGTTTCTCATTTCCCCAGGGGCGCTTAACCTCCGCTCCACCCTAGGCCCCACCCCCACTCCACTCCTTTCCTCCAGGCCCAACGCCCACCCCTTCCTGCCCTCGCTCTGCCCCTGCGCCACCCCGCCTGTTCCCGCTCAGTTCCGCCCCTCCCCTGTGTGTGCCCCACCCTCACTCCACCTCTTACTGTCCTTGCTCCTCCCTCTCCCCCCCAGCACCTCCTACCCACCACTGAACAGCTGATCAGCGGCAGGAAGGAGGCTCTGGGGAGGAGGGGGAGAAGCTCATCTTCAGGGCCCACCAGTGGGTGCTGAGCACCCACTAATGTTTTTCCCATGGGTGCTCCGGCCCTGGAGCACCCACGGAGTCAGTGCCTATGTCTAATTTACAACGTGTCTACATGGTGCTGGAGACTGGCCTGTAAGGTCTGAGGCCTTTTCCTGCAGTAAGCAGCAGCAGCCATGAACTAAGAAACAGAGCGACACATCTGCACATTCCATCTAAATTGCATCAGTGCAATGTAATATCGGGCGGGTAAGAAGGCGCTCCTGTCCTCATAGAACCCACCATCACCAGATAAAGAAACAGATCTTAAGATGTCTAAAGAAAACTTTGTCTGATAACATTCTGTCTGGCAAGGAACCACTTATCAACAGTTGTGATTGTGAAACCTATTCTATTGTTTTGACTTGTGGTCCCTACTTCTCTATTGTTCATCTGTACGGTCTCTGTACAATTCTTTAATTGTTTTTGTTGGTTGCATAACTAACTTTGCAAGATTTAAATCAGCTAAGATGGTGGAGTATGATTGGTTAAATAATTGTTTCGTAATGGGGGGAAATACTGTTTTGTAGCACTTTGGTTTAAAATGACTGGTTAAGGTACCACTAAGCAGGACTCAAGTTTAACTATATAAACTGGGTCCAAAAAAAAGATTTTTGGAACCTAACTCCAGGACACAGCCCAAGATCCAAAATGCCAGACCTCAACACCCTACCAATCATCCTGTGCAGAAGCTGGAGTCCCCAGACAATGTAATCTTTCTGCCTTATTGGGAGAAGTGAACATTTTATGCTTAGCAAGTGTATTCTGTTTTGATAACTGTTAATAAATAGAGGTTAAGGATATTACTGTGAAAGGCTCTTTTACTGGTAAAAGGCCTCCCACACCTACCTAAGATTATGCCCTGAGTCCTAGGAACTGGGTATGGGTGGCCTTGAGGCCTAGGAATTGGGTATAGTTAGGTGCCTTTTGCCTGGAGCCCCAGGAACTGGGAAAGAGTGGGGTGCCTAAATTAACTGGGTTATGCCTTGAGCCTACAGAAGGGAAAAGGTGGGGTGCCCTCGAGTGTGTGGGTAACAGCTCTATGGTGGGGGGGGGTAAATTGCAGATTGCTCTAACTGACCTATGTAGACCACATGTAGATCATGCCAACTAAAAGCCACCTAGTTTTCACTGATGTAGTCCTGTTAGGCCATTCTGCTCTCTGGGCTGTGATCCTCATCTGGACTATGTCTGGCATAATACACCACAGCATTATCCATGTTGCATAACTGCCCCTGACCAACCAGGGGGAGAGTGATGCACTTCTGGTTTTTGGTCAAAGTCTTGATGGGAAAACAATGAGTTTTTCTGCAGAAAGCAGGGATAATTTTGAACAAAAAAAAAAGTGAAAACCCCCATTTTCTGTCAAAAATCATTTCAATGGACAATTTTCAATCAGCCGTACTAAAAACAGCTCAAAAGTCATCCTGACATAGCTGTATATTCATTTGTGGCAGTAAAAAAACAATCATTGAGCTAGATTCTCAGCTAGTGTAAGTCTGCATTGTTGTGCTGACTTGATTTACGCCAGCTGAAGATCTGGTCCAACCTTCCCGGTCAAGTTGGTCTGACATCTCTCTAACACCATTCAGGACCCAGTTTTCCCAAGATACTCACAACCCATTTATCTTTATTAAGAAATGTACCCATATACATTCCCCCTAAGTATTTTCTAAGATACAATTCTGGTTTTCAAAGTATGAATTATGATATTAGTGGAGTGTAAATCTTTACATAATTTAAAGAAATACTCTCAGGTGTGTCTGGTATTAGTAATAAATTGTTCTATATTTCCCCTGGGAATTAATGTTCCATCTTGTAATTTTAAAGAATTCATCTCCGTCATACCAAAAATTATTAGATACCAGTTTAAAATCTGGCAGTTTCATTCTCTTTTGTTACATTTCTTGTGCTTATTTTAATGTAGGGTCGGTTATTTTGTAACAAATAGGCTGACATTTTTCTTTGATATTGATAAAGTCATTTTTTTTCCCCAATAGGCATCATCAGGGTACTGCCTCTTGGTTCTGTTTTTGTAACACACCTTGCACAGTGGGTTCCTGGTCCAAGACTGGGACTCCTAGGTGAGGAAGTTACCCTGGGAAATTATTGCACATTCAGGGGCTGGGGCACTGATTAGATTGCAGCTGTGAGTGAGAAGTAGAAAGCAGCCAGTAAAGCCAGGAGAAACCCAGAGAAGCCCTGGTAGTGTGGCCCTAGGAGGAAGTCCAGTGAGAGAACTCCTTTTGGGTAGAGTGTTAGCTGAAAAGGTAAGGTAAGAATTGTGAGCAAGGAAACTGCCCCGTTTATTCCTACTGTGTTCAGGGAAACAGGACTTTGTGTACCGGCTTTGTAAACAAACAGGATTGCACTAAAGAAATATCGGACTTCCAGTGGAGTTGGTTGGAACATTTTTTGCCCAAAATTCACTTCGGTGAAATATGCTGTTTCACAGACACATATCAGCAGGCAGGTTTTGGGGTCTAGGGGAAGGAAGGGAAGAGTCTCTCTTTTTAGGGAGTGAGTGTGTGCTGGAGGTTAGGGTACTGCCCTGGTGTATGGAAAACCCAGGTTTAAGTCCCTCCTCTGCCTGATTTGGAGTGAGGAGGAATAAAAATCTCAGTGCTGAATCAGACACTTGAACCTGGGCCTCCCCTCATCACAGAGCAGCAGCCTAACCACCAGGCTGTAGAATGCTTATACAATGCCAGTCCTGTGCAAATGGTTGGAGGGTTTTGTTTCCCTCCAATGTAGCATGAAAACAAATGTTGAAACCTCAGAAGTTATCATGAAAGAGAATTATCATCCTCCAGTCAGCTCTACTCATAAAATCAATTTCTCCTCCCAAAGAAAACAACCCAGCAAGGCCCTAAATATTGGCAACTGCTTGAGCTAAAAGGGGACAATATTATATATTTGTTCAACCCAACCCAAACAGACTGCTGTATTTGAAATAAATGTAGCTAAGCAGAATTTAGATAGGGATAGGAATTCAGGTTGGTGTTATACTGTGTTATCTTTACCAAATTCCAACATTACTTACAACATTTTGGTATCAAAAGGGTTGGATCCTGGGGGGTGGGGGTGGGGGGGAAGGGTCAGATCATCAGTTGTGTCAATGTTGCAACTGGCACAGCTGCAGGGGCACAGCTAGCTTTACACTACCTGTTTGGCCCCCTGATTTTAGGAAAAAGAAAAGGAGTACTAGTGGCACCTTAGAGACTAGTCCTCCTTTTCTTTTTGCGAATACAGGCTAACACGGCTGCTACTCTGAAACCTGATTTTAGGACTGGCTAAGGGCTAATCTGGCTCTCTGGTACAACCTAAAGCAACCAAAGGCTGCATTAAATTGTACCTGGCTTCTTGATTTAAAGGGCCAGGGCTCCAGCTGCGGTAGCGGCAGCTGGGAGCCCGGGGCCCTTTAAATCACCCCCGAGCTACCAGCTGCAGAGGGGGCTGGGCGCTCAGGGATGATTTAAAGGGCCCAGGGCTCCAGCTACTGCAGCAGAGCCCTGGGCCCTTTAAATCACTGAGGAGCCCTGGGGGCTCCCAGCTGCCACTGCTACCCCAGGGCTCTGGGCTCTGGCAGAGCTTTAAAGGGCCTGGGGCTCCTCTGTGGTAGCAGCTGCCAGGGCCCCAAGCCCCTTTAAATCCCTGCCTGAGCCCTGCTGCCCCGATGGAGCCCTGGGGATTTAAAGGGCCCCAGGGCTCCAGCCGCCGCTACCACCCCGGCCCTTTAAATGCCTGCCGGAGCCCCACCGCCACTACCCCAGGGCTTCGGCAGCAGGGCTCCGGTGGGTTTTTAAAGGGCCAGGGCAGTAGCAGTTGCTGGAGCTCCGGGGCTCTTTAAATCCCCACCAGAGCCCCCCCCCACCCCTACCCCAGGGCTCGGGCAGCAGGGCTCAGGTGGGGATTTAAAAGGCTTGGGGCTCCAGCCGCCGCTACCACCCCAGCCCTTTAAATCCCCTCCAGAGCCCCGCCGCCACTACCCCAGGGCTTCGGCAGCAGGGCTCAGGCGGGTATTTAAAGGGCCCTGGGGCAGTAGCGGCGGCTGGAGCTCCGGGGCCCTTTAAATCCCGGCCTGAGCCCTGCCGCCCGAGCCCTGCCGTAGCGGTGGTGGGGCTCTGGTGGGGATTTAAAGGGCCCCAGAGCAGTAGCGGCCGCTGGAACTGGCAGGCCGTGAAACATGGTAAATCCACAAAACCGGGGCTCAGGCAGCAGGGCTCAGGAAGGAATTTAAAGGGCCATGGGCAGGGGGGTAGCAGCAGCTGGAACTCCGGAGCCCTTTAAATCCCCGCCACAGCCCTGCCGCCGCTACCCCAGGGCTTTAAATTGCCCTCTCGGAAAGCCGGTCCTGGTACGGCGCACCGGCTCTTACCGGTACGCCATACCGGGGCATACTGGCTTACTTTCACCTCTGCTTAAGGTTTTGCCTAGAGGGATTCTTGATGTTTTGAATCTGATTACCCTGTAAGGTATTTACCATCCTAATTTTACAGAGGTGATTCTTTTACCTTTTCTTTCATTAAAATTCTTCTTTTAAGAACCTGATTGATTTTTCATTGTTCTTAAGATCCAAGGGTTTGGGTCCGTGTTCACCTGTACAAATTGGTGAGGATTCTTATCAAGCCTTCCCCAGGAACGGGGATGTAGGGTTTGGGGGGATATTTTGGGGGGAAGATGTCTCCAAGTGGGCTCTTTCCCTGTTCTTTGTTTAACACGCTTGGTGGTAGCAGCATAGGGTTCAAGGACAAGGCAAAGTTTGTACCTTGGGAAAGTTTTAACCTAAGCTGGTAAAAATAAGCTTAGGGGGTCTTGCATGCAGGTCCCCACATCTATACCCTAGAGTTCAGAGTGGGGAAGGAACCTTGACAGGAGTGTAAGTTGTATATTTAGAGTTTAGATTTATCACATGTAGGGACCGTATTTTGATTCCAATCCTCCACTATCAATCTAACTATAATTTAGATATACCCTATTCTTCACTTTTAGGTAGAAGCAAGATGCTATCTATATTAAGTGCCTTTGTGTTAACTAGGGCTACTATGTGTCCCTATATTAGACACAGAGCTAGCCCTGATGTGCACAGTTTGAAGCTAGCTCCAAACTCTTCCAATGCTCAGGAAAAAGTTTACAAATCAGGAGTTATTCAGGTTTCGGGTAAGGTTCACCTCTAGTTTGTCAAATTACGCTCAATATTATTTTCACCATCTTTATATGCTTTCACCATTTAAATTTCTAAAGACTTGGAAACAATATTGACATTCTTTTCTCTTTCCCCTGGAGTGTTGGAATTTTGTGTCATCTTTCTAGGAACCTTATCCAAATTCTGCTGGAGTCAACGGAAGTCTTTCCACTGACTTCAACGGGCTTTGGGTCAGGCTCTTAGCAAAGGAGCTATATGCAATATTCTTAGATTGTCTCTTTTCAATGTGTTTTCTGAAGTAAGATAATGTTTGCTTTTTTATTACAATTATGTTACTATCTTCTGTCTCTTAACATATTTATTAAGGCCTTGTACATTCCAGTGAAATTTGAAATGAGCAGTTCTTTACATGTAGGTCACAGCTCATTGGCAGAGGGTCCTAAACCAGCTTCCTTTCTCTGTCTCTGATCTCCCACTGAAGCAGATTTTACTTGTAATTGGTCCTCCTCAGATCACAGAAGCACTCTATAAATCATTATATCAGTTTCTGTAGTGCTTACCATGGAAACCAACACAAAGGATTCTGGGGAAGCCCATTTACCACTCACTTCTCAAACTGATGCACTGTGCATCCTTAGGTGAGTCACTTGACCTCTCGTTGGACTAGTTTCTCAGTAAAAGGGGGAGAGTGACAACCGTATTTGCAAAGCCACATATAAAGGCTAAGTATTATAATAATTTTTTTCTCTATGCTCCATGCCCTAGTCTCAACCCACCATCTCCTGAAACTACCACGGCTGATCCTTGTCAGAATTATCAGTACTTTGAAAACTGCCACTACTTAGTTGCTTCTTCCTACTCCTTACAGTAGGACTTCTGGTTGGCATCAAGTGAGGAACTGAACAAACAACAGTTGTTCTCTCAAACTGCCTCCCATTTGTCTTAAGAGGGAAGGTATTTCTAGTGGACGTTTTTGCCTGCCAAAGGATGGACTTAATCAGTTAGCAGACTCTCCCATCTTGAAGTTGGATTCACTATGGTTTTAATTTTCCCCTCAGTGAATCAACTCTGCTGACTAGATTCAGTGTTTTTTACATGGCTGCGGCACTGATATGTGAGTAAGTATAATGGTAACCACTGAAGCCAGTCCTGTGACAGAGTACTGACCCTTAACTTGACCTAGATCATGTGACTGGGCCTGGAAATAGAGTCTTGGTTCTTTCCAGCACTCCTGTGCATCAGATGCTTATTACAGGAGAGGAGGAGCAGGCCATATATTTACAACTGCCACTGCTGACAGAACTCAAACCAAGAGAGCTCAATAGGGTCAAATCTGCCCAATAAGTCAAATGGAAACTTCCCATGATTGAGTCAGAAGCTGTGCAAAATTCTCATATGAAGTAATTCTTATAGCGCTCACAGTTCTCTTAGGACATTGTTAATTTTGTGTCAGAATTGTTCTGAAGAGCTTTCCTGTTTCTACTTTGCTACTGAAATCAAAGACATCCTCCCAAACCTCACTGGGTGAAAAACTATTGAGAATTCCAATTCCATAAAAGGAAGGGAGGGTAGTTATTTTTTTCCCAAACTAATACACAAAGTATAGTTTAGGGAAGAAATATAAAATCACAGCTTGCTTTAAAAAGTGTACAAAAAGAATGCCTTTGCAGTAGCAAAGTTAAGCTACTGACGTGCTCATGCAGTAAGTATTTTATCATTAAAATTAGTCTTTTTTTAAGCATACTCCAGTTCACATCCCTAGGATAGTATGTAATAACTTGTGGCACTGTTTTAAAAATAAAGTCTTTGAATATGCCAACCACAATAACCTTAAGGTCTGCAATGGCTATTCTGGGAAACACATTGTTTTGACATTTCTGAACATCTCAGCCAGAAATGCCTCACCCAGCAAGAAGTGCCACTGTCTTGCTTTAAGTTGCCGTGAAAACTACTCCATTGGTAATTAGCTACATCGGATCCTTTTAAAAATATATATACACTATAACAGTGGGGGGAAGTTACTTTAAACTGGTTGTCATTGTACCCCAAATCCTGAAACTTGGGTGAAATTTTCAAAAACAAACACTTTAGATGTAAGAGTCTAAATCACTTGGGTGCTTTTGAAAATGTTGCACTAGACAATAATGCAACTTTGCTAACTTATTAAATCTTCATTTTTCACTTGTTCTTTGGCTGAATCACAGTGTCAGATACAGAATCTGTTAGACTAGCTCGTGGAGCCCCCAGGAAGCCGATTTTTAAAAGGAAACCATGGGAGAAATAGAGAAAAATGTGCAGACCTCTCATGTCACTCAGGAGTGTTTCCCTGTGAAGCTGGAAGCTATGAAATCAAAGGGAGCATGAAACCAGTGCTGACCATCTAGCCAAGCGAACACGCTTATGAATCTTTCAAGCAACAACTCAACTGACTAGAATTTTTCTTCATCTCTTTTGGTCTCTGGAGAAAGATTAAGTTTGTGACTGTTTCAGTGGCGGGCAGAGATAAAAAGGAAACATCTTTCTTGAGTAAACCATAATGAGATCTGACAGATCATCTCAGTGCAGAACCATGTCAAAGAAATAAGCACGAGAACTGTTTGGTTTTTTTAACTCATGAGACTACATTCTCTATTGAGTAAAGTTACAAACTTGACTGGGTCTTCCTATATGAAATTGCTGCCCACATTCTGAACCCCATTAAGGTTGCTTTGTACTGCTTTGCAAAGCAGCCTTAAAGTCAGTTTGACAACTCCATGGCATTTCCCAGGTATAGAGGAAATCAGCCACCCCCTTCTCCTCTTGACCTTAGCACAGGAGTCATCTCAGGGGTATGGCTAGGGAAGGGATCCTCCGGAGGATCCCTGCAGCTGGGTGTAGTTTAGAACAGTCCAGAGGCACAGCCAGGGATGTGGCTCTCTAAAGTTGTGATACAAAGCAGGACACAACAGCACTCCTGGGGCAGTAAAGTGACAGTTGAGCCCTGAGGAAGAGGGGCAGCTATCCATTTAGGGTCATTGCAGTTGGGTGCAGTTTAGAGCAGCTCCAAGAGGCAGCTGAGGATCTGGCCCTCAAGCTTACTCTGCATATAAAATTTGCATGGCTTTAATTAAATTCCTTTCAAAACTGATTTTAGTTAACCTGGTGCAAGTCCTGTGTGGGGACTAGCCCCAACTCCTATCTGTGGATATGACAGAAGAGTTCCATCTCCTGGTACAGCTATAGGCCTAATTCTGATCTCACTTCAACGGGTTTTACACGACTGTAATTCCATTGACTTCCAGAGAATTATGCAGGACTCACACAGGTGAATATAAAGGGCCTGCTTTTCAGTCTCCAGGTGAACCCCATATGTCTGTGTGCCAAGACGTGCCTGCTTTGTATGTGCATACCTGGATATAACCCATTACACATGCACCTATTTAAATGCAATTCTCTTGTCAGACATGCACACAAAATAAGTGTGCATTTGTGCGATCCCATAGTGTCATTCATATTACAGTGCTCATATGTAACCCTTCTGCCCGTCAGAGTTGGCAGCAACAAGGGCCGGGTTCAATATCTAGGGGATCCATTCCAATAACACAATGCAAACCGGCTCGAGCCCCCACCCAGTGACCTGGGACAAATATATACCACCCCCGCTGGGCGCCTCCAAGAGGCAATACTTCCCCTCTCGCAAGCACATAGTCTGAGTGTAGCAAAAGCCTTTTAATAACAGAGAGAAACAATGTGGCATTATGTTTGGGAAACACCACCAACAGGATTCATAACAAAACCCATGAGCAAAAACCCACCCCAAGCAAATTGGGGCATGCCCTTTTCCCTTTGGTTCTTGAGTCCAGCAACCCCAAATCACTCAAAGTCCCAAAAGTCCAATGCCCCAAAAGTCTCTGTCCCTGGTCAGGGCCGCCCCAGAGTTCGAAAGTTTATCTGCGGAGCTTTACCTCCCAACCTGGGTGGAAATGGGACGGGGGTAAGAGGCACCTTACATGATCTGAAGCTGACCGCCCCACGAACTCCTTCGCTCAGCTGCGCTCCGCTCCGCCAGCCGCCCCACGAACTCCTTCGCTCAGCTGCGCTGCGCTCCACTCCGCCAGCCGCCCCACGAACTCCTTTGCTCAGCTCCACGGCCCACAAGCAGCTCCTGCCATCCACAAACTGCTCCACCAGCCGGTCCGCAAGGCACTCCAGCCGGCCCGCCAACTGCTCCACAATATATCTTCTGGCTCCCCCACTACTTAACACAACACTCAGTGATTTCAGCTCTTAGGTGAATTCAGCTTGTAGTAGGGAGGCCCCAGTGCTGGTGCACTGTCAGCCCAAAATGAGCTCAGCAGCCTATAACTAGACTTCTAATGAAGTCAAAATTAGCTCTGATATTCTACAGTGGAGAGAGGAGGAAGTGCAATTAGCATGTAAGGCCCTCACCAAGGGGCCCATGCCACTAAGTATTAGTACTTGTCCCCAGCCTCTCTCCATTCACACAGTTTTGGAACCCATGACCCTTGCCTAGCGAGTGCTACTTAGTTGATGGTGAATCCCTCCATCATAACAAAAGGTCACGTACAGTTCCAAGCACAGTTCCCATAATCAGGGTAATAACAATTTATTCTTCCTGCCCCAATAACAGAGACACTGGGGATCCCACAGCAGCCAAAGTGACCATTTGGGCAGCTATGGTCTCATTCTAGGCGGGGTGGGTGTGCCTATGCAAATGAGATCGGCCCCTGAAGTTCTTTTCCACAACTTGCCACACCTCACCACCAGAGGTCAGGGTGGAGCTCATCCTGACACTGCTTACACATACAAATCCATTCACCACAGGGAGAGCTATTCCTTAATTGCATTTGATAATCCACCCCCAGGCAGATCATCATGGGTTTAAGTGGGACTAAAGTGGCATAGAATCCTTGTGCTGGCCCTCTGCCCGTGGGTGAATTTCACTCAGAGAACTAAGGGTCTGATTTTCAAAGGTATTTAGGCACTAGAAGATGCAGATAGGAACATTGTGGTATTTTCAGAAGCATGTATGCAGATTAGGCACCTACCTGCCATTGAAGCTACCATTCAATACCTTTGAAAATCTGTCTCAAAGTAATAAAAACATCACATTTATACATATTAAAGTGCACAGCCATTCAGAAGGTGGCTATTTTCTCTAGTCGTGGTGCATTGAGTTTATAGCTGAAATTGTTTTCTTACAGGGTTGTCTCTGCAAATCATGGGCTGTTTTTGAAAAGCAATGAAAAAAGTTAACTGGGTTCTGCAACTTATGACACACCAGTACCCCAGAGTCCCAACGGCCTTTTATGGTGCTGCAAACTCTCTTCTCCTAGCCATTAACAATGACATATTAATCCATTCACAACGTTTCCCACATTTTAATAACTCTTGTTGTGTTCATGCACCACACAATCAAAGTAATCTCTTGTGGTTTGTCATTCCCTTCCCATATTACTAGGTCATTATAAGTATTTATTTTCTTAAGTGCCAAGAAATTTAGAGCTTACAATTAACACCATTTTTTTGATACTGCAGTTATAAACAGGGATTTAGGTCTTTTCCATTATGCTCCCAGGACAGACAAAGATAAGCATTAGAGAGTATATTAAAAAATGCTTAGGAATGTTCACACAACCAGTTTGCTGGACTAGCTAAGCAATGGAAGTGGCTACTATTGAACTCTTCCATATTAAGGGTATAAATATGGGAGTAAGAGGAATGAATTCCTTTTTCAAACGTGCTTGTGTTCCAGCTGTATAAAAGCAGTACAATAATTTTTAAAGATTTAAGAAACCTTAGCACTTACAAAGCACTTTTCATCTTCATATACTACTTAACTAATGAATCCAATCCTCCAACACCCCTGTGAGGTCAGTATCTATCAGTTAGTGGCATTCCCAATTTTGCCAAGGGGGAAACTGTATTGAGCAAGATTAAATGACTTGCTTAGCTTCCAGAAAGTCAATGTCAGTGGTAGCTCGCAAGTGCCTGGCTCCTGAGTCCTATGTTGAAATCTTTAGATACCACCACTCTTTATTTATATATTTAGCACCACAAGAAAAAAAACAAAAAAACAAGGGACTAGATAATTCAGGAAACAAAAAATGGAAGACAGGGTGTTTCACGTCTAGATGATTAGTTTAAATCTGACCTCAGTAGCTAGAAGGCATCTCTTTCTGAAAGCTGTTTGCATCGACGATCAAATGTGAAATGAGTAGGTGATCTCAGAGCACTCCAAATTTACTTCGCAAAAGAGAACACCCTCGCTGGCAGTCTTAACAGAAAGCTCAAAGCACAGAGACTGAACTAGTAGTTTATGCCCAAATTTCCTGATCGAGGTTTTTCTATGTTAAGAGAAGTACCAGGACAAAATTAGACATTACTTAAAACAATCGGAATTGCAAAAATGGAGCATTAAGACTGAAAACCAGGGCCCTGATTCTGATTTCACACAGGATTTATGTTGGTCTAACTCCAAGTTACTCCAAATTTATTCCAGAACTGAGATCAGAATTAGGCCTAAGAATCATTTAGGTTCCATAGGACCTATTGAGCAACACTTCCCATGTCTGCTTGAGTAATCCCATTGGAGCGACAGTCTGGAAGAAAAAGGACAAAACTACCACAAGTATCCAATTATTTTAAGATTTAAAATGACAACAAGGATGAAATGAAAGGCAAGCTCTATTCTGACAAGCAACAACATGTAAAAGAAGGGAAGATCTTGGAACTGGATAATATAATAATCGTGCATCAGAACTGACAAATGAACTATTAGCTTATTCAAACAAATGAGTGGTAGAGAAGAATGGGGATACCATCACTGTTGAAATCAAAGATGGCTCACACAGAACTCCTCACAGGGGAAGTGTCAATGTCCATGAACCTAACTTGGGCAACATCCTGGAAACCCTTACGCATAATTCTTACTCGTGTGAAATTTCACTGAGTTCAATGGGATCACTCCCATTAGTAAAAACTATTCATGTGAATAACGGTTTGCAGAACTGCACATGTGAACTTGTAGGTAGTAACCAAAATGACCAACAGGAGGATAAACTGCATTTAGAAATAAGAGAAGGGAGATAATAATGAAGAGAAATATTCCACTACAATTATATTTACACTGCAATGTAAGCCCAGGGTCAGACTCTGGCTTGACCCCAAACCCCACTTCCATCAACACACAAATCTCTCAGTCTCTGGCTCGGACCTAGGGTCCTAGGACTCCGCGGGGATGCAGAGTCCAAGTGCAAGTCAAGCTGGGACCCAGTGCTTGAGCCCTCTTGCTTTGCAGTGTAGATGCCCTCCCCACAACTCTAGTCCTGGTAGTCAGCCAAAAGTGTCCCACAATCCCATGGGCCAACTTCCTTTGTCTATCTCCAATCGATTCCAGTGAAAACAGAAGCAACTCTCCCGCCCCCTATACTGCAGCAGCTCAGTGAGTCAGCATGAACCTTACCACTGTTTTCTGACCGCCAAGCTGCAAACACACCAAGAGCCTTCTGTGGTTACAACAGAGACTGAACAAAAGCAGCTGTTTGCAAAGTGCCCTGCTTCATGGTCATGGGAGCACAGCCCGATTTTGGTAAATCTCTGGTGCAAGGCCAGCAAACGGTAGACTTCAATAAGAGTACCAGGAGTGACTATGCATAACAGCAAATAGCAAAGAAGCTGACAGTACTGCAAATTTGTTAGACTGTGACCAGTGCTGGGAGCGGACTAAATGGCTCAAGACTGAGTACGGGAAAGCCAAGAACCAGAACAGCACCTCGGGCAGCTCTCTGATGTCATGCCCATTTTATAGGGAGTTTGACTGGGTGCTGGGCAGTGCACTGAGCACAGAGCCAACCGTGGTGGATGACGACCTGGTCAGTTGGGATGGCGCCCTGCTGGCCCCAGAATCTAGAATGGAAACTGATGGGACCCAGCAGCAGGCGCCGAGTGAGGACAGTGAAGTGATGCTGTTGCTGAAATTGGTCCTAAAAGAGGCTTTGGAGCAGAAGCAGCAGCAGCGCATCCTGGGGCCATACTTAGAGGAGCTGTTTGATGCCCACCATGAGGAATTATCCACTGTGGAGCGTGTAGCAGTCACGGAAGGGACAGAAGCCAGCCACAAGCCTGGTAAGTTTCTGGATTCATTTTAATGAATATGAATACAGTAATGGAAGGGATTTCTGTTCTATGAACCAATGCAAATGTTATCAGAAGCCCTGGCTAGCAGCGTATATCTGCTAATGGCGGATTGCATGCCAGTGCCTTGGCAACCTCCCCGCCCCCATCATGTGGTCAAAATGGCAACCAGGAAATGCAAACAGTAAAAATGCCTTGCAAGTGAATTTTTACTGGAAAGGTGCAGATTTTTGCTTGGGCCATTCCTGTTTCTTAAAAATAACAACTTTACATTGCCATGACTGTCAGTATGCCACTCTGTAACCACTCAAAGCTCTGTCATCCCACCTGAAAACAGTGAACTGTGGGGGGCAGACAGCAAGTGTGAAAAATGGGGACAGGGTTGAGGGACTAATAAGTGCCTGTATAAGACAAAGCCCTGAATATCAAGACTGTCCCTACAAAATCGGGACATCTGGTCACCCTAGGGGCAGATGGGAGGTGGAAATGTGTTCCATTTACAAATCTAGTCCATTTCAGTACATAGGTGACAAAAATCATTTGTCCCAAATATGACTGGGGTTTGAAATTTTGTGCAGAAAGGTGCAGAAATGTGGTTAAGGAGGATGGCTGTGGAACTCTGTGTTTGCACGCAGCCATAATAGGCTAAGCCATGTGGAAGCTAACAGAGAATCCTGTTGATTCCCTCATGAATTCTGACCTAATCCTTGGTGCCAATAGCTGCAAACCCCAGATAGGTAGTCACACTGCAAAGGCGTATTTCCCAGTGGCACTTTGGTAGCTGACCAGCCCACTCCACAAACAAATGTGCTGTTTAGTCCCTATACATTAGGCTACTTTGGTTGCATATGCTGCAGGGAACACCAGCAACTTGGAATAACATCTCCCTTTGCCAATCAGGCACCACCGAACCATTATGTCCTCCAAAATGTTGAAATAGCCTGAAATGATAGAAGCTTCTGTGGTACAGCCATGGATGGCAGCCCCACCCAAACCAAAGTAGTTCTGCAATTGTTAGAAAAAAACCCACTTACCCTGATCTCTGCTCCTCTTTCACTGTGATTAACAAGGCTGTAACTTCTGTGGTCTGAAGCCGCCCTCTCACAATATAGTGAAGTTCAGTTTGGAAAAGTAACATTTTGTCCTTGACATTCTACACAGATTCACAGATTTTTTCTGTGCTCCTGCACTGAGCTAATTGAGATAGTAGCCCCCTGTGTCTTGTCCTGTTCCAGGCCCCTTGACCTCTACTGGCTGCAGTATTTCCACAGCTTGCCCACACTGCAGCAGAAGCCTGGCCCAACTTACCTTCACGGACCGTTCCAAGAGGAAGCGTTTCCATGATGAACTTATGGTTGAAGTTCTGGACAGGGCCCACAAGCTGGTCCAGTACCAAGAGAGAGGGACTTGCAGCTAGAGGAGAGCAGGGGTGAAAGTAAGCCAGTATGGGCCGGTACGGCGTTCTGTAAGAAGTGGCCACCAATACCAGCCCATACTCAGCTGACGTTAAAGTGTGGCCGCAGCAGCGGCCAGAGCCCCGGGCCCTTTAAATCCCAGCTGGAGCCCCAGGCGGCGCAGGCCAGGCAGCGCAGATGGGCTGGCTCGGGGACGCTGACCCCCGACAGCCCCGCCCCTTCTGCCCAAGGTCCCACCCCTTCTGGGGGCTGGAGCCGGCCCCCGTACCAGTAAGTGTAGAATGTTACTTTCACCCCTGGGGGAGAGGCATGATGAGAGGCAAGAGGAAAGACTCAAGCTGGCTACACATCTTGAGGACGGGGTTTCAGCACGGAAGCAGGCACTTGATTCGCTTAGACCCAACTCTAAGCTCATGCACTAAGAGGTCCCAGATTCAATCCTGCCCACCGACGACCGGGGTCTGTCAGTGTTACAAGTGGGGGCTCGGGTGTTAAAAGTTGGGGCTTGTCCGGGATTTCAACTGGAAAGTCTCTAAAGCTTGGGATGTGCTTCCTCAGGTAGGGGAAGTATGTAACCCACACTCCTCCTGGGTGTGGTGTTCTGTCCCATCTAGTGGCACCGAGACTACTTAGAAAGAGATTAATGAGTTTGCTCTACAGCTTTATCCATATGGCTTTTAGCTCATGCAGTAGAGGCTCATGCACTAAGTTCCAGAGGCCCCAGATTCAATGACGACCGGGGTATGTCAGCATTACAGTTTGAATTGGCCAGCCCTAAAATAAACTAAGGCAGCGAACTAATTCATCCAAAAAAAGAAAAGTATTGAATAGAGGAGACAGCATGGCATATTGAACCTCGATATTATAGTGAAAGGACATAAGAGGTGAAGTGACACTGCAGTTAACTTTCACCTTGTATTCATGATATTCCCATATAAACCTTTTTCCTCAGAGCCCATATATTAACAGGAGGGTAAGAGCCAGCAATGGATCATTAATTTAATATGCTTTGCTATGTCAGTTATGCAGAGTTCAATAGGACAAATGGTTACAAAGGGGGGCATTTTTTTGGTAGGAAGAAAATCTAGCCATACCATTCTTATCTTGCATGCAAGGTACTTCCTACTGCCCTGTCTGTGATACTAGCTTTTTGAAAACAGCAAGATCTGGGCACCCATTCTTGTTCTGTCTGGAAGAGGTCAGATAGTTATTTTTACAGCAAAAGGGTACAGCTTTTCAAACTGGAAAGAGCTCAGCTCACGTAGTTTTATGGTGATGTTTGCTGGTGAAACAGAATTGTTTTTAAGTTGGCACACTGCCCATCATCCACTGTTATCTTTTGGTCATTACAAAAGGAGGCCTATAACCATCTCTTTTTTTTTCCTTTATAGAATACCTTTGGTTCTGTTCTAGGGTAACAATGCTAGGCCTCCTGGACTGGGCCGGAGATAATCTGAAGTCATAGTTGCGCAGAACATATTCGTAATTATGTTCTAAAGTCACAGTGCCAGGTACACAGGTGTACATTTGCCATCCGCAGGAATGTATTCACTGAAACATAGTGACAACACCATGCTGACTGAAGAACAGGCATCCTCCATGGCTCCAGCTTTCTCATCTTCACTCTTGACAGTTCTGCCTTACATTACAGAAGCCTCTGCTGCACGAGACTAGAGAGAGTCATTTCTTTAACTGCAGCAATCCAAGTTATACCTAAACCCTCACTACGGTCATATTGGTTTTACTCTGTTATACACTGGATATGGACTTGCATAACATTGATGAAGACCAGTCACAGAAAAAAGAACAGGTTTCAGAGTAACAGCCGTGTTAGTCTGTATTCGCAAAAGAAAAGGAGGACTTGTGGCACCTTAGAGACTAACCAATTTATTTGAGCATAAGCTTTCGTGAGCAACAGCTCATTTCCTTGCTGTGCTGTGAAGACACTTCCTCAGAAGAACATCCACTTTTCTCTTTTTATGGTCAATTCTCAGTAATAATTACACACACAACATTATTATTGTGTGGATTCTGCTTAAAACAAAAAAACACTCTCTTCTCTTCCCCACATACAGTTTAGGCTGGTGAAGAGGTGACAAACTGACAGCCCTAAACAATGAATAGAAAATTCCTCTTGTTGAGAGGGAAATGTTAATTGAATCACCCTTAAAAGTAAACATGGGGTTTAATTTTCAGAAAAATTCAGTTTGCAAAATCAGACTATATATTGTGATACAGCATGGTCAGAGGGCAGCAGGAGAGTGATCCTATTGGGATCCAGGAAGTGAGCAGGCAGAGCCCGCCCACTGCTAAAGGATCCCCCCGCAGCCTAAGGGGGGGATCCACAGGGCCTGGAAGCCAAGTGATTTTGGGGGAAAACTAATAAAATAACAGGAACAGGAGTGCGGATTAGATTTCATCTGGTAGAAGGAAAATGCTGATTGGATTTGGGGGAGTTTGGGCTTCCCTGAGCCTTAAATCCATCCTTCTGGGAATTACTCCCCCATTCTTACTCTAACCCTGTGCTTTTTCACTGGAATGTTTCAGATCTGTAATGCTCACATGACAGGATCAGGGTGTGTTTCTAATAGTGACCTCCATGATTGCTACTACATTTACTGTTTAAGGTTTCTCATTATGATGACTGAATAAACAAACAAACAAACAAACAAACACTTTTCAGCAACCCACAGCTACTTACAGTTTGACAGGAAATCATCACTGTTCGAAAAATTAAATCCTGCCTTTGTTTTCTGAACTAGACTACAAATTCATTGGACAGACACGTAAGCCTCATTAATATGGTATTGTTGACTCATTAAAACTGATGACCATTATTTGTGACATGCGTATTTTAATATTATGCTCAGTGCTATAAAATATCTAAAACCACAGTTACATATATATTGTACACTGAAATTCATTTGAGAGGGAGATTGTTAATGTTTATGGTTCCATGATCGATTCTGAAGTAAAAACTTGAAAATAGTCTGTTAAAATATGTCTACTAAGAAGATTATTATGTATGGGGCCAGATCCTCAGTCCCACTATAGCCCCTTTGCACAGCAAAGCTGTCTTAACCAGCTTCTGGAACATTCCCCCTACCCAAGAGGAATTCTGGAGTGGTGGGTGCAGAGGGCATTCTTGTAAGAAAGGGGGTAAGGCCAGGACTATTCTGTGCCCTGGTGTTCCCTAGCTGCTGGAATGGCTTCTTGAGGCCATAGGCGGCCAGGCACAACCTCAAGCACTACTGAGGCTGTTCCCTGGCTGGCTCAGCTCTGAGGCACCATAATATTGCGGTACTGCCTCCACTCACCCTTCCACTCTCAGTGCAGCTGAGATGATCTACTCGCTGCCTTTTCAGGTTGGCAAGTGGCCCAGAGCACATGTAAAGTGTGCGCACTCAACAGGTACCGTCATTTTAGTTTCTAGAGTTGTTGTTTAATTGCAGCTTGAATCTAACAAATCTGCAGCTAAAGTAGAAAACAAACATCAGTGGTGATTTTAAGCACTATGGGCAATTTATGAGGCTCTCCCCGAACTGGACAAGTGAACCTCAGAAGACAATTTAAGTTCACACCCAAAAGTGAACTGTCAAACATATACAATACCCTATAATTTACTAATTATGGTGCCTCAGCTGAGCCTGCCAGGGGCCAGCCTGGCTTCCAGCGCACCTAGAAACAGCCTCAGTACTGCTTTAGGTTTTGCCTGGCTGCCTATGGCCTCAAGGGCAACAAAGATGATCAAGGGTTTGGAACAGCTTCCACAGGAAGCAAGACTAAACAGTTTAGGGCTGTTCAGCTTAGAAAAGAAACTAAGGGGGGACATGATAGAGGTCTATAAAATCAGGAATGCTATGGAAAATGTGGATTGAGAAGTGTTATTTACCCTTTCCCACAATACAAAAACCAGGGATCACCTAGTGAAGTTAATATGCAGGAGGTTTAATGCAGATAAGAGGAAGTACTTTTTCCACCCAACACACAGTCAGCCTGTGGATTCATTGCCACGGGACATTGTGATGGCCAAAAGAATAACTGGACTCAAAAAAGAACTAGATACATTCATAGAGGATAGATCCATTAATGGCTATTAGTCAAAATGGTCAGGGATGCAACCCCATGCTCAGATCATCCCTAAACCTCTGACGACCAGAAGCTAGGAGTGGAAGACGGGTGTATCACTTCAGAATTGCCCTGTTCTTTACACTGTCCATGAAGCTCAGTTACTGGCCACTGGGCTACATGGACCATTGCTCTGAATCAGTACGGCAGCTCTTATGTACTTCCAGCCCACTCACATAGCCTCGTACCCCCCCTTTTTTCATCTAGCCTTTAGTTCAGCAAAGCACTTAAACACACTGATTTGGGCCAGGAGAGCTCCCCTTTCCCTATCTTCTTCCATACATGCCTCCATATCTAATCCCAGGCAGACATAACCCCTTTAATGAAAAGCCTAAGGACCTAGCATATATCTAGTATCCTCTGCTGGATCCAGATGGTTTCTTCTTTTCTCACATCCCAGTGGAATGAAAGAAGAAATTAGTCTGGGTCCAACAGAGAAAGTATAGATCTGCTGCGACTTCATTACAGGTAAAGGCAACATGGCTAAAGAAGATTCATTCAGCTGAATGGATTCAAAATATTTTCAGAGGTTCTGGGTTACTTTGGGAATAAGACTAGGTTGTGCATCCTACTTTATATCCCCCATAATGTTTCAGAGAGATCAGATAAAGTGTGTTTGAGCTAAAGTTTAAAGAGAGAGAGAGAGAGACTAAGGTAAAACTGTTCTAACTCCATCCCCTCAAACAGAGACAAACACCTACAAGATCTCTATCAAGCGTTCTTACAACTACAGTACCCACCTGCTGAAGTGAAGAAACAGATTGACAGAGCCAGAAGAGTACCCAGAAGTCACCTACTACAGGACAGGCCCAACAAAGAAAATAACAGAACGCCACTAGCCATCACCTTCAGCCCCCAAGTAAAACCTCTTCAGCGCATCATCAAGGATCTACAACCTATCCTGAAGGACGACCCATCACTCTCACAGATCTTGGGAGACAGGCCAGTCCTTGCTTACAGACAGCCCCCCAACCTGAATCAAATACTCACCAGCAACCAGACACCACACAACAGAATCACTAAGCCAGGAACCAAACCTTGCAACAAAGCCCGTTGCCAACTGTGTCCACATATCTATTCAGGGGACACCATCATAGGGCCTAATCACATCAGCCACACTATCAGAGGCTCATTCACCTGCACATCTACCAATGTGATATGTGCCAGCAATGCCCCTCTGCCATGTACTTTGGTCAAACTGGACAGTCTCTACATAAAAGAATAAATGGACACAAATCAGAGGTCAAGAATTATAACATTCAAAAACCAGTTGGAGAACACTTCAATCTCTTTGGTCACTCGATTACAGACCTAAAAGTGGCAATTCTTCAACAAAAAAACTTCAAAAACAGACTCCAACGAGAGACTGTTGAATTGGAATTAATTTGCAAACTGGATACAATTAACTTAGGCTTGAATAAAGACTGGGAGTGGACGGGTCATTACACAAAGTAAAACTATTTCCCCATGTTTATTCCCCCCGGCCCCCGTTACTGAGACATTCTTGTCAACTGCTGGAAATGGCCCACCTTGATTATCACTGCAAACGGTCCTCCCCCGCCCCCGCTCTCCTGCTGGAAATAGCTCACCTTACCTGATCACTCTTATTACAATGTGTATGGTAACACCCATTGTTTCATGTTCTCTGTGTATATAAATCTCCCCATTGTATTTTCCACTGAATGCATCTGATGAAGTGAGCTGTAGCTCACGAAAGCTTATGCTCAAATAAATTTGTTAGTCTCTAAGGTGCCACAAGTACTCCGATTCTTTTTGTGGATACAGACTAACACGGCTGCTACTCTGAAACCTGTTCTTACTCTGCTTCTCTGTCTTGTGTCACACAAAAAAAGAAGAAGCTGACCATGTTCTATTTCCCACCCCCTCAAATAAAGTACATTTGCTTAATTTGTGCCTGAAATAAAATCTTGTGGGAAATTCTTGGGATAAAATTGCCACTTCAACATCAATTATTAGTTACCATATTAACTTGAGGTATATTTGCCCAGATTCCCTTGCTGATTAATTTTTCCATTTTTGTTCTGAAGAGAATTCTATTAATACCTTTTTCTTCTTTTTTTGGCAACCTGTTATAAGATGTTAAACCCTTGTTTCTTCAGCAGCGGTGCAATAGTGTCTCTTATTAAAAATACTGAAACACAAGCTTGCCCAGAGGTGTGTTTTATTTGATGTGAAGAGACCCAGTAAAAAATGCTGCCCTGGGACAGCTAGTGTTTCAGCCCATCCTGCAGAGATCTGGCAAGTTTTCTAAGAATTCTGGTGGGCTCTTTGGTTGGGATTTTATTAACCTTTTTCTAAAATGGTAGTTTTCCACTGATCTAGGGAAACATTCAAGTCTTCTTGGCTGAAGCTGCCATACAGGCAAAGGGAAAGCTCAAATCTCTTAATTAGTCAATGAGGAAAGCAGAAAGTAGAGATGTAGGGGTTAGATTAAAAAAAACTAACTGCAGTAAAAGCTTTTTGCAGACAGGCTGTGAATTTCCCCTCGCAAATCAGTAACCGCTAAAGCATTTTTGAGATCAGGGTTATTCTACTGTACAAACTGCTGATGGGTGGGCAAACCAGCGAGATCCCCATCTGCAGTTGCTCAGGGGGAAAAATATCCCTGGTAAAATTCCATCAGCTTCTATGGAAATATAACAGGGATCAGTTTGGTCTCTGGTGTTTATGCCTTCATGGTTCTTTAAGACACCTATGGAGGGAGGGGTACATGCTTAAGCACACACTTCCTGCAGCAGAAGAGGTGTCTGCCATAATATGGAGAACTTGAGGGAGAGAGGTTAGTGATTTGCCATAGGATTCAGGGCTCAGAGCTGGGATTATTATTCTAGAGTCGATGCTTAAACACTTTGGGCTCAATCCATCTTCCATGGAAGTCAATGAGAGAGAGCCTTTTCATTAAGTGGCAGTTGAATCAGGCCTTCAGATCACCATCTCTTTCTCTGTCTGCATTTATATCAGGCCTTCAGATCACCATCTCTTTCTCTGTCTGCATTTATATCATGTATGGTCTTCGGAGTATTCACCTCTCTTAGAAATATTTTACTACCTTTGTTGTGTGGTTAAGATTTACTAATTTTAAGTAATTCTTAGTGAACAAACATCTTGTTTTCCCAACATCCCAGCCCTTTTTGTCTGCTTCTTCACCCACAGCCTACTGTCAAAATCCTAGCTGCTGAGCTTTCTGGGGCAGGGACTGTCTCATTTGTTCAGTACCTCCTACAGTGGGGCTCTGAATCCTCAATAGGCTCTTCAGGCACTGCCACAGAACATAATGGTCCCAATCCTCAGCCGGTGTAAATCAGTGTAGCTCCATTGAAACCAATAGAGCTGCTATGCTGACACAGACTAGTTGATGATCTGGCCCTATAAATACAATAATACTACTAGTAAGCCATTTTTTTTTGACTGATACTGTGACTGACTGCCTTTGTTTTCCTTATATCCTCCATGCTGGCAAGTGAAGCAGCCATCATAATGTGTTTGAATTTAAATCTCACTCCCAAAGGCAAAATAAAGACATAAAGACACCCACCGCTTTCTCTCTTGGCTTCTCGCTTCAGCATGGAACACACATTTGCCATTTGTCTGGAAGACAGAATTGGCAGCATAAAAGATAACATTCTGGACATATTTCCTCACATTGTTTTACCTGCCCTAACTGCTTGCAGATGGTTTCTCCAAATCTATTTTGTAAGTTATAAGAAACAGCTATTTGTACCTTGAAGACCACACCTAGCTCCAGAAGCATTCCTGTTACATCTTAATTCTGCACCATACATAAGATTGCCTATGAAATTGCTTTCTAATATGCTGTTCTTTTCTCATTCAGCATCCTTGGAGTTTATTTTTATGACCTCTGACCTAAATTCTCTTCCCCCACAAGTCCTTCTGAGAAATACATCTCATGCATTGGTCTATGTGATATACACATCATAGGCCAGATTCCCAGTCAATGGAGCTATGCTGATATGCATCTGCTAGGGGTCTGACCCATTGCAACATGTGTACCTGAGTTCTGTGAGTCCCTGAGCACACCAACTTGAATTTAATGTTAAAAACCTTGACCACCATGGCTTGGAAGTTGTCTCACATATCTATAGTACATACTAAAAAGATACATAAAACAGCCAAATTTCTCGTGTGGGATGCTGGGGAGAGCACTTCTGCATGTGGGTAAAAACGGTGCACTTGCTCTATAATGATTTCAAGCCATTTTATCAGATCTACATTTTTCATATTCACACTTACTGAAGGCAGAAGCCAGAGCAGTCAATCAAGGTAGGTTGGGTGTGGATGTACCCTGGAAGGCCCCTGTCAGTTTAAGAGACTTCCAAAGCACCTTCAACAGAGTTATATCTACTCACAAAATAACAGGAAAAGCAGATAATATGTACATAAACACTTGCAAGTGCACAGAAACTTTAATTTTGGCTTCAGCTAGGGGCAAGCCATCAAATTTTGAATTCCCTTTGTCAGAATTTTTGATCTACTGACCATCTGTTTGAATACCTTGGGATGCAGATTGCTGGATCTGCCCTTTGTCTGCTCAGCCAATCTGCTCGGACATTCACTCTTGGTTGACTCCCATAATTCCTCACTGAATAGGGGTGGGCATGTAGAATGATCTGGAATTCCTCCTGTAACTCTTTGTAGCCAATAAAGTATTTGATTTCTCAGATGACTCTGCAGCTACTTGATCTGTAGGTTCCTGGGAAAGCCTACCTCCTGTATACTTTACCATGACCAGCCACTGTTGACTTGAAGGTTCACTTTTCATGATTTCAGCCACAACTGATATCACATCAAAGAGTTACACCCTATGGCGCTCACATTAGAGACCATCCATAGACATGTCCACCATGAAAACTGCTGCCAAAGATTTTTCCTTATCGTGGCTCCCAGGCTAAAGGATTTTCTGGTCTTTAGTGGAACACCAAGAGAAAGAGCATGCATCCAGGCCAGAAGAACTCCAGCAAAGGAAATGGATGCAACTGAAGCATGTATAATGGACAAAGTGACCTCAAAATTCCTCCTTCAGGAGGATTCAATTTTCCTGTCTGCCAAGTCCTTAGGCAGAAAGTCATCATCTACTGACATGCTTGTATCCTTAACTAATCAAAGGAGTGTCTCGTGTCCTTTTGGGAGTGTGACTGGGTCAGCTTTAGATCAGCGCACATTCTAGTGTTTTTTAGCTAGCCTTTCCAAATGCTCTGCTTTAGCTGGATTCTCCCAGTCTGCCTTAATCATCTCCTTCAGAGGTGCATGGAGAGGGATGTATGCTTCTGATTCCAAACCTGGTGGAAAATACTTGCAGGTAGTCTCACTACCTGTCTTTTCTACTTCTGGCACCTCATCCAGAAGAATATCCAACCCCTTTACTACCCCTCTTCCTTTCTTTCTCTGTTTCTAAAATTCATTGGCTGCGCTCTCTCTTGTCCTTCCATGGCCAGTTGCTTGGAGGAAAGAGGGAAGAAGCGGGAGCCCATGGACTGAGCATGGGGCCCAGAGAGTCCAGTCAGTGGGATATAGGGGGGCTCAGAGTGTCAACTGAGACTGGGTAACCCAGTCAGTGTGGGTTGGCACTGGGGAGTTAGGATGTACACCTGCTGGTCAACATCCTTGTTGAAGGATGAGGGAAGGAATGGAAACTGTGGGCCTTTTTGCCTCTTACTGACTACCCAGCTCATGAAATTTGGGCCATCCTGGTACTCTGCCCTCCGAGTGAATGAGCCTGATTGCTGAGGTTTGAGGGACAGGGCTTCAAGCAGCCTCAGCTGCAGCTGAATGCCCAGGCATCTTGGTGTCTTTTCCAGGGGGTTTTGACAGCAGGCTTCTTGCCATCTGAGCTTTGCTCCTTGCTTCAATCCCCTCCCATCCAGCCTAGCCCACAGTGGTGGTGGGAGAAGGCATCAACTATGCTGTGGGGCAGGGAGATGCCTGATCCACTGACTCCTGCCTGCTCCCTTGCTGATTCCTGCATCATCCTGGAGCCCCTCCTGGGTCAGACCTGCAGTGGGTTTTAGGAGTGGCAATTTGATCCCCATAGAAGAGATGTAGTTCTCTGACCACACACCCCACTAAGGCAGTGGAGCACACCTGCTCTTTCCTGATATTAGAGTTTACCACACAACTGAGGGGGATGCCGCAGCCAGAGCCCACAAACAGAAAACAAAGATGCAGGGACAAAGTTCACAAACGCCTTCTGTGGCTCTTGCACTGACAGGAACAGCTCTGCCAGCAGCCATATTGCAGTTTATTTGTTCTAAGTCCATTTTTTTAAGTTACTCTGTGCAGGGGGTCGAAAGGGTTCATCAGGTCATTGCCTGCTACTTCAGGAAGCAGAATGAACTGGCAAGGAGTTCCAGGGTATGGCTACAGTGTGCCTTAATTGACTGGTCTCGTTTCTGCCTCCATTAAACGGCAATAAAGGAAAGAGCCCTGTAATCTGCAGACTTTCCCCTGCATAAAAGAATCGTTCAAAACATACTGTACATGTCCATCTTTAAGGACATAACCCACATCCCATTGTCTTGAGTGAGAGTTGGACTAAGCCCTATAACACCATTAAGTAATTAAACCTTGTAACACCACTCTGAAGTAGGCAGGAAAGCATCATATCCATTTTGCAGAAAGGGGAATGAGGCAGATATGTATTAGGTATCTTAGGCCTACACAACTTATGTGACTGAATAGGACCCCATTCTCAGGGCCACTGGCCACATGCATACATCCACCCTGCCAGTGACAGCACCACTCCCAATATCACATCTCTGGTCCTGTTTGACTCTGGTCAGTAGACCACAGTGGAGACTGGATTCCCCTACTGCCCTCCGCCACTCCCGAAATAGTAAATGGTTCTCTGGCTCTGTTACCCAGGGTTCTTTCAAGCCAAAGCTCTTGGTAACTTTTACTTTGTGTGAGGTGGTGTCAGGAAATAAATCAGGGGAGACACGGCCGTCTGACCGATAGATGGCTGGCACAAACAGGACAACACAAAAGTGCTTTCAGTTAAAGCTAAACTTACTTAGTCTCAAGCACTTATACACGTCCACAATAGGTTAGTACGTACAGCTCTACCTTTTGGCTCTCCCAGTTCATGAGGGCATGGAACGTCACCAGAGGCTATGGAGCCTGACAGACAAGTGAGGAAAGAAGTCACCACAGCTGCAGGTGGGTTACAGGTAGGCTGAAGACAGGTCAGACACATGTATGAGGATGTGCAATAGCAGGGATACCAGGAGTGCAGCTGGATGGGGTCTTGCACTTGACATTTCACAGACGACCTCCTCAAAGAATCTGAAGCCAGTCTTGTGAAGATGTTAAATAACTCACCCAAGGTCACAGAGAGAATCAGTGTTAGAGCCAAGATTAGAGTTCCTGGCTCCCAGTCCTGAACCCAGATCACTAGAACATGCTCTTAATTTACAACTGTACTAATATGTGTAAGTCCAAATTCAGTTCATAATAGCTTTCCCCTGCAGATGTAGTATATTTTCTTAACAGTTCATTTCTCCCCAAATATGGGATAAACAAAAGAACATAAAAGTTAAAAAATACACAATTCCTTGTAAAATGAATTAAAATATGTAGCATCAAACAGACTTCCAAATGAATCCCGAGGAGTAATTCCTCTAGGGCTGCATTAAACAGGTGGCAAGAAAAGAGGCAGTAGTCTGAGATAATGCAATGTATTGACTCAAGGGAAGGAACCACTATTCTCAGATATTTGAAGCCAGAGAGTCTCCATCTGTAATCATTATACAGCTCACATTTCCAATAGTTTTGACCACCCTTGAGCTACATTAAAACAGTACTGGTACTACCATTTGTATTATTGGACTTGTTAAGCCACCATGAAAATTATATAATGTATTAAGAAAATTGGCCCTAAAAGGCTTCCTTGTGATATATTTTCTTAACAGATGAACTATAAATTAATAATACTTAACTCTTATATAGCACTTTGGAATTATAGATTCCAAAGCACTTTATTGAAGATAGTGTAATTTCCCCCCATTTTACAGATGAAGAAACTGAGGCATAGAGAAGTTAAGTGACTTGTCTAAAGTGAAACAGCAGGCCATTGGCAGAGCCTAGACGAGAATCCACATTTACTGACTCCAGATCAGTATCCTAGTCCAATGGAGTACTAAATTAGAACTAGGGTTTTACAATAGGTATAATTTATTGGCTTTCCATTTGACATCCTTGGCATATGGAAACAGTATACTAAGAGCTTTACTACACAGGGAGTTATTCTTAAATAGCTATTCCCGATTAACTCCATGTGGATGCTGTTATTCCAGAATAAAAGTGGAGTGCCTTATTCTGAATTAGCTTAATCCATTTTGTATTAAGTGGGTCCACTTTAGAAGCAGATTAAGCTAATTTAGAATAAGGCTTTCCTATTCCGGAATAAGAGCATCCACACATGGGGTTAATCAGGAATAGTTAATCCTCCTTAAATTCACACCCTACCTTATTCTAGATTTACTGTCGTCATGTGCAGACAAACCCTAAAAAGTAAGCCAACAAATGGTCTCCAAACTAGAATGTTTGCACGTGGCTCGTTCCTATGTTTGACTATTAGCACTTGAGTAATGTTATATGCCCATGCACTTTGAAATAAGTTTAAAACACAGAATATTTCCCCATGAACTCATCTAAGAAACAAGTTGTTGATGACTATGGAAGACAAAAAAATTAAGAAATGAATAAAAACTTCTTTTTTTTTTTAAGTCTTGTAGCTCAGCTTTCCCATCTCCAGACTACATTTTTATCACACTCTTTGCTTGCCAGGAACAACATATCGAAGAGAGCATAACAAGCATTCAATACCAAAGAAAGCAAAATGCAGCTAATTTTTTTTAATTGGCATTTCAGCTCATTGTTGTGTGGCCATGACAGAACTGATGAGTTCACTGTCAGAAGTAGCTCTCTTCATCGAGAGAAAAGAAAAACTTAAGATTAGCCTCAGATTCATAAAACCTTATTTGGTACAATGTGGATCATGAAGCTATTACTGCTCAAATTTTTAGTGTGCACGGTTATTTACGAACAGGAAGATCTGCTTTGGATGAATCAACCTCAAAGCCTCCTCCTTCCAGCAATGCAGTTCCACTGCCCAGGAAGGCAGAGGCCACGTAGATGGTGCATGTCCTAAGCTGCTCACTATTGAGCGCTGCTTCAGAAGCACATGCAGCTATATGCAGTGGCTCTTTGGCGGGTGGGCAGTAGAGACACATGGATCCATCAGCCGTTAATCGCCAGCTGTGTGAGATGGGTTCACAAAGATTATGGAAGCGACACCAGCACTGAGGCCATAGTGCGGTTCCTCTACTGCTCTGACAGCCAGCAGCAGCAATCCCGTGTTGCAGGAATCACTGCAGAGACCTCAGCCCATTTACTCAGACTGAGTGCTGGGAATATCATTTGCCCCTAAATAATCCTACTCTTTGTGACTATATTGGAGAGAAAAACGTGGCTGATCCTGCTCCACTGAAGTCAATGGGAGCTTTGCCAGGGATTTCAATGGGCACAGGATCGAACCCTAGGAGCATATTTTAGATTTAAGCTGGAAAAGGCTCCCGCATTATATTATAAGAGCACAGTTTCCTTTCTGAAGCAGGCGCACAGCAGTTGATTCCATATTGAGCTGGATGTGAATATTAGGTAATATATTTCTACCTAGTGTAACAAAGTTCCTGCTCTACCTTGGTGGGTCTTGCGCTTATTGGCGGATTTGCTCACCTTGGAGCTTCACGGCAGCCCTCAGCTTGGCCGTTTTTCTGAATTCACAGTCCAGGTCAACTCCTCCTGTGTCCGACCAGGAGTTGGGAGGTTTGGGGGGAACCCGGGCCTGCCCTTTTCTCTGGGTTCCAGCCCAGGGCCCTGTGGAATGCAGCTGTCTAGAGTGCCTCCTGGAACAGCTGTGTGACAGCCACAACTACCTGGGCTACTTCCCCATGGCCTCCTCCCAACACCTTCTTTATTCTCACCATAGGACCTTCCTCCTGGTGTCAGATAATGCTTGTACACCACAGTCCTCCAACAGTCCGCGTTCTCACTCTCAGGTCCTAGTGCCTCTTGCTCCCAGCTCCTCACACGCACACCACAAACTGAAGTGAGCTCCTTTTTAAAACCCAGGTGCCCTGATTAGCCTGCCTTAATTGATTCTAGCAGCTTCTTGATTGGCTGCAGGTGTTCTAATCAGCCTGTCTTAATTGTCTCCAGAAGGTTCCTGATTGTTCTGGAACCTTCCCTGTTACCTTACCCAGGGAAAAGGGACCTACTTAACCTGGGGCTAATATATCTGCCTTCTATTACTCTCTTGTAGCCATCTGGCCTGACCCTGTCACACTAGTCTAACATTTGCTTGGTTGTGCAGTTGGGCCCCAGTCCAGCAAAGCACTGAAGCACATGCCTATCTTTAAGGATACAATTAAGTCCCCTATGTATGCTTAAAGTTATGCATGTACTTGAGTGCTTTGCTGAACTGGAACCAGAATGCTCTGCAGGCTGATAAGGTCAGGACCAAACAAATTTCTTCTAGTAGGATCTTCAGACAAGTCTCCATCATCTATATATTATGGTTCAATTCAGGATGGTCTGTTTCAAGCCCCTTCTGTTATATGTCTGCTCACTATAACTAATGCAAGCACACTGTTGCACAGAAGACAGGGATTAAAAATGAGCAACATTCTGAATTCATTAACCCCAGTAATAGCATTAACCCTGTGGCTATAGTATATTGGCTTTAACATTATCCACATGGTGTGCTCTTGCTGGCATATTCTCTGATATGCTTTGGTTTCACCCCTCAATCGATCCTCTCATCCAACTGGAACAGATGCCAAAATACTTACAAAACACCGTTCAGGTTGCATATTATAAAGAAAGCCACAGGAATGGTCTATTAGTACTAAAATTACGAACCATTAGAACTCATTAAAGATAAACATGCCATCAACATGAGTCTATCAAGTGTGCCACTTCAATATAACCTTTCATACAGCCCAAACTCTTACTGTATGTATAAACCTGTGATTATGTACACAGTGCAAAACACCACCTTATATTTTTCTCGACACTACATTTCCAATTTACCCCTGAGGATGTTCGGTATGATCTAATGAGACACAACTCAGGTTCATGTCCCCTCCAGGCTAAGGGAAGTATTAGTAGCTTTCTGTCTGCCTCAATACACTATAACAGAAGAGTATTCCACTGAATCTTCTAGCTTGACACAATGGGGACTTCACAAATTAACTGGCCCATTTCAATATTTGTTGGAATCTGCTTTTTTTTTTAAAGCAACTTTTTCCAAATATACTAATCGGTCTTTGAGACCAAAGCCAAAAGCACCATCTCTCACCATAGGTTTCTAAATATTTCCCAACAGTAATTGACAAAGGATCCCATTGTTGAAATTCTCCATTGCTTCCTGAATATTACATTGCCAGATTTCTGTGTTCTGATTGCCATTCAACTGTCATAACCAATTGCATTAAGATGGGCCTATACCAGTTCAAGTGCTCAATAGCTGGTGAGTATATTGAGTACTTTCCTGTCCTCATACTGCTGATGGATCTATCAGTCCATACTACTGATGGGTCTAGCCTTGAAAGATTTGTCTGAAGAAGCATCTTGCTCTATGAGCTTGATTTCCTTATGCCCTCACAACTGCCATTTTCCCTTACCTCTATGTTTTATAGACACTGACACACCAGTGAGAGTGGGTGAAGAAAACAAAATCAGGGGCAAGCCCAAGACCACTGAAGTCAAGAGAAAGACCTCCATTTACTTCAGTGGCTTTGGATCAGGCCACAAATATATTGAAATATTTTTAAATTCATAATTACTATGAGGGATATTACGTTTTTAAAATGCTATAACCAATAAATAGGCACCTTCAGAACAATTCTTTTAGAAAAACAGGTTGGTTAGGAATTTGGGGATTCAGGGCCCAGAAATTGAACCCAATGGAGACAGCACCAGCTGGGTTGGAACTAGCTCCCCACAAGCAGCCAACTTGAAATCCTATTCACCAGGTCCTCAAACCCTGGATCACAGTGAGAAGAATGTCAGCTTACTCTGCTTCCCTACCCACTCATAAATTAAGTTAGGCTTCCAAGTTGTTTGCCATTCTCTCCACTGTGCTCTGGGGTTGGTAAATCCAGAGTGTAAACTTTGATGCTGGCCAGCCAACCCATTCCAATCCTGATTTGCTTCAAAACTGGGGAACCTCCAGGCTCATGCAGTGAAGAGTACACTACCATACAATGTACCATCAGTGCTAAGAGTACATGGTTAACTGGGCTATTGTGTTAAATCAGGCTTATACTTAACTGAACCTTGTCCCCAACACCCTTTTTCACATATCCGTAGACATTTCTCTTTTGCCTCAGGCTTCTTTTCCCTAGAATGAACATGGCCAGCTCTCTTTACCTGAATTCATTGATCTTAATGTCAAAAGCTTTTGTTATTTTTGTTGCTCTCCTCTGAATTGTCTCAAATTGTTGTCCTCCATGTATGCAGTAAAGATAACCTGAGTATCAAGAGCGTGAAGATACTTTGGTCACCTTGTCAACGAAGAAAAACACAACAGATACTGAAAGAATAATTCAGTTCATGTGAAATAGTCTCATTTAGTAGTCTCAGTATGCATGAGAGGCTAATGCTTAGACTCTTGTTTTCTTGCTCAAAAAATGTGACTGAATTTGAAAGCTAAAGTGTCAGTGCTGTAGGAACACTAGAAGAAAACAAAAATGACTAAGCTGTTTATAAACTTCTGAATCAGTGAACTATTTGAAAGGGCAGGATGTGCATTGTCAACATTGGCTAGGCCACATCAAGGATGGAAATGAAATCATGTAAGTCTGCCTTAGATAGGCCCATATTCTAGGAGTCTATCCCTATTCAATGGAGTTGTGACAGTGTGACTGAGAACCGTAAGCTGATGACTGGAGTTTTGCAGGATTGCTTTCGCTTTCTTCTCCCTCTCCCACACAGTTTATCTTATAGTTTTGGGTGGTTATAGCCCAAACACACACACCTGGGAATCAGTAGTAGGGTTAGCAAGGGCCACTAACAACTGCAGCAGGTTACCACATTGAAGCTACAGGAAACGTATAAAGGGGTAGAGAGACCAGCAAGCCAGTAAGGAGGATGAGGGGGTTACAATTACTGAGTAGGTCAAAGTCTGAATGGTGACACCCCCCAAGTTGTGGGGGAGGGTGTTACTCAGTGTTTTTCTGACCTTCTCCCCCACCCAAGTTGGGGACAGCAGAATCAGTAAAGAAACCATTCTTTATCTGACTGATTAGCACACCAGGGTTATACCCAATCTACTTGTTCAGGCCCTTTGACAGGCTGTCAGAGTATCTTGTGTCTATTTTGCATGGGCTCTGGAGCAACTAGTTGACACTGGGCAATAGAGCAGTTAGGGAACTTGGTGTGTGAGGGGAGGGGGATTTCAGAAAATGCTGATTTATCAAAACCAAAAACTTTGCAGAAGCTTACCAGTTTTGGCAATAAACTTTACAGGAGGGGTATGTCGGAGTCTCTGGAATAGCCCAGTGGTTAGGGCAGTCAGCTGCAAGACCCAGGTTTAAGTCCCTGCTCTGCCTGACTTAGAATAGGGACTTGAACCTGAGTTTCCTACAGTCCAAGGGAGTACCCTAGCTGAAAAGTTATTGGATATGCTGGGTCACTCCTGTTGGAGCTCTTCCACTTTGTATATAGCCGCTGGGCCAGAGAAAGCAAGGCTGACTCCATACCCAGAGGTCAGGGCCCTCAATCGGGCACAGAAGGACATGAACCAAGCTCTGCCACATGCCAGCTGAGTGCCCCAGGGGCCACGCTATAGAATCAGTCTCTTGTTCTAGCCCAGTTACTATTTATACACAAGGGAGCAACTCCAACTAGGAGAGAATGAGAGAGGCCTGCCCCTGAATAGCCCATAACCTAGCCTCTAGGGCATTCCTCTAAGATGTGGGAAACCCAGGTTCAAGTCCTTGCTCTAAATCAAGCAGAACAGAGTCTTGAACCTAGGAGACCCAGCTCCACCAGGAGAGACTGAGCAAGGCCCACCCCTGAATAGCCATACTGTTAGTTTGTATTGTTATTTTAGAACCCTACTTCCAGAAGACTGTGGGGAGCCAAGAGAAATCTCCCAAGATTCCCTCAGTATGGCCCATCTATCAGAGCTTATCTAAAATAATTACAGAGACCCATTTGAAACAACTGATTTTATTAACTAGGGAATTAGGAATAGGATAAACAAAAGGAATGGGAGAGGGGATTAATAATACTGACCAGATTTATAACCATGCACTCTTTCACAAGGAATTACAAAAGGGGGTAAGAGACAACTGCTCTCTATACCCTGTCCAGATGCTGCTGCTGAGACCAGGACCTGATAGATGACAACGACACACTGGACCACGATCACCGCTGGAACAGCTACTGCAGCAGAGAATGGCGATGAACAACGACGATTCAGGCGAGAGGCCTCACTCACTTCCCACCCTAACCCCTTTGAGACGGCCTATCTGCGGGTAAAAGCCCTAACCACTTGAGGTAAAACCCCGTGGATGGATGGATGCTTCCCTTAAAATAATAAACCCCAACAATAAACTATATCTTTTCCCATTCAGAGGGAATCTTTTCCCCTCCCATTGCCTAGCAGCAAGCCAATAAATTTCCCGCCTTTCTTTCCTGACGGGAACAAGAAGGCTGTCCAACATGGCGGCCTACTTGTTCTTTACAAGCCAAAATGGCGAACAATAAACAAAACCATCTAAACACCATCACCAAGTATCAGGTCATAATTTGAATAGGGTGGAATTTACAATACATCCCAGGTAATGTGCCTGACCCACTGGCTATTCTGGGGTGGGTCTCTCTCCATAAAACCTTTCCAAAGGTCTCAATTTTTTTTTCCCTCTCCATGCAAAACAAAACTAAACTCCAAAACCTCAGAATTTTTTTTACAAAATAGTTCTTTGTTTCCAGCCAATCCTACTGGGCAGAACTTGCATCACATCAATACCTGCCCCAGGACTTTGTGACACTTTACTTTAATTAAAACAGTTGGATTCCAGGTCTGCACCAGTTCCACACTGGCAGCCAGGTGCTGCCCTATCCCATCTCCACAATATGAGGAGAGATTAAAGAGGCTAGGACTTTTCAGCTTGTAAAAGAGGAGACTAAGGGGAGATATGATAGAGGTATATAAAATCATGAGTGGTGTGGAGAAAGTGAATAAGGAAAAGTTATTTACTTGTTCCTATAATATAAGAATTAGGGGCCACCAAATGAAATTAATGGGTAGCAGGTTTAAAACAAATAAAAGCAAGTTCTTCTTCACTCAGCGCACAGTAAACCTGTGGAACTCATTGCCTGAGGAGATTGTGAAGGCTAGGACTATAACAGAGTTTAAAAGAGAACTGGATAAATTAATGGAGGTTAAGTCCATTAATGGCTATTAGCCAGGATGGGTAAAGAATGGTGTCCCCAGCGTCTGTTTGTCAGAGGGTGGAGATGGATGGCAGGAGAGATCACTTGATCATTACCTCTTAGGTTCACTCCCTCTGGGGCACCTGGCATTGGACACTGTCGGTAGACAGATACTGGGCTGGATGGACCTTTGGTCTGACCCAGTATGGCCATTCTTATGTTCGCAATGGGGACACAGGATGTGATTTCTGCCCAGAATGTCAGCTGATTACTCTAGATCCAGTTAGATATAGACACACATTGATCGCACTGTCAGCATCATACATCTAAACACATGGGGATAGCTTATAACATTGGGGCTCCAGTCTTCCCTTTGACAAAAGCACTTAAGTACATACTTAACTTTAGGCACGTGCTTAAGGGCTTTGCTGAATAGGCTGGCCATTTAAGCACAAGCTTAAATACTATGCAGAATTGGGACCACACATAGACTCTGAAAGAACAGTCTTACAAGCAACTGCTAAAGGCTGTGTCATTGTCCACTTTTTTAATTCTTCTTAACAGTCACAAAGTGTGAGTAAAGGTACACAACCCTTCTAGAACAGCCCAGAGTACATAAAGACCAGGGAAACAACGAACATACAAGCAGAAAAAATTCATGAACCAAGTTCATGGAGATGTGTAGATAACTAAGGTGATTTCTTAAAATAAAAAGGGGTATCGTTTTCCAGCTCACTCAAACAGCATATAACTGTTGAAGAATATTTCTCAGAAGAAAGATTTGTAGGTATTGGGGAAAACCTGTCAATGTTCCATATTGGTATTGGGAATGAAGAAATAACAACAGCATTTTAACTGTGATCATCGAATGCTGCTCAGGTCAAGTCTAGTTGATATAGTGCTTAAAAGGCTAATAACAATAAACAGCCTATCTGCACTGAGATTCCCAACTTCACTGGAGCTGAAATGGTGTTTTGAAAAAAATCCCTAGTCTGTACTGGACTAGCGCTATAGATACATTCAGTCCCTTCTAGATGCAAACCAGTGGCAATATTAGATTTTACGCTGTGTGGGGAAAGTACCATCTATTTGTTCAGCTCTTAGCACAATGGGGTCCTGAGCCATGACTAGGACTGCTAGACACTACTGCAATACAAATAATCAACATTTGTTTTATTTCTTCCTGAAACATTCAGGAAGTTTTCCCTAATGCACTCTGCTGTTCGAAATATATACAGGAGTCCAGACACACCAATATAGTGAAATTCTAATTAACCAATATGTTGTAACTTTAAGAGGTTAGATCAGGCTGTTATTTTCAGTAGAATGGCAGTTCACACTAACTGGAGTATTACTTGGCTATCTGCCTATGTCCAAGGCATTCAAGTGGTTATGTTAATTGGAGCTAAATTTCAAAAAACCTTTGGCAACTAATTCACATTTAACGTAAGTCAGAGCAGAAATAGCTGTTGTTTCCACTAGAGCATCAAATTAGGCCCATTAATTGGTCCCTATTAATACACAATCTCTTGGTGCCACTAGCACATTTCTGTTGGCAATTTATTCACAGAGACATTCACTAGTTCTAATTGCCCTCGCTGTTTTTAAAATATCTACCAGGTGCTGTTGGATGGAAATTAGACTGCAACAACAACAAAAATCCCCAAAAGCCACACACTATCAGCACAGAACTTGGGGTCTGATTCATCAGTCACTGAAGTCAAGAGAAAGATTTTCACTGACATCAATGGTCTTTGGATTAGGCCCTTTCATACAGGATTTTTGCAAGACTTTCAACTTTTTTTTGTAGGAGGTGTATTCACAAAACTATGCCATGTTCATTCTAATTGACACTTAAATGATAAAAGGTTTAGAGCAACCTGACCTATGAGGAAAGGTTAAAAAAACAGGTCATGTTTAGTCTTGAGAAAAGAAGACCGATGGGGAACTGATAATCTTCAAATATGTTAAGGGCTGTTATATAGAGGATGGTGATCAATTGGTTGCCATGTCCACTGAAGGTAGAACAAGAAGTAATGGGCTTAATCTGCAGCAAGGGAGATTTAGGATAGATTTTAGGAAAACTTTTCTAACTATAAAGGTAGTTTAGCTCTAGAATCCCCATCTACGGAGGTTTTTAAGAACAGGTTAGACAAACACCTGTCAAGCATGGTCTAGGTTTATTTGGTCCTGTCTCAGCACCAGGGGCTGGACTTGGTGACTCCTTGAGGTCCCTTCCAGCCCTATATTTCTGTGATATGGAGAGATTTCGCAACTCGTTCACATTGGGAAGCACTACCTTTAATGCGACTACTCATATAAGTCAATGGAACCACTTGCATGAGTAAGAGGGTCCCAACACCAGCAAGGGTTGTAAAGCCTAACCAATAGTTTATAGTTTGACAGGGTCGGGCCAGATGGCTACAGGAGAGTAATAGAAGGCAGATATATTAGCCCCAGGTTAAGTAGGTCCCTTTTCCCTGGGTAAGGTAACAGGGACGGTTCCAGAACAATCAGGAACCTTCTGGAGACAATTAAGACAGACAGGCTGATTAGAACACCTGCAGCCAATCAAGAAGCTGTTAGAATCAATTAAGACAGGCTAATCAGGGCACCTGGGTTTTAAAAAGGAGCTCACTTCAGTTTGTGGTGTGCATGTGAGGAGCTGGGAGCAAGAGGCACTAGGACCTGAGAGTGAGAACACGGACTGTTGGAGGACTGAGGAGTACAAGCATTATCAGACACCAGGAGGAAGATCCTTTGGTGAGGATAAAGAAGGTGTTTGGAGGAGGCCATGGGGAAGTAGCCCAGGGAGTTGTAGCTGTCACACAGCTGTTCCAGGAGGCACTCTAGACAGCTGCATTCCACAGGGCCCTGGGCTGGCACCCGGAGTAGAAGGTGGGCCCGGGTTCCCCCCAACCTCCCAATTCCTGGTCAGACACAGGAGGAGTTGACCTGGACTGTGGGTTCACGAAAACAGCCAAACTGAGGGCTGCCGTGAAGCTCCAAGGCAAGCAAATCCGCCAATAAGCGCAAGACCCACCAAGGTAGAGGAGGAACTTTGTCACAGTAGGTAATATTACATCCTCCAAGTGTTTTTCTCTGTATAAAAGGAAGCCTTTAGCCTTTTCTATTAAGAACAGAGGTGAGTTCAGCCCCCTCAGTCTTGCTCCCACTGATGTTCCAATGGAACTGTTGGGCCAAACTGGTGCCCTAGATATGGTATAGCATTTTTATCTGAATCTGTCTCTTCCTGCTTCTTTTTCACATCCTCTCTGTATTAGCTGTTCACTTTGCCCACTCTCTGACTCTTTTTCAGGCTAACTGCTCAGATCTGTGATGTAGCCACAAGATACTCTCTCCCAGTTTATCCATCCCTACTAGTTAACTCTCAGTATTTTCCAGGCAAATGGAGCTCTGTCTCTCCCACCTTCTATGCACCCACCCAAGCTTTAACTGCTATGGTTTAGATTGTTCCATTTGCCCAGGGCTTAGGAGGCACAAGGTCTCCTGTGGCTTATTCTCGCACATGGCATTTGCCCTCTGCATCTCTCATTAGAATGGTGCAGATTGCACCCCTGGTGTGCCAACCTTACTCTGGAGACTGGTGCAGGGGTGAAGTGTAGGACATGGCCCTGCATCGTCCTCACTCCTTTCTGAGTGATTTACTCCCTGGAGTAGAGTTACCATATTTGAACATTCAAAAAAGAGGACACTGCACTGAAGGGGGGTATTTGCTCGTGCCCTCCCACCCCTGACCCCGCCCCAACTCCATGCCTTCCCCACCCCATCCCAGCCCCTTCCCCAAAGTCCCTGCCTCATTGGAGCCCTTCCCCAAATCCCCACCTTGGCCCTGCCTCCTCCCCTGAGCGCACCACATTCTCCCTCCTCCCCCTCCCCCCCAGCCGTGTTAAACAGCTGTTTCACAGCACAAGCGCTGGGAGCTAGGGGGAAAAAGCAAGCACTCTCTTGAGTGATCAACATTCACTCTCTTTCTTGAATGATCAACTCTTCTTTGGGGAAAAATAATAATGGCAAAATCCCAAGACGTTTTTAGATATTTAAAAATTCCTCCCAAGTGGCAATTTAAGAACCAAAAAGCTGGACATGTCCAGGAAAATATGGATGTATGGTAACCCTACCCTGGAGGGACCAAGGACTGACCCTTCTCTGCCCATAGAAATTGCATTGTGATGTGCAAATCTTGCACAGGCTGCCCAAGATTGTGAGGAAGGGGAAGCTTCTTGTATGCGTCTCTGGCACAAAGGCAAATTACAATCTGGCCCTACAGATGCAAAACCCAACTCAGGCCTTCTCTAACTCCACTGCCTTCAGTGAAGCAGTTCCCAGTACCAGAGATGAACTTGGCCTACAAATTGCAAACTGCTGCAGTAGTTTAATTTACAGAAGTGGCTGTGAAGGTCAGTTCAACTTGGACAATGTGTAGGGAGTGCAATAAAAGCACTTGTGATTTGCATAGACAGGATAATTATTTTAAAAAATAGCACTTGGGAGCATATTGATATAGAATAGGCTGAGCAGACTAATCCAACCATTAATTTAATATCACAAGCCTTACATCACTGACTGGCACTCTAATTAACTAATTCCCCAAGGTTTCATTGAGTGCTCTTTCATGACCCTGGGTCTCTCCCATTTGGCACATTGCAGACTTTTACAGACCCCTTCATAAAAATACAATGTGCACTTTATGATTTAAAGACAGTGGAAGTGCTTTCTCTACTGAAAAACTAGCATAAACCAAGACAGCAGCCAAGGACTTTTTAAAAAGCCAAGATTTTATTAGGAGTTATTGAAATTCAGGGTGGTCTCTCTTCCCTACCAAATTTCTGGCTTTTTAGTTCCAGATTCCATTTTTCCTCAAGGTATTTTGAAGATCAACAGAAAGCAAAGGAATTGCCATACTGACTCAGACTAGTCTATCTGGTCCAGGATCCTGTCTCTGACAGCAGCCAGCCCCTGCTGCTTCAAAGGAATCGGATATCTTGCTTAATTACTTCTCTTTTACCTGGTCATTCTTTAATTTAAGGATCGCCTATCATACAGCCTGCGTTATACAGAAGACCAGACTACGTGATCATAGAAGTCCCTTCTGGCCTTATATAATCTATAAGCCTGGTCTCAAAGTAATTTACTGGCATATTTATAAGTGCTTGCCAAACGTTAGTTAGAACATATCATGGCAGCCTCTACTAGAACCATTGTAGTGAAGCTTGAGATAGTTTATTGCAGAAACACTAATACCTTCAAGCAGAGGCACCGAGTTCCCAAGGGATGCTCGACCCCCCGCCCCAGGCCATCCCCACTCCACCCCTTCCCCCAAACCGCCACCCGCATCCCATCCCTTCATGACCTGTTCTGCCCCCTCCCCATGTCTTCCTGTCCCTGCTCCTTCACCTCCCCGCCAGTGCTTCCTGCATGCTGCTGAACAGCTGATCACAGTGAACGGGAGGTGCTGTAGGGCAGGGGGAGGAGCTGATCTGTAGGGCTGCCAGTGGGTACTGAGCACCCCCTATTTTTTTTCCCATGCGTGTTTCAGCCCCACAACATCCATGGAGCAGGGGCCTATACTTTCAAGTGTTTGCAAGTTAGTGATAAAACCCACCTTTTTCTGAGTTGAATCCTGGCATACACCCCTCAGCTAGAATATAATTAAGAGCTGCAGATTCTCCCTCCCCCAGAAATCAAACAAACAAAGTTTAAGGTGCTTTGAACAAAACTGAGCTAACTTTTTAAAAATATTTTTTCATTTTCACTCACACCTTATACTGCTCTACTGAGACCAGTTATTGGAATTCATTGATTGGTAAGAAACCCAGGTAAATAATCTAAGGTTGCTTCCAAGCTTCAATTTAAGAGATCTTGTTGCCTAGGGCCTGATCCAAAGCCTATTGACATTACTGGGGGATGGTCTGGGGTGGAACACACACATTGATTTCAAAGAATTTTGGATCAGGCCCCAAATCTTTTGTCTGTTAAAGTGACACTTTCTTGCGGTCTGAAAGCAACCACCTCACGTGGTGATTTCTATCAGAACTCAGAAACTAATCAGGGTTTACCCTGCTATATGGCTGGTGGACCTCGACAGAAAACCAAGGACAGTAAGGGAAGAGGTATTGATAATTAAGTTAGTTCTCTTCCTCCTGCCCCATCACCTGAGTGAGAGTTAAGCCATTGTCCCAGCCTAATGCTTGATGGCATGGCGATGACAGAAATATTAACGTTAAGATGAGATGTAAGCATAAGGAGAACTTCACAGGTTTGATCATTGGGTGAGGATTCTTTCAGTGCTGCTCTATGCAGTGCTGTAGGACTCATACAATTTCACTTGTAATCCTCCTCCTTGAGAGAGAAGATGTTTTTCTTTGTGTTATTAAATCTCTGGAGACCCCCAGGCACTTGGCATGGTTCTCCTCTCACTTACGCCGCCATAAAACAGGAGCAATCACAATGAAGTAAATGGAGTTATATCTGTGTGAGAACAGTGCAAGACCAGAATCAGAATCCCTGCCATTTTTAAAAGACTTTGGCTATTAAATTAACCCCAATTAATTTAATTATCCTGCTTAAATATGAATCTGGGTTATGATACTTGTCTATTCCTGCTTTGGTTAAGGCACTTTATGTTCACTTCCTAACCTAATCTGTTGGGTAATGGTGCAGTTACTGTTGCAAAATCTATAGTATTTTATGTAGGTTTTTATACCATTCTTATCTTCATAGTACTGTAGTACCTTACTGTACTGCATTGAGATATGACTAATGTATATTACATGAAGTTTGTTCTCTCAGTCTCTCTACAGGGTGGAGAATCGTGTGCGCAGTGTAGTGTGTTGTTGTAGTAAGTTTGGGGGGGATGTTCAGCAGCACTATACGTGCATACATAACTAAATGACAGCAACTGGTGAGGGAAATGAAACACAAAAAGAAGGGCTCGCTAAGTGATCGTGCAGGATTCTAGCAAGAGCAGGTGGGTGAGGTAACATCTTTTACTGGACCAACTTCCAGTATTGATGAGAGAGACAAGCCTCCGAGCGTACACAGAACTCTTCAGGATTCTGAAATTTAGCTAGAGTAAGTGGGAAGATTTTGCACAGATTTCTAAAGACATTGCTCCTCTTGCAATAAAAAAATCCTTGTATTAAAGTTCTCTATGTCTGGACACCAGTTGCCCTTGATAATATTTAATACAACAAGACAGCTGATATACAGTGTACTTAGTCTATGCTAAGATAAAAAAAACCTCCATATAAATAATTCTTTTCCTATTAACATCAAATGAAAACCCCCAAATATGTATGTTCATTCATTTCCCGGTTAAAAGGACAGAATTCTCCTACTAGAGTTATTTCTCCCAATATCATTAAATGCCACAGTGAGGAACTCCCTGGATGAGTTTTATTTATAAGCTGAAAGCTGACTGAAACAACCCAGCTCATTTAATAGATTAGACAACTGAAGCGATGGGAAATGTCAGACAATAATATTTCTTATGCTCCCAAGGGGACTGGATGGCTCAGAGAATTGGTTAGGATATACTGGAGTTTCATTCTAGGAGGCCAGTCAAATCCAGCCCAAATTGAAAGTGTACATTAATAGCGGTCTATGTGAAATGAATTGGTTAGCTCTGTGGTCTATCTCACAAGCTCCACCAACACAACTGACCCCAGTTTGTAAACTTGACTTTGTGTATCAGGCAAAAATGGGTCTATTTTCACTATGGGATCCTCACCAGAACAACATTTCTTCTAGCCCCTTGGTTTTCCATGGAAGCATCCCATTCACAGACTGACTGGGTTAGACTTGATTTGTGATCCTGTGCTGGCAGCATCTCTCACATCTGCCAATGTGAGTTATAGTTGCTAATATATGCCAGTGGGTGAACCAACCCCAGACTGCATTTAGGCTTGGGGGTGAGGTGGGGAGAGGGTGGAAAGCCATCTGCCCCCTTTCTTAAGGGCACCGAGCAGCCAAACCTAAAAATATGGGCTGATACAGGTAAATCACCAGAAGTCTTTCAAATTTACTCCTTATCTGTTGACAAGATTCTCATTTCAGCAGGTACAACTGGCACTGTTATTGAAAGCAAAAGAGCAAGCTATCAGACAAGTCAGTAGAGAAACCACAACAACAAAACACTGAGGATACATATAATTCTCAGAGGTCTTTTTAAAATGGTTACGTTTAGTGCAGTGGTCACCACTGAAAATCAACATTTGCCAACTGTCACTTTACAATGGCACTTTAAGAACAACTTCCCCAAACTTACAACAGGAATAAAGGTCTCAGATAGCATGATGTAGTAGCTGCAGATGGATACTGACCTTGTTGTTGGTAGCCGCGATAGGTAAATACCATTCACCGTATACCACTACTGATGATGTAGTAGTAATTTCCTCTCAGTCTACTCACCACCACACTTCTGAAGACAATGTTTTCAAACAAATCAGATTCAGTGCTAAGTGACAAGTGGGTCCATATTTTCCTCTCCATATGGAAGTTTTTAAAAAGCAAAAAGTAAATTTAAAATAAGAGACATAGCTTTTTATTGTTAGAGAGATAAGGCAAAGTATAATATACCTGTGAATACAGCATCTATGTTTTTTCCATACCACACTATTTCTGATTTTTAAATGGTGTTAAGTCTTATATGCCACATAGGATGGTTTTTCTTTACTTCCAAAAGCGTATTTCTTTTTGTCCAGAGCTGGAATGCAGAATTGCATCAATACATAAAAATGAAAAGCTGCTGAAGCAATGCTACCCTCTGGTGGGTTGCAAAGAATGTGCATTCTAAAGCCTCTGAAGCATCATATTCCTTTAGGAATTTTACTTCTGTGACTACAGTGGTCTTCCACAACTGGAGTAATCCTTCCTTTACATCTTAGGGTATAAGAGAGTAATGTTTGGTGACTAACAGCAACTTAACAGAGGGTATTTATACAGTAGGTGGTTTCCACAGATGTCTGTGAATATACTAGAGCAGTGGTTTTCAACCATGGGGGTCCATAGACTATGTCTAAGATTTCCAAAGGGGTGCACACCTCCATTTGAAATTTTTAGGAGTCCACAAATGAGAAAAGGTTGAAAACCACTGCTCTAGAGGAATCTCCTTCCAAAGAACTTTATGCTCAGTAGAAATAGGTCAGTAAAAATAGTCCTCTACTAAGTACAAATGCTCTCCCCTTTTTGTAGCTTCCACATTCTGCCATTCTGGGTTGGACTCCCTCCTGAAAGGATGCTGGCTCTTGCTGCTGCTGCATGGAGCCACCAGAGATTTCTCCCATCTGGGGCACTTTGTGAGATGGTTTCTCATGTCTGTGGCAGCAGTTGAGGATGATAGAGCTGCAGGACCAGCAGTATAAATGCAAGCCACTCACCAGAGAGGCCAGGCCCCCTCACTCCATGCCTTAGGTGAAGGAGACAGAGGCAGGCTGGAGCAAGCCTGTTGCAATAGTAATTTGTGAGAGCTTAACTGTGTGAGGATGCGAGTGGAAAGATCACACAGTGGATGAAGAACAGCAAGGAGAAAAACTCCTAATGTCTCATACCAATACTAGCCAGTTCCAAGGCTGAACACAAAGTAGATACTAAGGGGTTTTTTTTCTTGCCTTTATCATGGTAGAGAAGAAGTGAGCCCCGACAACCATAGTTCTTGCCATAGGCAAAAACCTGGGCACAAAGTTGGCAAATTTGGTTTAGCCAAAACAAGGTTGATTTGAGGTTGCCTTCTCTGTATTTACAAAAAGAAAAGGAGGACTTGTGGCACCTTAGAGACTAACCAATTTATTTGAGCATAAGCTAAGTGAACTGTAGCTCACGAAAGCTTATGCTCAAATCAATTGGTTAGTCTCTAAGGTGCCACAAGTCCTCCTTTTCTTTTTGCGAATACAGACTAACACGGCTGCTCCTCTGAAACTTCTCTGTATTTAGGAGACTGGAATTCTCTGTCAGACAGGGACTCAGTTCTGTTTGCCTAGGAGGAGGAACTTCAAGCTGAGCCAATTGCGCTGGAACCGAGGGAGCCAGAGGGCCATGGCCCCCCACTCTTTAACATGGATGGAGTTTGGGGACAGTATTGCAGCCCTCCCCAAACTGCAAGCCTTGGGCAGGTGTGGAGTGGTGCCAGCAGGGGCTGTGCTTCATTGCGTGGGAGCTAGTCACCATTATCAGCTCCCCCACTGCAAAGCACAGCCCCTACCAGTGCCACTCTGCGCCCGCCCAAAGCTTGCAGTTTGGTGGGGCAATACCCAGTCCCCCGTCCCCCAAACTACAGCCATGTTACAGAGTGGGGGGCATGGCCCTTTGGACCCCCCAGTTCCAATGCTAGTGCTCCCCCTCCCCATTTCTATAAAGGTTCCAACTTGAGCTGAGCACAAGTCCTTAAGTGTTGCAGGGAATCAGACTGACCAGGTTTGCCTCTGCAGCATCTCTTCATGGCCTGCCAAGGTACAACTCTCCCAATGACAAGGTTTCTACTCATTGGCCACTGTCTCTCGCAGGTCCCATACAGCAGTGCTTTAGCCCTCTGGTCATGGCTCAGGTCAGACTCTCTCCCCTTCCATGATGCTAAAATCCCCACACACCACAATTAGAAAAAAACCCACATCACAATTCAAGACAGGATTGTCCAACAACCCTTCAATAAAACTCCAGCCTTCTATTCAGGGCCTGTCTTCAAACAAGCAGTACTTTGGTCAGGTTCCCAGGGTCTGGTCATTCCTTCCACCTAGAGGCTAATGCAGCCAGCAAGCTATCAGAGTCATTTGGGTGCAGGCAGGTATAGCTCACATCAGGAGACCTGGCCGAGGTCTCTTCCTTTAAAGTCCCCTCCCCATGCTTGTTGCACGGGTGTGGTGAGGAGGAGGGAGATTTAACCCTTTCCTAGCCAGCATGGGGCCTCTCTGATGCAGCACACCCATACCTATTATGGATTAATTCCACTCTCAGTGAGTCCTAGCCAGTCAAAGCCCATTGACTGCAGCAGTGCTTAATTTGTAATGAGAGAGGTGCTGGAGCTCAAGCAATTAGGTGCTGGGTCTCAAGCAATTTATTTAGTTTCATAACTGATGCAGCAAGCCTAGAGCTGCCAGGGCTCAGCCCTGGCACAAAGTGAGCACCAGACCGCAGTGAGAGCAGAAATGGGAATTCATGTTGGTTTTCAAAGTGTCTTCACTTGCATTAAAAGTCACAGAAAAATGCAGGTTAATCTTTGTAGGCATTTTTTATACCCAGGTACTTACAGACTTGAGGTTACTCAACCGAGAACTCTGGGCGCAGCTGGCCTTCTTTCTACTGACTGAAAGAAAGGAGGCTCTAACAGCAGCAACATGGGCCCAGATCCTCAAAGTTATTTAGGCACCTAACTCCCATTGATTGGAGTGTCTGGGCCATGGTGTATAACAGCACTGATGTGTACATATGGAGCTGTTTGCGAGTTTGCACTCGGCCTGTTTACAGTATACTCCTTAAGCCAAGTCTGAGCGGGGTATATTTTACCAACATTTACAAACAAGTGAATACAGTCAAACGGGGAAATAATCAGTGCTCAGTGTTTCCTAAATCTAATTTCCAGATTATTTCTAAAAATCATGTGACAGCCCTCCCACCCCCAAGGTTTTAAAACACACACCCCCGTGCGCTTTTGGGCTCTGATCACAGCTCATGGGGAAAAGTTAAGTTGAGCTACCGCTTTTGTTTGTCCAAACAAGAAAAGAGTCATTTCTGACAAAAAGTGCAGTGAGCAGTGCCTCGCTATGAAGTGGCAATTAATCAGTCAGCCATCATGACGTGACCTTAAAAGCAACCCGTTTACCATCAAGTGAGACTCTCCTTTTCCACTAGGTCATTCATTAAGACTCTAAATGCATACTCTCTAGTTGACTTTAGCCATGTAAAGGTTGGATTTTTCAGATGTGCCGACCACTCCAAATCCCATTGACTTGCATTGGAGAAGTAGTACTCACCAGCTATTTCTTTAAAAGACTCCTAGGTGTCTAAAGCTGGGCATTCAAAATTGGAAGCTATTTTTTTTTTTTGAAATAGTGAAATAATAGTGGACAGAGTGATTTAGCCAAGGCTAATATGTCGGTGTCACAACAAAGAATGGAGTTCCTAATTACCAGTCCCATATGACCTGGTTTGGCATTGATGTAACAACACCCCTATGAAAAATAGACGTTGTGCCTTTTTAGCTCCCCCTCTTCCCACTCCCATGTGCAAATAACTTTAAACAAAAAAGGTTTTAAAAGTACAAGTGCCAGACAGTAACAGTCTAAGTGATTGCTCATTTTTAGAAGGCTCCTCTCAGGTCTTCTGACAGCAGGGGTACCTTTTTAATACGCCTCTTACAAAAGGGTGACTTTCTTCCAATCGAGGGTGTTTTACATGGCTTTCTCCAGACCTGTCTGATCCCATGATGCACCTTAGCCATAATAGTTTTCTGCAGAGCAATGCAAATGCTAGCTTAGCTCTTCTTTTTTAAGGCTATGTTAATCCATTTAACAGTATGATTGAGAACTTTCAATTCCCAGGAAATTACGATCAGGGCTACACAAAATATCTGCAAAATAACTGAGAGCCTTCAAATTGGAGGTTTTTGCATTTTCATTTGGGATTTGAGAGAGCAGCCCAGTTGTTCCTTTCTAATTTTGCACTCAATAAATAGGATTATTTTGAGTGAAAAAGAAGCTCACTTTGAGTGTTCAGACAAAGATAATTGTTGCCTCAAAATAAGCAAACAGTTGAATTTTTATCTTTTGCGATGTAATTTGTGATTATGTCTCAAAAAGCAAATGTCTAGGTACTGAAGTAGCAGAGAGCAAATTGCAAAGAGAAAAAAAGCATTTGTTTTCATACCTAAATTACTACAGGCTGTTTTAAAATACTTGTAAGTATTAATTAGCAAGAGTCCTGTAGAACAAGGGCAGTTTGTGATCATGTAATTGGAGATTATATTGTGGCCCCTTGTTTATTTACAAGGAATGTACAAAGTCCTGCTTCTGTGAACACAGGAGGAACCAGAAACAGGTGATAGCTTCTTTGCTTAGCCAGTGCCAGACCCAAAAACTCTCCCTTCTAGCTTCAAGGAACACATCGTGCTTATGGGCTGCTGCTTGGCTCTCCTCTCAGACTCACAACACCTTTGAGTTACAAACATATAGCAAAATTTCATAACTCCAAACACAATGTAGATACACATTATAACAAGATAATAATACTCAGCGGGTTATAAACTTTGCCTTGTAAGGTATCATTCGAATACTTTGGTCAAGATTTACCACAATTTTGTAACAGTGGTGACCATATTAGTGTAGATGGTCACCTTCCCCTTTAGACAGCATCACACCCTTACTACAGTATTAATGAAGGATGGCAAGGTTTAACCCAGCTCATAACAGTATCATAATGCATATGCACAAGGGGGCTTAATAAAGTTGAAGGGGCAACATTAATTCTGGCATTCCCTAACTTTTGAATGCTTGACTTTGCATCTTTCCCTTTATTTTAACAGAGGAGAGAGTTTGTAATGGAGTTATTTATAGTGCCCAAACTGTGCTAGCTGCTGCAAAACATGTAACAGGAGGCTCTTATCCAAAGAGTCACCTTGCTCTTACCAAGTTCTCAAGAGCACCCCAGAAAGGGGTGGCTGTATTAACAGTGGAGTCCAGAATGGAGTTATAAGAGATCACCTTTAAGCTATACAGCAGAAAGGGTTTCAATAAAAAGTCAACATTTACAGACATTTTCTTGGCTTGTACAACAATCCAAAGCATATAAATGTAGTCCAACTATAATGGCATATTTATAAGCCAGTAACACTTACACTGCAGATTTCATATTTAATTTGAAAGGAGCAGCAATGTTCTATAATATAATTTGATTTTGTTATAACTATAGCCCACAATATAATGTTGCCATATTTAAGTGATATTACTTATAATGCTCAGTTGCTAAAAGTTTTGTAAAATGAAATAATTTCTCATTTAGTTATTCCCAGTTCGCTTATCAAATATCCATATTCAGGTCCATTTATTATTTTTAATAACCTAAAGAATTCTAAAGACTAAAATAACTAACTAGGTGCCCAGAAGTCAATGATTTTAGTCAGACCAGTTCTTCTGGAAAAATGAGATCTTATGTTCACAGTTACCATTTATTTTTCAAAATTTGAAAGAGATATTATATAGATATATATACAGAGGGATAGATTTGTATCTAACATTTTTGCCAGCATATTTGTAAGGGGTTCAGGATGTCTAACATTTCAGCAACATAAAAGGCAGAGAGAATTTTGGGAATTATTTTTCAGGATAAAATGAGGGGGGGGTGTTTGTTTTTTAAATACTTTCTAGAACTTGTTTGTATAACCTTTAAGGAAAAGCCCTATAGACCATTGTCCTGTTGGCAATCCAGACCAGTGAGGAGTTGTGTCACAACCTACCCTATAACCCTGGATGTCTCAAATACTCAGCTGCTGTGGCTCACAGCCTGGACACCAGCACCCAGCAGACAAGCATGCAGGTCACATCTTGAGTGTCTGTGTGCTGCACATCCTTGGATCATCAACTCTGACTCCGACATCCTGCCTACAGCACAACAGCCCCACCCTGGCTTCCACCAGCCTTGGTTACGACTTGCAGGGGGACCCCACACTTGCAGCCCCAAATTTCCCCAAACACATGAGTTTCAAGATGTCCAGCCCAATCCTGGAACACTCAGAAATAATAAGGTTAATTTTCCCCTTTAAAGAGACAAAAGCACATTACAGCTTATTAACCTAACTGGACAAATACACTCATCCCTTCAAACACAGCACTGAGCTGGTTTGTAGTAAAAGTAAAACAAATGTATTAATAATAGGACATAGGTTAAGTGATGCCATGTAAAAAGCAAATAAAAGTGAAAATGCATCTAGAAGTCTAAAACTAAACCTAGCAAGGTACAGACTTTGTCCGATCATCCTTCCCAGCAGGCAAGATCTTCCACAGAAGTACAAGGTGCTGGCTTCCCTTGTCTTCTTAGGTAAAAGATCTTTGCATAAGCAGGTTTCTCACCTATATTCAGTACCCAGAGACTTCATCCGCATTGATTGTACAGCCCATCTTTCTCAGCTTGCAAAATCTCTGACCACCCCTACCCCCATGTCTGCCTAGTGATGATCCCCAAATATGGCTGCTGTTCCTACTTATCTCTCTCAACGTTCACTGACATAGTTTCAAGAGGCAGGATGACCTCATGCTGTTCTTCCCTTCCTGTGATCTTCCCATTCCCCTGCTGATCTCAGCCTAAATGGGGCTTCCATTGTTTTTGGTCATACCTTTCTTGATTTCTTTGGAGACAGGTAGATAGCTGCTTTCCCTCCTGTGTGGGAGAGACCTGTTTCTTCCTTTCTTTGGTATCAGATTATAAAGCACAGTATCAAAAAGTATCCATAATTCCTTGTGTAGTGTTAATACATACAATTCACAATGATATCAATTATCACTGTGTCATAGGCTTTCCTAAAACACCACATTTGTTATGCTATTATAATACATAAATATTGTATACAATCAGCTGATTCAGTTGTTTGTCACTTGAGGTTCAGATCCCCTGTCTTTATAGCCCAGATAAAGTTTCTCTTCCCCATTGGGGTATAGATGCCAAGCTGTTTCCTCCTCTGCTTGTTACCTTGATAGGTTTGTTTACCTAATATGTAAATAGACATTCATTATCAGAGGTGACATGGGTGGGGTGGGCATGTGGGGACATCTGCTCCCCCAGACTTCTGCCTTCCATTTTGCAACAGCCTGTACCCAGAGGTTTTCAAACTGTGCGGCATGTCCCCCTAGGGGGACACAGAGAAACGTTTGGGGCTGGGGCTCTGGGAGGGAGTGCCACCTCCACCTTCTGACTCACTTCAGCAACGGGGCTTGGACTAGCCCTGCACAGCTTGGGAAGAGAGCACCACTCCACCTGCAACTTACCTCAGCAGGCCACTGAGGTGAGTCAGGGGGTGGATGTGGCACTCCCTCCTGAGCCCTGCCTGGCACTGCCAGCCTGAGCCACCAAACATTCCTCCATGCCCCCTGCTTGAAAACCTCAGTTCTAGATCCAGAGACAATGTGTGGGGCAGTCACGTGGCTCCCCGGAGTCCTCAAAATTGTGCCCTCCCCCTGTCAACAGTTACATGTCACCTCTGTTCATTGTCTTTGCCTGACCACCGGGTGGCTCAGTGAAGGAAACACATTCCTTTGTCTAGACCTGTTTGCCAACTCCCCCTGAGATGGCTGGTTTAAACACACAGTCATAATTCCAGCATATATCCGTAACCCTTAATGCACAACCCATACACACATCACACAATAATAGTAATGATCAGTGAGTTATTAGTTTGCCAATGACATATTACATGACATCTTTTAGATACAGATTATAAGCATAGTGAGTAGGGCGAGTTGAAATTCATTACCTTCTGGCACCAGGATGTCCTTAGGATCACAAATATATAATAGTGATGAAAACAGAAATGTAGCAGAGCTCTTTAGAAACCTACTGAATTTATCAAAGACATCCTTTTATATGTTTTCTTAAATCATCCTTTATAATTCTTTAGCAGGTACAAAGTAGTTCCATCAAATTCTACAGGATGGTCCAAAATATTCTACAGGAAATTAATATTTTTCTATTCCGTTTTATACGGTTTTTCCCATAAAAGTGTGATTTTTCACAAAGACAAGAGCTCCAGGCAATCACACTGTTCCTCTAGACCCCATTAACACAAGGGCCAGGAATTTGCTAGCTTACCTCCATGTTTAAACACAGTTGTTGCTAGTAGTGCTATTATTGTTATTATTTATATTGCATTACTGTGCCTATGAGCCCCTATCCTGGGCAAGGAGGGGGATCCCTTTAAGCTAGGGACCATACAAACGGAAGAAAAAGACAGTCCCTTCCCCACCAAAGAGTTTTCCCACTTACTTCAAAATGGATTAATTTCTGAGAACTGTGCTATGGACTGCCTCCCCTTATGGCCGGTCTACACTATGCTACCAACAGAATCCCCCATGAAGCCTGCAAAGAGATGGTGGCAAATTTGGAGACCGTCACAAACATTGCCATGAAAACATGACTGGTCCAGCAAATTGCCAAGCAAGCTCAGTTGTCACACTTCCATTCTGTTACTAGGAGAGTGTAAGTGAGTTCACTCACCGGTAGGCACCTCCTCATGGCCAGGTATGGTGTGGCAGCTCTCTTGCTGGGCTAGTGTCCCCTCTCCCCCAACAGTGACTTCAGCAATTCCTTTTCCAATGGCTCGGCCCTGCAGCGTGGTCACCATCTTAAGTTCAACATGTCCAGGGTCACAATTATCAAACTGAAAGTCCCAAAAATGTCTTTAAAACAATCAAAAATCCTCCCCCCTCTCTGGGACTCTCCCTTACCCTGTCTTCCGCTCAGCCTGTAGCCCCCTTGCTGGGTTCAATAACCCCTGTGGTGGGCTTGTACAGCCCCTTCCTTGGGGCCAGTAGGGGAATCCAGTCCCACCTCCCATTCTAGGTTCTAGCACAGAGCCCTGTACTGAACAGTTAGGTCTGTTCCTCTACCTTTGTTTTGCAGTTTTCCCTGGGTCACTTCCTACCAGGCCTCTTAAGTTCTGTCTCTGTCTCTCTCTTCCCTGCTTAATCAGAGTCTCTCCCAGGCCTCTCTTCCCTATTTTCATCAGGGCCTCTCCCTACTGGAGAGAGTGACATATGCTCTGAGCTTTCACCAGGGGTGTAGCCAGGGTAGGCCTGGGTGGGCCGTGTCCCACACACTTAGCATCCAGGCCCAACCAAATCTGAACAGGGGTGTAGTGCTGCCATAGCGGCCCACAGCATCACTCGAGCACCTGAAATCGAGGACGGAGCTATGTGTCCGCCCTTCAGAAAGCTACGCTCCGGCAGCTCTGCCTCGCCATTTTCTGAGCCGCCCCATGCATGTGCCCAGCTTGGCAGGTGAAGCCATGTCCGAGGGCACCAGGGCGAGGAAGAGGGCATGGCGTAAGGGAAGAAGCTGAGCTAGCACTGTCTGACATTGCCCATCCACCTGAAAGTCAGGGCCCACCCAAATTTCCACTCCTAGCTACGCCACTGGCGTTCACTGGCACTCACCCTTTTCCCCAGCCAGGCTTCATCACCACATAAGCTTGGTTCTCTCCCTCCCTTCCACTGCAGCCACCTTCTGCTCTTTCTGGGTAATTGCCTGATTCTCCTCAGGAGGGACTCATTCAGTAATTAGCCCCAGGCTCTCCAGCCCAGGGGGAAGGCACCCTTTTACAGAGAAGGATGAGAACAGAACAGAGAACCCAAACATCTTTCGAGATTTCAGCAAAAGCAAGTTACAGCGTCAAGTTCTCTACTGTGATGGGGCCTCTTTGTACCACACTGCACTTGTATTGTGGCTGTAAACTGACTTAACCAGCTCAGGGAAGATCAGCTCCCTGCTATGTTGATCCTCTAGTGCAGTGTTTCCCAAACTTGGGACACCGCTTTTTCAGGGAAAGCCCCTGGTGGGCCAGGCCGGTTTGTTTACCTGCCGCGCCCACAGGTTCGGGCAATTGCAGCTCCCACTGGCCGCGGTTTGCTGCTGCAGGCCAATGGGGGCTGAGGGAAGCGGTGGCCGGTACGTCCTTTGGCCCACACCGGTTCCTGCAGCCCCCATTGGCCTGTAGCGGCGAATCGCGGCCAGTGGGAGCCGTGATCGGCCGAACCTGCGGACACGGCAGGTAAACAAACCAGCCCAGCCCGCCAGGGGCTTTCCCTGAACAAGTGACGTCCCAGGTTTGGGAAACACTGCTCTCATGGCATTCAGCCAATATAGGGGCTTGTAAGCCACTGCCCCTCCCCACTACCAGCACAGCACAGAAAACAGAGTGTGTGACCAGTAGAAAGAGTATTGAGTAAAATGTTCTTTTACCACACTAATCCTCAACTGCTCTTGTGGCCATTTGCACTGGAGTTAATTAGAGCAGTCTTTTGGCTGCTACAGCAGTGCGTGGGAACTGGTGCTTTCAGCAGGATCAGGAAGTGCAAAGGGGAACTTTAAGCCACCTCTGTACCCTACTTTGACCAGATCAGCCACACCTCAGGATCTGGTCCACAGAATCCATGGACCAGGTCCTCAGCTGGTGTAAAATTAGCATAACTCCATTGTGAAGTTGGAAGATGTGGTTGTTTGAAATTACTACAAGGTTGCAATTACTTCCTTTTTAACTGCATTGCCAGAACAAAAGTCTTGGTGATGTGTTATGAAGGCTAAGGTGTGTATTTATGATACTGAATCACAGGTCTGACTCCCCTCACTTTGCATCTTTTGTCACAATTTCCCCCTGGGCAAACTGAATGTACAATGCTCTATACCAGCAATAGTGCTTTATACTCCCTTTGCACATCACTATACAAGGGGAAAGCAGTAGAGAATCAGGCCCATTATTTTGTACCTTATAACGTTAGAAAAGAAATCAGGCTTCAAGGATGAATCTTAGAAAGAGCCGAGGTAGAGAGATTATTAAAGAAAAAAATAATGCAAGTAGCTTTGAAAAACAACACTCTAAACCATGTACAACTGATATTTTGATCAGGAATTTTTTCACGCAACTTTTAATAGGAGCGAATGGCAGGCAAAGGAGGAATAAGGATAAGTTTTGTTACAAAATCAAGGTTATCCCTGAAAGCAGGAGCAGGTTAGACTAGAGCTGGGAGAAATTTTTCAGCTTATTTTTTGTGGGGGGGAGGGCTTGAAAAATGCAGATTTGGCAACACCAAACACGTCAGTTTTGCCAAATTGTTCATCTTGGGGGGGAAAAGAAAAAGAAAAATCCAAAAAAATCAAAACATTTTGCTTTGACATTTTCACAATGGAACATTTTGATTTTTAAAATTTTGTTTGGATATTTCCTTCAATTTTATTTTAAAAAATTAAATAAGTTTTAAAATGCTCAAACTTGAAAAATTGGTTTTGACTTTTTGATTTCCCAAAAATTTGGTCGTGGGTCACCCGAAACAATTTCCCCCCCTAGAATTGCCAGTAAGATGTCAAATCAGTTAATCACACACAGCTTTAGTTGAGCATGAGACCTGTTATAGTTCATTAAATAGTGAGAGTTTTTAAATGTGATGCATGCATATTTTACATGCCCTTGTTACACAACTAGTAATTAGCATTGAACTTTACCACAATATCTCTGGAATTATAATTGGGAGTGTTCCCATGTCTGAAGCTGAATGTGCCTTCTACTTTACTAGTTCATTAGAGAAATTCGTTTCCTTGTCAAAATCTGAGGGATTTAAGCCTAAAATATGGTACTACCCTTGGCACATTATTACCATAAATCAGAGATTCTTTCTGCATTACAAACTTTTAGGGTCTTTTCACTGGAATTCTCAGGCTTCTCAAGAAGTAATTATTATACTAACAATAATGTATTGAGTAAGGCTTCTCTAACTGGTTAAATTCTCCAAAACTTATTCATTCCATTAATCAGGATATGGAATTTATAGCGGCTCCATCCCCTTGACTAGCATAGTCTCCTCATTAAAACAAATTCCCTGCCAAAATTAGTTTACTTTTATCTGATGATCCACTGCAGTTTCCTCAATAAAGCAGGGAAAGTATTTAACCATTGTTTATGACTTTTTTTTTTTTTGCAATTTGAAAACACTGCAGGGGTCTATTTTTTGTGTGTTTTCCAAGATAAAAAGACTTTATTATTAAAACCAGGTATCTGGAGCTTGCTATATCTGTGATACTGTTTATATACATTAAGATCTAAGTAAATCTTTCCTCAGGAAAGATTGTGGGTTGATTTCCCAACAGTGCACAAATCGTCAATGGACAGGAAAGACAGTGGAAATCAATCCACGTTCTTCTTTCCTTACAACAATGCTGATCTTGTGTGTGCAAACCTTACTATGGGAGAGGTTCCCAGATCCACACTTCTCAAAGACCTGGTCAGTACTTAATTAATATCTAGACACATATGTTGGGCTAGATTTAAACCTGTTTAGGCTTGCTCCCTTCTTTTATTTATAAACTTGGTGTTCTGGTAAATTCTGTCAAGTGAATTCTGGTAGTGTGTTTAAACCAGTCTAAGAGGTAGACTTTCTCCTAAGTTTGAGTTCCTCTTGAACTGCAAGAAACAGTTTTACATTTTCCTTTGCTACATTTCTCTCCTTCTTGTATTCAAGGCTATTATTGAAAGTGAGCTGCCTGAAAGTCATATCTCCCTCTGAATCTCAGCCTCATGTCTAGATTCCCATGAGCTCCACTCTTGTGATGCTTTCCTGCAAATTCCAAGAAGTTCACTAAGTCTTTGGCCATCATAAAATCCAGACATCAAAAGGAGTGGATCAAATTCCGAGTTTTCTGCCTCACTGACACAGATGGCGTAACTATAAACTAAAGGAATTGTAATAATGCCCAAATAACTTACAGATGCATTACAGGCCACATAACGGGTACTATAGATCTTGTATGTTCTCTTCAGCTATTCAAATGCCTTTTAACACTTCTTTAACAAGTATTTTAATTATGATTCTCTTGGCATAAATAGTTTTCATGACCAGCCTTTTTATTGTTCAGATATAGCCCTTCGTTCCCTTTTCCCTGTTTTGCCCTCTACTTTGTCTCTTGTGCCTCCAAAAGTGAATGATTTTTATGTCTCACAAATGGCCTCCATCTATCAAATTGAGTTTCAAAAGTGAGTTAATTTTCCCAAGTAAATAACACACTCATATGTGAGCAGAGTGCTGCCAGCACAATTAACACAGTGGATAGAAGTAGTAACTGTTTATGGCACGGAGCACCCAAAAGCCACAATTCTGACTAGGGTTCATTGTTCAGGGCACTATGCAAACAGAAAATCAACAATCCCTGCTCCAGAGGGTTTACAATCTGAAAGAACTGAGGGTTAGTTCGAACCAATCAGCTAAGCTGATTTTCTCACCTGCCGAGTCCATTTTAAGGCTCTCCCACTATTTTCAAGGGTTGAGATCATCAGGAAAATAGTATAGAATAGAATAGATTATATTCATATCAATCTAATCCCTATTTCTTTGTTTATATCATTCTACCTTTCCCAACTCACTCTGGCATCTCTATATATACTACATAATACTACCACCTTTTTCCTATATATTTGCTCTTTTTGGTGTAATATTGCATTTCTCCATCCAACTAGAACTTGTCTACCTCGTTTTATTGTTTTATTTTCAATAAACACAAACTATCAAGATTTAGTCTTATGCAATAACTTCCCCTATAATGCATGAAAAAAATGGTTACCTACCTTTCATAACTGTTGTTCTTCGAGATGTGTTGCTCATGTCCATTCCATCCCACGTGCGCAGTCGTTGGATATTTTTGCTTTAGCAGTATCCGTAGCATCAACTGTGGTGACTTCTGGAGTGACATGCTCATGCGGCAGTATATCAGGCACTGCCAGCTCTACACCCTCTCAGTTCCTTCTTGCTGACAACCCCAACAGAGGGGCGGGAGGGCAGGTAATGGAATGGACATGAGCAACACATCTTGAAGAACAACAATCACGAAAGGTAGGTAACTGTTTTTTCTTCTTTGAGTGCTTGCTCATGCCGATTCCATTGTAGGTGACTCTCAAGCAGTATTCTTGGAGACGGGCTCAGAGTTCACGGTATGGCAGCTTGCAGTACTGCTCTGCCAAAGCCAGCGTCATCTCGAGCTTGCTGGGTAAACGCATAATGAAATGCGAATGTGTGGACAGACAACCAGGTAGCAGCCCAACGGATTTCTTGGATCGGCACCTAAGCCAGGAAGACTGCCGATGAGATCTGTGCCCTAGTCGAGTGAGCCATTACCATCGCCGGGGGGGGCACCTTCGCCAACTCATAACAGTAGCGGATGCAGGCCACGATCCACAACAATATTCTCTGGGCAGACACTGGGCAACCCTTCATCCTGTCTGTGACAGCAACAACAACTGCGCTGACTTACAGAACAACATCGTTCTATCTGTGTAGAAGGCCAGGGCTTGTCTGACATCTAGGGTATGCAGCCTCTGTTTGTCATCCGTCGCATGAGGCATAGGACAGATGACGGGTAAGTATATGTTTTGACCAGTATGAAACTGGGAAATCTTGGGCAGGAAAGCCAGGTGCGGGCGCAACTGGACCTCATCCTTGTAGAAAACCGTATAATGTGGCTCTGAGGGAGTACTCTGATCTCGGATACCCTGCAGGCCGAAGTTATAGCGACCAAAAAAGAAACCTTCCATGAGAGAAGCAGGAGGGAGCAGGAAGCTAAGGGTTCGAAGGGAGGACCCATGAGCCTTGACAGCACAAGATTCAGGTCCAAAGTGGGAGCTGGGTCCCAGACATGTGGATAGAGGCAGTCCACACCTTTCAAGAATCACAGCATCATAGGATGGGTGAAGACCATCCTGCCTTGAAACAGAGGGTGGAATGCCAAAATGGCCACCAGGTGGACCTTTACTGAAGAGAGCAACAGGCCCTGGAGCTGAAGGTTCAGCAAATAGTCTAGGATGTCCTGCAGCGGGGCCTCTTCAGCCCGAATGTGATGATCTGAGGCCCAACACATGAACCACTTCCACTTTGCCAAATAGGTAGCCCTGGTGGAAGGTTTTCTGCTGCCCAGCAGGACCTTTTGGACACCAGCGGAGTACACCCATTTGTCCAGACTTCACCACGCAGTAGCCAAGCTGTCAAGTGCAGCGTCACCAGGTGTGGATGCCACAGATTGCTGTGGTCCTGGGACAGCAGATCCAGCCAAAGAGGCAGCTGTAGCAGGGCGGCTGCCGAAAGACTCAACAGCATGCAGTTGGCGAGGCCACACTGGGACTATGAGGATGACGTTCGCTTTGTCTTGCTTTACCTCTAGCAGGACCTTGTGGATCAGCTGTAGCAGTGGGAAGGTGTACATCAGCAGTCCCGACCACAGAATCAAGAAGGCATCTGACAGGGAGCCCTTGTCCCTCCCCTGCAGAGGACAGAATACGTGGCACTTTCTGTTCTGCCTGGATGCAAACAGGTCCACCTGGGGATTCCCCCATCTGTGGGAGATTAGGCTGACCACCTCCAGATGGAATGTCCATTTGTAGCGAGACGAGGTCCTGATGAGATGATCTGCCAAGACGTTTTTGGTTCCGGGCAGGTGGGGGACTACCAGATGAATGGCATGTGGCACACAAAAGTCCCAGAGGCTGAGCGCTTCCCAACAAAGGGCCGAAGACCTGGTACTGCCCTGCCTGTTGATGAAATACATTCTGTCGATACTATCCACCTTGCCTTTCAGGTGGGGCAAGAAAGCCTGTCTGGCCAGGCAAACTGCTCTGAGCTCCCTGATGTTGATATGAAGGGCTAGGTCATGTTGAAACCAACGGGCCCTGCGTGCTGAGCTTGCCCAGGTGGGCTCCCCAGCCCAGATCCAACACATCTGAGACCAGGGTGAGCGACAGGGATGGGGTTGTGAAGGGAACTCCTTGAAGCACCGACTTGGGATCCAGCCACTGCTCCAGGGATGGAAGGACGTGGTTCGGCACTGTTACCTGCTGGGCATACAGACTGAGGCTAACCACGCTTGCAGAGGTTGTAGATGAAGTCAAGCATGGCTGACCACGTACATGCACATGGCTATGTGGCCCATCAGTTACAGGCAGGTGTGGGCCGTGGTGAGTGGTGGCTGCTTACCTGGGAGATCAGGTCTGACATGGCGTGAAAATTCACTTCCGGAAGGAAGGCCCTGGCCCACGTGGAGTTGAGAACCACTCCAATAAACTCTATGCATTGAACTGGTGTTAACATGGACTTTTCTGTTTTTATCAGCAGGCCCAGGTTGCTGCAGGTGGAATGCACCAGATCGAGGCTCCCTTGCACCTGCCCTGGAGACCTGCCCTTGAGGAGCCAGTTGTTGCGATACTGGAAAATCTGGACCCCTTGACATCTCAGGTAAGCCGCCACTGGCAATCTGGTAGGGGTGGAGACAGTCGAGGAAAAGATGGGGAGGAGCCGTGTAGCTGACTGGGGCGTCGCTCTCGAGCACACCTTCAAAATGAGTGTTTTTGGCCCCCTAGGTGTTTGGCAGGCCCAGGTTGCACAGGTGAGCATGAGGAAGAAGGGCGTTGATGGCTAAAAGTAGTGTCCCTTCTTCTCACAGAGCCCTGACGGGGATGCCAGGTCCTTGGCAGTGGGGGCGGCCGGAAGGGCTTACGAGGAGACTGGTGTGTGCATGCCCAACAAGCGAAGGGTGGTTCTAGTGTCCTTCAACCCACGCAGCCTGGCGTCCATCTGCTCAGAGAAGAAACCAACCACGTTGAAAGGAAGGTCTTGAATCGAGGTCTGCATCTCCTGGGAGATGCCCACCTTTTGGAGCCAAGAGCTGTGCTGCATAACCAGCACTGACGCAACCACTGGAGCCACCAAGTCCACCGCAACCCATGCCATTTGCAGGGAGCACCTGGCCGCCGCGGTGCCCTCCTCCACCAGGGCGCCGGACTCCTGGGCCAGACCCTGTGGGAGAGACCATCCCAGAGATTAAAGTTATATCTGCCGAACAGAGCCTGATGATTCGCCACCCGAAATTGTAAGCTGGTGGTTGAATAATTTTTTCTCCCGAAGAGATTGAGCTTTTTGGCCTCTTTGTTCTTGGGAGTCGAGGTGGTATGACCCTGTTTGTCCTTCTCATTGGCCGCAGACACACCCACCGAGCCAGGGGGTGGGTGGGTATAAAGGTAGTCAAACCCTTTGGCTGGAACAAAGTACTTCTTTTCAGCCCTTTTGGAGATAGGAGGAATGGAAGAGGAGGTTTGCCATAGGGCCTTGGCGATAGTAAGAACCCCTTCATGCACGGGTAGGGTGACCCGGGTGGGCGTAGAGGCCGAGAGGACATTGAAGAGGGTGTCCTCCTGATCCACCATCTTCTCCACCTCCAGCCCCAAATTCTTGGCCACACACCAAAGTAGGGCCTGATGTTTTTTGAAGCTGTCCGGCAGGCTAGCCCTTGAAGTTCTTGCAACCACCTCATCTGGGGATGATGAGGAAGATTGGACTGCTGGGGGAGGTCCCGGGATTTTGACTACCACCGGAGAGGGAGGTTTAGGGGCGGGCACAGGCTTTTCCATCCTGACCTCCAAACAGGCCCCCAGCACTGAGCCCAGTGCCGTCGGTGCCGCCAACCAGTGTTCCGATGCAGCAACTGAAGAGCGCTGGGAAGGGGGCATCGTTATGATCGGTACGCCCCACATGCTCCAATAAGGCCACTGTGCTGGCCACTGGCCGTGCTGCCACTGCGGTGCCGCAGGTGATGGTGCAGGTTCCAGTGCCCAATCTCGCCGGTGGGACCTGAGCGATGGGCTGAACTGGTACTGCGTGCCAGAGGAATCACCTTCCAGCAACCAGGGAGGGGCCGTCGATGCCTGGGTTTGTTTACTGGTTATGGCTACTGGCGACCGGTGACCAGATGTGGGAGACTGGTGTCAGTAGCGGGGAGATTGGTACCAGTGCCAGGGAGACCGGTGCCAAGATGGGGAACGCTCCCACTGTGCCGGCAATTAGGACTGACGTCAAGAGGATGACCGACAGGAGGATGACCGGTGCTGGGAATAGTGTGGGAAATGTCGACCCCATACAAATGACTAACACCGAGGGGATCTCGACACTAGTCTGGGCGACCGATGAAGAGTCTCGGATCTGTCCCCAGATCCTCGGTGCAGTGGAGAGGATTCTCGCCTCTTCTCTGGTGACCGGCAGTGTTCCCCTGCCCCTTGAGGGGTCTTAGAAGCTGGCTTGCCCTCTTGGGGAGCCTTAGCCAAATCATGCGGCACCAGACTCATCATTGGAGCAGGTGGAGACCTGTGCTCTCTCTGCGCTTGGGGAGCCTGGGAGGACGACGGTGCCGGCAGGGATGTGGGTCCCATACTGCTCCCAGGAGTCAGTAGCAGACCTTCGAGGGGGCTGGGGGCCCCAACCAGGGAGGCATGAGCACGTGGCTCTGGAGTAGCCTGGTGGCCAGGCCCGGGTCCCTTGGCTGATGACCCTTGGACCTTTTTACTTGGTGTCGGGGAGCTGTGCTTTTTCATTTTCTTTTTTGGCACGGGCGATGGCGACGGATGCCGGGAGGAGCCAGGTGCCGGCAGCGCACTGCAGATGGAGGCCGAGGTGCTCGGTGTGACCTGTCTGGATGACTCAGAAGCCGGGCGAAGGGTGGACTCCATCAGGAGAGCCCCAAGCAGGGCTTAAACCCGGGAGCCCTGGGCATGCTCCGTCTGGGGCGAAGTCCCCACCGGGACACTGACTAACAGCTACACTTCACTACTTAACTAATACATTACACAAACTATTTACAAAAGGCTCGAAGGCACGAAGTTCATTAGGAGACAAAAACACTAGCTCTCGTTAAGCAAGGAAGGTGCTCCGACGAACCACCACGGGCAGCTAGAAGGGACTGAGAGGGCATAGGGCTGGGCGGCACCTGATATACCACCACACGAGCACAGTAGCACTCCAGAGGATGCCACAAGGACAACGCTAAGGCAAAAATCTCCGACGACTGCGCATGAGGGTGCGTGCACACCTTGAATGGAATTGACATGAGCAAGCACTTGAAGAAAAACAATCCTTTTCACAATCAGGATCCACTTTTCAAATATCACTGCCTTTATAATAGTGAAATAGACAGTTAGGTGTATAAATGTTCAATTAATATGATTACAAGCCAAAATAAGCATCTAGAAGCAGGATTTGGCTGTTCTGTTAAGGCCCCCCTGTTTGAAAACTAGGATCTCAGTACAAGTTATATGATCAGGCAGAGTGAAATTATTCTTTGTTATGCATCTTCTGAGTCACATGCAGAGTTATCTACTAGACAATTGTTAAAGTCCCTCAGGGCCATTTGTTTCATTCTAGAAATTTTTGCTGAAATAGTGCCATAGAACTGCTTTGTGGAGCTGAAAATACAACAAGACTACATTTTTTATTTTAAATGCACTGCAGTCTGAAAATATACACTAGAGCCAGCCCTCCACGCATCCAGGACCAATTCTTTTGAAGTACTCAAACCGTTGACAATAGGAAGTGATGATTAAGTACTGCAAACCTCTGTGGAACTGTAGCCATCTGAGAGCTTCTTTATTGAGCTTACACTTTAAAGGAACTGGAGTAGCAATCTGAAATAATTGTTGCTTCTGATTACCATGGGAACTAGACAGAAGTCTAACTTTTTCAAAAGACAGACTGGTTGTGACTCACCTACTGCTTAAGAAGCATGATTGAGACTCTGAAGGCTTATGTGGGTGAAAGAGAATGATACTTTGGCAATTTACTAAAATAATGTATGCCATTTCAACCATGCTTGATACTTCAAAGTCTCTTTCATTAGAGACACAAGGTGAAATCAAGCCAATGGGAGTTTTACTATTGACTTCAATGAAGCCATGATTTTACCCACACATTTTCCTCATTAGGGGTGAAATTCACCTCTAGGTAGAGTCCCACACAAGGCCTTTGCCCCAAGGAAGTCCCATTTGACATCTATTTTAAGGCTGTAAGTTATTATTTATTGTTTGTATTACCGCAGCACCCAGGAGCCCCAGTCATGTACTAGGACCCTACTGTGCTGAGTGCAGTACAAACACAGAACAAAAAGAAGGTCCCTGCCCCAAAGAGCTTACTATCTAAGTGGGGCTTAACTGGAGTATACACCTCACACTACCCATCTCCAGAAGGGTGAATTTCACCTATTTGACTGCAGAAATTTAGATCTAAACTTAGAAGAATTCAGCAGGATGCTACAAAACTGTATGATCTTTCAAGACACTACTTACCTTACAATAGTTAATTGGTGGTAACATCTGTCACCACAAAAATAAAATATTAATAAAAAATTCAGTATACATAGGTATGTGCTACTGTATTTTTATTACAGTGGAAGTGGATTCAGCTGCCCAGTCAAAGCTGACTGTTACAAATAACAGGCCTGATTCTCCACTGTCTTGTATAGATTGGTCATTTATTTACACTTGTGAAAAGCTGCTTAAAAAATCTGAATGGTAGCATTTTACATCCACTCTGCACTAACTTTACAAAAGTGTAAATGATCACACAGATGCATGACAATGGAAAAATCATGCCTGATGGAAATGCAGTCCAGCCTGCTTAATAAGGAGAACATCATTACTAGGCAATATGTTTTTTACATCATCCAGGATTTTCCAATATGCAATCTGTTTTCTCCGAGCTGAAAGTGAACACACCAAAGTGGACATCATCAGTCCAGTATAAACCAAACCAAATGCATATAATCATATAATATAATTCACTGAGAACCCTGTTGGACTGGATGGGAACATGGTGTTTAAATAATAGACATTATGGGCTAGATTGTGACTCAGATAACAGAGCACACAAGGTAGGGAGTACACCCCCGCATGGACTCCCCACATATTTGATCTGGGTGTATAGCTGTTGTGATAAATGAAGGGGGCAGAGGTAGCTCCCTGTTATGGACGCCCAGCCAGCCCAGCCAGTTAGCTATAAAATCTCTCTTAGTAGCTGTTTTCTACGTGCTTTACCTGTAAAGGGTTAAAAAGTATCACTGCTATGCATAGGTAAAAGGAAGTGAGTGGGCACCTGACCAAAAGAGCCAATGGGAAGGCTAGAACTTTTTAAAATTGAGAAAAACATCCTCTTTGTCTGTCTTCTGTTGTTCTCCGGAGAGAGGAAACAGAGCAGCGATGCTGTAAGAAGCTTTAGGACAGGTATGAAAAATCATCAGATCGTACCTGGAAACTACTCATTTGAAACCCCAGATATGTAAGTAGATCAGGAAATGTCTCGGAAGACACTATTAGGTTTATCTTTTTTTTCTTTTCTTTATGGCTTGTGGACTCCTCTGTGCTAACCCCAAATGCTTTTGTTTTGCTTGTAACCTTGAAGCTGGACCTCAGGAAAGTTATTCTTGATGCCTAATCCTTCTAAGTAGTGGGTTTGGGTTTTTTTAAATCTAGCAATAGCCTGAGTTTCCAGATGTATTTTCTTTCTTTTTGTTTTTAATACAATTTACCTTCTTTAAAAACAGGATTGGATTTTTGTGTCCTAAGAGATTTGTGCACATTGTTTAATTAGCTGGTGGCAACAGCTGATTTCCCTTGTTTTTCTTCCTCAGCTCTTCCCTAGGGGGGGGCTTGAGGCTACCCCACAGGAAGGAATTCCCAAGTGCGCCTTCCTGGGTTCTCAAAGGGGTTTTGCACTTGGGTGGTGGCAACATCTACCAATCCAAGGTCAGAGAAAAGCTGTAACCTTGGGAGTTTAATACAAGCCTGGAGTGGCCAGTATTAATTTTTAGAATCCTTGCAGGCCCCTACCTTCTGCACTTGAAGTGCCAGAGTGGGGAATCACCCTTGACAGCTGTAAGTATGCAACAACCTAATTTTTTTCTGGTATACTAGGCCAGAAGCAATTATTACCTCCACTCCTGTAGCAAAGAGAAAGCAGAGTAGGATTTATGACTTAGAGGTGTACGTTTGAGGCACCATCTTCCTGGTGCTATTCCTGGGGAGGTGCACCTGACATATCATCTCTTGCTCAAGATTGGACCTAAAGTCATAATCTGTTTGAAGCAGAAAGTCTGATTTTTTTAACTGAAAGAAAGAAATTGTTTGGTGTCAATTAACAAAAAACAAGCCAAACTGCACCAAACCATTTAGATTAAACTCACTATAATGGGATTTTTCCCCTACCCCCATTTTGGGAAACTTTCCATGAACTGACACAAATGAGTTCAGGTGTAAGGTTTTTGGGCTCTCTCAAAACTCCCCTCTTTTTCTTCTCCTTTCCAGGGTGGATCAAAATCAAGGATTTAAAAAATAAAAATAAAAAAAACTGATTTTTTAAAATTTAAATTGGATTCTTTTGATAAAATGCTTTTTGAGGAAAAAACCTATCTAAAGATAGTTTTAATTAAGATACGTTATAGCTCAAAGATATCTCATCATGGAATAGGGATTATAAATTCTAATTCTATGGTATATATATATTATATATTAATGTAATGTTTAAGAAAATTTTTGTAAATGAGTTCCAATAGTTTATGGATTAGGGACCCAATCTTATGGGGTTCCAGGGGCTTCTGTATAGATTATTTAAGTTAATCTTTCTATCTACCCAGTGGGACCCAGTGCTCAGCCTAGAACAGGGGTGGGCAAACTTTTTGGCCCGAAGGCCACAGCTGGGTATGGAAATTATATGGCGGGCCATGAATGCTCATGAAATTGGGGGTTGGGGTACACGAGGGGATGAGAGCTCTGGCTAGGGGTGCAGGCTCTGGGGATGAGGGGTTGGAGGTGCAGGAGGGTGCTCTGGGCTGGGACAGAGGGGTTCGGAGGGCGGGAGGGGGATCAGGGCTGGGGCAGGGGGTTGGGGCATAGGAAGTGGTCAGGGGTGCAGGTTCCAGGTGGCACTTACCTCAACCTGCTCCCAGAAACAGCAGCATGTCCCCTCTCCATCTCCTATGCAGCAGCGCGGCCAGGCAGCTCTGCGCACTGCCCCATCCATGGGCACCAAGCCTGTAGCTCCCATTGGCCATGGTTCTTGGCCAACGGGAGCTGCGGGGACAGCGCCTGGAGTGGGGGCAGCGTGCAGAGCCCCCAAGCTGCTCCTATGCATAAGAGTCAGAGAGGGGACATGCCGCTGGTTCCAGGAGCTGCGCGGAGCAGGACAAGCCCCGGACCCCACTCCCTGGCAGGAGCTCAAGGGCCAGATTAAAATGTCTGGAGGGCCGGATGCGGCCCCTGGGCCGGAGTTTGCCCACCCCGGTCTAGAAGATACCATCAGAGATGCTTAGTTTTGCAGTTCTCAAACTGTGGATTTGTGTCTCCGGAGATAACATGCTTGTTAACAGCAAAAATGTTTTAAAATAAATAAATAAATATATAAAGGTGAGGAATAGTTAAATAAAACAATTTAAATGTCTGTCTGGTGATGTTCTCTTCCTAATACAGCATGGCAAGAAAATCCTCCAAATATTAATGATTCACCTGTTGAATTGGAGATAGTTCACCGCCCAGTGACTTCATAAATATCTGCTTCAATTACCTTTGGTAAATTAAATAACCAAACAATCATTCATTTTCTGATATAGCTGTAAAACTAATATGAAAAGTTTTCAAAATAAATCACTTTTAAAATGTATAGTGTGTACCTTCTAAAAATGAAATCTACGTCTATCTCTGAGTTGTGAAGAATATGTATTGAGGTTATAACAACCAACAAGAATGCACTTTTATGTAGAAATCCATGATTAAATTGAGTCTTCCTGAGTAGTGATTTAAATCATGATTTAAATCAGTTTGATTTAAATCAAATCGACCCTGCTCCTTTCTAAATTAAACAATCCCAATCTCTTTGATCTCTCTTTTTAAAGAGTTTTTTTCCAGGCCCTTAATCATTCTTGTCACTCTTTTCCAAGCCCCCTCTAATTTTGTATTATCCTTTTTAGACAGGGAGTCCAGCAGTGCAGTAGTGTTCCAGATGAGGCTATATCATTAATATTCTGTGTTATCCTCCATACCATTCTTATTCATCCTAACATAAGCCTATATAGTGATCAGAAAAATGGGGTTGATGTGCTCATGGTGACCCACGTGCTGATGAATGGCTGCTGCTCATATAGCAGTGCCCACGAGTAATGTGTCCTACCGTCTCCAGCTGCCTAGGACATTGTCCACAGGGATGGGATGTAGTGTCCTAGGCAGCTGGAGATAGTAGGATGCATTACTCAGGGACCTGAGATTGGAGAGTAGGTCCACACTAACGCTGGAGATGTAATTTCCAGTTTTGGTAAATGTACATGCACTCGCTTTCATCAAGCTAGCGTGCTAAAAATAGCACCAGAGCTGTGGCATTGTGGACAGCGGTGTGGACTAGCCACCCAAGTACTTACCTAGAGTCTCGGCTGGGATTGTATTTCCCCAACCTGCCACCTGAATCGCTATTTTTAGTATGCAAGCTCCATCAAAGCTAGTGCGTGTACATTTACCCAAACTGGGAATTACACCTCTAGCTGCAGTGTAAACATACCCTCTGTGTTAGCAAGGAATCTGGGAGAACTCCTGAACTGTGGACTGACTGGACTAATTATGGGTATATGTTTTTGACCAGAGAACGTTGCACTGTAGCTACAATTTGTTCAGAGTGTTTTTCTCTGCAAATGAGCACGACAAGTCTCTTTAGATTTTGTTCTTCTAAACTTAACTTCTAACGTTTTTTTCTTTAAATCACCCTGAGATGGAAAACTTCAGCGCTGGGAATATGTCTTCTATATGAATATAAAGTGCCATGTAAATTTTACAGTGATCTAAGATAGTGGTTCTCAAAGCCTGTCCGCCGCTTGTTCAGGGAAAGCCCCTGGCGGGCCGGAGCGGTTTGTTTACCTGATGCGCCTGCAGGTTCGGACGACTGCAGCTCCCACTGGCTGCAGTTCGCCGCTCCAGGCCAATGGGGGCTGCGGGAAGGGCAGCCAGCATGTCCCTTGGCCCGTGCTGCTTCCCGCAGCCCCCATTGGCCTGGAGCGGCGAACCGTGGTGAGTGGGAGCTGCGATCGGCCAAACCTGCGGGCACGGCAGGTAAACAAACCGGTCTGGCCCGCCAGGGGCTTTCCCTGAACAGGCGGCGGCTTTGAGAACCACTGCTCTAAGATATTGTTAATAAAAGAAGTAATTATTTTTTTAAAAAAACAGCAGCTCTTTAACGGCATACAGCAACATATACAACAGTTTAGGAGAGAAAGCAAAGTGAAATATTTTATCCAACTGAAACAGCAGGAGGAATGTTGATGAGACAGAATGCACTTCCCTAAATTGGGATTTAGCCAGGAGAATTGGTTAACTCATCTGTTCTTGCAAAAGGCACCATTAGATCTTTAAATCACTGTTACAAACATTAAGAACCTCAGTTTTATGTCTTTCAAAAGGAACATTCTATAATAGCACAGTTCCTAGATGTACAGGTCTTTGGAAAAGTGAAAGAAGAAACTTGCAATTCAAATTAAAGGACATACACCCAGATCCTCAGCTGGTGTAAACTGGTGTAGCTCCTTTGAATTACTCCAGCTGAAGTTCTGTGCAACCATACTGAAGCATTTGGCAGTTGGTCAATAAGCTGTGAAGAAAAAAAGATGGAGAGAAACAAAAACAATAAGAAACAAAGAAAACTCCTCAATATTCAGAGGCCGGATCCCCAAGGGGCTGATCCTGTGAGGAGCTGAACTGAATGCCTCCTGAGAGGATCTGAAAAAACCCCAAATTAAACAACATATGAAAACAGGAAATGGTAACATATAGCAACAGAAACACATATGATGATATTGTCCCATAAATATCACTCTCCCAAGAAACAACAAAGAGTCCTGTGGCATCTTCTAGACTGACAGACATATTGGAGCATAAGCTTTCGTGGGTGAATACCCACTTCATTGGATGCATGTAGATGCATGCTCCAATACATCTGTTCATCTATAAGGTGCCACAGGACTCTTTGCCGCTTTTACAGATCCAGACTAACACGGCTACCCTTCTGATCCTTGACTCTCCCAAGAGGAGTTTATCCCTGTCTCCTTTTCTGAGCCATGTGTGTGGTCTAGGATGCTGGTATAAGACAAGTGCTGATGGAATTTAGTTGTCTCCATTCTCTTGAAGATTCTTCCCAGAAACAGGATGGAGATGGGCTAGTAGTTAATGAAGTTACTGGCATCCAGTGATGGCTTCTAGAGCACTGGCTGAACTATTGTGTGCTTCAGGCTGATTGGAAGATTTCCTCCGTCAGGAAAGGCATTCATGATCAAGGTCAGAAATGGGCCTAATTGTTCTCGGCCATCTGAACAAATCTGGTGTTGCCCAAGCTGCTTAAACAATAGAAATCCTTATGTAACAGGTGATGTAATAGCGATATCCATATATTAAACCAGTAATGAGAAGATAAGAAAGTTTCTTATCAAGTGTTACAAAGTAGCAGCCGTGATCGTCTGTATTCGCAAAAATAAAAGGAGGACTTGTGGCACCTTAGAGACTAACAAATTTATTTGAGCATAAGCTTTCGTGAACTACAGCTCACTTCATCGGATGCATCTAAAGTGGCACAAGTACTCCTTTTCTTTTCTTTTATCAAGTGTTGTTAGAGTTCTCAACAGGAAACTTTCTTCAGCTTGTAAGTAAGAAGATGTAATTTACTTTTCCAGACATTTATTATTACAATTCTATTTTTAACCCTCCAAAACCTACTGACTGTTTACTATAGAGCAAAGAGCTCAAATGAGTGACTTTTTTTGCCTTTGGGAGGATGGAAAAAATGTTGATACAGAAGAGGAAGGTAGTAAATACAAATAACATTTAGCTGTTCTGGGGTGGGAGGGTGTGGGTGGAAGCATGGAATCCTTTCAAAAATTCCTTTTTTTTGCAGGCCTGTCTCCCAACAAATTACTGTGTACTTTACAGCTAAGTGCTGTAAATTGTTGTGATTCAAAAAGCATTGTCATATACTGACCTTCATACGTTTTGGTTAAATCAGTGGGAATTTGCACATGATGACTGAGTATATGGTATAGCTCTTAATAGCTTACTTCTGGATGTCCAAATGTTCCTGTTTTGTTTTTTGTTTTTAAAAGCAGTCTTTACTTTATTGAAACATATTAAAGGGTTGGCTTTTTGGATGTATGCCATATTATGTCCTGTTAGAAAAAGAACTTGACTAAAGAATTATGCAAAATGCTTTAATCATTTAAAATCACTTTCAGCCATGTGGAAATGTACAATTAGTTTGGTGTTTTGTGGGAAACTTTCAGTAGTTATGAAGTTAATGGGTTTTTAATGACCCATCCATCATTAAACCCTACAGTATACAGAAGTAACAGAACATTTACCCTATTGCAATTTACCATACATACTGAAATGCTCAGAGACAAACTTGAGGTACAAAACTTGAAGACTAATCAAAACTCCTCTCTAGAGTTTAGGAATGTGCAGATTTGAGGTTTAGTCCAGCTATCTCTGGCAACATCATCACTATCATCTTTGTATGAGAAAATATCATTATGATATTACATAAAATGGAAGACATAACACAATAATGTGGTAGGCAGTAGTTATATTTTTCCTTTAATGCTTTGTGAAGAAATAAATCTGAAAGAAATAATGACAGGCAAAAATTAGCATTCCATTGAAAAATATTGCAATGAAGTACATTATTCCTATGTAAATAAATTTCCTTGAACAATAATATATTTTTAAAAGGTGAAAATTAAATGTCAATAGTTGGTCCACTGTATAAAAGTGACATCTATAAGAATCTGATGACCTTATGCCCCGCTATCCTACTCACAGCAAAAATATCCTTAAAATCTGCAGCTGTACTAAAAGATGCAAATGTCAAATATATTACTCTGAAGTAAATTAATAATTATTTTTCAGTAACCTACCATAGGAACTATTAAGTGAACAAGTAGCAATGATTTTCTTATATAAAAACTATCAAAAATTGTTGGAGAAAATATGCTGCAGATTGTCAAATTAGCTCTTGTGCAGAAATATCCACCATAAGTTCATTAATTCATTTTTCACTGGAGGACAGCAGAAGGTTCCATAATGCAACCATCACAATCCAATTGATTCCATACTGTACCATTAAACTTTACCCGTAGTTGTACCTTGCAACAATTAAGATTTTTGGTGCTTTGAACTTTCTTGCTGGCTGGATATATAAAAATCTTCAGCAGAAAGACAGCTGTCCCTTAAGTTTAGATGAGTGATCTATGCAAAGGACTGATTCAAAGAAAAAAATAGTTTTAGATGGACTGATATAATGATACAATGAGACATTAGCACTTTTTAAACAGAATCTGTTAAACATTAACTATGTCTTTGTTAGAAATGCAGTAGGGGCTTCAGCGCCCAGATACTGCAAACCAAAGTGTTTGTGAGCAGTCCTGTAGAGTTCAATGGGACGCTTCACATGTGTAAAGTTGCACATGTGTAAGTCTTCCCAACATGAGGCACTGATTCAGCAAGCAAGGGCTTGATCCTGCACCATTCAAGTCAATGGCAGTTCTTCCATTGGGTTGAATGGGAAAAGGATCCAACTTCAAGAAATATACTTTTAAGTATATGAGTAGTCCCGATGAAGCCAAAGGGACCATGCACATGCTTTAACTAACCATGTGCTTAAGTGCTTTACTGGATTGCAGCCAAAATGCTTAACACTGCTCAAAACTTTTCCATTTGAACTGTTTTTTTGGTGGAAAAACTGGATTTTTGATTAAACTAAAGTGTCTGCTTTCTATGGAAATTTCTATGGAAATTTTATTATTATTTTGAAAAACCCATCACTAAACTAAAATATTTTGTTTTTTTCAAATTAAACGTTTGAAACTTTGAATTCCCACTGAAACATCTAAATTTCCCATGGAAAATTTAAATGAAATTTTTTTTTCCCTTTTCACCAAAATTTTCTGTGGGGAACTCCCCCCCCCCTTTTTTTTTTTACCATCTCTATTCAGTATCTTGGAGGATCAAGCCATAGATATCTTATATATTATTAAGACAGCTCCATGGAAATAGTCTAATACCTCACCTGTTTTCTATATTTGGTGCCAAACCATGCCCTGGCCCTTGCATTTGTGCTAAATCTGAAAATAAGTACTGTAATCGCAAATGACCTGCTTCCATTAAAACCTTCTTCAAGTTTACTGGCCTGAGTCTACCAAGTGCTGAGCACCTTTACTCTCATTAAAGTAAATGGCAACTGAGGGCACACAGCTTCTCACCAGAGGCTCTCAGTAACACTACAAGATCAGAACTTATTTCAGCCAATACATTTATAATGGCGTTGTCAGTACTGTAAAGTAAGTCCAAAAACACGTGATAGCAACATAAGAAATGTGGTTATTTGAATTCTTTTCTTTTTAGTAATAAATTCTACACATATAAAATTTGTTAAATCATACTGTACCTCCTGATGATTGAATCTTGGTGTATTATTTTCCTCTAATCTTAAAAGGAAAGGCATATAGTTAAAATATAGTATATTATTAATTTTAAACACCATGGAATGTAATACAATGCAACAGGTTATTCGTTTTCTATATCAACTGAATTTATTATTATCTGCTTGTATAGTGGTCGCATCTAGACCTCCCCAATCAGGGATCAGAGCCCCATGTGTCACAACACAGACACTGTTTTATTAAGTATACAAATATAAGATACTTTATGTAAGTATCTATCTTATATTTTTATACTTAATAAAACAGTGTGTGTGTGTGTGTATGCGTGCGTGTGTATATATATATATATATATATAAAGTATGTCATATCATTCTCTTGTTATCAAGCAAGAATCTTTAAAGCTAATACATGTTCTCCCTGCCTCAAGAAAAAGTATAAAATTGTGATGGGTTCAGCATAAGATAGACAGAACAGAACTAAATCTGAAATCAAGCATTCACTGTCTTGCTATTGTTGGAATAAAGCACAATTTAAGTAAATACATTCAGAACTATAAAAAGCACTAAAACTCTTTAAATATATATCACAGCCTCTTAATCCTGTGAGGTGTTTACACTGAATACCACTAAAAACACTGAAAAATTATATTAAAGTTACTCATGAGAGACAAAATACTGCATATCATGGTCAGAAGCAGATTGTTGCTTTATGATTACTACAGTAGGTGGATGGAAATTTAAACAAATGGGAACAATGACCATAGCTACTGTAAATAATTCCTGTAAATGCAATTAAATTGCTCCCTATGCTGGTCAGTCTTACTGAAATAACATATATATTTTAAAAGATTAAAATGAATGGAGAAAGCAATCTACAAGTACCTTTAGGTTCAGTCTTTTTCTGACTGGGAGCCATGGTAGCAGCCTCTGATGGCAGACCAACGTATACACCACCATAGTTCCTTATTTGAAGAGAAATCATGGCTTAGTGTTAATGCTTTCGCATAGACTGCCTACATAAAACAGCCGCATTAGAAAGGCCATAGATGGACAAACAGAGGATGCTTTGTAACTACTTTTATAAAAGAATCCCTTGTTTCCAATGTATATTAAGAAGGCTGCAATTTTAAATGTAATGTTTTTATTAAAACTAAGCCCTTGTTTGACAAAAATAAATTTAGGCTGGCCATTGATTTTAAAAAGGAACCTATGCTAGAAAGGGAGCACAGAGCTAATGGGTCCTCAACCAAGTTCGTCATACTTTCCATCAAAACCCAACCTTTTCATGGCAACAAATACCCTCTGACAGACTCTTCTTTCTTACCCGCAAAGTTAGCCAGTGTTTGCCTGATGGGAGATTTAATCTGCTAGTAATGTATGCTATGGAGACAATTTACGCAACTCACTTGCATGATGCACACAAAAAAGGGGGCCATGTGCCCCCCCCCACCATTTAGTAAAAAAGGGCCTGGATCCCCCTCCACACAGCCATGCATGGGGAGGCCTGTCTACATGCAGAAGGCGTATGGGTGCCAAATGCCTCCACAGTCCATCCCCCTCCTCCTGTGAGCCCAATGGAGGGTGTTTCAGGGGTCTGAGATCTGACTGGGGGGATGGAGAAAACACGAGGTGGGCAAGGGGAGGAATGGGTGAGGTGGAACATATATCTTTCTTCTCCCTTCCAGCCCAGGAGAGATTCCTCAGAAATTATAATACAGCCTATAATTATTATGTTATGTATTATCTTTCTGCAGAGCACCCACACCCCAAGCCCAGGGTCCCTAGGGACCTGACTCTAATAAAGCCAGGAGCCACAGTTGGTGTGAAGGCAGAGGTCTTCTGCAGCAATAGTCTTTTTTCCACTGGCAGATCCCTTGAGATCTGCAAGGTTTGGGGGCTGGGCTCAGTGGCCTATTTCGTGAGTAGGCAAAACCCCATCCACAACAAAATGCAAGGGAGGAACTCTACAGAGGGATCCTCGTGGAGATTTCTTCCCCCATATCCCCTCCCTTTGTTTTTTTCTAGGTGTGATTAAGTGGGACTGTTCTTAATGTTTTCTCTGAATACTGTGTGGGTGCCTCAGTTTCCCCTATGCATTTCTTAAGTATCTAGGTGGTGGGATAAGGGTGTGTGATTGTTGCAGAGCCCTGGAGGGCCAGTGTGATGCTGTCTGCATAGAGAATGGCCGACACCCTGACTCCTGGCAACTGATGGCCTGGGCCCCTCACCTGCTGTGTTGGAGAACAAAGAGATCAGGTGGCCTCCTTGCCTGGGAAAGAGATGAAGGCCAGAGGAGGGGCTGGAGGGAGTTTCAGTTTGGAGCTGGCTGGGGAAACAGAGGGAGGCCCAGCACCAGGGTCTGGGCTCCCTAACCCCTAAGATGGACCTGACTGAGGGGTCCTGTTTTCTGTACCTACAAGCTCAGTTTTGGACTGTGTTCCTGTTGTCTAATAACCCTTCTGTTTTACTGGCTGGCTGAGAGTCATGGTGAATCACAGGAAGTGGGGGGTGCAGGGCCCTGACTCCCCCACACTCCGTGACAACTGGTGATCCTCATTTGATGGCAGAATTCTGTCTGAGCTATTCGAATTAAAGCCATTCCCAGTACAAATCCTACCTCCTTTTGTCATCTTCTGACACCGATTCTTCTGTTCTATAATTTACAAAAACATATAAAACTCATTTGCAATCAGTTTATTACAATTGCTCCATTCATCTACTGTTTAGTTTCAGTGGGAGGCAGAGGAAGAGAATGATCAATCAGAGTGTAATCTAGAGTTACTGTTCAGTATTTGGTGCCTACCTCACCTACCTATATAAGAGAAAGAAACATTTATTACTTAACAACGTATAATGTGTATAAGAGAACAAGACTTGACAACAGAGTGAACTAGTCTTTCATAAATGTCCAGTCAGAAGATCTTATAGAACCTTTCTGTAAAACAAATGTTAAATTTCTTTGATGCAAAAGAAAAGCTGAATAATCTGATTTGGACTCAGTTATTTAAACCTTTATAAATAGACTATGACTTTTATTAGACACTTAGGGCAAGATTATGGCTTGTCTTATGCATCCATAGGGAGTGGGTGGATTTTTGACTCTGCTCATCAGTGTGCTAGCTAGCACAGCTGGTCTGATGTGGAGGGCAGAGTAATCAGTATCAGGTATAGGGTTGGCACAGATTACTTCACCCTTCAACCAGTGTGGAAAACAGAGACTAAACTGTTACTCTCGGAGTTACCATTTAGACCCTGGTCTGCTGCTAGAGCAATAGAACTGTGTGTTGCCCCTTACTCAGCCCCAGTGATAAATCCACAATCTAGCCCTTAGAAGGCATTTCTGAACTATAGTATTAAAAAGTGGCTTAAAACATTTATCATTACTAATCATTTATTTAAAAATATAAATGTGTTGTCTGTTCAGTCGGCAAAGCACTATCCTGCAATTGTTGCACTAAGCCCATGGGAGTTTCATAGATGGCAGGAAGCGGGATATGGCCTTAAATAGAAACAAAATTTGTTTGGATAGTAAAAATGTTTGGATAGCAATAATTTCCTACCATTTTAATCTTCTTTCCACTCAGCTATCTATTGCCTTGAAGATATACTGTATAATAAGAAGATAAGCTCTCTTCTTCCCCACCAACGGAGCACCAGCAAAGAAGGCAGCAAAATTCAGAACTTCAATCAACTTAGCATATAATTAGCATGGCGTTATGGAATCTCTGATATTACTCTGGCCCAGTTCATCCCCTCCCACAGAAAATCCAGCAGGAGAGGCCGAAGGGGAGGCAGCCTCTGGGAGAATTCTCTCACAAGGATTTCCTGTCTTTTCACACTGTCCTATGGGGGCGGGACGGGGGGAGAGGGACCGCCCCCCACAGAATAAGTCATGGGATACCTCGACCTGGATAGCCAGGGCTGTCTGCATGAAGAACCAGTGCCTCTATACCAGCTATGGTCCCCAACACCTTGGCAAACTAAAACTGCAGTCAAATGGAACCGCACAACCAAAAATTACCCCCAGCCATGGCTGCCCCCAGGAGACTTGTCTAGTGGGTTCCTGGGGATGTATCATCTTTTCTAGTTATCTTCCAAAGGTGGTGGGAACTGTGTACCTCCTTACAACCCTGCCTCAGCCTGCCTATTCCTCTCCCAGCCCACCAAATCTCCCCTAGCTCCCTCAGACAAACCCCAGACTGTTCAGAAGGGACTCTACAAGGTCTGGAAGATAGGAGACAGTGCCACGGAGATGACTAAGGTACCCCCCACAAGTCAGCACAAAAGGAGGAGATGTGCGCAGGTATGGATCCTTTGCCCATATGTCTGCTAGATATCAATTTGTATCTTTTTCTGATAGTCAGCTGGCTGAAGTGAAAGACTCCAGAATCATTCTAAAAGGGGACACTGGCAGTTTTGTGGCCCAACAGCTATTAACTTGCCTGATAGCTTTTCTTGCCCTTAGAAAGGCTTTACACTTTGCTTTTCCCCTGCCACTTAGCCACAGGCCCCAACCAGAAAATAGAGAGCCTAGCCAATCCTCCCCAGTTTGCTGATGAATGCCCTTTGCCAGCTGCTTTAGGCGTTGTAAATCAGCTTTTACTGATGGCCCTGCATCTGTTATATTAAAGCAACACATGCCTGCAAACTTCTGGCATAGGTGACCATGGCGTAGAAGCAAATAGTTCACAGCCAGCCTGTTCTGTAGCATACCCTGACGTACTTCCCCTAACTCATGTGAGAGTTGGGTCAGGACGGTTGAGATTAAGTTAATGGCCTTTGCCACTGTGCAGACAAGGGACCGGTTCCTCACCGTCGCCCACAGCTGCTTCTCCACTATATGAGTGCGTTGCACCATCGTGCCCTCTGGGGTCGATCAAACTGCGTCTTCTCCGAGGCCCCCGATGAACTCACCGGTGCGCGCTGGGCATCGGTTGTTGCTGCAATCCTCGACCTCCAGAAGGGATCCGGGCAAGGCTAAATTGCAGCCTCGTTGCCCCACATTGGGACGCCAAAAGCTGTTGTCGGCACCCAGTTTGCCGAGAGGCAAAACAACAGCAAGGGGGGTTCGTTACCCGGAGTGCTTCACTCAATAATCACAATGGGGTGGAGAAGCAGAAAAGTTTATTTGCAGCTGCAAACAAGGTACAGGGAGAATAGAATCTCAAATCCTGCACACCAGAGCAGGTCATTACACACACTTTTATATTCCTTAATGCTACTGCACTACACATTAGCCAATTAAAACTTTACACAAATACTCTGCCTTCCTTATATGGGTTACAACAATGTTTATTTCCTGCAACCTCTAACAAGCATTCCTAGCAACTTAAACAACCAGCACATTCTGTCTGGCCTTGTAACTGTCTCTTCTATTATTTTTAGCTTGGCGTCAGCAAACCTTACACTATAAGGCATTATCTGCGGCTGCAACATTGTTTTAAGAGCAAAAGAGCTTACTCAAACCAGCCAGGCCTGAATTCTATTAAGGGGGGTTGAGAAGAAGCCCTTAGGCCTTCAGCAGGGAGACTTCCTCGACCCTTATGGCCTTCCATCCCCTCAACTTAACTAGTGGCCATACCCTGGGGTCTCCAACATAGGGATATATGGATCTTTTTAACACTGGAGGTTTGGTAATAATTTGTGCATGCAAAAGAAATCAGCCAGAGGGAAGATCAAAGTTGAGAGTCTTAAGGACCCAACTAAACGTGACCTTTCTCAGCAGTGCCTCACCGAGAAACTGATGAATATCAAAACTGAGATGGAGAGCTTCGAAGATCACTGGAAAGTGCTCAAATCGGCTGTTTATGATGCATTTGAGAGAACACTGGGTTTCTCAACCAGGAAGCACCAAGACTGCTTTGACAAGAACGATCAGGAAATCCAAGACTTGATGGACCATAAGCCAAGACCTTCTGTGCTTGGCAGAATGACATCAATTCCAAGCAGAAGTAATACATCTGCCATCAACTCAAAGCTGAGGTTCCAAGGCAAATCCGCAAAATGAAGAACAAGTGGTGGGAGATGATAGAGGGGGAAGCAGCCACTCACTGTTGCATTCTCCTCCGGGGTCCCTTTTGTTAGCACTGTGGGACTTAATACGGCTCCAATTTATTGCACTACATATAGTTATACACTTCTTGCCTTTACAGTTTAAAGACCAACATAATTTTGCATGCCGAAATTTGTGGGTGCAAATATGAGACACACAAGGCCTGATTCTCATTCTGTGCTCAGATATAATGGACAGTAGGGGCTGCTGGGAGCTGGTTACAGCTTTCTGATCCTCAATCACTTGGCCTCAGTGGAAGTTACAGCAGAAAGCTGCCTCCTCTGACTTCTGCCATTGGCATAATTGCCAGATCTTACACCAGAAAGGGATCAGACATAATAGAACTTGGCTCTACTGCATCTCTTCCTGTCCTGCCCCACCATCCACGCCAGATGTGCCCCCGCCTCCTGCTTACACTGGCGATGAGGTGGGCAGCTGGTGTAAAAAGCAGGTAGGGTGCCTTTACCAGTTTTACACAAGGGGAGATTTCCCCCTAAACAGGGGGAATTTCCTAGGGGAAATCTCGAGCTGGTTTAAGTTCATTTCATGCCATGTAATTAGCAAAAGAGGAACCTAGTAGACCGCATCCAGCCCTAGTGTTCAGTGCTGGTCTGCTTTTGTGCCACTACATCTTTCCTCAGAAACTAGCATCTACTGCAAGGAAAATAGGATTATATTTTCAAATTGGTATCTTAGATGGAGAGGCGTTCCATAGCTGTTAGAGGGATTTAACATCAATGCCATGTAACAGCATTCTCCTTTCAGCTAGAAGAAATTCCTCTTCCAGTGAAACTCTTCTTTCCTGGAAACACTCTTGTCATACTGTTATGTTTGGAAAGTACAGTTAAGACTCCTGATATTGGTTCTTTAGTCATCATTTTCCATATTCCATGTCCATTTTCTGACACACACAAGCTGCCATTTTTCAAATAGTATTTGAGTTTAAAATTTCTTGGATTCGCAATACTGCTGTCCATCCATTTTTTCCTTTTCTTAACATTTCTGATTTTATTCATTTGTATCCAGGCGTCAGACTCTCTAAAATTCTCTATTAACGTTCCTTTCATTCAGTCCTCCTCCTGCTCAACCGAGACAATTCATTGCACTGCACTCAAGCTGACAGTTTCAACTCTTTAATTTCTAAATGTTTCTTGGGAGGATGAGACTACTCTTTTGCAACCTTTGTATTTTTGTCCTACATTTTGAAACAGCTTTTAGACCTTGGGTATGTCTACACAGCATTTCCGAGCCCAAGACAGCGAGTCTCTCAGCCCAGGTTGACAGACTTGGGCCCACAGGGCTCGGGCCAGCACTACAAAAATAGTTGCAGAGACAGCACTTTGAAGTTGTGGCTCCAAGTTGAGCCGCAACTTTTAAGCGCCGTCTACACACAGCTATATTCAGAGCACTGGTGTGAACCTTGTTAACTCGCGTCTATTGACCTAGGCTGGGAGGTTCGCTACCATGGGCTCCAAAATGCTGTGTCCTGAATTGTTACTACTGCTTATCTTCATCTGAATTAATCCACATTTCTGTGCATAACCGTCATCACTTTATTTTCCAGTACATAATTTTCCATTATCACTCCTTCATTTAAACTCATTTAGCATTTAATTACTCTCCACATTTTTAGTTTTTCCACACCAATCTTTTAGTTTGTTTTGTGTTATATCTCCCAAACTTCTAGCCACAATTTCTCTCATTATAACCTGGGTCTGGGGCTTTGGTGGGTTTTTTTTGTTTTTGTTATGGGAAATAAAGATCCCATGGCATTTTTCACAGGAGAAGGTGTTTGCTTCTGTGTTCTGGGCCAAAAATTTTCCTTCTCTATTGTGCAATGACCTATGCATTAGTTATTTGCTACTCTCTAATCCAGAGGTGGCTGCTTCACAGTGGTGGTGTCTGTTTAAACTTCTCATTTTCAACTGACTTCAAAATAACTGACTTCTTCTTTTATAACTTAGGCCATTTCCAGTTTAAGGGCTAGGTCATGCTCCCTTTGAAGTCAATAATAAATATCCCATTGTTTTCAAGGATGCTGGATCAGCTCGCAAATGAGCATCTAAAATTACTTTAAGAGATAAAAATGAAAAGTTCCAAAACACAATTTTAAAATGACAGATATTAATACCTAGCTCTTATATAGTGCTTTTCACCAACAGATCTCATAGTGCTTTACAAAGGAGGTTAGTATCATTATCCCCATTTTACATATAGGGAAACTGAGGAACAGGGAGGGATGTGACTTTCCCAAGGTCACCCACTAAAATAATAGCAAAGTTGGGCACAGAACCCATGTCTCCTAAGTCCCACTCCAGTGCCACACCTGCTAGGATACACTGCTTCAGAGTATCTTATGACCCTGATCTAGCAAAGTACTTAAGCATTTGCTTAAGTTTAGCATGCGAGTAGTGCCATTGAATTCAACAAATCAGTCCCACTGGAATTCAATAAGACTACTCAAGCTTGAAGTTAAGAATGTGCTTGAGTGCTTTGCTGGATAAAGACCAATATGATCAAAATAACTATTCTTGTGCCAATAAATTTTAAAAACTTTTATAAATTCTTAGCTAATGAAAGTGAGAAGGTGTCAAAGATTAAGAGTTTTTTTAAATCCATGATTTTAGTTATATTTATCCACTTTGCTCATTTTCACAAAACAAATTTTTTTTTCTAGTATCTTATTCCCCTTTTGAAAATTTGCTGTTAAAGGAAATATTAGAATGACTGATGTAGGACTTTTCTGATTGCCATTACGATAGCCCATTACTGTGGATTTGTTTCTATTATCTGGCTAGAAGGCTCAATCCAGCAAATATTACCCATCCAAGTAGTTCCATTGGCTTCACTATGACTATCTGAATAAATAATGGTTGCAAGAATGGCCCACAGTTTGCTTCAGTATTTAGACTTTCTCTGCTCATCTGATATTTTAATAAGACCTGGTTCTTCCTCTAAGAAAATTCTAAAACTCCTTTCCACGTGGGTTATTTGTCAACATCCAGAATTGTTTCTTTGTACAACTTAAAGCCATTAACAATAACTTTAATCATTGACAAGACAGACTGTAAGTAGCATTAATCCAAGTTATTTTTTTAAAAGTGACAGATGATACATACAAATGAATAGCATTTTCCTCATGTAAGTCATAAGGCACCTGAACTGCAAACACATTCACATGCACAAAAAGAAAAGGAGGACTAGTGGCACCTTAGAGACTAACCAATTTATTTGAGCGTAAGCTTTCGTGAGCTACAGCTCAATGCATCCGATGAAGTGAGCTGCAGCTCACGAAAGCTTATGCTGAAATAAATTGGTTAGTCTCTAAGGTGCCACTAGTCCTCCTTTTCTTTTTGCGCATACAGACTAACATGGCTGCAACTCTGAAACCCGTCACATGCACAGGTATCTTTATGCACTTGAGTAGTCCCACTGAACTCATTTTCATAATGTTTGCATTTCTGGGGTCCAAAACTAAAGGAAGAGCAAGGCCAACAATTTATTTCTCAAAAAACAGACAAACTCAAATGGACAAACTCTTGAATGAAAAAACCTCATAGGTTCTTATCAAATCCAAATCAGAATATATCCAAATTTAATTAAACTGGCTTAATTAATGTTTGTACAATGCTTTAAAATACATTAAAAGGGCTAAGTGGTAAATGTTATATAATACACCATTTCTGATTTGTAAAGAGACTTATTACTTAACAAAAAATATTCTGCCATTTATGGAAAGTGATTTTTAGGCCTGGTTCTCATTTACACTTAGGACCTTTATACTGCTTTGGCAGTGTAAAAACGGCCTTCAAATGGGTGCAAATTTAATGTATGCACGCTTTCAGGCACCTTTATACTGCCAAAGTTGTGTAAAGAGGCCTTAGTGTAAATAAAGACTAGCATCTTTATATATATAAAAATTATTAAAGGCATGGGTCCAGTAGTCTATGTCAAGGGATATTCCCCCATAAACTTGCCCTAAGTAGTCCATTCATTTTCCAATCAGTGACAATGAAAATTTAGAAAATAAGTTACATGTTCAAGTAGATCTTGAAATTACCTATGACATCAGTATTCATCTGTTACATTGTCCATCTTTGGTTCTTGGCTCTGAACTGTGGTAGCAGACACAGAGCTATTGTTATGCATTTATCTACTGTTATTTAGATGTGACGGCAGCACTCATTTCTATACTGGGATTCTTCTACCTACTCAAAGTAGTTTGTCTAAAAAAAACTGAATTAAATTCAAGAATTTTTTTTTACTTAGTAACTTCAATTTTTGTTCAGGTTACTTGGACTCACGGCAAAGCTCAAACTCTAGTAATAAAAGGTTTATCCCCTGCACCAGAGGGAAGCAAGAGCTAGAGTTTGGGAGGCCTTCTTTTATACCTTCTCCCATTGAAGGAGACATGGTTGAGAGAGGCCACTCCTGCAAATTTTTGCTTGAATGGGTGAATACTTGGCTGTGAGAGGCTACCTCCTGCTTTCCTTTTTCACTGAGGCAGGAGTGAGAGCAAAGGAGGTTCAGGCCTTCTCCACTTCATTGGGAATGTGAAAAAAAAAAAAAAAGCAGTACTGGGTGAGAATGTTCTCAGTGCTTATCACCAAGATTGATGGAGAAGAGAGAAGCTGTCAATTACGATCTTCAACGTGGAGAGGAATTAGGCCGTGAAAAGCAATCCCTTTTTTTCCCTTCAGCGGCAGAGGAGACCTCATCTAGAGCTCAGAATGGGGATGCTGGATGTTTTTGCAGGGCAGTCTGTATGAGGTGCCTGCCAAGTGTCTCTCAAAGAAAGTGAAGTACAGGAGTTGTTCCCTAAATGTCTTACATGGAGTGGGAGAGATGTATATGGGTACTGTATTTCTCACAAAGGGAGAAACGTGCTTTGGGGTGTACCGGTACATGGTAGGGATGAGTAAACACAAGGGGCATGGGCGTGCATGGGAGACAGATGTCTCACAAGTCAGAAAGAAAGGGAGAGTTTTTGTTATATAAGTAGAAAGGGGAATTGTCTCTACAGGGGTAAGTGAGCCACCAGCAGTTCCTTCACTCTGATTCTGCTGTCTCTATATGGGTGATGGAAGCAGGCCATCAATAGATGACATCTAGATCAGGGTATGGTGGGTCTAACATATTGGGTAGCAACTGAACCACGTATAACAAAATGAACTATTGTGCTAATGTGCTTATAAATAACCCTCGAGTTACGGTGCTGAAGGTGTACAGACCATTGTACGTACTTACACATCTTTAGCTGTCCCTGCAGTACCTAGAATGAAAAAGAAAATGTGTTTTACTGTCTGATGGTGTGATCATGCTCAAGCTAACCAAAATGACCCTAAAAATCTCTCTACACTTCTCCCCTCTTGCTCCCACAAACATTCCCCTCACACACAAACCCCAAAAGTGGATGGACACAGTAAAGGAAACTTGTTGTTATCATGATTAGCTACTTTCTCCTTTAACTCTGTCACACTTATACCTCTCTTTCTGGGCCAGATCCTCAGTGGATGTAAATGGATCAAATCCATGATCCTCAGCGGACGTAAATGGATCAAACTACATGCAAAGTTCCAGTGGAGCTGTGTCCATTTACACCAGGTGAGAAGGATATCTGTATTTTTTTTTTTTTTTTTACTTTCTGCATAAGCTAAATTGCAATATTCTTCATTTTGGCGCTTTTCCAGTTGTAAGTTGCCACAACTAACTAAGCAATTGTCCTTAAATGTCCATTTATTTTGTGAACATGCTATTTGATTCTGTTACAGACTTGGCACTGTGTATAAAATACTGTGCCATAAAATAAACAAAATTTTATAAAACAACTAGACTGAAATAACTTTAGCATTGGGATACAATCCACCCAAAAACCCCCAGATAGCTACAAAATCAGGTTCTTCCTAATTCAGCTTGTAATTTAAAAAATAAGGGCGGCAAGGGACAAAAATTACAACCTTGCTCTATGGTTCTAAGAGTTGAATTTTCATGACTCCACCACCACATGCTGGGAGAGTGGGAATCACTTAAGGATGACATACTTCTTGGTCCTCCCAAGGTACTAAAAACTGTGTTGTTGTTGCAGGTATGTCATTCAGTTGCACAGTCAGTAAAACATCCCTTCCATGAACTACAAGCACCAGCAAAGGCATTAGAAACCCATTTCACTCCTCCATCTCCTCTCAGGAGAAACTCAAGGGAGCTCAGTCTGAAGAAGCTACAGGTTTAGTCGGAGCCTGAAAGGTTTTGCAGCATTTTTCCCCTAATGCTCTTTGTTGCTTAGAAAACATTTTTTTTCTGGTGTGAAATTGCTGCAAAAACAAATACAGCTCTTCCCTCATTATTGTGGATGGAAGTTGAAGCTAGCAAATAAGGCACAAATTCAGACAGCAAATAAGGCACAAATTGTTAACAATGATAGTAACAAACCATTGAAAGAATTTACCAAGGGTTGTGGTGGATTCTCCGTAACTGACCATTTTAAATACAAGATTAGATATTTTTCTAAAAGTTATGCTCTAGGAATTATTTTGGGGAAGTTCTATGGCCTGTGATATACAGGAGGTCAGACTAGGTGATCACAATGGTCCCTTCTGGCCTTGGAATCTGTGACCTATGAACTGTATGGAAGAATGTGTAGTTTCTGCCCTTGCTTTAAAACTACAATTGAGCAGGCAGGGTTCTGAAGCTTCCCAGAACCAGGGTCCTGTATGAACACATGAATATTATACATGTAAGGAAATCCTCTTTCTCCAGCTAAGTCCTGTACTTTTGGATATTAGGAAAAACTTTTTCACTAGGAGGGTGGTGAAGCACTGGAATGCGTTACCTAGGGAGGTGGTGGAATCTCCTTCTGTCATAAATATAAAGGGAAGGGTAAACCCCTTTAAAATCCCTCCTGGCCAGAGAAAAAAATCCTCTCACCTATAAAGGGTTAAGAAGCTAAAGGTAACCTCACTGGCACCTGACCAAAATGACCAATGAGGAGACAAGATACTTTCAAAAGCTGGGAGGAGGGAGAGAAACAAAGGGTCTGTGTGTCTGTCTATATGCTGGTTTCTGCCGGGGATAGACCAGGAATGGAGTCTTAGAACTTTTAGTAAGTAATCTAGCTAGGTATGTGTTAGATTATGATTTCTTTAAATGGCTGAGAAAAGAATTGTGCTGAATAGAATAACTATTTCTGTCTGTGTATCTTTTTTGTAACTTAAGGTTTTGCCTAGAGGGGTTCTCTATGTTTTGAATCTAATTACCCTGTAAGGTATCTACCATCCTGATTTTACAGGAGGCATTTCTTTATTTCTATTTACTTCTATTTCCATTAGAAGTCTTCTTGTAAGAAAACTGAACGCTTTTTCATTGTTCTCAGATCCAAGGGTTTGGGTCTGTGGTCACCTATGCAAAGTGGTGAGGCTTTTTATCCAACATTTCCCTGGAAAGGGGGGGTGTAAGTGTTGGGAGGATTGTTCATTGTTCTTAAGATCCAAGGGTCTGGGTCTGTAGTCACCTAGGCAAATTGGTGAGGCTTTTTACCAAACCTTGTCCAGGAAGTGGGGTGCAAGGTTTTGGGAAGTATTTTGGGGGGAAAGACGTGTCCAAACAGCTCTTCCCCAGTAACCAGTATTTGTTTGGTGGTGGTAGTGGCCAATCCAAGGACAAAGGGTGGAATATTTTGTACCTTGGGGAAGTTTTGACCTAAGCTGGTAAAGAGAAGCTTAGGAGGTTTTTCATGCAGGTCCCCACATCTGTACCCTAGCGTTCAGAGTGGGGAAGGAACCTTGACACCTTCCTTTGAGGTTTTTAAGGTCAGGCTTGACAAAGCCCTGGCAGGGATGATTTAGTTGGGGATTAGTCCTGCTTTGAGCAGGAGGTTGAACTAGATGACCTCCTGAGGTCCCTTCCAACCCTGATATCCTATGATTCTATGTAATTTTGGTTCCACTGTCTATTGCTTAGCAATCCCTCATACTGATACCATCACCAACAAAGATTTAAATTACAGTGCTTGCAGAACAAACTTCCTTTATACTATATTGTTTCCAAGATCCCTTTGGGTCTCCTCACTGTACAAAAGGCCCAACTGTAATACATCACTGGAGAAAACCCTTGGTAAGGTTTTAGGGAACTCCTCGCTTGGGATCTGGATGAGGTCCTCATTTTAAAACTTCATTTAAACCGTTAGTGTTCGGAGGGTTCCCAGCTCTATATGCTGGCGATGACTCACAAATAACCATCATGTTTGAAAAGCCCGCTGTGACAGTTCTCGGGGTACTCAGGATTGTGAGTCACCTTGTTATCCCCTGCCTCCAGCAAGAGGAAGTCTCGCAGAACTGTGGCTGGGTGTTAGCTCCCTAACACTACCAGCCTTTCAGCCACTCCACCACTCTCCTCTGGGCTATGCCAGCCCTAGTTTCATCTTGCAGCTTAACAATACCGCAGTCCCTGAGTCCCTTTGAAGCATTCCCCTGCAATATCCAGCCCCTGACATTGGTTACTGACAGAAATAAGAACATAAGAACGGCCATACTGGGTCAGACCAATGGTCCATCTAGCCCAGTATCCTGTCTTCTGACAGTATCCAGGGCCACATGCTTCAGAGGGAATGAACAGAACAGGACAATTTCAAGTGCTTCATCCCTTATTATCCAGACCCACCTTCTTGCAGTTGGAAGTTTAGGGACACCCAGAGCATAGATTACATCCCTGACCATCTTGGCTAATAGCCGGCTTCATCCTCTATGAATTTATCTAATTCTTTTCTGAAGCCAGTTATTCTTTTGGCATTTACTATATACCCTGGCAATAAGTTCCACAGGTTGACTGTGTGTTATGTGAAGAAATTCTTCCTTATATTGGTTTTAAACCTGCTGCCTGTTAATTTCATCAGGTGACCCTGGTTCTTGTGTTATGCGAAGGTTTAAATAACACCTATTTACTTTCTCCACACCATTCATGATTTTACAGACCACTATCATCTATCTATCCCCCAACCTTTAGTTGTGTTTTTTCTAAGTCCCAATCTTCTTAATATCTCCTTATATGGAAGATGTCACATGCCCCTAATCATTTTTGTTGCCCTTCTCTGTACCTTTTCCAATATATCTTTTTTTAGATGGAAAGTGTGTGTACCCCAGTTTACTAGTTTTACCTTAAACTACCACTTCTGTATAACACACAACACTTGTGACCACTTATAATGAAACAAAAGAAGAGAGAGAGTGATGAAAACAAATGGTTACAATACAAAACAAAATAATAAAATGAGCACTAGGATCTACACTTATTAATAGTTGCCTTTCCTATCTAATACAGTAGGTTTTCCCCCCAAAGTTCAGTCGGTTGCAGAGCTCGCTGGCTTTACAGGAACAAGGATCCAAACTTTCATGAAAATACTTCTGCTCCTCAAGATCTTTCCACTGTGAATGGATACAGAGTGCCTTGCCCCACTGTGTTATACTGCAACAGACTTTTGTGTCTATTTATAGACTATTCTATAATATCCCGCCTGTTGTAATGTTGCGTTTTTACCTCCAAGTGGTTTCGGATTCTTTGCAGTTGTCTCTGATGGTTTTCCATTGAGAGTCTTGGGATGGAGCAAGGCTAGAAAACTGAGCCTTGCATTACATCAACAACTAACCAGGGATGGTGACAGCTCCCAGCTGCTTGAATGGGCCACCACCCATTCACCATTCATCACCGAGCCATATTATCCTCTGGTGACTAACTTTTACGCCAAGTCCATAAAGCATACTTTCACTATAGTTACATTATTATTTAAATATTACCTGTAGTTACATCTCACAATGATTCTGAGTCTTGGTAAGTTATGAGCTTTCTGTAGGTACCTTACATGTGATCTCTTATTGATAAATACCCTGCCAGACATGTGTTTTGGTGTAGTGAGTTTGTTAGGCCTGAGACAAGAATTGTTCGCAAAGAACAGAGCATCAGTTGCTAAGAGTCCTCTGAGTCACACCTATCTATGTGGCTATACCTAGGGAAAGCACCTCTTTAGTGACTTCTCCCCAGGGGTAAGATACATCCATTTCTCCTTCCAGTCCTGTATGATCACCCTCCAGCATCATGCAGTCTCTGTCTGTCTGGAACTTGGCAGCTCTTGCAGTACAGACAGGTTTCAGAGTAACAGCCGTGTTAGTCTGTCTTCACAAAAAGAAAAGGTGTACTTGTGGCACCTTAGAGACTAACCAATTTATTTGAGCATGAGCTTTCGTGAGCTACAGCTCACTTCATCGGAAAGCCCGTTTCCAACTGTGCCCACATATCTATTCAGGGGACACCATCAAAGGGCCTAATAACATCAGCCACACTATCAGAGGCTCGTTCACCTGCACATCCACCAATGTGATATATGCCATCATGTGCCAGCAATGCCCCTCTGCCATGTACATTGGTCAAACTGGACAATCTCTACGAAAAAGAATAAATGGACACAAATCAGATGTCAAGAATTATAACATTCATAAACCAGTCGGAGAACACTTCAATCTCTCTGGTCACGCAATCACAGACATGAAGGTCGCTATCTTAAAACAAAAAAACTTCAAATCCAGACTCCAGCGAGAAACTGCTGAATTGGAATTCATTTGCAAATTGGATACTAATAATTTAGGCTTAAATAGAGACTGGGAGTGGCTAAGTCATTATGCAAGGTAGCCTATTTCCCCTTGTTTTTTTCTAACCCCCCCCCCCCCCCCCGACGTTCTGGTTAAACTTGGATTTATGGTGGAAATGGCCCACCTTGATTATCATGCACATTGTAAGGAGAGTGGTCAGTTTGGATGAGCTATTGCCAGCAGGAGAGTGAGTTTGTGGGGGGGGGGTGGGTGAGAAAACCTGGATTTGTGCTGGAAATGGCCCACCTTGATTATCATGCACATTGTAGGGAGAGTGGTCGCTTTGGATAAGCTATTACCAGCAGGAGAGTGAGTTTGTGTGTGTGGTTTTTGGAGGGGGGTGGGGGCGGTGAGAATACCTGGATTTGTGCTGGAAATGGCCCATTTTAAAGAGAGTGGTCACTTTGGATGGGCTATTACCAGCAGGAGAGTGAGTATGTGTGGGGGGGGGGGGCGGAGGGTGAGAAAACCTGGATTTGTGCTGGAAATTGCCCAACTTGATGATCACTTTAGATAAGCCATTACCAGCAGGAGCGTGGGGTGGGAGGAGGTATTGTTTCATGGTCTCTGTGTATATAATGTCTTCTGCAGTTTCCACGGTATGCATCCGATGAAGTGAGCTGTAGCTCACGAAAGCTCATGCTCAAATAAATTGGTTAGTCTCTAAGGTGCCACAAGTACTCCTTTTCTTTTTGCAGTACAGAGTTATCCTACAGTATCGTTTCATTTAGGTTCACATTACCTACTTTTGGGGATCAAACAAAACATGAAGCTCAAGGGAAAACTGAAAAAAACTGTCAAGTGTCATCTGGTTTTGCATCCAAACCACAAATTGGCTCCCCTTCACCTAAAGACAGGGTGCAGGACACCTGGGGCATCACTATGAAGCCACTATTACAAGCACTACACTTCACTACCCAACAACTCTGTGGCTAGTGAAGTCATACAGTTTGGACCCCCTGACCATGTTCATGTTACTCCTCCAGTCTCTCCCAAAACCTCTTCACATGTACTTATGGATTGGGGCCAGTCACATACTTTAACTCCAAGAGAGCAGGAAGTATAAAATTCCCCTGCATGTATTCTCCTTCCTCTGTGCTTCCTGCCTCCACCCATACACAGTAGGACCACAGGTGCATTTTACCCCTTCTATGGCTGCAGAAGGAGGAGGGGGAGCAGGATTTCACCTTTAGGAATAATGAGGCACATTCAGATGTTCTGTATGTGCACCCACATTTAAGGCTGCCATTGCTCCCACCATTACTCCCAACAGTGGCAGTGCAAAGATGGGACATTTTAAGAAAATTGCTAGCACAGACAATGCTGGAATGGTGGGACATTCCCTAACATGGGACAAACTTAACAAAGTAATGTTTAAGGACGCATTTCTTACAGGCAAAAAAGAAAAGCCAAGTTGGAGTTTCTAAAATCCATCATATAATAAAAAGGAAAATAGAGATTTGTTAGTAAAAACTCTCTATGGATAATAGGAAAGTTTAAAAATAAACATCCTCTATAACTAAGAGTATGGCTACACTACAGCTTAAATCGATATAAGTTATGTCGCTCAGGGCTGTGAATTACCCAGCCCCCTGGGTGACAACTTATACCGACATAAGCACGAGTGTGCACAGTGCTATGTCTCTGAGAGAGCTTCTCCCACTGACATAGCTGCCACCACTTGTTGGCAGTGGATTAATTAAATCAACAGGAGAGCTCTCTCCCGTCGGCTTAGAGCGGCTACACAGAGTGTACCATACTTCCTAGAGTACCATACCCTAAGATTTAAAACTGCAGGGCTATAAAAAAAGAGGGTGTATACTTCAGTTTACTTGGATCACAGAAATTGCCAAGTTGCAACAGACCAATAATCCATTTAGTCTTGAATCCCGCCTCCAATGCTTGATGCTCGGAAGAAGATTTAAACACCCCATAATATATTTTATTGTGAAATTCTATACCTTGGGTGAAAAGAAAAGGGGTACTTGTGGCACCTTAGAGACTAACAAATTTATTTGAGCATAAGCTTTTGTGAGCTACAGCTCACTTCATCGCATGCATACCTTGAGAGGTAATTTTGTTCTTAATCCCACCTATCTATTCATTTACATCCTCCTGACTCATGAGGATTGATAGCTCTTCTAGTGCTATAATAGCTAGCATAAAATGAAGGTGCTATTATTCTATGCATTGGGCAGATGGTATAATTACATATATGCCTTACTCAGACAAAACTCACGTTGTCATCAGTGGCTATTTTACCTAAAGAAGGAAAGGGGTATCGGGCCCATACATGCCTAAGCCTTTTTGTGAAATTTACTAAAATATTAGCTTCTGTAACAGAGTATGACAGAGCATGTTTCAGGTTAATTATATGTCATGCAATGCTAGCTTTGCTGTTCCTGATTGCAGCACAGCCATAACTTTAGTCTTCAAAAATGCAGCGGTACTGTACAAAGCACAAAACTAATTTCTTTGTAAATACAGTGTAATATTTTTATTAGTAATGTGATGGGAATTATTTTTTCTTTATAACTCCAGCATGATGATAGAAAGCTATATCTCTGTCCATTCCTCAAATAAAACAACATTTTATTTTAATTAGATCTACTTTTAAAAGTATGTTTGCCTTTCAGGATTTGTACTCTTTTTATATGATTTTATGGAGAAAATTAAATACTAGGATTCTGATTCTCTTATCACTTATGCCATGTTTACACTAATGCAACTTCATTGACTTCACTGGAGTTATTCCATATGTACATTGGTGTCAGTGAGAGGAGAATCAGGCCTAGATCTGCTTTTCTTTTAGGCTTGTCTATACACACAAGTTCCACTAGTATAAGTTACATTGGTTTACAGACATAAACGTATCTAAACTCTCGTGATCAATCTGGGTCCATCCAGAATGGAGTTTTTAACCCATTACTTGATTGCCACTTAACATGAGCTAGCTAACATGTTTGTAAATGCTAGTCTGTTTGTGGTTTACCTGTTTGTATCCTGAAACAAAAGTTTGTGGTGTGTCCAAGCTAGCATTTACAAACAGATTATATAATTTAAGTTAACTGGCAAACAATTTCCTTAAATTAAAAAAATTCTATACTAGACAAACCCTCTGTTACACTTGCACCAGTGTTTGCATCTAGTTAAATCAGAAGTGGGATGTGTCCATGCTGCCACTAGCCTGATTTAACTCACATCAGTGAAGTTGTGTCGGTTGTAAATTGGAGTGATTTCTAGCAACTGCAGCCTAGAGAACCAGTGATGGGAGAGAAAGTGTGAAGGAGGCATGGCAGCTCCCACTAATAGATGTAAAACAATACTGGTGCAATTTTTGAGTATAATTAAGGCCTCTGATGTATTCACATTCATTATACTCATTAATATAAACAGGAGTCACACAAGCATTAATGGGATAAAAAAGTTCTAAACAATTAACATATAGTCCAGGGTTTAGTGAGAAGACCAGCAACTACAGCACACAAGTTTAATTACATACAGTTTGGAGAGCATATGACCAACATAATTTACACTCACAAACTACATCTATACTGTAGTGTGGACTACAGGGGTGTGAATTGCAGAGCACACCAAAGTGTGGCAATCTAGCTGCCCCAGGTGGATGCTGCTGGAGTGAACTAACAGGTACCTAGTTCATGTTAATGTAGTCCTCTTGCAAACAAAACTATGTTAACCAAACTAGATACCTTTCAGTTTTCACTATCAGCATCCACATGGGGCAGCTAGATTGCCACACTTTCGTGTGCTCTGCAGTTCACACTCCTGTAGTCTGCACTGCAGCCTAGTGTAGATAAATCCTCAATCAGACATACCTCTGCAATTCAGGAGAAACTCCATTAAAGTCATTGAAGTTAGATCAATATAAAACTGGTGTAAATGACAAGAGAATCAGGCCCCACATTTCTAGCAGAATCTACCTCTACTTTACTGGGTAGTTTCAAATGATTGTGAATATCCTAATAACAAATAAACAAACAAATAAATAAGAGAGGGAAAGCACTTAAATATATTGCTTAATGTTTACCAAATGATTTGAAGATGAAAAGTGTTATATAAATGCTCACTATTACTACCATTTTTATCATAGCCCTTTTTTTCACTCCAGCAGCACTGACAAATATCAAATCTATTTTCAAAATAACACAACAAGGTTTGGAGCCAGCTGGATTGATCAGTTAGTAACACACATTAACATGAGGACAACCTCCATGAAGGAACAACTTCTCAGACAAGCAGAATGTACAGGAAGGTGCATGAATTGATTACAGAAGTGGTTTCTTAGTCCTTGAAGGTCCAGGGAAGTGAAGAGGATACAAGTTACATCCCTAGTTACATGTCCACATGTAGCTTTTGACTCCTGCTGCCTATGGCTGAAGGATGTAAATGCTTTTGAGGCCTGAAGAAGCGCTCTGTGTAAGACTGAAAGCTTGTTTCTCACCAACAGAAGTTGTTCCAATAAAAGATATTACCTCACCCACCTTGTCTCTCTAATGCTTTATGGGGCTGATCTAAAGCTCGCTTATGCCAATGGAAAGACTGTCAGTGACTTCAATGGGCTTTTTGGATCAGGTCCTTTTTGAAAGGAAACTGGAACATTGTTAGGGATAAAGATGCCATTCAGAATGAGAAGAACGTAAAGTCAAAGATCCCCAGCCTGACCAATCCACATTCACAGATCCAAAACCAAAAGCTCTGTTGTCTTATAGGTTGGACAAGAAATGCTTGAAGTTCCAGCCACCAAACACAGAAAGCATTTATTACCAAAAATACACAAATCATAGTTAAAGGGCAGCTGCAAACACTGCTCCTAACAAACATTTACTATTAGTCTCCTTATATTTTTATTACTCTTTAATATCTTACTACTTGATCAAAACTGGCTCAAGTAGGGTATTATTTATTAGCCTAGAAGAATCATTTCCCAGTAAGCTGGATCCTTTTGATGGGATCTTTACACAGCATATTTTGCACAGTATGTTCTGAATTGCTAACATGTGCCTTCTCTAGCTTCAGCATTTTAACAGCTATTTGGAATGGATTTGGGGAGCCTTTAAAACGCAGTAATTAAAAAAAAATATATTTCCCCCTCCAAAAAGATGAAGCCTGCGCGCTGCATCCTGAAGCAGCGGGGGAGAGTCTCTTGTTCAGCGTGAGAGCAGCCCTGGCGAAGTGAAATGTAGTTTCCAGTTCTAGAAACGCCCTGTCGCTTCTTCTTTAAGGAAAGAAAAGCCTCTTCTCCTTGAGTCTGAACCTCGGAACAGCTTCTGGGTCCCTCCTCCCTCCTGCCCCTTCCAGACCCAACCCCTCCGTCCTCGAACCCTACCTGCTGCCCCCAACCCCGCCCCGCCCCCCCACTCCTCCTACCCCCCACCAACCCCATCTCCTACCCACTCCCCTGTCCCGCGAGTTCCCTCCCGCTCCCCCTGCCCTTGCCCCCGCGCCCCTCTCACCTCGGCTGCCCGCGCCGCTGGCCGTGGAGTTCCCGCAGCCCATGGCCCGGCGGGCGCCACGCGGGGCCGGGGCCGGGGCAGGCGGCGGGAGCCCGGCCGGGGGATGGAGCCAGCGGGGCGGCGGCAGCAGCAGGCTGCCCAGGGATCGCGCTGCGGCGGGCTCGGGAAGGAGGATGCGGGGGTGGGGCGGGGGGGGGGGGAACACGAGGACTCACCTCCCTGCCCATCGCCTGGGTAACGGCGGAGACCAATCAGCGCTGCCGGCAGCTCGGCTGGCCCGGAGCGGAGCCGGACCCCGCAGGGGGCTAGAGGCAGCGGGCGATGCACCCGGCCCCCGGCCGGCCCAGTTGTCTCCTCCCTGGCAGCCCAGCCACCACCGCCCCCCGCGGGGCACTGTGCCCTGCTCCCAGCTGCAGGGGGCGGGGTGTTTAATGTTCTGCTTTAATGTTCTGCTGGAGTCTTAGTCCTCCGCCCTGGCTGGACCACACAACAGTCCATGATCCAGCTGGGATCCAGTCCCCTCCACTCTCATCCTCGCTGCTGCCCTCCGCCGTGCCCACCTCCAGGAGACTACAGACTTTACGGGCAGGGAAGGTGCTGGGTGACAGCCCTGCTCTTCCACCTGTCGTGACGGGATGAGGTGAGCCCACCAAGCAGAAGGCTGAAGTTTGTTCAGAGTTTGTGCAAATCTGACAGATGTGTTGCCTTGAAACCCTGCGGATTGCTCACACTTCGCAGTCTCCCAGGGCAGACCTGCCATCATGCACCCTTTGACCATTAAGCCACTATTTGAAGGTCAGAGAGGAAGATCTAGCCATCTGCTAATAAAGGCCTTATGGAGAAACAAAACCACAGATTTCTTGGGTACCATGAGAAATCCTGATCCCTTTCCAATTAAAATGTGTCCACTGTAGCATAGGTGATATATGCCTGCCAATCAGCTATCCTCAAGGTAATATATCTGTGTGCAATGTTCTATTTAGACATTTATTCTATGGCCATTGCTATAGTATCTGAGTAATAATGAGCTTGTCTCCTCATCTGAGAGATATCTTCAGATAGGATGATGTGTCCTCACACCTCCGAACACTTTCCCCATTTTTCTAATGTACGCATTGAGAGCTTTTAACTTTGAGATACGATTAAATAAATGCATAGGTATACATAAATTCTGTTCAGTCTGACCCCCAACCATATGCAGAAAACAATGTAGCTTCACATATTCTACAAATATGTAGTGTGCCTCATGCAATTCCATGGTATGCCTCAGTCCATCCTCCATTCAGTGCAAGTGGACACCTGTAACCATAATAAAACACAAAATCCAGCTTAACTTTACAAGCTTTCTTCTGACAGCACTTCCGGTTTTATAGCAGTTTATACACAACTTGAGTTGATTAAAAGGACAGATTTACTTTCCCTAACCAATCCCGCTAGCCAAGACAATAGAAAGCTGCAAGATGATTCTTGCAAAGTCTGCAAGTGATTTTTTTTATCCCAAAATTTGCATTGTTCCCTCAGGGAGTTTTATTTTTATTTTCTTTGCAACTAGATCCTAATTCCATACAAAGCAGTTGAGCATTTCCAGAATTTACAGCCTTATTCCTGTATAATCCTTTCAAATGAAAGGAAAGTGAGAATGTGAGAGATCCTCCAGTGCAGCTGGGTGTAACACACTAGCTGAATGTTCCTGCTACAACAAATCAGCACTGAAAGAGTTGACAATGCTGCCATTTAAGTGCTCATAAGCAGGCTTCAACTCCGCCAGTGCCAGTCCCAAGCCCAGATCAAAAAGGAGGAGGGCTGGTTGATGGGACAGCTTCCCGTCACCGTAAAAAAAAAAGTTCTAGATACAGAAACTACTCATATCAACCACATAAACCAAAAATCATGCCCTGAGGAGGATGGAAAGCGTTCAGATGCGCATATGACAGTGGATGATCAAATCCATCGGGAAGTTACCCCCTCGATGGTCCAAATTCTGACGACCAAAAAGAGTACATCCATAGCTACCTGGAATGTACAAACTCTAAAAAGTGCAGGAAAATTAGCACAGGTAATCAAAAAAATGGACAGATATAAAACTGACATCCTAGGACTTTCTGAATTTAGATGGAAAGATCAAGGTATGATAACATGTGGCGAAAAAACAATGTTATATTCAGATGGAACCAAACATGAGAGAGGTGTAGGAATCACCATGAATAGCGCAGCAAAGAAATCACTTATGAATTGGCAGCCAATATCAGATAAGCTACTGGCAGCTAGATTTCACTCTTGTAGGGTGACGAGACAGCAAATGAGAAAAATCGGGACAGAGGGTGGAGGGTAATAGGAGCCAATATAAGAAAAAGGCCCAAAAATCGGGACTGTCCCTACAAAATCGGGACATCTGGTCACCCTACATTCTTGGCACATTAAGTGCACTATAGTCCAGGCATACGCTCCAATAAACAATGCAGATGAAGAGGATAAAGAGATTCTATGCAGAATTGAATGATGTAATGAAAGAAATACCAAACCACGATCTTGTCCTGGTTATGGGAGATTTTAACGCCCAGATCGGAAATGAAAGAAGAGGTGGTAAAACAGTTATCAGCCCATATACAACTGGAACAACGACAGACAATGGCACAAGACTTCTTGAATTTTGTGCTGAAAACAATCTTAGCATCTGCAGTTCTTTCTTCCAACATAAAAACATACACAAAAAGACATAGATTTCACCAGATGGCCATACACAAAATGAGATTGACGATATCTGTGTTAGTCAGAGGTGGAAACATCAGTGTTAGACACAAGAGTATTCAGAGGAGCAGATATACGGAGTGATCACTATTTGCTGAAAGCAAACATCAAATTGAAGTTTAAAGCGTTTAAAAAGAAAGAACACAGACTCAGATTATTCAATACACAGGAACTACAAGATTGCATGATACGTAAAGAGTACCAGATAGAGGCCAAGAACAGGTTTGAGGCCTTTAAAGACCTTGAAGAAAACAAAGGGGAAAAATACTGGGATCTTTTCAAAACAGCTATGCTAGAAGCAGCTGGAAAGATAATGGATAGGAAGAGAGGAAGCAATAAAGAACAGTGGATCTCAGAAGAAACATGGAAAATTATAGACAAAAGAAAACAAAAGGCTCCAGTACAGGGGTGGGCAAACTTTTTGGCCTGAGGGCCACATCTCAGTATGGAAATTGTATGGAAGGCCGGCTGGGGCAGCGGATTGGGGCACACGGGGAGGATGAGGGCTCCGGCTGGGGGTGCACTCTGGGGTGGGGCTGGGGATGAGGAGTTTGGGGTGCAGGAGGGTGCTCCGGGCTGGGATCAAAAGGTTTGGTGGGTGATCAGGACTGGGGTAGGCAGTTGGGGTGCCGGGGGAGGAGGTTAAGTGGTGCAGGATCCAGGCAGCCCTTACCTGAAGCGGCTCCTGGAAACAGCAGCCCGTCCCCCCTCCAGCTCGCATGCACAGGCAGGGCCACGCCACTCTGTGCGCTCCCCTATCTGCAGGCACCATCCCTGAAGCTCACATTGGCCGCAGTTCCCAGCCAATGGGAGCTGCAGAGCCGGCGTTTGGGGCGTTTGAGGCTGCCCCTGCTTCCAGGAGTCGCACGGAGCTGCTGCACACGTGGAGTGGAGCAAGGCAAGCCCCTACCCTGCTCCCCGGCTGGAACACCTGAGTGGGGAAAGCTCCCAAACCTGCTCCACAGCGGGAGCTCAAGGGCCGAATTATAAGGTCTGACAGGCCGGATGCGGCCCGCGGGCCATAGTTTGCCCACCCCTGCTCTAGTACTACAACATTCATCTGAAGAAACAAAACAAACCTACAGGAACCTTGACAAAGCAGTAAAGAAACAATGTCAAAAAGATAAGCGAAATTGGATAGAAAGTAAGTCTAGTGAAGCTGAAGAAGCAGGGGAAAGAAACGAGACAAGAACATTGCACACAATCCTGAAATGGATCAAAGGATATGGATCAAAATTCAGAAGTGTCCCAGTGAAAGGGAAACAAAGAGAAATTTTGAACACAGAAGGAACAAGAAAATAGATGGGTGGAACACTTCAAAGAAGTGCTAAACCCATCAGAACCAATTACAAGACTGGAATTTAACAATGATAGTAGTATAAGGGACCTACTGTCAATCAAACCCTAACCCCACCCCTTGACCCCTTAAGCCCTGCCCACCTGTCACCAGAAGTCCCGCCCCATGGTATTACGTCCGGGGTCAAGGCAGCCACATGACCGGAAGCAAGCTGTGTCATGTGACCCCTCTAACAACTCCTCCCAGTGCCCTCTACCAGTCAGGAGGCATTTCGCCCCCGTAGGACCACCCTGAGAGGCGATTTGACCAATTGGAGGGAGTTCTGGGGCAGGGTGACCCATCCAGAAGTGATTCGTGTGACCCCTCTAAGAACTCCTTCCACATCCCTCTACCAATCAGGAGGGGTTTTGGCTGCATAGGACTCCCTGAGAGCAGATTTGACCAAAATAGGGCAGGTTCTGGGACAGGGTGAACCGCCCGGAAGAGGGTCGTGTGACCCCTCTCCCAATCAGAGCATAGCACCATCACCCCATAAGTCGCAGCGCTGGGCAGAAGAGACCATCTTTTACCAAGAACGCGTGTTTTAGAAATCGTGGAAACATGGACTCCTTCACCACCCCTGTGAGAACTTCAGACTTTGTTTTAGCCCCGAGCACCCTTGGACTTGTGTGGAGAAAGCACTACATCAGCGACAGTTCTGAGGAGGACCCTTTGACTCAACCGTTGATGGATACATTGGAAACCGATCCCGAAACCCAAACCCTTGTGAGGCACCCTGATGAGCATGATGGCCTCTTGTTGTCCACCCCTCTCGAGGAGGAAGGCAATCATGGCTTGGGGGAGTCACCAGTGGATAAGGTGTCCTTTTTCGGATTTTCCTCTTGAGATCTGTCTCAAACATGAGCAAAAACAGCTGATGCACGATAGAGGTTATTTGGCCATCCTGACCCCGGAAGTAATACCCCCATGGGGCGGGACTTCTGGTGACAGGTGGGCAGGGTTTAAGGGGTCAAGGCACGGGGTTAAGGTTTGATTGATGGTAAGGCCCTTATATTACTAATGATAAACCATTAGACCTAGATATAGATGTATCTGAGGTAAAAATCGAAGAAGTAAAAAAAGCATTGCAGAAGCTGAAAAAAACAACAAGGCATCTGGTTTGGACGACATTGATCCTGAGATACTTAAATATGGAGGTGAAGATGTGAAATCAGTCATCTGTTCACTGTGCAACAAAATATGGACAGAGGAGAAAGTGCTGGAAGAATACACCCTTGGTATCATAATCAAGTTACCAAAAAAATCAAGTTACATTCTAAACTATTGTTCAAATTGGAGGGGAGTAACACTTTTATCTGTCACAGGAAAAGTATTAGCAGCACTCCTTCTGAACAGAATGAAAAGAAAGATGAATACCATCCTACGTGAACAACAATCTGGATTTAGACAAGGGAGATCGCAATTTTCACCCTGAGACAGATTATTGAGAACACAATTGAATTCCAAGGCAGTCTTGCCATCAATGTTGTAGACTTTCAAAAGGCATTCGATAGTGTAAACAGAGAAACAATGTGGAAAATTGTGGAACCATAAGGAATTCCAACAAAATTAATTAACACTATGAAGGCATTCTATGCCAACTCAAAATGCTGCATTAAAATGGGAAATGGATTGAGTAAGCCATTTAGCAACAAAACAGGTGTAAAGCAGGAGAGCATCCTGTCTCCTTTTTTTATTTATCCTAGTCATCGACTATGGATTAAATACATATGTCCTAAAATGGAACAATTCCAGGCTATTTGATCTAGACTTTGCTGATGACATCGCTCTTATCAGTGAAGATGCCAGCAGACTACAAAAATGCACAAACCAAGTAAAAGAAGTAATGGAGAAGATAGGTTTGAGATACAGTGCAAAGAAATGTAAAGTCATGTTAACGGGGACTATTGGGACAGAAAGCAAAACTGAAGAAGAGAAACTGGAGAAGGTGGACAATCTTACGTATCTTGGAAGTACCATCAGCCAAGATGGTACTAGTTCTGAGGAAATACGAAGAAGAATCGGGAAGGCAAACACTGCATTTGGAAGACTCAAAAACATCAGGCAACTGAAAAACATCTCCCTCAAGACAAAACTGAACGTGTACAAAGCAACTGTTATCACCATCACAACATATAGCAGTGAAACATGGCAAATTACCAAGAAAGATACGCAAAAGCTGGATGCATTTAATCACAAATGTTTGAGAAGAATGTTGGGAATAACATACAGAGATAGGAAGATGAAAGAAGAAGTCAGAAAAGTTACTGGACAAGGCACCCTCTCACAAATAATCTACAAAAGAAGACATCAGTGGCTGAGATATGTGCTGAGAATGGAAAAAGAACGCTTACCAAATACTGCCCTTGAATGGAAGCCAGAAAATGCAAGAAGAAAGAGAGGAAGACCGCAAATAACATGGAAATGAACAGTTCTGAACGACATCAGGCATCTCAACATGAAATGGGAAGATTTGGAGAGAAGGGCAGTTGACAGGCAAGGATGGCAAATGTGCAGCAAAGCACAGGATGGACTATGGTCTAAGGTAAGCAGGCTTCAGAGCCATCATTCAAACACCCATGGAAGACCGTTATGTGAACACTCAGGTGTCCACTGGACATACATACCTTTTACATCAGCGTTTTCTACAGAAGGACAAGAGAACAAGTAGCTGTTGCCAAGTTTCTCAACACCTCTTACTAATGCAAGGCAAGACATCACTTTTTTAGGAGCAACACACAAAAAAATACTCAAACAATTATTTCATCCATCTATTCTATATGGTTTCTTAGACTGTGCTCACCACTGTAGTATCTGGGCAGCTTCCCGTAGGGCATTGAGCTATGTGGCTAACATCACCATATATTGTTTGTTCCCTCATCCTCTACCCAGTGGGAGAAGTGTGAGCAGTGCACTGTCTTGTTTTGGTAGCTGTTTTTGGGGGGGCTGGTTGGATTTTTTGTTTGTTTTGGGGGGAGTGGGTTGTTGCAAGGAGTTTTGGTTCATTTGGTTTGGGTTTGTGTTGGCTAAGTGATGGTAGTTCTGCATTTGTTCTGTGGTGTTCTGACACCCGCTTTTCCCCCGCGGTGGTAGCTGGGGCTCATGAGCTCACAGTGCTTCTAGCAGTTTGTCATAGCAGTGCCGGAGCAGATTCTTTCCTAGAACAATGGGGTGGGGTGGGTTGGGGGGAAAGCATGGTTATTTGTGTCATTCACAATGATTCCTGTCAATGCAGTATCTTGGAGTCCAGCTGCACATCAGCAAGCATGCCATGCACGCACACACATTTATGTTAGAGAAGGCAAGAAGAAATGGGTTTTGCACTTGGAGTGAAAGGTAGTAAGGTTTGGGATGGTCCTTATATTCCTTAAATGGTCTTTAGATATCTGAGATGGCTAGACGTTTTGAAAATCTATAAAAGAAAATGAATTGCTAGGCTGAGACTCCGTATACCAAGCTTCAGTCCAAAGTGAATTTTTATGACAGAGTTATAAGTCCCTAGGAAAAAAAGAGGGGGTATTATGAAGGCCAGGCTGAAAGGCGTGTTACTTAATATCTAATGGGCACCATTATGAAATCTTAATGAATGTGCAAGTAAGTACTACCCAGGAGTGATTCCCCGATACAAAATTATACCAGATCACAAATTTGCCATTTTTTGGAATAAAGCTGAATATGGTTTTAATATACAGTATATAAGGTGTGATGCTTAACTGCTAATCACAGAGGGCTGGATCACCTTGTTCCAAATTAAAACTTGTGGGAGGGGGCTTTTGGGGTGAAAATCTCATGCAGATTCTCTCACTCCATGTCACTGCCATTCCTCACATGGAAGACGGCATTAGACCCACCTACAAACCTGGAAGATTCTTGGGGACTGCCAGGGCATGCATGGGAAGGCCCTGCGACTCAGTACTGCCTCTGGTCCCTGGTTGATCATCTGGAAGGATGGCTCAGTAGTTCCACACTAACAGGGATGCTATAAAGATCAAACCACAGAATTGGTGTGGTGCTGTTTTAGTGGTGCATTTACTTTAGTCAGGAACTTTGAAAATAAACTAAAGAATGTCTGGGCATACCTCTCAAATGTCTCTCATTTTAAGGGACATGACTCATTTTTGTTCCTAAGTTATCTATGTTTCATACAAATGGGATGTCCTCTTACTTTTATTATTAAAATTATTTACAACAAAAACAAAATAACATGAAACAGAGATTATAAAAAGAGTTGTTTATGAGAAAGGAACAAATCATTCTGAATTGTAAATTTCCTATATGAGCTTTTCTGGGGGGTGTGGGGGATCTCCCATCATGCTGAGGCTTTGTTGCACACTGTGTCCCACCTTTTGGCTTAGGAAAGGTGAGAGGACTTTCATAGAGGTCTTCTCTAAACCAAAATGGAAATTGACCAAGTTAGATTGACAGCCAAGTGGTAGATCTCAAATACATGAGAGTAAAAAAAGAGGAGGAGTAGTGATAGAGAGTCCTGCTTTTTTGCCTTTTTGACCCTTTCCACTAGTTTGGTAGGAAATCCAAACAATCTACTCCTATTATTTGCGCTGGGCAGCAGGCTTAGGGAAGGAGGAGGTCATATGAGCTCAAAAAGTAATTTGTGTGTATTAGGAAATGCCCCCTAATAGCACTGAAATGTTAAAAATATATTATTTGCTTGATTTCTCTCATATTATAAGCTATCTACATAAAGAATCCTTTGCACCATCCCATGACATAATACTAAAACACAATGCTTCTAATGGTTTGTGCCTCAATTTACGCAAGTATACAAAAATGTTAATTTACAATCTACATTTCCCCTCACTTAAAGGCTGTTGGCAGGTGCAGAACAGACACAGATGTTCTCAAATCCATAATCTCCCTGAAAAATCTTGTTCCTTAATCAGTAGTTAATATTCTGGGATTAATCTTCTCCAAATGAAGCTTACAAATGCAATTCAATTTAAACAAAAAACTTTTCTGCTCTGATCATTGCTTTACAAATACGTTCAGCCAAAAGGTAACAATTTTAGCATGTTGGATTCTCAATTCTAGCATGTCCAGAGTTCAGCTACTAGATTACCAATCATCCAGATTTCTCCTGGATACTCTTAAATACCTGCTATGGCATCCTAGCAATATGGCTAGCAGACCCAAATTACTAAAGCTTGGGAAGCTAGCCACTGCTATTATGTTAACATTTTTTGGGGGGTTTTAAAAAATGACTTGTGAGCATCTGATGATATGGGTATGATGCTACAAAACATCTGGTGGTTATGTGGCTATGGGGAGCTTAGCAAGGCATTCCAAATAAATCTAAAAGGGGGGATGGTTCTTTTAGGGCAGGATCACTAATGAAAGTCCCTAGACCAAGTCAAGTAGGCACAAAGGCACTGAGTGTAGGGTCAGCTGGAGGGCATTTGGTGTACCAATCACTTGGTGATGGGCCTTGACTCTGAGTTTCATACAACAAACATCTGTAGCTTGCTATGACAGAGCGTGGACTAGGGGCAGGGCACTAGACTAGGGCTCAGGAAACCAGGGTTTTATTCCTTGTTGTGGCTCTATATTGCTGGGTGACTTTGGGCAAGTCACTTCCCACTCTGTACCTAATTTTCCCCATCTGTAAAATGGGGAAAATTATACTGATCTCTTTTGTAAAGTGCTTTGAGATCTAGGGATGAAAAGAACTTGACATTACACTTTTCAGAACACCACTTCATTGCTAAAGATACCTTTCATTTTTAATGGAAACAAAACAATTAAAAATGGAAACAGATAGCACAAACAGTATCCAAAGAACCATCACAACAAAAACAAGCTAATAAAAAGTAAGTCTGAAAAAGAACCCCAAGTTGTTAATAATTATTATTATTATTAACATTTATATTGCACTAGTGCTTCAAGGCCACACCAGGTGGGACCCCATACTGCCTGCTGTATAAACACAAAATAAATGATAATCCCTGTCCCAAAGAGCTTGCAGTCTAAAAGACAAGACATAGCAAGTGGAGGAGATAAAAAAGTGACCCTGGGGAGGGGAAAGGAGGCAGTGGGACAGGGGAATAAATGTAATGGATGTGGTCAATTCTCAGTCAGTCTGTAGCAGAGATCACAACTTGCCACCTGCCTAGCTGCTATCAGGTGTAGTTAATCCCTTCTAAAGTATTTTAACTGCTAAAAGATTTTTAAAAATACATTTTAAGCACTGGATCATGCTAATAGTACTTAGCTTACAGTAAGGGGGCAGTGCAGAGCTCCCCTGTCTCAGGGAGAGCACTGCAGCTTGGAGTACAGGGCAGCTCACAAACTGCTCCACCTTTCTGAGGGATGTAGGATGCTTCCTTCTCTGTATGCCCAGCATGCATTCATTGCTGGCAACAAGGTAACGGTGGACGCATAGCTGCCCATATTCACCTCCCTACCCCTTTCTTTCCCCTTGGGATGCCACACATTCCACTGAGTTCCGGGGCTGCCATTCTGGCCAACCCTTGCTTTCCCCACTCCAGTGCTCAGCCACACAAGGGCTAGCCACAACCTAGCCTTAAATGATTTACACAACATTATTTCAAATGGCGACATAACAAAAACAGCACCAAACTGCAAGAACAGTACACAGGAGAAATAAGGATCAGGTTTCCCCTCCTGCAAAGTAATGTAAATTATATGTTCATATTTTACTCACCACCCCCAAAAAAGGGGACATCTGATCTTTTATTTAAAAAACCCCCTGCAAACATGCAGGGGACTGGACTAATCCTTTCCAGTTCTACAATTCTATGACTCTATGATAACCTGATTTATCCCAAAATTATCCATTAACACCATTTTTTAAAAAATCACATCTTTTTAAACCTCTCTTTTAAAAAAAAAAAAAACAGATGTGCCAAGAAGCCAGTAAGAATTCTCTTTTTAAAGGCCTATTCTTTTTGAAGGGCTTATTCCTGCTGCCACTAGAGTCAGAGATAAAATTCCTATCCTTAAGGGTCAAATTTTCAGGAGCTGTAAATAGAACATGGATTTACATCGGCTGAGGATCTGTCCCAGACATGAGCAATTCCTAAATTACCAGGCAGAAGTTACCAAGCAATCCTGTGATCAGCAATGAACAAGTAATGTGCCATTTACAGTACTGATTGGAGGGTGTGACGGTGCCCCCCATAAGGCTTTATGGAAATAGGTTTACGAATGTATATATGACATAAGTGGAATATGTTTTATGCTACATTTGGCACATCTGTAAAGGTTATGATCTACTGAATCTATTCATCCTATTTGTATGCATGTGTCATTATCATATTCGAAGTTATGAATATTCGCTGTATACTTGTTTGATTTTAAATAACCTTACTAAGGCATTTGGTCAGCTTCTTTAGAAAGGAATTTGCAAGTTAAGTGCCCAATCAAGAAGCACTTAATGCACAATGGATCTTGGAAGGCTCCAATCCACATAAGAAGTCTACCTGAGGATGTTCAAGGTAGCATGTAAGCAATGGCCACTGCCTATAAAAACTGAGTCATGCATGGACATGTGACTTACCCATGTGACTCCAAAACTTCATCTTGGAGCTGGAATTTGCTTAGGAGAGAGGAGGGGGTCTCCACCCACAAGAGAAAGTCTATTTAAGCCCGTGGGAGACCCCTCCATTTTGTCTTCAGCTGGCTAACGAGATAGCCTGTCCACCCCCAAGGATACCTGAAAGAAACTGGAACAAAGGACAGTAACTACAGGGGGTGTGTGATTGCTGGACCCAGACTAGAAGGAGACTAGTCTGTAAAAGGAAGCTTATTGGAATTCCTCTGAGGGTGAGATTTTTACCTGCATTACATTTTCTTACTGTCTTAGACATAGACTTGCGTGTTCTATTTTATTTTGCTTGGTAATTCACTTTGTTCTGTCTGTTACTACTTGGAACCACTTAAATCCTACTTTCTGTATTTAATAAAATCACTTTTTACTTATTAATTAACCCAGAGTATGTATTAATACCTGGAGGGGCAAACAGCTGTGCATATCTCTCTATCAGTGTTATAGAGGGTGAACAATTTATGAGTTTACCCTGTTTTAGCTTTATATAGGGTAGAACGGATTTATTTGGAGTTTGGACCCCATTGGGAGTTGAGCATCTGAGTGTTAAAGACAGGAACACTTCTTAAGCTGCTTTCAGTTTAAGCCTACAGCTGTTAGGGGACATGGTTCAGACCTGGGCCTGGGTTTGCAGCAGGCTAGTGGGTCTGGCTCAAACCAGGCAGGGCACTGAAGTCCCAAGCAGCGTGGGCAGGGAAAGCAGGGACAGAAGTAGTCTTGGCACGTAAGGTGGCGGCCCCAAGAGGGTTTCTGTGATCCAACCTGTCACAGAGGGGTCTGGAACTACTGAGTGAAGAGTTTACTGATTGCCTAAGGAAATTAGCAATTTAAATCTCTTGTTAGCTAAAGTAACTGCTTTTAAAAACACACACAAAATGAAGAGTAAAGAAATTGACAATCTGTCAGAACTTGATTGTTGTATTTAATTGTCAAAATCCTCTTTGTTTTTAAAAGCTAACACTCACAGTATCTGATACTTAGCTGTTTTACAAAGGTAACAAGCATGTTCAAGACACAAGACAGATTGTTCTCTTGGGAGAGGAAAACAAATCCAACACTATTATTCACAGATCAGTGTCTTCTTAGTAATTGACTGGCCCATCATCTGTTGACATTTCTAAGATTTAGCATGTAGAGCAGAAAATGAGCTGGCAAGGAATTTGCCGGGAGCTAAGGAACTCCATTAATTTTATTTTAAAACCTTAACAAATATTCAGTTTGGAGCCGAATCATCCAGCTCTCACTGAGTTTATGGGAGTTTTGCCTGAGCAAGGGGTCGGTCGATATCAAGCCCCCAGCAGACTTCAGAGCTGCATTTTATTAGCCTACTATTCCCTGAACCATTCTACAAATATGGATGATAATGAAACACGTTTCTGGTATTTACAGCACATTCAGACTTAAGAGAGTGAGTGCTGTTATCAGCTCTCAAATGTGGTTACATTTGGGCTGGCAGACTTCTTCCAGGGAAAGGGTGGGGAGGGGAGGAAGAAGGATCCAATTGTCCCTTCAGACAACCTCTTTGGACATCTTTACAAGGATCCATGTTCTGATCACTTATGGGTGGATCCCATAATGCTTTGAGGAAGAGTAAGTGTGTCTGGACCAAATTCCAACTTGAGTAATAAATCTTTAAATTCCGCTTGCAACTTTAATTGGATGCAGTTTCTTGTTCCTCTTGTCCCAAAGGTTTGTGTAGTGTTGGTATATATGGCTACCATGTCCCATCTCTGAGGCAGGTGCCTTTCAATGATGGGTGAAGAAATTCTTACACTGTACATACAGAGAACACTCCTGAATTCTTTCTGCACCCAAAAGTTTTGTTTCTATGGCATGTAGGGATCCCTTGGGATGAATGGTAGTATACAAATATAAGATATTTCTAAGGGGCCTTCTACCCTGTAGGTCATTCAGCCTTCCTAGTGCCTACACTGGTAATCAACAGTCCTTCGATGGCACTGCTCTGGAGGAAGATCGCAGCTTCCCCTGTGCCTTTAACCTAATATGCAAGCAGAGCAACCGTCACTTTCCTCTGCCTCCCTCAAGAGTTTAGTCAAACCCAGCAACTGCCCCCAATAAGTTCAGCTGCAACAAAATCAGCTGTTACTGACAAAGAGAATCATAAAATAAAAAGATAATCACATACACACCTAGACATATATTACAGAAAGAATCACTGGGTTGGCACATCACTATGGCCCCAATTCAAATCCCTATTGAACAAAACACATGAGCATGTGCTTAAATTTAAGCATAGTCTTAAGTCCCATTGGCTTGGACTTAAAAACTTTTAAATCTTTTGATGGTTTGGGCTTATGTTAGTAATAGCATATTATAAGATTACTTTATCCAGATTGTTGCAGGAAAAATCTCTTCCTGCCTGGGAGAAGTACATTTAAAAAGGCATACTCCTCAGAGGAAGATGCTTTGGACAGCGTCGGAGTGTAACCCCAACCGTTCAGTTAGAGGTCTTCTCATGAGGTTTTCTCCCTCTACGCAAGATGGTTGACTGACAAAAGGAAAAGTGCATTTTAACACTGTATTTTAAGCAGAATGCAGGTTTTTAATCAATTGTTATATAGTAGTAGATTTTGAGGAAAAGCACTTGAAGAACATATTTATTTATCAAACATCAACTATTTATTATACCAGCAAGGGTATAAATGTACAGTGAAACTACACTGTGTATGCATGTTGTTCTCAAAATAGATATGTCATCTTCTAAACTACTATATATAGGGACAGATTGGAATGATTCATTAATTTTTGTGACACAATGACATCTGGTGGACTCCACATGCAGGTAATAGGAAATGTAAAAGCACAAGGAAGTAGGCCGGAGAGAGGCATGGAGACAGACTGAGTTTTGTGACTCTGTGTGGAAAAACTAAATTCACTTGCATCCATTATGTTCTTGATGTAATAATAGAAGCAATTTACTGAAACCTGATACTCCCTGCTTCCTTCAAAATTTATGTGGAGTTACTCCCAGTATTGGCAACCCCATGCTTTAAAAAATCATGACTTGAGACCTCAAAAAATCATGAAAGAAGCTTAGAAAATAATAAATTTGGTGGAAGGGATAGGGAGAGGGTGTCTTTGCTTCTGGTTTTTAAGTTTTTAGATTACATTTGGGTCAAATTTTCCAGCTTTTTTCTGCAATCACAAAAGGGCTAAAAATTTACTTTAAAAAAATTAAAACTGAAATTCTCACATAATCACATGATTCCAGGAGCTGGGGCTTAATGCAAATATCATGAGACTCACAATAAAACTCCAAGAGTTGTCAACACTGTACAGTGTAACTGAGAGGAAAATCTGAACCCAGGTAGCTTCTTAGAAACTAATCCAATATTTCTTGATTTATTTTTCCAAGAATTGAAAATTATTAGCCTTGGCAATGTTCTATGTACTATGTACTATGGCAATGTACTATGGTGCAGTGTAAATCAAACAGAACATGACTTTTTCTGATATACCAGATGTATTTGCAGCTCCTTCAAGGTAATGGCTGCAGGATTTCTAAAACTTCTTAAATTCATATTCTTATTTAAAAGCGAATAAACATTATTTAAATACTCAAGAGTGTATCATATTAATTTATTTATTCTTATTCTATCTTAAAGACATGCATTTTTGTTTTTGTCTTTCTGTTTTTCTTGGTGTTTATTGCTCTTCAGTATGGTTTTTGTTTGGGAGAGTTTAGGGGCTAGTTAGAAACTGGGGCCCCGATACGGAACCACTTAAGCAGATGCTTAGTCTAAGCATCTGCTTAAATCCAATTGATTTAAACTGGAATTAAAGTATGTGCTTCAGGTCTTTCCCAAGTTAAGGTGCTTTCCTGAACTGGTGTCTTGGCTATGCTCCTATCTGTGGAGGGTGCTTGAATAATGATTCCATGTAGCCTTGTAACTGACTACTTTGTTTTTAAAAATTTAATTGTCTTTTTTTCCTTTTAAGTGAAAGCAAAACAAAGGCAAGCACTATTTTGTCATAAACAACACTCATTAGGATTTGAACTGGAATAGGATATATCTACGCTGCCCAAGCCCCACTTTCTGTCCACACACAAATCAGTCCGATTTGGATCAGTAAGCACTCAGAACCCAGTTCGTAGGACCCTGTTAGTGGGGTGGGTCAGACTCAGGTTCAAGCCCTGTCATTTTGCACTGTGGATGCAGGTCAAGCCACAGACCCAAGTCAGAAAGTCTGCATAGTGAAGTGTGGACATGTTAGCATGGCTGTAAAACCTAGGTCCAGCATCTGTAAACCCAGATTTACAATGCAGTGGTGATGGCAGGCACTCAAATGCTGGCTTGGAAACACCAAGTCCCCAAGCCCAGGTCCCACAGGCTTGGGTTTACAATACAGGGTAGACATACCCTTACTGACCCTGCAGACACTTATGCACTGTGACAAAGTTCCTCCTCTGCCTTGGTGAGTCCTGTGCTTATTGGCAGATTTGCTCACCTCAGAGATTCACATCAGCCCTTAGTTTGGCCACTTTTGCTAGTGGCTCAAACCTGCCATTCACTCAGCTAACCTCATCACTGGCCAGCATGGGGAAAAGGAAAGAGAACAATCCCCACAGTCTCTGCTGCTTCACCTAGTGGGTCGGGGGACAGGCCAGGGACCTTCCCCTCTGGTGGGACCCACAGTCCAGGTCAACTCCTCCTGTATCCAATAGGGAGTTGGGGGGATGGAGGGAACCCGGGCCCACCCTCTACTCCGGGTTCCAGCCCAGGGCCCTGTGGATCACAGATGTATACAGTGTTTCGTGTAGCACCTGTGTGATAGCTACAACCCCTGGGCTACTTCCCCATGGCCTCCTCCCAACACCTTCTGTATCCTCACCACAGGACCTTCCTCCTGATGCCAGATAGCATTGGTACTCTTCAGTCCTCCGGCAGCATGCCCACACCTCTCAGCTCCTTGCGCACCCTTCACTGACTGAAATGAGGTCCTTTTTAAACCAGGTGCCCTGATTAGCCTGCCTGTCTTAATTGAGTTTAGAAGCTTCTTAATTGGCTCCAGGTGTCCTAATTAGCCGGTCTGCCTTAATTGGTTCCAGCAAGTTCCTGATTGTTCTGGAACTGCCCCGTTACCTTACCCAGGGAAAAGGGACCTGCTTAACCTGGGGCTAATATCTCTCCCTTCGATCACTCTCCCGTAGCCATTTGACCAGACCCTGTCACAGCACATAAACAACGTCATATACGTGACTAATCCCCATGTACTCCATGGACCTACACACAGGAGTAGAGTTAAGTACATGTGTAAGTATTTGTGGAATCAGGGCCTACAGGTCAGATTTTTAAAGTCACTATTTAGGCACCTCACTCCCATTGAAATAAATGAGTTAGGTGCCCAAATACCCTTAAGAATCTGGTAAATTTCTAAACATGCATTTAATGTAAAGTGTTACCCCAGTATAATTCCAATATACTGCAGGGAAGAAAACACTCACCTACATCACCAATCAGGAGAACAGGACTGAGCAGCTCCTCAGGCAGGGGAAGGTTTCTGCGGAACTCAGTGTGCAGTGCTCGCAGACAAATGCAAGAAGGACCATGTAACTAACCCCAATATTCTTCACTAGTGAGGCTCAAACACCCAGGCAGCTAGAAATGTGGCTCTATTACCATGCCAGTGCATGCTCATACACATACATTTTGGTGGCATTATCTATCTAGCTTCACTAGAAGAGCCACATTCCCTTCCCTCACTCAAGATGGCAGATAAGCCAATTCATTTTTTAAATTATTCTAAGATTTTTTTAAACTTAAAATAAATCACAAAAAAATGAGGCTTCCTCTTAGGAGTGTGTATATGGAGGTTAGCCTTCCCTTGAAGGAGGTATTCTGTGGGGAGGGAAGTAAAAGAGATAGATGCTTACAAGCACTGTTGAAGTCATATACTTTGCAAAATGCACCTTATCTGCACAATCAATGCAAATCATATACAGGATAAAGATGTTTACTGAAATCAAGTGCATCTGTAAACATCCATTTTAGGAGATTACTAACAGGTTTAATGGAAATAAATAAAGCCATGTGTTTTGCATTAAAATGAAAATATGACCTTGTTTACATGAAAATCAAAAGTCTCAGTGGTATTTTATTTTGTCTTGGTACTGTTTTGTGATTCATAACTAAAAATCACAAGATATTATTCCTTTCTCTCAACAGCTAAAATTCCCTGCACAGTGCATGCTTTGTCATTAACCTATACCATCATACATGTGCTATTGACTATTTCTTTGGATTGCTCCAGATTTTAAAATACATATTATTGTCATCATTTGGCATCAGGTTGTCATTTTTCAAACCCACCATTTTGCAGCAATCCTGTTGACTAAAAACATCATAGCTGTAATATTAAGTTGTTTAACCTTTTTATCTATCCAGGATAGTTACAGTGTTTAGGAGAGATTATTACACAAAAAGCCCACCCCTAGCCCAAAGATCTCACAGTGTCCCATTGTCTTTTGGGGAAGTTCTATGGACTGGGTATACAGGAGGTCAGCCTAGATGATCACATTGGTCCCTTCTGGCCTTGGAATCTACGAATCTCCTTGTTATTAAGCACCAAGATTAAGAATGAGGCACTCTGTGTTTAAATACATAAATAGACTCAGCTAACTTAGCACATGTGATCTGTATATTACTACTCAGCCATTTCTCTTAGTGCTAAGTATAAGATATGCAGCCGAAAAGGAAGTATGATGCCATCTGCTCTTTAAAGTTATAATGGGATATGTGAAGGAGAAAACACAGTGATATGCGTTCCTCTATAACTAGTGTAGCTGGAAAAAATCATCAGATTTGCAAAATTACTGAAAAAGCTGTTTCATACAAAGAGCACGGCATATATGTAATGAAGACCATAATGCTACTTACCAACACATCCAGAATAAATATTTCACAAAATGCTAATACAAGCTTTCCATAAATAGCTATGGTACTTTAAAAATAAATATTGCGGTGTTCAGTATCATTATAGCTAATTATAATGATTAGACTTTGCATATAATAAAACAATTTAGAAAACTCAGGACAAGAGACGACTCCTGGGGGATCTAAGAAAACTAGGTAAGTGGAAGATTAATTTCAATGTTCACAAATGCAAGGGAACAAACATTGTGGAAGAAGCAATTTAGGCTACTATTATGCATTGCTCATTTCTAAATTATAACCATTCAGGAAAAGGACCCTGACATCATGGTCGGCAGTTCAATGAAAATCTCTGATCAATGTGCAAAGGGCAATCAAAAATATTAAGATATATAAAGAATGCGATAGAAAATGTTACAATGCCCTTATATAAGTCAATTGTTCACTCACTTATTGAAAGAAATGTTCAGTTCTGGTCAAGCTATCTCAAAAAAAGACACAGCAAAAATGGAAGGGGTCTAGAGATGGCCAATGAAATGTAGAGAGGCATGGAAAAATTCGATCTGAGGAGAGTGAAAAGTTAAGGGTAAACTTTTGAAAAAGGCCTGTGACACTCAGAAAGATAATTCCCATTTTCAAAAGTGATTTAGGAACTTGGGAGCCTAACTCTTATTGATACAGTGAGACTTGCATTTCTATGGGCCAGATATTCAAAATCTCATTGATTTCAATGGATGTTAGGCATCTAATCTACTTAGGTGATTTTGAAAATCCCAGTAGTTGTCTATCTTTAGGCACCTAAATACTTTTGAAAATCTGTCCCTAAGTGCCCAAGTCATTTTTTAAAATGGGACTTAGGCACCTATGTCACTTAGATGCTTTTGAAAAATTTACCCAAGGGCTGTTATATTCAGAGAGGAGACAAGTAAGAAGTCCCATGACAGAAGTACACAAAACAACGAGAAGGTAAGTAGGCACAAGGGAACTTTCAATTAAATTGAAAGGTAGCAAAATAAAAATAATACAAGGAATTCCATTTTTATACAACATATTGTTAAGCTATGGAACTCATTGAAACAGTATGCCATTGACTGCCAGAGTTTAGCAGGATTCAAAAAAGGATTAGACATTTATATGGATAAAATAAACTCCACGTTTATGATAAAAGAAAATATTAAGAGGTACAAACTCTCATGCCTTAGGGACCAAGCGAACTGCTAACTGTCTTACTTCTCCTATGGATACATTATTCCATAACTAGCCATTATTTAGATTCTTACACCTTCCTACAAATGGTAATAGCCTCTGTCAGAGACAAGATACCGGACCAGATGAACCATTGGTATGATCCAATAGGGCAACTTAAGCTCTTTGAGGCAGAGTCTGTCTTTTTGTTCTGTATTTGTATAATGCCTAGCACAATGGGGTCCTGGCCCATGACTGGGGCTCCTATGTGGTTTGATAATACAAAGTAACAATTCCTATGCCCCTATTTTTGAAAGGGTTTTGGCTACCAATTTCAAAAGAGACTGGTGAATTTGGATGCATCAGTTTGGGGACGGGGGGTTCAACTTGAGACACCTTAAATGTAATTTATAGCAAGTCTGCCCACTGGTACTGCTGCTTTGACTGATTGTGTAACTTTTCTTTATTGTGCTTTCAAGTTTATGTCAAGCATGCTCAGAGCTCTGGAGCTTAAATATTGAGTTTTAAAATCTAAATAAAATAGAGGGGCCTGATTTTCAGAAGTGCTGAGCATCCTCAGAGAGACTGGAGCATTTAAAGTGACTCAAGTTAGGCACCCAAAAATTAAGACACCAAAAATCGCTAGTCACTTATGACAATTTAGGCCTTTCTGACAAAAAGGCTCTACTTTCTCTATGATTTTGCAGTTTTTATTTTTTACATTAAAATAGTTACAATACCCTTCACTAGAACTGAAGGCGAAGTTACTCCATTCATGAAGCTGAATAATCCCTGTTACACACAATTATGAAAAAATTAATTGTCTCTCCAGTGATCATGCGCACACTAAATACCTTTGAGTCCTGTTTGCATAGAACTAGCAGAACCAGTCACACCAAATAAGTATGGTGCAGTACTGGAAAGATAATTATAGGCTTCCAAACTTGAATCATTAACTAAACAAAGCCACCAAGAAAAACAGGTGAGCCCTCAAAGGTTGTGCTCTCGAGTGTGTCGAACATATGAAGCAAAGCCACAGGTGTTACCTTGGTTTGGGAAGTATTTCAGAGTACTTTGTTGTTGAACTACTCCCCCGTATGCAAAACCATTAGGAAAAAGAAGTGGACAGTAACTAGAGGAAGGAAGTGGCATGCTAGACACAATTAAGAAATCATCCACAAATGTCCTGAAGCTAATTTAAGAGGCATGGATCCTCTGGTCATAGCATGGAGTCTGAGCCTCAAATGGGCTTTTAAAAAGTTTTTAAGAAAAACAAAAAAAGCCAGGACTCCAAGACAAATGGAGACAGACACTATCACGTGCTACCATGACAGGTTCAAAAGTGTCTTCTGTAAAGAAGTTTCCTTCAGAGGTTACCACACCATCTGAAAGACCTCTGTAACACAATTAATATTTAAAACTTTGTTATTTCTGTTTTCTCCAGACATGAATGTATTGACTACGCATCTTATACTTGATATGTGTGAAATACTAGCTGATTATCCTTGTTGCTATGCGGTCACTTTCCTGAGGCAGGCAAAGTGAAGTCAACGTGACAATCCAGTTTGCTGATTTTAATTAAGGGACTGGAACAGAGAGTCCAACTTCAGTGCCAGCAGAGCAAAGCCATGCCAAGGCAGACTTGGCACATTGGGTTAAAGGGTCATATCGGAAGCAATACCATTCAACATCAGACCAACATAAATTCCGAAACAATATAACTTAGCCAGAAGTACAGTGCCTGATGACTCTTTGTCAAACTTAATTAACGTTAACCGTCTTGCAGTTGATTTGCAAAATTTTCTTTATGCCCCACTTCTTTTGTGCTTTCTGCAATCAGGACAGTCTATTTTAGCAGTCACCTTGTTTACATTTTAAAGTGTTTATAATGTTTTAAGAAACACAAAAGCAGAAAATTAACAGGGATTTAGATGCAACAGATGGGAACTGAGATTAATGGGAGCAGAGTTAGGCCAATGCTGAGCAGTTTTGAAATTCCACCCTGTATGTACTTAAAAGAAAAGAAAAGAAAGAAAAGAAAGAAAGAAAGAAAGAAAGAAAAAGGCGAGAGCAACATCATAACTATATGAAGAGAGTGGAAACTTCTCTGTGGGGCCAGTGTCAGATCATTTTAGACTCAACATTTTACCTCCCTTAATGTTTCCTGTTTGATCAATGTGTAGTTCCTGTGGACTCTTAAGGTCATTCTTTTTAAAGGGGCTGCTGATTTTGGTTGCCTCAGTTACTGGTCTTCAGACACCTTGGACCAATGAGAGATACAGCTCTTCAGCACCTTTGAAAAATCAGAAAAGTCATTACCCTTGGTCACCAAATGCTTTTTGGCATGTCCAAATGTGGAATTTAGACACCTCACACAATTAAGATACCCCAGGTTAAAAATTTGCCCTCGTTAGTAGGGGATGAAGCACTCGGCACATTCCCTCTTAGTGTAGGAACAAGCCAGGAGCACTCTGCTCCTGTAATTTTGGGCTGCCAAGCAGACAGACAAGTAAGTCTGCTCTAATTTACACCAGGGACTGCACTAGGCCTACAGAGTAGCCCAGAATCTGGGAGCCCCCTTTACTTCCACTTTTGGGCTGTGACTTCTGTGCTGCACTTCTTGAAAAGCAGAGCACAGAATCTGGCCCACACAAGACAGACAACAATACGTTTAAACACAAAGTATGTGGGAACAGACAGGATGTACAAGTTCCACATCACCACCCAGGGGGGCAATTCTAGGAGAATAAAAAGTTGGAGGGGGAAAGGAAACATGTCTCCTCATACCCTTTACTGCTTGTGCCAGTGGACAGGGCTGCAGATGCGAGAGTGGGGAGAACAGATCACTCAGACCTCGGGAGAGTGACTGTCGGGACATAGAGTAGCAGCCGTGTTAGTCTGTATTCGCAAAAAGAAAAGGAGTACTAGTGGCACCTTAGAGACTAACAAATTTATTTGACCATAAGCTTTCGTGAGCTACAGCTCACTTCATCAGTTTCCACTGAAGGCATCCGATGAAGTGAGCTGTAGCTCACGAAAGCTTATGCTCAAATAAATTTGTTAGTCTCTAAGGTGCCACAAGTCCTCCTTTTCTTTTTGTCGGGATATAAGTTCTAATATATCCCCTGACGCAGGATACCATGGGAAAGTTGTAGACAGGTCACTGGCCTGCTGCAGGGGGAGGTGGGAGTGTTGCAGAGCAACCCCCCTGCACTCATCCCACAGAGGCAGCTCCTATCCTGGAGGGAGGCTTGGGGCTGGCTTCGCGCTCGGGGCATTGTGACCCACTCCTGACCACCTCTCCATCATGACAAAATGCAGCTGGTGGTTTGGGAACCACTGTGCTAAAGGCTGAACACTGGATTTGCTGTTAAACTAGAATCATAGAATCATAGAATATCAGGGTTGGAAGGGACCCCTGAAGGTCATCTAGTCCAACCCCCTGCTCGAAGCAGGACCAATTCCCAGTTAAATCATCCCAGCCAGGGCTTTGTCAAGCCTGACCTTAAAAACCTCTAAGGAAGGAGATTCTACCACCTCCCTAGGTAACGCATTCCAGTGTTTCACCACCCTCCTAGTGAAAAAGTTTTTCCTAATATCCAATCTAAACCTCCCCCACTGCAACTTGAGACCATTACTCCTCGTTCTGTCATCTGCTACAATTGAGAACAGTCTAGAGCCATCCTCTTTGGAACCCCCTTTCAGGTAGTTGAAAGCAGCTATCAAATCCCCCCTCATTCTTCTCTTCTGCAGGCTAAACAATCCCAGCTCCCTCAGCCTCTCCTCATAACTCATGTGTTCTAGACCCCTAATCATTTTTGTTGCCCTTCGCTGGACTCTCTCCAATTTATCCACATCCTTCTTGAAGTGTGGGGCCCAAAACTGGACACAGTACTCCAGATGAGGCCTCACCAATGTCGAATAGAGGGGAACGATCACGTCCCTCGATCTGCTCGCTATGCCCCTACTTATACATCCCAAAATGCTATTGGCCTTCTTGGCAACAAGGGCACACTGCTGACTCATATCCAGCTTCTCGTCCACTGTCACCCCTAGGTCCTTTTCCGCAGAACTGCTGCCTAGCCATTCGGTCCCTAGTCTGTAGCGGTGCACGGGATTCTTCCATCCTAAGTGCAGGACCCTGCACTTATCCTTATTGAACCTCATCAGATTTCTTTTGGCCCAATCCTCCAATTTGTCTAGGTCCTTCTGTATCCTATCCCTCCCCTCCAGCGTATCTACCACTCCTCCCAGTTTAGTATCATCCGCAAATTTGCTGAGAGTGCAATCCACACCATCCTCCAGATCATTTATGAAGATATTGAACAAAAACCGGCCCCAGGACCGACCCTTGGGGCACTCCACTTGATACCGGCTGCCAACTAGACATGGAGCCATTGATCACTACCCGTTGAGCCCGACAATCTAGCCAGCTTTCTACCCACCTTGTAGTGCATTCATCCAGCCCATACTTCCTTAACTTGCTGACAAGAATACTGTGGGAGACTGTGTCAAAAGCTTTGCTAAAGTCAAGATACAATACATCCACTGCTTTCCCTTCATCCACAGAACCAGTAATCTCATCATAAAAGGCAATTAGATTAGTCAGGCATGACCTTCCCTTGGTGAATCCATGCTGGCTGTTCCTGATCACTTTCCTCTCATGCAAGTGCTTCAGGATTGATTCTTTGAAGACCTGCTCCATGATTTTTCCAGGGACTGAGGTGAGGCTGACTGGCCTGTAGTTCCCTGGATCCTCCTTCTTCCCTTTTTTAAAGATTGGCACTACATTAGCCTTTTTCCAGTCATCCGGGACTTTCCCCGTTCACCACGAGTTTTCAAAGATAATGGCCAATGGCTCTGCAATCACAGCCACCAATTCCTTCAGCACTCTCGGATGCAACTCGTCCGGCCCCATGGACTTGTGCACGTCCAGCTTTTCTAAATAGTCCCTAACCACCTCTATCTCCACAGAGGGCTGGCCATCTCTTCCCCATTTTGTGATGCCCAGCGCAGCAGTCTGGGAGCTGACCTTGTTAGTGAAGACAGAGACAAAAAAAGCATTGAGTACATTAGCTTTTTCCACATCCTCTGTCACTAGGTTGCCTCCCTCATTCAGTAAGGGGCCAACACTTTCCTTGGCTTTCTTCTTGTTGCCAACATACCTGAAGAAACCCTTCTTGTTACTCTTGACATCTCTTGCTAGCTGCAGCTCCAGGTGCGATTTGGCCCTCCTGATATCATTCCTACATGCCCGAGCAATATTTTTATACTCTTCCCTGGTCATATGTCCAACCTTCCACTTCTTGTAAGCTTCTTTTTTATGTTTAAGATCCGCTAGGATTTCACCATTAAGCCAAGCTGGTCGCCTGCCATATTTACTATTCTTTCGACTCATTGGGATGGTTTGTCCCTGTAACCTCAACAGGGATTCCTTGAAATACAGCCAGCTCTCCTGGACTCCTTTCCCCTTCAAGTTAGTCCGCCAGGGGATCCTGGCCATCCGTTCCCTGAGGGAGTCGAAGTCTGCTTTCCTGAAGTCCAGGGTCCGTATCCTGCTGCTTACCTTTCTTCCCTGCGTCAGGATCCTGAACTCAACCAACTCATGGTCACTGCCTCCCAGATTCCCATCCACTTTTGCTTCCCCCACTAATTCTACCCGGTTTGTGAGCAGCAGGTCAAGAAAAGCTCCCCCCCTAGTTGGCTCCTCTAGCACTTGCGCCAGGAAATTGTCCCCTACGCTTTCCAAAAACTTCCTGGATTGTCTATGCACCGCTGTATTGCTCTCCCAGCAGATATCAGGAAAATTAAAGTCACCCATGAGAATCAGGGCATGCAATCTAGTAGCTTCCGTGAGCTGCCGGAAGAAAGCCTCATCTACCTCATCCCCCTGGTCCGGTGGTCTATAGCAGACTCCCACCACGACATCACTCTTGTTGCACACACTTCTAAACTTAATCCAGAGACACTCAGGTTTTTCTACAGTTTCGTACCGGAGCTCTGAGCAGTCATACTGCTCCCTTACATACAGTGCTACTCCCCCACCTTTTCTGCCCTGCCTGTCCTTCCTGAACAGTTTATAACCATCCATGACAGTACTCCAGTCATGTGAGTTATCCCACCAAGTCTCTGTTATTCCAATCACGTCATAGTTCTTTGACATCACCAGGACCTCCAGTTCTCCCTGCTTGTTACCAAGGCTTTGTGCATTTGTATATAAGCACTTGAGATAACCTGTTGATCGCCCCTCATTCCCAGCATGAGGCAGGAGCCCTCCCCTCACAGACATTCCTGCCTGTGCTTCCTCCCGGTATCCCGCTTTCCCACTTACCTCAGGGCTTTGGTCTCCTTCCCCCAGTGAACCTAGTTTAAAGCCCTCCTCACTAGGTTAGCCAGCCTGCTGGCAAAGATGCTCTTCCCTCTCTTCGTAAGATGGAGCCCGTCTCTGCCCAGCACTCCTCCTTCATGGAACACCATCCCATGGTCAAAGAATCCAAAGCCTTCTCTCCGACACCACCTGCGTAGCCATTCGTTGACTTCCACGATTCGACGGTCCCTACCCAGGCCTTTTCCTTCCACGGGGAGGATGGACGAGAACACCACTTGCACCTCCAACTCCTTTATCCTTTTTCCCAGAGCCACGTAGTCCGCAGTGATCCGCTCAAGGTCATTCTTGGCAGTATCATTGGTGCCCACGTGGAGAAGCAGGAAGGGGTAGCGATCCGAGGGCTTGATGAGTCTCGGCAGTCTCTCCGTCACATCGCGAATCTTAGCCCCAGGCAAGCAGCAGACTTCTCGGTTTTCCCGGTCAGGGCGGCAGATAGATGACTCAGTCCCCCAGTAAAACTAATTTTACTGTGGCAGTTAATTCAGTTGGGAAGTTAGGCCAGCAACCCAAAGCGTCAGCGCATATCTAGCAACCATCCCTCATTTCCAGGCACATCCCTCAGTTCAGTCCCCAAGTTCCACTCAAGTTTAGCATCCCCGCACTTTTCCTGGGCTTCCCACCGGACACAGGGGCACAAGAAAGTGAAAGTATTGGAAACCCATCTTCCTCCCTCCCTCCCTCCCTCCCCCCGCATGGTAAGTGTCCGGTGTGTGAATAATTTCCCCGCGTCCCTCATTTTGGCTCTTGGTGCCGCACCGAGTCACCCACCCCCGCCGCGCTGGGCCTGGGCGAGAGTTTCGTGCCCGCGGCGCTGCAAAGAGTTAACCCCGGCAGGAAGCGCTCGGCAGCCACACTTCCTGCGCGGGGATCTCCCCAGCTGTCACTCTTCCTCGTGACTCGCTGCCTTTTGCAAGAAGGAGTCGGGAGCGGGAGCGGGAGCAGGAGCGCGCCCGGCTGTGTTTACCTGGCTCCGGCAGAAAGCAGCCTCCCTTCCCGCCGGGGCGGGGCCAGAAGCCCAGGTTGGGAGCCTCGCTCTCCGCTGCGGCCGAGCAAGACGTGTCAGGGCTGGGACGCCCTGCAGCAGCGGGGTGAAGCCGGCTCAGTTCCTCACGCTCCTCGGAGAGCCAGCATGCCCGCCGTGGACAAGCTCCTCCTGGAAGAGGCTTTGCAGGACAGCCCGCAGGTACCCGCCCCCCGCCTCTGTCTCATCGCCGCTCCTGCCCTTTCCCTCCGGGGAGCACCCCCGGAGCCAGCCTGGGGCTGGCGGGAGGCGCCTGGGCGGCGCGGCGGTTCACAGGCCGGTGCAGGGGGGAGGGTTGTTTTCACTAATCCCGCCGTGCCATGGGGCTGCTCTGGGGCTAGCCCTGCTCGGCGCCGTGCAGCGCAGATGCCCGTGACGCACCTGCAGTGACAGCGGCGTGAAGGCCACACGGGATTCAGCAGGCCCGAGCAAAGGGGGGGCCCCACAATCCAGGCTGGTGGTTTGGGGCCCGGGTGAGACGCTGAGCAAGAACAACAAATAGTAATAACAGGAGTTAGTGTCAGACCGCCTTGTGCGTCTGCGGCTCCCAGTGTGCGTGAAGAAAGGTGGGTGGGGCGCATGCCACCATTTTACAGATTGGGAAACTGAGGCACGGCAGGGGTTAGGGGGTTTGCAGCGGCCTACGTGAACGGCGTCTTTTTGCTGTGGGGGCAGGGAAGTAGCCACCCAGGAGTAGGCTGAGGCGGTTCAAAGTGGAGGAAATTAGGTCACCTGTCACAGGGGGAGGACTGCGGGGGAGGGTTTCATAGACCGTCTGGGAGGGGTTGGCACCTGGGATGAGAAAAGGGTGCCCCGCCCTCTCTTCTCTGTCAAACTACCCCCTCCCTCTCACTAGTTGGATGTGACTGTGCTGGCTCCAAGGCTTTTCCAGAGGAGGGACCCATGGGGGGAGGGCAAGGTGTCAGCCTGCGACATGTCCTAGGCAATGGTGCTTGAGGTGCATGTGTACTTAGCCAGCCTGCTGTTGGTTTCCCTAGCTCCTCTGACCAGAGTGGTGAGAGACTGCAGGGCTTATAAAACTGGGACGCAATATTGTTTGTTATAAAACTGAGAGAGACACCAGGGCAGTCACTGAAAACAGGGATGTTCCTGGGTTTTAGGGACACAGTCGCTGTGTGGATTCCTAGCACTAAATCCACACTCTTACGGCCCTTTCCATTTCCATCCACCCTTCAGGGGCTGGAGAAGAATTTCCTTGTATTAGACTAGATCTCTTCCCTTCTGTCTAGCATACTCTAGACCACACAGTGATCTCCAGGCTAGGCTAGCTGCAGCCAATGCTACATCCTTATTGGAAAAGCGAACAATGGACCTGGGGAATGCTCCACACAGAGGAGAGGCTAGCAGGTGCTCCGTATTGATGGTGAGAGGGAGAAACGGGTGAGAAGGAGGAATGCTGAGAATTGGGGGTGAAAAGGGGGGTGAAAAGGGTGGGGAGGAGAAAATTGGGGAAGGTAGGGAGATACTATGGGGGCACAGGGAAACAGAAGTCAGCGGGAGGAGTTTATGGATGGGGAAGAGAGGGGACTTCACCAAGGGATGGGAAGAGGGACACATGTAGGAAGGTGTGTGTGTAAGGCATGATGAAGAAACAAACAAAAGGAGGTGGCCGTATGGGGAGGAAAGAAAGGAGGACAGGTGTGATTGGTAATTAGGAGAGAGGTAAAGTCCTAGATCCATGGCAAGGAGGAGCAGTAGTCTCACCAGGATGGACCTATTGAGGCTCTGTGACCCCATTCTACTACCACCCCAAATTGGCTGGTCCTAGACCAGCAGGAGGAAGGAAATTAGTGCTGGGAGGAATCAGAGCCCCCTTCCTTTTGATACAGGGGGCACCCCACAATTTAGTGAACTAGAGTAGATTTATTATTAATATTACTTGATAGTTATGGTGTTTACATCTCCAAGGCTCAATGCAAGTATTAATTCTGAATAACTTTATACAGCCACTAAGTAAACTCATTTTCCTGTTCCATCAACACCATCTCACATGATTAAAAATTTAACAAAAACTGAAAGCAACCAAAGAAAGCACAGACTAAGGTTTGAAAGTCTCCCCAGTCTTTAATGGCCTGAAACAAAGGAGTTTAACCCTTCCTTTGCAATCGGTAGAAATACTAGAAGAGTAAAGACTATATAAACCTAAACCTTTGCAGGATATTTCTCGCTTGATTCCTTCATCATTTGTTGTTTTATCTAGGTTTCTGGAAAAATAATTTCACTTTTCCATAATTGCCACATGGTCCTTATTTTTGTAATAATAAATTAATTCATTTATATAAATTTTTAATTCACAAAATTAATTACATTTTCAATATAGTAACTTTTTGCATGAAAGAGGCCTGATTCTCCACTGTCTATTATTCGTTTGTGTTGTGGTAACACCTAGGAGTCTGTCATGGACCAGGACCCCATTTTGCTAGTTGCTGTACAAACACAGAACAAAAAAGACTGCCTCTGCCCCCAAAGAGCTTACTGTCTAGCACCTCTATAGTAATTTATTCTTGTACAAAGTGGGCCTGATCCTCTTTTGGTCTGTACTTTCTATAGTCATTTTTAGAACAAAACAGATATAAAACCATTCCTTTCAGACAAGGTGCCAGGCAGTGGAGAATTAGGCATAAGTTATTTATTAATAAGGTTTGCAAAGCTCACTTTCTCTCCAAGAGTAGTGTAATTATATCTTCATTGTCCCCAAGCATTGTACAAAAAAGCCCCCACCTAATGAATGTATTCCATTTAAAGTGTTTGACTGCAAATTAGGAGACAGACTCACCCAAGTAGCCATTCTGAATTCAACACTCACTCATGTGAAGACCAGATTTGGCCCCATGTTTCCAGCAGCAAGAGTGGTGGCATGATTAATGAAGCCTCCACAGCAATGTTAAAAGGTTATGTTTGGATTACCATGGTTCATTGGTGTAGCTTTATCTAATACGTAAGAATTTGACAAAGCAGCAAAAAGGAAACTATACATCTGTTTGTTAGTTGCACTGGTTTAAAATAGTGATTTTAAAAAGAAACATCATAAAGATTTTGAACTTTAACGTCCAAACTATTTGAATCATTTATAGAGTTTATTATTTTTGAACAAAAGTGCTAATAACTGAGGCCAAGATTTAATGAATAAATAAATGGGCACCTACAATTAAGTAGCTGACTCCATATTTAGGCATCTGAATAAGTAAAGCTGGGATTTTTCAAGAAGCCTATGCTAATTTCAATAGGATATAGGCATCTAAGGGCCATCTGTGCTCCATATTATGTAAATATATACTTAGGAGGCTAACTTTAGGCATCTATTTTTTGAAAATCTTGGCCTGAGAATTTTCTTGCTTAACATTTCCCATAATTCTGTTGCTTTATCCTGTAACCATGATCCTTTGTTTATTGTGTCTGGTGAATCAGTCTTTTGTCACAGCACAGTATAACGATGTTCAATGTTAGGTAAAAGAAAAGATGGGGTTATAGAGAACAGAAGTTTTAAATTAGCAAAACTATAGTCAGTGATTGCAACAACTCAAATCCAGGTATTTTTGCAAATTAGTATGTGTTTCAATTATTAAAATCCAGACTGGGGCTCTGTCCTGGAAACTCTCAGAACATGGGGTTCCCATTGAAAGGAGGAAGGAAATCAGTGCTGGGCGGAATCAGAGCCCCCTTCCTTTTGGAAGGAAGTTCTGCATGCCAAGGGCTTGCAGGATCTAGCCCTATGTAGCTTTCTGTTGGTGTATTTTGAATTCATTCCCTCTTTGATTTGTATGTGGTGTTGTTTTAATGAAAACAGTATTTTGCACTTCTAATGCTCCTTTTTATCCTACCATCTTAAAATTCTTTCCAAGCATCAGTTATCCCCCACAGTGTTTCTAAGACAGGTAGTAATATACCCATTTAACATTAGTAAACTTAGGTTTTGTGAGATTAAGTGATTTACCCAGGGTAAGCCAGTACAGCCATGCAGAGTCTAAAATAGGACTTCCAGTCACCTGCTTTAATTACTAGACAACACGACTTTACACTGTAAATAGACACTTCTCAGCACCAGGGCTGGATTAAGCTTTTATGGGCCCAGGTGCCAAACATATTTGTGGGCCCTCATGTAGTCATTGTGGGCTCCAAGTGTGGGCCTGGTGTGGCGATGCCATAGTATACCCGGTATTGAATCTCAGAGACATTTTTCATGTTGATATCACACCTCTGCATGACTATATGTATTGACATACACAGCTCCCTCAGCCCCCAGTTTTTCTCATTGAGCTGTACACCCATGTGTACAGATTTATCTCCTTCCTCATTCAGACCTTCTGTAGCCATGTCTCCAGTACCACCCTATGTCACCAGTCACTGTATGTGGTCTGAGCCCAATAAAATTCCACAGCCAGTAGATAGCTGATCAATTCTGACAAATGCCTCCCTCAGCTCCCATCCTGCCATTTGAGCAAGCCACTTGCAAACACCATTTCCCCAAAGTGAGGACTTAACCCCTGGGAACCTGAAGTCACCAGCCTTTCTCCCTCTGCTCCCATCTACATGCTAGTCTAGTACCTGATCACCACCACCACTCCCCATGCCTGTTTCCCTTCTACCTTGGACGTTATTCTCCCCTGCAAGCCTGACCTGCTTCCTCTTTCCCTGCTTCCCTTGACATTCCTTTCCTATGGGTGACCTCTGTTCCTTAGGTTAACTCCAGTTTCTTTATCTGCTCCTAGCTTATTGGCCCCCAGTAGTCACAGAGCCACCTGTAGCTTCTCTGGCTACAGCCATAGGGCCAATTGCCAGAGACCAGCCTTAGATAGCTGTAGCTACTATTCTAATGAGGGGTGGCAATTCCAAGGCTGAGCATGCTTGAACCTTGCAACGGCGGCACTGTGGGCTCTAAATCCTCAGCGCTGGCCCTAGGCAGCTACAGACTCTGCAGTTAGGCACTTCCCTCCTCTAGGCCATGGCTTTAAGTACCTGAAATGGATATCACCTGCAGCAGAGGCCACCAATTCTCACACACCCCTCAGTTAGCACATAGTCAAGCAGAAAGTGCAGCCTGAATGATTTTGGAGGCTAGAGTTCCAGGGGGTTCCCATCCCTGAGCAGCTGCTCAGCACAAGCTCACATGGCCCCCCTCCGCTGTAGGACCAGGACCCTGTGAAGACAGTGGAGTTACCCCATGTATAATCAGTTCTGTCCAAAGCCTGTTGAAGTGAGTGGGAGTCTTTTTATTGTCTTTAATGGGCTGTGTATAGAAGCAAATGACCCCATTCTAGACTCTAGGAGCAAAATGCATTCTATGCTGCACTGGGTTACTGTTGTAACAGGAAGGTCTCACATTACCGAGTGAATAAGCAACATCTATAGCACCTAACTTTTTCTGAGAGGCTTCCCACCCAATTAATAAATGTAAACCTGCTTCTCTTACAAGGGCTGAAAATATCAGGTAGTATGATCACAAAAGCAAGGCATTTCTGAATTCAGTAGGAATTTTGGATGCGCACAGAACACAGACAGGACTGGTTCCCGCATGGTTACAAAACTGCAGTAAAGTGGAACAATTTTCAGCTTGTGTGATTGGAGGATATCTGGATCCATATTATAAGACTGTCCTATAGAAATGAGGAAAAGTTGAGATGTCTTTGTTGTTCTTTTGTTCCACGCTTCATTTGTGTGGGAAATTTGCCAATGTAATATTTTTAAACAAACAAAATTTTAAAAAATGGTAATGGCTGTTGAAAATACCAATTCCAACCCTAGTTAACACTGGGAAGATGCCAGCATTTGTTGCTCAATTTTATCCTACTTTTTCTACAGCAAATTACAGAGGATCAGTATATTTGATTTGGAAGAAATGAAGTAACAGCAGCCTAAATTGAGCTTGAGCACTCCTGAATTTTGAGGGTGTTCAAATCTGGAAGGCAGGTACTAGATTCCCTTTCTGAATATTGAATAAATCTGGAAAGGAAAAGCCAATTTCTGCTTCCATGGCTCAGAAGTGGAAATCCTCCTGTACTGTATCTAAAGTTGCTCAGATCCTCTAGTAGAGCCTTCCCTCCCTTACTTATCATTTTAACTTCTGGTGGGATCCACATACCTCCCTTGCTAGGCTTCAGATAGAGAGGTGCACTGTCCATTTAGACCACCCAATTCCTTCTTTGGGGGCTGCCAAGCGAGGTCACACCAGCATCCCTGGTCACACCAGCAATCCCTAAGACTCTGGGAAAGTCTTCTGAGGGTGATATCTGGGCCAAAGCCTTCTACTCCTTGGGCATACTTGTTCCCCATTCGCAGTGCCACTCCCATCTAGCAGCCAGCTCTCCATTCACAGCAAGCTGCAGTGCATGGGGTCTCAGCTTCTCCACTCCCCCCACTCCCTTTCATCTTTATAGCTTCCAAGGGAATGCTGGGAAATGTTCCTTCCCTGCTCCAGGGCTGGCTCTATAGGCAGGGAGCTGCCAAGGAAGTACAGTTCTCAGGGCCCAGTGGTTTCTCAGCTCCCATGCTGGATCCCTGCTGCTCCAAGGCTCGCTCTCAGAGCCTCCACTTCTGGAGCGCTGGGAGAGGGGAATAAGTGACTGTTACGGGCCCCTTCTGAGCTTGGGCCAGGCACTATGGAGCCATTGGCGCCATGGTAAATCTGGTACTGCTCAGGACAGATGAAATCAGACATTGTCTTAGTCCAAAAATCTCAGCAGAAGTGGTTTGAATCTCTCAGAAGCAATGTAAAATCTCTGCAAGGAGATTTGTAAAGAAAAGTAAATGTCTTAGAGAAGCAAAGGTGTTATCCTCCCAAATAGTGATGCTTCTTACAGCTTTCCTAAGACTGTAAAATAAATTCCCATGATTAGCACCTAGATACTTCGGGCACATTAGAAATGCCTAAGATAGGATGAAACACTGATAAGGTGTCAGGTGTAATATGATTATTAAAGTTCTAGAGTTTATGGTAGACAGATGGAACTAATGCAAAGTAATTTAGGGAAGACCTTTTCATTTAGTATCAAACAGATTGGATTGACCAGTTAGGACACTAGCTTTTTCTTTCTCCAATGGTGGAAGCACAAAAATTAAGGTAATACAAACGAATACACATGACTAGTCAGTGCATTGCTACACGCATTTTTCAAGATCCTATTGCAGTTAGCAAAAAGAACAGGAGTACTTGTGACACCTTAGAGACTAACCAATTTATTTGAGCATAAGCGTTCGTGAGCTACAGCTCACTTCATCGGATGCATACTGTGGAAAGTACAGAAGATCTTTTTATACACACAAACCATGAAAAAATGGGTGTTTACCACTACAAAAGGTTTTCTCTCCCTCCACCCCACTCTCCTAGGACACTTTGAATTACCAAGGTGCAGAATGACTTTCTTAAAGAGACACTGTCAAAGTTACACTGCCATCCCAACTTTTTACCTACCCTTTGCTTGCCCAGCACTAATCCCTGGCCTTGGTTTGCTCCTTGGCACATAGCACTGCAACAATGTAATTTGCTGTCCTTGGCAATTCTACTGAAACAAGCCAAGTGGATGCATTTCTCCAAGATAACACAAGTTCTGTTTTCCTCTCTGCTGCTCCTCCGCTCACAAGAACAAAACAGAATGGCAGAGTGAAGAAACCATGCTTACAGATGCGCAGCACTAAGTGTATATGTATGACTATTGTCACAAGCCAACATACTGCTGTTGGGTCTAATTTTAAGTCTACCAGTTTTGGCATTGTTCTTTTAAAAGTTGTTCAACCCAGAAGCCTCTTGAGATGTCATAATGGAAGATAATTTGTTTTATTACAAGGGGAGCTTTTAATTCATTCTAACCGTAGAGAAATAAAATTAGCGATGGTATTTTGACCACAAGTCCTTGGCATGGCTTTGATTACTGTAATCAGCAAAAGGAATTTCAGGATTTGTAACATTTCTGACTACGCTGAAAGGAGTATCTACTAATTAGAGCAAGAAGGTGTTAGTCAGGAGGACTCTGCCATTGCTTTGCAGTGTAAACTTCCAATCACATCACTTATTTGTGCATCAATTTACCCGTCTCATTATAGTGATCAATTGGTATGTTTTTTTTATATTGTTGGATAATATAAAGAAGCTGTACACTGTATATTCAAAGTCTTATTATGCTGACTGATTTGTTTTGCTACAGTTTCTTTTCTTTTATTTTTTTAAAATATTTCCATTTGGAAGTAAAACCTTTTGCTTTTTTCTTTTATTAAAGACTCGCTCCTTGCTTAGTGTATTTGAAGAAGATGCAGGAACCCTTACAGAGTATACAAACCAGTTACTTCAAGCAATGCAGCGGGTCTATGGGGCTCAGGTAATCTTTCATTTGTGTTGACTTTGTTTGCCAAGCAGTAGAGGCAACCTTATTATTCTGCTCCTAACAGATACACTGATTTGCAAAGGTGCAGAACATCTGCAGCTCCCTTTGATTTGTGCAGAAGTTGTGTGGTTGCTCTGCTCTTTTGAAAATCAGTCTCTATGATATTGTCACTCCTTCCTGTCTTGGTGTTATCCGCTTATTCAGAAAAATGAAATAAGAATCATGGCATACACTTACTCTTGTGTTTACTGCAAGGTCAACATTTTCAAACTTGCCTGCCTAAAGTTAGGGTTAAATTTTCAATTAGATGCCTATATCCCCTTTGAACATTGGGTTTAGCTATGTACATCATTCATATGATTTTTTAAAAATTTACCCTAAATCCCACTGATTTGTAGTGAAGTTTAAGGCTTGTCTACACAGGGAGCTATTCTGGAATATCTCTTCCTGATTAAGTCAACGTGTGGACAGTCTTAATCCAGCATAAGAATGTTTTATTTTGAATTAGCTAATTCCACTGGATTCCCTGGATTAGTTTGATCCACTGAAATAAACTAATTTGGAATAAAGCACTTTTATTCCATAATAGGAGTGTCCACACATGGAATTAATCAGGAATCATTAATCTAATTTAAATTATTATCCTACCTTATTCCAGATTAATTTTTGTGTGCAGACAAGCCTTTAGGCTCCCAAGTGCCTAATGGACAGATTTTTAAAAGTATTTAGGCACCAAAAGGTGCAGATAAACACTTAGTGGGATTTTCAAAAGTGCCTAGGTGCCTAACTAATTTAGATGTTTTTGAAAATCCCACTACGCATCTTTTCACATCTTGAGGCACCTAAATACCTTTGAAAAGATGGCCACAAGTTCCTTTTGAAAATGACACCTGAACTCTCAAATCACTTAGGCATCTCAAAATTTACTCCCTTGATCCTTATTTAGGTACTTTTGTTAGGGGCCTAAATATAGATTTAGATGCCTAATTTTAAGCAATCAAATTTAAAAATCCCTGCCCCAATGTTCTGAACAGGAAACAGAATCCACATCTTGGGCCCAAACCTGCACCACTCCACTCTCACAAGAGGTCCCTTTGACCATAATGGGACTATGCAGGTGAGTAAGGTGTGATTGAATGAGTAAGGGTTTGCAGAATCAAACATCTTACTGTATTTTTTCCTTAAACCTCAGTGACTTTGTGTTCAAATGAATGCTCTGAATCTTTATAGGAGAGAGGGGGAAAAAAGGGGGCTGGGGGGGAGGTCCAGTGTTGCCAACTCTCCCAATTAGATTGCAAGTCATATTTGAGATATTTGATGTTTTACTTAAAGCCCCAGCTCCAACAGACAAGTGACAACAAGAAAATCTCAGGTTTCATTAAAAAGTAAATGTCTAGTCCTCATACTTGTGGAGAAAAGACACAAAATGTGACCCAAGTGCACCTCGAAAGCTCAAATCCCACAATGCAAATAAAATGCCCAGATCCACAAAGATATTCAGGCTCTTAAGTTCCATTGATTTCAATGGACATTAGAAGCCAAAATACCTTTATGGATTCGGGCCAAAGAAAACAAGATATCTTATTTTTTTTAAAGAAACTAGTGATTTTTAAAACCAGTCTTGTGTTTTTGGTGGGCCTAACCCCTGATTTTTCAATAGTTGTGGTTGGCAAAACCCAGTGATGTTGTCTTTGACTGCCACAGCTCAGAGTTAAGGGACCTTAATGGCTGTGTAAACATTGATTTACAATATTCTTGGGAAGCAGATAAGTATAACCCTTATTTTACAGATAAGAAAACTAAAGCAAAGGGGAATTGACTTGCCTAAAGTGAGTGAGTAGAAAAGCTAGGTTCAGAACTCAAGGCTCCCTACTTTTGTGCTTATTCTTTTATATCTTATTCCCTCTTAAAAAGGAACAGGACTGCTAGCACTTCCTGGTGGGCTATCAGTGAGGCCAAGCCATGATGTATTCTAATGAAACAACTGCTAAAGTGTGTTTGGCCCCATACACAGATAGCAATTAGCAATTAATATTATGAGCCTGATTATTTAGATTATTCACAATTGAGGAATTCATAATAAAACATGAACATACAACAGATATCACTTGCAGAGTCCACTACTTATTAGCAATCCACACAGAGAATATTTTCAGGACATTCTCTTTGGAACCAAAATAAATTGTCTAACCAGTCACTATTCCCCTTCCCCATCGAGGCTAGTAAACATCATTCATTTTGCAACAAGAGGTATGTGGCTCGAAAGAGCTGCCTTAAAAGTCTAGTATGATATTTTCAATGCTCAGTTGCCATGACAATGAATCCGAACTGGCTTCCAAACATTCTGTGCACCTCTGAAATTCCCAGCCATGGTCCATTACCTTTCATTAAAAAAAAAAGAATCGGGCTCTAAAAAAAATCACATATTCTTTAAGATTACATGCAAAGAATATAAGGACCTTAGTATAAAGATTTACAGCAAAGCTGTGCAAAACAAACTATTTTATTGGGGTTGTCTGTCACACAGACAATATGATACTCTGAACATGAGTATTTTCTTGCTACTGATCCAAGGTTCATTTCAAACTGCATTTCTGGACCCTGGGCACTCAAACGCAATCTGATGTCGTAGGATGTTTATTCCCCAGGACAGCACACTGTCCGCTAAGAGATCATTAGCAATGCAGCTCACGTTAGATGCAAGAAGCAATCCTTAAAGCGGCTAGCAGTAAGACATTATCATGGCTAATGCTTCCAACATTAGCCACTAGGGCCTGACTTTTCACAAGTGACTGACTTTGGGTTTCCAACTTCGGATGACTTAAAGCAGTGGTTCTCAAGCACGGGTATGTGTACCTCTGGGGGTACAGAGAGGTCTTCCACTGGGTACATCAACTCACCTAGATATTTGCCTAGTTTTACAACAGGCTACATAAAAAGCCCCAGCGAAGTCAGTACAAACTAAAATTTCATACAGACAAAATGAGAAAGTGAGCAATTTTTCAGTAATAGTGGCTGTGACACTTCTGTATTTTTATGTCTGATTTTGTAAGCAAGTAGTTTTTAAATGAGGTGAAACTTGGGGGTATGCAAGACAAATCTGACTCCTGAAAGGGGTACAGTAGTCTGGAAAGGTAGAGAACCACTGCCATAAGGGAGCCTGATTTTCAAAAAGGGTTAAATTAAGCACCTGCCCCCTGAAAATGAGATTTCTCAAGTCAGGCACTCAATCAATAGTCGCTGGCAAAAATTTAGAGCCCAAAACAGCTAATGCAAGAAGTACTTGGGAGAAGAGTGGCCAAGGAGGAAGGGGGAAATAGGTCTGGCAAGGAGTAGGAGACTCAGTAATATAGCAAAGCATGGGAAAGTGTGGTGGGACAGTGAGAAGAGGAAAGGTTATGGGGAAGCAAGAAATAGAGAAGACGGAAAACAGAAGGAAAAGAAAAGACGAGTTTCATGAGTCACAGTCAGCGATGGATGGAGCCTCCCAGTTCAATGGGTGTACTCAGCCATTGCTGCCTCCTCACCCAACCAAAGGGACATCAGCCACATGGAGTATCCCGGTACTGCAACCGTAATCCTGCCCCGGTGTGGAGCGGGGGCTTGGGAAGGGGCGGGTGCCTAGAGAGCAAACCCATGCCACAGCAACGGCTCCTGCCCTGGGGGGCTGGACCTGGCTCCCTGAGAAGAGGTGTGGGGGCAGAGGATGCTGCTGCAGGTGGTCAGTAATCCCAAGCCACAGTGCCTAGAGCGCAGAGCCAGGCCCAGCCCCAGAGGACAAAAGCCACCACTGTGGGGTTTCTGTGTGTGCAACTGAGCCCATAAATCTCTGCTAAAGCCGCCCTGGCCACAGGCAAGAATCATTGTCTCTAGAAAAGCCAACTGAGGCACCAGGAAGTGGTAGGAGGCCTGAGAGCTTGAGTTTACATAGGCCCACACTGCTGCCTCCAAACCATCTTAGTCCTTACTGCCCCTTTGTGTCCTCTGAGTCACCCCTCTTGTGCTACCTCCTCTGTTTGGGACGGCCTCTCAGTTCTCCTATATCCATGCTCCTGTCCGCTCTCCACTTGTCATACTTAAAACCCAGTTCTTTTGTGAAGCCAGCCAACGCTGACCGTGTTGGGGTGTTGATCTCACTCCACCTGTACTGTATTGCTTCCTATCGGTAGCAGTCAGCACTAAATGCAAGCTGTTATCCATCCAGAAACACTGCAGTGTGTGCAAAACATTCATTTAATTGGCTGCCAGCTTATAAACTGCCAGCCACGGTTTTATTTAAAGATTTATCAGATCGCTTGAAAGTCATGTAAGGAGAAACTGGAAGTATTTCCCCAGTATGGATGGCTTTTTTTTTTTTTTTTTTTAGGTAACAGTTTTATAATAACTAGAAGGGAGTACAATTTATGGGTTTTTTTGGGTTTTTTTTAAGCTACAGGATCCTATTAGGTGGTAGTGGGGTCTAATTATTTGAATTGTACATGTGTATTTTTGGTGCCTCGTGTATCCACCAACTTAATTATGTATGTTAATGCCATTTGTAATTGCAAGCACTAGAAACTGTTTTAATATCTGGTTAGGTGTTCAGTAAACATGCACCAGCACATGGATCCAAATACAGAGAAGCACCTGATTTTGGTCAGATAAGATAAATAAATCACATCTCCATGAGTTCAGATTATACTTCCTGCTTTATTTTATGCTCCTGCCTGTGCATTGTAGCCAGAAGCAATTTAGCTTTGTGATGTTCTGATGGAAGAAAGCTTCCCAATAGAGTCTATCCCAGCTGCCTATTTAAGGGTTGCCAATATTGCCAGATGTTCAAAAATCGTGAGTCAGGCTCACCAAAAATCATGAGATTGGCTTTAAAATCATGAGATTATGTAAAATTAATAGATTTGAGGTTCTTTTTATTTGCCTTCTGCCTTTTGAGCCTATAGGGTGCACTGGGGACACGTTTTGAAGCTTTCTCCGTAGCCCCGAGGGCTGGAAACATACCTTTTCTTGAAGAATGAAGGCTGAAATCATCACATATCCACTGGACTCCAGGAGCTGGGGTTTTAAAGAAAACCATATTTATCATGAGACTCGTGACAAAATCATGAGAGTTGGCAACACTGCTGCTTCATTTCTGTTGATGGGTTGAACTCCCAGAAGCGCCTGTGCCATTCACAAGAGTGATGTGTCAGACAGGCTGAATTGTAGGAAAGAGATCTTTCTTAAGTGAAGCTAGTGTTTACATAATAAGGCTGTAGAGTTAAAACCAAGCAACCTGTGCCCCAGCTTGCATTTCCATTCACCAGGTGCCATGCCACACTGAATTAAGTCCCTCCTGAAATCTGAACATCATTCTCCAATTCCACTCATCATGCTACAGTAATGGCCCAATGGGGACCTTTGTATGCCAAGAATAAAGAAAAGAAGGCACCACAAAATAAACATGATATTTTTTTAAAATAGATAATTCCATTTCATTCCACTGTAGACTAAAGTGTATCTACCAGGCACCTGAAGGGGAATCCTGGAAACAAGTTACAGTGCAATAAGGTGCTGAACATTGTCTGTGCTACGGCATTTTCTTCAGCAGTCCCAATAAATATATTTGTATACTAACAGTGTTTGTAGCTGCTGGGGAGCAAGGGGGGAGAGAACTAGAAGCAAACTAATGCTGCCTTTAGCAGTGCAGAAAGAAAATATTTTTATGCAAAGAGACATTGGAGAAAATGTCCTGAGGATTAGGTAGGTGCTACCAAGCAAAGTTATATAACTGGTGCTCAGTGCTGTCATTTGGAGCTGCCTAGGATTATTTTAGTTCTTCAAACTAGTTTCATCCCACCCCCCCATATTTAATTGATGAATCCTTATTTTTGCACTCTCTGTGATGCCTCTTTTTGGATCTAAGACCACTTCTGGGGCTCAGAAAGCCTGATTTAAGGCCCTTTGGAGTCCATGGGAGTCTTTTCATTGACTTCATAAGGTTTTGGATCCATGAATGAGTTTCCTGCTCTTTGGGAACATAGACTTTGTTTGTTCTTTTGCAGTATTGCAGTCTGAAACATCCAAATATCGTGAGTCAGGCTCTACAAAATCATGAGAATAGTTTAAAATCATGGGTATTTATTATTAATAATAATATAATTGTAAATGTTTCTTTTAGTTGCCTTCTGGCTTTTAAGCTTTGTGGGTGCACTCTCGTCCTCTTTTCAAGCTTTCCTCTACAACCATAAGGGCTAGAAACTTACTTTTTTTTTCAGTGAAAGTTGAGATTCTCACATAACCACGTGTGGCTTTAAAACAGATATCATATAACACGAGACTTGCAATAAAATCAGTGGAGTTGGCAACACTAATTTTGTAAAGGACCGTGTACATTTCTGATGCCATATTGATCACAAGTGTGCATTATTTATATGAGGGGCACTTCCTGTGACACATTCTCCACATGTAAATAAGAAGACAGTTAAAGGTAAACAGGATTTAAGTGGATGATGAATATTGTATTTACAACGCCATGGAACTCCATTTCAGTGTTGCTGGTCAGCTTTGGAATTGTCACCAGGCCTAGAAGCAAGTTTATGCCAATGGTCTGCAGAGCAGAATTTGGAGATCTAAGTGCTACCAAGAGGAGAACGCATCATAAACAGTTTTGCTGATTATAGCTGGTTTGCAGGGAAACTATAAAGATTCTTTCTCTCCAGAACTAAAATCCTGCTGTAGCTGCTGGCACTGTTTTGCAGCAGAGCCTTGACTTGTATCTTTTCTCTTCCTATTAGATAATCCTTCATCAAGCCATTCATTACTTGTGAGGACTGAACATGCCATTGTGAATCAGCTTAAACAGGGAAAGCTATAAAATAGCCTGATCCTGTGAGCTACTGATCACTCTCAACACTAGGGGATCTCAGCATCTCCCAGCATTTGGATCTTAATTTCTAAACCATTCTCTCTGCAAAGTTAAATCATTACAATGGTAGCATTTTCCTGATTGCCAGACAGCTGAGTGCTTCAGAAGGAGGAGATATGTGCATCTAGACAGAGTTGGGCAAAACATTCATCTCAAGCCTCAGATCCATTTGAACTGAAACTGGGTTTAAGGTTGGATACTTTCCATGATCGCAGAAGAAAGAAAATCCATAAATCCCTTGTGGACATCCTCCTCTTCCTATCTGTGAGCAATTAGGTATCCCCAAAGCATACCAATTAAAACTTCATTGCACACCATTGTGTATATATATTTTTCCCCTGTATCTGCCATTGACATGCAGAGTAGTTTTGTATCGTTTACATACTCGTTTACATGCACAGTTTTGAAAATGCTGTCCTTAGCACAGAAAAGTAGCTTTGCAGAAAGATTCATCATTCTGGGGTTGGACATGATGAGATGGCTCAATGCCTTTAAAGCTAATTGTATGGCTCAGGTGAATCCTTTACAGGTGTTCTTATTTGGAATCTTGTAGACAATTATATGTAACTATCCACTATTGAATAATTAGGGTTAATTCCCATTTTAATGAAATCTGACTGATGTTTTTAACCATAGAACTTATTTAGAAAGAAAAGGTGTTGAGAAATGATGGACTATCTCACAAATAAATTGTATATAAGTGCAGCTGAGTTTTCATTATGAACTGGAGGGAGGAAGAACCTATTCTTGCATCAGGTAACTAGCTGTGTGCGTGACAGATTATAATAAAAGGTAGATTCACACCAGAAGACCAGATATGAACACTCTGACACTTTGGGGAAGTTCAGATCCAAAAATTAATAAATGGGAGTTTTGCCATTGACTTGAATGAAAGCAGGATCAGGCCCAGAGTTGACTAAAGTGTTGAAACAGTGCATTTCAAGTACAGCCCCTTTTTGTATGGTAGAGAGAGGATTTAGATGAATTGCATTCTCTTCTTTATCACAAGCATGTACTCTGATGCTGGTAGATCTTGGAAAAGGTTGTAAAGGTTTGTTACAGCTCTGAGCACTTGGTAGCTAAGCTCAAAACTAAATGAAATAATTCATCCAGAGTCGTCACTGCTTAATTAGAACTGATTTCTGTCCAGTTCTCTCTTCCTCCCAATAAACATTTGTACGTGATTTCCCTGAAGATTTTTTCCCCCTCTATAAAATCAGCTAATGAAAATGCATGTGTTTTGTGTGTATAGCACTAAAGAAAATGAATTTTGCCCTCACTTAGATTTATCAGGCTGCTCAGGCTTTCAATATGTTTTCTAGTTGGTAATCTGTCCTTACTGTCTTTCGCATTACAGAAGCGTTTGATTAACTCTGAAATTTCAGAAGGAGCTGTGGAGTATTGTGGCAGAGATTAATTTGAACAGTTGGAAAAATTTTTATAATAGTCTTTATTTTGCTTCGCTCTGCTGTTTTTCCAAGAGATTTTTCTAATGTTGTGTTTAATTATTTAATGGTGAAAGTACATTTACATACAAATAATGTTTGTTCTTCAACTTGATCAACACATTATTTTCAGCCAGTTCAGGATAGTAGTATCTTGCTCTATTCCAGGGGAAAATATATGGAATTGAATTAATAACTGCTAGAATGGATTCCAAGGGCTTCATGGATCTGTAAATACAGGCAATGCAAACAACAAGTTTTAAACCCTTCAGCTGATTGATTGTGGCAAGAGAGGAAGGGGTCCCAAGACAATGCCAGAAAGAAGCCTGACTGAGAACAAATTGGAGGAGGGTTAAGCTGGAGTTGCCCAAATAAAGTGTTTTTAACTAAGCAATGTTACCACAGGCTGAGCAGAGCGTCCTGTCTGCGTCTTGTCCCTTGGTAATATGGCACTATTTACACCTGTCTGATTAACTTGATTTGTGTGCTAGTGTTTTCTGTTTGGAAATGACTTAATAAAATTTTTATACCTAGAATAGGGTCACACACACACCTGCCAGACTGTGTGTGTGTGTGTGTATGTGTGTGTGAAACTAAGCATTAGCAACCCCAAATGAATTCACATGTACGGGTGCAAAAGCAGTAGTACTGTTCACTGTATTCTGACAAAATGACACTCACCTCAGTGCACATAGCCAGCCTATGCAGCACTGAAAGCACCGTCTGTTGGCTTCAGTGCTATTTCAGTGTATGGAGGCCTTGTGCTTGCTGTCTGCCAGGTTAAATTTCAGTCCTCTCCACCTGTTCTCTCTATTCCTGCCGAGAGTATGAATACTCTCTGTGGGGTCTGTATATGGCAGCCATTGCCTGGTCATGTAATAGACACCGTTTAACACGTGTACCAGGCCCTGAGTCCTTGATTATGCCCTAGAACAGCTCTCTGCACTCACTGTTCCAATCACTTAGAGCCTGTGAAAAACCATCTTCATGATGTTCTAAGAGGGCCAGAACTAGGAGAGCCAACTTTTGCCTTATGCTTGCATTGTAGCCATTCATGTAGATACCCTGCCAGACAGAATTTGACCTTTGTTTTTTCATGGCTGAAAATGACTTTACCACTCTTCCTCCCCTGAAAACAGTGACGCTGCAGCAGAGTTAAGATGTATATCAGGGTGTTAAGACGCTGCAGAGGCCCATGCAAAGACTGTTTCTAGAATCTTTCACTCAGATTCTGTCCTATACCAAGATGTGCTTGCAGAGGAAGCCATCAGGGAGCAGGTTCTGCCTCCCTGATTCTAATGGTGCATCTGCTCTAGCTCTGGCCCATTGGTGTAAATAAGAGCAGCTTAGAAGCTGCTCTGACTTGTTTGTGTTTCATTTAAAAAAAAAAAAAATCTGAACTCTAAAAGAGAAATAATTCAGAGGACTAATAATTGGAGAAAGGAGGGACCTAGCCAGGGCAAATATATAGGACCTGATTCCCCAGTTTGTTACACCAGTTTTATGGCAGTGAAACAAACCAGACCTATATGGCTAGTGATAAAGCTTATGCTGTTGGAATCTTTAGTCTCCCTCTTACATATCCCAAGCCAAAGTCTGCTCTCATTTACATGGATATAAATGTAGGTTAACTCTACTGCTTTAGCTGAGAGAACTTGCTTCCTTTCCTACTCCTGCCTTCCCCTACTTGCTAGGTTTCTGATATCCAAAGGAAGACCCTGAGGGCAAATAGCAGAGGTGTGAGAGTGTTTCAAGCTCACCATCTTCACATTCACCTGTATTGTGACAGCACCAACTAATAGCAACATGGGGTTTGCGGGAGCTTTACATTGTTTTCTCAGTACTATTTAAATACTATTAGTTGTTGAAATCTTCTCTGTGATTGTTCTCTGCTGAACAAACACATGAGAGACAGGGTTTGCAACCTAACCAGCCCGCTGACAGCAATTCCCGGCCCCAGGGCAGAACAGTCAATAGCCCCCCCCACCCCCCATGCATGCACAAGCCGTGCTTGTGCGGCACAGTCTGCCTGACATTTGGGTGGTGCTACGTCTGTGCTGGCTGGTGCCCAGCGAGCTGCCAGCTGCGCCACTGGGCGCGCTCTTCCAGCATGGCAAGGGCTTCTACATGCCTGCCCGGTAGGGTTGCCAACTGTCTAATCGCGCAAACCCAAAGACCCTTGCCCCACCCTGCTCCTTCCTTGCCACACCGCTGTCCCGTCCCTTCTCTGAGGCCCCACCCCTGCTCACTCCATTCCCCCTCTATCTGTCACTTGCTCTCCCCCACCCTCACTCACTTTCACCAGGCTGGGGCAGGATTGGGGTGTGGGAGGGGGTGCAGGCTCTGGGAGGGAGTTTGGATGTGGGAGGAGGCTCTGGGCTGGGGCAGGGGACTGGGTGCAGGAGGGAGTTTGGGCTGCAGGCTCTGGGTGGGAGTTTGGGTGCAGAGGGGCTCAGGACTGGGGCAGGGGGTTGGGGTGCAGGCTCTGGGAGGGAGTTTGGGTGTGGGGTGCAGGCTCTAAGCTGGGGCAGGGGGTCGGGCTGCAGGAGGGGGTCAGAGGGTCAGCACTTACCTTGGGCGGCTCCCGAAAGCAAGCGACCCACCCCTCTGGCAGCGACGCCTAGGCGAGGGACCCAGGGGGTCTCCGTGTGCCGCTGTCCACAGGCACTGCCCCCACAGCTCCCATTGGCCGCAGTTCCCAGCCAATGGGAGACCCCCTCCCCAGGGACGTGCCAGCTGCTTCCGGGAGTGGCGTGGAGTGAGGGCAATCAGGGTGTCTGTCTTAGCCCTGCTGTGCTGTGGCCAGGGGCCCCCGGGCCCTTTTAAATCACCCGGGCCCCTGGGAATTGCCCCCTTTGCGCCCCCCCCACCCCCATTGGCAGGCCTGCACCTAAAGACATACGAAATCTCTGTGAGCGAGAAGGAGTAATGGAGAGAAATCCTTGAGACTGTGGTGCAGTTTAAGTGCCTGGCTTCATTCTGCAACATGAGCACTGCAGTCCAGAAATTGCGAGTAGCGCCAAAATAATGGTGGTGCTTTAAACTGGCCTTAGGGTTCGGTGGCTGAACCAGTTCCCCTCTTTGGCTTAGATTGCTTGATTTCACCTGTTGCAGGGCTACTTTCCCACCCCTTTTCATTATTCCTCCTCAGCTCTTTTCACTGGTTGGCTCCTTCTCTGGATTGGAGATTTTAAGTGGGAAGGTGTAACTTGTGACTTTTTTAGAAGTTGCTGTTTAATGCATTCTGTGGGAAGGGGGGCATCAGACGTAGTTTGTGTCCTTTTCAATGTACATGGTCGCAAAGTTACTCCCAGACTAGCCATGTGTCCGCAAACAGCCTATTCTTTTTATTCTTGAATTTGGCTCAGTCCTGCAACCCATCCTTTTGCGTGTATTTAAATTGATGCATGTTAATAGTTCCACTGGCCCGTTTGGGATTGCTCTAAGCATTCCTCTACACGCAGGTTTGTACGGCTACCACAGTTTGAAACCTGTATAGTTATACCAGTACAACCCCCTAGTGTGGATGCAGTGATACCTGTATAACTGGTATAACCTGTATATTGGCACAAGTTATTCCGGTGAATTTAGGCAAATAAGCTATACTAGTATAAAGCACCTTTAAACTGGTATAACTGCATCCATGCTAGAGGTTGTACCAATGTAATTATTTCAGTAAGATACTAAAATTGAATGTAGACCAAGCTTCATTCACACCGACTGGCCATGGGTTATATGAGTTGGTGTAGTGCTTTGGGACTTTTCATGTACACAGAGTTAAGCATGTGCTTGAGTAATTGCAGAATCAGAGCCATACGGCACATCTACCCTGCAATAAAAGACCCACAGCATGTCCATGGCTGGCCCAGGTCAGCTGATTTGGGCTCGCGGGGCTCAGGCTGCAGGGTTATAAAATTGCAGTGTAGTTTGGACTCAGGCTGGAGCCTGGGCTCTGAGACACCACAGGTGATAAGATCTCAGAGCCCGGGCTTCACCCGAGTCCAGACATCTACGCTGCTATTTGTAACCCCACAGTCCCAAGCCCGTGGGCCTGAGACAGCTGACCCGGGCTCTAAGACTTGGTGCCGTGGGTTTTTTATCGCAGTGTCGACTGTGAGATCTTTGAGGCAGGGAAGGTCACTTGCAGTATGTGTATATCCCCCAGGGTCCTGGTCCTCTTTGTGGCCTATAAGCACAACCACTGTCCAAATAATAAAGTAGTAACCACAGTAATCCTAAATATGTTTGGTTACCTCTACTAAACTCTCCTTTTTGTTTTGTAGAATGAAATGTGTCTAGCCACACAACAGCTTTCCAAGCAGCTTCTTGCATATGAAAAGCAGGTATGTTTGAAAATTCTATGTTTGCGAGTCTCAACATTCAGCTGATTAGATGGTGCATATGAAAAGTCTGTTCAAAGGGTAGGATTTTCAAAACGGCTCATCGTTGGCCTGACTCAGGTCCCATTGAAGCCGTTGGGGAAAATTGCCTGTTGACGTCCAAAATGTTTACGTTAGTAAATTAATGAAGATGCAAAGCAGCCTATTCTTGGTATGACCAATCCTTTTAAATAAATCAGATAAACGTTATTCCTTTAGACAAGGAAATTAAATATAAAGTGCATGTATAAAAGTAGTATATTATTTGTACATATATGTAGTACGACATATTGTCTGTATACTGACCTTGTTGACTTACAGTATCAATATATATTTTTATTTTCAGAATTTTGCCTTGGGTAAAGGAGATGAAGAAGTGATATCCACCCTTCATTACTTTTCAAAAGTAGTGGATGAGGTAATTTAAATGGTCTATAGCAATATCATCATGTTCTCTGTCTATCTCTTTATCCGTTTGCCTCTGACTGCTACAAAAGGCTAAATTCTGCCTGGCCTTTGTGCAACCAGATAATGGAGGGGAAGGAGTAATAAATCCCACTCACTTTATATAAGCCTTGTGTTGGAATTATTAATAATATTTGAAAATATTAATAAGGGAAACCACCAAACACTAATTTAACCATAAATTCCTTTATTAAATCCAAAGGCCTAAAGGTACCGATACAATTGATCTAACCATGCCTTAAAAGCCTAAATAATAAGCAATTTACTTCAGCCAAACAGTAACAAAACATTTATAAGCATTTGGTCAAGATACTTACAAACAGGCTAATCCCAGCGGTGCTCGGCCCCATATTGGTTGGCTCCAACATGGTCCAACAGGAATTAGCATTGAAGAGTTCACTTTTTATACCCTTTAACAAACAAGTGATGTCATTGCCAATTACTGACTTGAGCTAAAAACCAAATTGAGACAGCTCACCCTTATTTCCAGGCTTAATCCAGATAAGATTTACAATTTCCTTTCTTCCCTCCTTCTTCTCTCCTCCCCTTCTTCCTGCTGACCAACACCTTTTTTGTTGCACCTGGTTCACATAGGACATAACACTGGTAGGTGGGGTGGGAAGGTCCATGTTGGCTCCTTTTAAGAGAAATCCTTTTCCTCTTATTGCCTGTAGTCACCCCATCAGTCAGAGGCCTTCCTTTTAGAAACTTCCCCTTATTTCATTAGTTATTCTTTGAACCAGACATCCTGCCTACTTCATTCCATTTGGCCTTATAACCCATTATTTTTAAGGCTTTCCTTCTACATGCTATTGAGGTCCGTTTTTACAACACCTATAGATTTCCTTAACCAATAAGCTAACTTTCCTTCTTTAATTTGATACGTATCCTACACCAGGTAAGGGTTGGGCAGAGTTGCAACCCCACTGCTCAGGGGAGTGAGTGTAGGGCTGCTACTGGGATGCTCCCAAGTGGAAGCATAATGCTCCAAGTGGGAGAACAATGCCACAGCTCAAAACCCCACTCCCATATGTGTGAGGGCAAGTAGATTGCATCTCTTAAAGGTGTGCCAATTTGTATTGCTAGGGGAGTGCTGGGAATATTGGCTCAGATCCACAAAGATATTTAGACTCATAACTTCCATTGAAAGTCCTGGTCTTTGTGAATCTGGACCATTCAATCTCTTTGAGGCTCCCCCCTCCCCTCATGCATCATCCTCAATGCAAGGCTATGCCAAATAGGCAGGGGAATTACAGGAGATTCTGAAATGGGTCAAGTATCAACCGGATTGGGCTAGTTTATAGTCTCCTTCTTCTGATAGAAAAGGCCTTTACACTATTAGGCATTAAACTCTGCAATCGGTACCCAGATTTTCCAGGGAAAGGAGCAGCACACGCAATAGTTAATGAAGTTTCAAATAGTCACCACAAGATGACATAGAATTTTATGCTGTAGGATTCAGCAGGAGTTTGATGGCAAGAGGGTTGGTTCAAATCAGGCTACAGAGTTGAGTACACAGTGCTTTTATTCTCTCCAGGCAGTACATGTCACTGCTAAGGAATGGGAGCATTTTCTAAATATGGCCTCACTGGGCATGAAATTGTGTTTCCCGGGTGGTCTGAGTATCTAGGTACTTGTATGACATTACTGTCGGAGTGGTTTGTTTGGTCTTACCTCATCCCTTCTAGGTTCCACGGGGTCTCTGCTTGTGTAATCAGAAATACACTGGTACCTGTTTGTTTACTTTTAACTTCTGCTTGCCATTAAAGTAAAAAAGCAAAGGGTTGTATTGGGGCCTAATTTAGACAGAATAACAAAACTTGATTAAATAAGCTAAAATATTAGCTTGGGGTAACTCCATTGACTTAATCAAAGTTACCCCAAAGATTAATTTAGCCCTTACTTGCTTCCTGCCATGCCATTTCTTTCTGGTGATCTTTAAAAGATTGATGGCTAAATTGATGGTTAATGTCACACAACAGGCTATCTCAGAACACACTCAAAGCATTGCTCCCTCTTACTGGAGTATAAACAGGTCAAAAATCAACGTTTTCTCCCTTCCAAGGTACAAACAAAGCCCTCCTCTTTGCTGGCTGTGAGTACGGAATCCATTTTGTTGAATCAAGGCTTTTCCTTTTAAGTTGCCCACTCCTTCCTTTCCTCAGCCTCCTGCTAGGCATGTCAGCTGTGCCCCTGGAGTTTACTGAATCCCAGTTATGGCTGCTCTACAGCTACTTAACCCCTCCAGTCTGGTTCCCTGCCTCTGCAGACTTGACAGGAAGAACAGGTTTGAAGAATTTGGCCTTACCTGACAACCATGCCAGGGATCCAGACAAGTAACGTCCTGGGTCTCAGTGCTCCCTGACAGTATATAGAACATCACATCTTTGATCTCATCTATGGAACCTTTTGCCAAGCCCCAGCATGATTATGGGCATCCTAGCTGAGCCCAGTCTGATGCTCTCTCCCTGCTGCTATTGACATGGAAAAAGGGACCTCCCCATCCATATATAACAACATGTCACAAAACTTGTCTTTATGTGCTGGATTACATTCTGGCCTGGATTTTAAAGAGACACCTACAGAAATGCTGGGGGGAGGGAGAGGGAAGAGAGACTTGCCATGAGAGTAAAGCATTTATGAATAGGGTCCTTTATTTGTAATGGTTCCTATTGTGTAAATTGAAATGTATTCACAAATGAAAGGAAAGAGAAGCTCTAGCAGTGGGAAATGGTCCTGACTCTGTTGTGTGGAGCATTAACAAAGAACATGGTTAATAGAGGCTAATTACTAACGAAATCTAATCAAAGGCTCAAGTGTGAAGGAACTGAAATGCTCTTTGAATCCTTTAAAAGGATCAGGCAAGGATTAAATTAAGCATTTAGGCTGACATCCTTATTAACCATGCACATCTTGAGTAAACAAGCTTTGGGGATTGGAGAGCATAGTACCCTCTCACCCAACCCACTGAACTCAGGTGCAGAAGCCGTGGCCACTGCTATGGTGTGTGGGCTGTGGTAGCAGCTGTAACACACTGTGACACTCCTTCCTACCTATGTGGCTTTTCCCTGGATCACTGCTCCGGGACTTGCACTGATTATTGAATGGTTCTACTTATCTCCTCCATAGACCATCCCTACACCCTGTTCCATGCATTAAAGAAGATGACAATGAGTTTTTAATTTTTATTGTAGTAGCAGCCTAGCAGTTTGTCACACATCATAGCCCCACTGTGCTAGGCATTGTACAACACAGAACAAAAAGACAGTCCCTGCCTCTAAGAGCTGATAGTCTAAGAGTTTGTCTACATGGGAAAGTTTTTACAATAAGGGTTAAACATAGACAGCTACTGAGTGAATCAAAAAAAGAACTTTTGTGTGTGGGTGCAAAGCAGTTTGTGCCGAGAAAACTAAAGTTAAACTGAAAAATCTTGCCGTGTAGACAAGCCCTTAAGTATAAGATGGAGACAACAGGTAAGTACAACAGACAGACGGGAAACACAAGGTAATAGTGATCAGAGTATGATTATGAACCATATGACCACGGGTGGTTGTAGCACACCTGCTGCCCAACCATTGTTGAGTTTCATTGGGAGTCAGTTTCCCTTCCCCCTTCACTCCAAATGACAGTGGGGGAAAGACATATTTTATAGAATCAGTGTTCATTTGATCAGTGATTAAATCACTCTCTGCCTGATCTTGCAGTCCGTATTCAGGCAAAACTCCCATTGCCTTCAATAGAGAGGGTTGCATAAATCAAGAGTGTAGAATCCATTGACCCCCAATAGGAGCTCAGCACTTATTAAAATCAGGAGGTGCCTAAATGTGGCTTTTAGAAGTCTAACTCGCTGCTGCTTTTTTTTTTTTTTTTTTAATATTGGCCTTAATCCATTTCCCTCCCCCACCCCAAAAAAGGGGTAAAATCAATCCAAATAAATAAGAAAATATTGATAAAATGTGAATTTTAAAAGTATAAAGAACAACACTTTTTTACAATTTAATTTGAAAACTGAGACTAAATGAACTGAGTTAATGTTCAAGGAAGTTTTTCTTTTTGTTTGTGCAAGGTGGGCATACTGTGCCAGGTGCAGCCCAAGTGAGAAACCAGTATTTACCCAGTAGATAGCATGGTAGTAAACTTTTTGCTTCAGAGCCTCTCCTTGAGCAGGACTAATTTGTGCGGTCCTGGGGAACTGTTAGAGATTTACCACTGTCAGTTTGTGTTGAAGCTGTTAAAATTGTTGATGACTACAGATCTGATCCAGTTCCTAGCACAGTCAGTGGCAGACTTTCCATTGACTTCAGTGGCAACTGATTTTGCATTATATTCAGTAGTGCTATGCCTTCAGTTTCCAGAGCAAAATGCTTAAAACCAAACAGTATTTGAGTCAACCCAAATTAGTTCAGTACTTATTTGTTTGTTTTTGATGGGTTTTTAATACCTCAGGTAACCAGGTTTCTAGCCAAATTATTATTATTTATTATTATTATTATTAATTAATGACACCTAGTCTTTCTGAGGTATTCCCTCCATCTGGGATCAGAAGTATCATACGACCACCACGCCTGGCATTATTTGGCCCAATAACTAGTTCCCTGAGAAATTTTTAAATCCCAAGAGAAATGTAATCACAAATCCTTTAAATACACCTGGAGAGACAAGATGGATGAGGTAATACCTTTTATTGGACCAACTTCTGTTGTGGAGACATGGTAGTTGTGAGTGGTGTCGTCATTCTGGTGAAAGAATTCTTCTACTTCTCCACTTGTTAGTATGGTATCAGGTTCTGAGGTAGGGCAGAAGTTCAGTCCCTTAGAGCATAGATAATGCAGCTCCAGTGTGGGTTAGTCTTGGTAAATGGTTAATGTTTGGGTGTCGTGAAGTGTCCATGTGGTGGGTACTGGTGCCATGGTTTCTCCCAGTGGTGTGTTCTGTTGTTGTGGAGTACTTGTAGTTGGTTCCATTTTTTGTTGTTCTGTTGGGTGGCTGTCATCAGTTGTTGTGGTTTTTTTATAGTTGTTTTGGATTTCTTGCATGATTTCCAAGTAACTTTACTGGTTTTTTTAAACTCCAGTGTGTGGGAGCCTGTGATGATTTCTCATTTGAGGTGGTCCCTTCTGGGGCACATGAAGTGCAGTAAATGGTTCCTCAGTTTCTCTGAAGTCTATTTGCAGAGCTGTTCAGCATATTTGCAGTTGTGTGTAGTGGTCACACGGTTATAGAAGGTGAGACCCCTGGGGATGCTTTTTCTTCATGTTACGGAGTTTCCATTTCAGATGGCTAAATTTGATATCTTCCATTGTATGCAACGTAGTTGTAATAACAATAATAAATATTGTTTTAAATATTTAAGTAAATTGTTTTGAAATGTTTTAAATAAATATTGGTTACCCACCTTGTCTCTCTCAGATCCTTGGGCTGACACCGCTACAAGTACACCGCAGACAGGCATATATGGCTCACGGGCTGATAGCTCTGTGGTACTGTTGCCTCTGTCGTACTCTATGCACAGTGCAGTATTTTAGATCATTTCTCTCCCTTTCAGCTTAACATTCTCCATTCTGAGCTGGCAAAACAGCTTGCGGACACAATGGTTCTCCCAATCATACAATTTCGAGAAAAAGATCTTACGGGTAAGTTTTGGTTAGATTCCAAATTGCTGTCAACTCATAACTTTTGATGCCTGACATATTTCGTTGTAAGCGGTTGACTATTCATCCATTTGTCATTAAGAAACTTGTTTTTGTATTAATTGGCAGAGAAATCTGATATTTTCTTACTTGCTGCTAGACTGAGCATTTTTGATCAGACATAAATTTGTAGAAGTCCAGCACACATGCTACCTATTTTAAAATACAAGGCCACATTCTCCACCGTGTGGTCTATTTTTATACTAATGTGACTTAATTGAATTCAGCGGTGTCATACTTGCATAAAGCTGGCGGAGTGCAGTGGTGCACCAGGCTTGTGAACATCTGAAAGGAGAGGTAGTATTAACCCTACTGTGAGAAAACTGGGTTTGAAAAACAGGGGCAGGATTTTTCTGACTACAAAGCATACCTGTTTTCCTCCTGTTTAGGCAACTCAACCCTTTTAGCTCTGTGCCACCCATGGAAATATCCAGATGGCAGGATGGCACAAAATTGGAAATTCCTTGCTCACAGAGCAAAATAACAGTGCAAATATTTGGAATAATTTTGAAAGCAAGGGGCTGTGCAAGTTCAGAGAGAGTCTAACCAGCACATGTAAGAGAAGCATAAGATTTTATTGACTCTATCTCAACTTTCAATAATAATAATAATAAATAGTTCCCAGGCTCAGCTCCCCTCAGAAGGCATTTAGGGGCCTACATTTGTTTGAACTGGTTTTACTGGAAGAGAAAACAACTGCAGTATAATTGTGAAAGAAAACATGCTTTGGAGAAATGATGATTTTCAGCTCGTTTCATTTCCATACATCACTATAGAGCAGTTAAGACTATGATGACATGAATGGGCCTGTGGTAGGTGTCCAGACAAGAGGCACATAATGTCCAAATACCAAGATCTTTGTCCTGCAAATGCTTTCATATCTGCTTAACTTGCTCACTTGATTTCAGTGAGACCACTCACATGCTTACAGTTAAACACGCATGTAAGTGTTTGCAGGGCTGGAGCCTAAGGGGTTACATTTTTCTATTCTGCTCTTATATGTGTTCATCATAGTATCTGAGTGCCTTTCAATAGTGCATTAGGCAACATGACTAATATCTGTCACATGTTTGTTCTCATCCTTTTCCCAGGGGGAGAAGCGTGTATGCACAGCAGAGTGTCTTGTTTTTAATTAACACATTCACACACAATGCTATATATTTGTGTCAGAGAAGGGAAGGTAAAAGAAAAGGCACCTTGCACTTGGAGCAGAAGATGGTGAGGTTTGTGGTGGTCTTTAGTTCCTGGAGGAGTTCATTCCATAGTCTTGGGCGAGCCCCTCAGAAAGCTCCTGTCTCTCTTCATACCGCTGGCCGTGTGTGTGTAATTTGCACCCAAAATTTCAAATCACCTCTGCCCTTGTTCATAGGCGGGGAGAGGGCCAGGAGATATCTCTCAGCCCCACTATCTAAAGCCCCAGAGGTGTCAAGAACCCAAACTCTCTCCCCATTCTGTGGATGCCAAAGTCCTATCTATCACCTGTCCAGCTGCCAAAATCTCTTGCTTCCCCACCAAGAGCTTCCCAAGGGCAGCTATGCATTTTCAGTACAGAAATCTGTGGCTCACTGAAAATTTGGTGTAGGATAAAATTAACTAATAATAATAATACAAGCAATTCTCTACTTACAGCCTTATTTTTCATATTTGATGCAATAAAAACCTCCATGTACTAGTTTATGTGAAGCTGCCTCAGAATTCCCACTCTCTTACACTAGAGGGATGCAGACACTGGGGGAGGCCTTGAACTATAGCACAATTTTGGTCTAGCTCATCCAAGAGCACATGGTACCTTGGTGATAAACACAAATCCTGCAATTTCTCTCTAAGCTTTTCACAGTTTCCTACTGGGTATTCTTACTGAAGAGATTAATGCAAGTTATGATGCCCAGGGAGGGGGCAGTGAGAGCAGCACCTTTGAAAATCAGCTTATTTACTTTCCTTGCCCCAATCAGAACATTTTGCCCAGTATCTTTAATATTGGCCCCAACCCAGCAATCGCATCTACATTGATGTCACTGTGGCTCTGCAAAGGCACAAAGGTCTGCCTGATTAGGTCTGATCCAGTTACAGGATCAGGGCCCTAGTTCATATGCTGTGGCAGTCACTGGTGGGTACACAGCTTTGTGTGTGTCATTTAAGCACTGGCAATATGTTGTTCAAAACAGCAGATTTTTTTAGGCAGAGTACAGCTCCTCTTTGGTAATGGACAAAGTGACCTGCGGGTTCCTTGTATAAATTACACCTGTACATACGGGATCTTTTTCCATATTCAGAGCTTGTACAGTAAAGGAAGTTTATCTAAATCTTACCTATCTGCATGTACAGGTGCTTTCTCCCATGCTTCCTTTCCTGAGGTCCCAGCAAGGGACCAGCAGTGGAGGAGCATCATGTGACCAAGTGGTATGTCGGAGGAAGAGAAGTAGTCCTTGCAGTAAGGAGGGAAGTGGATCAGTAAAGTGAATAGTAATGTAAAGCACAGCAGAGCATGAGGGTGGAAATTACTTATATTGCAGTTGACCCCCCTAAAGGCCCAGTTAGGATTGGGAACTCATTTGCGCTTGCCTTGAGGTGTGTATAATTTAATTTAAGACAAGACCCAAATGGATGAAACAAATGGGGCATGGGTGATGCCAGAGGCTCATTGCAAATATTTTGTAAGTGCTGCTCTTCGTTTATTATTTTCAAGACACGAACATAAATTACACATTTCTATTTGTAGGAATAAAATGACGGAGGCAACTGACCTTCAAGTACCTATAAAGAGAGTTAGTTTTGTTGTGATTCTGCTTGAATAAGGAATGTATATAGCGCTCTCTTCATTCTGAAGTGTTGACTTTTTTTATTTCAGAAGTAAGCACTTTAAAGGATCTTTTTGGCCTTGCTAGCAATGGTATGTTTCATATTTTTGTTCGTTTCTAATGGCATGCACTAATTATGTCACCGGAGACATGTTGTGTGTATACCCATGCCATGATGCTGAAAATGTTTCTTGTTTCCAGAACATGATCTCTCCATGGCAAAGTATAGCCGATTACCGAAAAGAAGAGAAAATGAAAAGGTAAAAAAAGGCTTATAGTTTGGTTTTTAATGTACGGAAAGTTTTTAATCAGCGGCTCTGCCTACATATTCATTTTTAACTACAGCGTTAGCAAATGTACAAACTTCTGGGTTTTGTGGATCGAATCCACAGTAGCTCAAGACTCCCAGTGATTGACTTTTGAGTCAGCAACAAAGCTTTTAGGCCTCCGTTGAGAAAGGTACTGAAGCATGTGCCTAACTTGAAGGAACTATTTACATGTTTCAAGTAAGTCACGTTGTGCTGCTTCTTGGGGCACCTAGGGCTGTGAGTCAGCCTCTGTGTCACACATGTGCTTAAGCGTTTTGTTGAATTTGAGGCCATAAAGCAGCAAGGGGAACTGTAAGGATGACTTTTTCACGACAGAAGAAATCCAAAATGACCACAAAGATTTTTATAGGCCTCCTGCTGTAAAACCCATGTGTCTACCAATCTTCTATGGGGTGGATGCTGTACTAGAGGATTATTGATGCAGTGTGTTTGTACCTGAAGTGATGTAATAATGCCGTATATCTGCTGTGCTTAAAGGACTACATTCTCCTCTTCAGTGTGCCTGCCAGGTCTTTGGATATTGATTCTCATTCCACCTCCAGCACATGGAAGTGATGTCAGTGGGACCGATCCTGCATTCTTTGCACACCCAAGCCTCCCCCTCAGTACAAAGTGTGCAAAGAATGTAAGATTGCACCAGTAGGGGACTTGACACTTTTAGAGAGATCAGAAGATCATTTAAGGGATCTACATTATAGATCAGAATGCAATGTTTAGCTCCTGTATCGGATGTATGTGCTTGGACATACAGCAGACTGTGAGTTGTGCCCAGAATTATTAGTTCTATGAATTACACACATATAGGACCAGGTTCTGATCTCCACTACAATGAAATTACTCCAGACTTACGCTGATGTAACTGAAGTCATAACCTGAAGCTTACAATTTAAAATATGTAGTAGTTGTACTATTTATAGCTCAGAGACCTGCTTATAGGCTTGAAGAGAGACAAGGTGAAACTTCTTTTGGTGAGAGAGACAAGCTTTCGAGCCACACAGAGCTCTTCTTCAGGTCCTCGAAAGTTTCTGTCTCTGACCAACAGAAGTCAGTCCAATAAAATTTATTACCACAACCCCTTGTCCCCTTAATACCCTGGGACCGACACAGCTATAACTACCCTGCATACATCAATTAAAGTTAGAGAGGCAGTTAAATATGTTGCCAGGAAGAGCCTATATTAAATGATTTAATTAATTGTTTTACTTCTAATGCTTGTTTTTATCTTGTCATGGAGATATTGTTTTCCATAATAAAAAATAAGTATTTAATGATGACATTAAATTAATCAGTAAATGATCCGGATATATCCATAACATGATTCTGCATTGCATGACTGCCAGTTTTAAAGTTCTGCACACATTTTTATACAGCTAAAGACAGAAGTAGTAAAGGAGGTGGCAAATGCAAGGAGGAAGCAGCATCTTTCATCATTACAGTATTACTGTGCCCTGAATGCTCTGCAGTACAGGAAGAGAATTGCAATGATGGAACCTATGCTAGGATATACACAAGGACAGGTATGTACAGTAAAGCCAGGATAGTGGAAAATGTCACTTAAAGGAATATGTCTCTGGGATATGCAAGACATTTTGGAATAGAAGGAGTTGTGGCAGCTGACATATGAAAATAGGACTTATTCAGAAAGTCTCCTGTTAAAATGTTGTGCTGCCATTTTTATTCTTTCTGTGTGAACCTGTAGATTTCCTCTCTGTATTCAAATGACGTGCATATTGAGCCAAATTTTGCAAGGCAAATTTTGCAAAGCAAAGTTGTACTTTATTTATGGTCAAATAGTTGGACATTTAGCTACTCATAAATATACTACTTTAAAACACACACAAAAGCAAAATCAGCACATTCTAGGCTGAATGGTATGGACACTAAACTGTCATCACAACAAAATTTACTCCCATGTCATTGTTCACTTTGTGCTTTTATAAGCTCACCTGTGTGACAGTTTACTTCACAGCATGAGATATTCAGCATGCTGATGAGGAGTCTCGTGTGAACAGGAACTGGAGCATGTGTTGGACAGTAGCAGAGTGAGTGTAGTCAAGTGGGTGGAGCACAAGGCTAGGAAATCCTATACACTATTCCTTGCTCAGCCACATTTGCTATGTGGCTTTGGCCAAGTCTCTGTCTCAGTCTCCAAGTCCATAAAATGTGGCAGTACTACTAAAAACCTACTGCCCAGGAGTGTTGGGAGGATTAATTGATTAATATTTGTACAGCACTTTGAGGGCTCTATGTTAAGGTCCGTTTACACTTCCAGAATGATGTAAAGGGTCCTTAATGTAAATGAGAACCAGGACCTGAAACTACTGAGTGTAAATAATAAGTCTACGCCAGAGGTTCCCAAACTGTGGGGCACGCCCCCCTAGGGAGGCATGGAGGAACGTTGTGGCGGGGAGGGCAGGAAGTGCCACTCAGCTCCGCTCCTGGCCCCGGCCTCCATCCCCGCACCTGGGGCCTCGCCCCTCTTACCCATGTCCGCATCCCTCCCAGAGATACAGCCCTGCTACCAGCCCCAGCTCCGGAGGTAACGGGGGGGTCGCGAGGTAAAAAGTTTGGGGACCATTGGTCTGTGCAGTATTATCTAGTGAGGGGGAAACCACAAAAAGCACAAATAAAAATCAAGTAGTTCAGGGCCTTCTCTGCAATTTATACACACTGCTTTAGTCTGCAAAACTGCTGGAAATCTCATGAGAACAGGCCTTTGCATGATATTTCTGATGCTTCATACTTCCACTTGGGACAAAAATCGAGTGAATCTGTTTCTTCACTCTCCTGTTCTTTGCATAATCATCTCCACCTGTGCAAAAGGTGTAACATAAGAATTCTCTGTCCACTTACACCAGTAGAGGGAGTTTACTCCCTCTTGGGACAGGTGTCAATCACAGCAGGAGAAGACTGCACTGATTTTCCCCAGCTAAAATCAAATGATGCTCCCTCTTCCTGTCTAGAGAGAGTAGTGTTTTCTCACAGTTCCCCCTCCCAGGCTGGTGCAGCAAGTGCTTCCCTTTCTTTTTCAATCTACTTTAACCACTGATGTCACTGCAGAGTAACATAAGGCATTCCCACTTATCTGCTTGTATGGAAACAAAGTGCCAAGCTGGAATCCTGGACTTTGGATGCCCTACATAGTAATGCCTTTTTACTGTGGGAATGCAAAGTGCCAGGCCAGCCCGAAGCCAACTCATATACATACATAAGAAGCTGTAAAGTGCCTATCAGTCTTTGTACTGTAAGTTGTCCATATTAATCAATCTGCTAAAATGTGTGTGCCTTGTGTTTCATGTTTCCAAAGAGAAGGTGAGGATGAGGCTTAGCATATTGGAAATAATTTGGAGGGAGGAGCAACTGTTAGTGTCTATATGCAATAGCTGCTTCTTCCTATGCATGGAGGTGGGAGTAAGATAAGATACGGGATCTAATATGAACCAATAGTTAATGCATGAATGGTGTTTTATAGGTTTCCATCTAACTCAAGAGCCACTAACTAAAATAACCTCACTGAACTCTTCTTGGGAAGGGTAGTTGGTCAGAATGGGTAGGGTTTGTTTTCCTTGCCCCTATCCATTTCTTCCATAGCATTCGTCTGGTTACGCTGATTAAGAGCACAGATGCTAGGGAGGATCATCTCAGGCCAGGTCAACACTAGGAGTACTTTGGGGGTCTTGCTATATGGGTATCCTATACCTACAAAGCACTCCTAGTATGGACACAGCTTATACTAGCAAAACTGCGCTTTTACTGATAGAGCTTGTTCCAGCCCTCCCACGCCCCCCCCCCCCCCCCAACTGCATGTACAGTAGGGGGCATTTGCCGCCACAGCTATGTTGGTCATGGATCACACATCTTTACATCCCTGACTGGCACATAATTAGGTTCTTCACAATGCTGACAAATCTGGTGGATGGAAGAGGGGTGACATGGTTCTTTAGGCCAGTTAATAGCATTAATATTAGTAATTTGACTGACAGTGGCCGCTAACCTTCATGTTTGGGGGGGGCAGAGGGGAAGAGGTAGGAAGGGAGAGGTTAGTGTTTCAATAATGCCTTAGATTCGAATGGCAGTCTGTGACATCAGTCACCACAGGATCATGTTAGGCACCTGCCCCACCATCCATTATTTGATTGACAAACCTTTCTTAGATAATTTCTAGAATACCCTTATTATATTTTTCAGATTAACTTTTTTAAGAAGGGAGCAGAGATGTTTTCCAAAAGAATGGACAGCTTTTTATCACCAGTTTCAAACATGGTTCAAAGGTAACACAACACCTAGGTTTCAGTTTGATTTTCTGTATTTATTTGTGTTAAATTCAAGCAAGATTACTAACGTCCTGCCGTGCCTGGCTGGGGGCTTGCCCCACACAGGGCCCAGTCCTGCAGTCCTTACTCAGGAGAGGAGTTCCACCAGACGGCTGCAGGGTTGGGCTCAGACTAACAGAGTTCATTGGGTTTTTTTTTTTTTTAATTTCATTTGCACTTCACTGTGTGAAAGAACAGATGGGTAGGGAGGGGTGTGTGTGTGTGTATAAAAGGAATATACTATCTGTGCATTGCAGGGAATACGTGCATAGCAGAGCCAGAGATTTTTTTTCAATGGCAATTGAGGATCTTCGGAATAAAGCCCAAATACTGTGCTGTACATTAAATAAGATCGTAAGCCCAATTTTTTAAATCTGGGTACCTTTAATAAGGACATCCAAAACCCCATCTTTCGACACACAGATAAGCATTTAGGAGCATAAAGAGGGTAAATAAACACCTAATTCCCTTCATGAGTACAGAAATTCGGGAGTTGAGCACCTGTGTTTGAAAAGGGTGTCCTGTATGTGATGTCACTGAAAAACTTTTAAATGGGGAAAAGTGTAGTCTAAACCAAAAAAAACCCAAACCATTTTAATAGCATTGTTTTATGTAATCTGTATTGTTTGATTTCTGTTTTTTAATAGTTTAGGACCTGATGTAAAGCCCATTTAGTATTAATGAATATTAATATTATGGTAGTGCCCAAACTCAGGATCGGGGCCCCATTATGCTGGGTACTGAACAACCATAGAAGAAAGACAATCCTTGCCCTAGCTATCTTAGAGTCTACATTGAAATTGGTGGGTGTCTTTCTATTGAGTTCAGTGTGCTTCGGATCAGGCCCTTACTGAATATTTTCCCAATTTTGTCCTTACGCCTTTGGCAAACATTTTGTTTCTCCTTGCATTTCTAATGGAGATGGAAATTGGTTTTTTTATAATTAATGGTCATGAGACCAGAAGTTGACAATGAAATCCAAACTTACAGACAGTCCTGAAAACATTTTAAAGCTTACAGTCTAACTGGGACAGATTAGAGAAAGCACTAAACAGACTGTTAGGTGGGACATTAGATTGTAAAGGGCAAATAACGGTTCCATTTTTTTTAACAAAAGCATATCCAAATCCCTGCCTCTTCTGGGCGTGGTGGCCTTCTAAATATAAATTCATGTGAGAGCAAAGGTCATAAATAACCTGGAATATGTACCAGAAAGGAGTTACCGTACCAGAATTGACCAATATTTCATGTACTCTGGTATCTTGAATGTGATAATGTCCAATGCCAGCTGGTTCAGGGGAAGGAATAAACCCCCTACAATGCACTTGCCCAACTGTTTTATACTATCCCAAGATTGGAAAATTTGTTCCTGATCCCAGCTGGCAATCAATCCTCATGCTTCAGGGCATAAGTTGATAGTCAGAGTTTTATCCACAGTCGTGCAATTACAGCTGTTATTCTTGTTCATAGAAGTGTCTAATTATTTTTCAGTTTCACTAGGCCATTCTCTTGAATAAAATCCTGCAACAGTGAGTTCTCTTTACAGTTTGCACAAAAGTATTTTCTTTTTCAGCTTCAATTTTGCTGCCTTCTAACTTCCAGTGAGCACCCTTCTTGTTTCTGGACTGTTCAAAAGGCATATAAAAGCACATGACTGGCTTTCACTAAACTGTTCCTTATTTTATATACCTTTTTCCTACTTTGACTTACTTTTATCCTTTCCACATTAAACAGTCCTTACAAAGATGCCCCCCATATGCTTCCAATCGTTCATAGACTAAAGTTCATTTTTTAAGCTCCCCAGCAATAGCATGTGCCTTCTGTTTATGAGATGCCAGAATGTTTTGTCTATATACAGTAGATTTGTTTATTCAGGGCACTTTTCACACTCTAGTTAAGACCATAGAAACATGTTACAGAGTAGGCCCGGGTTTCCCAAAGGCCAGTGGACACTCCAGTGAGGAAGCACAAAGGACTAGCTGGAAGCAGATAGGCAGATGGGACTCTCACTTGTGCTCCAGAGTCTCAGCTTTCATTTAAAAAAAAAAAAAAAAAGCTCTAGCTGGGTGTGATTGTGAATAGAAGCTTGAGAACACAACCCAAGTGTAACCAGTGCAGTGGTGTCTGCCTGAGTGTGCAGAGGGTATGAAACAATACCTTGAAGAGGCATGAATGGCACTGTTCATCTCAATGTGTTGCCAAGATGCAAACGGTGATACTTTTAAATAGCAACACTGTTAACTATTTGAGTGATCAAAGCCTATAAAATAAAAAAGGAAGGAATCATCCTACATCCTCTGAGTGATCCATATTTTTGGTGCCACAAGTGGGTGGACTGAGGAAATGCCAGCCTTTCTCTCCCAACCCACCCTGCACGTAGGGCGGAGACAAGCCCCAGGAGCCCCACTGAAAGGAAGCTCAGCCTGAGGACCTACAGAAACTCCATATAGGAGAGATGTTTTGTTAGAAGAAAAATATGAATGTTGCCTCAATCACTACTGTTAAAAAAAATCACTAAGCAACACTGTTCTAAACATAGAAAGTAATGTTCTGTTTCCTGTTTAAATGTAATTTAAATAATGTTTTCAAGCATCTTGTATCCAATATTGACTGTCGTTCCTTACACTAAAAAGCTGACACATTTTAAAATACAATCTAACTTCATTAAAATTCAAATCTATCACTCAGCCTTTAACCTCACATTGTAGGACTGAAGGGAGCACAGCTGGTTTTATTTTTCTGGGGGTTGGGCGGCACGGCTTTTCAAAGTTGGGAAGTCCTGGAAATGAGCCATTGCAAAGCAGAGCTGTAACACTACGTAAGAATGAATATGCCTTTAGTCAGTCAGATCCTTCCTAACCTGGACTAAAATGCAATGTTCTCCATCCAGGTTACTATCACTGCTATGACCCCAAAAGAACAGCAACAACTACAGGAGCTATAAAGTTTAGTCTCCCAAGCAGCAGATCAAGTCTGTAGGGTTGTGGTCTCAGTAATGGAAGAACTGGCCCCAAATGCAGTTGAAGCAGCTTGCTGTCTGGCTCAGGTAGGCAGTCGCCAGCTCTATGGGTGCCATATTTCATGTGCGCTGTAGGGTTACTTTGAGTATTTGTTATGCCTTTGAAGCATTAAAGGAGCTGCTGCTGCCTGACACATTCAGAGTTTCACACGCAAGCTGTGAGGGGAATCCCAGCCAACAGAAGTCCCAACATTCCAATAAGCATAAATTATATGTGCAGGTCCAGGTGATTTTCTTTTTGTAAGCTAAGTGACAGAACTATTTGATACCTCCTTCTCTTGCCTCTCCTTGCCATCTGTTGGATGCAGGCAGTGACTCCTGGGGGGCTTGGAAAAGTGAGTAGGAAAAATCTGATGTTTCGTGCTGTTATAGTTTTTCTGAAAGGAGGCATATTGTCCTTGCAAGGCACCTACCCAGATCCAGAAGGCTGACTATCCGGTCTAATATCTTCAGCCTATGTTTTGAAAACCGCTTTCCGTAGCTGAAAAAGGAAAGAACTTTTCCTTCATTCCATCTAGCCGGAGTCTCGCTCTTGGGGGAGTGAAATGACACAAGTATTGGGACACTCCTCTGTAATTCCGGGTTCATAATTCTATTAGCGGTAGAACCTGCTCTCACCTCTTTTCTTGTTAGGACAATCAGAGTAACAACGGCATAGGTCATGTATAGCTATACCTCCTTTTTCCATTTGAGGGCGTCAGCAGATCAGAAGGCTGCTGGGTGTTTACAGATTCCCACTTTCCCAGCAACAGCTACCAAAACATCAGAAGGCCACAAAGGATTGAAAGTCCCATTTTAGCAACCAACCCTATTATAATGGATCCCCTTCTTTCATTTTTCGTAGAAGACTGGCTTAAATAGGGACCGTTTTGGCCCTGAATGTTATTAATAGTGCTCCATAATATACCTTTTTCTTAATACAAACTGCTTCCTTCTTTCCTATTCTGAAAACAGTGACCTTCCTTGTCCATTATTTTAGAACGACACTGTGGTTAGAATGTCAGCCCCCGCTGCTGCCTCTGAGGAATAGCCTGTACTAGGAGAATTCTCAGTGGAATAGGGCTGGCAGACTGCAGGATCAGGAACCAGAGGGTGCAGGAAGGTGATGTAAAGTCACCTTGTTCCCCTTCTCCCCAGGTGAGCCGAATGCTGTTGTAGTTCACCTGGGGATCGAGCCCATGGTGTCTCACTTTTAGCTAACCACCATTTGTATAACCGGGGAAGCATATCATCAAACTTACTCTGTCAGTCTTTAAGGCTTTTTTAAAATAGCCAGCACCACACAAGGGCATGCAGACCCACAGTCACTTCCTGACTGAGCTCAGAATGGCTCTTTGGGCAGGAGGGATGTCTGGCCAAATATGAGCTTCTAATGGAGGCATTGCAGAGGCAGGACTTCTAGTCTAATAGCACGTCTGATTGGTTCCTCAGGTCACGGAAACCTGTTAAAATGTTGCCTTCTGATTGGCTCAAGCATTAGGACTAAAAAGAAGGTATAGAGGTAGTCTACTAGCATTTATTGACACAGAACTCTTAGCTCTCTTTTCACATTAGTACAGGCAGCATCAGTTAATGTGAATTTACTCCAAAGCTGAAAATGCATAATAGTGAGACTGTGGATCCATGTTTGTTCAGCACTGTAAGTGTGTCTGTTGTTGCATCCGTGTATTTTTATTTCTCCAGGTTGAATTCTGTACTTTGAGATCCTTTTGCAGTTACCATTCACCACAATGGGAGTTACACAGGGACATGAAGATGGATTTGGGTTCTGCTTGTTTAATTCTAACCATGTCTGCTTTCTAAATCATATCACTGTGGAAGATTTTATTATTTTAAACTTGTTACAGAAGTGAAAGACTTGATTTCACTGCACTGGAAGGGACACTGTCAAGAGGAAAATAGAAATTAAAAAAAAAATCTTATTCATGTTTCCAATAATAGTGTTGCAATGGAAAGAATTTTTAAAATCTGATATACTTCTCAAGATTTATGCTGCTAAATTCCCTTTTTCCATTTCTTTAATATGAATCTAGAATGATCAGACTTCTGTTTAGTCTGTGTCACTTTCTGGTTTTCTTGCACTAACTAGTACGGCGGGATTAGGGTTTCCGGTAAGCAGGGGAATGTTTGAACCCATTCTGCCCCTCCTGTTTACAGTGATTTTAAAAAAAGTCTATTCACAAGAGGTTTTGTGAGCCCCTACTAAAAAAGAGAACCTAAGTTTTAGCCCCAAATCACTTGTGTTTCCTTAAGTAACAATTCCTTGCATTGCTCTTCTAAGACCTCTGTAAATAAGACAGTTGTGGCAACTTCCGATTGGGTTAGATTCTGCAAACCATACTCACATGGAATAACACTCAGGTGCGTAAATCATGGAAGTCAACTCAGTAGTGGTCCTTGTGAAAAATCTGGCCCATTGAGTCCAGGCCTGTGTGACTGATGGAGGACTCTGCTGCTTTTCTGTATCCTTACAGCTGCCACCAGAACATTTCTGAAAGTGGGTGGCATGCTGTCGAAGGGCTCTCTCTGATCAACTAATCAGTGGTTCAGTGATAGGAACTCCAGTTAATCACGCAGTTCTCAGAAAAAAACAAACCAGTTCCACGAAAGCCAAGACACATTATTATAAAGCCCAGCAGGAACATTATGAGGAACATACCGATTTAGTATTAATGACTGCATCCGTTTGCTCAGCTTCAATCAGAACGATGTGTACAATGCGCTGTTTGGCTGCTTGAAGCTTTGTTTGGGTCTCAAACAAGCAAACAAACCAACCTAGCCTGATTTTCACTGTTAATGGTTAGCATTTCACAGTCCTCACAGTTTCTTCACTTCGGCTTCACTCCACAGTCCTGCCCTGTCCCCCTCAGCCCCTTCCCTTTTTGTCCACGTAGCTTATCCCCTTATAACTAAACGGCTCACTCACCCCCTGCCCCCAAAATAATGGAACTAACGCTATCACATTGCTCGCTCTGCTTGTGTATTCCACCCCCTTTGCCGCCCCCCTGTGCCTGTCATGTCTATTTAGATTGTAACCAGTTGGGGACACAGACCATGTCCTATGCTGTGTTTGTGCAGTGCCTACCACAATGGGGCCCCTTTTTAGGCTGTTCCTTTGACACCGCTGTGACAAACAGAAAATAATCTGCCATCGTTTCATGCTTTTTGGTCAGTTTCATGTCTCCTCTCTCCATGTCACTCTCCTTTATAACGTTCGGGGAAGAAAACAGCCATCCTTAGTGCAAACAGTAGTCATTCCAAGAAAAAACATAGTACTGTCTGAAATACATTCACAGTAAATGCTGTTTTTGTAGAAATACAGTAAATGTGTTTGTACAGCATGCCTACAGTAAACTAGCTGCCAAGCACACTTGTCCTTAGACACCAGAATTTCAGGACAAACACCAAGTGAAGAACTTGGTGATACTGTCGCTACCAAATTAAAAACACAGCCTTACCTGTACCAAAACAACAAGGAGTCTGGTGGCACCTTAAAGACTGCATCAGATTTATTAGGGCATAAGCTTTTGTGGGTAAAACACCACTTCTTCAGATACACAAGTATTACACAAGCGATCAGTGTGTCCTTAGCAGGTGCATCTCGTTTCTGTAATCCCAGATTAATTTACTGGGAGCAATTCCTTAATCGCCATCGCATTCTCCATTCCTTCCTTCCTTTCTGTATTCATTGACCAAGTGCTCATAGAGATCCTTTCATGTGTATTCTTATAACTATTTTTCCTGTTAAATCCATGTAAAAATCCACATTCTCTTTCCACTACTCCAAACCAGCAGCGAACAGCGTGTAAACACCTTTTGTGCATTTAATCCAGCTGTGCCACAGTAGTATACAATGTATTTAACATAAATATTTTTGTTCTTGCAGGATTAGATACACGTTAGATGTGTCCCTGGGTTAACTGACTGACAGTAAAACGGCTTTGATTTTTTCCAGCATACAGGGAGAGTTGGATGCTGAAGCTGACGCCATGAGAGTATCCCAGCAGGACTTGCTTTCAGTTAATGAGTCTGTTTACACCCCAGATTCTGATGTCACCTCACCAACAATCAACAGAAACCTTATTCAGAAGGCTGGCTACCTTAATCTTAGAAAGTAAGAAGGATAGTCCGCCTTGTTTGTCTGTGACTGGTAACTGATTTCTGCATTATCTCTACCATGAAGATTCTTTGAGTAAAATTTTCAGAAGCGCCAAAGTGATTTCAGGGCGAAGTCTCATTGAAAGTCAGTGGAATTAAGACTCCTACATCATTTAGGCACTTTTGAAAATGTTACCTTTCAGTTCCTAAATCACCTTAGAAAATGGGATTTAGGAGCCTAAGACATTTTAGGGGCTTGTGAAAGTCTTCCCCTTTGTGACTAATTGGTTTTCCCTCTAGCTGAATTCACCTACAAGGCCTGAATTCATGGTTTGAGCTCTGAAGCTGGGGTTGGAGTCTCTGAGACTGGGATCAGGATGTTCCCTCTTTTATGGGCTAACGAAAATGCAATGCTGCTTACAAGGAGGAGCTAGATTTTGGATTTCCACAAATTTCCCTTTACACTGACAGGAGTTGTACAGAAAAACCAGGTCCATAGCGTTGAGCATATACCATACTAGAGCTCAATCCTGCAGAGTTCCTTTTACTAAACCTCCCATTGACTTCAGCAGGAGTTATGTATATAGAAGAGCAGCAGAGGTGGATGGGCCCTGAATATTGTGTCTTTGAAATAACTTAAATGTCAGTTTGCATTTAATTTGAACAGTTTTTGATAGTTAACTGGATTACAAATGTTACGGTTTAACAGCAGTGTAAGAGATGGATTACAGAATTGTGTAAATGGCTCCATAGAAGGATGTACTTTCAATATAAGATTCTACTAGTAGAAGTGTAACTTTTCAAAATGTATAGCCATGTGTGCTGAAATTTCTGCTGCTCCTGATCACTCAAAAGTACAGTAGTACCTCAGCGTTACGAAAACCAGAGTTATGAACTGACCGGTCAACCACACACCTCATTTGGAACTGGATGTTTGCAATCAGAAAGCAGCAGACACTAAAAAACAAAAACAAAAACCCGGGCAAATACAGTACTGTGTTAAGTGAAAAAATTTTTTAAAAAAAGATTTGATACGGTAAGGAAAATGTTTGTGCTTGTTTCATTTAAATTAAGATGGTTAAAAGCAGCATTTTACTTCTGCAGAGTAAAGTTTCAAAGCTATTAAGTCAATATTCAGTTGTCAACTTTTGAAAGAACAACCATAACATTTTGTTCAGAGTTATGAACAACCTCCATTCCCAAAGTGTTCATAACTCTGAGGTTCTACTGTATCTTTTTTTTATAGAGTACAATAAAATTCCATGCAGCCTCATCTCAGTTGTTCTCCCTAAACCTTCTGCTGTTCGCAGCTAGGAAGTATTGCACATGATTGTTCATTTTAAACTTGGATCACTCAAAACCAACTGCTCCTTAAACCTTCAGCTTGCCCTGGGGATGTCTCTCCATTGCAGATGGGTGTCTTTGACACATTTGTTGAAATTTAGTTTACAAGTTACAAAGATCCTTGTTTGAAAATAAGGATCAGCCCTGCATCTGCAGCAGGGCTTGCTCAGAGTTTGGGCAGAGGGAGGGCTTCTGATCCAGGAATTGAATTGGGGGTTATTTCTAACTAGAAATACTGTGCTAACTGGTCTTAATACTGTGTGTTCCCTATAGTAAAACAGGCCTGGTGACTACAACCTGGGACAGACTCTATTTCTTCACTCAAGGTGGAAACCTGATGTGCCAGCCTAGGGGAGCAGTAGCTGGAGGACTGATTCAGGACCTGGATAACTGCTCTGTAATGGCAGTGGACTGTGAAGACCGACGATATTGCTTTCAGATCACCACTCCTACAGGAAAATCGTATGGGTCACAAGTTTTCTGTTAGCAGCCAATCATGTCTGGTGTACCAGATGGGGTTTCAGAATGCCTAATCATTGTGTTAACAGTTCCCTCGTGACAGCCATTTTAACTGAGCTGGATTGCCATCATAATGCTGACCTACAGGAAAGAGTATTTTTGCACTTTTAAAATCAAGTGCCCACATTGCATAAAGGATGAATGTTGTGTCATTTAGGAATAGGGTATTCACACAACTGGGGTTGCTGGCTGCACACTCAGAGGCACAATTTAGTAGCCTGAGTGTAGGACTTTGGAGTCAGGTATTCCAGAATAATGCCAGCTCTGACACTGGCTGCCTCTGTAGATTTATGATAGCTTAGTTCTCTGTGTGCAAAATGTGAATAATACTGACTTACCTATCTCAGAGGGCTGTTAAGGCTTCATTAGCTGAAGTACTTGTGAGTATCATTATCATGAGTGCAGAGCTAGGAGTCCAGTACAACCCTCTGATTAAGGCTGTAACAGAGTCCTGATTTTTTTGGTGCGAAAGTTGCAGTCGTGGCTTGTTAAAGCTGTGGTTTCAGTGCGATCAGTTCAAGTACTACAAAACAAATTACCCCCATATAAGCTGCAGCACCTTCTGCCAAGCTATGCAGCCTGCCTTCCCAAACAGGGCAGCAGCACAGAAGGGACGCCATGTGTCCCGCCTTGCTCTCAAAGCCAGCATGACGGAAGTGCAGCTGGGCCAGGTTTGAGTGGCATTGCAACCCTGCGCAGCAGCTCGCAAAGCTGAGTGAGTGGTATTGCAACCTGGCACTCGGGGTCGCAACCCCACTTAAATTCACGGCAACTATAGAAAGTTGTGGTGTGTGTTTGAAAGTTGCGGTTTCCCCAGCAAAATCAAGGCTTATGATTTTCTTACAGCCTTATCTAGTATATAGAATCGCAGTAGTTAAAGATGAACTTATGAGATTATTGAGTCTTCCCCCGTTGAAACTGTCTCTGTGTGCAGGGAGAGTGAGTGCACGTAATATAACAATGATACCAAGAAAAACATGAATCTAATGTATTTGTGTTTTAGGGGGATAACCCTTCAAGCAGAAAGTAAAAAAGAATATGAGGAGGTAAAATATTTCCCTGGTTAACGTTTTTACTTTCTTATCCACTAAATAGTTTAGAGTGTTCAGTTTCTTTTCTCCTTACAGTGGATATGTGCAATCAACAACATCTCTAGGCAGATCTATCTCACCGACAATCCAGAGGTGAGAGCTTGTTTGTTTTCATCTGTTCTTTCCAGGACCCATAGCATTTCTGGAAGGGTGAAATGTCTTTTTGTTTTGTAGGCTGTTGCAATCAAGTTAAATCAGACGGCCCTTCAGGCAGTGACCCCCATCACAAGCTTCGGAAAAAAACATGAAAGTTTGCGTCCCAGGTAATGCTTTCACTTTTCTGTAGGAGTGATTTTTGCTGTTGTGCGGTCAGTCAGACTCTGCTTACAGGGCAAGAGAGTTGTGGGAAGCCCTGACCCTGCAACTCTGTCCATCCCAGCAGACCCCTGTGCCTGTGTGGAATCCCAGTGAAGGCAATGGGATCCCATCTGAGTTCAGGGCTCTGCTGCATGCAGTCCAGCTTGCAGGATTAAGGCCCCAGCCATTTCCAATTTTAACATACAGGTGGGGTTTCTCTTATTCATTTTTTTATGAAGCACACACAGTACTTAGATTGTAAACTCTTTGGGCCAGGGACCATTTTGTTATAGGCTTGTATAGTGCTCAGCACAATGGGTCCTGATTGCTAATTGGGGGCCCCGAGTGCGGTCACCATGCAAATTAAAAATAAGGTTTTTGATGAAAACTGCCTTGCCCTATTCCTGTCTGTACTCTGAAACTAGCACAAGGAGCAGTCTTCGCTGGGTCTGATCTCCTGGACTCATTCAAGTCAGTTATTAAACCCTCTATCCCCAAATAGAGGTTAATAATGAAGCTATGCGCTCCTGGATTTAAAAAACAAATGTTTTCCATTTAACTTTTCTCCCCTCTTTTCTTGAGAAATCCAGCCTGACCAGCAAGAACTCCTCAGTCTCTGTGACTGGGGTCCAAAGCCAGCTCCAGAGACTGACTATATTCATGCTCTGAATGTATGACCCTAAAAGCAGAGCACTAAATAAAGTAGAGCAAATTAGAGTTGAGTGTCTTTATCAAACTTTAGTAGGTAAAAACTTCTGTATGAGTTTTGTAGACAGTCCTGCCAGGATTTTTTTACAGCATATGTATTTCTTACTGACTTGTGCATATCTAATCTCTAACCCTTCAAAGGTTTCATCTTTTCTCACTCCATACTGACCTCCAGCTAAAAACTAGTCCTTCCCAGTTTACTGTGATTCCTTAGGGACCTCATAGGCTCCCACAAGCCATAGGGAGTGCCAGTCAAATGAGAAAGAGAAGGTGGGTAAGGAATATCTGTGGCTCGAAAGCTTGTCTCTCTCACCAACAGAAGTTGGTCCAATAAAAGCTATTACCTCACTCACCTTGTCTCTCTCATATCCTGGGACCGACACGGCTACAACTACGCTGCATGCTTGCTTTCCCATTTCACTCAGGAGGTGGGAATTTTACTTTGGTCGGGGTTTTATGATACCCTGGATGATTTAATAATGAATAACCAGGGAAAATACCTACATTGAATATTGTTACATGGAGGAAAAATATTAGTTGGGTTGCAGAGAGTCAGCTCTGCGTTATTGTGTACAAACAGAAAATCTTGCAGGATTGAAACTAATCAAGATTCTGCTATCCAAATAAATAGGCAGAAATATTGGTAGGAGATTTCTACAGTTGCAGGAAATTCAAAAGCAGTTTCACACTCTGAGGAACTTTGGGAGGAAGAACAGGGACGAATGTTACATAAAACACACAGTTTGCTCCTGAGTATTGTACCAAACCTGTGACCATCTAGGAACTTTGGTGGTTGTCATTATGTCCATTCCCTTGCCATTCGGGACTTCACAGATAGGCAGCTTAGATCCTCTCTGCTCAATAAACACAGGTCTCTACTATTTGAGCTAAAAGAAAAGGAGTACTTGTGGCACCTTAGAGACTAACCAATTTATTTGAGCATGAGCTTTCGTGAGCTACAGCTCACTTCATCAGATGCATACTGTGGAAACTGCAGTAGACATTATATACACACAGAGATCATGAAACAATACCTCCTCCCACCCCACTGTCCTGCTGGTAATAGCTTATCTAAAGTGATCATCAAGTTGGGCTATTTCCAGCACAAATCCAGGTTTTCTCACCCTCCACCCCCCCACACACACAAACTCACTCTCCTGCTGGTAATAGCTCATCCAAAGTGACCACTCTCCCTACAATGTGCATGGTAATCAAGGTGGGCCATGACTTCTGGGAACTCTTCTGGCTCTATCAATCTGTTTCTTCACTTCCGCATTTTACATTCCAAATTTTACATTTGGGGACAATGTATACCTTCAGATCAGAGGCACTGCTATGGGTACCCGGATGGCCCCACAGCATGCCAACATTTTTATGGCTGATTTAGAACAACGCTTCCTCAGCTCTCGTCCCCTAAAGCCCCTACTCTACTTGCGCTATATTGATGACATCTTCATCATCTGGACCCATGGAAAAGAAGCCCTTGAGGAATTCCACCATGATTTCAACAACTTCCATCCCACCATCAACCAAAGCCTGGTGCAGTCCACACAAGAGATCCACTTCCTGGACACTACAGTGCTAATAAACAATGGTCACATAAACACCACCCTATACCGGAAACCTACTGACTGCTATTCCTACGTACATGCCTCCAGCTTTCACCCTGACCACACCACACGATCCATCGTCTACAGCCAAGCTCTGCGATACAACTGCATTTGCTCCAACCCCTCAGACAGAGACAAACACCTACAAGATCTCTGTCAAGCTTTCTTACAACTACAGTACCCACCTGCGGAAGTGAAGAAACAGATTGATAGAGCCAGAAGAGTTCCCAGAAGTCTCCTACTACAGGACAGGCCTAACAAAGAAAATAACAGAACGCCACTAGCCGTCACCTTCAGCCCCCAACTAAAACCCCTCCAACGCATTATTAAGGATCTACAACCTATCCTAAAGGATGACCCAACACTCTCACAAATCTTGGGAGACAGGCCAGTCCTTGCCTACAGACAGCCCCGCAACCTGAAGCAAATACTCACCAACAACCACATACCACACAACAGAACCACTAACCCAGGAACTTATCCTTGCAACAAAGCCCGTTGCCAACTGTGCCCACATATCTATTCAGGGGACACCATCACAGGGCCTAATAACATCAGCCACACTATCAGAGGCTCGTTCACCTGCACATCCACCAATGTGATATATGCCATCATGTGCCAGCAATGCCCCTCTGCCATTTACATTGGTCAAACTGGACAGTCTCTACGTAAAAGAATAAATGGACACAAATCAGATGTCAAGAATTATAACATTCATAAACCAGTCGGAGAACACTTCAATCTCTGTGGTCATGCAATCACAGACATGAAGGTCGCTATCTTAAAACAAAAAAACTTCAAATCTAGACTCCAGCGAGAAACTGCTGAATTGGAATTCATTTGCAAATTGGATACTATTAATTTAGGCTTAAATAGAGACTGGGAGTGGCTAAGTCATTATGCAAGGTAGCCTATTTCCCCTTGTTTTTTCCTACTTCCCCCTCCCCCCCCCCCCCCAGACGTTCTGGTTAAACTTGGATTTAAACTTGGAGAGTGGTCAGTTTGGATGAGCTATTGCCAGCAGGAGAGTGAGCTTGTGTGTGTGTCCCCGGGGAAAAAAGGGGGGGGGGTGAGAGAGCCTGGATTTGTGCTGGACATGGCCCATCTTGATTACCATGCACATTGTGGGGAGAGTGGTCACTTTGGATGAGCTATTACCAGCAGGAGAGTGAGTTTGTGTGTGTGGTTTTTGAAGGGGGGTGAGGGGGGAGAGAACCTGGATTTGTGCAGGAAATGGCCCACCTTGATTATCATGCACATTGTGAAGAGAGTTGTCACTTTGGATGGGCTATTACCAGCAGGAGAGTGAGTTTGTGTGTGGGGGGGGTGGAGGGTGAGAAAACCTGGATTTGTGCTGGAAATGGCCCAACTTGATGATCACTTTAGATAAGCTATTACCAGCAGGACAGTGGGGTGGGAGGAGGTATTGTTTCATGATCTCTGTGTGTATATAATGTCTGCTGCAGTTTCCACGGTATGCATCCGATGAAGTGAGCTGTAGCTCACGAAAGCTCATGCTCAGATAAATTGGTTAGTCTCTAAGGTGCCACAAGTACTCCTTTTCTTTTTGCGAATACAGACTAACACGGCTGTTACTCTGAAACCTGTCACTATTTGAGCTGATACACTTGCACAGTGCTGATTATAACCAGTAGAGGGCAGTGGTGCGCACATCATTCACTGTGGTAATGTGTAACCAAGAGCAGCTCATTTGGAATTTGTTGCCCTTCCTTTCGGATGTAGTAATATTTCTTCTCATTAGTAAGTGATTTTATTTATGAAGAGGAAGAGAAATTCAGTTTGTAGCCTCAGTGACGTTTTAATATGGCAGTTTGCTTATTGTGGGGCAATGAACACTGAGATTTGGTGTAAACCTGCCTTCTTTCCAACATTATGACATGACATTTTCATTCAAAACCTTTCTCCATTTTCATTGTAGCCAGAATGTGAAGAATATGGAGATGGAGAGTGACAAGATCATCCCTAAAGAACTGTCCACTAAACCCAACTGCACAGAGTTAATTGTACCTGGAACACCGATTCAGTTTGACATGGTACTTCCTGCAACTGAATTCCTGGATCAAAACAGAGGTGGCAGGTACAGCCAGCTAACGTTCGACATATTTGACCAAACGGTTTGCGAGGAAAGGGCTATTCCCTTTACAACATTTGTGTATGGTCATTCAAACCAATACGGCTGATCTGCTGTTCTGAGCACACGTGTGTGATTAGATTTTCTTAAAAATATTTTTCAGGCGCACAAACCCATTTGGAGAATCTGAAGACAACAAGAATGATGAGGAAGGTAAACACTTTTTTGGCTCATTATAGTGGGGCAATAGTCACAAGCGTATGTCTAGTGTTATTAACGGTTTTACAGCTGGTTTTTCAGACCAGTGCTGGGCGCCTAACCAGACGTTGCTGTTCTCACAACTCCCCCCCCCACAATAGTCTTGTGACCCCCTTTTGGATTGGCACCCCCAGTTTGAGAAATGCTGACCTAATATAAGGGGGCCTTGATCCCGACTGAGGCTTATGGGTAAGGGTCTACCCAAATCATGGCCATGAAAAACACATCAAGGACCGTGAAATCAGATCTCCTCTGCGAAATCTAGATGTTGGAGGGGGGAAAAGTGGTAGGGCTGGGGATACTCCAGCTGGGGGCTCCTATCATGCACCAGACTCCAGCTGCTAGTCCCAGCAGGGGTGAGGAGAGACAGAGCTTCCTCTTCTCCTGTATAGCCACTGTTGGGGGAGGGGAGGAGATCAGATCCACCTCCGGGTACCTCCGCTGCCTGCAGCAAGCTCCATGGCTGCTGTCTTTAGAGCCCAAGTCTGAAGGAAGCGCAGAAGCAAGGGTAGCAATCCCGTAATGCCCTTACAACAGCTTTGCAACCCCTCCCAATGACCCCCCTTTTGGGTCAGGACCCTCACAGTTACAACACCGTGACATTTCAGGTGTAAACCTCTGAAACCATGAAATTGAGTAATTTTAAAATCCTACGACTGTGCAGCTGACCAAAATGGACCATGCATTTGGTAGGGCCCTACAGTTCTGGGTGCTGCTGTATAATACAAATAGTAAATAAGACCTTGTGCTGGAGATGGGCACTTAGCTTAGTATGCAGTAATCAAGGAAGGCTTACTAGGGCCTCATTAGAACAGGAAAGCAGCCATTAAAGTCTGAGGACCACAGAGAAAGGAGAAATCACCATGCTGTCTTTCCTGCCACCCCACAGAACAAACCATCAAGAATAGAACAAATTCGAAAACAGAAATATTATCACATGAGGATTAGACCCAGGGATTATCTTGATTTAAGATGAGGCTGTATGCAAAATTATTCTTCACTTATCATTTTTTAAAAAATTGTACAGTCAGTCCAACTACCTAATAATAATCAACCATCCCAGAGTTGGAGCAGCAGTGAGAGAAAGACCAAGTGTATTATTAGGGCAAGTCAAAAAGAAAAAACTTTAATGAAAAATTAATCGGTTACAAAATTTTCAATATATATTTGCTGCAATTCTTATTTGTTACACTTGTACACAATCCAAGCATTTGGTAAAGCTGGGTCAGACTAAAACCTGGCTAACAGGGAATATGATTGAAGAGGAAATGATGTGAAAGGCACAGTTATCCCAAGTTAGGACCTGGTAATTGACGATAGTTTTTCAGAACAGTTCGGATAGTAAAATTAAATATTAGATAACTCTGAACATGGGCATGAATGAATGTAGAACAGGAGACGATTCCTTTGTTTTCCAGATTCACTCTTGCAGCAGATGTTTGTAGTTCGGTTTTTAGGATCTATGGCTGTTCAATCAGATGATACAAATGAGGTGATTTATGAAGCTATGAGGCAAGTGTTGGCTGCTCGTGCCATCCATAACATCTTCCGTACAACTGAATCCCATCTAATGGTCACCACCAAGAGTCTCAGGTAGAGTAAAATTCTTAACACACTCTTAGCCCTACTGTTCTGTTTTCCATTTGAGGTATCTACAGGCGACAGCTGTTTCTAAATACACCACCTCTGTTTCCCCAAAGAGTAGGAGATTTGTACATATGGATCTCTACCGACAGAACAGCAAAAGTTTGAACAGGGAAAAGCCCAACTCTTACAGGCATAATTTTTTTTCATGATAAAGCTAATTGTGTCACTACAGTGGAGGGGGTTATAGCATCCATACTGTAACCATTGCCTTTTGTAATGGACCAATGACTGGGCCCACCACTCAGATCTGTTTAGAGCGAGAGTGTAAGTTCTAGCAATAAACAAATCCAAAAATTGCTCCAGTATTATCTAAAAGTTTGAAATTGTTTTTTTTTCCTTACCTCAGTGGGCCCCAGCTCTGGGGACTTGCTTTTGTGGAGGACTCCAACTCACATTAAAGTGGGTCCTTTCTTGTCTCTCTCAAGTTAGAAATCATCCCATCTAAGCTTTCAGGATGCAGCAAGGCTGCATGTTACTTCAAGAACACTATCAGAGAGGTCTAGAAAGATCGCCTCTGTGCAGACACTCCTACTTCACTTTGAATTTGAAACACAATACTGCAAAATAGATCACTTGTCCGGTTTCTGTTGCTTTAAAATAAGTGTCAAAGCTGCCTCCCCATCAAAACTTTCAGCTAGGAGAGCCAGTGCATAAGTCAGGTCTCTCTCTCACTCTCTCTCTCTTGAAGAAAAAAAAACTTTATTTTGGGTGTTTTTATTAATTTGATAATGTACAAGTACAAACCTGTCTAGTACTAGTTCATGGCACATAGGCTGTCCAAGTTTCCTATGCCATCAGAAAGGCAGCATGGTCCAGGACAAAGGGCACTGGGTTGGGAGTCAGGGGAGCTGAATTCCATTCCTGGCTTTGACACTGACCTACTGCAAGACTTTAGGCAAATCAATTCAAGTGTGTGCCTCAGTTTCCCCATGTTAAATAGGTATAATGATCCTCTTTCTTTTGTAAAAGGTTTAAGCTATATGGCCGAAGTCATTACAGAAGTGCTCAGTATTCTTACTTAAAACTTCTTATAATTGCAGGTTAATAGATCCTCAAACCCAAGTTACACGAACAACTGTAAGTAATTCTTCATGTTGATAGTAAAGTTTAAATAACTGCAACATCTTTGATTGTTTCCCTCTGCACTGATAACACTTAATCCCAGAGAGGATCAGTCTGCCAACCTAGTTGACCTTAAAGTTCTCTAATGTGCTTTTCCAGTTTGAACTTGCCAGTGTGACGCAGTTTGCTGCCCATCAGGATAACAAGAGACTGATTGGTTTTGTGGTCCGTGTCACTGAGTCTCTGGGGGAAGAATCCATGAGCGCTAATATTTTTGAGAGCAACACAGAAGGCGAAAAGGTCTTGTGATTGTTTTATATTGTATTTTTATGCCGTTTTTTAAAAAAATTAATCCTAGTGTCTGTCTGCCTTTAAGGAGCCTCCTATAGGGGGAATGTTACAGAAACAGAGTCAGCTGGATTCCTTTATTCTTAATCTAATGATTGAGGGAAATGTGATAGCATAAGTCCAGGCACATAAAAAGAAAGGAACTTGTGTGAAGGCTGATGCTACTGTCTGGGGCAGAGGTGGGCAAACTATGGCCTGCGGGCCTGTCCTGCCTGGCCCTTGAGCTCCCAGCTGGGGAGGCTTGCCCCTCCCCCGCAGCCTCAGCTCGCTGCGCCACCCACGCTCTGGCCCTCTGCTGCTCTGAGTGGCATGGTAAGGGGGCGGGGCGCAGTTGGATAGGGGGTGGGGTAGTCAGGGGACAGGGGACAGGCTGTTTGGGGAGGCACAGCCTTCCCTACCCAGCCCTCTGTGCAGTTTTGCAACCCCAATGTGGCCCTTGGGCCAAAAAGTTTGCCCACCCCTGATCTAGGGCCTTAAGAGTCAGTGTCCAGCACCAATGCTGGCAAAAGCAAGGTTGTCTCCTGAGTTGTGATCGTTACATATAAGTTGTTGTATGCAGTATAGTTGGAGCTGTGTCAGTTCCAGGCTATTAGAGAGAGAAGTTGCATGAGGTAATCTCTTTTATTGGATCAATATGTATTGGTGAGAGAGACAAGCTTTCAAGCTACACAGAACTCTTCTTCAGGTCTGGGAAAGGTACTCCCAGTGTGACAGCTAAATGCAAGGTGGAACAGATTGTTTAGCATAAGTATTTAACACACATTCTAAGGGACCATTCAAGACGTGAAGAGCACTGTGTGGCTCAAAAGCTTGTCTCTCTCTTGAACCAGAACTAGTCCAATAGAAGATCTTACCTCACCCATATTTTCTCTCTAACTACCTTTAAGGAAAGATGAATTGTGGGATCGTGGGAGTGTTAACTCATTTCCTAATTTCCCAGACTTTACAACAACTTAGAGAAGACAATGCAGAATATGTCTCTGGTTTGATACTAATGGATACAGCTGCACATGAGATAACAGAAGGCTGTGCAAAACAAGTAGATAAAGATGGGAGGGACAAGTCCACCATTTTGTTCTGCATTCTTAAGACCACTACTGATGTGGAAGAGCTTTTTCATTAGTAACTAAGGCCCTGATCCACCTAAGTTAGGCACCTGCCTCCCGATTTCATGCTGATGTGGGTGTTTCTCTCACTCTCCTGTTGAAGTTGTTCAACTGTGTATGAATAATTAGAATCATGGAAGCAGAGAGACTGGAGCTTAGTCTCCCACCTCCCAGGTAGGTATCCTAACCACTGAACTACAGCATCATTCTCTCTTGCCCAATGACTAAGTATTTATCCAAAATGGAACAGCTTCGACAGGAGAAATTGAGGGAGCCCACATCAGAATAGCCCACAGCTCAGTAGTTAGAGCTCTGGTGAGAGATCCTCTTCAATCAAATTCTCTCCCCATCTGCCTTGGGGCAGGGGGGCACGGCTGACTGAACTTGGGTCTCCCTCATCCTATGTGAGTGCTCTAACCATTGGGCTGGAAGTTGTGAGGTGTATATCACCACCACCACATCCTCCAGCTGTTTTGTGCAGAGTGAGGCAGTGCGTAATTCCTTCTCCCAGGAAGCAAGTTAAGTGCCTGATTCCAAGCAGCAGGTTCCTGTTTGTGAACTGCAAGCGGAGCGAGGCACCTCCCTGCAGCCCGGAATTAGGTGTCTAGCTTCATGAGAGAGTAGTTCTTAGGATGCACCCCTCTTAGGTGGCTCCCTGCCTAGCATGCTGGCTTTTTGTGGATCACATTCTTAGACACCTGTCTCTCCCCATTCTTTGTACAGGGAGTCTAGGTGCCTGACTCAGGCTTTGTGGAGCTTAGTGTTGTTTCTGTGATTTTCCAAGCATCTAAAAGCTGAGTGTCATAATGCTTTGGGTCACTAAGGGTCCATTGAAGCCACTATTCTTTCCATTGACTTCAGTAAGCATTGGAGCAGACCCTAGTTTTGTAAAACAGACGTGAGCTGTAGCTCACGAAAGCTTATGCTCAAATAAATTTGTTAGTCTCTAAGGTGCCACAAGTCCTCCTGTTCTTTTTGTGGATACAGACTAACACGGCTGCTACTCTGAAACCAGACATATTTAGATATCCATTTCTATGATAACAGGATTTTTTTAAAAAAGGGAGATGCTCTTGCTATATGAACGGTCTCAGAGATGATGAATTTTCATTGATGATGCTTCATACAAGTTAGTTTTTAGTAAAACTTAGCATAGACTTTTAAAGTCCACTTACATTTTTTTCTTTTTTTTTTTCAGATTTGTTATGCAATAAGCTTGGGAAAGGAAATTATTGAGGCTCAAAAGGTGAAGTATACTTGTTCTATTTTGATTTCCCCACACCAATCTCTCATGGTAATGCTCATTTGTGTCCTGTAAATTTGACTGCACTGTTTGGCTATCTTACAGCGTCTATAAAACACAGTCCAGTGTGAGATCTGAAGACTACTGCTGCTACTGCACAGTGAACACAGACATGCATTTAACTCAGTCAGCTAAAGAGCACAAGTTTACATTTAAAAATATGCGCTCTGAGTTAGTGAAAAAGGCACCTAAAATTGAGCTTCCCGCATTCATCCTTCAGTGTAACTATCCCCAACTCTTCTCTCCTCTGGGCTGAAAAGTTAGGATGTGGTTTTTCCACCCAAAAGAAATGAAAGTTACAGTTGTGAAGATTCATATCAAAATCTCATGATTTTCCAAAATTTTCCTACACATTTCTGGTGTCACGAATTCCAAAGCAAGTTAGATGTATCAACAGTTTTCTCTGGAAAAAACAGTTTACACAATAAGCAAAAGTACCCTTTTCCCAGAAAACTGGGTAAACTCATTATTTCTTCAGTAGTTGACAAGTTACCCACAACTTTCACCAATTTTTTCAAGGGCCGGAGTAGTAATTCTAGGCAAAAGCAGCAAATAAAAGCTCTAATCCTGAAAACAGTCATGTATGTGTCTAATTTTATGCACAATTAGTCCCACTGAACTGCAAGGGATTATTTGTTCGTGTTTCCAGGATTGGGGCCAAAATCTCATTTACATATAGTGCTATATTTTAAAATGTGTGTCATGCAGAGAACACAACCTTGAACAGAAGCTCTATATGCTAAAAAAAAAAAAGATACCACAGCTTGTTGAACTTAGTGTTCATTAAAATCTTCATTTCAGGATCCAGAAGCACTAGCTCAGTTAATGATGTCCATGCCACTAACAAATGATGGAAAATTCAAATTATTGAATGACCAATCAGAAGAGGATGGAGCCATACCTGAAGAAAGGGGGGAGGAGTCAGAAGCATAAACTTTTCATTCCTCCTATGTTGGCTGGGAAGGGGGAAAGCAGGGAGTCTTTTTTGCAAAGATCTCTGGTTTTCATATGTTTGTGCACACCCTAGGCCAGATTCTCTTCTCTCTTACACTAAGGAGTAACTGAGTGTAGTTTATCTTGATTTACAATGGAGTGAGAGCAGAATGTTGCCTTCTGGGTTTGGAATAGCTGACAATCTTTTGTGGAATGTTTCAATGTTAGCCCCTTGATGCTGGCAGTCAGCTGAAAAATGCTGACTGTTCAAAGCAAAGAGTTAATATCTCATTCTTCAGATTTATACACTTTCGGTTAGTTTGGAGGTACTGATCACCTTCTCATTGATTTGAGTTGGAGTTGTGGATGCTCAGCCTCCCTGAAAATTAGGCCACTGTAGAAATTTCATACCCATAGTCTCAGTAATTTCCATAGTTTGCATGATATAGTGTATCTGAATGAAGGTTAAGAAAAATGCACTATTTACTTTATTTTCAAATGAAGTTTTCTAGTTTCTAGTGTACTTTAAGTGTAACAAGAGTTCATCTTTTGTGCTAGTCTATTTACAAAACTATTTGATAAACACTAATTTTTTCCTATTAATAATCTATTTTTGTATTGCTCCTAGAATAAGCTTACAAAATAAATTTAAGTGCCTATTCATCTTCATGGGGACCACACTTACTCAATTACAGAATGTATAAATCCTGGATATAAAACAACTCCTGGATTTGTTAGTTTTAAATACAACTAAATGCAAACAGAATCCACAAATAGTCAAGGAATTTGCATGTTTGTGTGCGATTTTTATATGGTTAAGCTTCTTGAAAGCAGCAGCCAGGGATAACGGTCATAAGTCGGTATGTCTATAGCATTAAGTATGGTTGTAAGTTTAACATTAATTTTATGGTGAAATATAAAGTCTGATGGTCTGCAACACTCTTCAATAAAAAAAAAGTTTACCAATAAAATGCTAGATTAGAAATCTGTGGTATAGTGACTGGTGTTTTCACAGAGCTAGCCTGAAATGAGGCACTTTGTGCACTGGCTAGGGAGTTTTCTCCAGTTTCATTTGCAATAAGTTATACAGGACTTGCTTATGGAGGTTTGGCCATTTTGTGTTGCATAGTCAAGAAGCAGCTGGTCTGTCGGATCACTGAAGACTGTATGCAGTGGCAAATACTTTAGAGACCAAGACACCACAGGAAAACCTTCTAAAACTGTCTGAGTGAGGAAAACCCATACAGCATTGGTTCATGCTGTTCTCTATATCTAGTTTCATTTAAAAAACTTAGCTAGAACAGCTGATTGCTTAGAACCGGTTGAATCTAAATTTCTTTTTAGGCACTTACTAAGAAATTAGCTTTTCTGATCATAGAATATCAGGGTTGGAAGGGACCTCAGGAGGTCATCTGGTCCAACCCCCTGCTCAAAGCAGGACCAATCCCCAATTTTTGCCCCAGATCCCTAAATGGCCTCCTCAAGGATTCAACTCACAACCCTGGGTTTGGCAGGCCAATGCTCAAACCACTGAGCTATCCCTCCCGCCCTCTGAAACTAGAGAGCTTAAGGTTAACTAGAAGAAGAGGGGGATCTTCTAAAATATCTTTCCAGATGCCCATTTTGCATGGAATCAGTATGACAGAAGGCCAGACGCCCATCAGATTTATCACTGAATGTTTGAATGTGAGCACCGTTCAAAGTTAATTAGAGCAAAATATTACTTCTCCAACCCTCTGTGTATGGATTTGTTCACTTTACTCCTGCCACACAAGCACTGCTTTGTAAGGACAGCCACCCTATTACCTATTTTTATGAAAGAACTGAAACCTGCTTATAGTTCAGAGGACACCTGTTACTGAAGACAAAAAATTATAGAATGATGTTCTCAAAATTACATTTATTAACTTTCTGTACATAGTGTACTCTACTCAGAACCAAAAAAAGACAGAGGTAACAAAATACCCTTTTTGTAAAATGAGTTAGATAGTACATGTTACATTTGGTCCTTCATACCTGAGAAATTGAAAATGGTTGTCATCAATGGCCATCCAATGTAAAGTTCAAATTTCCCTCCAACTTGCAGAATGCAGTAGGATCTCAGGAATCTGCACTTCAGCAAGTCTCCAGCCTACAGATATACACTGGAAGCATATTAGCTGCTCACTGAAGTGTAGACAGGTCAGCTGTTGGAGGAGCCATCACAGTGGAATCTCTTCCCCCACCCCAAACTGGGCCAATGGAAAGGGCACATGAGAGTAGTCCTTGCATTCAGTAAGACCCTGAAATCAGACTAGAGCACATACTAGACTCAGACTCCTCCCCCAGTACTGCTGTTGGGGGGGGAGCGGGGGGGGCAGCAGAGGGATTTGTAAGGCTGGGCTTTGTTACTGCTTGCTTGGCTGCCGTATTCTTCAGTCAGGAGAGGGGCATGGGCTTTTAAAAGGGCTGTTGCTACACTTCTGCTTCCTGTGACACTCAGCCCAGCTACAGGAATAAGTGAAAGAGGGCAATTGCTGCTGCTTTCTTGGCGAGACAGGCAGCTTTCAGCAATGCCCCCCCCCCCCCCCCCCATTCCTGACTGAAAGGAAAAGAGGAGCTAAGAAGATGGTCTATCAGTCCTCAGCAAAATGAAGCCAGCTGTGGCCATCCTTGTTCCCTCACTAGCCCAGGGCTTTTTGGAGTGAAGTGGCAACAGCAGCTTTCCAAGATTCTGCCTTCTGCAGCCCAGAGCCTCGCTTCCACAATCGTGCAAGAGCTGCTGGGCCAGGTTTTCACTGTAGTAGCACCGCAGGCCGTTGTAATTCCTAGTGAGATGGATGGGTTTAATGGGGAGCTCTCCCACACTGGCACATGTGGGAGCGTGCCCCAGGACTCCAGCTTGAAACTGAATGAATCCGTACAATGGTTCCCCCCATTAGTGAGATTCTACTGCATAGTGAGATGTTCCAAATATATTAACTACAATCCTATATTAGCAAGAAGTTATATCATTGTACATATGTATATATTCACACATACATTACACATCCACATATGCTACCTCTAAACAGGGTACTAAAAATAGCCTTTAGTCCTTTCTGTGGAATTTCGGTCACTGGAACCACATTAATCTGTTCGCACTGTACAGATCAGGCATATACACTACCCAAGATTAACTGCGAAGTATTAAGGGTTTGTAATAGCATTCTTCCAAATTACAGGGCAAAAGGGAAAAGTGCAGACTTTATTACAGCATAGGTATGCCATGAATGTACATGTTTACACAGAGTCAATCTACAGGAGAAGTGAGAGACTCTAGCCATAGATTCTTCAGACCCCCCAAGAACCTATGAACTATACGACTGAAGCCTGGTCTGGAACAGCGACCCATGTATACGCACATACAGGAGCAGGGAAGTTAGCAGCAGTAGCAGCACTGCTGAAAATATCTGCTATTGCCCCAAGGAGGTCAAACTAGACACAAATAATTACAAATTAAGTATGAAAGTCTCATTGAAATAAAACAGCACTTCAAACAAATACAAATTAGGGTATGCAGCACTCTCTAGGGCCATCTCAGGAATTATGACAAATTGCAAATAAAGGATTTAATGAGTGCAGCCAAGTAAACGGTTTGTGATGCTTCTGCATCATGGTTTCAGCATTAGGGAAAAAAATTCTGCACCAGTCTGGTCCCTTCAGTTTCAACAAAACATCATTTGTCCTAGATTTCTACATGAATCAGTGACTGATCGGGGGGCAAATATCAGGTGTGTCACACATTCGTCATATATACATAATCAATGACCAGCTTTGGAGTAATTATGAAACATTTATAAAACAGCATCTTGCACTGTAATTAGGAGATGAGACTGGCAACTATGGTCCAATAAAACATACCAGATGTGCCAAAAAACTGCAAGTCACAGTTAAACTAACTGACGTGTTATTTAGCTAGCAAGGCATTGTTGTATATTCTGGGTGATTAAAACATAACAGTACCTTTTCATAGTTAGTGGTAACTGGCACTTAATGTTAAGATAAGTCTAGCCATTTGCTTGAGTCAGGAATCTGGATAACTATTGTCTAACTCTTGCACAATCTACAAAACTGTAGTAAGCACATGTTTAAGTTATACAGAATTCTCACAGTGTACAGCAGCTTTTACAGCCTGCAGTGCAATTATCATTGATCATAAAGCATGTAAGACTATGTTTGGACAACACAAAAGGTATAACAGACCTAAAAAGGTAAGAAGATACAGACTTGAGGCTGAAACTTGTGCTTAGGTACTACAGCATTCATGAAATGTAAGATCACTTAAATATTCACAGACACCCGTTCATACAGTGCCTGGTCATAAGAGGAAGCGCTAACTCTGGTTTTCTCTTCTCTGAATTTCCTTACTTTTGTAGATGAAAGGCAGGCCTTCAGTGTAAACCTAAAGCAATTTCATTAGCTTAGTTTTCCTTTGTCTCCCCTTCTTTGGTATGAAAGAAGAAAAGGCAGGGAAAGTGAGCTACTGAAGGGGCCCTAATCCCTTTAGGTCAGATGATATGCCAGTGGATCAATATCAATGAAGAATACAGGCTTTGAGATATGCTAACATTAATAAGCGTTTCTGAACTGTGTATCAGTCTCAATTTACATTCACAAGATATGCAGAGCATCATTACAGTGTGGTATGTGACTATGGTATTAGGTGCCACATATGCTCTGGATATGATGCATTCCCAGCACCCAAATTATTTTTCAGACAATAGATACTAGAAATGCAAATTATGTCTGTCTTTAAGTGTTTTTCCTGGTTGAAAAGATCAAAATGCCCTTGTGCTAACCAGGCCTACAAGATTTTTTAAGTGATGTTTTAAAGTTAGGGATGCAAGAAAACGTCTGAAATTAGTAAACTAATAATTTTGATCTGCACTTCTGTAACTTAAGAAAACAATTGTTCCTAAGTCAAGGTTTTACATGCTGCATTTCAGCTCAGAGCAAAATTCTGTAAATAATGTAATAAACTCCTGAAAAATAGGGTTTTCCAAAGGAAATACGGACACACACACAGCTATAGCAGCCCAGTGGGTAGTGCTACACTATTGTACCATTTTCTATTGATTTTAACACAAGAGGTAAATCAAATCTAGAGATTTTATCCCTACAAAAAGTTATTGGCAGGAACAGGATAATGAATAATTCTGATAGCTCATACAAATAACGCATACCAGCAATGTCATTTCACAACAGGATCTGCAGGTGCAGCAGTGGAGAGGTCTCCATTGCTTGTTTTGACAGATTCTTCTACAGAAGAAAAAAAAGAATTAAAAAGAGAAGTTGAAACTAACAGATATGTTATATTTAAAGCAATAATTTGTTTTAACCAGACATTGTGAAAAGTAAGCTTGCTGTATGCCATGAACGTTCCGGTTCTATTCTCTGGGCTGAGATATCCTGACTGTGTAGCAATAAGGCCCTGACCCTGCAAACTAATGCTATTTTATCCTAAAAAAAGAAGTTTCCTTAGTGAACTAGCCAGCTTCCCTTGGTAGAAAAAATAATGGATCCTTTCAGGACGGTCCCCTTGTTCTGTTTACTTCCTTTATGTTTCTGGCACACTTACATTTTATTTACATTTTTTAAATGAAAAATTGTGTGTGTTTTTAGCCGAAAACTCATAACGTCTGTGGTAGGAACCTACCAGAACTACAGACAGGAAGTTTAGGTTGTACTACCTTTAAAAGAGGCATTGCTGGCCAAATGCTACTAATTCTGTTTTCAACTTCACTACATTCACCTGTGTGGGATTAACTATAGCAATTTTCCTAAATTCCTTGGGACAACCATATATCTACCTCACAATCCTTGTGAGCACTTTCCATTTTTTAAAGAGACAGGCTTTCAACCACACATGCAAACTCTCCCTTCCAAAGAGAGACTATATAAATTTGTGTGGTAGGATTATTCTCCTGACACTGAATATATATAATGCCTACTAATGTTAATTGGGCACGTCACCTAAACCATGAAACAACAATATACTTCCTAAATCCTGTATTAGCAGTTCATCAGCCAAGACAAAATACATTGTGAGCATCTGCATGTTAGAAGTATAGTATGTTCAAACCTTTATCTCCCTACATGTTGCCAATGATCTTTGTAGGAGAGTTAAAAATAGTTCCTTAATCACAGCTAAGGCTACAATTTAGTCGTGGGTATTTTTAGTGTAAGTCATGGACAGGTAATGGGCAACAAACAAAATTTCATGGCCTGTGACCTGTCCCTGATTGTACTATAAATACCCATGACTAAATCTTAGCTGTGTGGCTAGCTGGGAGGCCACCCGAGTGGCTGGCTGCGGAGCTGCTCCAGCAGCGGCCAAGGTGGTTCTCCCCAGGGCCACCTGAGCAGCTGTCCCTGAGGCCAGCTGCTTGGGTGGCCCTGGGGTCAGCCACAACGGCTGCTGCAGAAGTCACAGAGAGACTCTGTGACTTCCACGACCTCAGTGATAGACATGGAGCCCTAATCACTGCCACTGAACTGTAGCTAGTAGCAATGATGAATAATTCAAATGGAATTCCTTCAAAGAGTTTATCATAAAGACAGTGGAGGGGAGGAGTTTACCATTACCAAATTGGTGATGGTGAGAATGATAATGCATTTAGCCCATTAAGTGATATTACTGTTATCTGCCTTCCTCCCCCATCAGTGGCTTTTGGGCTCAATAATCCGGTTTAAAATTCACTCCACTCCAGATACCACCACAATCAGCTGTCCTTGAGTCCTGAATCACCATTAGGCTCTGACAACAATATCTGGAGTGTGTAGGAGTTCTGCTGAATCAACTGACAGTAAGAAGAATGTAGTTACACAGGACAAGGAGATAGCACCCCATGTTGAAGTCTGAGCCATATTACACAGGAAACCACAAAATCCTAATCAGGGTATCTCTGAAGACACAAGAATGTCAAGATCTGAAAAAGTTCTATAACATTCACTAACCTTCTCTCTCTTTCTTTTCCTGGTTTTCTTCTGCTGCAGTTTTGTCTGCTCTAAAAAATATTCTTGCACTGCTTAGTGAGAAATAAAGCAGTTCAAACTCCTAATGAAAAATATTGAGACAAGAAAGAGACTTTCAGTAAGCGGTAGTATATCACAGAATTATTATCTACAGCATATGTGAATGGGATCTGCAGAAGCACCTAAGTGAAAGTCAATACTTCTAAGTCACTTAGGTGCTTTTGGAAATCCCACTTTATACCTTGTTCACATGCATTTTACAAAGCACTTAAACTGGCCAAAAGAACTTTATATTAGTGCATTAAATAGATTAAGTCTTGTGTCACGTGTGTTACTTCTATCCATTTGAATTACTGATTTTCCATGTTACCTTACAGCTACAAGAGGTGGTATTACCTACATAAGGCAGAAAGAATTGTAATTTTTATGCCTAGAAGTTAAAACTACTATATTTCAAAAAATACTAAATAAGGCTTGCCTTTCCTTGGTTTGATAGCTGGGACATTACTCATCTTCACAATTCACAGAAGTCATAATAGCCAATGCTATGAACCAAGCTCCTTTGACTCTCTATACACAAACATATACATCATCATATTGTTTATTGCTACCTACCTCCTAATTCCATCGTCAGTCATTCTCTCTCAAGTTAGCCATCTATTGTAGATTTCAAGCTCTTAGGAGCAAGGTATTTCTCGTCTAACACATCTTAAAGCACCAAGCACACTTTCAGCATTAAATATATAATTAATACCACCCAGCTCATCCCTTCTATAGAGAGGGGCGTTTTTTTGTGCTAGGCAGCAGTAAATAGTTTAATGGTCTCTACAAATTCTTGATGGTGCTTTCTATAGCACTAATAACCAACTGAACCAAGACAAGCAAATGTGGAGTTCAATACGAGTCATATAACTGGAACCATAACGTACCTGTAAACAAACTTCCAGTCGCTTGTGGGTAAGGTTCATAGTCTGTAGTAGCTTTTCATCTTGACTAGTTGATTGTACATTCTGTTGCTTAGCTACTGCTCTTATCTCCTTCACATACTTCTCCCTGACTGACTGGAACCAGTGAAGTGAATCAAACTCCTGGTACTGATTCAAAAGCTTTAGAATGTAAGCCACACCTGCAGTCATTAACAAACCATTTACCAAAGTCAAATTGAACAAACTGAACAAATGAAGGCACATATTCTATATATACACCCTTGAATATCCTCTAATATCAGTATTGGGACTATTCACTTTACATGCTATGTTACAATTAAGTCTTAACTGTGAAGCTATAATAAAGAGCAAGTTTTACTTCGTAAAACATCACAGCTAGATGTGCTTTTATGCATGCTCCCCTGAAAATAAAAATGTTGAAATAAATAAAATCACTAAAACACCCAAAGAATGATGAAACAGACTTGTGTAAAATTCCACTTTCCTGTGGTGAAATGTTGTCTGTCCTAGTAGTTCGCATAGAGAAGTAAGAGAACTAAGTACACCATTGAAACTGGAAAGCAATAATCTACACAAGTCAGTCATGCTGAAGTAAGGACAACTCAAATTTTAAAATCATAAATAGTGGGCAATGATAAACATAAAAGTTGTGGCAAATTATTATTTTGTAAACTCAGAATTATGCCAATTGACTGGAAGACAAGACAGTATGGTCAAACTTACCCATGGCAAAACCATCATCAGTGAAAGCTGCTCCACCTTTGTTCTTTTTATTCAGCTTCTCTTTACAGCTAATTGAATGTTCTACAAAGTTGAGAGTCTGAAATGAAGGAAAGGCAGTTGTCCCAAAGAATATCATTTCAGACTTTGTCTACACTAGCACTTTTGTTGGTAAAACGTTTGTCCGTCAGGGGTGTGAAAAAACACACCCCTTGCCAACATAAGTTTCACCAACAAAAGCTCCAGTGTGGACAGCGATAAGTCGACAAGAGAGCTCTCTCCCGCCGGCATAGAATGGCTACAGGGAGACCTTACAGCAGCGCAGCTCCAGAGGCACAGCTGTGCCGCTGTAAGATCCATAGTGTAGACATAACCCAAGAGTAAGATTTGGTAAAATGAAAGGTGGCCATTTGCAATGTTGTCAGTTGTAAAATATAATTACATCCAAAAACCCGAGCTACATTCCGAGTCCCTGATTTATAAGGGTTTTGGATGGACAGCACATCTGTTTCCTAGGCTTTTGGGGAGACGGTCAGCTGAGGATTGGAGGGTTCTGAGTTTGTACAATATAATTAATAATGTAAGGTATAATTTTCATTATATCTGCTGGTGATGTCAAGTGCTTTATATTATATCATTGTTTAATATAAGGGACATAGAATAGGAGCACGGAGCAGGTGTCCAATGGAGGTTTTAATAAAGCTCAATATAAACAAAATAAATACCTTGTCTTAAACCTAACCCAAAGATTGAAGACGTTTTTCGAAAGCTCACTAAAGACAGTGTTTTAAATTAGTACTGAATCAATTTTGTTCAGAAAGTCACACAGGAGAGTCTCATGCAGTTTTATTACTCTGTTAGATGGAGCTACTCTTTCATATAATTGTAGCACTAGCGCACAATGGATGTGTTTTAGGCGAAATGCCAATTCTCTTCAATTCATGCAGTGAGCAAACCAGTAGTTTATTAATACGCACACCAGAGTGGTGCATTCATCAGAGTGTAGCTCAGTTCAAAAAGATATTTAATGAAGCTTTCTGAAATGCAGCCATCTCTGAAAAACAGCTGAAAGATGTAGGGAAAAGGAGAGAAACTTTCCCCCTTCTTGTTTGAATATATTCATTCGTTAGTTTTCTAGCCTTTCCTTGGATTATATGGCCCTATTTTCCTCATCTATATCGCCCATGATCCCACCTCATCTTTCACAATCACAGCTGGAGGTTCAGCCACTTTCAGCTAATTTTCTATTACAAAAGCTAGTTTTGGAACAGGGAACAGTTCCCAACGTTGGCCTTGACCATGCCATCAGATCCAAGTGGGCAGCACCCTGCTGAAGTCAGTGGGGCTCTGCATGGAAGGCAAGGATCTTCCAGACCAGATCCAACTGCAGGATGAGGGCCTTAGAGTTTATACACTAGAACTTGGAGTTAAAAGTGGTTGGAGGTCCCCAAGCTGCTGCTGAAAGGACACTTTTGGGGAAGAGGCAATTTAATATCATTGCTTTTTCCCCTTTCATTCCTGTCTTTTTTCATCGCATACTATACCAGATGTCTCTTTTCTCTCTCCGCCATTAAGATTCCTGCACTGATTTAATTTAATGGATGGAAAGATTTTTGAAGTTACTCTTCCAGTAAAGAGGTCCCATCTGTGCACTGTTGGGAGTTGGTGCTCAAGTCGGCTTGAATAGCTACTACACATGTACTTATGATGCATAACATTAAACCACACATCCAAAAAAAAAAATCACATCAATTTAAGTGGCAAAAATACTAACCAGTGGGGGAACAATAATGTAAAAGTTGCGCAAGTGCATGTTCTTTGGACTGCGGAATTCAGGAGCAAACACGTCGACAAGCATTTTGAAGTACTCTGTGCCTTCTGCAGAATTACGCGTGAGATCAGTGAGGACAGAATCCAACTGCCTGCAAAGAATGAGAAAATTTCGTATCTGATCATTTTCTCTTGGACAGCTCTTCTCATCATTCATCACTAATAGTTAGTACCCCACCTATGGGATTTGGAGGCAGTCCAATGTTTGTTGCTAGAGGCTCCAGGAGTAAACCCAGCCCTTCAGTCCAGGCCACCAGAAGAGCTGTTCTACAGTTGTAGAAACACTTCAGCAACTAATTATTAGTATTAAGACAACCGGGTATAATGTATTAAATAACCTAAAACAATTATATGTCTGAATCTCCCTTTAGAGAAAAATTCCATTTTGTATTTTGGTAATTTATCAGATTGTCAGGGTGGCTGAATGAGGAGAGAACAGAAAGAAAATTATTAGGTAAGGAATTTCTCATTTTGTTGCACAACTTCTCTCCTAATTCATCACTAACAAGAAGTAGCCAGCGGTGAATCCTAGAAGTGGGGGGGGAAAAGAATATGCAGAGTTTATTATTACATTAGAATAAAAGAAAGGTTTCCCCGCATATAAGGCAAGGAATTAGGTAGAAACCAACCTAGAAGCACCCACCTACCAAAGGCTTTCTTCTGCAGACGAATGGAAACTTAGGCCTGGTCTACACTGGGGGTAGGGGTGGGTGGGTGGGGGATCAACCTAAAATACGCAACTTCAGCTACAAGAACAGCACAGCTGAAGTCAATGCATCTTAGGTTGACTTACCTTGCATCCTCACAGTGCGGGGTCGACTGCTGCCACTCCCGCCTCTCGCTGCAGTGGAGTACAGGAGTTGACGGCAGAGCCATCGACTTATCACGTCTACACTAGATGCAATAAATCGATCCCCGACAGATCGATCACTACCCGCCAATCTGGCGGGTAGTGCAGACATACCCTTACTTTGCAACTCTTCGGATGAGGCTCATACACATTTTCCCCAATGCTTCGAGAGACTTCTGTGAATAATTTCCCAGATTCCTAGCATGCCAACTGGTGTAGGATTCTAACATCTTGCTTGCAACAACTTTGAGGTCCTAGAGCCTTGGCATTTTGGATAGAGTGAGCTGAACAGGGTACACTTGGCTTTTGTACTCCATATGCTTGAGATATATCATTAGAGTACTAGGAATGCCCATGTATGCCACAAACTGCCAAAGAAATGGCTAACAGAACAAAATGGTGGGAGAGCTAATTCCAAAACCTGCCCTTTGAAGGTAATGACGACAAGAAAAGCCAGCCACATGATTGCCTAATCTGTCATTGATTAATCTGGGCATTTGATGATACTCAAATGGAGACTCTGATGTGCCTGCATAAGGAACACCACACTAGTTCTGGTTCCCATGTTTCTCATTCTATTGCACACTCTGGTGCTTGGCTGTAGGAGTCAAATCAACAATTCTGGAGAAACTAATGTAGCTGAGATCACCAGAACTTTTTATTATAATATTTGTATCCAGGTAGCACCTAGAGATCAGGTCCCCATGGTGTCAGCCACAGTACAAACTAAGAGGCAGGCCCTGCTCCAAAGAGCTTTCGGTTTCCCTTCACATCAGAAATGCAAATTTGACTAAATCAATGAATGAAATTACCTGGTTGAGTTCTGCCTGGATACCAAAATACATCCAAAGCTAATGGAGAATCCATGCTGAACTATACGTCTCTTCCAAAAGCCAGGTGATTAACTGTACGTGTTGCAGTTGTGGATGAAAAAGGCTCTCCTTCAAGAGGACTGGTCTTCAGGTGCTATGTGGGTTGCTTGACTAACTAGCAAATCCGAAGTGTCTTCTGGGACAGTGGAGAACTTCAACTCTCCCTTTTTTCTGTCTTCTATATCTTACATGTGAGTTGTCTTGAAAGGTAGCAGATTCTTCTCTGCCCAAGACATTATTTCTATTGCCATGGAGAAGCTATGATCTCTGGTTTCTCCCTGGATTTGGAAGGGATATAAACACTCATGCCTCAATCATAAGCCAACCTCTAACTCTTACAAGAGGTAGGAGACTTCCCCTGTGAGCACGTAATTGCCTGGTACGTGGTTTCTTGCACTTTCTACTGAAGGAGCTGGTAGCTAGCCACCGTCACAGGCAGGATACTGGACTTGATGGACCACTGGTCCGATACCATATTGCCATGTTTATTTTGGTGGGAAGCAGAGACTGAGTTTTTTTGGTTCAGACACACCACTAATATAACCATCAAAGTGAACTAAAAGGATGTGTGCTCTGAGATTCTGGAAATTTATCTTTCAAGGGGCTTCCTTCCATAGCGAGTATAGAAGAAGCGAAAGTGAAAATTGGATTGGCTTTCAGCATGTTGTTTGTGCTCACTTGCCCACAAAGGGGCATTTGGATGCAATCTGAGAAGGACACCTAATTTTGCATTGTATCAGGTGCCATGTCCTCAGAAGGAATTTCTGCAGGCACATTTTGAGAAACCCGCTCAGGGGATGAAGCAGATGTGTGACACCAGCAATTCTAGCCACTGGAAAGAATTGGCTACAGATGACCATAGCCAGGAAATGACAAGTTTTGGATGTTTGTAAATATTTACTATGATTGTATAATTATGGCCAATGCCAGGCTTGTTTTGACACAGGGGAGAACAATTCTCTGCATCAGATTCAACGCTCTTCTTGATTTTGAACAACTGGCGAGTCTGAATCCTTTCCAGCAACTGTCTAGTCAGCATGCATAATTTGTGACCTATGCCTTGCTCTGACTACTGCCAGCCCAAATAAGACTACTGGTGCAGATTGTGAATCCAAAGGAAATGTCTTGTATGGGAATTGTGAGCTCTCACACACAAATGCTCTTTTTGTCTTTGTCATGCTGAGGATTTTGTTGGTTTGCAGGAAATTTATCTAACTTTCCTTGGAAATTTCTCCAGATTTTTCCATCTGCCAAGGTAACAGTTCTCTCAGAAATCCTTGGTGCTGAAGTAACCAATGGATTGCTATGCTTGCTTTGATAGGTGAGAGTGAAGGCTTTTCTGCTATCTCAGCTACTAATTTCTTTGATGTTTCCCCAAAAGCTCCTCACCTGTAAATTTGGAGGCACAATATAAATATTCAAGATGACTGATTGTTATTCATGGTTTTAATAGGACTTCCATGTAGTCACCGAGTTACAAGTAAGTCACTAATTTTATCACAACTACCACAAAAGGTTTGATTAGGTCAGAACCAATGATGTTTCACTCCAAGCAGGATCATAGCCGCAGACAATGAGCTACTTGCCACCAAGTACACTTTCCTTACCGAGTATCCGAAAAATCTCTGGTCTCAACTGGTTTCCGAGTAGCAGCCGTGTTAGTCTGTATCCGCAAAAAGAAAAGGAGTACTTGTGGCACCTTAGAGACTAACCAATTTATTTGAGCATAAGCTTTCGTGAGCTACAACTCACTTCATCGAATGCATTCAGGGGAAAATAAAGTGGGGAGATTTATATACACAGAGAACATGAAACCTGGTCTCAATTGCTGTAGCAGAGGCTTTGAAATTGCTGTACTATGAGTCTTTGGAAGGAAGTCCTCTTCTGAAATGTGGAGCAACTGCTACACCAGCCTTAGGGTCCCAAAACTTATATATAAACAAAAAAATTTCATAACATTTTAGCTTAACATTTGGTTTTAAATCAGTAGTCTGTCCTCATTTGGATCTTACGATGGCCTCAAAGGAGACATCTAGAGAAAAAAATCTATTTAATAATGCTTGAAAGGGAAGATATTTTAGAGTACCTTCCAAGCCACTGGCCTGGAAAAAGTCCTGGTCTGGAAAAGTCCTGCAGATTGGTTTTGTTTGGTTGGGGTTTTTTTAATTTTGGTTTCGTTTTTTGGTAGTGTGTGTGTGTGGTACTTCCCCTGGCAGTTTACAGGTGAAAGACAGCATGCTATTTATCCTGGTCTGAGGACCACTCAACCAATGAGGGGTGCTAGTACAAATACCTCGACTGTAGAAGTCACTTTTTAGATGTCCGCATGAAAGGTTGCCTGCCTGTTCCCTAAAGGCTGGCTAGCTACAAAGTAAGTACTATAGGAGCAACCCCATACCACTCAGGGCTTTACTTAGTCACAGGATCATTTTGAACATGGGAAGGCATTTCTCACTTAACCCTCAGTAACCCCATGATGGTGCAACTTCATTGGGAGCAGAATCCTCAGAAGCCTCTGTTCTGGTCACAGGCTGCCTGAAGTACTCCTTACACTTTAATGAGCAGCCAGCCAGTGGAGGGGGACAGGGAGCAGAAGAGAGAAAACCCCTTTCCCTGGCAGAGCAAGGTTTTATTACTATGATAAGCAAGCACAATTCCCATTCTGCTGCTGCCTGAAACCTGCACTCCTTTCCCTGGCTGTGAGTGAAGGTCCTTGGACTGAAATTTCCTCTATGCAGCAATCTGACGGAGGGCTTCCTGGAAATGACAGGCTTCTCTGCAGGGCCAGATATGCTGTCAGGTGGGAGGGGGCAGTGAGCTTGATACAGAACTCAGAGAATCTGTGTAGAAGAAAAGCACCAGCACACACTCCCTCGAGGGAACAGGGTGGTAAAGTCAAAGGAGAGGGGGTTTGATGCTGCATTTTCACCCCACTTGCTCATTAGTAATACTAATTGCTACCTTGAAAAAGGTGATGCTAACTTTTGATTTTTGGGATTCCAGAATCTCAGGGTTTGCTAGACCTACCCCTGAGTATCAGGAGAATGCCCCAAGTCCTAGTGGAAGGAAGGGGAATGGTATAGGAGCCCCACTTCTTTCCCCAGGGAGCAGAGGACCCACTTCAGTATCTGGATGATAGGGACTTTGGGATCTTTTTTTTTTTTTTTTTTTTTGGGGGGGGGGTGTCCTGTTGGAGGACTTACCCCAAGCTGGCTGGATAGCATCCTCCTCATCCTTAGACTCTGCATTAGAATTGCAGCTCCTGGGATGGGGGACCTGACATGCCAGTCCGGTCTGAGCCCTGTGCCCTGACAGAGAATAGGCAGGGCATAATTTGCCCTCTGAAGAGCGTGTAAATGGTGCCTCACATGGAAAACACTGCTTAGATTTAGTCCGCTGTTTTCAGGATAGCTCTGCCATGCCTGAATGGGGGCAGAGATGTCCTGGAGAGGAGGGTGCTTCAGTGGTGGAGCTTGGTGGTTGAAACCATCTCACTGTCAAATAGTCAATCCAGGGGAAGAAGAGGAAGAGAAGGAAGATAAATTGCTGCTGCATGAAGAAAAAGACAGTAAGGGGAAACCGAACCACCAACTTGTTCCATTGCTGGAGACAGAAAATCTAGAGGCCTGAGCTGAAGTGCTAGGCTTTGTCCTGGAGCCTCCAGCAGCAACACTGGACTGCCTCCAAATTCCACAGGTGTGGGGTATTAACCATTACTGGTGAACACAGAAAGAAGCTGTGCAACAGAAAATTATACATATACACTCTTAAAAAGTTCAGAATTATGGGAATACATTTTCCGGAGATTCACTCCAAGCCAGGACAGTTCCTTTCAATGACAAAAATGTAGTGTGAAAGTGAGTGCAAAGTTTTATTAGTTTACATCTCAATCAGACAGCATATAGCAAGGAATTAAGCCAGACCTGTATAGCAAGTGTGACTGCACTAAAGGTTATGGAACTCTATGGCAACATAGTAAAACTTTCCTCAACCTCCTCAAAACACCGCTCTGTTTAACTCAGAATTTCCACCTGCGTGAAGTGACAACAAATCTAGTATTTGCTCACAGCAGAAATGATAAAGAAAGCTCATGTTTTGTTAACTGGATCTATAGCCAGCTAATAGGTGAGCAGAATACAGTTATATCCATAGACTTAGAACAAGAAGGGGCTTATTTTAGCAGCAGTTAAAGAGTATGGGCTATAAAGCAGAAGATTTGCCTGTTTCCCATCCATAGCCCCAAAAGGGCAATTTAAGATTCAGTTTTAAGACAGGCTTTGAAAGATGACTATCAGAAAGTTTTGCCAATTGAGATATTCCCTGTACCCACTGCTGGTCACACTCTGATGCCTCTAAACAAGGAAAGAAAACCAACAGAAATCTAAGCTTGAATCACTTAAAATACGTCAGTGTTCAGAACACATTTTAGCAAGTGTGGTTCAGATAGGCCACCACCAGCTATTGCTATTCTCTGTATGAGAGAATGCTTTTGAGACGAGCCCAATACAGTTGAAAACAATGGTTTCCTCCTACACATTTCACCAGTGTGTTCCAAATGGGAAGTGCTCATTTTCTTCCATTCCTTCCACTGCACAAGCCAAGGTGGCCATGTGGTGCTTTCCCCAGAGTCCTCGATATCTGAACAGGCCTTGGAATAGGATTAGTGAAGCAGATTTGTTTTTAAAGTCTCTCTGTAACCAGAAAGGAGATTTCTAAAACTTGAGAGATTTACAGGCTAAAGAACTTTCCTTACCAAATGACAATTTTACAGAGCAGCTGAGTTCCAAATGGATCTGATTGGTACAAATGTCATTTTCAGTTTAGCATCTTTAAAAGCAATAGTTTCTGTTGTTTCTGATTAAACAAAGACATTTTAACTTCATTTTATCTTTTGTAAAGCATTTTAATTTTTTAAATAAGAATGGCACAAAACACAAGTTTAAAAACAAAGACGCTTGCCTCCCCACAAATCAAAACACAATGTCGAGTTACCTGGCTGCTTTTTGCGTTTCTTCTGAAAGTCCTTCTTCTTTCACTAGTTCCTCAAAATTAACAATATCTTCAAGGTCAGGAACAAACCTACACAATTATAGTGTGTTAGGTTTACATTTAACTGTGGTTTACTCACTGATGCATCAATTAATTTAAATTATAAATAAATTACACAATGAACCACCCTTGCCTTCAAGGCTCTGACACTGCTCTGCTTACATCTTCCATCTCTTTCTCACCCAGGGTCTGTTAATTCCACTACCAGCCGTGTTCCCTTCCTATCTTTCTTCCACAAGAATCTCTGTGCTCTCCCCCATGCTGCCCTGCTATCTCTGCAGTGTCCTCCCCAATCCCAAGCTCCCACTCCTCCAAAAGCATCTTTCAACCATGACCCATATTTCCACACCATCCAAATAAAATCATAGCTAACAAACAAGAGGAAACATGATGAACACCTTGAAAAAACAGCCAGCCTCATAACACTGCACATAAACCACCCATTCCCCTCACCTGACAATCTCTTTTTGTGCCACATACCATATGGTATAACAACCTAGTTGTATACTTTACAGGGTACAAACTGTGTCCTGTTCTCTCTGTAAAATGTTATGTACACTATGGCACTATATGCAATGATAAATAATCATCTTGGTCTTTAAGAGCTCATCTATGTAATGTGCTATACTATACAAATGGTTATGGTTTTGTAGTTAAAGGAACTCCAATTAGTCAATTCTGCAATGTAAGGGATTCTGAACTAGTTTGCAGGACAAGAGATACAATTCCTTTGTATCCTTATACAGTGTCCTTAACACATGATATCAGACACTTTTCAAAACTCGATTGTTATCTGAATAGAAAGGAATGGGTTAACTGTGTTTGTAAACTCTGAAGGGCAAGGAGAATGTCTTTACTTGTGTCCTTAGAATGCACAACACTCTTATGGAGGCTCAAAAATGTTCAATACATAGGAGTCAGAATTTATAAACTAAGCTAGCTCCCTTCTCTTGGCTCTCCTTCAAGTCCTTTTGCTGTTAGGGGCAGCAACTGTCTCATTTGTACAGTGCCTAGAATATTGCTTGACCTATTTTATTAAGTGCACAATGCTTCTTGGTGCTGGGCTCCTTAGCTCCCATTGACATGAATGGGACCCAAAGGCACTTAGTGCTTTGCAAGTTCAGTGCTAAATAATGTGCTAGCTGGACTTTTCCTAAGAAGATTAATATAAAATACAGAGTTGGTATCCTGGAAAATGCCATACTTATTCATAATACTCTTTGCACTTCTGAGTCAAATGCTGCGTATGTGAAAAAAAACCAGACCTTCCTAAGAGAATATCAGTATGACTGGGTAGCACAGGGATATAAAATATTAGTAGCAGCATGAAATATATTCATGTAGGTACCTAATTGCACTACTACAGCAGTGAAGTCCACCAGATCTTATCATTCGCACATAGCCCATTGCATTGCCTTTAAAAAACAAGAAAAACAGGAACATACCTAAGTTAGATATTTACATGTACACATTTCAAAATCCCTATTAACTCTGAAATTCTGATGCCTTGGGGTAGCCAGAATGATTTTACAAGAGAAATATTCTGAAGCTAATTACATGGAGAAAAATGCAGATGCTTTAGAGTTTAATGGCACAAAGTCCAACTAGAGGAACAAAACATGAGCCATGACTGGCTTCATCTAAGGAGATTGTGCTCACATGTACTACATTTTTAAACTCGTTAACTAAGGTCCAAATGCTGCAGTAAGATACAGTTGGTAGGAAATGTTTGTAAGAACAGGCTCTAGATGCCTACACTATTCGTGGCATCAGTGTGCCAAAAGTATTACTACAATTAGTAAATCAAATTTAATATTATAATAAATGCATACATTTGTATTTGATTCAAAACACCTTTTGAAGTATCCGAGTCTAACAGAACTGTACTTAGTGGGAAAGATACTCCAACTGGATGAATGTTGCCCCAGTCAAACAAATAAAAATTGAACCCAAAGCAAATAAAAAACCATTCATACAAGCTCTAGATACGTCTTATATTAAAACATTCAGGACCCATTTTTGTGTAATTAGGAAAAACTCCAATTACTTCAATGGAAGTGCACCTGCTTATATCAGGCTTGAATTTGGGCCCCAACCTTAAAATATAAGTAAAATAAGCAGTGTAGTTACAGGATTACAAAGATCTCTGTCATTAAAATGTTTGTACCATATTTTTAGATACAGTGATGCATACCTATCTGACTTATGAGCTGCCTGAATTGGTCAAGGTAACTTTGTCCATCAGGCGTTATTCCAAGCTTTCTGATGCCCCGGTTGAACTTCTCTGCTCTCTCAAAGGGATACTAGAGAAACAATTTTTGCAATTTGTAAGAATATTGATCTTTGAAGAATCTACTTGACCTTTCAAGTCAAACACCATTTTACCTTCCACCACCACCCCACAAATATTCACACATATTCTTTGTTCCGTCTTTGAAAGTGTAACCCTGTCTATGTATAGTAGTTTGTGAAAGTGTTATTTGACCAGGTCAGGTGTGCAAACTGCAAAGATGAGATATGTTACTGCTATATATAAACAAGACAGCAAACTACATACAAAGAACATTCCAGTACATTTTTATTCCAAACATTAAGTCTCAAATTTTTCAGAATTAGACATGCAATGGTGGGAGATGAGAATTAGGCACAAGGCTTTGAGAGAGGGATAGCTACGGTACTCATAATACCATATTTCAGCATTCATGTCAATGGTGACCTCTATTACAAAATAGACAAATATTTATTGTAACTGTGGTAAACTTGATTTGGACTGAAGGTTTAGGACAACACTATACTGCATCTGCACCAAACATCATTATCAGGTTAACAAGAGAATAAGCGTACCCCCACCCTGTAATACAAAGGAGCACCATGTTGTGTCTGCTGATGAGTACCATCTAGTGTTCAGTAAGCAATTAGAATGAGATAAGCCAGTCTCAATGCAGGAATCTGTATACACTGCAACACTGTACTTTGGTAGACCAGAAGGTGCCACTTGTCTATAAACATATAATTTTCCTTTTATTTAAAACGTGACATTTGTAGTTCAGTGCATATCAGCTTTTCAAGGCAAAGGCAGCACAGGGTTTAATCAAGTTATTGTTTATCCAAGAACTCCAGTCGTAGTGTACCTTATGATCATTTTGATCCTTGACTTCCCTGAAGAATCGGATATCTTTGATCAATCGGGATTTGATATGTTCATCATACATGAACTGGCTGAAGATATAGAACTTTTTCCTCAGAAACTGGTAAGTGAAATTAACCTGGAGTAAAATTAAAAATTCAGTATTAGAAAAACCCCTTTCAAATTAACATGCTTCTCTGGTGACTATCGTTCAGTAGCTTCTTGAAGCTTTTATTCCATATTATGACATATTTTTTGTAAGTGGAAAGTTCAACACAGCCTGCCCCATTTTGTGGATCTCAAAGAGACTCAACCTGAGCAACTTTCCTCCTAAAAGAAGGTAAATCTTTTGTTGGAAGGTTTAATTTCCTTTAGAAAGGCTGGTAAGGGGGCAAAGGGCACCTGGAATATAGGCTGATCTTTTAAAGTCCACGACTAGTACAGAACTAGTTCTGAAGTATCCAGTTTCTGTCCCTCTTCTTAGCATATGGGCAACATGCCTCAGGTGGCTTGTAACTAGGATTCATCACAGCAGGACAACAGTGAAGCTCATTCACTGTCTGCTTTCGTTGTAGTAAATTCTATAGCTAAGATTACATGCAAAGTTTCATTATAACCTTCCCACCTTCTTTTCACTTTCTCAACATTTTCTAAAATACTGTCCCTAGGAATTAACAGGCCCCACCTTCCCCCCCCAAGTCACAGTCCATTCCCTGGTCTGCATGGACAATCTAGACCACAGTCAAAAGTGAAGAAGGCAGGAGGCGTCCACCTGACCAGGAAGCACTGTGACTTGCAAGACAACTCTTTCAGCCCCTGATATCGCTGAGACAAGCAACTCCAATACAAGAGAAACATATTATTAGCATCATGCTTGTAAAAGAAAGGACTTTCCTGCATTGCCACAAAAAGAGTAAGAACCCTCATTTCTAAACATTTTCATTTTGTACATGGTGCTTTAGAGAAAGTGCTTGTCCTTCAGTGCATAGTGCTCATCAAGTTCTGATGTTGTGCTGGCTTGGTAGAAAGACTGGGACAGAAAGACAGAGAGGGGTAAAGAGAGAGTGAGAGGTTGAGCGGCAGTCCAAAATTTGATCATTTTTGGGTCAGTTGAATTTTCCAGTCAAGCTTTGGCACCACACCAGGTTTTTTAATTACTTCAATTACTACAAATATGCAACATGCAAACAGATTAAATTTCAGTTGTAACAAACATCCGCAAAGCTTTACTAGACTCAATGAACAGTATTGTTATTTACAGTTTATAGATTGTGTTCATCTTTACCAGACAGACTGCCGTCCTTCTGCCAAAGATCATTACATTCATTTTATTTAGAAATCCTAAGCTATCTAATAACCCATACCATAGAGCAGCATCTAGATTTAAAAAAAGAAGGAAGTAGTAAAAGTCAATGACAAATTTTAGCCACAGTAAAGTGAAATATATACATCACAGAAAGCCACTTAAAAAATGACCTTGCATTTCCTAAATTCTAAAATGGCAGTCTAAGTTGACTTAGTAGACATCAGCATCACATTTCTCCTGATCTGTTTAAACGAAATGTTATAAAAAAAAAAATCCTACCAAACTTTAACAAGTAGTGATATATGGCACTCTAATTATAAGGGCCATTATTTAGAAATTAAAGTGTTGTAAACATAGTACCTCTGTTTGATAACATTTATTTTCATCTTTAGGGAAATTCAGAGGTCTTCCAGGACATTTCTGCGGCCTTTGTGCAAAGATCTGACTTTATATAGTAACTACCAGTAATTTAACTCATAAGAGACTTTTTAAGTTGACTGCTTGGTGTTTGAGGACTACTTTGTTATATTTAATTTAAAAAGCTATGTTCACGCAATATTAAAAACTGCACAGTTAAAAACTCAAGGGTCAGGAAATGCTGGAGTTCCAATGCTGTTCTGTACAGATTAAAAAGAAACAGTCCAGAAGATACTTACTGTTGTGTTCATGATTCCTGTGCCATGAGTTCGAATTGAATTAGCAATGTGCCGGATATTGATAGTGTTCAAATGCTTATTATTGCTAGTTCTCTCAATGAAGATCTGCAAAGAAAAGGTCATCATTTACCCCATATCAAAACCAAAGCTTACGAAAATCAGATATAAACTACCCATAGAAGGACAGAATACAACTCACCTGATTATTGAGATTGTAGAGGTAGCGAGATACAAAAACATGAATATTTCTCATGATTTCCAAAACATCCAGACCCTGAAACAATATGGCAAAAATCCCAAATGGATTACAACAGCCTCTTGGGAGTCATTCAAATGTATTCAAAGTAACTGCTAATTGTGCAAATTAATTACCTGAAAGTCTTTTTGGAAGCAAATTAAAGTAATTAGTTATGTATGAAAATCACCACTTTTCAATTTTGTGAAAATATCTTTTCAATTTGTTCTGGGCTACTTCAGGGTCTAGATTTATTTTATGGTTTGTTTTGTTTTAAGTTTTATAGTCAGTGTCACATTAAAATTCAGGTTTTTTGCTTGTATCTTCTAACATTTTTGAATGTCAATGTTCTTTAGTCATATCTAATAAGTACAAAGCAAAAACAGAAAAATTGGACCATTTTCTCAGCTTCCAAATAAAAATGTAGAAGCCTCCATATTCAAGGTTCACAAATAGCTACTTTAAAAAAAAATCATTTACTGTTAATTACACCATTTCACTGCTCAAAATGAAGAAGTATGGGTCTGGGAATCAGGAGTTTTACCTTAGTTATGCCACAGACTTGTAAGTCTTGGGTAAATCGTGTCGACCAAAATTTTAGAAAATGGCCTCTAATTTTGAGTTCCTCAGTTTCTGTACCTTGTTAAAGCCTTGAATAATTATCTAGGACTTCCAGAATAAAGTGGCACATACAATACTCACACATATTCCTTACCTGTTCTAAAGTCTGACTGGGAAGATGTGCTTCTGTCATAATTAAGCCATAGCGCTGCGTTGCTAAATTCCTCATTTCACTGTATGTGGCCCAGTCATGAAGAGCTACAGTTGTTAGGTTGTAGAAGGTCTTGTCTAGGTAGTGTGTTACATAAACTGGAAAAAAGAATAATAAAGTATGCACTAAACTATTAACTGCAGCTCTTAATTTACTGGGGAATAGCAAAGGAACAAAAAAGGAAAATCCATAAATTCTTGCACTGGCAATTAAAACTGGGCTCTCTCGAAGAAAAGACAGTGTAACAATAGCCTTAGTAGGGGTCATCTGTGGGGACTGAACCCAGAACCTCTGGATCTAAAAGCCATGAGCCTCTACTACTTCAGCTGAAGGACCAAGCCTACTAGCTCAGAAGCAACAAACTCCTAAACCTCTATAAGTAAGCTAGCCACTAGAGGTGGGTAAAGAGCCACAACATTAGTAACTATGGATTATGCTTGCAATGCCACTTTTGTGTACCAAAGCTATTATTAGGGTGCAACTGCGATCACAGAAATCCGTAAAGGAAATAGTTAAGCAAAAAAGAAAATAAAGGAATACCAGAAGGATTATCAGAGAAACTATAGAGATGTGGAGAAGTGCTGAGAAAAAAAAAAAGTATATTAAATGCAACCTACCTTTGATGTCAATGAACCGATTGAAAAATCGAATTGGATTCAGAGAGAAAAAGTGGGCCAGATCCTTCATCCCAACTCTGTAAGGATTTCTGTCATCGAGCTTTAAGTGTGTGTGCACAGAAAGGCGTAGATCCTTTTCTATTTCTTTACACAATTTGTCCAGCAAGTGCTATTCAAGGGAGTGACAAAAATGATGCTAAGAGTCCATTCAAAATCCTATTTTAATAGAGATGAAATTTGCCGACAGAGCAAGAAGGCTGATGACCCTAGTGACTGTGACTACACCTTAGAAATAGGTGAACCTGCAGCAGAAAGCCTTGTTTGAAAATTTCAGAGTACCAGGGGCTGGAACTAGCACTAGCAAAAGAAGCCAAGTTGATGCCCTTGTAATCAAACTGAGGACTAAGGCCTGGTCTATCCTGGGGGGGATCGATCTAAGATACACAACTTCAGCTAAAAGAATAGCATAGCTGAAGTCGACGTATCTTAGATCGACTTAGAATCACTTACTGCGCGTCCTCACGGCGCGGGATCGATGGCCGTCGCTCCCCCGTGGAGAAGTTCCCACGTCGACGGCAGAGCGATCAGGGATCAATTTATCGCGTCTACACTAGACGTGATAAATCGATTCCCGATAGATCAATCACTACCCGCCGATCCGGCAGATAGTGTAGACGTGGCCTAATTCAGAAACTACATGGATAACTACTTGTTATTAGGGATAATATGAGATGTCCAACTTATAAATGAATAGTGTCAGTTCTAGGACACCCACTTACATTGACTAATCAGAAGTATTTAGAAAGTGAGGCTTCCACAATTTTTTGCACCGTGTGGTTCCTACCTAGATTTAAGCAGAGGCCCATCCATTCCCTGCAAACACACACACTCATTACTGCAACCATTCAAACTAATTTAAAAACCCATTTGGTGTCAACCAAATTCAAACCATGTTTGTTACAACAGCTCAGATGGGACCAACAATATGGGATGGACAGGGCGGTGGCAAGCCCCCAGGGCCTGTTTGCAATCCTAGGTTGAGCACCCCTGGTTTGTAAAATGAGTCTACAACAGATGTGATTTACTATGAAAGGTGTGGTTCATTTCCAGTAAGACTTTGTACAGTTTAGCAAAACCTTCAATATATTATTTGTCTGAGATTTTCTCTAGAATCCCAGAATAGATTACATTTGTTGTGGGACTGGAGAGAGAGGAAGAATGGTCCACTGGTTAAATCACCAGCTAACGACTTGGGAGATCTGGGTTCAATTCCCTGCTCTACCTGTGTGACCTTGAGCATGTTACCTAGCCTCTGTGTGTCAGCATCTGTAAAATGGGGGTAATAGCCCTTTTCTAACTCACAGGGATATCTAAGGATTAAAGATGGTGAGGTACTCAGATACTATGGTAAGAAGGCCAGGTAAGAAAATGAGACTGAGAAAATGTTCATTTTTTACTCTTATCACCATATTTCACAGCAGTCTCAAAGACTTCTATAGAGGTTTTATATAAAATCCTAAATTTCAATCAATAAAAGCTGACTTTAATACACAATCCAAATAAACTGTCACCATTAGACCCCACTCACAGTAAATCCCGAACTTGTACAATTACCTCATTTAAAACTTCCATGATTTCTTTGTCATAGCACTCCAGAAGTATCTCATAGGACTCCAAGTGTCTTGAATGCATCATAGCAGGTACACAGTCCCGTAATGCACTAAACATGTACTAAAAAACCAGAAAGAAACTAATACGCAAACCACAAGACAAATATGTCAACAAACATCTCAAAATATTTAGCATGTAAAGGCTAAAATTCGCACAATTTAAAATCTCAAATCCAAAGAACAAGGATCACTTTCTAGTTGATTTTATTTCAGATGAACAGTCACTACAATATTGTAAAACCTAAGTATCAGAGGGGTAGCCGTGTCAGTCTGTATCCACAAAAACAATGAGGAGTCCAGTCTTTAAGGTGCCACCGGACTCCTCACTGTTTTTGTAAAACCTAATATACTGTAGCTTTAAACTTTTTAAAAATCATCTAAGCGGTTGGAAGACTGATATTCCATTTTGGTTTCAGTTATCCTAAAACAATGAAGGAAAGAATGTTAAGTAAGCCCATTTGAATTGGCTATCTGTTGCTACCGTCCCTGCGTGTCCCCTCCCCCCCATTAGATTAACTAACAAGTATTCAGTTCTAGCCTTTTGCAAGCCCATTTCTTAAAATAGTGATTAAACATAAATTTGTCACAGTGCATCAGACAAGTGATTCATCAAGTTTAACATCCTGGACCAGTAGTTTTGTATTTACCTGCAATCTAGATGCATCAACTGCATTGTCATACACATCATCTAAATAAATTGGGAAGACTGCTCGATGCCAATACAAGAAGCAACAATCACACTGTGTTCGGACTCTAAAATGCAAGATTTAGTTATTAAACAAAACCCGAAGCAGCGCAAAAGACCATGTAAAGGACAGTGAACTGCATGTCAGCAAGACCATATTTCTGCAGTACTGCCCCCTTTTTTGTTTTTTACAATCATCTATGCCACAAGTTATTTCACAGCACTAATGCTCAAGATACACCTGTACATGGTATTTATTATTTTTCCACTAGCCTTCAAAAGAAAACATAAGCTCTTTGATAAATGGATACCCATTTTCACTTATATCTGTAAGCACCATATCAAGCTACTGAAATGCTGTTTCAAGGTATACCATACCTAACCTCTGTAATGATATCTTTATGCTTCCTACAGCAACATTATAGAAAAGGAATTATTCTGGTCTCCGGCTCAGTATTTTGTACACCAGTGACAAAATACTGAGCCACATGTAGACTCTTCCTCACTGATGCTAGCAGTAGATACTGAACTTGAAAATGTTGACAGTTTATAAAGCATTAAGAAGGTATGCTGTCATGGTACAAATTCATTTACGTTACTAGAGTTTACATGACATGCCCAAAGCATACGTGTAGGTCCACAGACCATCAAGGTTCTAGGAATAAAATGTGTGTATAATAGTGTTTGCACAAAATCATTACTAAACATTTCACAGCCAGTTACAATTTACACCAGCTTAGGAGGGAGGTTTTTATGTAAAATGCAACATACTGCAGGAAGCCTAATCATTAATATGGAGGTATAAAAACCAAGGAGGCTACAGGCCCCAAAAGTGATGGTCCATGTCAAATCAAACAAAAACCATGGTGCACCACTCAACAAGACCTGCATTTCTGCAAGCTGCTCCTCCTTATTAAAGATTATAAAGACTTCATTATAGAATTTTGTGGCCCACATTCTGGCCAATCCTGGTCTTCAATGTACATGAAAACAGTCAACTACACGTAGCTAAGTATAGAACACAGAACATCCTGCAAGATTTCATAAACTGCATCATGAAATCTCAACACACGAGCTGACACTGCTTTCTCCCCTCCCCCCATCCCATCCTTTTGTGCTGATTACCGCTCCTTAAGTTCACTGATTAAGTCCAGTTTCTTCATAACTACTTGGAGGGGAAGCAGCTCTTCATCTTTAAATGTTTTCTGTTAAGAAAAAAACAGCAGAGGAAAATGGGCAAAATCATTTATTACTTAACTGGAAAATAGCAATTACTGTACTTTAAAAGTCATCACAACAGTTGAGTGATAAAGCTGTTCATTACAGCTAACAAGGCAACACACAGTAGTGAGGGTTTGAGTAATAGTTGCACTTACCAGCTGTGTGCCCACACTAAGTGCAAGGGAAACAATAAGGCGCCTCTGTTTTGTACTTGGCCCGTTGAGGGTATTCTCAGCCAATACCAGAGCAGAGAGCACATCCAGGCGCTGCTCACTGTATTTTTTGTCAGAAATTACTCTTTTCTTGATGGGAGAAACAAAAATAGCAGCTCAAATTTTATATTCATGGAAAAGTTATCAGAGACCAAAAGCAGCAGCCTATTCTTTTATTTGAAAATTTGGGCACTTGTCACACCGTTTCCAATAATATTCTATAAATTAGGCTTTTTGAACCAAGCTAAGTGAATCCAGAATACTTCGCCTACCAAATTTAATTGGATTCTCTATTGTAAATGCTGGTAAAGATACATAACTCAGCACTGGCATAAGACAGGTACACAGTAAACAAGCATTGTGGAAGCATGCACATAGCTTTGCATGTACACATCACTTCTGTTGTATACACCATCTCTACTGTTCCTGTAGGAGTGCTTTCTTTCAGTAGGAAGAAATCCAGCAGTGCCCAACTTTATGGGCTGAATAACCACAAATCTATAAGTGCACACATGAAGAAGGTCCCCAAGGCAACCAGCACTTGTCTATCACATTGTGCAAGCGGAAAAACATAGCAAGGACCAACTACCAAAGTGAGCTCCCAGTTCTGCTCCCACTGCAGCATGTGGAATTTTTTGCAACGGACTTCAGTGGGAATGTGATCAGTGACTAGCTAGACTCATATTTAGGAGTATGGACTTGATTCAAAAGAGGTATGACTCTCTTCAAGATTTGGTGCAATAGGAGAGAATTCCTTCTCTGATTATAAGAATATACGCTCAGCTTTAAACTCTTCCCCTTCAGTGCTGTCACATGTTCCAGGTACATGCAGCAAAACAACTGCTGTGCTGCAGAATAGACTATGTACACCCTAATGCTGCATTAATTTGGAAAAACACATTAACAGATTAGCAGGTACCACAGAAGGCCTGCAGTAAGTGACTTTATGCTGTTTACTGATATTAGCCTTTTGTTTACTTTTTAAGAAGGGGATTAGTTAAACATCAGTCTATTCATACAGTGGGTTGGGGGGTGTAAATCTCTTATTCCTGGTATCTATACAAATCTTTTAGTGCGCTTGGATCATATTGCTATTTTTAAAGCTTGGAATTTATTTAAAGCTGTAAAAAAACTATAGAACAATTATCTGAACCATATGGGTATTGCCCATTTTTTAAAGCATGTGTAGTTTTCATAGCAGCTTTATTGTTTCAGACAGGTTTCCTGGTTCTCTGTTCAACAGTGATACCCTTGAAATGTGTTAGATCTGTCTATTAAACTACAACAAACATTTTGTTTATACTAAAAATGTGATGGAGGAGATGTGCTAGATTATAGCTAAATTTATGTTACATATATTAAGTAAGAATCTGAAAAATATGCATATCTACTGTTTAAATATGTAATGTGTTAAACACTGAGCAGAATTATGCGCACAAGAGAAATGGAAGAAATGGAAAATCCAATAGCACCATTTACATCATGCATGTATCTTCCTTTGGAGTTCAGCTGCAAGAGAACATATATACTAGCATTTCACATCAGGAGAGCTAAGCTGAAAACCCATTTTCCCCTTTGCCCACATAACGTAATTCAGAAATCCAAGGACAGCAAGTGTTCCAAGTGAGGTGCATTGGTCCCACTTCTGGGAAAGCTTGCACAGCACCCGTGTACATTTTATATCAGACAACTGGCACTTCCATAAGCATTAAATTTACCCTACCCTTTCCTTTTAAAGAATTTGAACATTATATAGTAATCATTGAAAGTACTGTATATGTGAGGCCCTAAAATTGTAACAGCCTGCATGCTTATACACACCATCGCAAATCACTTTAATAAAATAACAGTAAAGCAATAAAGTAACAAAGAACAAGCAGGCCAAATGAAAGAACAGCACCCATCTGTGGAGTCACAGGTAGGGCTGTCGATTAATTGCAGTTAACTCATGCGATTAACTCAAAAAAATTAATCACGATTAAAAAAATTAATTGTGATTAATCAGTTTTAATCGTACTGTTAAACAATAGAATACTGTACCAATTGAAATATATTAAATATTTTGGATGTTTTTCTACATTTTCATATATACTGTATTCTGTGTTATAATTGAAATCAAAGTGTACATTATTTTATTACAAATATTTGCACTATACAAACGGCAAACAAAAGAAATAGTATTTTTCAATTCACCTCATACAAGTAGTGTAGTACAATCTCTGTCATGAAAGCGCAACTTACAAATGTAGATTTTTTTTTGTTACATAACTGCACTCAAAAACAAAACAATGTAAAGCTTCAGAGCCTACAAGTCCACTCAGTCCTACTTCTTGTTCAGCCAATCGCTAAGACAAACAAGTTTGTTTACATTTATAGGAGATAATGCTGCTCTCTTCTTATTTACAATATCACCAGAAAGTGAGAATAGCTATTTGCATGGCACTTATGCAGCTGGTATTGCAAGGTATTTATGTGCCAGATATGCTAAACATTTGTATGCTCCTTCATGCTTTAGCCACCATTCCAGACAACATGCTTCCATGCTGATGACGCTCGTTAAAAAAATAATGAGTTAATTAAATTTGTGACTGAATTCTTTGGGGGGAGAATTGTATCTCTCCTGCTCTGTTTTACCCACATTCTGCCATATATTTCATGTTATAGCACTGTCGGATGATTACCCAGCACATGCTGTTCATTTTAAGAACACTTTCACTGCAGATCTGACAAAACACAAAGAAGATATCAATGTGAAATTTTTAAAAATAGCTACAGCACTGGACCCAAGGTTTAAGAATCTGAAGTGCCTTCCAAAATCTGAGAGTGACGAGGTATGGAGCATGCTTTCAGAAATCTTAAAAGAGCAACACTCCAAAGTGGAAACTACAGAACCTGAACCACCAAAAAAGAAAATCAACCTTCTGCTGGTGGCGGCATCTGACTCAGATAATGAAAATGAACATGAGTCGGTCCGCACTACTTTGGATTGTTATCGAGCAGAATCCGTCATCAGTATGGAAGCATGTCCTATGGAATGGTGGTTGAAGCATGAAGGGACATATGAATCTTTAGCGCACCAGGCATGTGAATATCTTGCAATGCCAGCTAGAACAGTGCCATGAGAATGCCTGTTCTCACTTTCAGGTGACATTATAAACAAGGAGCGGGCAGCATTACCTCCTGCAAATGTAAACAAACTGGACTGGCTGAACAAAAAGTAGGACTGAATGGACTTGCAGGCTCTAAAATCTTACATTGTTTTGTTTTTGAATGCAGATTTTTGTACGTAATTCTACATTTGTAAGTTCAACTTTCATGGTAAAGAGATTGCACTACAGTACTTGTATTAGGTGAATTGAAAAGTACTATTTCTTTTGGGGGGTTTTTACAGTGCAAATACTTGTAATCAAAAATAAATAAAAAGTGAGCACTGTACACTTTGTATTGTGTGTTGTAATTGAAATCAATACATTTGAAAACGTCAAAAACATCCAAAAATCTTTAAATAAATGGTATTCTATTATTGTTTAACAGTGCACTTTATTGTGCGCTTAATCACATTTAATTTTTTTAATTGCTTGACAGCCCTAGTCACAGGAAAAGATCAGAACAAGGCCAAGACATGAGGAGCAAGTGGATTCAAGAATGGAGCGAGAGTGTGTGCCACTGGGGGAAGAAAGAGGAGCGACATAACAGGAATATCATCTTTGTTGCATGTCAGTACAGTGACTAGAACAATGGGGCCCTGATTCTTGGTTAGGGTTCTTAAGTGCTATAATAAAAACAGCAGCAACAGAAATTGTAATGGACAGGGTGGAGCGAGACCACAGACAGTTTCAAATCAGACAAAAAATTTTGATTTTGAATGAGAGGTTAAATGAAACTATTGAAACTTGGATTACATACCTTGGCTATAGAAATAGAGTTAAGAGCCTGATGCTGGAGATGCTGAGTTATGTGCGTCACAGAATCGGCCACAACCATACTTCTTCTATAAAACGTATGTTCTATTGCCTGCAGTCAGTTCCAAAACACAGTGGTTCATACTAATTATAAAGTGGCAATTTAAGTAATTTCTTTCTATACTAACCACACTGTCCACCTGGCAAGATAGGATTTCCCTTCACCACCCTTGTATTTTAGATTAACTAGAGATGATGAACACCCAACACTTTTGCAAAAAATCAGACCACTTATTAAGACATCCATATATGGTTTTCAGACCCTAACTTGAGGTAACCATTTCTCTTTTAAAATCTTAGCTCTATGTGTTCTCTATTTCAGCTCAACTTTAGAAAGATACTCTTCAAAACAGTGAACATCTTTCCCTGCAAAAAAATAGGATTGAGATAAAAAGCAAACTGTGGAAGGTGTTTAGAAATTACATAAATATACCTTCCCTTTCTCTCCTCCATCCCATCCAACCTTTAAGTAGAAGTCACTTTGAAGTATTCTGTCACTCAGTTCTTTGCATGTGGTGTCTCACAGCAGCTCTATGATAATGCTTAGATGAAATCATAATGCAATCCTATAACCTACCTTGAGAAGTTCCACAAGTCTGCATAATGCTTTCACTGAGGTTTTGGTCATAGGTTTTTGCATTGACATGTAGAGATTCATTGTGGTTTTAATGATGGTGCTAAGGCTGTAAGCATAAAGAAAACCCTAGAAACAAATTGGGGGAAAAAAATAATCTCCACAGTAATGTCAGACAAGTAAATATTCTCAATTTTTTTATTACCATGCAGAACATAAATTCCTGCCTTTTCACTAGCCCCTCCAGAGCATAAGCAGCTCTCTTATGGACAGTCCAAGCTTGTATAGTCACATAAAACTGGAAGTGAAGATCTGTCAGTTAGTTTGCAATTATGAAGCTGCAAAGGAATCAGCAAGTCATTAAGTCAGCTAACTATAGCTTTAGGAACAATCAGTACAATTAGATCACAAGCCAGTGAACCAAGCATTCAGACAGACTAATCGCAGTTCGAGTTCACTGTAACCAAACTAGGGTCACCAAATGTCCCAATATTAGAGGCTTTGTCTTATATATGCAACTATACCGCCCTGCCACCCCCACCCCAAAAAAAAAGCGTACCAATTTTTCACACTTGCTATCTGCTCACCCTAAACCCAACCAAGAGGCATCAAGGTGGAGAAATTGGACTAGGATGAGCAAAAACAGTTGCATAGTCCCCAAGAGATAAGTGAAATCAGTAAGATACATGAAGTCATTGTAAACCTCTACAAATTCTTTAAAAATCCATATTTCAAAATAAAAAACAAAGGAATGGAAAACTGAAAAAAACCCAAAGAATATCACTAACATAGGCGTTAAAATGTGCAAACTCTTTCAATCAATTTAGGCTACATCCAGAAAGTCCAGAAGAGCATCCAAGTATTCAAAACACAACTTTCAAATGGAATACAGCAAAAACTTGGAGAAATACAGCAAGTTAAAGGTGAAACTTTCAATTTGGTATAGAGAAAAATAGCACAGCATATTAAAAGTAACTACTCCAAATGAGAAGAATAGATTCTCCCATTGGGATATCTTCAGATCCTTAATTCTTTATTTATTCTCATTTTAAGGAGAGTTTAAGTATAAAAAAAAAAACTTTTCATGTATACTGTGAGCTCAGAAGGAAAAAATTGATACTGAAACCTGGAACTATCAGTATCCATCAACAAAGGCAGAAGTGAGGACAGAGCTGTGACAAATTAATGGAGAAGACACTAGTGTTGTGTCTATCGTACATTCTCTATTAAACCTGAATTTATTTTTGATCAATGTTTCGTCAGGAAGCGGCATACAAAATGTGAAAAAAATAAATGCAGAAATCATGTATACATACAGCAAAACTATGCACTCTTACCAGAAAAGAAAATTAATTGCATCAGATGCTAAAGAGAGAATCCCAAAGCACTGTCATTGAGTGCAACACAATTAGGCAATAGCCTGGAACTTGTTGCCAGAAATAAGAATATGATAAATACAACTAAATTTGACCCTCATCCCTGCCCCAATGTAAGCATCTCAGCATTGACAGTATACTCGAGAAAGACTACATGGGAAATGGGAACTACCTTGGGAAATCACTGAAGCTTCATTGGAAAGATTCCAGCTTCAGCCCATGAAGATTCACTCAGACATACTACTTTTTTCACTTCCCAGAAAGCCCCATTTCTATCATTCTATTCTATACCATTCTAGTTCTATTAAGAACTAGACTGGACAACACATTTGAGAACATATTGCAGGGAAAAACCCTGCATTTGCAAGGGAACGCTAAGACGACCACATAACTTCTATGATTCGTTTTCAATACTCACTAGCTTCCTTCTAATCACCCAGTTCCTCATGCAAAAAGCAGCACAAATACACTACATATAATTCAACTAGCAGCATAGTGAAAAATAACCCACCTGTATAAAGACATTACATCTGTTAGAAAGGTCTTCTGCAAACTTATCCATCCGCTGTTCCTTAGACAAGATAGATTCCATTTTTGTCATCCATGAGCTCACAAAGACATAATATGACTGCATCTCTCTGGAGAAAGAAAAACAGGTTACTCACTTCTGTAAGTGAGAGACACAAGCTTCTGAGCTTAGACAGAGCTCTTCTTCAGGTCTGGGAAACGTACGCAGTGCATCACAACTGAGTGGACACTCTGCATACGTTTCCCAGTCCTGATGAAGAGCTCTGTGTAAGCTCAAAAGCTTGACTCTCTCACCAACAGCAGTGGGTCCAATAAAAAAAAAATATTACTTTCCCTATTCACTTTCTCCATGCCATTCATAATTTTATAGACCTCTATCATATTCCCATTTAATTATCTCTTTTCTAAACTGAACAGTCCCAGTCTTTTTAATCACTCCTCCTCATCTGGAAGCAGTTTCAGTCCTAATCATTTTTGTTGCCCTTCTCTGTACCATTCCCAATATTAATATATCTTTTTTGAGATGGAGTGACCAGAACTGCACACAGTATTAAAGGTGTGAATGCACCATGGATTTATACAGTGGCATTATATTTTCTAATTCCTTTCCTAATAGCTCCTAAAATTCTGTTAACTTTTTTTTGACTGGTGCTTACCACTGAACAGATATTTTCAGAGAAGTATCCATAGTGATTCCAAGATCTTTCTTGCAAGGTAACAACGAATTTGGAGCCCATCATTTTGTATGTATCGTTGGGATTAATTTTTCCAAAGTGCATTACATTTTGCATTTATCAACACTGAATTTCATCTACCATTTTGTTGCCCAGTCACCCAGTTTTGTGAGATCCCTTTGTATCTCTTCACAGACAGCTTTGGACTTAACTATCGAGTCATTTTGTATTGTCTGAAAACTTTGACACCCCTTTGTTTACCCCCTTTTCCAGCTCTTTTCTGTTGTATAGCATTGGTCCCAGTACAGATCCTTGGGGGACCCTGCTATTTTATCTCTCTCCATTGGGAAAATTGATGTTTATTCCTATACTTTGTTTCCTATCTTTTAACCAGTTACGGATCCATGAGAGGACCTTCCCATCTATCCCATGACTGCTTACTTTGCTTAAGAGTGTTTGGTGTGGGGCCTTGTAAAAGGCTTTCTGAAAGTTGAAATCCTCAAAGAATTTTAACAGACTGAGGCATGATTTCCTTTTGCAAAAGCCATGTTGACTTTTCCCCAATATATCATGTTCATCTTGTTCTTCTAAGTTTGTTAATGATAATAAGTAGTATCTCAAAAGGTGCAGTCCTTTATAAAACCTACTTGGTAAGTAACTGAGCCTTCTGTTGTAGAAAACTCTCCCTTTGAGTTTTAATCGCATGATGGCTTCTCCTATCCAGAAGTTTGGCAGCAGCTGGCATTTTCTGGATCAGAAAGTTATCAGCAAACCAAATAATATTAGCAGTTAATGTGATGGCGGGCACCTAGAGCACCAAAAGAGGAGAAAAAATTAAAATCAAACAAATGGGTAGCAATTCCTAATAATTAGGATTGACATGAAATTAATTCCAGTCACAAAAATCTAAAAAAAAAAAAGAAATCAACATTATACCACTCCTCACAAGCTCAGAACTTTTTTACTTGAACTATTCGTTATACGTCAGAAAGAGTGCAAAACTTTAACAGTATTAATCAACTATTCTTTGTATGCAGCACAAGTGCTATGCATTTAAAAAAAAAAGTTCCTGCCCTGAAAAGCATATATTTACATCAATATGCAGAATTATTATTATAAATGTTTCTCTGGTGTGTTAAGCCACACACTGCTCATATGTTCATGTATTTTGAATGAGCTACAATATATTCTACTGTAGTCAAGATTTTCCACTTTGCACGAATGCCAGGAAATCTTACGGCCAAAGCGTTAAGGTACAAAGTCTTTCCTCAATCCCCTAATATACTAGAAAAAATACACAAATAGAAACCACAATAAAAAAATATTTTTTCTCCTCAAGAACATTAACTATCTTTAATAAAATCAAAACATTTCACTTCTGTAACTTAGCCAAGCTTGTAACCCAATCTAAAACCATCAAGAGAGTAAATAAGTCAACTTATCCAAAAATAAGCTTTTAAAAAGTTAGAATAATATTAAAGCTGACACATCTAATACTGATAGCAAAGAAATGGAGATGAGGTAGACACAACCTCCTTTTGTACTCAGAATAATTATGTTTTACTTCTGAAAAACCTAACCATACTGCATTTTAATAAAAACTAAAATATAATTAATTTCATTTTGCTTTTAAGATATTTTTAAAATTATTAAAGGAAACAGCAAAATCTTCACCTTTTTGCCAATGTCCAGTAACGATTTGTAAAATTTCTTGTCTACTGTCCGAAAAATCTGAAAATGCAGTACAAAGAGACCACAAATTCCTACGTACTTATCTCTCTGGTCAATTTCTGAGGGTTCACCTTGTATAAATACATACAGAAGAAAATATTTTTGAAACCTGTTTCTAGACAAACAATATAAAAACTTTTACAAACAATGAAGTCCGCATGAAAAAAAGCGCATCTTGAATTACCAAGTTTAGCTTCAACATTTGCAAAAATTGTGCGAATACTATGTGCAAACTCTTCAGCAAAAGTGCTATTCTTCGAGACAGCCACTCCTCCATTGAGAGTGTCAAACTGTTGTTCTATACATGCCTGAAAGAAAACAATACTCATTTACAATGCTAGTTCCATGAAGTTTCGGCATTCAGTGAATATTGTTATTACAAATAGGTTGTCTCATAGCATGAATCTGGAAAGTCACAGTTTCAATTTACAACACAGGTGAAGTCAATGTTCAGATGTGTTTTGTCTGGTTTATGACACTGAATGAATTTTAGTAATGGGGGGGGGGGGGAAGAGATTTTTTTTTTAATTTTTTTTTTTTTAGCAAGAATGTGGGCTTTATGTTTTGTAATTGATTCGTTTTGCTTATGTAAGGCACTCAGACAACTCAGTTGTGGGAGATTATATGCATTTCCAGAATAAAATACATTACTAAAAAGCTCTTGGCTGATCAAGGGTATTGCCTCATTTGTTTTTAGGATGTGAATCATGAAGCTGAGATGTTCAACAACAGGACACACATGATATGGTAACCTTAGTAAGGAAAGAGGAAAAGTATGTTGGTGGATATATTGGAAAATATTTAATAATTTATCATTTTGTTTTAATATATCCTTCACGTTCTTTGTTCCGGTCAAGGAGGAAAAAAAACTGTCTTGCTTGCATACTGGACAAATTCCTATTGAGCCATCCAAATTAAACATACAATAAAGTCTTTGTGTAAATGTGACATCGGAGAGAATTAAAATGGAAAATTCTTCTTATGTAGCTGGCAATCCGATTCCATAAAGTAAGAAGCATTTCTCGCTGAATAAACTGAACTGTTTGACAATAAAGTGTACTTACAATTGGCATTTAGGAGGTTATTTGTAGGAGCAGGGGACTGACATTAATTAGGATATAACAATTAGAAAAGACCTAAGTGTAACATAATGTGAAATGAAAAGGAGTACTTGTAGCACCTTAGAGACTAACCAATTTATTTGAGCATGAGCTTTCGTGAGCTACAGCTCACTGGCTCATGCTCAAATAAATTGGTTAGTCTCTAAGGTGCTACAAGTACTCCTTTTCTTTTTGCGAATACAGACTAACACGGCTGTTACTCTGAAACCTGTCATAATGTGAAATGTCTATCTTGTTTTAATGCTTGTTTAACATATCAAAAAAAAGTTTACAATTTCAAATTTAAGTATTAAGGGCCAAATCCTCAGCTGGTGTATTTCAGCATAGTTCCACTGAGACAATGCAGCTACACTGATTCCCACCATCTGAACCCCTTTAATTTCCATATTTAAAGTTTAAGAAAGACTTTACTTAAAACAAAGATCTCCACACAGTTTTAGGTCAAGATATCCAAGACTGTTAAGTTTGTAAAAGAACAACACAGAATTTTTGGCTTGAAAGACTATTCGTGCCCGTAGAATCCAATTTATTTCTTACATAATTTGCCATCGCTACATGCCATCCACCTGCATCAGTGGGAACAGTCCCAGCAGCAAGGAAAGGAGACACTCGCCAAGGGACAATAGGTAGCTCCTCCCCTGGTAGCCTCAGGCACCCATTGACCAGCTGGGCAAGAGGTATTCTGATTGGTCAGCATTCCCCAGCTCCCAGGATTTAGCCCAGTGTAGGGGCCACGTGGAACCTGTTTCAGCTCCGTTCCAGCAGCCCACCCTACCCACCCATATGAGGAACAGGAACTCAGCCTGATAGATGCTGCAGATCTAGCCAATTGCCTGTTTAGGGGGTAAGGAAGGAACTTTTCTCCCATGGGGCAATTGGTGGAGGACCAGGGAGTTTTGTGCCTGGCTCACAGCACCTCTAAGCCACAGTTGGTTAAGTATGAACATGCAGGGTACCTAACTGAGGTACTGGGTGGTGCTGTTTACTTGTTGAAACTTGCAGCTGGTTTCCAGGACAGTTGAGAGAATGCAATGAATGGTTCCCAGAGGTAACAGACCTGGGATTTTGGTGATGGGCCTTATGCTCATGTGATAAGTGGAGACCTTGTGGTCTTCATGGTCCCCATCCTGCTGCACCTGAAACGGGGAGGGTGCTTGGACTCAGAGAGCAGAATCCTGGGGAGTAGACTGAAGAGTAATACCCAGCATTATAGGTTATATGGTAAGAAGCCCTGTAACCCCCCCACTGGAACCAATTAAATGCCTGGTATAGGAGAGTGTGGGTGATGGGCAGGTAGCACCCGTCACTTGTGTTAAAGCCTAATAAAAGTTGTGGCCTGCCATTTAATTCCAAGCCTGTGTCTGTTTTCATTTTTCCACTGTGTCCACATCAATGAAATTCTTGTTACAAACCTGATTACAGTACGGCATTTCTTACTCAGAAAAAACTCCCAGTGACTACAACAAAAGTGCAGGTCTGGGCTCATTATTGATTTGTGACTTTATAATTTACTATTCAGTGCACCAACTAGCTTGATCAACACACAATTTTCCCTAGGCTCTGTCAATACCATAATCTGCCTAAAACGTCAGTATCACAAATGCAGTCACTTTTCAACAAGACTGCTACCAGCAGGCTTATAAACAATATGCATTCAAACTGTATTTTCAGGTTTTTTTCTCTGGCAAGAAATACTAGCTATGAACTTGCACATTTCTGGGCATTACCTTTTAGCCACAAGTTATTTTGTCATATGCACAAGCATGATGATGATTAAGGGGTATGATGAGAAGCTGCAGTTAAAATTCAGGTTTTAGCAAATACTTTCAAAATCAGAAATATTGTAGCTGCAAGGAAAATATCTAAAGTTAAATCATATCCAAAGAAAATCAAAGCACTTACAGAAGATCAATATCCTATCATACAACATTTTAGAAATTAAGTCCCTAGGATACAGCTTCCCACAGTACTGTGGAATGTGTGTTAGATGATCTAAATTTATTTACCTGGAATATCATTCCATCGAGTAACTGGCCTTCCAGTTTTAACAACAACTTCTCAAATGGCTTCAGTTTATCCTCCTGAATCCCAAACTTTGAAGGGTTGTGATGGACAGATTTTAGTAGCCTTGAGAAAGAACATACATAATCCAATTAAAATAACACAGTTTGTATCGCATCTTATATTTGTTTCAAGGAGTCCTCCATTCTAAGGGTATGTCTACACTGCAGCTGGGAGAGTGCTTCCCAGCATAGGTAGACAGACATGAGCTAGCTCTTCTCAAGCTAGTGTGCTACAAATTGCAGTGTAGCCCAAGGTAGCTTGGCTAGCCACCTGAGTTCGAACCTGCCTGAACTCCCTGAGTATATACTTGGGCAACTAGCCCAAGCTGCCACCCATGCTACTGCTATTGTTAGCTCCATTAAAGCTAGCATGTTTGCCTACCCGCATTGGGAAGCACACTTCCAGCTGCAGTGTCGTTGTACCCTAAGCCCTGGTCTACACTAGGACTTTAGGTCGAATTTAGCAGCGTTAAATCGATGTAAACCTGCACCCGTCCACACAATGAAGCCCTTTATTTCGACTTAAAGGGCTCTTAAAATCGATTTCCTTACTCCACCCCTGACAAGTGGATTAGCGCTTAAATCGACGTTGCCGGCTCGAATTTGGGGTACTGTGGACACAATTCGATGGTATTGGCCTCCGGGAGCTATCCCAGAGTGCTCCATTGTGACCGCTCTGGACAGCACTCTCAACTCAGATGCACTGGCCAGGTAGACAGGAAAAGAACCGCGAACTTTTGAATCTCATTTCCTGTTTGGCCAGCGTGGCAAACTGCAGGTGACCATGCAGAGCTCATCAGCACAGGTGACCATGATGGAGTCCCAGAATCGCAAAAGAGCTCCAGCATGGACCGAACGGGAGGTACGGGATCTGATCGCTGTTTGGGGAGAGGAATCCGTGCTATCAGAACTCCGTTCCAGTTTTCGAAATGCCAAAACCTTTGTCAAAATCTCCCAGGGCATGAAGGACAGAGGCCATAACAGGGACCCGAAGCAGTGCCGCGTGAAACTGAAGGAGCTGAGGCAAGCCTACCAGAAAACCAGAGAGGCGAAAGGCCGCTCCGGGTCAGAGCCTCAAACATGCCACTTCTATGATGAGCTGCATGCCATTTTAGGGGGTTCAGCCACCACTACCCCAGCCATGTTGTTTGACTCCTTCAATGGAGATGGAGGCAATACGGAAGCAGGTTTTGGGGACGAAGAAGATGATGATGAGGAGGAGGTTGTAGATAGCTCACAGCAAGCAAGCGGAGAAACCGGTTTTCCCGACAGCCAGGAACTGTTTCTCACCCTGGACCTGGAGCCAGTACCCCCCGAACCCACCCAAGGCTGCCTCCTGGACCCAGCAGGCAGAGAAGGGACCTCTGGTGAGTGTACCTTTTAAAATACTATACATGGTTTAAAAGCAAGCATGTGAAAGGATTACTTTGCCCTGGCATTCGCGGTTCTCCTAGATGTACTCCTAAAGCCTTTGCAAAAGGTTTCTGGGGAGGGCAACCTAATTGCGTCCTTCATGGTAGGACACTTTACCACTCCAGGCCAGTAACATGTACTCGGGAATCATTGTAGAACAAAGCATTGCACTGTATGTTTGCTGGCATTCAAACAACATCCATTTTTTATCTCTCTGTGTTATCCTCAGGAGAGTGAGATATAATTCATGGTCACTGGTTGAAATAGAGTGCTTTTCTTCAGGAGACACTCAGAGGAGACCATTCCTGCTGGGCTGTTTGCCTGTGGCTAAACAGAAATGTTCCCCGCTGTTAGCCACAGGGAGGGGGGAAGGTTGAGGGGGTAGTCACGTGGTGGGGGGAGGCAAAATGCGACCTTGTAACGAAAGCACGTGCTATGTATGTAATGTTAACAGCAAGGAAAAAGTGTAGCCACTGTTTTATAAAATGTGTCTTTTTAAATACCGCTGTCCCTTTTTTTTTCTCCACCAGCTGCATGTGTTTCAATGATCACAGGATCTTCTCCTTCCCAGAGGCTAGTGAAGCTTAGAAAGAAAAAAAAATGCACTCGCGATGAAATGTTCCCCGAGCTCATGCTGTCCTCCCACACTGACAGAGCACAGACGAATGCGTGGAGGCAAATAATGTCAGAGTGCAGGAAAGCACAAAATGACCGGGAGGAGAGGTGGCGGACTGAAGAGAGTAAGTGGCGGGCTGAAGAGAGTAAGTGGCGGGCTGAAGACAGGGCTGAAGCTCAAATGTGGCGGCAGCGTGATGAGAGGAGGCAGGATTCAATGCTGAGGCTGCTGCAGGACCAAACCAGTGTGCTCCAGTGTATGGTTGAGCTGCAGCAAAGGCAGCTGGAGCACAGACTGCCACTGCAGCCCCTCTGTAACCAACCGCCCTCCTCCCCAAGTTCCATAGCCTCCACACCCAGACGCCCAAGAACGTGGTGGGGGGGCCTCCGGCCAACCAGCCACTCCACCACAGAGGATTGCCCAAAAAAAAAGAAGGCTGTCATTCAATAAATTTTAAAGTTGTAAACTTTTAAAGTGCTGTGCGGCATTTTCCTTCCCTCCTCCACCACCCCTCCTGGGCTACCCTGGTAGTCATCCCCCTATTTGCGTGAGGAATGAATAAAGAATGCATGAATGTGAAGCAACAATGACTTTATTGCCTCTGCAAGCGGTGATTGAAGGGAGGAGGGGCGGGTGGTTAGCTTACAGGGAAGTAGAGTGAACCAAGGGGCGGGGGGTTTCATCAAGGAGAAACAAACAGAACTTTCACACCGTAGCCTGGCCAGTCATGAAACTGGTTTTCAAAGCTTCTCTGATGCACACCGCGCCCTCCTGTGCTCTTCTAACCGCCCTGGTGTCTGGCTGCGCGTAACCAGCAGCCAGGCGATTTGCCTCAACCTCCCACCCCGCCATAAACGTCTCCCCCTTACTCTCACAGATATTGTGGAGCACACAGCAAGCAGTAATAACAGCGGGAATATTGGTTTCGCTGAGTTCGAAGCGAGTCAGTAAACTGCGCCAGCGCGCCTTTAAACGTCCAAATGCACATTCTACCACCATTCTGCCTTTGCTCAGCCTGTAGTTGAACAGCTCCTGACTACTGTCCAGGCTGCCTGTGTACGGCTTCATGAGCCATGGCATTAAGGGGTAGGCTGGGTCCCCAAGGATACATATAGGCATTTCAACATCCCCAACAGTTATTTTCTGGTCTGGGAATAAAGTCCCTTCCTGCAGCTTTTGAAACAGACCAGAGTTCCTGAAGATGCGAGCATCATGCACCTTTCCCGGCCATCCCACGTTGATGTTGGTGAAACGTCCCTTGTGAACCACCAGAGCTTGCAGCACTATCGAAAAGTACCCCTTGCGGTTTATGTACTCGCCGGCTTGGTGCTCCGGTGCCAAGATAGGGATATGGGTTCCGTCTATGGCCCCACCACAGTTAGGGAATCCCATTGCAGCAAAGCCATCCACTATGACCTGCACATTTCCCAGGGCCATTACCCTTGATATCAGCAGATCTTTGATTGCGTGGGCTACTTGCATCACAGCAGCCCCCACAGTAGATTTGCCCACTCCAAATTGATTCCCAACTGACCGGTAGCTGTCTGGCGTTGCAAGCTTCCACAGGGCTATCGCCACTCGCTTCTCAACTGTGAGGGCTGCTCTCATCTTGGTATTCATGCGCCTCAGGGCAGGGGAAAGCAAGTCACAAAGTTCCATGAAAGTGCCCTTACGCATGCGAAAGTTTCGCAACCACTGGGAATCGTCCCAGACCTGCAACACTATGTGGTCCCACCAGTCTGTGCTTGTTTCCCGAGCCCAGAATCGGCGTTCCACAGCATGAACCTGCCCCATTAGCACCATGATGCATGCATTGTCAGGGCCCATGCTTTCAAAGAAATCTGTGTCCATGTCCTGATCACTCACGTGACCGCGCTGACGTCGCCTCCTCGCCCGGTATCACTTTGCCAGGTTCCGGTGCTGCATATACTGCTGGATAATGCGTGTGGTGTTTAATGTGCTCCTAATTGCCAAAGTGAGCTGAGCGGCCTCCATGCTTGCCTTGGTATGGCGTCCGCACAGAAAAAAGGCGCGGAATGATTGTCTGCCGTTGCTCTGACGGAGGGAGGGGCGACTGAGGACACGGCTTACAGGGTTGGCTTCAGGGAGCTAAAATCAACAAAGGGGGTGTCTTTACATCAAGGAGTATTTCAGGCAGGACTTCACGGAAGGTTCCAATAAGAAATGGTGCACCTAAGTTATCGTTCTTATTGGAACAAGGAGGTTAGCCTGGCCTCTGATTGATACATGGCTAGATTTATCTCTCTGCACCTTCTCTGTGAGTGACTGCAGTGTGACCTAGAGGAATGAGTCCCCTAGACAGGGGAGGAGGCAAATGAGTACAAAACAAATCTGGTCTATTTCTTGTTTTGACCCACTCCATCTATCTTTTACATCTTTGGCTGGCAGCAGACGGTGCAGAAGGACTGCATGCCATCCACATCTCATGGCTGCTCGGCAGAAGATGGTACAGTACGACTGCTAGCCATCCTCATCTCTTGCCTGCCTGGCAGAAGATGGTACAATACAACTACTAGCAGTCCATATCGCCTGCCCGCTCACCATAAGACGGTTCAATAGGACTGACTGCAGGACTAAAGAGAATAACCTGGTCAAGTCACTCCAAATTTAGTCCCTGCGCCCATGTCTGCCCAGGCGCTCCCAGCCGACGTGGCCAGGAGCACCTCGGACACGACGAGGACGACTACCAGTCGTATTGCACCGTCTGCTGCCAGAAGGCAATGGGTTGCTGCTACTGTGTCGCAATGCCGTACCGCGTCTGCCAGCACCCAGGAGACATAGGGTGACGGTTACCTGAGCGGGCTCCATGCTTGCCGTGGTATGGCGTCTGCACAGGTAACTCAGGAAAAAAGGCGCGAAAAGATTGTCTGCCCTTGCTTTCACGGAGGGAGGGAGGGAACAGGGGCCTGACGATACGTACCCAGAACCACCCGCGACAATGTTTTAGCCCCATCAGAGTGCTCCATTATGACTGCTCTGGACAGCACTCTCAGATGCCCGATTGTTTGTCGTTGCTCTGATGCAGGGAGGGGCGACTGAGGACACGGCTTACAGGGTTGGCTTCAGGGAGCTAAAATCAACAAAGGGGGTGTCTTTACATCAAGGAGTATTTCAGGCAGGACTTCACGGAGGGTTCCAATAGGAAATGGTGCACCTAAGTTATCGTTCTTATTGGAACAGGAAGGTTAGCCTGGCCTCTGATTGATACACGGCTAGATTTATCTCGCTGCACCTTCTCTGTGAGTGACTGCAGTGTGACCTAGAAGAATGAGTCCCCTAGACGGGGGAGGGGGGGAAGCAAATGAATACAGAACAAATCTGATCTATTTCTTGTTTTGATCCACTCCATCTATCTTTTACATCTTTGGCTGGCAGCAGACGGTGCAGAAGGACTGCATGCCATCCACATCTCATGGCTGCTCGGCAGATGATGGTACAGCACGACTGCTAGCCATCCTCATCTCTTGCCTGCCTGGCAGAAGATGGTACAGCACGACTGCTAGCAGTCTGTATCGCCTGCCCGCTCACCATAAGTCGGTTCAATAGGACTGACTGCAGGACTAAAGAGAATGACCTGGTCAAGTCACTCCAAATTTAGTCCCTGCACCCAGGGTCTGTCCAGGCGCTCCCAGCCGACGTGGCCAGGAGCACCTCGGACATGACGATGACGGTAGCAATGCCGTACCGCGTCTGCCAGCACCCAGGAGTCATAGGGTGACGGTTACCTGAGCGGGCTCCATGCTTGCCGTGGTATGGCGTCTGCACAGGTAACTCAGGAAAAAAGGCGCGAAACGATTGTCTGCCCTTGCTTTCACGGAGGGAGGGAGAGAGGGAACGGGGGCTTGACGATATGTACCCAGAACCACCCGCGACAATGTTTTAGCCCCATCAGGCATTGGAATCTCAACCCAGAATTCCAATGGGCAGCGGAGACTGCGGGAACTGTGGGATAGCTACCCACAGTGCAACGCTCCGGAAGTCGACGCTTGCCTCGGTACTGTGGAAGCGCTCCGCCGAGTTAATGCACTTAATGCACTTAGAGCATTTTCTGTGGGGACACACACACTCGAATATATAAAACCGATTTCTAAAAAACCGACTTCTATAAATTCGACCTTATTCCGTAGTGTAGACATACCCTAAGAGTCTAGAGTCACTAGCACACAGATTGCAAACTGTGGGCTGTGACCCCAAATGGGGTCGTGCCATCAGCAGATGGGGTTCTGGGTCCAACAGGTCAGATTCAGCCTGCGAGACGATGCTGTTTACCCATAAACGTGTCCAGACCTCCTCCACAAATGCTGCACCAGGAAGCTGCCCTTTTGTGTGGCCATTCTTATGATCTACAAAATGGCACTGTCTGCACATAAGAACGGCCCTACTGGGTCAGACCAAAGGTCCATCTAGCTCAGTATCCTGTCTGCCGACAGTGGCCAGTGCCAGATGCCCCAGAGGGAATGAACAGAACAGGTAATCATCAAGTGATCCATCCCATCACCCATTCCCAGCTTCTGGCAAACAGAGGCTAGGGACACCATTCCTGCCCATCCTGGCTAATAGCCATTGATGGACCTATCCTCCATGAATATATCTAGTCCTTTTTTGAACCCTGTTATGGTCTTGGCCGTCTCTTTTCCAAGCAGAAAAGTCCCAGTCTTATTAATCTCTCCTCATAGGGAAGCCATTCCATACCCCTAATCATTTTTGCTGCCCTTTTCTGAACGTTTTCCAATTCCAATACACCTCTACCTAGATATAACACTGTCCTAGGGACCCAAAAAATCTTACTGCATTATAGGTGAAACCGCGTTATATCGAACTTGCTTTGATCCCCCGGAGCGCTGCTTTACCGTGTTATATCTGAATTCATGTTATATCGGGGTAGAGGTGTATATCTTTTTTGAGATGGGGCAATCACATCTGCACACAGTATTCAAGATGTGGCCATACCATGGATTTTTATAGAGGCAACATGATATTTTCTGTCCTATTATCTATCCCTTTCTTAATTATTCCCAGCATTCTGTTCTTTTTTTTTGACTGCCACTGCACATTGAGTGGATGTTTCCAGAGAACTATCCACAATGACTCCAAGATCTCTTTCTTGAGTGGTAACACCTAATTTAGACCCCATCATTTTACATATATAGTTGGGGTTATGCTTTCCAATGTGCATTACTTTGCATTTATCAACATTAAATTTCATCTGCCATTTTGTTGCCCAGTCACCCAGTTTTGAGAGATCCTTTTGTAGCTCTTCGCAGTCTGCCTGGGTCTTAACTATCTTTAGTAATTTTGTATCATCTGCAAATTTTGCCACCTCACTGTTTACCCCTTTTTCCAGATCATTTATGAATATGTTGAATAGGACTGGTACCAGAACAGACCCCTGGGGGACATCAATATTTACCTCTCTCCATTCTGAAAACTGACCATTTATATCTACCCTTTGTTTCTTATCTTTTAACCAGTTACCAATCCATGAGAGCACCTTCCCGCTTATCCCGTGGCAGCTTACTTTGCATAAGAGCCTTTGGTGATCTCACATGTACAGCGTGTGCAAAGGGTGCAGCGGGTACAGCAGTGCAGAGGGTGTACAGTGGGTACACTGGTGACCTCACATGTACAGCATGTACAGAGGGTGCCATTCCGTAGATCAAAACAGCTGCCTCCTGGTACAGCATTTGTGGAGCAGATCCGGACACGCTGGCCGTGTGGAAGTGGCTGTGCAGATACCAATTTGGCCATTTGCACCATCCGGCTGTGTAAGCACCCATCTGAGGGACTTGAACGCAGAAGATCCTTATCAACAGCCTCACCAACAGAGCATCCTCTCTGCTCGAGCTGATAGGAGCTTCTGCTAGCCTTTTCTGAGATGCGAATCTGCAATGGCTTGTAAACTCCTTAAGGAAGGGCCCATATCTTCTTTTATGCCACCCTGAGTACCCTGTTGGCACTCAAGGATAAAGAATCATAGTAAGTCACTGTCTCTGTGCTGCCCTAGTATCAGCACACAGGGCCTTCCTAAGTCGCGGCCTCATTTGCTTAACAGTGAATTCCTCTTTCTGATTTGTGATCAGAGTCACAGTGAACTCATTTTTACACAGAGTATCTGCTTCAGCCTCCAGCAGCGAGTCTAGTAATGCAGTTATGAATGGAAAACAAGGGTCTGAGAAACTTGCTTGCACATATAATGAGGCTTTCTTTGATTATGGCTTCACCAGTATTTTGGTAAAGAATGAAGAAAGGCCTTAATGCCTGCTATGTCACACAGTGTTATCTAGCAGAGAGCATTAGAAAACATATTTAATGTCTAAATTCCTCGGATTCCTTGGTCACTATGTTGCCTTGCTGCTGTCTGGAGTCATAGGAAATGATAAGTCTCAAAACAGGGTCATGTAGGCCCCCCGCACTAAACACATCCCGAACAGAATTTGTCTCTGCCCTTCACAAGGTAATAAATTTAAAGGTCACTGTGTCAGCATAGGCAAATTGCAGAAGAACAATACACCCCTATTGGAAGGCTTCTATGAAATCTCAACTGATTTTGCACTACAGTAATTTTGCATAGAACTTGATCCTGCTCAAGCAAAAATTTCTATTCAAGTCCATAGGGCGACTCAAGTAAGAGTGACAGGATACTGTACAGTTTTAGCCACAGTTCACACTTCCCTTTAAGATAAGATTTCTTAACAAATACATTCTCTCTCAAACATCAGCAGCCATTATCCTTCTACTCAAGGTTGTAACAGCAGTCAAGTAACAGGCTAAGTTTGTAGGGGTTTTGATCTGGCACTGTAAGTTTTTACTTGCACCAGTAAGATGACACAATGAAGAGCCAACTCTGCTCCCACTGAAGTCAGTGGCAACTCACATTGACACAGGCTTAAGCCCTAGAAGTTTAGCAAATACCAGGGCTTTCAACTCATTTTCTTTAGACCAAAATTTACCCACCTGTTTTTAATATTTACACTGGGAATATGTCTAAGGCTCCAACTGCATACCTTTTGTACATGGTCCAGTGGTCTTTCAGAGTGGCATGATTGTCAACTATTTCATCCAGCGTGAGTAAGACTGTCAGCAGCTCCCCTAGATGCTCATACATAGTCTGTTAAAGAAGTTCCAGTAGTTACCAATGGTTTCATGCCATGTAAACAAAGATTTTTTTTACCCCATTTTAGTGTTCTTTCACTACAGAGAAGGAATGTTACAGTTAGCATGGAGGTGCCACTCATAAGCTAGCTGACCTGTCTTGACAATGAAGGTAGGATTCTCAAACAGTGGTTGTGACGCACAAGCACAAGTCCCATCCACTTTTAATCTAAGAAAGTTAGCATTTGCCATATCTGGATGTAATGACCATTTCCATATAATAATCAGAAACAGTGATTGGACAACTCTGTCCTGAGAGCAGGATTCCAACACACATTGAAAATGATGCTTTAATTCATTTTTCTCCTCTCTCTCAAAAGAAAACTTAGAAATGTTTTTCAGGTTTGTTTATAAAACTAAAAAAAAAATTAAAATCCTCTAAACTAGTGTTTCTCAACAACTGGTCCATGGACCAGTGCCAGTCCCTGAGATCTCCCTAACACAGTTAGGAAGGCAAGAAACCTGTCCCTGGCATCAAAAAGGTTGAGAAACATTGCTTTAAATCATCTCACCTGAAAATGAACTCCTGTTGTCACTATAATTTTAGGTGCATTCCTGCAATAGATAAGCAAACAAAACAATATCTTATTTTTCCATTATTAGCTAGCACTTATTTATTTTGCACATTTTAACTGTTGTTAGAGGTATCAGTCTCTTAAATGTTTTACTTGCATATTATACTTCAAGAAAGTCATTGTGGTAATTGTTATCAGTAATGAAAAATATATTCCAACACATAATAAAAATGCATATTAAAAATTGGTTTTGACAACCAATGTAGCAATATCAGGTTGATAACATTTTCCAAATCATAATGAACCATTGGTTTGCTAAATTGTAGGTCTAGGCTGTTGCGCATGTATATTAACAAGTCCCAGTGATGTTAATAATTAGCATTTTTATAGTGTCTTTCATTCCAAAGGTCCCAAAACACTTTACAAACTTAACCAACTGATACGCAAGCTAGACACCCAGCTTCACTTCATTCACCACTGAAACAGTGCAGCTGTGTAGAGATGCAAAGTACTGTTAAATAGCAGCCTTGGGCAGAAGAATACCATAACCGGTTAAAACAGCAGAGGAAACTTAGGCAGAAAGAATGAACCTATTTAGAATATGGCCAAAGTTCTAGCATTCACATCCCTAACTCTAAGACATCATGAGATCTTTCAGCAACCATAAGTGGTCCCATTCTTTTATTTTACATCCGATTTGTCACATAACAGCTCCAGTAGTACAGTGGCCCCTACAACAGTAACATTGCATTGATTTAGTACTGAATCATTTATGGGAATACAATAGAAGTTATGCACATATCATGGAGGGTGCATATCCCCTTCAACAGCATGTATTTTATGCATACTTTTTTCAGCCATTTTATAAACTGCATGATTTTTTTAAATTTTATAAACTGCAAAAATTCAATCTAAATATGCTTCCCATGTGACTTTAGCCAAGGAGTGTTGCTTGTACATTGAGACCAGATATACAAATTGGCTTGAGTTTCAGAGGTGTCAAGCACCCACAGCTTCCACTCACTTCAACTGGAGTTTCATGTCTGAAAATCATGCCCTTAGTCTCTGCAAGTGATATACACTAAAATTCACAATACAAAAATGAATAACTAAGACTAATTAGCAATCATAGCATCTCCACCTGAACACACACGCTCTAAATCCTACAGATGAAACCAAAGACAAAGTAAGTAAATGCCCAAGACCCTCTGATGTAAGACACTGTCTCCCATATACCAAGACATCATTACTGTCAAATTGGCATATGAAGACATAAAGCCATACTCAAGACAATATCTATGATACTAATGTTTAAATGAAAAACTGATCAGGTTTGCTCAAATAGATATTATGATCACACATTTATAATATTAAAATTAAATAAGTTGACCTAATTTTTTTAAGCTTCTGAAACAATTTGATTTTACCATTTCTTCAAAATGTTAGAATGGCATCTCCACAGCATCTCTCAGCTAACATAAGGCATCCATTCCTCCTGCCAGTAGGACAGGGACTAAGTCCAACAATTAGAGGCATAAGGATATAAAGGTCAGCCACATTAGCATCAAGATTTGTTCCTTCTGAAAAGAGACAGCTCTCCTGAAATATGCCTTTTAGTTTAAAAGACATTCTTGCATCTCATCACAAAAAAACACTTAAAGCAGATTATGATTCTTTTAATAAATAAAATCCTTTTAAAAGTAGCTTATGTGGGCATATAAGGCTGCATTAAAAACCACTCTCCATATTTTCTGACCAGAGTATTATAATGTTTACCATGCTTTAGGGAGATCATAACATCTTGTACTTTGTTTAATAATAAAAAGGGGACATAGCATTTCTGCCAATAATTACTTGTTGCTGGTATAGAGAACAGCCAGCTGATGAATTACATTCATCACCACTTCGTAGCACCGTGAAACAAAACAAGACAGCTCCTGAAATGACAAATTTTGCATACATTGGTATTATTTCCAAGACAGTGAACAACAATCATGCAACCAGAACCCCAAGTTCAACTTCCTAATTCCAGTCTGAGGCTTCTCACAACTGCAGCCTGGACAGGAAGTCAGACACATTTCTTTAAGCATGTTTCTTTAGGATTTAGGGCTAATGAAGCTACACAGAGGCAGAAGAGGGAGTAAGGATCCTTTTCCTTATTGAGTCGCCATCAATAGGGCTAGCTAGAACCACAGTCCTGATGCTCAGGGGAGCTTCACTCAGATGCTTCCTCCCAGGATAAATGTGTAGACAGTGGGCAAGGCTTTGCTCCACTTCACCCATGCAATAGCCAAGAGCTGGAGCTTGCTTGGGGGAGTATAGTACGCCTTTAAAATGGATGTAATAAGTTACACCCCACCCCAAACAAAGAGCCCTAGAAGACATTATGCTTCTGAGGCACAAGGCCTCCTACAACTCTCCCTCAGGCAGTGTGTGTAAGCACCACCGCCTTCTATGAACTCCATAACAAAAGCATGCTCTAGCCCAGTGGTTTTCAAACTGGGTTACGTGTATCCCTAAAGGTATGTGAGCTCTTGTCAAGGAGTATGCGAGAAAAATCCTATAATGGTGAACAATACATTTTATTTAGTACAGAGGTGCACCCCACCCCCCGGGGCCCTTGGGCCGGTGACGTTGGGCAGGGCTCGGGGAGGGAGTACCACCTCCATCCCCTGACTCACCTCAGGTCAGCAGGGCAACCCAGCCTGTCTGGATTTAGGGGGGAGACGGGGGGGTAGGGTGGAAACCAAAAATTGTAACTCAATTCTGAGGCAGCCCTTTGAGTTACAATTTTTGGTTGTAACAGGCTGAGTGGCCCACTGAGGTGAGTGAGAGGGTGGAGGTGGTGCTCCCTCTGTGAGTCCCGCTATGCGGGGCCGGCCCGAGCCACCTAGCATCGCCATTCCCTCCCTCCCCACCCCCGAACATTCCTCCACACCCACCTAGGGAGGCGCACCCACAATTTGAAAATCTCTAGAAGCTGTTGCTAAATGGAAAGCAGAAATCTGCGGGGCACGTGACTCTGCGTGTCCCTCCATGTGTCACCTCTGTCTATCTCAGATGGGGATACATGGTAGACTACATTATTTGGAAAGGGGTACATAGCCTAAAAAGTCTGCTCTAGCCCTAAACAACCATTGTTCTCTTTGAAGCCATGCCAAGCTAAAGCCACAAATCAGACAGATTACAGATAAATAGCTACACTTACAGACAGAAAAAAAGATTATTTTCATGAGTTACTGACATGCTGGATTTAAAACTGAAAGTGGAGAGGACAGAGAATTCAGCAAGGGACACAAGAACAGGAGTAAAAATTTGAAATGCAGCCGTAAACTGGATAGGATTATGAAGTCATCTGGCAAATCTCCACTAGTGATGATACACACTGAAATCAATGGTGGAGTGGTAAATAACGAGGACAGGGCAGTCATACAGAGCGATCTGGATCACTTGGTAAGCTGGCCCCATCCAAACAGAATTCATTTCAATACAGCCAAAAGTAAATATATCTAGGTACCAGGAATACAGGCCATACCTATAAAATGGGGACTGTATCCTGGAAAACAGTGACTTTGAAAAGGATCCGGGGTCATAGTGGACAAGCAAATAAACAGTGTCATACTGTGGCAAAAAGGGCTAATGTGATCCTTGGATGCATAAACAGGGGGAGTAGGAGGTGATTGTTACCTTTTTAATACAGCATGGGTGAGACCAATATTGGAATACTGTGTCCAGTTCAAATATCCACATTTTAAAAAAGATGTTGAAAAACTGAAGAGGGGGCAGAAAAGAGCCACAAAAGTGACTCTAGGGCTGGAGAAAATGCTTTACAGTGAGACTTAAACAGCTCAATCCGTTTTGCTTATCAAAAGAAGATTGAGAGGTGACATGATTACAGTGCATAAGTACCTTCACGTGGAGAAAATACCAGGTACTAAAGGGCTCTTTAATTTAGTGGAGACAGGTATAACAAGAACCAATGGATGGAAGCTGAAGCCAGACAAATTCAAGTTAGAAATTACGCCAAAAAAATTCAAAATGCAGGTACTTAACAATTATAACAAATTACCAAGGGAAGTGGTGGATAGTTTTCAACTCAAGACTAGATGCCATTTTGGAAGATGTGTTTGGCTAAAACACAAGTTACTGGGCTCAACACATGGATAACTGGGTGAAACGTAATGGTCTGAGGTATTCAGGTCAAACTAGATGACCTATTGGTACTTTCTGGCTTTAAACTATATCAAACGGAAGAGTTTGAAAAATTCTAAATTGGCTTTTTATTATATATGCAGTTGGTTTACATTTCACTCGTCTTGGACATGTGAACAGCTTGGTCAGTTTCACTTTTTGCTTTTCACTTGCTTAAAAATGTTGTTTGGGTTTTAACTTCATTTTCATTTAAACATTCTTTCTGTATTTGGCTTTGAGGTTTCTAAAAACAGAACCTAAATTTCAGGCCTAGAACCAGTTAACATTGCCCCTTTAAATGCTTAAGGCAGAAAGTCCAATTTCATGGCACATATCCAGCTGTCAGCAACAGACTATGCTGCAAACAACTGACAGATTTTGAAAATCTTCTAAGTATATTAACGATTATGTGGTTTAATCCTGCAGAGGGTAGTGAAACATTGCCAGGTATTCCTAAATTAGTATGATAGTTTGTCTCTTTAATATCACCTCGGTAAATATTTAGCTGTTACATCTGCTGAGAACAATCTCTGGATACCAAGAACTGCCAAATCCATAACAAACAGCGAATATGTTTATGTAGCAGCTATACGAAAACAGCATATTCTGATCCCTCTGCCAGCTCTGCACATCACTACCGTATTAGTGTTTCCCAGATGGTAGACACTGCCACCAGCCTATTCCTATTGGGGACTAGAAAGTGGAGCACAGCAATGGGAACAGGACAGACTCAGTAAGGAGAGATTCTTCCTACAGATTCTTATAAAGCAGGAATCGGATACAGATATTTGAAAGCTCCCCAACCTTCCCTCTATGGTCCTGGGGTGATATCTTACATACAGGAGTGTAAGCAAACACCCACTCAGCCACTCTCTCCTCCTAGCTCCCAGAACTCTCAGCTGAGCCACAGAAGCACATGTAGCATGGGCCCACAGAGCCATCAACAAATCTTCTCCCCTGAACAGATGAGTAGAAGAAATTGGGAGGTAAAAAGTGAAAAAGAAAGCTGATGGCTAAGCAGGAAAGAACAAAGATCAGGAGACAGAAAGTGCACAAGAAAAGGCAGAGATATTAGCAACTGCATGCAGGAGAGCTTAGCAAGTATTTTCCTCTGATCTTTGGTCTACCAAAGGGGACCACTAAGAACTCTGATACATGATATTTACAAGACAGTAAATAAAGTCCTGTTTAATGAAGGCTGAATTTACATTTTCTAGACACAGTTTTGCTTAAGCAGTATATATTTTTCATTTTTTACTACAAGTAAATTTTTCATGACAACAGGATCCTGTTTGTGATTGGACAATCACTTGCTATGGAAATCATTCCAGAAAAATAATGATAACTTCTAGTGTAGAATGAACATCAAGAACAAAGGAAATCCTTGGAAACACACATCCTGTTTTCATTCAAGTGTCCTTGGTAATAAACACAATTGTTTCTAAGAGGCATGTTACTCCCCAGAATATTTTTTGTGCGGCATCAACAATTTTTTTTTAAATTGCTTGTTTTAATCTTACCTCTTTCTATAAGCTAAAGGAAGATGAACAAACAAATGGTTTAATTCCTGCCAGCACTACCACTTTTTATTCAGTGGAAAACTAAAATTTACCATCAGAAACATGCATCAGAATGCTAGACCTTTAACAGAAAGTGACAGAGTCCCACTACATTTTTTCCTGTTGAAGTCTGTTTAGATAAACTAGTTTATTTGTGAACCGAATCTGAAAATCTTTTAACCTTCTCACACTGGGGCTTACAGTGCTTGAAACAGCTTTAAGTGCAGAAACACAATAGTGAACAAACTGCACCTAACAGCTCTCTATTTGAAAGGATGAGTGAAGGAGGTTGGTTGAGACAGATGTGCAGGCAAGAAATTGTAATCTGCACACAAAAGTGACTCCCAATACCTTTGAATGGGATGTAAATAGGATACTGTAACTGATGAGTCCATTTGAGAAGTAGAAAAAAACAGAGTACAACTGCTCCAAAGCCAAGATGCACTCTTTACCTGTAAAAATGAAATAAATCTTCCCATCTGTATTTGGGAATCACCTTCCACCATGCTGGAATCTGTGGCTTGAAAGATAAACAAAAGCTTCACTGACTAGGAATGTCAGACAAACCTATTCATTACACTCAAGTCTGGATGACAAACCAATTTTGTTTGACCTTTAATTAAAGCACACTGCTATAAGGCAATGTATTTCCAATGAATCCTTAACAAAGACTTGACTGTGCTTTGCTAAACAGAGAACATCTTCTTGTTCTGTATTTCTCCAGGACCTAGTTCCATGGGGTCCTGGTCCATAACTAGGGCTTCAGAGCACTACCCTCAACATAAATAATAGGATGTTACAAAGTACCAATTTAACATCGTGTCAGCATTTATGTTTGTAAACACATTATTCTGGTGATTATAATTGGCCATAAAATCTCATCTGACAAAATCTGGCATACAGGGTTTTAAAATGCATCCACCTGGGAGTTATTAAAAACTTAATGACAGGTTTCAGAGTAGCAGCCGTGTTAGTCTGTATTCACAAAAAGAAAAGGAGTACCTGTGGCACCTTAGAGACTAACTAATTTATTGAGCTGTAGCTCACAAAAGCTTTTATGCTCAAATAAATTTGTTAGTCTCTAAGGTGCCACAAGTACTCCTTTTCTTTTTATTAAAAACTTAATGCGTTAAAACTTTTATACAAGACCACTACGAATAACAATAGCTTTAATTTTCAAAATTAAACTGGGTAAGAAGTTAATCCACAATAGGGATTAAGCACCTGTGGTATTGTGGATTTAATTTGAAACCTTACTATAGTATACACAATAATTGCTTTTCTAATGGCAGTCTGGAGGGGGCTTGTGCAAGACTTTGTTAAAAGAGCTGACTTCAGGTCCAGTGATAGAAAATCTCAGCCTTTTAAAGTTTCTACCCACTTTGTTTTAAGAAGATAGCCTTGAAAATGTATGTCAATATAAACCAATCAAAGGGGATGAAAGGCACAAGCAGCTAGGCTCTACTCTTCTGCAATAGGAGGCTCTAAGATTCCTAAAGACTGTATCTTTCCCCAACACACACGTTTTTATATACAAATCACTCTGTTAAATTTGATGTATACCCCAAATAAACATCTTGCTGACACCACCCCTAGCCCAGCCCTGTGCATCGTGATGTGATGGTGGAGGACAGGAATGTGTCACATTGGGAGAGGAAGAGTGGGGAGGACGGATATTTTTTTCCCCCAGAGGCCAACTCAAAAATGCTCCGCCTCATATTTTCAGACCCCTCCAAGATGGGGACCTAGCTAGCTTCTGCTCACCCAGGTAAGCCTACAATTGCTATGGCAGCTGCTACAAGAGGAACAGCTGGCTCTTGTGCATCTAGAGGTGTTGTTGGTTGGAGGACTGCATTCCCACCCACTCCCTGTTGCTGGCTTCTCCAGGAGGAAGAGGAGAAACAGCAGGACCAAACTGCTGTCACAGAATAAGAAGCTTATAGCTACTGCAGCCCTCTTTTCTCCTTGCCAATGAGGCAGAACATTTTTGAGGGAGACCTTTGTTACAGTTTGGCAGTATGTCACTATGATTCAAAAGGCTTTAAACACATGTCTGATAGAAGTCTGCTTTAAAAAGTTATCTGCAGTTAGAGAAATGATTCATCAAAAGAACCAAGACAGTCATATTTTACATAGCACCTAGAATGTGCTAGTCACAGTCTCTACCTGAAAGAGTTTACACTCTTCTATAGTACCGTCTATCCAAGGATTTCAAAAGGCTTTACAAAACTCTAATGAACTGAGCTTCACAAGGCTACTGTAAAAGAGGCATTATCTTCTCTATCTTTCTGATGGGAAAAACAGAAGTTTAGTGACTAGCCCTGAGGTCACACAGGAGGTCAATAGCACAGTCTGGAGGAGAATTCAGATCTCCTGTCAGTTTTACGCTGTAAAAAAAAAAAAAAAAAGTAACTTTCACCCAGAGTGAGATCTTATGATCTACCAATTGGAAAAAAGCCTATGACCACGTTTATATAAGCAGAGTCCGGTGTTATGTCAATATATATATATATATATATACACACATATATACACACATATACACACACACACACTGGCATGAGACACTGTAACCCACCCCTCAGGACTTTAAAAACAAGTATCGATGTTCAAGTATTACAATTTGGCTTACACGATCTTAAACTACAGAAATTCAGAATTAAGTGTGGCCTCCATCCTTCAGTATTATCACAGCCTTAAATCCATTGCCACCAGTGGCTTTCATGCCAATATAATGACTCAAGTGATTAAACAGCACTAATATGCCTATGTTTTGACGGCACAAGCGGTGTCAAACCCTGCTCACTGTACTCATGAAGTACTGAAGCCATTATGGCTCTTCATGAGTAAGACAAGCAGGATTTAATTCATGATATATATTGCCACATGTTGTCTGAAGACACCTTGCAAAAATCTATGCACTAGGGAAGAGGAGTTGGATACGAGTTTTAGGACTTATATTCAATATAGAAACCTTGAAAAATAACTGCAAAGTACTTTTTTAAAATACAAGGCAGTGTGAACCTACATTAAAGGTTTCAGTGTTAAAAGGGAAGATGAAATCTTTTTAAAAAAAAAAGCCTCATGCTACACTTTCTGAAAGAAATGGTCTCCCTGTCTTTGTACGACCAGTGCCCTGCCCTCTCTCCAAATCCTTCCTTAAAAGCCAAAAGTGTTCAGACACTCTCTTGTCACACTCTTGTCACCAGTCCCCACTTCCTGCCTCTCACATAAGCCGTCCACACATATGTAAAGCAGAGACAAAATATCAAGGAAGTTCCCACTACTACACCAGTGCTTCACTGCAGATAATGGCTCTTTCTAACTAAAATCTTAATGATGTTTGATGTTAATTCAGTGTAGTTACAAGACACTGATATGCAGGTCATGTATTGTAACAGAGACCAGGAGTTTCAGGTTTTTATCAATAGCCAAAATGTAGTAAAAGTAAATTTCTAATGTCTAGAACATAAGACTACAATTATTTTAATATAAGAAGAAGCAACAGCATAACACTAACTGTCATTATAAAGGGAACTACTTACCTCCTTCTCCATAAAACAAGAGGCCATTATAAAATTTAGTTTCCGCCTACCAACAAAAGGAGAGATTTTTTTCCAAATTAAAAAGATATAAATACTCAATTTACAAAAATACATGGCTTATGTTTGCAGGTTTAGAAGCTAAAAAAAGCCAAGATGCAAAATCTACATTTCAGTTTGCCAAACTGCAAACATTTTGTAACAGTAATAAAGACAGGCTGTAGGAATTACCTCATATTTTAACTTCTTGATTTCACAGCAAAGGGCAGCATACACAGTTATTACTTTGTTCAGAACCTAGACTCATCAAGGAAAAAAACAGAATTACACGGGTAATATAAAAGTGTAATAAACACACATCTGACACTTGTAGCACTTTTCATGTTCAAAGCGCTCTACAGAAAAAAACATTTACAGATTTTACTACAGAGTTCTTATAATTAAAAAATTCTAAGTTTAAAGCATTTTACCTTGTTTTCTGTATTTATGAGCTCCAGCAGGGAAGACTGTTCATAGGGCAAAAGCTAAACATTAATTAAAAAATAGAAATATTAGAAGACTTTCTTTAAAAAAGCATATGTTTAATTACTAAAAGGAATCACCATTTATGTGATTATGTTAAGCAACTTAATTTTTTCAACCTAGTTCCAAATGCACTCAGTACCAAAAAGACACTAAGTGTATGCTACTGGCACGCTACCATGGAGGAAATATCCAGTTCTCATACTACGTAGACTCATCAAGTCCTGTTTCGTGAAGGTATGAAAGGGTAAAAGACAAATGAACTACGTGAAATTTATAACAATTATAGAAATATTAAAGCAAAAAGTCCTGACTGCTGTAAGACAAATCTACTAGGCCCAATGTTTAAATGGCTTCTAATCTTGCAATCACAAAAATGTGTGCATACTTATTTGTGCAGGCAAGACATGTATTTGCATATATAAACACCTATTTTGGATTTGAAAGTCAGCCAAGAGCTTTTCCAGCCCATTTGTGCACACTAACACTGAGACTGGATGCACAAGTTCAAAGTTTAGCCCTCTAGGCAGGCATGTTCCAGAAGGGAATAAAAGTTAAATTCTGTTTTTAAATAATGCCTGTAAATTCAACATAAAAAAAGAACTAATATCTTGTACTTCATGAAGGACAGGAAGTCTGTGACCAGAGAAATAACTGGCTTTTAAGGGAGGATGACTATTGTGTGTGGGGGGGTGGGTTGCCCTCCTTTAAAATGCAGTTCTTGAGGCTATTGAGACAAAATGTAACCTAACTTGTATTTTAGTTGCAAGTATATCTGTGCATGGCTCAGTTTACACCACTGTACTCATATAGTCTGTTCTTCTGTACAGAACAAGAATTGTATGCAAGAATTTGGTTCCTTGAACTGCTCAGAATGTAGGATTCTTTTAAGTTTCACTAAGCTCCAAAGGACAGAGAAAAAAAATGTGAAATTATATTCTCCTACAATCATCAATGATTTGCTATTTTATGGTTAAAATGGGTTGGGGAAAATTTTGGGGCACAATTAAAAAACTGAACAAATATAAGGGCACAATTGCATGGACCTTTTCCTTTCCAGGGTAAAGGGAAAATATATATAAGTGACTGATTACAGTGTAACCTTAGCCTCAAAAATATTTTTGTTTTAGCTTTTTAAAAATATCTTAATGCTAATATACTTTTAAATATTTTACCTGAAGGTAACTTTATTAGAAAGATATTTGAAACAGTTCTCTGTAACTTGTAAGATTCAAAAAAGTTTATAGTTCTATTTAGTTCTACCAACAGAAGCATCACTTTAAATAAATCACAACTAAAAAAGGCTTCAGGTCCACTCCAGACAAAAGGCACAATGGCTACTGGCCCATAGAAGTGCCATGAACATCCTAGACTCTACAGCCAGTGGTTACTAACACTTCTAAAAGGTTTGAACAGGATACAAGAAAGAGATGGTGTACACTTTTTCCAGCAGCTGTAGAATACCAAATTAGACACCCTGCAAGCACCCTTTTCCAGAGAGTTTGTGTCTGACCAACACAATCGCTATCTAGGCTCTAAAGATCCTAATTATCAATGATGGAGGGACAGGACTCATTTAGCATCCCAACATCCTAACACGATCAGAGAACAACCTGCCCTAGGTCATTTGGGGAAGAAAACTCTAAAGCCTGAAATATGCAGGCAAAACTTGGCTGACAACGGCATTCCACTGATCAGATAGGGAGATAAAGAGGCCATTAGGCCAAGACCATACGCTCAGGATGATTCTACTCTCTCATAAATGCAGCTCAGAAATCTGACTAGTAGAGTTCAACGGCAGAGACCTTGCAACACCTTCAAACTCTCTTCCAACTATACAACTCATTTGCAAGCAAGAGATTTTTTTTTGGCTTCCAGATTAGCACACCATGACACCAACAGCTTCAGCCTTATGATTCTCATGCAGCCCAGGAGAGAATAAATATTGTATTCTGAAATGAGGGCTCCATCTGAAGGCTTTTCATAGATGCTTGGTAACAGAACTATAAGCTACTGGACAATCAAATTTCTCCATTTAATTTGACAGTTTTGTATTGATTGAATATGAAAATGTTTGCCCAATAAATCTGATCATTCCAGAGAATCATTAGTGAAATCACAACTGAATGCCTCCGAAATGCATTATTTTAATTTGTAGAAGACATAGATAATTCCAATATGCATTAAATATATACAGACCTTTAATGCTATAGGATCAAGTTTGAAGTCCCAAACATCTCCAACTGAGTCATCCAATGCATCTTCTATTCTCCTCAGCTGAGAAGTATACTCCTCAAGAAATTTCCCATAATTCTTCAACTGTACTTCAGCATGAATTTCTAAGAGTAAATAGTAATATTTATGTAGTATCATAAAGTTAAAGTATTCTACAGGATACTCACTGAACTGGAATATCCTACAGATTATTTAAAGTAAGATCTAGTTTAATCTGTTATTTAGTTTATAACATTGTCTCCTTAAATCACTTTCAGTAACAAGGTTGACACCAAGAAGATGCAAGTTTTTCCCTTGCTTATAATGAGATTTTAAACTCAAATGTATCAATTTAAAGGGAAGTTATGTTATTTGCCAGGAGCAGCAAAACCATTATGCATAAACTAAAAAAATGACATTTTCAAGACTGACCTTAAACAAGCTAAATTACCAGAGATGTCAACTTTACAACATGAAGATACTAAGGAGACAGCATATATGGACAACATAAATTATGACATCTGTTACTTAATATTGCACATTAACTGAAAGAGAGATCCCTCTAGCCAAACATCTATGGTAATATTATACCCTTGAGGCAATGAGCGTCTTATCACTTCTTAGAACTCACTGGTAACTGCATTAAAAATAGCCGTTTCCAACACTACCTCCTACTCTGATTGCAGGATTATGTTGTCTTAAGTCACCACCCAGAATTCTAACCTTCAAGCTAACTCTCCCTCTGTCAGAGTATTCTATTCTACCACCACTCAGAAATTAGATGGCCAAATGAAGTGTGGCAGCCCACTCACTGCCAAAAGTGGTGATATATGCGAGCAACATTCCACTGCATAAATATAAAGAATATTTGTGTAAGTTGGTAAATTAAGTATGCAGGTCACTTATCTTTATAAATTCCACTTATTTTCACCATGATACAGTATTTAAAAATCAAAAATCTGAATGAGTGCCATATTTCTGATTTACCTGGATTCATCAAAATATACAAAAAGGTATACTTGTTACTATAGTGTCACAGATTACTGCTCCATAGTTAAGACTGAGTTGAGTATTGCATATAAAGCAAGGATTCAGCTTCCACTGTGTGTTAGGCCTACGGTATCCTCCCCAATGGTAGAAGAAAGCAACAGTAATTATACCACCATGTTAGAATATTTTAGTGTTTGTTGAAAATAAAGCTACCTAAAAATGACAGTTATACAAAGTCAAACTGGGCAAATCAAGCAATAAAACTTTACATTAACACAATACCCACTAAGCTGAAGGGTTCTTTATTTTTTATTTAGTGTTATATGAGCTCAAGGCACTTTGCGATATAGTAGAACCTCAGAGTTACGAACACCTCGGGAATGGAGGTTGTTCATAACTCTGAAATGTTCATAACTCTGAACAAAACGTCATGGTTGTTCTTTCAACAATTTACAACTGAACATTGACTTAATACACCTTTGAAAATTTACCATGCAGAAGAAAAACACTACTTTTTTAGTAGTTTACATTTAACCCAGTACTGTACTGTACTTGCTCTCTCTCTTTTTTTTTTTTTTTTTGGTCTCTGCTGCTGCCTGATTGCGTACTTCTGGCTCCAAATAAAATGCATGGTTGACTGGTCAGTTCATAACTCTAAGGTTCTACTGTAGTTAAAATGCCCCGAAGAAATGGAATACTTGCCCCAAAGACTTTACAGCCTAGATCAGTGGTTTTCAAACTTATTTGACTGTACCCGCCTTTTTTGTGTCTGTAATAGTTTACGCCCCCTGAGTCCTTGCACACAAATATATATACCAATAAAAAAAATCAACATGCAACTCTCACTATTAAAAACAGTAAGGCATCGATTCAAACAGAACCAGTGATCCATTGTAATAAGAACAAAAGCAAAACTGCAATTGTGGTCGATGCTTACAATTAAAAGTGCACACCGCATTATAGCAAATGGATTAACGTAGAGGTGGCAACAACTTTGTATAATGCTATGCAAGCTTAACAGAAATCCATCAAAATACATAGTGCCATCTAGAGTCAAAAGCACAGTGCCATATGAGGACCTGATACATATGAAGGAAATAGTTTTGCTATATATTCATTGCTGTGAGTAAAATGCGTGCAATAAGTTTTTTTTCCCTGGGAGCCAGTGCAGAGAAAATACTTTATAAATGATATTAACAAGAATCACACTATTCCACCACTGATGTGCAGCATCCTGTAGAAGAGAAAAACAGCTGTTCTATCTTGTCCCCATAAAAAACAATTAAGTGGGCAAAATATAAGCTTTGATGCCGCAAACATACACACAAAAACATTAAGCATATAAGTAGTCCCATTGATTTCAATCGGGCTACTCATGAGAATAAAATTAACCAAATACATAGATATTTTCAGAATCAGGACCAGAGTAGGTTCAATTGGATACTGAAGGAATTCGGTAGCTACCTCAGTATTTGAAAAAGTACATTCACAAGAGGCAAGTAGAAAGCTTGCCACTTCCTGGAAGTGGGGCAGATATCCATTGGTTTCTATAGGATTAAGCTTTAACTGAATATAAACATTTCTAGCTCTTATGATTGTGAAGGTAACCATCCAAAGGGCAAAAGTTACAAATGCCAGGCTAGATGCTTACCTCCCGAAGCAGCTGATCTGTTACAATGGCATCTACTAATCATCTCTCAATCACGCCAACATCCAGGCTAGAACAATTTAGAAGTACCTGTCGTCGGCTGCCAAATTTAGAGAAATGTTCAACCACTGAACTGGTAGAAGCTGTTTGCCAGGCAGTTATAGAAAGAGTTTGAATAACAAGGCAGCTTTTGTTTATAGCCTCTCATGTAGGTGCAAAGATAATATTTTCTTCACTTGGACAAGTTCACTCATTTGAGAAACTAATTGGAAGGACAGCAGAGAACGCAGTAAATCTTATTTTGTCATTTCCATGCAATGAACAAAAATCCTATTTCAGAAGATACAGATATTATACAGAAGGATAGGAAATCAGTGCAGAGACAATACTTTATAAACTGTACTCAGATTTGATTGATTCAATTTCCTCTCAGCCATTAAAAATGAAACCACTAAGATTTGGAGAATGCAAAACCTTACTCAATAGTGAAGATTATAAAATTTCTCTAATTGTATTTATATTCATTAATAAAACAGGCAGTAGTTCTATACTGGGTATACATCATCCCATGAGGATTCATGAATGAGAACTGCATTGTTATATATAGGCATGGAAAGATTAGATTTTTGTTGGTAAACATGAATTTCACCGTACACACACAAACCAACAAAAAATATTTCCATCGATAATCAAAATTCACGGATAGGCCAAGTAAAAAGAATGCTTCTTGAGAACTTCTTAGCATTTGAGATAAGGATATTTACTTTGTTTATTTTGACATGTGATATTGACAATTTCTGTTTTAATGGTTATCCAGCCTTAACCTTTTGAATCTCAACATCTACTACTATAATTATTCTCTAACCCTCCCACAATTTCCTGCAACAGTGAAAATTTAGACATATAAAAACAGAAAAAGTGCTTAAAAATAAACATCAATATTATCTGTCAAAAGAAAATAAAAGCTGGATTCTGCCAAGCCCAGTTATATATGTGACATTAATGCAACATTAAGAGCAGGTTAGATAAACACCTGTCAGGGATGGTCTAGATCAGGAGTGGGTAAATTTTTTGGCCTGAGGGCCATATCTGGGTGGGGAAATTGCATGCAGGGCCATGAATGTAAGACTGGGGCAGGGGGTTGGGGTGCAGGAGGGAGTGCGGGGTGTGGGAGGGGGTGCGGTGTGCAGGAAGGGGCTCAGGGCAGGGGGTTAGGGTGCAGGAGGGGTCTCAGGGCAGGGGGTTGCGGTGTGGGCTGCAGGCTCCAGCCCAGCGCCGCTTATCTGGAGCGGCTCCGAGGTGGCAGTGGCGCGCAGCGGGGCTCAGGCAGGCTGCCTGCCTACCCTGGCACCACACCATTCCGGGAAGCGGCCAGCACCACGTCCCTGCAGCCGGGGGCAGAGGGCTCCACACGCTGCCCTCCCCTGTAGGTACCTCCCCCGAAGCTCCCATTGACCACAGTTCCCCGTTCCTGGCCAATGGGAGCTGCGGGGGGCAGTGTCTGGAGGCAAGGGCAGCGCACAGAGCCCTCTGCCCCTCCTCCCCCAGGGGCCGCAGGGACATGGTGCCAGCCACTTCCTGGAGTGGTGCAGGGCCCGTGGCGCGACGGGGGTGGCAATCCCGTGGGCCAGATCCAAAGCCCTGACGGGCTGGATCCGGCCTGTGGGCCATAGTTTGCCCACCCCTGGTCTAGATAATATTTAGTCCTGCCTTGAGTGCAGAGGACAGGACTAGAAGACCTCTCGAGGTCCCTTCCAGTCCTACACTTCTATGAGTCTATGATTCTACACCAGACTGATTTGGTTCCCCCTTTTCCTCTGTTAAAGCAATTATAATACTTAATAGTAAGATATAAGATTTATTTGTAAAGTTAAATGAGACTAAGTTTAAAAAAAACCATCTTTCATAGCGTGGATTTTTATCTAGTTTGCTTGGAATACAAGAGACTTCCTTTTAAAAACAGGCATACCCATTTTGTTTTCCTATCACTTTGCTCACTGACAAGTAAGCTGCTTGTCTTCTATCAAGCTGGTGCGAAAGAAGTACCTCATATCAGAGGTTCTCAGCTCCACACACCTGCTAATGTCTGGGAAACCGTTCTATGAAAAGCTGTACTTTAACCTTTCCTTTTTCGGTGCATACAATTGTCAGAAATTATAAATAAAACCTCAAGTCAGTTTTCATTGAAAGTAAATAACATAAATACAGCATGAACAGACAACCACTTGGGAAACTTATACTGTATATGTGAAACATCAGCTCATGACAGACATATTTGCTCAGTAATAACTGTTGTAATTAATGCAGCGTGACCGTTCATTTTACAATGCATGCACTGTCTGTTTAGAAAGTAAGTTGTCTACAAGGACAGAGAAAAAATGGATTTTTGACAAGCACACAAGCAGGCTAACAAAGAGTTAAGCATCATTTTAAAAAAAGCTGAAGTGAAATTGCAAGCAAATGCTCTAGTTCCCTTCCAGCCACAGCAAAAACACATCACGGAACTAATTTATTCCTGCATGACTTATCCGGCTAATCAAGACAGCAAACTGCAACGAAAGAGACTTCACTGTTTCTACAGGAAAAATCCACAATTCATGCAAATACACCAGACGAAAATCAGTGTCTCCCCATGTTTAATTACCACCTCAGTGTTTGGGACATTTGCTAAAGCCTCTCAAATAGATTTAGGGGATGTGGAGGGAGGAGAAACAAAAGGAAGATGAACCTTTGAACCACAAATTGAATATGAGTCAACAATGCCATGCAATTGCGAAAAAGGCTAATATTCTGAGGGGATATTATCAGGAGTGTCGTACGTAACACAAAGGAGCTACTTGTCTTGCTTTACTCAGGACTGGTGAGGCCTCAGCTGGAGGACTGTGTCTAACTCTGGGTGTCTTTCTTTCGGAAAGACGTAGACAAACTGGAGAGTCCAGGCCAGAGCAACAAAAATGATGAAAGGTTTAAAAAACCTGACCTATGAGGAAAGGTCATGTTTAGTCTTGAAAAAAAGACCACTGAGTGGGGGACCTGATGATAATCTTAAAATATGTTAAGGGCTGTTGTACAGAGGAAGCTGACCAATTGCTCTCCATAGCCACTGAAGCCGGGAGAAGGAGTAAACTGCCTTACGCTGCAGCAAGGGAGATCCAGGCTAGATACCAGGAAAAACTTTCCGCCAGTGACGCTCTGGAACAGGCTTCCCGGGGAGGCGGTGGAAGCCCCGTCACTGGCGGTCGGTAAGAACAAGGGCGGGGGGCAGACGCCCGCCAGGGATGGGCTCGGGCAGGTTACCTGGCCCTGCCGCAGCGCAGGGGGCTGGAGATGGGGACCTCTCCAGGCCGGACATTGCTACGATCGCCACCCCACCCTCAGCCCAGGCAGCCAGACACAGCAGCGACGGGGACACTGGCCGGCTCCGGGCAAGGCGCGCTGCCCCCCAGGGGAGAGGCCCAGGGCGGAGCCGGTCGCTCGCGCCCCGGCCGAGCAGGGTGCGCGCGTGCCGGGGGGGGGAGCCGCTGGAGGACCGGGTGCGACCGTCCCCGTTCCCCACCGCGCGCGCCGGCCCTTCGGCTCCTGCCCGCGCCCCGCTGCTGACGGGAGGGGCCCGGGGCTCGAGTCTCGCCCCCGCGCCTCCCCCCGCGCTTACTCTGGGAGCCGTCGTCGAAGCGGTCGAAGTCCCAGTCCGGGGAGAGGGTCTCCAGCGCCATGGCAGCGGCAGCGGCGCCCGGCCTCCGACACGGGACTTCCGGCAGCGCGCGCGGGCGCGCTGCACGCTGGGAAACGGAGTGCGGCGGGGCGGGCGGGCGCGCGGCGGCAGGGATGGAGCCGCCCGAGGAGCCCGGGCGCGGCCCGGATCGGCCGCCGCAGCAGCGCCCCCTCCTGGGGCCGCCGCGGGAACTGCAGCAAGTGCCAGGGCAGGTCCCGCAAGAGCCTCGCCAGGTGCCGCGCCACACGGGCGGCCGGGGCCGCTTCGCCTGGCGCTCGCTTGGGGCTCAGGAGCCCTGGCTGCTAGTCCCGGCTCTGACACTGAGCTCCTGGGTGACCGCGGGCACGTGACCGTCGTCCCCCGTGCCTCAGTTTCCCCAGCCGGTGTCGCTCGTGTCGACTTACATTGTAAGTTCTTCAAGCGCAGGGAGTTTGTGCTGCGTTTGTACAATATACACTGGGGCCCCGACTACGGCCTCTAGGAAGCAAATAACACGTCCGCAAGTGGAGCGACCCCAGGCATAATAACAGGTTTAAGAACAGCAATAGTGGGGAGCACCCACGCTTCCAGGAGGTGCGGCAAGAATAGGACCACCCAGAGCAGCAGCGCCACCAGCCGCTCTACCAGCCGCCCAGGTAGCAATGACATCAAGAGCAATGGCAGCAGCAATGTCAATAGAAAGAATAGTGGGGAGATTTATATACCCCACTCTATTTTCCACTGAATGCATCCGATGAAGTGAGCTGTAGCTCAGGAAAGCTTATGCTCAAATAACTGTGTTCGTCTCTAAGGTGCCACGAGTCCTCCTGTTCTTTTTGCGAATACAGACTACCAGGGCTGCTACTCTGAAATAGAAAGAATATCAGCCTCAAAGGGAACAGCAGGAGTGCTAGCAATACCATCAAGAGCAAAATGAACAATTGCAATAGTGTCAGCAGCACCAGCGGGTATAGACAAAGCAGCACCCAGATTTGCCCCACGTTGCACTTATCTGGGTGAAGACAGCAAATCCACCATTTGGCATTTATTCATTTTTAAGCTCTTTCTGGGGAAGACAAATTTTGCTATGTGTTTCATTAAGACATTTTAAATCTCCCTGATCAGTTTTCATCTCATTTAAATGGATGTGAAAAGAACAGACTTGAAACAATGGTGTTAAAATTAATTTCTTATCAAATTACAGAAACAATAAATCAATCTTTTTTTCAAAGATAATTTCAAAGAAGAGAGATGATGCTATATGTATTTTTGGTCTGTGTTATCAAATAGTTACACAGCACCACCACCGGTGTCTCCCCTCGATTCCCTGGTTCCTGTGCAAATATCTGCCTTAGTTTCTTTTAAAAGATCACAAAAAGTTTAAGCGCCTGATTGTGCAACATGCTGAGTATCAGCAAAGGACTGGGTTCTCTCACTTTCCATTTAAATCAATACGACTTGTGGGTGCACAGTATCTTTAAGCAGGTGTTAAGAATTGGGCCCTAATTTAGACTAGACATTCAGGGCCATATTCTATGTACATGCAGCTTTCATTGAACTCAGTGGAGCCGTCATGTATATTCAAAGCTAGGATATGGCTTCCAATTTTTTTAAATAAAACATGAACTGAATATGTACGGAATAAAGTGTTTCAGGGTGTGTGCAGTTTTTATGAAGCCTGCAAAACCTGAGGACAAAGTGAGCTAACCAACCAGCATGCACAACAGCCACACTGTTATGATGTGCATAAAATAGAGATGTCCATGTGAGCACGAAATGGAAAACAGAAATGGGAATTCTTTTGAATGAAAATATGATAGTGAAAGAAGATATTTGGAAAATAGGTTTTAAGTGAGTTAAGCTTAAGTAACAGTTCGAGTTTTTTAAAGCATTAAGCTGCATGTTGCCCTTTAATGATGCAGTTTTTGAAATGACTGGCTAATGCTTTTCAGTTTATTCACTGAGTGGCACTCTTTGTTCAAAAAAAGAAAAGGAGTACTTGTGGCACCTTAGAGACTAACCAATACAGACTAACACGGCTGTTCCTCTGAACTCTTTGTTCAGTTACATTGGTCTTGTCCTTCAGTTGTAAGTGCTGCTGGATTTTTTCTGACACTGATTCAGACTTGCTTGTGAAAATGATTAGGTTTCTAGTGACAGCCAGTCAAGACTAGCTTTGATAAGTGTCAGGTTTCAGAGGAACAGCCATGTTAGTCTGTATTCGCAAAAAGAAAAGTCGGGCTATTTCCTGCATAGATTATGTGAGAAAACCTGGATCTATGCAGGAAATAGCCCGACTTGATTATGTAAAGAGTTGTCACTTTGGATGGGCTAGCACCAGCAGGAGAGTGAATTTGTGTGGGGGGGTGGAGGGTGAGAAAACCTGGATTTGTGCTGGAAATGGCCCACCTGTTGATCACTTTAGATAAGCTATTACCAGCAGGACAGTGGGGTGGGAGGAGGTATTGTTTCATATTCTCTGTGTGTATATGAAGTCTGCTGCAGTTTCCACGGTATACATCTGATGAAGTGAGCTGTAGCTCACGAAAGCTCATGCTCAAATAAATTGGTTAGTCTCTAAGGTGCCACAAGAACTCCTTTTCTTTTTGATAAGTGTATTATGTTGACTAAGGAGTGATTTGTATGCAATTTGCTCAGCTGAGCTTCTTTGGAGAGTTTGAGCATCATTTCTGAAAATTAGTTAACCTCTATGGAATTTTGTTTGTACTAGAAAGTTTTTATTTCCTACAGTGTGACACTTTTACAAATAGAACCCATTGGAGGCCAGCAGCCTGGACACTTACATCACCCAGGGCACCAGGTATGGTTAGAGTAGGAGGGAGTTAGGTAACTTGATTGGATTGGATCACCCCTGCAGAGAGCATGATGCAGTAATGAGGTAATTAGCTCACCTGTTGGAGAACCTAGGGAAGAAAGCAAGCCGACTCAGGGAGAAGGAAGGGGTCTTTATTCATCTGCTGCTATATTGTGTTGCATGGGGTATTTAAGGAAGAAGCAATAATAAGCACACTTGGAGAAGTAGTGTCAGGTATAATTCACTAGGAGGGCTTATCTACCAAGTTTGCATGAGTTGAAGGTGGAGTTCGTTCACATACATATTTATGGGGAAGTTTGTGGGAGTGCTGGAATACCAAAAGAATATTTGTTGTTAATTTCAGAAAATGCTGTAATTGACTTGTATATTTACAATAATTTCTTTCTTGATAATTGTATTACCAAAGAGGGATGCAATGGGGAGAATAGTTTATTGTTCTGGTCATTTCATTGTCTGTGAATATATGATTTATGTTGGACCATTGTGTGTCACATTCTATGTAAAGTTTAACATGGCTGCGACTCTGAGTCTGTATTCACAAAGAGAAAAGGAATACTTGTGGCACTTTTAGAGACTAACAAATTTATTTGAGCATAAGCTTTTGTGAGCTAAAGCTGACTTCATCAGCTGCATTCAAATGCAGCTGATGAAGTCAGCTTTAGCTCACAAAAGCTTATGCTCAAATAAATGTGTTAGTCTATAAAAGTGTCACAAGTACTCCCATTCTATGTGAAGTTCAGTAAGTAACTTAAAGACTTATACCACAGAATACTAGGAAGTGATAAGGATCTTCCATGTATGAGGTTAGATGAGTTTTTGGGGGCAGGGACTGTCTTCTTGTTCTGCGTTTGTACAGCACCTAGCACAATGGGGTCCTGGTCTGTGATTAGGGCTTCTAGGTACTATTTTATCACAAATAATCTGTAGAAGTCTTAATTGAGTGTTATGGACAGTCAAGTTTACCCACGCTGCACCATGAAGAAAGGGCTAGGGTGGCCACGTTTTGGAAGGGTGCTAGGAAGTCTGGAATGTGGGTGATTGGACTTAGGCCCTCATAATGCTGTGTGGACACTGGAGCCCCAGATTTGACCCAAGGTTCAACAATTCCTAACCTGGGGTTACAAATAAGTGTAACCACTCCAAGCCCTAGGTTAACACCCCCAGGGTCTCCTAACCCTAGGCTTACATTGCAGTGTAGACATACCCAAAGTGCCTTATAGGCACCTTGAAAATCAGTGGATCCCACAAACCCTGGGTTAGTTGCCTGTGCTCCCTATGCAGTGCCATCAAGTTTCCTTCCCCACTCTGAACTCTAGGGTACAGATGGGGGGCCTGCATGAAAATCTCCAAAGCTTACTTTTACCAGCTTAGGTTAAAACTTCTCCAAGGTACAAACTATTTTACCTTTTGCCCTTGGACTTTATTGATGCCACCACTAAACATCTAACAGGTATATAATTGGGAAAGAGCCCGTTTGGAAACATCTTTCCCCCCAAAATCCTCCCAACCCTTACACACCCTTTCCTGGGGAAGGCTTGATAAAAATCCTCACCAATTTGCATAGGTGAGCACAGACCCAAACCCTTGGATCTTAAGAACAATGAAAAAGCAATCATTCTTAGAAGAAGAATTTTAATAGAAGAAAAAGAATTACCTCTGTAAAATCAGGATAGTGAATACCTTACAGGGTAATTAGACTCAAAACATAGAGAATCCCTTTAGGCAAAACCTTAAGTTACAAAAAGACACAAAAACAGGAATCTACATTCCATTCAGCACAGCTTATTTTCCCAGCCATTTAAAGGAATCAGAATCTAACGCTTATCAAGCTAGATTACTTACTACGTTCTAAGACTCCATTCCTGTTCTATCCCCAGCAAAAACATCACACAGACAGAGAGGGAAGCTTTATTTCTCCCTCCCCAAGCTTTTGAAAGTATCTTGTCTCCTCATTGGTCCTTTTGGTCAGGTGCCAGCAAGGTTGTCTTAGCTTCTTAACCCTTTACAGGTGAAAGGGTTTTTCCTCTGGCCAGGAGGGATTTAAAGGTGTTTACCCTTCCCTTTATATTTATGACAAACAAATTCAAAGAGATAAATGCCTGAGAATGGAATCTACACTAGGTGGGTAGCTGCTTATATTAGCCAATGGGAGTTGCTAATGAGAGGGGTGTGCCCTAAGCTCTGCCCCCTCAGAATTAGGCACCTATTACATTTTATCTGTAGCTGGCAACCATCTTCTGGAGTTAGACATCTTTGGTGTCTGAGCTGTTTCTTGCAAGAACACTGGCAGCGCAGTGAACTCCATACAAAGTGGGTGAGGAAGGAAGAGAAGGAGGCTTCTGTTTAGCACAGTGGTTAGGGCACTCACCTAGGATTTGGGAAACTTGTGTTCATCTGTTCTCCTGCCTGATGTGGAGAAGGGATTTGAACTTGTCTCCCACGCTGCAGAAGAGTGCTCTAAATATGGGCTGGTCTGATGTGGGTCTCTCTCAAGCTCTCTTGGTGAAGATTTTCCACTTTGCATATTTAATTTTTTTTATATATGCTGGGCCAGAGAGAGTGTGAGAATGACTCCATAGTCCCATGTGTAGGGCACTTATTTGAGAAGTGGGAGACCCCTATTCAAATCCCTTTGTCTCATCAGACAGAGGCGTGGGCCTGGGACTTAACTCACCCCCATACTAAACTAGCCTTGTGTGAAACTCGGAGACTTCACCACTAAAATTAAGAAAAATGCTCTCCTGCTGCTAAGGCACCCCCACCTCAGGAATGCCCCTAACAAGCATTATAACACCCAGGGTTGTAAAGTAGAGACACCCAAGCACTGGGAAGTTTAGGGAGGTACAGAAAGACCCCCAACAAATGGTAAAATAGATAAATTCGCTGGTCAGGGCTTCTCTTATGCTGACCATCTGCACAAATAAAGGTCATAAATAAGTTGCAATTCAGGTATGAAAGATAAAATGTAAAAAAAGATTTGAGCAGGGATGAGGAAACATAAGTGCCAGTGCACAACTGGTTACATTTTGTTACCTGGGGGTATTGAATAATGTGATAGGTTTAGTGAAGTTAAAAGAGGTAGCTAGTTTTACATATTTGGGAATCATCTCTGAACTGCAGTTCAACATCAAGCTGCTAGATCTCTGAGCCCTTTGCATGACCGTGACGTGCAGAGGCATCGTCAGCATCCACAGACAAGTGAATCCTGACTGGCCATCGGGTGAAGTTTGTCTGTATATTGGGAGCAGTGAACATAAGACATTTGCTTGGCATATATGTTCTCTGTTTGTATTGCTAATAAATAATGTTTAGTGTAAGGCTCTTTCACTAGGAAAAGATCCCACAGACCCATAGAGCCCTAAACCCTGTGGGAAAGGGCAGATACTTAAATTGACCAGGTTTTTCTCTGAGCCCCATGGGTAAAGGTAGGTGCCTTACACCCCGAGCCCTCAGTAAGGAATGGGTGAGGGTACTTAAATTAACCAGGTCATGCCCTGAGCCCTCGATAGGGTATAGGTGGGGTGCCCTAAGGTTTTTGCAGGTAACAGAGGGTGGAATTGAATCTGGGCTTCCCACCCTGGGCTAGAGTTTATAAGGGAACCCTCCTCTTTCTCCCACCCATGACCATTCTGTGCAGAGTTAGGTATGCTCAGAGCACACCTACTGGATCAGGCTCCACAAGAAAGGCATGGAAACACTTACCTCCATCTGGTTAAGGATCATGCTGGGGCTTAGGCATGAGATAAGCACCTGAACACTTGCCTGAGGCAGCAGCGCATGTGCCCAGGGGCAGAAATTTTCAGGGTCCTTGTTGTATAATTTAAGAATTTCCACCATATAATTAGGAGACATTATAGTGTGTCTGCAAAAAAATACCAGCAGCGATAGCATAATATATTTGGAAATTAAGAGATTTTTGCTTTTTGTGCTTAACGTTTAAAATGAACAACTGTGATTACTCCATAGCTATTCTTTATAAATTCATGTTTTTTCCTGCTCTAGTTTTATGATACTATTAAAACAATCTAACCATCTACCTGCCAGTGCAAGTTTTCTTCCTATAGGACATAGTCTGGTGCTTTGTCCAATCTTGGTGGGGTTTTTTTGTAATGTCCCAAATAATAGGAGTTCAACTAATTCTTTTGGAAGACTTCCATAATCCAATAGATCTTGGCTAAAATTTTCAAAAGCACTTGAGTGGTTTAAGGGACTAAGTCCATTGACTTTCAATGAGATTTAGGCTCTAAGTGTCTAAAATACTTTTAAAATGGGTCTTAGGCTCCTTAAGCACTTCTGAAAATATTACCCCTCACCATAAAGATTTTTTCCCTCCTTTACATTTGTCCTTTATTTTCCCTTTCTTAATTTCACTCCATTATTCCTAGTTATTTCCCCTTGTACCATCCTATTCTATAAGTTTTTATACCTAAATTATATCCTAAATAATTCCTCCCCTTCCTTGGGGCCTTAAGCCACAGCCCTTGGTGGAGTGCAATAGAAGTGCCCCCATCTTAGGGCATGTCTACACTATGAAATTAGGTCTAATTTATTTAAATCAACATTTAGCCTCCAATTTTACAAGTCAACGCTGCATGTTCTCACTATGCACATTCAGTCAGCAGAGCACATCCTCACTATCATGGCTAGCATCGACTCATGGAGCGATGCACAGTGGGCAGCTATCCCACAGTTCCTGCTGCTGATTGGAATTCTGGGTTAGGCTCCCAATACCTGATGGGACAAAAACGTTTTCGTGAGTTGTTTTGGGTACATATTGTCAGCCTTCCATGATGCACTTGCTTCCTCCCTGCCTCTATCCCTCCCTCCGCCATTTTCATGCCTAGGCCTGGGTTACTCATGCAGACACCATAGCATGGCAAGCATGGACCCCGCTCAGCTATACGCTGTTGTTGTGAGCGTTGCAAACAGCTCATGCATCATCCTGCGGTATTTGCAGAGCCTAGCCAGGAGCCGCTGCGTGGAGGACTGTGATGCCACGCAAATAGCCGTGCTGGAAGCCATGGAATGGAGCAATTAGCACATGCTGGCAGCAGCAGCCGGGCTTGTTGACCCAGTGGAACACCACTTCTAGGCCCAGGAAACAAGCACAGACTGATGGGACCACATAATTATGGAGGTATGGGATTAGGAGCAGTGGCTGCATAACTTTCAAATGTGTAAGGCCACTTTCATGGAACTTTATGAATTGCTTTCCCCAGCCCTGAAGTGCAGAAATACCAAAATGAGACCTGCTATGACAGTTGAGAAGTGAGTGGCGATAGCCTTGTGGAAGCTTGCAATGCCAGATTGCTACTGGTCAGTTGGGAACAATTTTGGAGTGGGTAAATCTACTGTGAGGGCTGCTGTGATCCAAGTAGCCAGGGCAATCAATTCACTTCTGCTAAGAAGGGTAATGACTCAGGAAACCCCATCGTGGCAAAGCCATCCACTCTGTCTTGCACGTTTCCCAAACTGTGGTGGGGCGATAGACGGAATACACATCCCTATCTTGGCACCAGACCACCTTGCCAAAGAGTACATAAACCTCAAGGGGTACTTCTCAATGGTGTTGCAAGTGCTAGTGGATCACAAAGGCCGTTTCACAGACATCAACGTGGGATGGTCGGGAAAGGTACATGACGCGCGCATCTTTAGGAACTCTGGGCTGTTCAAACAGCTGCAAGAAGGAACTTTCTTCCCAGACAGGAAAATTACCATTGGTGATGTTGAAATGCCAATAGTTATCCTTGGAGACGCAGCTTACCCCATGCTCTTGTGGCTCATGAAGCCATATACAGGCAGCCTGGACAGCAGTAAGGAGCAGTTCAACCATAGGCTGAACAAGTGCAGAATGGTGGTAGAATGTGCCTTTGGATGTTTAAAAGGCCGCTGGCGCAGTTTACTCACTAGGTTAGACCTCAGCAAAAGCAATATTCCCATGTTGTTGCTGCTTGCTGTGTGCTCCATAATATCTGTGAAAGTAAGGGGGAAAACTTTCTGGTGGGGTGTGGGGGTTGAGGCAGCCCATTTTGAGCAGTCAGACACCAGGGCAATAAGAAGAGCACACTGAGGTGCACTGCATCTCTGAGAGGCTTTGAAACCAGTTTCATGAATGATCCAACACTGATGTGACAGAGGTGTGTGTAGTTCCTTTCCCTTTTTTTCATGTACTGCTCTGTAAACTAACCCCCCACCAACCACAGTGTGCACAGTGAATAAAGAGCCTCTTGTCCTCAATTTATGCATTTTTATTATGCTAACAAACAATGAACAGAGACAGCAATGAATAGCAAAGATAACTGGGGTCTAAGGGCCTGATAATATGGGGGGAGAGGCAAGGACACATAGCTTACTACAATTGCACTGTCTAGCAATCAAAGCTGTGGGAATGAGACCATGAACCGTCTCCTGGAGTTGAGTTCAAGGGATAATGAAGCTTTTCCCCCACCCCTCCACATTCTAGGATGTGTGGGAGAGGAGAATATGGAACTTGGTGAGGAGGGCAGCTGGTTCATCATTGGGTGCAGCGGGACTCTAAGCTCTAGCTGCCTTTCCTGCACCTCAACCAGACACCTCAACATGTCTGTTTGCTCCCCCATAAGCCACAACATCTCCTCTTGCATGTCACGCTCTTGATCCCTGCATGTTTTCCTGTCCTCTTGGTTGGTGAGCATGCTCTCCAAGAGTGTAAGCCTCTATGCATTCAGCTGGGCCCTGTCAGTCTCGGAGGAAGGCATCAAATCACAGAACATGTCTTCCCTTGTCTGCTTTTTTCGTCTTCTAATCTGGGACAGCCATTGTGCTGGTGTGGAGGAAGCACCCACAGACAATGTTGCAGCTGCAAGGAAAAACATACATTGTTGAAAACAGAAGGTTAACTCTTGCAATGAATGAAACACTTCACAGCAGTAAATACATTCCCTGAGATACATGGCCACATTTTGTCTTCTAAAAGAAGCGCCTACTAGTAAGGTACAACACATGGCAGAATGCTGGGGAGCAGATTTTGGTTTGCAGGCAGGCAAGGTAAGCCGACAAGAAAGGGGAGGTTGTGTCAGGGCACACCCAGGGATATTTTTTGGTGGGGAAAGTCCTGGCACATAAACAGGCTTTTCTGGGGAGCATCCTTTGTGTAGCTGGACTGGCCGCCACTGTATCCCAAATGTTTACCTCAAATTAAACATTAACTACAATTATAATCACACTTCAGGGGTTAAGTGCAAGTGCGCATTCACCAAAGGTGCCTTCCCCACCATCAGAGTCCTGCAACAGTAGGTCCCGGGAGGGGATTGGCTCCAGAGTTAGGAAAAGGTCCTGGCTGTCAGGAAGAATGGATCCTCCGCTTGCCTGCTGCACATTCTCCTCCTCCTCCTCCTCATCAACAATGTCCTCCTCGTTGTTGCCCGTGGCCACCTGAGTCCCCTGGGTGGTATTTATAGAGCCTGTTGGGGTACTGGTGGGGTCCCCGCCTGGAATTGCATATATCTGCTCATAGAAGTGGCATGTCTGTGGCTCAGAACCGGAGCAACTATTCACCTCCCTTGACTTCAGGTATGCTTGCCTGAGCTCCTTTATTTTCACACGGCACTGCTGTGTGTCCCTAGTGTAGCCTTTACCCCACCCCCCTCCTCTGTGCAGTTTTAGCATAGATGTCAGCATTTCTTCTGGTGGTTTGGAGCGCTGCCTGCACAGACTCTTCTCCCCACACAGCAATCAAATCCAGTGTCTCATGTATCCTCCATGCTGGAGAGCATTTGCGGCCCTAAGCAGGCATGGTCAGCTGTGGTAGTGAGCTCTCCATGCTGATCAAACAGGAAATGAAATTCAAAAGTTCCTGTGGCTTTTCCTGTATACCTGGCTGAAGTGCAGTGGAGTTCAAAATTCTGTCCAGAGTGGTCATATTGGAGCACTCTGGGACACCTCCCGGAGGCCAAACCCATCCAATTACACAGCGTTGTGTCTACACTACCTAATTCAACCCAGGAAGGTCGACTCTCGTGCCGCTCCTCTCACTGAAGTGGGGTACAGGCGTCGATTTTACAAGCCCTTTAGGTTGGCAGAAAGGGCTGATAGTGTAGACACGCACATTATAAATTCAACCTAATGTGGCATATGTCAATCTAATGCCGTAGTATAGACCAGGCCTGACTACACATTCCCAAGAAGCAGAGCATGCTGCAAGCACAATGGGAGAACAGGGGAAGTGCTGCCATTTGATAAGGTGCAATATGTGCTCCCTTCTCCATGGAGATGGATCTACTGACTGGTGCAGAGAAGGAAGGACCACAGCCCCATCCTTGCCTGTCCACGCCTCTTTGTAGAAGCTAGTACCACTGTAGGCATTAGCCTGGAGGGAGCATTCTTTGTGCTACCTGAACAGAATGGGGACTGTGTTAGAATCTTGCCCAGCAGTGGCACAAGAGACTGCAGGGAGGGGAGTGCCCCTTATGCCTTTTCCCTTTCACATACCCATGGGGGGCAGGCACAATCTGATCCTCATTGTCACTCCCTTCAAATACCAGCAGACAGCTATGTACCCTGCTTTGGTGTCTCTAGGGTATGTCTGCAGTAGAGCTAGGAGATTCCCAGCTTGTGGAGACATGCCCATGCTAGCTCTGACTGCACTAGTGCACCCAAAATAGAAGTGTTGTTGCTGCAGCACAAGAAGTAGGAGGGGCTAGCAGCCCTGGCTACAATCCCATCTGAGCCCCCAAGCATGTACTACAGTAGCTAGGTCCTTGAATTTCTAGCCTTAGTGTGCTAGCTCTGTGAAGCTAGACATCTATTTTTTTGTTTTCGTTTCTTAGCTTTCCTTATAAATCAGTCCCTCCATCCACCTAGTCACTCTTGAGGTTTTCCCTTGCATTCCCTCCACTTTGTCCTGTTATTTTAATCAGGGTTCAAGTGAACAAACATGCAAAAACTGTAACTAAATAACATGCACCTTCTGAAAGTCAGCTGTCACAATCTGTAATTACAGGCAAATTCACTTTCCTGTCTTTTCCTGCCTGCAGTACTTCTGGAATGAAGAATTTTAGCTTACACAAGCATATGGAAAGAGCAAACCGATTTTCCCAGAAATATTAGAAATGTATACAATTGCTGATCCACTATTTTTCACAGATTCTGGATCCTCTTCAAAGTGTCTATTGTCAGGGCCTGTATGATAGTATTGTGACTCTGAATGTAAAGTTTCTATGTGCTTTCATCAATTTCTCAACTTCTCCTTCTTTCAGTAAATTCTTTTCCCATGTTGTCATTAAATCTTCCCAGTTTTTCTCAATCTTCACCTCTATCACTTTCCCCATGTTCTCTTTGTCTCTCTGCATTCTCTCTAAATCCTCCTTCCTTTCAATTGTGTTCACTCAACCCCCAAAACCCTTTAAACAAATTCTAAGAACGTGGGGGGAAATGCACCCCTAGTATTTGACCTGTCCAGAGAGAAAAACAACACCAAGTAAGAATTGGCCAAGGGCACTCTTTTCTGGATTTTTCAATTTACTACCAAAAAAAAAAAAAAAATCCAGAGGATCCTTTTAATTATAAAAGTTTTATTGAAAATGTTATAGTTTCTGTAGACTCATTCACAGTCTACATTGTAGTGGAATTACAGTGAGGTCTGAATAAGGGGGAGTGCATGACTGTGCTACCCAGAACAAACCACAGAGCGAATTACGAGACGGTCACAATTCAGTCCTTGTCAGCCCTTTACTCCAGGGAAAAATAAGCTGTACCAGATAAAGGGCTGGCATGACTTATTTCACACTCTGTGCTAGCTCTCTTGTGCTCCCTACTCCTGCAAATCCACTCCCTGGCCCCCTGCATTGGAGGGGGAGTAGCTGCCCTGCAATGATAGCTCTCTTCTTTACACACAGATGGGCAATATAGGTAACTAGGGGAGAAAGGGGCCTACAGTTAAGCCCTAAGGATTTTTGCCATGGACGCTAAAGAGGGAGTCAATGTTTTTTTCAGAGTAGTAGCCGTGTTAGTCTGTATCAGCAAAAAGAACAAGGAGTACTAATGGCATCTTAGAGACTAACAAGTTTATTTGAGCATAAGCTTTTGTGGCTGGTTTTAGCCCATGAAAGCTTATGCTCAAATAAATTTGTTAGTCTCTAAGGTGCCACTACTACTCCTCGTTCTTTTTAATGTTTTATTCCTATCTGGTAAGGAGTGGGCAGGTGCATATACTTTACCGGTGCCTTGCCTACCATCTTTTTTCCAATGAGCTCTGTTCTGGTTACAAGCTCATTGAGGAAGCTTGTCTTGCTTTCCTTGAAATGGTTCCTAAGTATGAGTCCATGTTATGATGGCATAGCCAACTTCTCCATTTTCTTCCCTCCCTCCTCTCCTATGTGTTTGACCTTCTCAGGACAGTATTACAGACTGGAGCAGGATGTGCCTCTGTCTTCCTCATCTCCTTCTAGGGATGGGTCTCTTATGTCTACAGTGCAATTAAAAACCCAGGGCTAGCTACTGCCAGCTGACTGGGGCTCTGGCGAAGGGGCTATTTAATTGTGGGGTAGATGTTTGGTCTCAGGCTGCAGCCTTGGCTCTAGGACCCTGCAAGGTGCCCTAATCCTGATACAATTTTGAAACAGTGTTTCAAAATTACCAGTGTCCTGCCTACTCCCTGAGGAGGTCCCCCTCACATCCTCTCCCCGTGGAACTCTAAAACAGCCTCCTCCTTCAAAAAGGAATTCCAGTGGGTAGAGAAAACTGAGGGGACCCAGGATGGAAGAGGGCTCAAATGAATTAGATGTTTCAGAGGGGGAGGTTTCAGCACAGCATCACTGCTGGTTGGGGAGACCTATTTCTCTTTGCCTTGCTACATTTTTCTCCAAAAAACATGTTTTTGTTATTAGGGTATGACAATGAAAGAGCAGCAGAGAAGAGAAATAGAAAGAGGAGATAGAACACATAGACTGCTTGCGGTGGGGTAGAGTTTTATTTCAGGTAGGTTTCAATGAGGGGGCCTGTCTTTTACCTGTGTAATTAAATAAAAGGATGTATGAAGCCCCTCCCCTCTAGATAGGTTTCTATCTGCATTGCAGCTACTACACTCAATACCTCAAATAAAAACAAAAGGGATTTGGAATAAGAAAGGTTGACGAGCGAGGTGGTTAGATAAAGTTTGCCAAAAAAAATTGTGACATTTTTTTTCTGGTTTTCATCAAATTGTCATTTTTTACAAAAGTTTCCAACTAGAGCTGGTTATTAACATTTTTCCATTCTTGCTCTACACTGTGGTCAGGAATAAAACTCCTGCCAACAGTACTACCAACCCCGAGCATTCAGAAATCAGGGGTCAGGCCCTGAAATCATGAGACTGGTGTTTAAAAATAACTACTGTGGGGGCATTTTTGTTTGCTGGTTTTTTGAGCCTGGAAGATTCATATTTTCAAGCTCTTCTCCACAGCCCTGAGGACTATAAACTTCCCCTTTGAAACTAAAGCTGAAATATTCATGTAATCAGAAGACTGCTGGGGCTTTAAAAGAGAAACCAACGCCAACAAAACGAAGATTACATTATTACCAGACTCCCAGTAAAATCACAGGCAGTGGGCAACGTGGATTTTCAGGAAGCTACTGTTGGCTGCACCACTGGCACCAGCATCCATCTTTGACACATTTTAAAACAAACGAATGCTGGCAACCTTACTGGCTCGGTAGAGAGGATAAGGACTGTGTGTGGACCCTCAAGGCTTGAGATTGAAGTATGGGAACTACAGCTGGTACCGAATGCAGCAGCGTGTGGCCTCAGCAACCTGGGTTACAGAGAGTGCATAAAACCTGTGTCCTTCACTCAGGCTAATGGCTCCTCAAATGACATCCCATCAAATTCACTCCTCTGGGCCCTCGTCTTCAGGATTCTTAGTGAGCCGAACCAGGGAAACTTACAAGCTCATTTCATACTCCAGGATCGGGCTCGCCTACCCCAGTGCTGGGCACGGTGTAGGACCTCGACTAGAGCAGGACCAGCACTACCCTCTCCTCTAGCAAATGCACCCTGCAGGGCAGGGAGCAGGCACGCTGCTGGAGCAGACCTGCAGTACCTGTTCTGTGGAGAAGAAGCAGTTTCCCACGGAGCTATTCTCCTTTTGTGCAAGCATAGCAACCAAATGCCTGCCCCCCCGCAAGCTCTGCTATGCCTGAGCCGCTCCTGTCTGCTGCACTGGCACCAGCTAGAACAGGAGGACTTGTGGCACCTTAGAGACTAACACATTTATTAGAGCATAAGCTTTTGTGGGCTACAGCTCACTTCATCGGATGCATAGAATGGAACATACAGTAAGATATATATATACACATACATATACATACAGATAAGTTGGAAGTTACTATACAAACTGTGAGAGGCTAATTAGTTAAGATGCACTATTATCAGCAGGAGGAAAAAAAAACTTTTGTAGTGGCCATCTTGATTATCACTGTAAGCAGTGTCAGGATGAGCTCCACCCTTACATCTGGTGGTGAGGTGTGGCAAGTTGTGGAAAAGAACTTCAGGGGCCGATCTCAGTTGCATAGGCACACCCACCCCACCTAGAATGAGGCCATAGCTGCCCAAATGGTCACTTTGGCTGCTGTGGGATCCCCAGTGTCTCTGTTATTGGGGCAGGAAGAATAAATTATTATTACCCTGATTATGGGAACTGTGCTTGGAACTGTACTTGGCCTTTTGTTATGATGGAGGGACTCAGCATCAACTAAGTAGCACTCGCTAGGCAAGGGTCATGGGTTCCAAAACTCTGTGAATTGAGAGAGGCTGGGGACAATTATTAATATTTGGTGGCATGGGCCCCTTGGTGAGAGCCTTACATGCTAATTGCACTTCCTCTTCTCTCCACTGTGGAATATCAGAGCTAATTTTGATTTCATTAGAAATCTAGTTACAGGCTGCTGAGCTCACTTTGAGCTAATAGTGCACCGGCACTGAGATTCCCGTGCTATAAACTGAATTCACCAAAGAGCTGAACTGACTAAGAGCTGAAATCACTGAGCATTGTGTTAAGGAGGGGGGAGCCTTGTTGCTGCCAACTCTGACGGGCAGAAGGGTTACATCACTACAAAAGTTTTTTTCTCTTGCTGATAATAGCTCATCTTAACTAATTAGCTGCTCACTGTATGAAGAAAAGGACGGCTACTACTCTGAAACAGTTTGTATGGTAACTTCCAACTTATCTGTATGTGTATATATAGCTATAGCTTACTATATGTTCCAGTCTATGCATCCAATGAAGTGGCCTGTAGCCCACGAAAGCTTGTGCTCTAATAAATTTGTTAGTCTCCAAGGTACCACAAGTCCTCCTGTTCTTTTTTGCGAATACAGACTAACAGGGCTGCTACTCTGAAACCTGTCACCAGCTAGGGAGAAGTAAAAACCCCTCCTCTTGGACTAGGGAAATAGCTCCCGCCTCCCAGCCTGATCTCCCCAGAGCGCAAGTTGGGACTTTGCTCTTGCTTGAACTCCCCACTCAGTTCGGCTCTTTCCACCCCGGGCGGCTTTGTATTCCCAGTGCAAAGAAGGACACAACCCGCTTTCCCGCGCACGGAGGGGCAGGTGCAGCAGGAGAGGAGGCGTCCTCCGCTCCCAGCCAGCTGGCAGCGAACCAGGCGGGAGCCTGCGCCGCAGCCCGGCCCCACCCCGGGCAGGCAGCGTGGAGGAGCGCGCGCGCGCAGGCGGGCGCTGGCGAAGCTGCTGCTGCCCTGTGTGCGCGCCTGCCTGGCTCGCGGCCACCAGCACCCAGCTCGGGTTGCGTCAGACAAACCTCCCCGCTTGGGCCGCCTCCTCCTCTGCCTCAGCTGGGACCCCGGGAGCGGGGCACAGGTGTTGCCTTCGCCCTCGCGCTGCTGCAGCAAAGCCTCGGACCTCTGAGCCGCTGGCACGACAGAGCCTGCAAAAATGCTGTGGAAAGCCCATCAGCTTTTGAGGAAATTCTCCACCACGGCCACAGTGAGTGTGTGAGGATGGGTTCCCCTAAGGAACGAGCTTTGCAGGAGGCCGTAGCTCAGGAATGAGCAATGGGGTTGTCAGGGGGTCAGGGCAGGCTCAGTGGGACTTGGCAAATATGTTGCTTTTGATTGCAAAACGATGAGCATATTTGTTTTCCATATTTGTCTGAGGAGCCGCAATAGCCCAGGAATGGGGGGCGGGAGCGGAGGACAAGTCAGCGGTGCTTGGATAATACCCCTGCAAGGAAAGGATAAAAATAGGTCGAGATTTTTTCACATGAATTTTGGCACTGAACAGTCAGAGGTCCCTTCAGGGGATATTTGACTTGTTTACCAAAATAGGAGCATCTTGCTTTGCCTGACTATGGTGGATCTCGGTATATTCTCTGATACCATGCTGTGTATCGCAGGAGTCTGGGAGCTGCAACGGAGAAAATCGATGATGCTTTCGTAACATCTTTGCTTTGCAAGAATATGAACTGGCAGTCATGTTCTCATGGGAATCTGGGCAGGGGAAGGCCAGCGGTGCTCTGAGACTGTAATTGCTGCGAAAGAAGCTAAAGATCTAGCCAGGCCTGTTCCCACTACTGTAGTCAAACTGGGAACAGGCATGGCTATTTCTTATTGAGAAGTAAACCTTCAGCTCCTGCTCCAAATGCTGGCCTTGGAGGCGTGTCGGTTTGTGAACATCAGTTCTTACACTCTGGCTGTAAAGAATTAATGCAAGACGGATATTTGTCTGTCTGGTGTTAGATTAAACTGCATAGCTCTGCAGGGAGACTGATAACGATTCATGCTGCTCTTTATGGCCGGGTAAATACATGCCCCTTAAAATATGATGTAAAGTAGACAAGATGCTTCGGGCACTCTGGTTAAGATTCATGGATGCGGCTGAATGCAGTTTGGGGATGGTTTTTCATCCCTGAAGACTGCTCTGCGTTTCATATTTGACAGCATGGCCAAGGGTGAGGATGACTGTTTGCCTGGGGAATCTGCTTTGAAGGGTTTTTACAGTAAGAGACTTTAGCCAAGCTCTTTGGAATTGCATCAGCAATGTGAATGGATGACTGACACGTTGCATACAGAGATATGGATGGGGAGAGGCAGTGCTATTGGTTTTCATTCAGAGGAGCAAGGCTTTCGTGCATGAGTCCTGACACTATGTAGAATTAAAGTTACCATGTTAATGTCTCCTTTGAGAAGCATTTTACATTGTTTTTAAAGAGACATAGCATTAAAAAATTTCTCTTATCAATAACAGTGTCTCTAAATTCTTGCAGAGAATGAATATAATAATGTAACCAGAATGGGAGCTATTGAAAATTAATCTGTAGGGAAATTGAACTGAAAGCATTACCAGTGAAACTTGTTAGAGATGCACACACCATTAGCAATTCCAGAAGTATTTGTTATTTATAACAATGAAATGAATTCCCTTTGCAACGCTAACTTTCCTCTTCACAAGGAGAAACTGTAGCATGAACACATTTTCCCTTTTTAGTGATTTGCTTTTGTTATGAGACTTGTAAGACTATTAATATATGCAGTGCTTGTGTATTCTTTTATGTTGCAGGAGGTGAATGGGAGAAGAAGAAGAATCAGAATGGAGTAAATGTTGAGTGTCATGTAAACAGCCATTAAAATAAACTCTAGTAATTTTATTTTAGGCAAATTAATACCATAAAAGCAATGGATATTGTGGCCAATATTTCCAAAATGCACCTAAAAAATTAGACAGCTACATCTATATTTAGGCATCTAAATAAAAGAGGACTGATTTTCAGAAATGTTAAACATTGTGACAAAATACCTTGTTTGCCTTAGTAGGTTCAGTCCTTTTTAGCCTTGGAGACTCAGGTTTGGGGCAAGGCAAATCCTTATAGGTGGCACAGGGTCCTGCTTCTCCTCTGCTCAGTCAGTCCCTTGTGCTTGCAAAAGGAAAAAGGAGTACTTGTGGCACCTTAGAGACTAACAAATTTATTTGAGCATAAGCTTTCGTGAGCTACAGCTCACTTCATCATATGCATCCGATGAAGTGAGCTGTAGCTCACGAAAGCTTATGCTCAAATAAATTTGTTAGTCTCTAAGGTGCCACAAGTCCTCCTTTTCTTTTTGCGGATACAGACTAACATGACTGCTACTCTGGTGCCTTGTGCTTATTTTCCTTTCCTTCCCTTCCCTTCCCTTCTGGGGAGTGAGTGCAGCCTCCCTACTGGGAAGGTCTGGTGTCTTGCTGCAAACAGCCTACTGGTAGCTTCCCAGCTCTCCTCACTCTCTACCTCCTACCACCCAGGGGAGGGTTTAAAAAGGTCCCAAGTAGTTGGAGTCAGCTGAACCTAATTGGTTCCCTAGCAACCCCTTTTCCAGCTGAACATTGTGGTTCTCTCTCCTCAGTGGATAGGGAGGGGCCTTTTAATCCCCTGGGACTACCCCCCTTTTGTAGCTGTTTGTCCTGGGTTTACCACCGCATCCACAACTTCCTCTGAAGCCAGTGGAATCTGTGGATGCTCAACAGATCTCTTAAAAGGAGGCCACTTTTATTTAGATGTCCAACTGTGGATTTGGGTGCCTATCTTTGTACATCACCTGTACAAACTAGTTTTCAGGTTATATGCCCTATACCGATCTTGTTCTCTGCAGCTATCTAGGGAGCATCGTATCCAAGTAAAATGAGAGTGATTTTTGAGATCTTCCCATGAGTATTTTGATCCTTGTTATAATACAAGCAAAATAATACCATAAGGAAGAAAAAAAGAAAGCAAAACCAAGTTCAACAAATGAAAATTAAATAAGAATGCTCAGACACTTTCCAGATCCCTGATCCTCTGCTTACACAACTTTGTAATACCATGGATATTCTCCAAGTTAACAAAATTCTTCTAGAGTTCCCATGCAGGAAAAATAAAAGGGCCTCTATACCTTGTAAAATTGAGCCATCTCTCTGTCATCAGTTTGAGCTCCACTATTTTCCAGGCCTGTTTGGATAACTCCAAAAAAGAAGAAGGGAAGAAGTCTCCACCAATAATAAATAATCACTAACCTTCCCATGAGAAGCAGTGCATCTGATAATTTTGTGTGCTCATTGTCAGCAAGGTGGTTACAAGGGAAGCTCAACATTGCCTCCATAGTATCAATACATATGTCCAAAGCAATCACAAGTCCATTATCAGTAATGTATATGAGGATTGCTCTTATTGATATATCACCATATGCCACCTGCATGATTTGATGGCATTTAGTGAGCTCCTGTTTGGGAACTAGACTATGGGACCTATCCTTTTAGCAGTCCATCCCGGAGGTGGCGTTTCAGTGAAGAAGTAACTACCAGGCTGTCCTACATTCCCCCATAATTTTACAGAATTTGCACTTTTATGCAGTTCTACCATGTCTCTGTATCATTTTGTTGCAAGGAATTTCCACTCTCAAAAGACTATCAAGTTGTGTAAACAGTTTTGGAATCATAGAATATCAGGGTTGGAAGGGACCTCAGGAGGTCATCTAGTCCAACCCCCTGCTCAAAGCAGGACCAATCCCCAATTAAATCATCCCAGCCAGGGCTTTGTCAAGCCTGACCTTAAAAACTTCTAAGGAAGGAGATTCTACCACCTTCCTAGGTAACGCGTTCCAGTGTTTCACCACCCTCCTAGTGAAAAAGTTTTTCCTAATATCCAACCTAAACCTCCCCCACTGCAACTTGAGACCATTACTCCTTGTCCTGTCATCTTCTACCACTGAGAATAGTCTGGAACCATCCTCTTTGGGACCACCTCTCAGGTATTTGAAAACAGCTATCAAATCCCCCCTCATTCTTCTCTTCTGCAGACTAAACAATCCCAGTTCCCTCAGCCTCTCCTCATAAGTCATGTGTTCCAGACTCCTAATCATTTTTGTTGCCCTTCGCTGGACTCTCTCCAATTTATCCACTATCCTTCTTGTAGTGTGGGGCCCAAAACTGGACACAGTACTCCAGCTGAGGCCTCACCAATGTTGAATAGAAGGGAACGATCACGTCCGTCGATCTGCTGGCTATGCCCCTACTTATACATCCCAAAATGCCATTGGCCTTCTTGGCAACAAGGGCACACTGTTGACTCATATCCAGCTTCTCGTCCACTGTCACCCCTAGGTCCTTTTCCGCAGAACTGCTGCCTGGCCATTCGGTCCCTAGTCTGTAGCGGTGCATGGGATTCTTCCGTCCTAAGTGCAGGACCCTGCACTTATCCTTGTTAACCTCATCAGATTTCTTTTGGCCCAATCCTCCAATTTGTCTAGGTCCCTCTGAATCCTATCCCTACCTGCCACCGTATCTACCACTCCTCCTAGTTTAGTATCATCCGCAAATTTGCTGAGAGTGCAATCCACACCATCCTCCAGATCATTTATGAAGATATTAAACAAAACTGGCCCCAGGACCGACCCTTGGGGCACTCCACTTGATACCGGCTGCCAACTAGACATGGAGCCATTGATCATTACCTGTTGAGCCTGACAATCTAGCCAACTTTCTACCCACCTTATAGTGCATTCATCCAGCCCATACTTCTTTAACTTGCTGACAAGAATACTGTGGGAGACCATGTCAAAAGCTTTGCTAGAGTCAAGAAACAGTACATCCACTGCTTTCCCTTCATCCACAGAACCAGTAATCTCATCACAGAAGGCGATTAGATTAGTCAGGCATGACCTTCCCTTGGTGAATCCATGCTGACTGTTCCTGATCACTTTCCTCTCGTGTAAGTGCTTCAGGATAGATTCCTTGAGGACCCGCTCCATGATTTTTCTGGGGACTGAGGTGAGGCTGACTGGCCTATAATTCCCAGGATCCTCCTTCTTCCCTTTTTTAAAGATTGGCACTACATTAGCCTTTTTCCAGTCATCTGGGTCTTCCCTCATTCGCCATGAGTTTTCAAAGATAATGGCCAATGGCTCTGCAATCACAGCCGCCAATTCCTTTAGCACTCTCGGATGCAACGCATCCGGCCCCATGGACTTGTGCACGTCCAGCTTTTCTAAATAGTCCCTAACCACCTCTTTCTCCACAGAGGGCTGGCCACCTACTCCCCATTTTGTGATGCCCAGCGCAGCAGTCTGGGAGCTGACCTTGTTAGTGAAGACAGAGGCAAAAAAAGCATTGAGTACATTAGCTTTTTCCACATCCTCTGTCACTAGGTTGCCTCCCTCATTCAGTAAGGGGCCAACACTTTCCTTGGCTTTCTTCTTGTTGCCAACATACCTGAAGAAACCCTTCTTGTTACTCTTAACATCTCTTGCTAGCTGCAGCTCCAGGTGTGATTTGGCCCTCCTGATTTCATTCCTACATGCCCGAGCAATATTTTTATACTCTTCCCTGGTCATTTATCCAATCTTCCACTACTTGTAAGCTTCTTTTTTATGTTTAAGATCCGCAAGGATTTCACCGTTAAGCCAAGCTGGTCGCCTGCCATATTTACTATTCTTTCGACACATCGGGATGGTTTGTCCCTGTAACCTCAATAGGGATTCCTTGAAATACAGCCAGCTCTCCTGGACTCTTTTCCCCCTCATGTTATTCCCCCAGGGGATCCTACCCATCCGTTCCCTGAGGGAGTCGCAGTCTGCTTTCCTGAAGTCCAGGGTCCGTATTCTGCTGCTTACCTTTATTCCCTGTGTCAGGATCCTGAACTCGACCAATTCGTGGTCACTGCCTCCCAGGTTCCCATCCACTTTTGCTTCCCCTACTCATTCTTCCCGGTTTGCAAGCAGCAGGTCAAGAAAGGCTCCCCCCTAGTTGGCTCCTCCAGCACTTGCACCAGGAAATTGTCCCCTACATTTTCCAAAAACTTCCTGGATTGTCTATGCACCGCTGTAGTGCTCTCCCAGCAGATATCAGGATGATTAAAGTCTCCCATGAGAACCAGGGCGTGCGATCTAGTAGCTTCTACGAGTTGCCGGAAGAAAGCCTCATCCCCCTGGTCCGGTGGTCTATAGCAGATTCCCACCACAACATCACTCTTGTTGCTCACACTTCTAAACTTAATCCAGAGACACTCAGGTTTTTCTGCAGTTTCATACCGGAGCTCTGAGCAGTCATACTGCTCCCTTACATACAGTGCTACTCCCCCACCTTTTCTGCCCTGTCTGTCCTTCCTGAACAGTTTATAACCATCCATGACAGTACTCCAGTCATGTGAGTTATCCCACTAAGTCTCTGTTATTCCAATCAGTCATAATTCCTTGACATCACCAGGACCTCCAGTTCTCCCTGCTTGTTTCCAAGGCTTTGTGCATTTGTATATAGGCACTTGAGATAACCTGCTGATTGCTCCTCATTCTCAGTATGAGGTAGGAGCCCTCCCCTCACAGATGTTCCTGCCTGTGCTTCCTCCCAGTGTCCCGCTTGCCCACTTACCTCAGGGCTTTGGTCTCCTTCCCCCGGTGAAACTAGTTTAAAGCCTAAAGATCTTGGAAGAAGATCTTCCAATTCTAGAGCAAGACACAGGTTTGCAGTAAGATCCTCAGCTGTGCCACTTAATTGATACTTTTAAATAGGACAAAAGGAAGCAACCAGAAGTAAAGAAAGGGATTTGTGGCCTGATCCTGCAATCCCCTTCTTGTATGGGACTCCACTGAACACAATAGGAGTTCTATGCATGGAGGACTTGTGATTTGGCTCCTACTTTCTACTAGCTACAAATATATGTGACAATACAATACAGGATTGCATTATCCATACTGAATGTTAATGGAAAGTATGTTTGTGCCAATTCAAGGGAGAAATTATTCAAGAATAGCTGGTCATAGAGAAGTTGTATGTCCCTCATGCTGGGAAAATCATTTTCAGTCAATCAACTTGCTACGTATGCGATATGATGTAGTTGGCTTGTTGTCAGGTTAATCTTCTTGTTCAACAGAATGCAGAAACGTAACTGTGTCTGTGTGTACGATGCATGCGTGTGTGAACAGTCTGTGTTCTTATTTTACTAGTTCTACCACTTTATATTTATTCTCTGCTCCTTTAAAGATTGCGTCCTCTGTTTATCCCTAACCACTTCCTGGCTCAGAACTCTGCTAAACATAGAGAAATCTGTGCTCAGTAACAATTTTGGGCCAGATCCTCAGCTAGCATGAGCTGACATAATGTGGCTCCATTGACTGAAGTGGAGCTACACCCTGATTTACAGCAGCTCGTGATCTGGAATTGTAATTTGTGTGCAGCTCCATGTAACATAAGAATCAGATTTATGTATATATACATTATTAGTGAGTAGAGATATAAGTTTATGATTATAGAATATATATTGTTAAAAACTTGACCTGTGGAAACAAAACTGCTCTTCTGAATTAATATTTTGAGATGAGTGTGCTATTTCTAAAATATTTTTCAAGCCCCATTTACTTAGACTTTGATCATACTTACTGACTTAAAATTGCTGGTGCAGTTTTTCTTGTGTGAGTTTTCAAGAATGCAAAACAATGTGAATTTCCAAGCATAAAGGGCAGTCATACAGGCAATTAGGCAATTCTGGAAGTTAGCCAGCCCAGCTGCAGTTTGCTCTCTGAATCCAGAGTTTTTGTAGTCTCAGACTCCTAAATGCAGAAGCTGGCAAATGTAAAAACTTGGACACAGAAAAATACATGCAGAGTTTTAGCTTCTGTTAAGGTCCCTTCAGAAATTTGGCCGTTCAGGTATGCCTCTCATACTTTTACTTTTTGTTTTCAGGAAAGGAAGAGTTTAACTCTTCTGATGGTACTTAATTGGTCATGATTTGTGGATGATAATGATCTTTGTGGACTTTTTGTTACCTTCATTTGCTGGTAGTTCTTATTTAGTGGGGAATAAACTGAAAAAGAAAAATACAAGTCTAAAAGACCACTACTTCTGTGCACTTGAGGTGCTATTGAGTGACAGTTAACAAGAGAACAAATGTAGAACAAGTAACTTGCATCAGGAGGACTTTCTCTAATGTTTTTTCCATCACATCTACGGTGCTGCCATTGTCAATTAACATTACATAGAAATCAGTGGATTTCATACTGTACCGGATACTTTCAGTAGCACAGCAGGTGAACACTTCTTGAACTTGCCTGGAGAATTCATAAACGTTTAAATGGTTAGAAAAAGCCAATCTGAGATTTTTATGACTGAGACTGTGCTTCTGAAAAGCGGAAGCTGAGGTGATGAAGCACTGGTAGGAAGACTTATCTGTGTCCATTTTGCATTGCCAGGATATAAAAATGTCAAGGGATAATGTGTGCATGTTGTAATTTAAAACAAGAAAGCCTTGTCTACACTAAGACAAGTTAATGTCTGTCTAAGACAAGATAGTGTTACCTATTATAGCTGTTAGCACCAATAGTACAACTGTACTGGAGGTAGCAACCGTGTACACACCCACGTAGACAAGACTCGCATTTTTACCACTCCCATCCACACTGGCAACTTAGCACTGCTGCAGCTGCACCAGTGCTGTCTGATACTATAATACAGGGGGATTTTTATTTACTGTTGCGACCTATGAGACAAATTTTACCCTTGGCCAAACTCATTTCCTGTTGTCTTCACTGCAAGTTGCATGCACACATCCAAGAGAATATTATGGCCCGAAATAGTGCTACAGTAATTTTCCTAATTCATGAACATTTCCTGTATTCATGAACATCCTACCAATTTTTAAGACCTCTTTCTGGAGCTAACTGTGTAGCTGAAATACGCTTTAAAATGGATCATTTCATGTCATTTGCAAAAAGTACTGCAACTGGCTCTTCATCATAAAATGGTTTGTTGGTTTATTTCAAAGTATTATATCTTTTTTGGTACCTGAATGTTTGCTAATCCATACAGGATTTGTAAGACATTCATATGGGCTGTTCAAATCCTTTGGGACCTCAGGTGGCCCTACTGGTTGTGGTACCCTTGTGTCCCAGCTTCCCTAATGAAGAGGCAGCATCCCCTGGTAGGAGAGAAGCTAGAACCTAGAGATGTTCCTTCAGGGAAAGAAGCAGGAGTTGCACCTGACTTTCAAATGGCACATTTAAAGAGAGCAGAGTCCTAAAAATACTCCTGCTGCAGCTGCTAGGACAAAACTATTTCCCACTCTCTGAAGGATTGCGACAAACATGTACTTTCGTTTGCTTGTTTTTAGGGCTGTCAAGATTTAAAAAAATAATTGTGATTAATCACGCTGTTAATAATAGAATGTCAATTTAAATTTATTATAAATATTTTGAATGTTTTTCTATCAGTTTTCAAATACTGATTTCAATTACAACACAGAATACAAAGTGTACAGTGCTCACTTCATATTATTAGTTTTGATTACAAACATTTGCACTGTAAAAAGATAAACAAAAGAAATACTGCTTTTCAGTTCACCTCATACAAGTATTGTAGTGCAATTTCTTTATTGTGAAAAGTTTCAGAGTAACAGCCGTGTTAATCTGTATTCACAAAAAGAAAAGGAGTACTTGTGGCACCTTAGAGACTAACCAATTTATTTGAGCATAAGCTTTCGTGAGCTACAACTCAATGCACCCGATGAAGTGAGCTGCAGCTCACGAAAGCTTATGCTCAAATAAATTGGTTAGTCTCTAAGGTGCCACAAGTACTCCTTTTCTTTTATCGTGAAAGTGCAACTTACAAATGTAGAATTATTATTTTTTACATAACTGCGCTCAAAAACAAATCGGTATAAAACTTTAGAACGTATAAGTCAAAGCATGAAGGGGCATACGAATATTTAGCATATATGGCGTGTAAATACCTTGCAGCACTGGCTACAACAGTGCTATGTGAACACCTGATCTCACTTTCAGATCACATTGTAAATAAGAAGCAGGCAGCAATGTAAATGTAAACAAACTTGTTTGTCTTATCGATTGGCTGAACAAGAAGTAGGAGTTGAGTGGACAGTACTACAAAAATCTCCTGTTATGTGAGGGAAGAACTTTGGAACTGGGCTCAGCCACAGATGCCTTGAGTGCCTTGAACTAATGTCAGGTTTCAGAGGAACAGCCGTGTTAGTCTGTATTCGCAAAAAGAAAAGGAGTACTTGTGGCACCTTAGAGACTAACCAATTTATTTGAGCATGAGCTTAAAGCTCATGCTCAAATAAATTGGTTAGTCTCTAAGGTGCCACAAGTACTCCTTTTCTTTTTGAACTAATGTGACATTGAACATAGTGTCAAGTCTATTGACATTTGTCATTCTTAGAAAACATTTTAATTTTCCTGCAAGAATAATAGATGAAAAAATTAGAAGTTAGAGGGCATATTCTAGAAACTTGTGGCAGGAATGGCTAGATTTTGCTAAGAGTCTGTTTCAAATATAAGATTTCATGGTTTGTCGATCATAGGTAGGAATAATGACTGCAGATTTTGTTACGCCTTTTTGTAACAAGCAGTGCATGTACATGCAGAGACTTCTGCTGATGAAATAATAAAGGAGGCAGTAACAATACCAAGTGATATTTGTATGCAAAGAAGTATGGTCTTACTAAATTGTAGATTATATGAACAAGGTGGAAAAATGGATCATTTATTTTATTCCATTATATTGTTGGGACAGAAAGACATTATTGCTTTAAAAATCAAAACTAACATTGGCTAAGAAAGAGTAAGACAGAAGTACATGTAGCAACATATCTCTTCTGCATCCTAAAATGTAGTTTGCTTTAACTCTTGTTGACAGGCTTATCAACGTAAGCTAAAGCTAGCCCTGATAGGTCAGAGTATTTTTGGTCAAGAAGTCTATAGACACCTGCAGAAAGAGGGCCATAAAGTCGTGGGAGTGTTCACCATTCCAGACGTGAATGGGAAAGCTGACCCTTTGGGTAAGTATAATCAATCACAGCGTAAGTATTATCATCGGGCGTAAGCACAGTTAAGTTGCTTCTCCATGAGAGGGCATTGTCTTTATGGCAGTCATTTGTACGTATAGCCAGATATATAAATCTTTGCCATGTTTTTTGGCATAATAAAATAATTAACCTGGTATGCTTATATCAGTGTTCAGTTAAATTCTATCTAGAGTTAATTGTCATGGGCTATACCGCCACCTTACAATCTGCCCCATTTAAAGAGCATCTCATAGTTGCATTGCCCCAGGAACAGCTTGAGAAGCAGTGTGTGATTCAGAGCATCCTGCTCTGGGGAGGAACTAAATTGCTGGGGTGCCAGGCCTATATTCACCCCAGAATGTCATCTGGTTTGCTGGCATAGCTGTGTTGTCTGGCACATTGAGAAGGCATGGAGCCAAGACTCTGCCTGTTCTTGGCCCCCGATCTCTCCTGACTACCTGTATGGTCTGGAGATGAAATAGCAGCTCTACAAATCCTGCTTCCCGTTGCGCACTGCAGCTTATGGCACAAGCAGACCATTCAAGAGAGTAAAGGGACAATTTATCTCCATTGCATAGGCATATAGGTATGTTCTAGTTCTTTAGAAGTAATAGTTGCTGACTGATCATATTTAGTAGTGTACTTGTGCAGTATAATTCTGGGACTGAGTCTGGAGTAACAAAGGAGTTGCTTTGAAATGGCTGTCTTAATTATAACTTTATTTTTCTCCAGGGTGCCACAACAGTTAGTTAATAAGATTAACAATTACAACCACCAAAACAGGATTAACCTTGGTGGCTAATCAGAATTTTAAATTACATTTAATAAACTGTTTCCAGTCACTCAGTATTCCCTGACATGTTGTTACAGGAATTTTATTAAGGAAAAGTCAACCATAAATATTGCTTATTCAGGCAGTAACCATTCCCAAACTTGGGTATTGCTTTTCAAGTTTATTAAATTCTATAGTCTGTCTCATTTAAAATAAAATTACAAAGCTTTTCACAGGTAGGAAGAATTAGGTGAGTTCTACTAGCTTAATAACAGATAATTCAGTTAGCTATGGGAAGGTACTATAGAGAATTGTTGCAATACTATGCAACCTAAGCAGTACTCCCTTGGGCAAAACTTTCATTGATGTCAATCAGTTATTTATTTTGGCTTGGCCATAAAATTGGTTTATTGTACACTAGGTGATGAAAAATTGGTTTGGCTGATAGTTTGCTGCATTTTACACTCAGATGATTAAAAAATAGTTTCAATTTTAAAGTGGAATTTGATGATGATATAGTATGGCCAGTCAGCTGAGATTTCATTTCTAAAAGCAGAGGCAATACATGTGCAAGGACTACAGTTCAAAGAAGTTTGTAAGGATTTACATCACACGTGCATGATACTTCCAATATGCAGTGTGAAATACATGCCTAAATATCTTCTGAAGGCTACTTTAATATCATCAAGATTTATTGGGTAAAACTCCACTTTTTATTTATAAAATGAAGAGATTTATAGACTTAAATTAAATGAGATGGATTCTCTGGTCCACTAAGGCCACATTGTGCTTCATCTCCTGTCTCTCAGGTTTTTTTAAATGCAAATGTGTCAAGGTGTAGTGCGGGCTCAGAAGGGTTCCTCTCGCAAGCCTTAATGGCCTGTACGCTCTATTACAATAGATTCTACAACATAGTGGACCATGTGTCCTACCCTAATTGGTGGGGTATTGGGTAAGTCGTGCAATGGGATTTATCTACTGTATAATAAATTCTGTTGCCCCCATTTAATGTATTTATTTCTTCTCTCCTTTGAAGTTATTCATGAATATGGTTTTCTTCTTCATTTGTAACTATAGAGATGGAAGATTACACAGTGGGCCTCAGAAAATATATTTTAGGGGAGATGTCTGTGATCATTTGAACCAGATAGCAAGATACCACTGACTGCAATGAATCTTAGGTAGTTGTATTGAAAGTCTTGTACAGCACTGCTGAAGTGGAAAATTAAGTTCTGTGAAACCAAACTTATTCCAGATAGATAAGATTATTAGACAAGACATGAAATGTCACGGTTAGTTAATAATATTCATCATTCCATTCTGGTTTTATAGGTGCTTAATACATAGACCATAAAAATGAATTTAATGATGGATGCAGCATGAGCTGCATTGCTGAGAGATCAGAACATAGCTTCTTGTTTATTCTTTGTCCTTACATTTCTGTTCTTGACTGAATACACACACAGAAGTGGTACTGTCGTCAGTTAACTGCATACACATATCTTCAGAAGAACTCTCACCCTTGTTTCCAGAGAGGCTTGCTGCCACTTGAGTCAAGGAGGAAACTCTGTTAGTTGTTTGCTGTTGTAGCAATAGTGCGCATAGCCTTTTTCCAGGCCAGCCATTGGTGGGCAAAACAGTGATGAATCGATGAACAGGTGGGTAGATCTAATTCTGTACAATGCAGGACAGCAGTGTGCAAACATAAGCATGCATGTTCACACACTAGAGAAACGGAGCACATTGTAACGCCAAAAGGATTGTTTTTTTTCCCCCAGGTCTACGAGGCAGACTAAAAATTGGGGTAGGGGTGGTGAATACCATTCTGCTCCCTATGTAAAGGATTTTCTTTTCCCTTCTCTGTGTCTTTAGGACTGTCATCATCTCATTAGTCATAAGGCCATAGTGATTTTTTTCCTTTGGAGTTCTATAAGAATTTATCTACCCTAGGGATCGGCAACCTTTGGCACACGGCCCACCAGGGCAAGCCCCTGGTGGGCCAGGCCGGTTTGTTTACCTGCCGTGTCCACAGGTTCTGCCGTTTGCGGCTCCCACTGGCCACGGTTCGGCGCTCCAGGCCAGTTGGGGCTGCAGGAAGTGGTGGCAACCACACTGTCTTCCCGCAGCCCCCATTGGCCTGGAGCGGTGAACCACGGCTAGTGGGAGCTGCGATCGGCCGAAGCTGCAGACGCAGCAGGTAAACAAACCAGCTCGGCCCGCCAGGGGGTTTACCCTGGTGGGCCGCATGCCAAGGGTTGCCAATCCCTGATCTATCCTCACAGGACCTTCTTACCGTGCACATAAAATTCACCTGGACTGAGATTTCCTTGCTAGAGGAAAAGACTAGGATATGCAGAATCTTGTGCCCCCCGCACACACACACTATGCTAAAATAACATTATTAAGTTTGCACAGTCATTTACTCAAAAGTTAGGAAATGCAGAATGAAGATGGCCTGTGCAATCTTAATTTGGCCCCATTGTGTGTATGCATTATGATACAGTCTTTAATTACATGATTCCATGTTATTTTTTCCTTCTCCATTCAGTGCACAGACTGGACAGTGCTAATTTATTGAGCAGCTATTCAATATTTTATTTTCTCCTTGTTGTTCAGTGTGTGGCCTCAGGCCTTATTTACCAAACATTATTCAAACTCTGTTATGAAGACAGAATTATTAATTTCCGCATGGGTTCTTCTATGGCACGCATCACTATCATATCTGAGTGCTTCACAAAGGGTACTGTCTTTTTTCATAACACCCCTGTGAGATGAGGGAGCATCATTATCCCCATTTTGCAGATAGGGAACTAAAACACAGACAATAAAGTCAAAAGTATCCACTAATTTTGGGTATCCAATCTGACACACATAGGACCTGATTTTTCAGAGTACTTAGCATTATATAGTCCGTAATATGTTCAAAACACAGCTCCCATTTGGGAAACTGCTGATTTATTTTTATTGAAAAAATGTGACTCGGTTTCCCTTCTCACCTTGTATTGTTACCTGCTGGTGTGAAGGGTTTAATTTCTTTCTTAAAATTAGGAAAGCAGTGCAGTAAGAGAAGTCATATAAGCATGAATGAACTATCAGGAACTGTCAACCTGTGAAATGAGCTGTAGAAGCATGGAATATTCAAAGATCACTTTATTAGCTTTATAAATGTCATATGTAGCTTTATGGGCTAGTAATAGTGTTCTAGCCCAGTGAGGGAGTTGCAGGGTCTTGCAGGAATTAAAATCACCAGGGCAGGGGGGTAGGTAACAAGTCTGAAGAAGTCTCATTCTTGGAGAAAATCGCGTATTCTAGTTTGTCCTAGTTCCAGAGACTGCCTGACAAAGAACTGAAAATGATATAAAATGACCAACTTGACATGGGAAGGGGCCTCTCTCATCCAATCCAAGAACTGGCATGAGACTGTGACCAATGGAACCAGGTCCTGCGAGTGGACCTGAAGTTTTAAAACATGCCAGGTCTCCATGTGGAAGAGGGGTAACACCTAGTTAGTTTGATATTCACACAATCTGTTTATTGTTTTTAAGGTATGTTTTCTCTTCAGTGCTTTTGTTCTGAATAAATAATAATTTCCTTTATGAAGGCTGGCTGGTCCTTGCTTAACTCTGTCATTGCTTCTGAGAGAACAGGACTGAAGGTGCTGAACTAAAGTCAGACCTGATCAGATATTCACAGGGAATTGCAGGAAGAATTGAAGCCTAAATCCCTGGTCTAGAGGGAGAGAGTTGTGGGCCTCTGCCCTAAGAGAGGAGATGGTTAGAGGCTTGAGGTCTAAGTTGGGTGCCCTCAAGGAGCCCAGCACAGGGTCAGGGGTGCTGTTACTTTGGGAACTGTGACACCACTAACTATAGTTACAGCTGTGAGTGCTTGGCACTTCTGAAACTCAGATTGTGAAATCTTTTTATTTACTTATTACCATTGTTGTTGGTTTTGTATTATTTTCTCTGGAATCTGGACCTCAACTATACTTTGACCAAGAAATCTGGACCTTGACAAAAAATAATTTATTAACCCTGGTTTAACTATTATGCCAACCTTCTCCCTTGATGGCCTCCTACGTGATGATACTTGCTCCTTTGTTTGTGAAACAGTTGTCCCTCTTACTGTGCTCTTTCTCCCTGAAATTTTAGCCTTTCCACATGCTATTTCTCTTACTGGAGTATGAGATTCACTATGTAATACTAAAAGGAACTTGGCACCCTGGAGACTGTTTAGTTTGTCACAACCAAGGTCTCATAGCTCACCTTCCTTTCTGTATGTTAAGTTGTGATTGTTTTGTAGAAAGAAGGGGGGTTAGGCTTGAGTTTGAGTTCAAACCCTGGGTTTGCATTGCAATATAGATGTACCTACTGAAACTCCCTCTTGACCCAGGTTCAGCTCCACCCCCTTAATTGGCCTGACTGGGGGCACCTGTTCTGGCATAGAGGTGCTAAACCTACTTTAATCACTGAAGCCAGCCAGCCACCCTGTGACAAGTACCATAAAGTAGTTGTTTGTGGTGCTATATAGTAAGAGTAACAGGCTCCCCACGACAAAGGTATCTGAATTCTGTGGGCACAGGTTAGTATATACAGGGCAATAGAGTACAATGGCATTTTAGCATCAATACAAAGAAGCCATTTTTTATTTAATTATCTGATTGATTTGTCATACTATGTCATCCTTATTTGTTACATTTTAATTTTTAATGTAACATACTTTTTTTTTTTTTTTAATGATGTATTTTTCTTGTTTTTTAGCACTGGCAGCAGAGAAAGATGGCACTCCTGTTTTTAAGTTCCCCAGATGGAGAGTTAAGGGCAAGCCTAACCGGGAAGTAGTTGAAGCCTACAAATCAGTTGGAGCAGATCTAAATGTACTTCCATTCTGTACACAGTTCATCCCTATGGATGTTATTGACAGTCCTAAGCATGGATCAATTATCTACCATCCATCCATCCTTCCCCGCCACAGAGGAGCTTCAGCTATCAATTGGTGAGATGATTTATTTTTTTACCAAAAAGCCCCAAAGCTATTTAGATTTCCCATATCTCTGAAAGATACAGAGACCAGATCCTCAACTGATTTAAACTGGCATCATTCTATTGACTTTGACTGAGCTGCCTTATTGAAGGTTTGGCCCATGGACTCAGTGTAATTTTTGCTGATTTTTTTTAACCAGTTTTGTTACTCAGTGTTCTACTGAGATTGCTGTTATGAATCATGTTCCTAGTATGTTTTCACTCACATAACTCTATTCAGTATATAAAAAGAAAGAGGTGAACACTTAATGAAGGAAATTGAAACAGGTTTAGATATGTGCCTTACATATCTGTGTAAGGTTTCACATATCTGTAAACTTTTATTATATCTGTAAACAAGCCCTGCTTGTCCTTCCTTATGTCATGCCTTCTTTCAGTTCAAACACATAGGGGTGCACTTTTACTGCTGAATGAGGAGGTTTAGTAACATATCTTCCGCTGCTAATCGTCGTTAAGTAGTTAAATCCACCATAATTAGAATTCACTGAAGACTTATACCCTCTATTATAGCACATCAGTGCTGCTGCCATATCTGCGAGGCAACTCTTCTCTTCTGTTGGACGTTCTGTTTCAGGTTGCCAGAGCCAGTAATATGACAAGCTTAGGTATTTTTGCTAGTATTTCCAGAGACCGAGAATCTCACTTCTGCAGTGCAGTCACCTCTTTGCCCACATTATAGTTTTCCAAATCCACCAACTTGCAATCATTACAGCTTTTGCTGTTGTTCTGTGAAGCCGCAAAAACTAAGGTGGGAGGCTGCCAAGGAACATTTAGATCATGCAGGAAATAATGTTGGTGATTTATATACAGCCAAATGTTTAAGAGGTGTTCACTAATTTTGTGTGTCAGTTTTGAGCCACACAAGTAGAGACAATTGTGCCTAATTTCCAGCAGTGTGGAGGGCCTGTAGCTCCAAAGGGGAATTGGGACCTGTGTGGCTAACATTCTTTCAAAATTCAGGACCAGATTCTGAAATGATGTAAATTTACCATAGTTCCATTGAAGACAATAACTGGATATGATGTTCCTATTCACTTAATAGGAATAGGACTGTTGTGTAGCATTGCTGTGCTTTGTTAAACAGTTGTCATGTTCCACCCTGGAAATACATTTTAGTAGTAAGCCACCTCTGTTTCTCTTACCTACCTCTCAGATATATTGTGAAGCTTATTTAGTTAATTTTAAGTAACTGACTTGGAGATGTTCATGAAAAAGACTGTGTAGAACCACAGTCATTAGTACTATTTTGTTTTGTTAGTACTGATGGTTCCAACTTGTAAATGGTATCACATCCCACTGCAGAACTTCTGTGCCATTTGTTGTACCATTTATAATTAATTTAAAATTTAGCACAATAAACTATGAAACAAAAATGACTGGACTGCAAAGCATAAGACATTGGCTACAGCCTTGCTTATGTCATTGTGTGTACACATCAGCAGAGTCAAGCCTGTAGCTCCTTGAATAATAGCAATGAAGTGACTGTACTAAGAAAGCTGATTAGACTCCACACACATGCATCTCCATATTGTGCCTGTATCAGGCATATGAACTATCAAATGGACTGATATTTGTGACTAAGGTCATTCCCTCTATATTTATTCTAAAATATTCTATTGGCAGGACTTTAATTCAAGGAGATAAAAAAGCAGGGTTTACTATTTTCTGGGCTGATGATGGTCTGGATACTGGACCAATTCTTCTGCAACGGGAATGTGATGTAGGACGGAACGATACCGTGGATGACTTATATAATAATTTTCTTTTCCCAGAAGGCATAAAAGCTATGGTAAGTCTGCCTGTGCTGAATACAGAAATTTTAAAAGGAAAAATCTGGCATAGTTAATCCTCTTGGAATTTGAAGATAAATGAAATATAATTAGATACTAAAGAAATTGGAATATACTGGGCCAGATCTTCAGCTGGAGTAATTCCATTGACTTCAATGGAGCTATGCACATTCACACCACTGGAGGCCCACAATATTTTGAGTAGGGGATAAATCCTGCTCCCTCTGAAGTCAATGAGCCAAATTCATCTCTGATGTAACTCCTTTGACTTCAATAGAGTTACACCTGCATTGAATTTGCCCTGTTTTAAACTGGACTAATCAGCAGCAAATAGTTTATAGCATCATAGAAAACAGAGACTTGGAGCTTTCAAATTAAAAAAATGAAAATTTGAGACAACATTTCTGTTAGAGCTTCCTTTGTTCTGTTATTTAAAAAAAGGTGACTGTTTCCACATGTCACAGAAGGCACAAAGACAATTGTAGTTTGACAGTGTCCCCAGCGGAAATTAACTCTTCTGTACCTTGCTAATATCTGAGCACCACAGCCTGTAGATCTTTACTCACAGGAGTAATCCCATTGAAATCAGTGAGATGACGCAGGGGATTAAGGATTTGCAGGTCTGGGCTCTGTTGTTTAGCAAAATTGCCAGAACCTTATTTTACTTGTGGATCAGGAAGTCAAATTTAAACCTAAAAGTGTGGACTTTGGTGTGTGTGCTGGTGCATCACACATACACACAAAACATAACAGAAAACATAATTTGTTTTTAAAAAGTGCTATGTGCATGGAACAGTTGAGAAATCCCCTCCTCCTTTCCTGTTGAATATTGGCAGGGATTTACACAGGAATCTGCCAAGTAATTGCTGTTTTTGCAAACTGTTAAAAACAGAAAGGCTGAATGTAATATATAGGGTCATATTCTGCCCTCAGCTAGGCCTCAATCCTGCAAGGATTATGCAAGTGCTTAGCTTTATTCACTGTGAGTGAGTAATGCTCTTGATGTGAATGGGCCTGCGGTGTATAAAGTTAGCAAATGCACAAGTCTTTGCAGGATCAGTCCCTTACACTTCAGCAACCCTGGATTAAAAAATAAATAAGGAGCCAAGTCCTGTACCCTACATAGGAAAAACTTCTACTGACTCTAATAAGTATAACTGAGGGCAGAGCATGTGTAAACAAAGAGAAAAATTGGCCTATTGGAGCAATTAAAACTGCTTTTTTCCTGTTTAGGTAGAAGCTGTCCAGCTAATTGCTGATGGTAAAGCTCCTCAGATGCCTCAGCCTGAAGAAGGGGCAACATATGAAGGGATCCAGAAGAAAGAAAATGCAGAGGTACTGTTGTGTTAACAACACTGTGTTGCTAATAACAATGTAGTTCCACTTTATGTTCAATGTGCCAAAAGATCTCTGGAGTATTGGTACTACTCCAGTGGAAGTCGATGAGAATTGTCGCTTTGACTTTAGTGTGTGGAGGACCATGTCCTAATTAGCAAGAACAAGTCTGACACAAATAGAAAGTGCAGAAATATTTTATCATTCTGACTTGTTCTCTACAAGCTCTAGTCGTAGAAATTATTGCTCCAAAAATAGATTAAGGGGCTAATTGCACAAACTTGTCTGAGTATAGTTAGTGCCACACACAGTGTCTTTAAAGACAGTGTGTTGTGGTACTAAATACTCTCTCTGAACTAATTATGTGTTAACCAGGTCAGATGTGAAGTCTGGAGCATACAACTCAGGAGCAGTGCGTAGGAGATATGCATGTAGTAAAATGCCCATCCTGCCTGAGAGAGAGAGATGAGATCTAATGGAGTGTATATACGAGCAGGAGCCAGGGTCTTCTGCATTCTAATCCCAGCTCTGATTTCCGCTCAGGCCTTGAGCAAGTTACGGAACCTCTCTGCGTCTGTTTTTATTATTATTACTGTCAAACAAATATGCTCTGTACTTCCATGTTCACTTTTGATTACATTTTAACAAAGTACCTGGATCAGGGAGTCTCAAACTCTGATCCATGAACCTTTCATGATCTGCAAAATACTTATTGGTGCTACAGAGAGAGCTAGGAGATCACATAGTATTGGTTTCTTCTCTTTGCTTTCAGCTGTTTTTACAGATGTCTAGCCTCTTCTTTGCAATAAATAAATAAATAAACAAGACTGTTCCTTAAAAGCTGCTGAAACCAAGAAGGAGAAAGATTATCTGCATAGGAGAAGGATTACAAGAGGTAACAGGAACAGGCCTTAAGGACAGGTGCCATCAGCAGGACCTGCAGCCAGAGAAGAGGCAAGAGATGCCAAGGAATTCGCAGAAGAGAGGGGAGGAGGGAATTGAGCAGCATGGGCAAAGGAAAAGTTGGCAGAGAAGCATTTTCAGAGAAATAGGGGGAGAGCGAACAGAACTGATGGGAGGAGAAGATAAATAAAAAGCAATAGTAGACTGTGATTCCCTTTTCTGAGAACAGCGCAAACCCAAGAGCTGCTTGGTTGGTTTGTGTTCTTTCCTATCCCAGGATTTGGTTCTGCAAGTGCCAAGAGACCATATGGTTCCTCATGGCCATCACTCATGAAACTTAATCTTCTGTTGAGTCTTTGATAGAGTACTCTGCACAGTAAGGGCCTGCTCCTGCTCCCATTTCAATCATTTCAAGTTTGCCATTTACTTCAGAGGGAGAGCGTTCAGACTCAAGTTACATAATTTAAAATGGATCTTGTATTTTACAAATAAATATTACAACTACTTCTAATGACTAGTGTTCTGTTGGTATTTTAAAATATGGTGTTATTCCTCAAGGACCTAATCCATAGCCTCCCGAGACTGATGGAAAGGATTCCATTGACTTCATGGACTGTTGGATCTGGCTTCTATGAATTTGAAAGCACCTAAGGGACTTAAGAGCACAAATCTTATTGAAAGTAAATGAGACCTGTGTTCCTAAGTCACTTAGATGGATCTGAAAATCCCACCCTCCATTCTTTTCACTAATAAAAAGGGAGAGGCTTATTCAGTGATTCCTCCTCTGTATTCACAGGGTAGAATGATACTTTTTGATATATTTTAAATTATTAATATCTTAAGATATTGAATCCCTTTCCTCCCAAATTTCTGGATGAATTCCACGGAGATGTAATAGATCCCTAGGCAAAGCTCTTATGCCCTGGCTTCAGCTTTTTATATTTAGCAACATAATGTCCTATCTAGGATCATCTACACAGTTGCTGTTTCTTAGTATTCTTAATATATCCGACTGCCTGGAAAAAGGCAGTTGGATTAGACCTTCTTCCCCCGCCCCCCGAACAAATAGCACTGGACTTTCTGCCAGAAAGAGATTTCATGCTGGGAAAATTTAATTCTCCGTCAAACAGATGGAGTTTTAAATACGTTTTTTTTTTAAATTATCTATATAAGGACTATAATGGGAACATATTTTATATGGTTTGTTCATGCCGGACCAGTTGTATAATAAGCTTCCTTGCTTTTTCTACCTATTTAAGCAGGGACCTTATCCAAGGCTGGGAAAGCCACCATAAATTATATAGAGTGCTATCTGTGACTCCTCCATTATTTTTGCTACAACAGTGCAAACTATTGATAACAGGAGGTGTAAAAAAACCAGCATAGCAAAGCTTTCAATCTGTAGCCTCTATAGACAGTCTTTGTATAAAATGCTGCCTACTGCCTTTTTCTGCCTAAAAAGTTATTGACTAACATTTTTGAAGAGACACACAGATCTACAGGTGAATTTCCCAAAATGATCCCAGATCTAGAAAGATAATTATCTTGGATCATATTCTGGTTGTCCCCATACACTGCTGGACATCATGGACACCAGCAAAACAGGGTAAGGAAGGATGGCTGAGTCCTAGCTGTTCTGATAATCCCCCCCGGGAAGATGCATATTAGACCAGGCACACTGGAGGGGTGCTGCTGAGGATGACGCAAGGAAAAACAAAAGGAGTTCTTGTGGTACCTTAGAGACTAACAAATTTATTAGTCTCTAAGGTGCCACAAGTACTTGTTTTCTTTTTACGGATACAAACTAACATGGCTGCTACTCTGAAACCTGTCAAGGAAAAACGAGGACTGTTGTTTAACTTAAATGATGCATGTAAAATTAAAATGAGTTATTAAGGAAGCCTTAGAGTCGTTTAGTTTTATTTATCTATTATTGTAGAGTTATGACACTTGTTAAATTTGTGTCTGTGGTCCCAACCCTGTTCTCCTCACTCAGACTCAGTTCATTGCGAGTTCTGCCTGAGTAAGGAGAGCTGGATGAGGCAATGTTTTCTTTTCTCTGTTGTAAAACTGTGTTGTCATCAGCTTATAACATAGCTGTAAAATGTTCTCTGAGTTTAAACTAGAGAGACCACTGAATATCATGGGCTTGGTTCTGTAATAAATATTTTTTTAAGTCCATATCATATCCCATAGCAACAGAAGTGCTAACATCATGCATGCATTGTGTAGGATTACAAGGGTCATAGATGGGCTGTGCTAAAGGATCCTTAATGCAGCCTGATCCATGCTTGTTCCTTGCATTAAACTGGCTCATTCTTTGAATACCTTGTGTGAATCCCAGGCTGTATTAATGTTTCGCTTAATAAAGAGATGATAAAGGGTTAATACATGATTAGTGTTTTAATAAATGGTTAATCAATTGTTATAGAGTCCCACAGGTTGCTTATAACTATATGTGACTCTTTTTACTGATGTGATTGTACCCATCTCTAACACATACATACTGCTTGTGTCTTTAACATGAATATAATCTGTCATAAAAACTTTATAAAGTGGGACCCTTGCATCCTCCTTGTGTGATCCTCATACTTATCATATGAATTAGAGACTTTGAAAAGGAAAGCTTGTGCAGAAGCAGTTTTGAGTAAGATTCATAGTGTCCCAATTTACAACTCTGATGACTAGCCATCTGGAGAATGTCTCCTTTCCTTTCCTTTCCTTTCCTTTCCAAGACCCCTTCTAGATTCTTAAATAAACAACTGAAAGAGAGAAACAACTTGTTGCTGTTATTATTGGAAAGAAATGTTATCTTTATTTATAGCCAGATAGGAAAGAATCAGATCATGTGTCTTGATTTCCTAGATTTCTTGGGACAAGCCTGCAGAAGCTTTGCATAACTGGATCCGAGGGCATGATAAAGTACCTGGAGCTTGGACAGTGATTGATGGCCAGGTATGATATGTGAAATTTAAGTGTTTCCTTACTTTTCATACCATCTTTGTTATTTGCTTTTGTAATAAAAGTTACAGATGAGATGCAGCCTCCTTTTGGTGATCACATGTAACTCCCGTTGATAACAATCAGAATATAGATCAAGTCACTTAATAAAATGTACCTGTGATGGGTTGCCCTCCCCTCCCCGCCCCCAGGGTGCCACTTGTAACCGGGGTACCACTGAGACCACCTGACCCAACAGCCTGGGCTCTCTTTACTCTGTATTGCTGAGGCAAAGCCAGCCAAGCTCTCCTCATGCTTCAGACTGCACTTAACCAGCACACATACAGGTAGGGACACAACCAGCTGCAGCTTTACACACACATGCTAAGGAACTGCCCAGTACTCAAGTGCACATCCTCCTCTGAAGTGCAAACCCAAAATTATACCATCTTGCACTGCACAGAGAACTGCACAGCGTAAGCTCATGAAAATTGTCCCCTTCCTCAATGTGGAGAGAGAGATGCAACAGCTTTTAGCACCCCCAGTTATGAATTCCACACACCAGGTTTTAGACAAAATGAAAACAAGTTTATTAAGTACAAAAGATAGATTTTAAGTGATAAGGGATAGCAATCAGATCAAAGCAGATTACCTGGTAAATAAAACAAGCACGCAAACTAAGCTTAATATACTAAAGAAACTGGTTATAAGCAGCAAATTTTCACCCTAAATGTTGTTTTAGGCAGATTGCAGAGACTTGCTTGCATCTTAAAACTCCAGATATTCCTTTCACAGGCCAGACATCCTCTAGTCTGGGTTCAGTCCTTTCTTTCCCAGTTCAGTCTTAGGTGTTTACAGCAGTCATCTTGGGCAGGGAGACAGTGAAGAACAAACCACGATGATGTCACTCCCCTGCCTTAAACAGCTTTTGCATATGGCAGGAACCCTTTGTTTCCGTAGTTCTGATGCCAGTCAGTGGAAAAACATTGGTATTCCAAGATGGATTCCAGTACCAGGTGACTTGGTCACATGCTTCTGTAGCCATAACTCAGAGGCTGGTTGTAACACCCTCAGGAAGGACTCTCTGTGGGTGATAAACATCTTCTAAGACCTCTTGTTTTCGCTAATGGCCCATCCAGACTGACTGCGTTCTGTCGAGTGGGCATTCCCCAGGTGAAAACCCACTTGTAATTGATATAGTCAATATTCCTAACTTCAGGTTCAGAAATGATACATGCATACGGATGGGATAATCGTATTCAGTAAATCATAACCTTTCCAATGATATCTCATATGCCTTATCTTGCACAAAATACATCATAATTATGCCATACTCATAACAATATCTCTATGAAGAATATGGGGGACATAGTGTCACAGTATCAATCACCAGAAAAATCACGGCTAAGTCCAAGACGTGAGTCCATTTGATAGGGTCAGTTAGTTCAAAGAAAAAATAAAAGCGTGTGTCTGAAAGGGACTGAGCTCTAGTTCAAATCCATAAGCAGAGAGAGCAGAGCCAGATCATGCCAGATACTGTAGGAAATAGCTAGACATTACTGTTCATAATGAGAAAAGGAGTACTTGTGGCACCTTAGAGACTAACAAATTTATTTGAGCATAAGCTTTTGTGAGCTACAGCTCACTTCATCAGATGCATTCAGTGGAAAGTACAGTGGGGAGATTTATATACATAGAGAACATGAAACAATGGGTGTTACCATACTCACTGTATGAGCTATTACCTGTGGGGGGGGGAACCTTTTGTAGTCATAATCAAGGTGGGCCATTTCCAGCAGTTGACAAGAACATCTGAGGAAAAGTGTGGGGTGGGGTGGGGAATAAACAAGGGGAAATAGTTTTACTTTATGTAATGAGATATGATGAGATATCACATAATGATAATGAGATACTAATGTCTCAAGGTAACACCAGAATATAATATTGCGAGCCATTGAAATACAAAATGAATTATTGTTAAAGGATTTTTGGCCTTGAATGCTGGAACCATTTACCAGAAAGAAAAGTAAATCACCGTTTATCACAAAGCTGTTCTTTTCAATTTGATAAAAGGCAGTATGTCCTTGATCCAAATGTTCCTTGTTTAAAATGTTTTAAAGTCATAGAATCATAGAAACATAGGGACTTCAAGAGGTCCTTTAGTCCAGCTCCCAGCACGGAGGCAGGAGTAAGTATATCGAGACCAGATCAAAGTTACTTTAATGGCTTCATGATAGTTGCTTAGCTACCAAACCAGCCTTTGGTTGGCTCTCCCTATGGGCTGGATTCTAATCCTACAGTCCAGCCCGAGTAAGAGGCAGCAGATAGCTGCACTACCCTAGGAGCAGGGCAGGAATCAGATTGTGACTTTGATAGTCACAGCCTGGTCCTGGTTCCTCCTTGCTCAGGATTGGGGAAGTCCTCTGCACCAGTCCATTTGCTAGCTCAGATTGCTTCCCTTTCTGCACTAGCTTCCTTGTGCTCACTGGTACACTGGGACCAGAGCCAAAACTCTGGCCCACCCACTTCGTATCGACCAGGATGAGTCAAGGTTGGGGGCGTAGTAGCAGCTTGCTGGCAGCTACTATCCCTCCCCTACAGGTTCTGGTGATGTAGGTATCCTGTCTAGGGGAGTAAGGGGGGCTCCTTGTGCCCTCTTTGGCCCCTGCACAGGTCCACAGCAGAGCTCACGGTTGAGTCCTAGTAAATAACGTTAGGAGATTTTCCAAGCATACTCAATTTAGTCATTATAATTATTATTTAATATTTATATTACCATATTGCTCACAGGCCCTAATCGGGATCTGCGCCGCACTGTGGTAAGCACTATGTAAACACTGAGATGGATACTGTGTTTGCCTCCCAAAGCTTGCGGTGTAAGAAGACAACACCAGGCCAGGCCCTTGTTTCTTAAGTAGCTGTCCCTCACAGGATTTTCCTGGGCTTGCATTTGGACAAAGAGTTGCATATGGTGGGTTGTGAAGCCCCACAGATAATATAGTCACACAATTTTTGCAGTTTACAAGTAAAGGGAACAAAAGGCCTGTCCCCCATTAACAGCCGGAAAACAGTGTCATTGCATTTTCAGCATGTTGAGAGAGATTTAGAGCCTATGCATCTGTCATTCATTTTGTTTTGTAGATGGTTACTTTCTATGGATCATCATTACTTGATGGACCAGTGCCTCCTGGACAACCGTTGGCAATAAAAGGCACCACAAAATCTGGGCTTATAACCAAAAATGGCCTAGTTCTTTTTGGTAATGATGGAAAGATGGTAAGTGTTCAACAAGATAAATAGTGTAGCAGGGGCGCGGGGGGACACGGGTAAGGGAGGTGAAAAACTGTATGGACTGATCAACATTAGGAGAAAATGTAAACTGTATGGAAATTTCATGCCATTCAAATCCAAATGTAATCTTTGCAATGCTAGTGATAGCAGCCAGGTAATCAGCCATGAACATGTCAATCTTCTGTTATTTCATGAAGAATGCTAAATGCTATTCTGTTCTTTATCTTAGGTATTGTCAGGATCCTGGGTGAAGGTAGGCAGGACTAGTGGTGGGAGCTTGGGATCCCAGAACTGAAAGCAGGGTTCAGAGCCAGGATCAGGGTTAAGAATCAAGCTAATGGTTAAGTCAGAGTTATGAGCAAAGCTGAGGGTCAGAGACAGAGTCAGGAATCTGGCCGATACTGGGTCCGTGTCAGAGTTCCAGGGGTCGATTGGGAGTCAGAATTGAAGTCAGAGCTGAGATCAGAACCAGGAGCTCACTAACAGAGAAGCAGGGTAGTCATGATGAGTAGCTAAGGATTCTCATTGTTGCCTGGGCACTTGCTGGTACGCCCCATGGACTTATACAGGGACAAGGTGCCAATCAGGGATTGCTAAAACCAGTGTCAGTCAGATTACTCTGGGTAGAACTTCCCGCGAACCTCAGCAGATTGTTTGCAGGGAGTAACTAGGTTCCAGATGCCACCAGGTGGCAGCGTGGGGATGGTGGTTGTCCAGTAACCTTGCAGGTCTGTGTTCATGTCCCACTGATCCTTACAGGCATTTCCTTACCCCCCATCATATGTTAATTTCTATGATCTGTTAAATTGTACCTGTATTTACTATAGTTTGTGGTGAAGAAAATATTTAAAGATATCTTTATCACAGATTTGAGATTTCCTACCAGACACTTACTCATTTCATTATTATTTGAATTAACACATTAATTTCTCCTTAGTACGTTTTACAGCCTTTCCATCAACTTAAATCATATCCCCTCTTTTTCAGTTGTTGGTGAGAAATCTACAATTTGAAGATGGAAAAATGATCCCTGCATCTAAATACTTTTCATCTGATGACATGTCTGTCATAGAACTTACAGAAGAGGAGAAAAAGATGGCGGAAGATATCAAGGTAATTCTGTAAACTAGTTCAGCAGGATATTAGTTTACAGAAAAGCATTAAAGATGTCTAGGTACAGACATGATATAACTTTTATTTAAAGGTGCAAGTTATTTCTTAACAAAATATATACAAAAGTACAAGAATGAATGTTAAGCTATTGAAATTAGTTTCAGATGTGTTTGGAGATCAGGGTAGGCGTTTACAAATGTATATATGGTCCTAGAAGCTTTTTCTTTAGATATAAGTGATTGATTCTAAAGACCAGGTCGAGAAGAGAATGATTTTGGATTATATCCTATGAGTGGCAGACACACTTCAAAGCAGAGTCAGAGAACCAGCATGACCTCTCCCTCAACAATGGGGCCTTCAGACACCAAACAAACTGGAGAAGCTGGCATCATTTTTTTCATGGAAACATTCAGCAGCAAGATTTGATCCTATTTCTAAAACAGAATCTGCGGGCTTGTCTACACTGCCCCGCAGTTCAGACTCTGGGGCCGTGAAGATCATTGCGCATGAAAGTGCTGTGCTGGACTCCCCGGTGGGGATGCTGCGGGTTCATACTCAAGGGTTCCTGTAACGGAATGCTACACTGTATTATACTGTTCAGTGTATATAGTGCACCATGTGTGACATTCCATATTTAACCTCAGCCATACGTGGCAGAACATTAAAGGATCTTACGGAAGACACATCTCTTGGGTCTCTCTCTGAGATGAAAGTCCTGTAGTCAGTCTTTGTCTGATACAGAAGTCTGACCTGTACATGGCTGCATAGTGTAGACATAGCCTAAGAAACAATATTTCTTAGGGGTGTGAATTGCCCTATTTGACTCAGTGGAGACAACTTGAAACTGATTTGTAACAATTTAAATGTGCACATTCGCAGCAATTACACCGCCATTTTAACAGAAATATCCATCTAGAGTATTTATTCTATAGCACTACCTCGCAGCCCTTCCCCAGTGCCAAAAGTCCCTGCTGCACATACCCAACTACCAAATCCTCCAGTCCTCCTCAGCCCGCCCTCTTCACACCTCAGGGGATCAGATCCTATACATCTAAAGTGGTGGTGTTATTTGGAAGATTAAGGTTATAAGAAAGATAGGCAAGAAAACTGTTGGTATTGCACTGTATTTTGTTGCATTGTTATACAACGTAATATTAGGGAAAATAATTTTCATGCACAACGGGAATATTTTTATAGTACTACTACTAATAATGGAACGTTATGCTGGAAGGTGCTAATGGCTGTCAAGTGGGTCTTTGAGCTTTAGACTATTGCAGATCTGGTTGAAGCCAATGGGTGTGCTAACCACCCTTCTTTCAGGCTAGGGGGAAGGAGCAGTTAAACCCATTTTATGTAACAATTGCTGGAAATAATGGGAGACTACCGCCCAAGATAACTGGCCACATAGCAAAATCTGAGCAGTTCCCTGGGAGTGATGGCAAATGCACAGCCTAAAAGGGATTGCTTGGCAAGCTGTGTGGTGAGAAGGTCACCAGGAAGCAAGAGAATGAAGCATGGCCCTGAGAGGGAGCAGAGGGACAGAGCTCCTTGGAGCACAGGACTTTCTGCAGAGGCAGGCTTGGAAAATATGAGCAAAGAAACTGCCTGCTGCTATTTGTTCCTACCGTGTTCGGGGAACCAGGACTTTGTGTACGTGCTCTGTAAATGGGTGGCGATTGGGGAGGGCATGGGGGGCATTGCCCCCCCAAACTAGAGGCAACACATGGGGGAGGACATGGAGTCATTTCTGCCTTCTATTTAGCACAGAGGTTTTCAAACTGGGTGGCCCGCTGCCCTAAGGAGATGTGCCCCACAGTTTGAAAACGGTCACCACCTGCGAGGAGCTAGCAGATCGGAAGCTGGTGGGAGCTGCCCAGCCCGCAGCTCTCTTCCCTGTGGAAGCCGGATGCTGGCTGGGAATGGGCGTCCCGGCAGTTCTTCAGCAGCTGATGCCCTATGTGCCAGTGCTCTCCTGCCCCCAACCCAGGTGCCTGTGCACTCTCCCACAACCTGGCAGCTGGGGCATATGTTCCTCCCTGGACTGGATGTCTCTGCTGGGACCTGTGGTTGCTGGAAGGTGGGGAGAGGAGAGCTGTCTGTTCCTACTTGCCTCCTAACAGCCAGCCTGATCTCCAGCCACTCCTCAGGCTTCCGCTCTCACCTCTGTCCCCAATGCATGCATGCAGGGGTGGAAGCATAACCAGGTTCCACTCTCACCTTCATGAGATATTGTGGGAGAGGAAACATATATCAGCACCTACAATGTTTCCATGGCCCGCAACCTCATTCTGCTGCCCCTGATTGCAACAAAGAAATAGCTTGTACTCAGACAACTAATAACATCAGTTCCCCAAATCAAAACAAACCTGCAAAGCCCCGCATGCTGGCTAACTGCTCAGGCCAAAGGGTCAACAGTAATTTCACCTGCCACACTAAAAAAAATGCAAACTGTATACATGCAAATCATTAGCATGGTGGTTACAGCAAAAATCCTCATTTGCTTTTCTGGCTTCCTCTTTTATTATCTCTAGAAGTAATTGATTTTAAAGAAGCTGTTATGTTTAAAAATATACACACAGACCTAGGTTAGTGTCAGTGAACTGATGTTTTATGCCATTAGAGGGGTTTGTTTGTATTAATGCCTCATTTATTTTCTATACTTTTTAGTCCATTTGGAAGGGAATTTTGAGCAATGTTGCTGTAATTGAGGATTCTACAGACTTCTTCAAATCTGGAGCATCCTCGATGCATGTTGTCAGGTAACTTTTTTATATTTTAAATAGCCATGTTTCGAAGCGATAAATGATAGTTGTGACCTTGTTATGGTTCTCATGATATCTGTGATTTTTTTCCTTTCCCCACTCTTCCCCAATCAGAAGTCACAAAACAGTAAAGAGAAAATGATTTTAAATGCATTTTTTCACCACACTAACCACTTCCTTTTCCTACTTCCAGAAACCTAATAAGGTGATCCCAGTGCCACATCAGATCCTTCACCAACCAAAGTCAGTGCAAGATTGGGCCCTTGCCCTGCTTACTCAAGCAATACTCCTGACTCTCATGACATTGTCCTCAATTGGAGTTTTGCCTGAATAACAAGGGCAGGATTAGCCCCAAAACTAAGGGAGTACCATGGCAGATATTTGTAGAGCTCTGACACAGCTAGTCCAAATCCGTGGGCCCAATTCTGCAGCTGTGTGCCGAACTTCCATTCAGATCAGTGGGGATATGCGCAAGGAGGGTTGAGCCCACTATTCCCAAATGCAGTGAGGTCACCATGCTGTGTCAGGTCACATCAGTGAGCATCGCTCCTTTCTTTACCCCAAATGTCCACAGCCATCACATGAGAAGCCCTTGAGAGTTTTACCAAAATCATTGCTATTAATAATCCACCAAATATGACATGATTCACAACTCCTGAGCTGCACTAAATAGAGTGAACAATACCTGCATGAGGTAACAGTGCTGGGAGCTAGCCAGTCAGCTGATCTCTCTGGCACTAATTTGTTTCCCCAGAGAGGTCTGAATGGGGAATGGAATGGAATCTGCTAATCAGACTGGGTGAGCTAATGGATTAATTAGCCCATCATCTGAGGAGTGATTAAAAAGGCACAGGAAGGAAGTGCAAGGGGAGAGGAGCAGGGCTGAGTCCAAGTCCAAACTTTGAGAGCTCTCAAGGAAGGGAGACCACTTCTCCTCTCAGACCCCCGGGGACAGGGCTGATGATACAAGGGACACTGCAAATAGCATTGTTGCACAGAACTGTAAGGGGGTTGGCGCAGGAATCTGAACTAAACTGCACTGTGTGGATAACTAACTGGTGAAGTCTGAGCAGTTTCTGTGAAGCTAGAAGGCAGGAACGGAGCGCATCCTGTTACATGGGACACAATGTTCATCATTTGCCATTTATTCCTAAAATGTTACCTCAGAGTATTTCAAAGCCATTGGGCCAAATTCTGACCCTAATAACACCTCCACAATTGCTGTGTATAACTGAGGACCCCATATAGCCCAATGGCTAGCAGTAATACAGTACAGCTACAGAGTAATAGCATGCACACAAAAAAGCCAACACATTGTACACAACCAACCAAAACCCTACTCCAAATAATTGACTGTCTCAACAATACTTCAGTGTAAAGATCAACCTACTATTTCTCTGCAATTTTCAGAATGATTGAAGAGATCAAACAAAAATATGGTGGACTTCAGCTGCAAAATGAAGATGTGTATATGGCCACTAAGTTTGCAGACTTTATTCAGATGGCTGTGAGGAAACTGAGGGGAGAGGATGAAGAAGAAGAATTAGTCATAGATTATGTAAGCCTTTTTTGGTTTTATTGACATTTTACCCACTTTCTTTGATGGAGTGTTGGGTTCGTTTCTGTAGTTTGCATTTATTTGTGACTGGGGATGGAGGTGAAATTTGGTGAATTCCATTGCTCATGAAACTGGGAGATCAATAGCAGTGGATGGATTCATGCGTATTGCACACGTAGGTATTGTAAACTTCCTTAGAGTGCCTTGCTCATGTATCTCTGTCATCATGCCCACAAAAAATCTGCTTTTCTGAGGAAAACAGCAACAGACTCTCCTCCAAGGAACCCTAGCATGGGGCGGAGGGGGATATGATAGAGATACATAAAATCATGACCAGTGTGGAGAAAGTAAATAAGGAAGTATTATTTACTCCTTCTCCTAACACAAGAATTACAGGGCACGCAATGAAATTAATAGGCAGCAGGTTTAAAACAGACAAAAGGAAGTATTTCTTCACACAATGCAGTCTACCTGTGGAATTCTTTGCCAGAAGATGTTGTGAAGGCCGAGCCTATAACAGGGTTCAAAAAAGAAATAGATAAATTCATGGAGGATAGGCCCATCAATGGCTGTCCAGGATAGGTAGGGATATAAAACCAAATCAAGCTACAATCTTTGCCTAAGCAGCTTCTTCACTTACATCAAGCTATGAGCATCTCTAGTCACTCAGGCAGGAGGATCGACCACTTTTTACAGAATCAGAGAGTGCTTATCACGTTGTCCCCAAAGAGATGGATAACAAAGGAGTCCCCTTTGTTCCCTTTCATAGTCCAGAAAACTTTTGAAATGTATTCTTTGAAAAGTAAACCAAGACAAAGTTCCTCTCCCCTGCTGCTTGTTCTTTGGGCACCAAGCTCTTTCTTCATCCTCTTGTCAATTTGCTTTCTCAGTTGACTTGATCACTTTCTTTACCTTAGATGCAACTGTACTTTCATTGTCCTTTGCTTGTGATTAAGCCATGCTGTTTTCTCATAACTAGAGCCATGCAGACAGGTAAATCTATATTCCTTTGTTAAGGGCAGGCTTGTTTATCAGCTGCCTCCAAAACATATTACAAGAACTTATTTCCAGCACACATACATAAAGTCTTTATGAACAACTTGTACATACATCATGCAACAATATTCGTGACCAGCATGTCACCCGTTTTCATATGATACCTTACAGGTCCCTGCTTGGCTAAATATTCTGCCAACATTGTGTTGGATGAGCCCTTTACTAATTGACATAAAGGAGCTCTTAGAGTCACAGTAACTTTAAACACATAAGTAGGGCTGTTGACTTCAGTTGGATTATAAACCTACTTAGTCACACACCTATTTTAATACCTTGCTGTATTGAGGCTCTAATGATGATTTGATCCTGGATATCCACTAGTAAAACCATACAGATTAATTAATCCATTTAATAATTTGGGCTCATCTCCTCGGAGGAAGTACAATTCCTATTTAGTTTTGCCTTAGCGGTGGATACTGACAGCCATATATGCTGTATTGCCAACCCCAAATGTTCAAAAATTATGAGTCAGGCTCACCAAAAATCATGAAAAGAAAAGGAGGACTTTTGGCACCTTAGAGACTAACCAATTTATTTGAGCATAAGCTTTCGTGAGCTACAGCTCACTTCATCGGATCCTCCTTTTCTTTTTGTGGATACAGACTAACACAGCTGCTACTCTGAAACCTGTCAAAAATCATGAGATTGGCTTTAAAATCATGAGATTAAGTAACAATAGATTTGGGGTTCTTTTTATTTGTTTTCTGCTTTTCCAGCCTTTAGGGTGCACCGAGCTCACATTTTGAAGCCTTCTCCATAGCCACAAGAGCTAGATTTTTTTTTTTTTTTTTTTAAGAATGAAGGCTAAAATCATCACATATCCACTTGACTCCAGGAGCTGGTGCTTTAAGGAAAACAATAATGGTCATGAGACTCACGACAAAATCATGAAATGTTGTGTTTCTTTCACTGATAGGTTTCAAAAAATGTTAACAATATGAATGTGAAGATGCCTTACCAGTGTTTTATAAATGGACAGTTTATGAATGCTGAAGAGGGAAAAACATATGACACTATAAACCCAACAGATGGATCAGTGAGTAATTTCTGCATATGATAAATACTGGCTTATTCTGAATACTACATTTCTGGATAAATAATCTGAAACATTAAAAGGATATTGCCAAGTTGAAAATTATGTAGTACATTTAAAAAGAATCCTTTACTATTTTACAATCAAAACTTTTTAAAAAATTTCTTCAACTTTTAGTTATCTTGAAATGTTAATAATTTAATCTAATTTACTTTTCAGTTTTTATGCTTTTTATTCGCTTTTTGCATTTTAGGCAGCATAGTGAAAACTGGCTGATTATAAACATAGTGAAATTAATCTGTTTTAAGTCAGTTTCACTAGCAGGTTCTCATACTTTGCAGACAGAGCAGGGGGATACTTATTTGTTCTTTTAAAAAATGTTTCCACTGGGATTTTTGTTAGTGTCTTGAGCACATTTCTCTTGGTCAGAAGTTTTGTAAAAGTTTAGGGGAAATTTGCCTTGAAAGTGTCCTTTTAAATCACTTTTTAAAATGACTTCTCAATATGCATATTTTTTTTCCAAAAAGTACCAAATCTTGGCTGAGCAACTGTTAACTGAAAAGTTATAAATAACAGCCCTGATTATGATCTCATATATGCCACTGTAAATCAGGAAAAAAGAAAAGGAGTACTTGTGGCACCTTAGAGACTAACAATTAGGTGCCACAAGTACTCCTTTTCTTTTTGCCAATACGGACTAACACGGCTGCTACTCTGAAACCTGTAAATCAGGAGTAACTGAATTCCACTTAAGTCAATGGAGCTAGTTATACCATTATTAATGAGGCCAGAACCAAGTACAGCCTGAGCAGTTTGGTATTCTCTTAAGGCATCTTAAATATAAGTGTCCATCTATGGTGATACATGTAACAAATACACCATTCCAGGGAGGCAATATCCAGATGGTATTCTAGAATTTTTAGGCATTCTATTGTCGTGCCAGACACTAAGCTTTTCCACGTCTTCATTGTCACATCAGTAAGTTAATGTGATCTTTGAAGAAATAAAATAAGGCATGAGGGTGTGCTCTGCTGTTAGCAGAGTTTGAGGGAAGAGGGATCCAGAATTCTGGCTGTTCACACAATCCTCCGAGTTCCACCACCATCAATGGTGTCTGAGCTTTTCTGAACCTGATTGATCCATGCATAATTGGTAGCCATTAGAAAATTAAATGTTTGTTTATATTTAAATTAAAAAAAAAAAGAGAGAAAGGAAGTATTGCATGTAACACCACTTTAAATGTGAGCTAACACTTAGCTGTCTTGTGACAGATAATAGCAAAGGTGTCTTATGCTTCAGTGGCTGATGTTGACAAGGCAGTAGCAGCAGCAAAAGATGCATTTGAAAATGGTGAATGGGCAAGAATGAATGCAAGGGAAAGAGGGAGATTAATGTACAGGTATGTAAGGGGTGTTGCTATATTTGCTCATGGTTCTTAACTTTATTTTACTTCCTCTGAAAAATCCATCTGAATCTGATGGACGTTCCTTGTCCTAGGGTTAGAGTGGCCACATTTCAGAATTGCGGGGGAGGGGTTAGGGGCTCTGGGATATGGTTACTTTGACTTGGTCTCTGTATTGCAGTGTGGATGTCAGAGCATTTTTAAGTCAATGAAAAAACTCCCATTGACTTTATTGGGTATTTGGCCCTTATTTAGGTTAACAAATAGCCAAAGGTCCCAATCCTGAAGTCAATGGAAATTTTGCCTGAGTTGCAGTATTTTGCAGTCCCACATCATGTTTGTAAGTTAGGTATAGTTGGAGGTGTCGTTTCCCAGTGTTGTTGTTTTTGATTCTCACTTGTGTTTTAATTAAAAGACTTGCTGACCTGATGGAAGAACACCAAGAGGAATTAGCAACAATTGAGGCCATTGACTCAGGAGCTGTCTACACTCTAGCTTTGAAGACCCATGTAGGAATGTCTGTTCAAACATTCAGATACTTTGCTGGATGGTGTGACAAAATTCAGGCAAGCTAATATTTGTCAGCAGTTACCCAAAGTCAGAAACAAATTACAATGCTTCTGTATACTTATTCTTTACTGGTACTGCCTTTTGCTTGTACAGCCCAGAAGAACAACTTTAACACAGGGAAATGAGGCATTCAAAATTGTGGGTGACAGAATTAGAATTTTACCTAGTAAGAGTCTTCCTGGAAACATGATAGGAGCATATTATGCTTCCTATTGGGGAAAAAGGGATTTAGAGTCTAACTCGTGGTGCCAGATAAGCTGGTTGAGAATGTGAAGTGCTATAGAGGAGATGTACCTCCTATTCTTGGTAGAAGGTTATACAGTAGCAATATTCCAGCATCTTTCTCTCTCTGGCATCCCATTAACAGAACAAATCTGGCTGTGACGCCTTCCATGATGGCAGTGATTTTTCTGAAACAAACATGGTTAGGTAATTGGTGCATTTTAGTTTTCCTTTCTAGAGATATACTCTTTAAATCCATTGTCTTTCTTTTAGGGGTCTACAATCCCGATTAGCCAAGCACGCCCAAACCATAACCTAACATTCACCAAGAAGGAACCCATAGGGTAAGGCTGTTGTCTTCTTCCTAATGACTGCAGACTAGTTTTAACCTTGACAAATAGAAAATCCTTTCAAAATCTGTTATGAAAATGTAACTTTTTTCATATTTTTCCCAATCTTAAGAGTCTGTGCAATTGTTATCCCCTGGAATTACCCACTGATGATGCTTGCATGGAAGAGTGCAGCATGCTTGGCTGCAGGCAACACGTTAGTTCTCAAACCAGCACAGGTAAAATCAAAAGGGAAAATGCAAATTATGGGTGTTATCCTCCAGTCCCTACTCAGGCAAAGCTTCCATTCACTCCATCCATTGACTGACCTGTTGCATGCTGTAAAAAAACATGTAAAGCAGTAGCTATTCCCACACTGATACAAGGCACTCATTGTCTTCACTAGTACTCTTGGCACCCTCAAATTAGAGAATACATTAAATCTTTCTGTTTGTCTGTCGATGTCTTTGTTGTGTGGAGCTATGGTTAGGGAAGAGGGGGAGAGGAGGTTGCACTGTGAGATGCATGTGTACTCAGAATATAATTAATCTTGGACGTGAACAACATGAACTCCTTTTTCTAAGGGAATGTCACTTTGTCAGCTTTGTAAAAATATGAACTAATGTAAGATTCATATTGCAATAGGCTAAAACGTATTGCACATTAAATACTTCACAATATATTTAACTAAAATAGCAGACCTAATCTGACTATTTTGTACATGCTTAGGTGACTCCTTTGACTGCCTTAAAGTTTGCAGAGCTCTCAGCTAAAGCAGGATTTCCCAAAGGCGTTATAAATATTCTGCCTGGTTCAGGTAAAGCATTGACCTAATTATTTTTCTGTACAAAATATAGTTCGGTATGAACTGTACTTGAGAACAGTTAAGTAAAGGACTGAGGTGAGGTGAAGTTGTTGGTGATCTAGCTTTTCACCTCTGCAGACCAGTCAGGTGAAAACTGCGGAGTGGACTTCTCCTCCTCCTTAGTGGATCTTTGTTCACATTACAAAACTGATCCATCATTGCACATGTATTCTCTGAGCTGAATGGGGAATGACTGTGGTGCTAGCCAGGGCTGTTTACCCCTCATTTACACATTCCTAATTCAAACAAAAAATATCTAAATCTTCAAAGAACCGTTTATAATACAGAGAAACATAATGCTATTGATTGTAGGACTCCTCTTATTCTCCAAAGCTTGTTGCCAGTAGGAAATATTTCAATAAGATTGTGAGAAATCTAGTTAGCTAAGTGTGACAGATTAGTCGGTGGAGACAATTAAACATTACATCAGCTAATTCACCTCCTCACAATCATGTTTAGACATAAGATTTCCTAGTGAAGACAAGCCCCAAGATAACTGTGGGGCTGATTCAATGAAACAGTACATATGTCAGCTGATCAGAGTTTAAAATATAAACTGGGTTATTCTCTCAGCAGTCCAAGTATCAGAGATGAAGTTCTCGACTCCATTGGTGAAGGGAGGGATTTGTGCCATTGTGGTTTTAGTTTTATTAATCTGAGGTGTTAATAGTAACATAAGTAAGGATACTTCTTTTTTAAATTAGATGCTATTTAACCTGACAGGCCTACTGGACTATTAGAATGTTAAGAATTGTATGTACATTTTCCAATTAGTTGTTTCCCATATCACACGATAATACAGGTGGTTTAGTGGGACAGCACTTGTCTGAACACCCAGATATCCGCAAACTTGGATTTACTGGTTCAACTCTTATTGGTAAACAGATCATGAAGAGGTATTGTATTCATTATATTCAGAAGATGTTTTAGATCTTTTTTATACTGTAGATGAATCAATGTTTGTTTACTGCATTGATGTGCAAACTACATCTTGCACATAATATTAAAATGACATGAAGACTGTGGATGGGAATATATTTAGTCATTTGTCTTCATTAAAAGGTGGAAATATCATTTGCTATTAAGTCCAACTGTCCAAAACCAAAAATAGATATATGCTATACATTTTCACCAGTTGATCTTAGGGAAAATAATTTCATTACTAAAAGATGTCTGAATGTTAATTTTACACACCGTATATACTAGTTCATAAACAGAATTTTTTTAGTAAAAAAAGGAAGCATCAGAGAAGGGGGGTCAGCTTATGAATGGTTATAGAGAGGGGGGAGTGGTGGGACACAGCCCCCTCCCCCTGCAACACAGCCAGCAGAGCCAGAAGGGAAGAGGTGGGGCCAGAGTCTCTCCTCTTCTGACCACACGGCTCTCCCCCAAGCCTCTGAAGCAGCTACAGCTCCAGGGCTGGCAGGCTGTGGCCATACTGCCTGGCCTGCCGGAGCAGCTAGGGCCAGGCCAGAGACATCCTCCCCTGGCCCACTCCACCTAAGGTGGGAAGGGATGGGATGGGGAGAGTGTGGGGGTCCCGGGCTAGGGGTGCGGCGGAATGGGGTTACATGGGGAAGGGTCATGTGGGGAGGTCCCGAGTTAGGGATGGGGTCACGTGGGAGGTGGTCACAGGGGTTACTTCCCTGACCCCCAGTTTCTCCCCCCCTCAAAAAAAATTTCCCCACCAGTTGCTGTCCCGGCCCATTAAGGTAAGCCACTGGCAGGCCAGGACACTTTGTTTACTTAGGTTTACCTCTGTGCCTGCGGATGCTTGAGGTAAACAAACGTCTCAGCCCACCAACGGCTTATCCTGATGGCCTGGGAGCCAAAGTTTGCCGACCCCTGAATTATAGGGTCGGCTTATGAATGGGTCATAAAATTTGCCATTTTTACTTATCCATCTTGGGGGGGTCGGCTTATAAACGAACCGGCTTATGATCTAGTATATACAGTAATTATTTACAACTTTCCATAGCTGTGCAGTCAGTAATCTGAAGAAAGTCTCCCTTGAACTTGGTGGTAAATCCCCACTGATCATTTTTGAGGACTGTGAACTTGACAAAGCTGTGAGAATGGTAAGGTTACTTCAAAGTAAAACATGTTCAAAACCTTGTAAGTGCATCATATTAAGAAGCAATGTTCTAATTCCCTTTCTCACATGCACCCCTCCTCAAGGCTTGCTAAAACACGCAAGAGGATAGCCACACTTTAAGCCTCATACAGTATGTTGAAGCAGGGCTCCCCTTCTCTAGACTGTATGCCAACACAGTTTAAACTTTCGGGGCTTATTCAAAAAGACATGAATGTTCTCCAAAAAAAAAAATTAAAAAAGAGTAAAGGTGGAAAGTGTGTTTCCATGGAATCATGTTAACACTGCAAAAAAATTTATTTTACAAAAAATTGACTCTTAAAACCCCTCCAAATGCTTAAAAAAAAAAAAGTCTGGAAATTAAGTCGAGATTCAGTCAGTTCCGCACTGCCATGTAATCCTTAATGACTCACTATCACCCACATGCGTAACTTATACTTCCCATCCAACCTTAACATCTGTCTTCTAAAATTTGCAAAAATATATGCATAGAGGAAAATTAGTAGATTATAAGATCCTATTTCCTACTGAAGGGATCTATTTCCAGTGTAACCCTAGCATATGCTACATCACTCATTACAAAAAGACTTAGTTGCTACATGATATAGTTAGTTTAGGCCCTAATCCTACAGTTAGGTCTGCTATTGTGAACCCCCATACCTAGATAGAGCCCCATTGAACTCAAACAACTTTGTGCTATTGCATGAAATACAAAACAGTGAAGCTGACTCTCCAATCCATTTTTTATTGTCCAGGAAGAGTTAAAGGGGGGGAGGGGAGGAGAACAGCATGCACTATGAAAAGCAAATTGAATTTTGAAAATCTCTTTATGGTTTGATCACCTGAGATAGTGCGAGAGCCAGTCAGAGAATGGAAACAAATTTTTTCATGAAAGTATTTTTTCCCATTAAAAAAACACGTTTTCTTTTAAAGTTTTCTGATGGTCACTGGTTAGTAACAGGGGCAAATTGTCCCTCCTCCATGAGGCCTGAGTCCATAGGCTTGATGTAGGGGAGGTTCTTTGTGCATTTGACAGGATGGGAACACATACTTCTCCACTGGGTCACATGCTGTGACTGCTCTCATAGCCCTCCATAAGGGGAGTGGATCAGCAGAGTTGTGTATTCATCAGCCTTGCTTCCAAACTCCTTTTCCATGATGCTGCACAGTGTCTCTATGGAGCTTCGCTCAACAGTGTGCAGGGAGTGTGCACCTCCCTAAATCCTGCCTCCACCCACAGCAGCTCCACTGCATCCAGGGCCATCTCTGTTCATGCACGTGTTTATGTTGAGAAGGTAGAGGGAAGAAGAGTAGGATTTACCCCAGAGGTAAGAAAACATTTTTATTTTTTCAATGAGTTTTATGCTGATATTGCCCTTTTAAAGAAGAGTTCTATACATGGATGGATCCATCCATAGGAGAAAAAAAAGAATGTAGCCCCAGGGAATAGCTGGAGTGGGAAATTAATAAAACCAAGTATCAGTATAGTGTTTTCTTCTGACACAGGGCATGGGAGCAGTATACTTCAACAAGGGAGAAAACTGCATTGCAGCTGGCAGACTGTTTGTGGAAGAATCAGTTCACGATGAATTTGTTAGGAGAGTGGTAAGATATTTAAAGGGCTCATGTTCAAAATAAATTCTGCAGTAACAATGTAAAGCGAAGATCAAGTCATTTTATACACACACACACACAAGTTTATGTATCATGCAAGTTATTTAAACTTTCAATCGCTGCTGACGCTGGGAAATCATGATTCCTATCATGAAGCAATGAAAAGGGTGTGCAAATAGGAGACACTTGCCCAAGAAATGCAGTGAGAAGTGACACACTTATAAAGAGACGTTATCCTATCAACTATATCTCTACATTTGGGTAAGCAAAAATTGCCAAATTTGTATCCATGAAACTTAAGACCACTGTGAATATGGGAAAAAAATATGGTAAGATTGGAAGTATAGCAGGGATCATACAAGAGTATCTAATGTTCACCATTAAAATTTCAACACTGCTGTGTGAAAACTCAGTTATTTATTGCTATTTAGACTAGGAAATAACTTCAGTATCTTGTTTACCACACTATGTTAACTTAAGTAAACAATGACATTCTCAATGCCAGACACAGTAGCAGAAGAAATTTAAAAATAAATAACTAAAAACAGTGGTCAAGATTTTCAAAAGTGACTAGTGATTTTGGGTGCCCAACTTGAAACAGCTTAAAAGCCTGCTTTTCAGAAAGTGTTAAGTACTCCTTCTGAAAATTGGGTCCCTTCAAGGGGTCTTAAACTTGGGCACCCCAACACTGAAGTACTATAGTCACTAGTCACTTAAAAAAAAATTGGCCAGTGTGTCATACTATGTAACTTTTCATTTTAATTGGGTAACCTGTAGGTGGAAGAAATCAAAAAGATGAAAATTGGTGACCCACTCGATAGAGCAACAGATCACGGTCCACAGAATCACAAGGCTCATCTGGAAAAGCTGCTGGAATATTGTGAAATTGGAGTGAAAGAAGGAGCGACATTAGTGTACGGAGGAAGACAAGTATGTAGACCAGGTAAAATACTACCTGGAGATGTTTTGAATTTTTACATTTTTAAATAAAAGCCCACATGGTTCCCTCTGTTGTGTAGCACAAAGAGGAATAAACTCATGGAAATACAGTACAACATGAGCTGAAGGACAGCTACATGGTATCTTTCCCACTGCCACCAAGGTAGAGGACTCTATGAAGTATACCTAAATAAAGTAGGGTGTCAGTGTCCTGGAGAAAATCACTTGGCATAAAGACCTGGAAGAAAGAGATGGCTCATACTGAAGAACTCTTCAAATATTTACATGTAAGGAGAAACTCAGCCTGTTGTACAATATTTCTTTGCTAGTACTGGCTTTCATATAGAGACTAAGGGGAATAGTCCTCACTTGATACATAGGACTTTCATGGCACAGCTCCCATATAGCATTAATAGAAGTTGTGCAGCTGACACACCAGAAACTAAATTGAGACTTAGGTCAGGTCTACACTAAAAACTTTTGCCAGCATAGTAACATCGGTGAGGGATGGGGGTTTTTGGTGATTTTTTTTTTGGCGATAGTTTTATAGTGGCAAAAGCCCTAGTGTAGATACAGTTATACCGATTAAAAATGACTTTTGCCAGCATAGCTTATTTTGTTCAGGGAATGGCATAACTTATTCCAGCAAAAGCACTTTTTTGCTGGTACAAACTGAATCTTGACTAGGAGAGTTTGTTGATATATCTGTAACAGCAAACCTTTCCCTTTGTACACCTGGCCTGTACCTCTAGCAAAATAGAACTTCTGGTGTGAAAGTGTCTGTACATACTGGTTTTCTTTCTCTAAAGAAAATTTAGAGTGGATATTTACATCTGCTGCTTAGGCTTATACAATACTTAGCTCAGAATATGGAAAACAGAGTGTGGTACTGTGTAGGTAGAAAAGGAGAGAATACAAACTAAAAAAATATTTTACTTGCATGCAAATGATGCCCTATCTGTGTCCTCTGTTTAGGTTTCTTCATGGAACCCACTGTATTTACAGATGTTGAAGACCATATGTACCTTGCCCAGGAAGAATCCTTTGGTCCTATTATGGTAATTTCAAAGTTTAAGAATGGGTACGTTCTGTTCTATTTTAAATAATAGCATTTTGTTTTACTTCATCACTTTCACCTTGTGCTGTGATCCTGCCAAATCTCATAAGGTCACGCTGAGACATTGTGGTGATAGGAATCCTCTAAGCAGGGGTGAAAGTAACTTAAAGGACTTACCGGTACGCTGGAGTCCTGAGCAGGGGGTGTGGCCTTGACTGGAAGAGGCGGGGCCTTTAAATACCCAAGCTCTTTAAATCAAGATTTAAAGGCCCCAGGGCACCGACTGCGGCTGGGAGCCCCAGGGCCTTTAAATCACTCCCAGAGCTGCCAGCTGCAGAGACGGCTGGGAGCCCCAGGGATCGGGGTGATTTAAAGGGCCCTGGGCTCCAGCTACCGCAGCGGAGCTCTGGGCCCTTTAAATCACTGCCAGAGCCCTGCCGCTGCCACCCCGGGGCTCCGGCAGTGGGGCTCAGGGAGCACTTTAAAGGGCATGGGGTTCTGGCCATTGCGGGGAACCCCGGGGCCTTTAAAGTGCTCCCCAAGCCCCGCTGCCAGAGCCCCTCGAGTAGCGGCGGCAGGGCTCCGGCGGCGCTTTAAAGGGCCCAGGGCTCTGGCCGCTGAGGGGAGCCCTGGGCCCTTTAAAGTGGCAGCCTGGGGAAGCCAGTCCGGTCTGGCATGGCGTACTGGCTCTTGCCGGTACACCATACCAGACCGTACCGGCTTACTTTCTCCTCTGCCTCTAAGGAACAGATAGGTGTAAAAGATAGCATTTAGTACAGACTGCTCTTCTCAGTTGCCACAGAACCAAAGCTACAGCAGGATGGTAAGGGACACTACATTGCTGGCGGCATCATCTTTTACATGAGATTAAATAGCCAGTGGCACTTTTTGCAAAGTAAGGGTAGTTAAATGCAGTGTCCTAACCAAGCTACAAAACTTACGTTCTTCCTACGGTATCTCAGTTCCCCCTGCAGATTCTGGTGGCTCAGTTACTCTTCTTTGTTACAAACTGTTTGTTGTGTCACATTACTGTGTGCTGTTTAACTACGACTGTATTTTGTTCCAAAAGTGGGTACATTCCAGTAAGGGGTGAGACAATCCCTGTGTTTAGTTTGTGGACCAGTTTACTAGAGTATGTCTACACTGTATGCTTTTTTTCAGTGGCATGTAGAGTACATACATGGGTAGCCACCTAGCACCAGTATAAGTAGCAGTGTAGACTGTGAGGCACGCTTTAGGCGAGTAAAGCCACGTCTTAAGGGTATGGGTATGTACTCAAGTACACACCCTACATAGTTTTCTACTCACCGCAAGCCATGTCTCCCTGTCTGCACTGCTGTTTTAGCAGTGTAGTGTCCCGCTGTCTCCCCACTGCTGGAGCCTTTCCCTGTCACAGAAAAAGATTCCAGCAGCAGGGAAAGACTCTAGCAGGGGGGTTTGCCCATGCCCTGCCCCCGTCAGAGCCTTTCCTAACCACAGTGAAAGGCTCCTGCAGCAGGGAGCTGCCTCCTCTCTCCAACAGTGTGGACACAGCCCGCTTTTCACTGTGGCATGTTGCTACATATATGCTACGTGCTGCTGCCAGTGCTGTGTAGTGCAGACGTAGCCTTAGTGATCTGGAATGAAATTTACTGGGGTGAGCTTCAGCCGGGTGGGGGGAGCAGGGGGAGAACACTGTATAAACTTAATGGAATTATTTCCAGGGGCCTTAATTTTTCTAGTTTGAAAATACAGTATTAAGCTTTTGACTAAATAGAACACACTCTCAATCTGTGAACTGCCACGTTAAAAGGTTGTTAAATCAAGCTAATTAGATGCCGACTCCATGGTTGTTCTGAGGCTGGAGCACTCACAGGAAAAAAAACAGTGGGTGCTCATCACTCACTGGCCACAGCTGTTTGCCAGCTGGGGGAGGGGCTGGGAGAGGGCAGAGACCAGTGAGGGGTGGGTGGGCGGAGCAGAGTGGGGGCAGGAAAAGGCAGAGCATGGGAGGCCTTGTGGGTGGGGGCAGAGCGAGGGCAGGGCTTCCGGGGAGAGGGTGGAGCAGGGGTGGGAAGAGGTGGAGCGAAGGCAGGGCTTGGGGGTAGGGCCTGGGGCAGAGTGGGATGGAGCACCCCCAGGGAAAAGGAAAAGTCAGCGCCTATGATAAAATGTATTCAATTTTTGGAAACAACTTAGGATATTTAAAGCCGTTTAGGGATAAGGTACAAATAGAAATGAGCACAGTGAAAATGGCATGAAAAGGTTTATTTATTACATGGAAGTCTTTGGATTTTTAAGAATTTATTCCCCAACAAAATGGGAGTTAAGGCTAATTTTAGCAAAAATTAATGTTATGCTGTAGAGTTCTGCTTTGTAGACGTTTTTGCACTTCTTCATTCCCTGAATTCCACTGGAGCTGCACAAAGCTGACACGTATAATACAATATTTTGTTTGAGGTTTTTTGGTATAAACCTTAAGCATTCTGCAGTCTAATTTACAAACTGTATAAATTAGAGACAATACTGTGAATTTTTTCATATTTCTGACTGACTAACAGTAGACTAGTACTTCATAGTTATGTTTTCAAAACAGCTAAATAGGGATTAGAAAGAAAAAGGGTGTGGGAAGAAGTTGCTGCACCGCAGCTAGAGGGAGGTTGGTTGTTACGTCAGGGTCTCTGTTATGTTTCACTTACTGTCAATGAAGCCGAATGATTTTTTTTTATTACTATTATTATAGGGATGTCGATGGAGTGTTAAAACGTGCAAACAACACAGAATATGGCTTAGCTTCAGGGGTTTTCACAAGAGACCTAAGCAAAGCTCTGTACGTTAGTGAAAATCTAGAAGCAGGAACAGTTTTCATTAACACATATAACAAAACTGATGTGGCAGCACCATTTGGTGGATTCAAACAATCTGGCTTCGGAAAAGATTTAGGTAAGTAGTTTGGTTTCAACCCCCCCCCCCCCCAAACGGATGGTCTAAACCAATTTTTTTTTTTTTAAAGCCTTGTCCAGTTTCTATCACAGGAGAAAAAAAGCCCATAAAAGTCCTGATAGATCAAGATTTACACTTAAAAAATAGCAAGGAAAAATTTAAGAAATAACACTGTTGTCAGCTAGAAGGCTAATGGCATCTCTGTGACCCCTTCCTGGTTTGAGTGTACCCTCTCAGGTGTCAGGCCTCATGCCTTTACCTATCTCAAGGTGGAATTTTGCAGTTCTATTCTTCAACCAGACTCTGGCTTACAGTGCCCCCTTGTATCAACTGTGCTCACCCAGCAGGTCCAACTGAATTTGGACACCTACAATTCTTCCATTTGGGAGTCGGTGATCAGTGGCATACAGTAATCAGACAGCCTTCCTTAACCAAAGTGTTTATTTTAGTTGGAGAACAAATGTATTAGAGAAAAAGGATTATAAAAATAGAGTCTACATAGCATGTCTACCCTACCTAAAGGCATACCATCCCCTAATAGTAGTCCTAACTTCTTCAAACACCCCCCTAATGGCTCATCTACACTGCACTGCTAATTACCCCATGGACACTGCTGGTGTGAACTAAAAGGTACCTAGTTCACATTAATGTATTCCTTTTTCAAACAGTTTTTAGACCCAATGATTCTGACATAGTCCGTCAGTGACTCTTCCGTGTCAGTTGATAGGTTTCTACCTAGAGCCATCCCCTCTTTTCTGCCTGTATTCCAGACAGCCCTCATGCAGTAAACATCCAGTAACCAGGCGAACATACAGCATTCATATAATCATAAGTGGCGAGTTATATGGGCCCGTGGTGTCTTGGCACCAGCAATATTCAGAGCCTAGGGGCCCAGCTGGGTGTCCCCCCGCCCCCGGCCCATTTGCTGCCACCCCACGCCTCCTACGAGTGTCCCCCAGCCTCCCCTTGCTGCCCCCACGCACCAGTGTTCCTGCCTCTTCAGTGCAGCTGCATGCTGCCTCCCTGCAGCAACTGCTGCTGCAGTGTCCTAGTGCCCCCCATCCATTGCCACGGCAGACTGACTCTGAGCCTGCCCTTCCATCTCAGACCCTTCCTTTTCCGGAGGGACCCTCCGCCTGCAGTCACCGCTGCTGCCCCATGCTGGGCAAGGAGGCAGCCCCATCCCTCACCCCCAGTGAGGCTACAGTCAGGGGCAACAGCAGGGGAGGAGGCACACGCAGCATCCCCTGGCACCCACCATGGGGGAAGCGAGGGAGATTCCTGGACCTGAGAGAGGCCCTAGGAGCACATGCAGTGACAGTGGTGGGAGTGAGTGTGCTGCTGCGGGGGGGGGACGGGAAAGGGGGGCTCCTCCCCCAGAGCTCGCTGCTGCCGGCAGGGAAAGGGCTGGGGGGAGTCCTCCTCCTCCCCTGTCCCGGAGCAGCCTGCCTGCACCCCAAACTCATCCCCAGCCCTGCCCCACCCCAGAGCCCACACCCCCAGCCAGAGCTTTCACCCCCCCACCGCACCCCCAACCCTCTATCCTAGCCCTGAGCCCCTCCAGCACCCCAAACACTTATCCCCAGTCCCAGCCAGAGCCCTCATCCCCCTGCACTCCAACCCCCTGCCTTAGCCCTGAGCCTCTCCAACACCACAACTGTTCATCTCGTCTCAGACAGAGCCCTGAGCCCCTCCAGCACCCCAAACACCTTATCCCCAGTCCCAGTCAGAGCCCTCTGCCCCAGCCCTGAGTCTCTCTAACACTCCAAGCCCCCCAGCCCCAGAGCCCTCGCCCCCCACACTCCTACTCTCACCCTGAGCCCCTCCCATACCCCAAACCCCTCATTCCCAGCCCCAGAGCCCTCACCCCCTACTCTCTCCCTGAGCCCCTCCCACACCCCAAACCCCTCATCTGCAGCCATACCCCAGCCCACATACCTCACCTCTGCACCCCCTCCCATCCCCAAACTCCCTCCCAGAACCTGCATCCTGCACCCCAATCCCCTGCCCTAGCCTAGGGCCTGCACCCTAGACCTCCTCCCCCACCCAAACTCCCTCCCAGAGCCTTTGGCAGGTGGGGGGTGGAGTTTGGGCAGGGGCGGGTTCTGGGCACCACCAAAAATTATACAAACCTGCCGCCCCTGCATATAATAAATCCTCAATGGGCAACTCCAAATGCATCACAACCGTCATGGGAATTATCTTTGTTCAGTGGTTTTCTGGTTGGTTGGTTCTCACCAGCCATTGTTTGACATGATTCAAGGAAACTGACTGTGGTCTCTTCCAGACCTCAGCATACACTGAAGCTCCTGTCTCCCTCCAGTCCCCTGTTAGAAACTCCCCTATCTAACATTTTCAAAACTCACTTCATTTCAGACTGGCTTAAAATCAAAACCAGATTTTATTTGGCAGATTAGACACACAATAACAACGTTAAGAAGGTAGTTAAACTAACATTGGGACTAATATTACTAAAAAAATCACTAGACAGGAAATCAGACTTAAGAACTGATTACCCAAGGATCTTACATTGTGTGTGCCTGACCCATACTAGTGCTGAAGCTTACTTTTGGCTTCCATTCACCTTCAGGCACCCTGCCCACCTGCATATCTTTTAATAAAAACCCCTCTCTACTTATAGGTAATGTGGCTATATGTTCATGCAGTGGCCCCCAGTATCAGTTTCCATTGACTCATGTTTCTGCATACCCCTAACATACACATACATGACACTTCTCTACATAATCCTCTCACTGCCATTAACATTCTCACATCTTTGAGACTGACTTTTCCCAACAAATTATGGGGCTATTTCTCCCAAACTATTCCATACACTTTTCCGTATTCCATAGCTTTCTAAATCTAATAACTCTGAATTCCTCGATCTTTTTGACTTTTAAAGGAGATAGATGATTTTCAAAAATACCTCAGTGGGAGTGGTTGAGTGCCCAGCACTTTTTAAAAACTAGGCAGGTGCCTAAATAAATATGGATTTAGAAGCCCAACTTTGGTTTATTTAGTATCTCACTTAAACATAGCCATAGAATACCAAGTATGAAGGTGTTAATATTTATATAGCAGGTCAAATTTATATTGGATACAGCAGGGAGTCTGTCATAGAAAATATTTTGAGCAAAAAGATAAATGACCCTCTTCTGCAAATAAAAAAAATCATGTTAATAATCCATCCTACTTACAATGGTATTATTACTAAGCTTGAGGTGTTTTTTAAGAATCTCACATGTCAATTTGCTGCTGTTGTGCGGTGTTCTTTTTGGAGGGTCGGGGGCGGGTGTCAGTTTTTATTTTCTGTTTTTTTAAGCATAAAGCAATCTATTTCCCCACTAAGGTTAGCTAGTCCAATTGTGGTCAGACTTTCCAGAAACATTCACCTTTAGGCAAAACTCAAGAATGTAAGATTTCAGTCAGAGAGGCAAGTGCACTACAGGAGGTCTTGACTTAGTTCCTGGGGACCTTACAAGGTGCAAAGGGGATAAGAAGGGTTGCTGCAGACACGCTAAATTTTCACAGGAAGTAGCCCCATTATAATGCACCTTAGGAAAGTTAAAACAACGAGGAGGACTTGTGGCACCTTAGAGACTAACAAATGTATTTGGGCATAAGCTTTCGTGGGCTAAAACCCACTTCATCAGATGCATGGAGTGGAAAAAACCAGTAGGCAGGTATATAGACACAGTACATGAAAAGATGGAGTTGCTTTACCAAGTGGGAGGTAAGTGCTAACGAGTCAATTAAATTAAAGTGGAAGTGGGCTATTCTCAACAGTAGAATACCAAGGGAGGAAAAATCACTTTTTTGTAGTGGTAATGAGGCCAATGTAAACAGGGTGGCCCATTTCAAACAATTGACAAGAAGGTGTAACAGTAGGGGGAAATTAGTATGGGGAAAATTTGTTTTTATAGTGACTCATCCCCTCCCAGTCTTTATTCAGGCCTAATTTGATGGTGTCCAGTTTGCAAATTAATTCCAGTTCGCAGTTTCTCATTGGAGTCTGTTTTTGTAGTTTTTTTGTTGAAGAATTGCTACTTTTAAGTCTGTTATTGAGTATCCAGGGAGATTGAAGTGTTCTCCAACTGGTTTTTGAATAATTCTTGATGTCTGATCTGTGTCCATGTATTCGTTTGTGTAGAGACTGTCCGGTCTGGTCCATGTACATGGCAGAGGGAAAGCTGCAACTCCAAAATGTCTTGGGGAGGGGTATGTGACGGGAGAAGCTTTTCAGGGGAATTTCTAAAGTGGATAGGACAGTGTTTTGGTGCTATAATAGATAGACATCAGATTATGATATATTGCATTATTGCTAAAGTGATTTTTTTCAGCTTCAAAAGAGTTTAATTTACTTCAGTAGAGTGAATGGGATAAGAGGGAGTTGGGTATTTTAAAATACATTCAATCTATTTATTAAAAAAAAACAATACATAGTAATTCCTTGGCCACAAGCTATTGCAACATGCTAATGCAAAATACCTAAGCACTTAACAGGAATTCTGAACTGTGGCTTGCTCAGTGGTTAAAACTAAGTCTTCTGACTATTCCTTTAAACTGGTGATATAACTCCTTCACATTTTGATCTTCCATAGGTGAAGAAGCTCTTCATGAGTACCTCAGAACTAAAGCTGTAACTGTGGAGTATTAAAGAAACAGCTCAGCTTGACTGCCAAAGCAAACCCCTTGCTGACAGCCTCAATTTTAAGTATTCTGTTAAGCACTTAATACAATGCCCAGGATATATTCTCTGAAGTAATACCACTAACAAAAAGCAAATCATATTTATCCATGGAAAATATTAAGGACCAAATTCTAGCCCCACTAAAGTCACAAGGAGTTTGGCAACTTACTTTAGTAGAACTAAAATTTGGTCTTTAGATATCTAAACCTTCCGAGTTGTTCTTAACTTGGACAATGGGAGATTGCTTATGTAAGACTGAAGGATTGGGCCCATGATGTGCCTAAATTTTTTATTATGAGATGTATTTTACACAATCATTTTAAACCTTTTAACATACATTTAGTCATTAAGCTTCTCTTAAAATGTACTTTAAAATGCATATTATACAGTTTTGTTATAAAACAGTTCAAGTTTTTCAACAAAAGTATACAGCTCTGACTTTTCAGCAGTAAAGGAAACCTTAGTGCCATAAAATGGAAATAAATTCAAGAAAGTGCACTTACTACGATCTTTGTTAAACTATGAATATTAAGCTGAAGTTATTGAAAATATATTCTATCTTTTTGTGAATGTGGAATGTGCAATTTGTATGGGACTGTGAATGGTGGTTATATTAATAGATTTAAACCAGCTGTATCTGTGTATGTCTATCACTATTGTGAAGTAATTATGCCACATACGTTACATGCACTCACTTTACCTCAAGGAGCATTTAATGCAAGATTATGGCATAAGACAGTAAACCATATTTTACACTTATCAAGTACTAAATATAAAGGATATCTGACATAATGACCAAGCATTTTTCAAGATAATGAACATAACTTTGCACATTCTGTACTCCAAGAAACATTTTAAGAGAAACTACTGTTCCACAAAGCTACAGCATCTTACAGCCAATATTTTAATGAGTTTGAGATCAGCTGAACAGTGTGCCAAATGTATGCACCTTCTGAAAACAGGTATTACAGCCTGGTGAAGTTTTTTCAGTGAACAGTAAGTTTCCTGAAAACTACAGTTTTGGTGAGACCAAAGCCATGTGTAAATTTAGCAAACAGTTGCAGCTGGGTTTTTTTCCCTTCCTTTAAAAGAAAAAAGGAAAATATTTAAAGTCTAAACAAACTGTTTCAAAGTGTAAATTAGAATGGACTCAAAACTTTTTTGTTTTGGCAAGAAAAAACACAAATTGTGTCAGTTAGAAATGAACCAATTTTGTTGTTTTTTTCCAGTTCAGTTACCAAACCAAAAAAAACAATTTTTTTTTTGCTCATCTCTAGCTGGTATCACAGGAACAAAATTATCTATTTGTGAGCTCTATGTAATTATTTTCCTACTTGAATAGCCCAAAGTTAGACTCAAGTTAATGTGGAATATGTTTTTGTAGTAAAAGTAGTCTAGCCACAAGACAATTTTTACCTTCAATTTACCAAGCACATCAACATGGTCAAGAAAGTTAAACATTCAGTTCTGGACACAGTTTACACACCCATTAAGCAAGGTTTATGAAGTGTGACATTATAAACAAGCTGTATCCACCTTGTGCAATGTACTATTAAATCACAGCGTAATTCCTTCACTTTGCTTGTAGACAAAGTGTATTTGAAATACAATTGAGTAATATTAGTCTATAAAGATGCCACTGCAAACCTCAGTATAAAGAACAGTATCCAGGCTATCCAAATAAAGGTATCTTACAGTGTTTTATTTACCATAGAAACAGTACCTTCAACAGACAACCATACTAGTTCCCCAACCGCTTTGGATTTTGTCAGTTGACAGATATTTAGGAGGTTTTTTGATACAATAGCCAGAGACACAAGGAATAATGTGTATAGATATGGGTCATTAAGTAGTTGTGCTGAGTAAAACTGGCATGTCTAAATCTCCTTTCAGGGGGAAGCAGTGTTAAAGTAACGTGTGACATTAGTAGTCCAGTGTCACATCTTAGGCCAGGTCCCCTCCAGATTTTAAACTGTTTAAACAGTTTAATTCTAATGTACTATAATTAATAAGTGGAAACTAATCATCTCAGTACTGTGTCTTTATACAGCCCATATCCCAAGTGCTGCTGCTTTTCAGAAAGATTGATTACTAGCAACATGAGTCAAAGGACCTGCTTTGGACTAATAATTTAGCCATAAATTGAATCACAATAGCAATTGATGCTAGTAAGATTTTATTTTTCCTATTAATAAAGAAAGATAAAAGAAGACATGCTCTTCAACAAAGACTAGAAATGGTATTGATCATTATCTTGATCAAATGTTCCAAACAGTTATCTTTAATGAAAACAGAGAAGAAAAATATAAGTTTAAATAACACATTTTAAATCCTGTGCTTAACTGCCGCTTGCTAGTCAATCTTCTGTAGCTAAGTAAATACAGTAAGAATATAACCTTAAATTATTATACAAAATACTGTTTCTTTGAGAAACAACTTATAATCTACAAAGGCATTGAGATACATCATTTGAAAGCAAAACTTGACTAAACTAAATACAGTAAAATAGCCCCTCCCTATAAAATTAAGGAGACAAGAATAAATTAGGCATATTTCCTTAGATTTAACTCTTGAAGCACTGTGTGCTCATCTTTAGTATTTGGTAGTGAAGACAAGTATATAATACTTGAGTATCTTAACACATCTTATTCCCATCTCAGAACACAAGCTTTGTCTTCCTCCTATCTAATTATTTCCCTCTCCTGAAGTAAGTAACCGCACACCCTAGTAATCCTTTCTTCACCTCAAAACAGGCCAAGAACTTCACACTTCTTGCCTAGCTTTACAGTGCAACCTCTCAAATTACTAAGTTTCATGCTGTTTCTTCCCTACCCTGACCTCCTGATGGAACTCATTTCTATATAGCTTGGGGGATAGGTCAGGTCAGGTTTTAGGATTAAGAGCTCCAGCTTTCCTCTCAGCCATAAGAAACTCTCCACCCTACTAAACACAGTACTTCCAGTGACATAAGTGACTGGCAGTTAGCCAGTTTCCAGGTGACACACACTTGGAAATTAGCTAGTTTTCTAAGGGTCACAGTAGTCAGGACACATGATACATTCAGAAATGGAAATCTGAAAATAGTTTTATCTACTCATTCACTTTGCTGTCCAAAATTTCTATTTTGCCCTTTTCTCCTTTTTGTTTTGGAAGTTTAATGGTGTCTATGGTAACTTCATCAGTTGCACAACTGTCCTCTTCAGATTCTGAGCTGTCTTCTGAAATTATTTCTTCATCGGTGTCAGAACCACTTAATTCAACCAAGGCTACATTCTGCAAGAAACAACGGTGCTTTTAAAAAATGAACAACCCATATATCTACATATTGCTTTTATGATTTTTGTTTAAAAAAAAACAAAAAACAAAACAAAACAGGACCTTAATACACATGAACATCCTTACCATAAAGTCAGCAATTATGTGCTATGCAAAAAAAAAAAAGTAGACCTCAGTAGACTGGAAATATTTGCAAGTTTTTTAGAGATCACTATAAACATGAAAGTTTAAATACGAAAAATGAGTTTATACAGTCTAAGTACCTACAGTGCTCAGTAATAAAGTAATAGTTCTTTTTAAATAATTCTCGGGAAGCAAAAAGAGAATGGTACATTGATTAATTTACTTTGTCTAAAGTGAAGCCTTCTGGTTTAAATTGACAAATGAAGGGAGCAAAAGGCTGGATAATTTAGACAAAAATCCAAGTCTGAAAATATAATTTTCAGGGTGCTGTCTCTTTTTGCTAATGTAATTCATGTCATATAACAGTTTAACGTTATCAGTGGTACAGCTGTGACTGTGGATGACAAGTGTTCAAGACAATCAGAATATTTTCTAAACAAAAAAACGAGGGCTGTCGATTAATCAGTTAATCACAATTAATCACAGTTTTAATTGCACAGTTAAACAATAGCATGCCAATTTATTAAATATTTTGGATGTTTTTCTACATTTTCATATATATAGTTGTGTTTTTGAAATCAAAGCATATTTTTTTACAAATATTTGTACTGTAAAAATGATAAATAGTATTTTCAATTCCTCATAAAAGTATGTAGTGCAATCTGTTATGAAAGTGCAACTTTCAAAGTAGATTTGTTACATAATTGCACTCAAAACCAAAACAATGTAAAACTTCAGAGCCTACAAGTCCACTCAATCCTACTTCTTGTTCAGCCAATCACTAAGACAAACAAGTTTGTTTACATTTACAGAAGATAATGCTCTTATTTAGGTGGTCACCAGAAAGTGAGAACAGCCATTTGCATAGCACTTATGCAGATGGCGTTGCAAGCTATTTATGTGCCAGATATGCTAAACATCTGTATGCCCCTTCATGCTTCGGCCACCATTCCAGAGGACAAGCTTCCATGCTGATAACTCCTGTTAAAAAAAATGCGGTAATTAAATTTGTGACTGAACTCCTTGGGGGAGGATCGTATGTCCCCTGCTCCGTTTTACCTGCATTCTGCCGTATATTTCATGTTATAGCAGTCTCGGATGATGACCCAGCACATAGTTTGTTTTAAGAACATTTTCACTGCAGATTTCACAAAACACAAAGAAGGTACCAATGTGAAATTTCTAAAGATAGCTACAGCACTCAACCCACGGTTTAAGAATCTGAAGTGCCTTCCAAAATCTGAGACAGACGAGATGTAGAGCATACTTTCAGGAGTCTTAACAGAGCAACACTCTGATGCGGAAACTACAGAACCTGAACCACCAAAAAAGAAAATCAACCACCTGCTGGTGGCATCTGACTCAGATAATGAAAATGAACATGTGTCGGTCCACACTGCTTTGGATGGTTATCAAGCAGAACACGTTATCAGTATGGACGCATGTCCCCTGGAATGATGGTTGAAACATGAAGGGACATATAAATCTTTATGTGCCTGAGGAACGTAAATATCTTGCAACGCCGGCTACAACAGTGCCACGAAAACACCTGTTCTCACTTTCAGGTGACATTGTAAACACGAAGCAGGCAGCATTATCTCTTGCAAATGTAAACAAACTTGTTTGTCTGAGCGATTGGCTGAACAAGAAGTGGGACTGAGTGGACTTGCAAGCTCTAAAATTTATATTTTATTTTTGAATGTAGGGGTTTTTTTTAACGTAATTCTACATTTGAAAGTTTAACTTTCATGATAGAGATTACACTATAGTACTTGCATTAGGTATATTTCTTTTTTTTAACTTGTAATCAAAAATATAAAGTGAGTACTGTACACTTTGTATTCTGTGTTGTAATTGAAATCAATATATTTGAAAATGTAGAAAACATCCAAAAATATTTAAATAAATGGTATTCTATTATTGTTTAATCGCACAATTTATCTGTTTAATCGCTTGACAGCCCTAATAAAAAAAAGGATCATATTTCAACCTGTGAAGCTGTATACGATTTTTGACAAGTACGAAAACTTTGCACCTGACCAAAGCTGTTGTTTTAGGTCCAGCTCACCCCAAGTAAAAAACAAAACAAACAAAACCTGCAAGGTGAGATCAGTCATAAGAAAGCTGAACTGTTAATAAATTTACTGAATTACTTGCAAGCAGTACTGTAACCATAAGACCTTTTGACTTGTGCTTTCTGTTTATTGCTATTAAAACATTATACAGAAAGATATGGATGACCCTGAAGACTGGAATAACAGAAATGGGGTGAAATTCAATCGTTCTAAGTGCAGCATCATGCACTTAGGGTCTAATAGTAATTTCTATTACAAGACGGGATTATCAGCTAGAAGCGACAGAGGAAAGAGACCCGAAAGTACGGGTTGATCACAGGATGATTATGAGCCATGAACGTGATGCACTGTGAAAAAGGCAACTGTAGAATGTATCGGGTGAGGGTTTTCCAATAGATAGAGAAGTATTAATGCCATTGTACAAGGCACTGGTAAGACATCATTTGGAGTTATGTGTACAATTCTGGTCAGTCATGTTCAAGAAAGATAAATTTAAACTGGAAGAGAAATGGAGAAGAGCTACTAGAATCATCAGGGGAATGAAGGGCCTATCTGATGAGAGGAGACTGGAAGAGCTTGGTTTGTTTAGCCTGGCAAAAAGTGGGCTGAGAGGGGATATGGCTGCTCTCTACAAATATACTAGTGCAGGCGTTCGCAACCTTTTTCTTTGTGATGTGCTCCCTCCTCTGCCCCCCTCCCCCCACGCTATAAAAACTCCACAGCCCACTTGTACCACAATAACTAGTTTTCTGCATAGAAAGGCCAGGGCCAGCATTAGGGGGTAGCAAGCAGGGCAACTGCCTGGGGCCTCATGCCATAGGGGCTCCCGCAAAGCTACGTTACTCAGGCTTCAGCTTCAGCCCCAGGTGGCGGGGCTCAAAGCTTCGACTTTCTTGTGGGGGGCTTCGGCTTCCTGCTCTGGGCCCCAGCAAGTCTAATGCTGGCCCAGCTTGGCGGTCCCCCTGAAACCTGCTCGCGTCCCCCAGACCCCTGCTTGAGAACCGCTGCATTAGGGGGCTAAATACCAGGGAGGGTGAAGAGCTATTTGAACTAAAGGACGATGTAGGCACAAGAACAAATAGATATAAACCTGCCATTAACAAATTTAGGCTTGAAATTAGAAGGTTTGTAACCATCAGAGGAGTGAGGTTCTGGAAGAGCCTCCCAATTAGAGTTGTGGGGGCAAACAAATTAATTAATTTTGAGAGAGAGCTGGGCAAATTTATGAGTGTGGTTACATGATGGGATTGCTCATGCTGGTAGGGGGCAGGGTACAGTAGGTCTGGGGCTCACTTCTGGTTTATGTCTTAAATTCCTGAAGGTCATGCTTGTGTTCCAGCCTGCCATCTGCAAGGGTCAGGAAGGGATTCCCCCTCCCCCCGCAATGTATTCTGGAAGGGTTCTTTTATCTTCTTCCTCTGAAGCAGGGATGGCCATGGCTGGACATGGGACACCAAGAGGGGTAAACCAGGACTCTGAGGCAGCACAAAGTATTCTCTCTCAGATGGTTGGCTGGATGGTTCTTGCTCGCATGTTCAGGGTCTAGCGGCTCGTCATATGTGAGGTCGGGTCAGGAAGGAATTTCCCCCCAGATCAGAATGGCAGTGACCTTGGGGCAGGAGGGTTTCCTTCCTCGGCAGTTTGTGGGGTGCAGGTCGCTTGCCAGGATTGTCTGGGTATATCTCAATCATTTCCCTGACGTGGGGACCTCGAGCACTGGTGCACCTTGGTCCCTCCTACTGTGTGTGTGTGTGTGTGTGGAGGGGGGGGGGGAGGGGAGAGAGACATAATAGGCTAATAATCTCCGGTGGGTTGCAATACTTTAAATATGATGGTTGGGTGTAGTGTGTGGGTGCTGGGTGATGTTGATTGGCCTGTAATATACAAGAGGTCAGACTAGATGATCTAGTGGTCCCTTCTGGCCTTAAACTCTATGACTAAACTTTTCATCGACACATCTGTAAACAGACAATTATTAAAATAAAAGCTCCCTTACTTGTTCTACTAATTTCACATTAGATTTTTAAAAAACAATTTTCAGAATCTAATTCACTCTTCCACTATTTACATTTCATAATTGTCTCAGCCTAGATAGTGAAAATAGACTAAGCTATTTTCATGTTTTGGATATAATCAGTTTCTCTTTGAGGTTCTCAGTCATTAGCATAATGCTGCATAATTTCAGTTAAAACACTGGAGAGAGACATTGAAATAAATACAAGAGTTTCCAATAAAATTTGAGAGATCATAATTAAGGTTTTTAAGTTTTGTTATACTTGACATGCTCGAGACCTAGATTTTGGGCCTTAAACTATTTAAAAGTGTCCCTTAAACAAAACAGAACACTTGTTATTGTTACTTACTATACAATCTTAAATTACAATTCATTAAAAGTCAGCTTACTTTGAAAACAAAAAAAACAATCTATTTAAATTTTTAATTACAAAAGTTACTCTGTCAGGATTAGAGCTTTAGATTAGAGACAGCTCATATTCTGGGCTTAAACTACTTTATCTCTAGTTGTTTATCTTCAAGTTTCAGTGGTGGACAAGATTACTATGTCATGAAGAGCAAGTAGCATACTTTGCTTTAAATTTATGGCTAATTTCAGATCAAAATTATAAAGGAATGTAAAGGAGGAAAAAAGCTTTATTTTTCAAACAAACCCATTCTAAGACTGAGTGAAGAGTTTTACACCACAGCACTAAATTTACTTTACAAAAGCAAAACACAAGAAATACATTTACCATCTCTATAATGTTTTCAAGGCAGCTGTCTAGATTTTCAATATCAAACTGATGAGCTGGTGCTGTTGCCATTTCTCTTCTTAGCTCATTGTTTGCAAGGGCCATCTGCGGTAGAAAGCTCTGAACTCTGTCCAAAACTAAGGTAGAAATAGTGAGATTATAGCATATATGCATATTTAGATTTTGCAGTACAAAGACATGAGTATCTCATTAACACAGGATTTAACTGTTTTAATTTTGAACTTTCAAGTTGTGTACAATATTTAACAATTCATCTGGGGAATAAAGTTACTACTTTATTGACCAGATTGCTCAACTTTCCATGGCACATACAGTGCAGAATATCATAGATTTTATGCATCAGTCCAAATGGTTCACTAAGGGAGTCATGTCATGGCTTGTATTTGACCTTTTCAAAAAACTAAAATATGGCAAGTCCAACAGACGCTTCATAGAAAAATTCTATTGTTTTAAACACACACCAAAAAAATGAAATACTCAGGATGCTCCACGTCAATATTCAAGTTCCTGTGAAGTACTGTACCTTACCTTCTCCCCTCTTGGAGTAAAGGGGCAGGGTCCAAGAGAAGATGGGGGAGGGGGGGTCAGTGATGGCACAACTGTCAAGAAAGCTGTGCGGATGACAGGAAAAAGCAACCTCAGAAGCAGCTTTCTACCAAGTGTGTTATGCTGCCAAGAAGGCAGCATAGGTGGATAGGCAGTGTAGGTAACAGCATGAAGGAGCTGGTGTTTTGCAGGGATGTCTCCAAGGTCCATGGCATTTCCCACCAATGATGGGACATCTTTGCTCTTTGTGGGTCATGGCCATGTCCCCTCCATGGATGAGTCAACCCTTCCAGTCACAGATTAACTCATTATACTTCCACACTTTTTTCAAATAGCCTTTTCCCTCTCTTGCATCAGGAGATGATCTAGCGTCTAGTGTTTATTTTTCACTGAAACTACGTTTCACTTTGTAGTAAGGCTGCACTATTCTGATTCAACTCCAGTAAAGTGCCTTAGAAACTACTACTTTATGCCACGCTGACTCTCCCCAAAGAGTTCTGTCAAAGAAAGAACTCCATATTGCCTCCTTTATCCTCTCACAAGTTTAAAATAATTTTGAAATATTAAAAAGGAATGATCATTTAAAAAAAGATATACTAGTGTACAATACTTTATACTACCAAACTGGTTTTGAATATAGAGATTAGAATGGTTATATGAAAAAGTAGAAGCCCTTTGCACACTAAGCAAATGCAACCCAAGGCTAAGAAATCGCTAATAACTTGTCTTCCATGAAAAGAATAAAAATCCTGAAGATGTGTCACTTCATACCATAATCAGACAACACTGCCAGTTAACTCTGTCTTTGATTAGGGGACAAGGCACATGGATCAAGTGCAGAAAAATACCTTTTCTGAAGCCATTCAAAGAGATCACTGAATAGATAAATGAGTAATCTGGCTTATTGATTTTGACAGTATTCTTTTAAAAAGTGAGGTTAAGAAAGTAATTTCAATATTAGAAGTCCATTTTACACTACTTTGAAATACAACACCAGAGGTTCAATCTTGCAAGCCCTCTACATACAGAAATCCTCCCTCTCACACCAGCGCGGGTTTGTAGCATTAGGCCCTAAAATGCCAAATGTTTACAAAAAACTTGTGCAGAATTAATGTTTTGTGCTCCCTCTGCAGGATGAGTCAGTTAACTACATGAGAAATATTCTGCCAACTGTGCCCATTTTATCTGGTGAGTAAAATAAAGCCTAGTTAGTTTCAAGCTCCAACATAAATAGCGGGGGAAACATCCATATTGGCAACCGCAAGAGAGAGATTTGCAGATTCACAAGTAGCAAAAATAGGTTTAAAACTATTTAAAACTTATACAGTTAATTGATTTTCGAATGCTAACTGCTTCAGCAGTAGGATATATTAACGTTAGGTATAGTCATGGTTATGTGCTTTTCAAGCTCACAAAGCAACTTAAACAGTGATCAGCATAGTCCCATTTGGAAAAGATGCACTTACTGTTACTCCTTGGTATCCGAACTGTCTCTAAACTTGTGACCTTTTTGCTGGCATGTTTTGAGTTTATCAACAGTGTGTCATGAATACCTACAAAGAAAAATTACATCAGTTATTTCACTATTTACCAATGTGATACTAGCTCCCTTATTTAGATATTTCCCAAGATTTGCACCAGAAAGCAGAGAATTTAAGAAAATTTTCATTAGTTGGACAATTTAACTAGTCAACTCTCAATGCAGCAAACAGGATGACCAATTTCAAGGGAATTACATATCACTAATTAAAGTGAGACTTTTAAAAGTGTTTATTTTAGGATGATTTTTTTACCTTATCAGAAGTTTGAAAACATTCAGTTCCCTTCTAGTTTTGTCCTTTAGAGTTCTGGCATTATAGTATATCCGTAGTAATTTCTCTCTTATTTACTTAGCATTACATCAGCAATACTAGGAATAGGTAACTTGTCCCCCTTCGGAACATATGTAGGGATTAACAGAAAAGCCTTTGCATGAAAATAATATGTATGCATAGTGCCTTGGGCTGCGAATCTCATCAGAGGTCCCACAAGCTAGGGAGGCTCAGCATTAGATCTGCAGGAATAACTGATTTTTCTACCAGGTAGTCAAACCGAAAAATTATTTTAAAAAGATCAGTTAGTTTCAAACCAAAACTGGTGCATAACTGGTTGGAAAATCATTCTCAGAGAATAGTTATCAGTGGTTCACAGTCATGCTGGAAGGGCATAACGAGTGGGGTCCCACAGGAATCGATTCTGGGTCCGGTTCTGTTCAATATCTTCATCAACGATTTAGATAATGGCATAGAGAGTACACTTATAAAGTCTGCAGACGATACCAAGCTGAGAAGGGTTGCAAGTGCTTTGGAAGATAGGATTAAAATTCAAAATGATCTGGACAAACTGGAGAAATGGTCTGAAGTAAATAGGATGAAATTCAATAAGGACAAATGCACAGTACTACACTTAGGGAGGAACAATCAGTTGCACACATACAAAATGGGAAATAACTGCCTAGGAAGGAGTACTGCGGAAAGGGATCTGGGGGTCATAAGTGGATCACAAGCTAAATATGAGTCAACAGTGTAATGCTGTTGCAAAAAAAGCAAACATCATTCTGGGATATATTAGCCAGAGTGTTTTAAGCAAGACACGAGAAATAATTCTTCCGCTCTACTCCGCGCTGATTAGGCCTCAACTGGAGTATTGTGTCCAGTTCTGGGAGCCACATTTCAGGTTTCAGAGTGGTAGCCGTGTAGTCTGTATCAGCAAACACGAGTCCTTATGGAACCCTAGAGACTAACAAATTTACTTGGGCATAAGCTTTCGTGGGCTAAAACCGACTTCATCAGATGCATGGAAAGGAAAATACAGTAGAGAGGTATAATACACAGCATATGAAAAGATGGGAGTGGCCTTGCCAAGTGGGGGGTCACTGCTAATGATCCAATTCAATTAAGGTGGAAGTGTGCTATTCTCAACAGTTGACAAGAAGGGAGCAAAAATCACTTTTGTAGTGCTAATGAGTTCAATGTAATCAAGGTGGCCCATTTCAAACAGTTGACAAGAAGGTGTAACAAATTGGAGAAAGTCCAGAGAAGAGCAACAAAATTGATTAAAGGTCTAGAAAACATGACCTATGAGGGAAGATTTAAAAAATTGGGTTTGTATAGTCTGGAGAAGAGAAGACTGAGCGGGGACATGATAACAGTTTTCAAGTACATAAAAGGTTGTTACAAGGAGGACAGAGAAAAATCGTGCTTCTTAACCTCTGAGGATAGGACAAGAAGCAATGGGCTTAAATTGCAGCAAGGGAGCTTTAGGTTGGACATTAGGAAAAACTTACTGTCGGGGTGGTTAAGCACTGCAATAAATTGCCTAGGGAGGTTGTGGAATCTCTATCATTGGGGATTTTTAAGGGCAAGTTGGACAAACACCTGTCAGGGATGGTTTAGGTCAGGGGTAGGCAACCTATGGCACGCGTGCCAAAGGCGGCATGCAAGCTGATTTGCAATGGCACTCACACTGCCCGGGTCCTGGCCACCAGTCCGGGGGCCTCTGCATTTTAATTTTAAATGAAGCTTCTTAAAACATTTTAAAAACCTTATTTACTTTACATACAACAATAGTTTAGTTATATATTATGGACTTATAGAAAGAGACCTTCTAAAAATGTTAAAATGTATTACTGGCACATGAAACCTTAAATTAGAGTGAATAAATGAAGACTCGGCCCACCAC